>NC_092582.1:21910826-23337076 GCF_037975245.1 Apostichopus japonicus
AAAGTAGCTAAACTAAAATCTTTGGATGAACCCACCACATTTACCCACCACATTTACCCACCACAATTACCCATCACAATTACCCCGCAAAAAGGGTGCGAAAGGTCCTCACTATACTACTATACATTTTGATTATGTTGTACATCGTATAAAATACACAGCTTACTGGTTGTATTTCTGTAAACCACATTCAATTTTGGATAAATGAGCCTTAAAACATACGTGGAACACCAACTAAATTGACTGGACTATTTTGTCTCATGAACATTAGGTCAGTTCCTCAAAAGCAGCATGATATCATTTAAGTATAGCGTGATATCATTTAAGTACAGCATTATATAATTTAAGTACAGCATTATATAATTTAAGTACAGCATTATGTCATATTAAGTACAACATAATATCACTTTAAGTACGATGTGATATCATTCAAGTACAGCATGATATCATATTACGTACCAGCGTGATATCATTTTAAGTACAGCATAATGTCATGTTAAGTACCAGCATGATATCATTTAAGTCAGTACAGCGTGATATCATCTTAAGTAAAGCATGAAGTAAACTAAAATATTAGTAAAACAGTAGCAAGCAGTCGACTTGACTATTTCAAGTTCGCCGTATCTATAGGCAAAGAATTCCTGACATAGAAAACATTACAAACCTTTGAGAAACCTTTCAGAATGCTTTAAAATCACCGTTATCTGCGACAAATTTTAACGCGTTAAAGCAAAACACTTTCCTGTCTTTGTCCTTCTGCAGTTTATTCCCTAGCCTCTTCCCTTAATCTCGTACCTCTCCTTTTCCCCTGTTGGTTCTTTTCTTTCTTCTCTCGATCCTTTGTCAACTAATCCTCTTAAATCAATGTATTTTGCCCCTGTTCATTTGTCCCTGCTCATTAACCTGTATATGTATTCTGTGCTTGTATTTTGTCCCTTTTAGTTTCTGTTACTTGTCATTCAGCCTCTGAAGAAGATACTGCTAGGATTGAAACGCCAGGCTGACTTACTGTTACATATGTCATGGGACGAGAGGCAGTGAAGAGTGGCAGAGACGTCACTATCCTTGGAGAACACGCTCCGCATTCAGTTTACAAGTTTACGTACTTTGCACAGCCCCACCCTCCGAGAAAATTTTGGCAAACTTTAAACTTCACATGGTGCAAATCAACTATATTTACACTTACACTCTCTTTATTTATTGCAACCCTTGTTTTCTGAATCTGGGGTTTACATATTCTGACCCCCCCCCCAAAAAAAAAAGAGAAAAAATAAATAGCTTATAATAATGATGTTATTGGTTTTGGTGCCAACCAGGGTTCGACTTATGGCCAAAAAATTGCATAGCAACAAATTTCGACAATTGCTATACAATATTTTTGTTGCATAGCAGTTCCCCAATATTGAATAGCAGTTTTGAAATTACCACAAAACGGACCAAATGTTGGCGATCAATGTATTAACTAGAAAATGTTTGTTTATTATTATTATTTATACTAGTGTTGCTACGATAATCGTTTTCAATGTCGGTATCGGCCGATATTTGCAATATCGGCAGCATATCGGTATCGGTAAAATTTTGCCTAATTGCCAATAACAGCAAACCGATATTGAACTTTTCTTTTTAACAGCAGAGCTACCTGTACTTATTTATACTTGCAATGATTTGTTAATCTGCCCAAGACGATCCATTTCTTTAGCGTCAGTTAAACTCAGATTCATTTTCGATTAATATCCATGGAAACCTGACTCTCCGTAACATCTAAAAACACGTCTACGGCGCGCGAATATAACCAATGACCTTCGTGAACCTTGGCCTACACACAGCATTAGTGCAGCATATATACACTGTACTAACCATTCATTTCCTCAAAGGCCTCCGTGAAAACCTTGAACATGATGCATGCAGTAACTGCACAGTTCAGCAGTGTTGGAAAACCTTGTTCAATTTCCCGCGAACACACTGCCGATTTCCCGCCGGTGTTCGCCTGCCTAGCACGCGTAACGTGCGAGCATTAAAGGCGTGGTGTCCAGGGGCCCGTCTTAGGGCTATGGTGGGGTCATGGGGTAGAACCCCTCGTGGGGATCCTGGGGGCGAAAGCCCCCGAAAATTGTCATTTTTTGCGATGTCTGGCGATGAAAAAATTCGCAGTTGAGGATGCAAAATACTGACAACTTTCTTATTTAAATTGTCACGAAACTGATGAAAATTTTAAAATGACAAGTTAAAGTAGCTATATTATGTTATAAAATGAAAAGAGATTTAATCTGTCTTTCAATCTTTAAAAAGTGCAACTTACAAAACTTCCGATATTATGAAACAAACAACGTTCAGCAAAGCCCCGTTTCTAGACTGCCTAACAATGAATAGCGTGCACTATGCGTACATTTTTACAACTGCAGTGTTTAACCCTATACCCAACTACTGTACCACGGAACATGTGCTGCGAATTTGCCCAGGTACCTTCCCAACAACTGTGAGCTCATCCCCTGTGTAACACCTGTTTGTTAACATTTTTTGGCACGTTGCCAGGGAACCTTTTAGTTACGTGAGATCCGTAACTGCCGAGGTGGTTAGGCTATTTGCTTTACACTTAACTATGGTAGGATATTATTTTTTCAGGGTTTTTTTCCGCTATATGGTCAAGTGAATAAGTTGTACATTGAGTATAAACTCAATAAATTATAACTTCTACATTGTGATCGACAGTTCGTAAGTTAAGGTTTGAGTGTTTGCTCCCAAATCTGACTTGGAATTTGAATCGCACAAATCGGCACAATGTGCGATGCTGATTTGGAAACGTCTCGCAAGTTTGTCGTTTTGGATCGCATTTTGCGATGCGATACCGGAAAAATCGAACACTGGTGCCAACACTGATATCATTTAACCTTAAAAATTTGAGAAAGAAAACCAAATGGAAAGTTAAAGGTATCAGATCCCATATATACATCACAATCTTACAAAATGACAGCCCTCAAACATGACTTTCTAAGTAGCTTTCTTAGCTGTTTGTGGGAGTTTTACTTCACCCAGGTTCCCGCCGTCATATATGATAAAGGTGTTGGTGGATGTGTGTTCCCTTGTATTAGTTACTACATCATGTGTGCAGTATCTGCATGGTCTTTCAGTTCTCCCATTAATTTACACGCATGAGACCTCGGGACACAAAAGCATGATACCAACAAAGAACAATTTTACAAAAACGTTAATTTGCAAACAAAAAAGTTGTTTTGATAGTAGCTTTCAAGGTCACTAAACGCGTCACTGAACACTTACGGATGCTGGGCAAACATTTGTCCAACTTTGTGCCCAACGTTGCGGGTCGTAAAGCTCAAGTTGACTTGGGTAGGCTTATACTACTGTTGTGATCCAACTGTCGGGGCATACTATTTGCCCATTATTGGTATAAGCTATCTACATTTGCACAGTTGTTTAGTATATTTAGACTTTTCTCGCATAAAAGGGGTAATCCACATTCCACCAATATCCACAGTGTGGCCTGCTCCCTAGTAACTGGTTTACACACATCAGACAATGTAAATACTAAAACATACTAGTACGTACTTTTATGTGTTCCTCAAGAATTCAATCTATGTCACTGTGTCGTAAAATCATTGCCGTAGATGCGACTCTGTGTCCTTTACGTCCTTTCGTCCTGTCCTGTGTCCTAATGTCCTGTGTCCGAATGTCCTGATGTGTCCTAAACGTACCGGTTCATTTGAAATGATTCGATATCCGTGTCAATTGACTTTGAACCGTTTCTGATCACTCTAAACTGTTTACGCAAATCACTTCGAACCCATTTTGTATGCATGGTGGGAATGTCTTCAATGTCTCCTTAGGAACCGTTTCAATGATCAACAGCAATGCAGAATTCCTATTGTTCGAGAGCAACACCTGCTTCAATATGCAATTCTCATTGATAGTATATGCAACATCGTAACTATATTAATGCTGTATTGTGCAGTGGCGGACTGGCCACACGGGCATTTGAGCTCGCTCTCTGATGACTTCCCTTTTGTTTCTGAAACTTTTCTTGTGAAATGTTACTTTTTTTATAACAGATGTACTTTGTTTCGCTTTGTTTCTGGGTTTTTTCGCCAAGTTTATTTTTTCCCGTTGTTTTTAACAATTTTTCCCCCCTTAACCCAGGCTGTTTCTCCCGCGAGCATCTGGAATTTCTCACGAACCTGGTTCGGAAGGTTCGTAAGTTTTTCCAGCACTGGCCGCCGCAAAAGGCATGTGAATACAAAACTTGATTATACAAAAAATTGATAGGCGATAAACTGAACGTCTTCTAATCCACGTGTATCAATTTTATGTTGTATGAAAAGGCTAAAATGAACGTCACTAAGGCTAAACATTTACCATTGGTAATGGAATAGCCTATCTTCCTTCAAAATTGGAACATTGTAGGCCTACTTAATGCAACTCTTCTCATGTAACAAAGGCTCTTATGTATCATTTCTCTGTACACTAAACTACCTCTGGGGTTCCGCGGAAAGAAAGAGAACAGATTTTCTACAAATTTCCAAAAGCCAAAATTTGACAATTTTCCGTACCAAGTAACCATGTATTTATGTATAGCGAATGGCCTAACCACCTCGATGTGTATGAAGCTCATGTTACCTGTTAACATGTTGATGGCCCGAAAAGCGACAAGAATAGTTACCCAAAATATCCATCTCAAAAAGTATCTCAAACAAATCATCCATCTTCAATCTTTACCAAAATGTAAATTATAAGGACCTATTTCTTACATTTTTTGTACTTATAATTCCGTTATGAACAAATACAAATATTACGAAGTTAGTGTTAAACATCCTTGTTCGTTACCTATCTTTAAAATCCATTCAAGTTCAATTAGAAAATGTAATCTTAGCCCTATCAAACTAAGTATATGGTAACAACGTAACTAGTATAGGATTTCTGTTTAACGTATCCAGATTAATGTAAAGAAGTTATAAGATTAAAAACAACTCCAATGATGTTTTTAATCATAAAAAATTGCATTTACTTGTGTATCATTAATTTGAACAACAATATAGACCGCATTCAGAGGCCGGTTCTCAAATGTTACAACATAGCGTTATAGGCCTAATACGACAGCTATGGATTCGGGGCACATGAAAATCTCAGGTTTGTATGTAGTAACGTTTGGGAAATTCCCAGGCGTCGTTTATGAAAATTAGCGGTCGCCTAGTGTTATGTTTTAAAGGCAACCCAGTTGCCGAAATATCATGAACCAGTGGGTAAAAATCACGTAAAGCCGAACGCAGCTAAATGGACAAAAAATAAATAAAGGAGTTTACCCCTGTTGGACCTCGCAAGAGGTCCTACGGGGGATAATATTAAAGTTTTGTAGAATAGACACTTGTTTTCTTTCTAGGGAAAGTTGTCTATTGTTCAATCAGGGAGATGCTGAGAGGTGAAGTATTGTTCAATTAACATTGTATAGAAGCCATAAATAAACATGAGGTCGGAACTGAGGAGCCAATTAGGTAAGGTTTACTAAAGGGGAGGAATTTCTAAGTAAATGGGATTTGGAGACGGAGCGGTTTCTATTGTTTGGGTCGGAAGTGGTTGCTACTTTATCGGAATTTTTTATTTGTTCTTAATGTATAAGTACATCTGGAGTCGGGGGCTAGACCCACTTAGGAAAAGGATTTTCTATTGGGATGAGGCTTTAAGTAATAGTGTTGAAAAAGGAAAGGCTTTGGTTATTTGGGAAGTAAGTTAATGCTATATTGTATTTCAATAGGAGCTAAAGGGAACTAAGACACGGAATATTCTTCATACGATCATATACCGCGAGTACTGTATGTAAACATGGAGCTATAGCTATATATAGCTGTGCGTGTGAACAAAGTTTTATCTGTTGATCATTTGCATATAGCTGACACACTAGCCAAAACAAAGCGAACCACATGTGATAGGTTTAAGATAAGTGGTGTAAGGGAAGCTGAAGCTCGAGACAAGCCCAACCCGACCTGCCCCGCTTGAGGTCGGGCTGGAAATGTAACTTCGCTCTAAGGGCGACTGCTGCCCTAATGTCATATTTCAACCGGGAACTTTTAGGAGTGTACCACCTTTGGTCAATATAGTTTACACAGAGTACAGGAGTGGACACACGACTCGGACATTAAGAATGATTTTTGACCAATGTGTTGAACCAGGGAGCTGGATTCCATCCAGTTCCCTTATTGAAACATGTTGACCCGACTCAAACGAAAGTACTGTATACAGAATAACGTATGAGGCTGTTGAATTCGTTATAGTTCAAACTGAAATCGAAATCTTACATTAAACATTCATTATATAAATATTGTATTGTATAAATATTTTTCCAGAGCATACAAGAGAATGATTACAGCCTTAATAACTACTCAGTAATATTAGCACACAGTATACGCAACAGTGACATAGAGAGTAACACATGCAAGTCGATGTTGCGACAAAACAACCCGCACAAAATCCTAAACATGCAGAACAATGTTGGTCTACTATAGTTGTATATCCTGTCAACAGGATCCACTCCAACAAAAGAAAAAAAAACATAAATACCGATGTTAAATATAATCTACAAAAGAATTACGTAAACTTACGACATTTTTTGGCCTGTTTAGAGCGAATAAAACCATCTATAGGTCCACTGAGACTGTTTGTACCTAAATACGACGCTGTCTTACAGAGCCTGTCATACATGACTCCTGCTGTATATTATCGACAAGAGCGCCATCTGTCGTTCTCACAACAGTTACACATTCTGAGCCAAACAAAGCGAATCCTCAGTTTAAACGCATGATAGCTGCGAAACAATACAATACAATATATACTTATCAGAGTTGTCAACAAGTCCCTAGCTGCAAGTCTCAAGTCAAGTCTCAAGTCTTTTACCAGCAAGTCTCAAGTCAAGTCTCAAGTCACCTTGAAAATTTTGAGCGAGTCTCAAGTCAAGTCTCAAGTCTTTGGAGGTCGAGTCTCGAGTCAAGTCTCAAGTCCCTATGAGCAAGTCCCAAGTCAAGTCTCAAATCTTTGAAGTTTGAATACAATGATGCAGGCTACGAATAATGTAACAGTGTTCCAGGAATTATGTGGTATAAATTAAACAGCCGAATAGCAAAACCGGGGCACACGCCACGGAACAAATTACCTCAAAATTTGCTAGCCACTGTTTTATTGAAAAATGCCAACTTTCAGCCAAACAGCAGCCCTGGATGGAATATTCAACCAAGCCAATGGTAGTTATGGTAACGCCTGTAGTCGTCGTTGGGCGCTCGTAATTCGAGCGTACACGCAGGGCCGTCTTAACGCATGGGCCCACTGGGCCCTGGCCCAGGGCCCCGCGATGTCAGGGGCCCCGCAATCACAGTAACCCCGTGTCTTAATCTGGGAGGAAAACTTATTAAATGGGCCATTATGCCTGATTGAATTCGATACTTGACAACTTGTGACGAGAGTTGGTGAAACACTTGAGAGTTTGACATTAAATATTCAGAACTGAGTTGGCAACCCTGGAATATACAATGGCCCGAAGGCTTACACAGAGAAACTGTTACTCCGTAACTATAAGAAAGAGGAAATTGCCTCAGCCAGGAAAGGCATAAAATTTGAAAACCGTGGGCAATACCTCACTACCAAACCTAAACAAAAGTAACCACCACTTGTGTTCAAGCTCACCTTTACACCCCATATCAAAACCACGCATTTGAAAAAAAAAACACTTTAGAAACATTGGCACTTAATCTCGCAACACGCAACAATTATCCAAACTGTTTCCAAAAGAACCGATTCTAGCCTACAATAGGGCCCAAAATCTCAAAGATTTACTTGTTAACTCAAGGTTTCGTACTAACGAAGAATCAGCTGACTCTCAAGGTTCACACGAAGCTCTTTTAGATGCTCTTATAGCTGCACCATGAGTCCATAAAAACTTGTGCACAGAAAATAGATGCATTTTGAGAATGAGACGCCCAGGCCGAATATAAAATATTCAAAGGCTACTACTGATGAAGCTCCTCCTATGAAGTTTGAAAGCAGAAACCGGTCTAGTTGGTCATAAGAACCCAGTGGCGTAGGAAGGTACTTTTGAGTGGGGGGGGGGGCTGAAGACTGATGGCCGGCCTGGGGGAGGGGTCTAAGGGGAGGGGTGTCCCCCTCCCCTTTGGATTTTTTTTGCATTTCCAGATAGCCTCAGATGCAATTTGGTGCAATATAGCACACTTCAACACCCACTCCATTTTGTAAACTTAATTTTGTATTTTCACCAGGCCTTAGATGCAATTTGGTGCTCCAAATGAGATTGTTTTTCTCATTTGGAAATGAAAAAGGGGTTTTCTGACTTGCGAAGCGGGGGGCGGAATGATACTTCCGCCCCTCCACATTTTTCACTGGGGGGGCTGGCGCCCCCAGCCCCCGGTTCCGACGCCCTTGTAAGAACCTACGCTAGTCTCTCCTACTATTAACAGTACACTCAATTCACCTAATAGGTGCAATTATGTTTCACCATGAGGAGCATGCTATAAGTTCATGTTCCTCGGGCCCTCCCTTAAAAATACTTCATGTTCTTGGCGACTACGTTGCGTTAGATAGTGTAAAACCGCCTACACCTCCCTCTCAGTTGAAAGACTCAACACAAGGGTGTTACAAATGGTAAGTCCAGTATTGTTAGGGAAGGGATGGAGGGCAACTGGAAGATTTCTCTTCTATAATGTATTTCATTTTTTAGGTATATCACGTATGTTGTTCAGCTAAAGTTTTATGCTTTATGCGCGACATAGGGAGGGGTGGTAAATGCAGGCATGTCTATGCTTGAGCGACTGTCAAGGATGTCAATTTTTCACGCAACTTTTTTCGAACTCACTTGATTGATGGGCCCCGCTCCATTGCCGGGCCCAGGGCCCGGTGATCACTTAAGACGGCCCTGCGTACACGAAACCATAATTATTTATTATCGATATCAACTTATGAAGTTATTTAATGATTAGAAAATTGTGAAATACAAACAAGTCTCTAGTAGAAAAACCGAGTCTTTTGAAGGCAAGTCTCAAGTCAAGTCCCAAGTCTTTGCTAACTTTTTGGGCAAGTCTCAAGTCAAGTCCCAAGTCTCTGACAGCCGAGTCTCGAGTCGAGTCTCAAGTCCTAAAATTTGCGACTCGAGTCGGACTCGAGTCCGAGTCCCTGACTCGAGTCCCCAACTCTGATACTTATACAGACTATTTTTAAATGGAATGGAGGTAAACGACGAAGGCAAAACTGTAGGCGTTTGTCACCTGTATAGAACAATACTAGTTATATTTTGGTGACATATGTGCCTTAAGCTAGAGATCAAACATGATGATAACCAACTCGAAATCATTTGTGATTCCTAAGCCAGATCTCGAAAGAGATACCTTAAAACATACTTTGTTAAATGATATGGAGGTAAACGACAAAGACACATGAATATGTATATAGTTAAAATTGTAGTGAGTTGGAAAATCCAAATATATATATATATATATATATAAATGAAAATCGTAATGAGTTGGAAAATCAAGAACAGTGAAAAAACTTCCAGCCTCCACCGGGATTCGAACCCGGGCCTCCCGCTTTGTACGCGGACACCCTAACCAACTAGGCCATGGGCGCTGATTGTATGTCCAGAGGTTCTAAACCGGTAAGGAAGGTCGTAATTCCACTATATGGTTCCGCCAAAGCAGTAGTACATTTGACTATTGAGGGCAACAATGCCCTCTCCTTCCCATTCCAGGGGTACGTTTATCGTACTGTTTATGTTCTTCTGATATATGTACGTGGAATATATATGTGTAAACATATATATAAATATGCCTAAAATTTATTTTTGAAGTTAACCATGTATGTATTTCGCAAGTACAGCATATATATATATGTACGTAATATATTCCGCTTTCTCGCGCCATACTCTGGAAGCATTACGATAATAAGGTAGATAATAAACTACACAAAGTCATGAAGTCTGTATGCATGACAACCAAAAGTGATTCACTAAAATTGATACCATGCCTCCCACATGTGTTTCGATACAACTTATTCAACTTTGAAATTCAGATACAACCAAGTTATTTCACCATCAAGCATGTCCCTATTGAAGTTATGTAGTAGCTATGTGGCCCTATTTTGATTACATAACATGCTGTAATACATTACCTTAAACATCTATAACTACGGAGAGTTTTACAAGCCATCAACTTTCAATAGTCAACCTACGGGAGATTTAAATTTCCATACAACTTGTGACACTCTTCACTCACGATGTTAACATTTCTATGGCTTTCCCTGTTCGTTATGGTTTTGCCGTTGGACGAATTTCCGATGAGTTTCTGCGTGTCTGCAATCCTGCGGTTCTAGCATCCGATACAGCCTTATCAAAAGTATCAAGACAAGTTTTTGGTGAAGATTCGATGACTTGGTAGATTCTGGTTATCTTTAGAACTATTTCCATATACCACTTGACGAGAGGTGTAGCCGCAACAAGATCTTCTTTCCAATCATACTCCCTACCAGACCTCTGCGTGGATTAGACATGATGTTACCATCGCCGATCGCAAACGATTTCTTGCACCGTTTTCAAAGTAGCCTTCGAAGTCAGAAACGGCTCGATGTGGGTAATGTCTGAGATCTGTAGGAATATGTATGCCTTCTTCCTCCAGTAAATTCGAAGACGGTTTTTGGATGAGTGTAAAACACCAGCTGGAAATGTATGGTAGGCGCCGACTCCGTCACAAGTCGCTAATTCGTGTCTTAATAAGCGCAATCGATCTCCCCACAGCTTAGGACATTTCTGGTACATGGTAGAATGGTATACCCTTCGATATCATGGATGTATGAAAAATGGTCACCGCACAGATTCAGGTACATCCGGGTATCTTCGTAGCGGTCCAGCGATCGACGAACCAGACGAGCAGACAGGTATGATGACGGATTGGCATTATGGGCAGTCTTGTCCTCTCGCGTTGAGCTGTTTCCCTCGCCTTCAAGGTTCGCAGTATTTCTTTCCAGAATCAACTCGTACACCACGATGTTCAGTTTGAAAAGAGTCTTTACGTATTGTACAGTTTCGATAATTAACGGTACACCTGAAAGGCTTTCGGTTGAACAGTATACATAATGGTCGTAAATAATTCTTAGCTTTCTTTTCTAAAGCTTTGTCTGCGTCCCCTTTGTGGTATAACGCCAAACACCCGAAAGGACACACATTGTCATCGTACCTGTGATTATTGTGTCTATCTCTGTCCAGGCTCACGATGGTTTTTATTTGCTATTGAAAAAGTCTGGTAGCGTGGTAGCACCTCTGGACGAGTGACGCATTGAATTGTGAAACAAAGAACATGGCATTCGTCACCATTTCTACCACCCGTCTCGGGTTGGTTTGGAAGTTCTCTCGGTCGGTGGCTATAGAACAGGTTCCTTGAAGAATCGGGTATTATGGGAGACATGTAGTAGTATTGTAGCCCGCATGTTTCGAATAAAGCCAATTCCAACGTTTATCTTGAACTTGAACCGTCGTTTGATTTTCGAGTATAGCTAGTTTGTTACATAAACGAGTTCTTCAGTGGTCATCGTCTGTAGACGGATTAAAACTCAGTTTCAGTTTACCCTTCGTTTGGAATTTGGTGCTATTTTCCGACCAATGAATTTATAGAGATTTGTTTGAATCTAGAACATCACAATTGTCCAAACCCCTAAACTATCTGGCAAGACGAGATTCTCAGATTACAGTAACCACTGTAAATCTTAAAACTTTGTACCCCAGTAAAAAAACTGGACTGTACTGATAATTCGGTAGGATATGCTATTAGGTTTACAATAAGAACTGAGCCTATGTGTAATTCGTAAAACTGACTAACTTTACTCAACATTGTACCGACACACAACTGAATTACATAACACAGCTGTCAATACTAGAGCTTTTGCACTCTTTAAAATAGATCCACATACCAATTGAGTAATTCATCAAAGTATTGCTTTTTTTTTGGCTTTTCATAATTTGACCTTTACTGAGCTGAAATGACCTTTGCCCTCCACAGAAACAATGAGTTCAAGTCTATCTATCGAACGGTTTGTGAGTTATCGCGTTTATAAGGTTTTCTGACTGTGACATATATGTTGACCTCATATGACCTTTCAACTCTGCAGGAAGCAATAGGGTACATTTACTTCATGAGGTGCATCCATGTGCTAAATATGAAGTTCACCCACCTTATAGTTTTGAGTAAACATGTTTTCAAGCCGATGCGTCACACACGTGCGCGCGCACTCGCACGCCCGCCATCACCATCTCGAAGATTCATTTTGCCTCCGGCAAGCATTCAACCTTTAAACGAGAGGAGACACGTGCTGACACTCTCAACAGTGGCTACGTCCCTGTACATATTAACAATGTAACACAAATACACAATAGTACGTTTGGGTAAGTATACGCAAGTATATCATATTTCATGACCCAACTGGGGATTTTTTTGTTATTAAGACAATCCAGTACCATACGACACACGAAACTTTGACTACAAGTGCCAATTATTGAATCAAAGTTAACTTGTTTGGAGAAATCTCGTTCTATGCTTAGTACGACAAACGAGAGAAAACCTGACCAGAGCAGATTACGCCGTGCTATAGAAACAAGCAGCCTATATAGTATAATGATATCATTTTCTTTTGCAAATTATTTATTTTAGTTAAAATAATTAACCAGGTGGTTTCGATGATGTAACATGAGCAGTTTTCTTCATGCATATGACATAATGTATAGTGAGGGTGTACAACATACTTGATCTTAGTAATACAGTGAAAAGCAGTGTGATGTGACAAACAATAAATTCACAATGACACAGGCTGTCCTGAAACGATCATTGACCTCAACAAAAGGCTTCTTGTACTACATTTAACATACTAAATATGACATCTGTCCTCGTTGAAATATTATGTAAAACATGTTTTTCACAATTTGACCCCTGTGAACTCAAACGACCATTGACCTCCGCCCACAACATTAGGCTTCTTGTACACACTGTGGTACAATTACATACTAAATATGCGATCTGTCCAAGCTTCCCTTGCGATATTGTTTAGGATGATGTGTTAGTGTGGAAAGACAGGTAAGAGGGGAGTGAAGTAAATGTTTGGCGTTTGTTGAATTCAAATGACCTTTGACCTCCACAAAAAAAATAGGCTTCTTTACTCAATGTGGTTCTTCTACACCAAATATGAGGTCTGCCCAAGCTTCCCTTCTTGAGATATAGTGTTTACAAGATTTATGCAATTGGCCGCTGGTGATCCCAAATGACCTTTGACCTACACCAAAAGTTACAGGCTTCCTGTACTCAATAAGACAAAATATTAAATCAGTCTCAGCTTCCCTTCTTTCTGATATCGTGTTACAAGCTATAGGCGTCACAAACGCAACCTCGATCACACATGTGCGCCATCATGGATAGCCTACAAAGGTTACGATTATCATCGAAACCAAAAAAAGCAGTTCTGAGTCAAAACTCGCTATTCAAAGGCCCTTCGCATGGCTAACGTCGTTAGCAAATTGGTTACAGTTAGACGATGGGAAACGTCACATTCACTAAACAGCCGTGTAGGAATCACCTGACTGACATGTAACAGGATTGTAAGGTGGGGAATGACTGTGTGCCGGTTGCAATGTGCAGTACTGGGGAACCCCATGCACTCCGGTAAAATTGACATTTTAGACGTGCAATGGCGCATTCTGAAGCATGTTTAGGTTACGAATTAGATCTATAAGCAAGGCTGTTTTCAGTTTTAATGGGGTTGGGGAGGGGGGCGGGGGGGTTAAAGAGTGTGTTATAGTATAACCAACAACCCCCTCCCTCCCCCTCCCTCCCCTCCATCCCCTCCCCCTCCATCCCCTCCCCCTCCCTCCCCACCCAAGCACAACTGTGTAATGTTAAGATTGCCAATACAATAATGAAAGAAGGAGACTCATATTCAGTATAACAGATGTTGGCTGATTATTATTATTATTATCATTATTATTACTGGCAATATATTGCATAGCAACAAAAAGAAAAAAAAAGCATTTCATCAATAAATTAAAGAATTCGTAACCAAAGGGAGTGAACTTTCTGGAGTCATTTCTGTAATATAACATCATAGCATTTCAAAGAAACATAGGTGTTAATAGGCAAACAACATCATAGCATTTCAAGGAAATAAAGGGTTCTGAGAGGCAGTAACACGTTGCATTTCAAGGAAACATAACTGTTGAGAGACATACAACCACATAGCATTTCAAGGAAATATAGGTGTTAATAGGCATACAACATCATAGCATTTCAAGGAAATATAGGTGTTGAGAGGCATTTCAAGAGTAATGAATGACAGCTTTGATTCAAACGCAAAAATGAAATGCCAGGTGAGACAATACAACCAACAATTACGGTGAGACTATAAACACCAGTGGTGTTACAATCAGGTTGTCTCAACAATTACGATGAGACTAGAAACACCAGTGGTGTTACAATCAGGTTGTCTCAACAATTACGGTGAGACTAGAAACACCAGTGGTGTTACAATCAGGTTGTCTCAACACTTACGGTGAGACTAGAAACACCAGTGGTGATACGATCAGGTTGTCTCAACAATTACGGTGAGACTAGAAACGCCAGTGGTGTTACGATCAGGTTGTCTCAACAATTACGGTGAGACTAGAAACGCCAGTGGTGTTACAATCAGGTTGTCTCAACAATTACGGTGAGACTATAAACACCAGTGGTGTTACAATCAGGTTGTCTCAACAATTACGGTGAGACTAGAAACAACAGTGGTGTTACAATCAGGTTGTCTTAACAATTACGGTGAGACTAGAAACACCAGTGGTGTTACAATCAGGTTGTCTCAACAATTACAGTGAGACTAGAAACACCAGTGGTGTTGCAATCAGGTTGTCTTAATGTCAATCTCATGTTCAAAAACCTCATCTTTCAAATCCTTCGGAAGATCTCCATTTTATATCAAGTATGCAGCATGGTATTGTTAGAAGGGATCATGAGTGTCCACACCTGTGCAGTTGTTAACAAGGAACCACTTATTATTACAAAATAATGGACTTATTACTATAAAATAACTTACTAATAATGCCTAATGGACTTATAAATATAACATAATGGACTTCCACTTCTATCACACACTCCATATTAGATACTCTTTATAAAGATCCTGTTAACAGGCTTCATCTTCTACACTACACAACATGCAAAAAAAAAAAAAATCAAGACATACTCAACAGACAGTTGTAGACTTAGCTTCATATTTAATAAATTAATATATAAGGGGATTTTACCTTGGAAGTTCTGATGAGCAACAAGGGGAGGGGGGGAGGGGGGCATGGGGTACAGCCATGAGGCCATAGGTTAAATAGGGAGCCTGAATATGGGATAGAAAATCATGTTTTCAGAATGAGGATGTAAATGGGACCTCCCAAACTCCCTGTACACTTCCCCCAATGATTATAAATGCCCAACAGTGCACATAGTTCCAGTTACCAGGTAAGGAACACAATGTAGGGTGTAGCAGGACAAACAGCAAGACAGGGGCACAGTGCCCCTTCTAGGGGCAGGCAGAACCTATTTTCTAAAAAAATTGTTTGGGGGGTGGCCAGACATAATTCAGAAGAGATTCAAAATCATGTTTACTTCTTTGGTGGAGGGGGGTCGTATAAATTGTTTAATTTCTGCATTCCCTCTTAATAACATAATTTGGTTTTTAGATCTCTCTTTTTCCCTCCTCCTCCTTCTTCCTCCTCCTCCTCCTTCTTCCTCCTCCTCCTCCTCCTTCTCCTCCTCCTCTACCTCCTCCAGGAAGAGGGTAGTCATGATGCAATTATAAATGACAAAAGACAGAATTGACTCATCCCAGGTGCCCAACTTTCCAAAAAGAGAACATTTTTGAGAGGTAAGAAAGAGCATATCCTAAAAACAGATTCGGGGGGTTCCACAACAAAAAAAATAATACAAAATAAAATGAAGATACATAAAGGGTTTCTTTGGAATAGTACATGTGTCAACATGTTGAAGATATAGTCAACTTGCATGCATTACCGTAATAGCGAACAAAACGAAATACAACCAACTGCAGTAGTACGGACACACACAAGGCAATGGTACAACTTATTTGCAGCATTCATAAGCAAAGGAATTTAAAGTAAATTAAGTCACGTTTTGCAACTCAAATTGAAGATATGACTTAATAGCTAATAGCCTTTTTAGCCTAACGACAGTCTACATCGATTGCTTGTTTTAAGTATCATTTATAGTGAGTGATATCACCAAATGATCCTCTTATATAAGAACTCCTTATATATCAATAATAGTAGAACTCCTTATATATCAATAATAGTAGAACTCCTTATATATCAATAATAGTAGAACTCCTTATATATCAATAATAGTAGAACTCCTTATATATCAATAATAGTAGAACTCCTTATATATCAATAATAGTAGAACTCCTTATTTATCAATAATAGTAGAACTCCTTATACATCAAAGATAGCAAGAACTCCTTATATATCAATAATAATAGAACTCCTTATACATCAATCATAGTAGAACTCCTTATATACCATATTAGAACTCCTTATATACCATATTAGAACTCCTTATATATCAATAATCATAGAGCTCCTTATATATCAATAATAATAGAACTCCTTATATATCAATAATAATAGAACTCCTTATATATCAATAATAGTATTGGAACTCCTTATATACCAAAGACATTAAGAGCTCCATACATTTCATGGTAGTAGAATTTCTACAATCTATTGTATTTCAAAGATAGTAACAGGCCCCTCATCTCATAGAGTAAACGAGACCAACTGTTTGTAAATAAATTAGGTATTTCATCAAAATATTTATTTCTTCCCATAGTCTTCTGTTTTCGTCGGTAATCGGGAGGAGGCATGACCCCAATTAGCAGACAGTGTGTCCAACATTGGCAGACAGCCATAGTTTTGCTACCAGGAGACCCTCTCCTGTGATTGGTCGCTCTAATATAGCCCTAATTTAATGTCTTTACTTTGCATCTTGCCCCTGTTTCATTTCTTGGGCCATTTTTGCTGCGGTTAACTTACAGAGAAGTTTTTATGAAAGACAAATGAAACTCAGAAGAAGAAGAAGAAGAAGCCATCCACAATTGAGCTCTTTTCCCGTTTTCTTGGGATCGTCATGGAAACCAGGAAAGTTCTCCTTTTCACCTCTTACTACCGTCAGACGAGTAACAACCAATCTATCCTACTTCCCGATGCTAATTTTGCAGGCCACGATTGGCTTCATTGCTGTACAGTTTCACTGGAGCACGACCTTCGCACTTCTCATTCTTCCAGGTCAAAGGTCAGCCTCGAGTCCTGAAAAAATGAAAAGAATATCTTACACAATTTATAAAAAAAAAATTTTCATATTATGAAGATGATCCTCTTTTAGGGTGAATAATATGCAAGCTACAAACTTCAATCTTTTACAAACAGGATTTTTTTTCTCACTATATAGCTTTTTCCGCATTCCTTTATTTTTGCACAGTATTTTTGTATCACCATAGATTCGATGTATTTTTCTATCCTATTATAGGTTTTATTTTGTATACCTTTTAGGCGATATTTTTCTACTATTTGCTTTTGAATGTTTCCTGTATTTTAAATGATTCCTGTATATTAATTGTTTCAATTCCTGTAAAGCGCTTCGAGTAGCGTTGCTGATGAGCGTGCTATATAAGTACTATGTTATTATTTGTATTATTATTATTTATTTTCGGTCTTTCTGTACTATAATACTCCACAGAGGTAAACATTTGCTGACCTTGAACGTTGCATACTGTAAGAGGAATTCCTCGTCGTCGTCCTCGGTTTCGTCCAGACAGAGGTCACTCTCATCCAGGGTCTTATCCTGATGGTGTCTCCATCTGAACCTTTTCGTATCATCTTTCAACACTTCTTCCTGCTGGTCCATTTGCTCTTTGGCAAAATTGACAAAAACCTGTAAAGTTTTAAAAAATTTCATCAAAAATGTTAGACAGTATTTCCTGCTCTGACTAACGACAGATTAACCTTAACGAGCTATCCCTACCGATTGGAGATGCTCCCCCACAACAAAAGTCATTTTAATTAAAAAAACAACATAAAATAAAACTGTTAGCAAACTGCTTATCCACTAGAGAGCCTGTGTAATAGAAAGTGTAAAAGTAAGTTGGCCTGACGTTTCGATCCTAGCAGGATCTTCTGCAGACGCTAAATGACAAGTAACAGTAACAGAAGGGACAAAAAAAACATGCACAGAATACAGACAGGTTAATGAGCACGGTGAACACAATGAGATAGATTGTTTATAATTAAAAATTAGATTGTTTATAATTAGATTGTTTATAATTGTTTATAATTAAAAAACAATTAGTTTCAAACAATCAGTGTTGAATCATGCCAGAGGGAGGAAGCCATGAAATAACAGACATGAAGCTAATGAGCAGACAATGTCTTCACTTTGTAAACAAAAAAATCTTTACAAGAAAAAAAAGGAATCATTTTGCGCTGGGGAGCAGATTCAAACAGTTTTACATGATGTATCGCGTATTGTTTAAACAAAGATCCAATGAGAACCCTCACAAAATGACAGGTTAATGAGCACAGTGAACACAATGAGATAGATTGTTTATAATTAAACATTAGATTGTTTATAATTGTTTATAATTAGATTGTTTATAATTGTTTATAATTAAAAAAACAATTAGTTTCAAACAATCAGTGTTGAATCATGTCAGAGGGAGGAAGCCATGAAATAACAGACATGAAGCTAATGAGCAGGCAATGTCTTCACTTTGTAAACAAAAAAATCTTTACAAGAAAAAAAGGAATCATTTCGCGCTGGGGAGCAGATTCAAACAGTTTTACATGATGTATCGCGTATTGTTTAAACAAAGATCCAATGAGAACCCTCACAAAATGTCTTCGCTCAAAGATCGCGATTTAATTTGAAACAAGTTTATCTTGTTGGGACATATTTACAATTCGGTTAATACATTAGTACCATTTGGCCCCTTGTCTAAACTTGTTTTCCAATTGTTTTTTTGTTCTTGTAAACCGACCAGAAACATACTATCGCATACTTTTCTAGATCTGCAAATAGAGAACGCACCACTTTCAAATCAAACTTATAGAACGAAAGACTTTCTGCCTCACATAGTTGGTAAACTCACTGATTAGAAGTCAAAAATACAAACCTGGCACAAAATGAGACAGCTTTATATGGTCGTCCGGTTGATGGAATGATTTTTATTTTATGTAACTTAAATAGTTAGCATATATGCTTTACAAAAATGAATTACAAAGAAACCTAAACCTAGTTAAAGTTATCTAAGGTCTACAGTAGGGTTTCCCTAACTTTATCCCCCCACGAGCCGCTGTGGATGTCAGAGTTGTCCACGAACCCCCAACTTTTCGAGACACGATCTGAGTCATTATTATATTATTATTATTATAATCCCCATAACAGTGCTTCATTAAAGATCAAGTTCATAGTGTAATATTGTCCTGTCATGCTGTAAACCAACTTCATCAAAGTCATGCGGCCTGTGTCTGCTTCATAATTCAGTTATTTATCATATGCACGGTACAGTACTACTATGGTAACATATGCGTATGGAATGCGAAAAGATTTTGTCGATAGGTATGACTTTAGTACATTACTAAATTACATGATATATCAGATTTTAGTTCAACAAAAAGTACTCTAGTTTTGACTTTCAGATACGTCTCACTGGGATGGATTCACGCACCCCTGGGGGTTCATGCACCCCAGATAGGGAACCCCTAGTCTACAGGATACCTTTCATGTGAATCTTAATGAATAATTGGCAGCTACTGCTGACAGAAGCTACTACTCACGTTATCTAAGGTCGTCTGACTGACGGAGTAGTCTTCTATACTTAACATTTCTTTGATGTCTTCTAGCTTGGTGAATAATTCCTCAAGATTTACATGAACTAATTTCATGCTGTATTGCACAACGTTGTAATGCTCTTCCTGCAGAGAAAGACAAAACAAAACAATACAAAACAAAATACAACAAGAGCATCAATGACGCAGTATCTCAATACTGGAAGTTCTAATTTCGATTCCTAGTTTCTTATCTTTGCTCTGTCTCTACAATTATCAATATCAATCATGGTACAACAAATATAAAACTTGCATTTACGCTACTTTGCCACGAATAGTCTCTGCAGGTTACACTTCATCCTGCGAGTGTTGCCTTTAGCGCTCATTGCCTGTTTGTCGAGAGAACGGCGTTGCAAGGTTTAGTAATGTCATAGAAAATTTAAGAACATTTTTTATGTGGTATCCTTCATCTTGGGTCAGTCTCTGTTGGACTTTTTGGTCATATAGTTTGACGTCAATGACAACAGTCAAATAAGAAGAGGCGAACAACTCGACCATATTCTGGATGCCCGCCTTGAGAAAGCTAGGCCTATCGACCTACTGTACGATACTGTAGACTGTAGTGGTGACTACCATCAAAACTGTGTACACTTCCAAGTATCAAAACAACCCACGTTTTTCTGTCTCAATTATTTTGACATGAAGACTTCATGGATTTACGACTTGGAAAAAAATAATGTACAAGTAGATTACCAGCTTTTACTTGAAAGTGATGGGTGGCCTCCTCCTCCCCTAATAGCCACCCCAGTTCCTCTCCATTTTAGTATTTTCTTTTAATTCTTTATATATTTGATGTCAAACATCACAGGTTCAAAAGAAAGCTAAACATACTTCTTATAACCTAATAGTTATACATCTTATATCCTTATAAATAAAACATAACCTTATACAATTTTTATGTCTTATAAAAGCTGTGATGCTATGGCCGGCTCCTCTTTTATACATACTCCAGTGAAAATAAAATGTGATAGATTATTATTTTTGTTTTTAATTCTTTTTTTTGGGGGGGGGAGGGGGGTTATAGAAATATGCCAAACAAGCTGTTAATTCATAATGATGCTTCATTCTAGAAATGCACAATATACACTCTATTCCAAATGAATAGTTGTTGTATTATCCCATTAACATTATGTTAAAATTATGGCGTCACAGTTTATATATAAGTTGGAAACTTAACTTAATTAAAACACACTGTAAGGCAATCAAACAAACTTACCCTGGCCCAAAACTGCCTGAACGCCACCAGTAAAATGCTAATGTGGCTATTACTAAATGAAGGCCTAATATAGGATGCACTTGGCCTAGCCTAAGTATCCTTCAGTAATTATACAAAAATACCTCATGGGCAATCAAACAAACTTATCATGACTCTTCCTCTGAAAAAACTACCTGAACACCAGTACAATCCTTAAATGGATATTACTAAAACCATGGAGCTATAAACAGATGAAGTCCTAATATAAATTAAATGCAGTACAACAATGTGTATATGGAATTAGTGTGCAATACACTACCAGTACCAGCAGCGTATCTCACAACAGTACAGAAAATTGGTCGCGAGGGTAGCCATTTTCGTATGTCTAACATGTAGCTGCCATGAGTCATAGCCAATCTGCTACAAACCAGACTTGGAGGTGGGGCTTAATCATCAAAAACAAGGAAACAAGTTCCTTACAAACAAGTTTTGGAGCGTGTGCAAAAAAGGCTTGTTTCAAATGTGTTTTAGCCCGATTTGGCCAAATTTGGACATAAATCGGTGAAAAAGTCATAGAATGAGATACAATTCTGGAATAAAAAATAGTAACTTTTGTTGGCCTATATGATATATGCTTGCTCTGGAAACTCCAGCGAAAAAGAACTTTGTATGAAGACGCTGAAAATTTTTTAAGAGAAAAGAGAGTCCCATTTACTGTTACAATATCTCTATACATGTAATGTATTGAGATAACAAAACAAAAAGAAGAAAGAATTGTTAAAAGAACAAAAGACAAGTTTGATAAAATCAACGCTCTGTTGATTCGTTTTCTCAGAACTTAGAATGCCATTTGAGATTGTGCGACCGTCTTTGAAAGTACCTGCCGGACTTCCAGGGACCAGTCATTGATATTAATTACAGGCGCATAGCCAAGGGGGGGGGGCGAAGGGGGCAGCCGCCCCCCCCCCCTTAAGCATATTTTGTAAAAAATTTTAATATATTTTTATGATATCGCTAGTAATTTCAAAAGAGAAAATGCTAAGATGCAACTTAGAAGGCGTCGGAAGTGCCATTTCCAGCGATCTGGGAGGCATTTTACTTTAATTATGATTTTTAGTTTCATGATACTAGATAGTCATATGTGTGCAGGATGGGGAAGCAGAACGTCTCTTGATGTCAGGGGTAGCTATTCAAACTTACACACAGTCTCACGTTTACATCTATATATGAATATTACTTTCATGGTGTTATAAACAGGTACAGAACAGTTTGAAGTACATTGTTTGCACTCAACCATAATTCATACAACTGACTTTAATGTTATAATAAGTGTTGTCTAAATATTAGAGATTTTCTTTACCTTGAGTTCCGCTTTTGGAAATGTGTGACTGAACCACTGAGAGACCTGCGATAAGTTGGGCCTGTCTCCCTTGATCTTCAGAGTTATGGTGTAACCGTCACCAAATCTGTTTTTTAAGTGTTGGGTACTCCCTAGACATTTAAACCTGGCGTTGACCATGATGGCCATACGGTTACAGAGGGCTTCGCATTCCTCCATACTGTACGGACAAAGAGATTAGAAAAAAGAGCAGTTGGCATCAGCTGGTGTTAGAAGAGCACTTTTAAACGAAGACATGAGGGAAAGATGCAACAACAGCGATAAACAATTGGATATTAAGAAACTATTCAATAAGATTGCAATTTTGCTGAGATTATATACAAAGACAGGGAAACAGGTTGAAGTATACACCTTTGATTCTTCTCCAGCTTAGAGCTGTAGTTATATTTTAATTATTTTGGATGCAAACAGAAGCAGTAAATGGAAGCTATGCCAGTATTAAAGAAGTGTTTGTACCTTTCCAGCTTTCCATCTAACAAGTGACAATACATAAACAAAACATTAATTGAAGACCCAATCAGTTAAAGGGTGCTGTACCACACTACGTACTAACTTGCCTTACAGAAGGCCGTACACTGGATGCCAGGGCTGAAAGCGACCCACCTTAAAGTAATTGTCCTGACCCAGTTTTTATTTTAATAGTTGTAAAGACCCATAGCCTTCAACTGACGCCCAACCACACCCTCCTCCCACACATTGAACACCTGAACAGCTCACACGATATCCTTGTTAACGCAACAGTGTTGAATCCAGCATCCCACTGACAGCTTAAGTTAAAATCCCAATTAGCTGATTAAAAGATTTCCTTGTTTTCTTACCTATGAGATGTTAACACCACCGACTTGCCTTCTTTGACGATCCTTTGTATTACCTTCCATAGAAATTGTCTGGAATGTGGATCCATGCCCGTTGTGGGCTCATCCTGTAACAAAGTATTCGGATATTGCTACATTGTATTCTGTATGTTCAAATTCAAATATCAGGTTTACCCATGAGACTAGCAACAGCAGTTTACCCGTGAGACTAGCAACAGCAGTTTACCCATGAGACTAGCAACAGCAGTTTATCCATGAGACTAGCAACAGCAGTTTAACCATGAGACTAGCAACAGCAGTTTACCCATGAGACTAGCATCAGTATTTTACCCTTGATGAGACTAGCAACAGCAGTTACCCATGAGACTAGCAACAGCACATGAGACTAGCAACAGCAGTTTACCCTTGAGACTAGCAACAGCACATGAGACTAGCAACAGCAATTTACCCTTGAGACTAGCAACAGCACATGAGACTAGCAACAGCAGTTTACCCATGAGACTAGCAACAGCACATGAGACTAGCAACAGCACATGAGACTAGCAACATCGGTCTACAAGTGTTCATAACGTTCCAACCATCTGTGTTAATATCTGCTTACAAGCAACCAATCAGAGATCGCATAGTGACTGACTCACCATGAAGATGACTGGAGGATACCCAATCAGGGCTATGGCAGTCGATAGCTTCCTCTTATTTCCTCCACTATAAAGACCTGACGGAACATCCGCATACTCTGATAATGCTAGTTTTTGAATTGCCCAGTTAACAACCTGCGGGGAAATAAACACATTGACAATTTCTACCTGTAAGTTGCATAAAAAATCAATGAATAAACATGAAACAAACTTTCTCTCCTCTCCGTGTAAAACCACATTAAGAATCGATGCATAATAATCATATCAAACTTTCATCTTCTCTCCTTATTAATTTCTTTCAAGAATCAATGAATAAACATAACCCAACCTTGCCCTATCATCCAGCTTCAATTCAAATATTCACACCTTGGCTAGGAAATATCCATAGGAAATGTGTTTCTTTGTGAAGGACATATCCATAGGAAGTGTGTTCGTTTGGTCATAGAAATGCACTTTCAAGCGGATATATCCTATACAATGAAGCCTAGCTGTCTGTGATAATTGGGAGGCTCCATAATCACTTTGGGATTTATTGTGTCTACAAGGTTTTTAGACTTTGACCTCTATTGACCTCACAAAACAAGTGACCTTCACTTAAAAACAATGAAACAATGAATAAACATGACCTACCTTGCTCTCCTGTCTTCTCGGAATTCCTTTCAATCGTGAGTAGAAGAGCAGATGTTCTCTGGCCGTCAATTCCTCAAAGAGAGCATCAAACTGAGGGCAGTATCCTATATTTTTATGAAGTCTCCACCTTACACTGGAATTTGAAGAAAAAAAACAGTATCGTGTCACAGTTCATACCTTTCATCGATAACAATGGCCCAGATTCTAATTATTTCTTTTCCATCATTTCATTTATCTCCCACCCTTCCTCTTCCCCTGCTGGTTTCTTTTTTTCTTCTCTCCATCCCTTGTCTACTAATCCCCTTTCATCCATCTCTTTGTATTCACCATGCTCATTAACCTGTCTGTATTCTGTGCATGTTTTTGTCCCTTCTGTTACTGTTACTTGTCATTCAGCCTTTGAGAAGATCCTGCTAGGATCGAAACGTCAGGCCCTCTTACTTTTACACATTCTCTTACACAGGCTCTCTAGTGGATAAGCAGTTTGCTAACAGTTTTATTTTATTTTGATTTTCATTTTTATTTCTTTTCCAAACTGCTCCTAGTATCTCATGAAATTTTTTGCATATTCTAATGTAGCATTTTGATTAAATAATGTTACCAAAAACCTGTCCAAATTGACAAAAAATAGGATTATATAATAATTATACATCATATAACCAAGCTGAGACAACTTCCTATATGCTTTTACTATGAATGTTAAACAAGACTTGTTTATAAATTCTCATCATTTCCATACCTATACATTTTGCATATTATTATTAAATTTTATTAAAATATTTTCATTATCATTAGTTCAAAAAAAAGAAAGAAAAAAAAATTTGGTTAGTCAAGCCATTGGGTTTGTACTGTGATGGGTATACAGTATTGAAGAGCATGGCAAAACTGCTCAAAATCGGGTCAAAAGGCTGTCTTAATTCAAAACTAAAACATCAACATTGCAAAAAATTAGCTCATTCAGACATACTTTTCAGAATGAAATTCTGCTTCTCTGTGCAAAAACATAACAAATATATTATAATGTGCTACCAAGCAATCTGCAGGAAGATGTCAGCCTTTTCACCAAACAAGAAGTACCATCATCCATCCCTTCAAAGTGACACCATTCATTGAAAGGTTTGGGATCAAACTTTATACATTTAACTCTAAGTCACTTTAAGTTTTTAGGAGAACATACTCCGTTTGAAACATAGGTAACTTTGTTATCTGAAACTTTAATTTCGATTACTTTTCATTAAGAGAAAAAAACTGTTAGTAAGAGCCTCTGTAGGTTAAATATGTAAAGGTTAAGAGAGCCTGGCTTCTACGATCCTACCAGGATCTCCCCAGTTAGCCTCTAGAAGATCCTGCTAGGATCGACAAGACAGGCCCTCTAAATTTTTTACTGATTAATTTCACTGTTATGGGTTCATTTTATCTCATCAGGTTAAATCTCTAATCCAGAGTCACTCACCTTGAATTGCTGATAAAGGCATTACCTCCGGTTATCCGTTCGTCACCTGTGAGCATTTTAAATGTAGTTGTCTTTCCAGCTCCATTGACCCCTAAAAGACCAAAGCACTGTGCAAATAGAAAAAAAAATATATGAAAATCACCTCTGCTTGTATTGATAACTCTCATCATAAAACAACAAACTTTCCCAAAGTATTTCCGGTGGCTAAAGCTGATTGTATAGTAAACTTGCAGGACATTTTCTACATCTTTTGTTAGAAACCCCTATCTTGACAGGTTTTTGTACCACAAAGGTATGAATTTGTCCAAATTTGGTGATATTTTGAGCATGCGTCTGACAACAGCAGAGTGAATGATGGCATTGAGGCAACTGATTTGAAAATGACTTTTTGTTTCGTTTTTAATAATATTAAATCATTTATCCACAGAGATAAACAAGTACTTATACATAAAAGTTACACATTAAAGTTGTTGAATAAAGAGAACTTGGACCGCCAATTGTAACAGGTTTCAAGGATAAATCAACAAGAAGATTATATTATAGCCCAAGCAAAGCTTTTGAAGAACATCTTCCAAAATGACATCATAGACAAACCACCAATTGCGATCCAACTTCCTGGAGAAAGAGAAGGTTTAGCGCCCCCAAAAATAAGTAACATTCAAATCAACTAAATCTCGAGTTAGGGAAAAGATATTGAGATGGGGTTTTCAACTAACATTGTGGAATATTTCTTCCTTCAGTATAAATTTAACATTACTTTCTGCCACCAGAATTGCTATTTGAACTATAATCTTGCCCTAATCAGTCTGAGTTTAGTTACCCAAAGATGCAGAATCTGGTCACAAGGATTTAACCCCCTGATGGGGCAAGGGTGGTTCCCAGGATTCTATTTTCTTTGACTCCTGAGGCCACAGTTAGGAACACTTTTGCCAAGCAGTATTTTTTGCTTTTCCAGAATATATTTTCCATACAAACAATTATTACATTCATACTTCCTAAAGCTAACACCAAAGTCTTGAATCTCTTATTAAATAAATATAAAGAAGAGAAAAATAACTTGAACATCTGGGCTCACCTCTCCTGGTGGAACGCCTAAGCAGAGGCCGTCTACTGCTAAATGTTTTCCCAGCTTCCTGGTTTTGTAAATCTGTAAAATGTCCCAAACCGATCAAGTCATCGATAAACAGAGATCTCTCGACTTCTTTTGGAGATACTTTAACATATTTTAACATACTTTAACTCATACTCAATAACATACTCATACTATAACATACTTATAACATACTCATCGTACTCATAACATACTCATAACATACTCATAACATACAAAAACTATAACATAAATATTTTGAAAGGCAAAAGAGCACAGTATTAAGATTATATAGACAAGAATCTGGGATTTTAATGAGGGCATGAGATCTCTTGTAGGACCTCCATCCCCCCCCCCCCCCCCCAACTGAAAAAAAATTGGATGTGGAAAGAGGCATATTTAGGCTATAAATTGGGTCCATAGTTAGCTCTACATGTAACCCATTTTGTGCTTAAAACTACTTTAAGTCTTTGTGTGGGGTTGAAAAGGGGAAAGGGGGGGGGGCAGATCAGCACTTGTTATAACAGGCAAACTACATCATACACATTATGAAAGATAAGTACAAACATGAAAGAATGAGCTCATCATACATATTTGTGAAAAACAAACGCAAGCATCATTAGGTAGATTTATTACAAGAATTTTTGCTGTACCTTAAGTCCTTCAAAGACAGCTGTTAGTCTCCGGTCATTCAAAGTTGAGTCAAATATTTTTCAAAATAAGATCACAATCAAGCTGCCCCACCCTCTTTGTTTTCAACAAATGATTACAGTTAATTCTAAGCATTTTGATATCTTTGGACATTTGTTCATATTTACGATAAATATCACATTCTAAAATCTGAAATTAAATGAATATCAACCAGGCCTAATGAACTTTCAGACACATAAATCAATCAACCAAATCAGAAAATATGTCATATAAACAAATAATTGAATCAACCAATCAGAAAATATGTCATATAAACAAATAATTGAATCAACCAATCAGAAAATATGTCATATAAAACATCACATCAATCAATCAACCAAAAACCAAAAGTTACCTTTGTTAAATTTTTGAGTACTAAAATATCCTTTTCTGTTTCGTTGTTCAGGACTCTCTGCCTCTCTCGGAGGACATCTTCGTCTTCTTGTGGAATCAGAGCTTTATGAGCATTGACTCTCCTGAAAAATTCAAGAAAATCCATGCCATTGCTTGGACTTTTCTGTGTTGTGATAAATCATCTGCCTACCACTCAAGGTAGCAGCCGTAAATACATATTCCCTGCAGATCGTCCAGACTCTTATTAGACGTTTTGATTTTGGAACTTTGTTGATCTCAAATGACCTTTGACCTCCACAAATTTAAATAAAGTTCTTGCCCTTACCAAGAAGGATCAACATACCATATATGAACTTCAATAAAAAGTTGCCTTTTGAGTTATCATGTTTACCAGGTTTTCAGACTTTGACCTCTGCTGACCTCAAATGATCTTTCATCCTCATAAAAAAAGTATTCTTGTACTTAATAAGACGGATCCACATAGCCAGTATGAAGTTAATCCACCACAAACTTTTTGAGTTACGAAATTAACACGCAGATGTCACAAACACACATACAGGCACATACACACTCATGCCATCACCATCGCATAGATTCCTTTCACCTTGGGCAAGGAATTAAAAAAAAAAACAGAAACAGAGGCACCTCATTTATGTACGATAACTCACCTTCCCATGTAGAAAAACCCGTATTCACTGAGCACGACCAGAACAAAGGCTAGAAAGCCTTCAATCGCCATGACAACATACATGCGATTCATCATTTCCCAGCGGAAGGGTGACTGGACACTGTCTAGATCCCCTAAAAGAAAGAAAAAAAGATATCTCATTACCAAACAAATTATTTACAAACGATTAGCAAAGACAATGAACACTCTATTCAGTAAAGAAAACAATTAAAATTCCCCCAGTATGAGTGGCTTGATGACATCATATTTAGACTTGCTCAAGTCTCCGTCCAGCCTGGTCAACGAAACCATGATAACTTGCAAATGAAACATTAAAGACTCTTTCAATCCTGTTCTGGGTGAGATGTTTATCCTCACAAGACAATCCTATCATACAGGCATTATTACGGGATAACATGTGTTTTACTCTATCCTGCCCCGATCTGGACCCAATCTAACCTCTGATCCATATGATGATGCTTAGGTTTGATTGTCTTTTAGATGAAGTAGTACTATATACCAAATGCATCACATCCATCACAAATTTCATTTTTTATTATAAACCCAATCGTCAAATACCAATTCATACACAAAATGGTATCTGGTCCCTTGTTTCCTATTGAAGCAGTAAATGAAAGAAAGGGGTAAAAAAGGGATTCAAATACTTACCAATTTTGATGAAATATTCATTCATGTAATCGTTGAAGGCTAGGTCCATTAGACCTCTGCCCAGGCAGTAATTTGGAAAGATCAGTGAAATATTGTGCACAATGTTGTACGCAGCCTGAAAGCTCTGCAAAATAGAAGAAAAGGAAACTTGGTTGACTTGATCCAAAGGAAAAACTTTGACAGTTGACATGCACAGGATTTCAAAGGTGTTAGGGGAGGGGGATGGAGGAGAGTGGGCGTGGGGGATTCTAAATTCCCCGCCCTGATTTAGGTAGAAGCCTGAAAATTAATTGAAGAGTGTCCAGGGTCTGGAGGAGTAGTCTAATTCTGACCAACTAAAATCTGAGAAGTCCCTGGACTGAACCTCCTTTGGGGACACCACTTGTCCCTGAGCTGAACAAGAATTCGGACAACCTGATACCTTATAGGAGATGTCATCTTTTGTCAAACTAAAACCTGTGATAAAAAGAAGGGAGTATGGGTGGGTGGGGGGGGGGGGGAATCTGATGTACTGTACATCATCACCATCACCACAATCATCACCATCACCACCATCGTCATATCACCATCATCACCATCATTATCACCATCATTATCACCATCACCATCACCACCATCACCATCACCATCATCACCATCACAATCACCATCACCATCACAATCACCATCACCATCATCACAATCACAATCATCATCATCATCATCCTAAGACTGACCTCACTGACTTCCGGGTCATCGTGGGTGAAGATTTCTAACAAGAAGGAACCGACGATGGTAGTGATACCGGTGAAGAGATTGATTACGATGAGAAAAACATAGGCAGAGCTTGAGACACTGAAGAAGAATGAAGCTGGGTACATCATGGGCGTTATGGAAAATCTAGGAAAACAAGCAATATGCACACAAAATATGAAACATTAAATGGTCATTTAAGAAGCATATCTAATGATTGCAAATATTTAAATGAAATACTGACCAGCACTTTAAAATATCTAAATTGTTTCATTCACCAGTGATACACACAAAGGCAACAGTATAAGCATGCATAGCAAAATACATTCATCCCTAGAACATGTACTGGTGAATGTCAAGAAGCCTCCTACAAATGACAATATTTACCTTTAACCTCAAGAACACAACATAGTTGAAATAATAGATATGAAAATTATACTGAAGTAAAAGTAGTCCTCAAAAATGTGACAGCATTTATGATACAATATAGTTTTGTAATGTTGGGTTTTTTCCCTTTACTTATTTATACGTTTTTTAGAACTAGCCTACATCTGACAGAAAGATTCATAGCATGGAACATGAATACGACACTGCTGTGTGTACTGTGAAATGCACTGTTGGTGAAGTAACTTTTGTCGAATGAAGAAAAGCAGTCTAACATGGATGCAATGGAAGGAAGCTTGTCTAGTCGACAAAAAATCTGTCCTCACCCGTAGAGAAGGAAGAGTAAGATGACCGCCGGGAGATTGGTCGATGAAGCATACGCCGGAATGTCGAAGATCTTTAGGATGCTGATACAACAAACAGCTGGAACTAGATAAGACATCTGGTCAAGAAAAGAGGAAACAGAATGTGATTGCAGAAAACAAGGTTAACTTGTTGAGTTAATGTGAACAATTCTAGCAAACTGTAACATACAAGGAAGGGGCAGGATTAAAATTTCACCACACTAAATCAACTGCACACTCAAAATCATAAAGGACCATCAGGCAAACTGCTCTATACGAATCAAGCCCTATGTTTTCTACAATAAGCTCAATGAAGCTCCAACTAACTAAACTGCTCAGCTGCTAGTACAACCCACTGTTGATTCCTATCAACATGTTTCAATTTGAACCAACACTCTTACTTTCAGCCTCTCTTCCTTGGCATCCAATCATACAATCCCATTCCTGCTTGAGCAAGAATAAACTACTGGATACTAGCAACTCCTGCTTGAGCAAGTATAAACTACAGGATACTAGCCACTCCTGCTTGAGGAAGTATAAACTACTGGATACTAGCCATTCCTGCATTTACAAGAATAAACTACTGGATACTAGCCATTCCTGCTGGAGCAAGTATAAACTACTGGATACTAGCCACTCCTGCTTGAGCAAGTATAAACTACTGGATACTAGGCATTCCTGCTTGAGCAAGTATAAACTACTGGATGCTAGCCACTCCTGCTTGAGCAAGTATTAACTACTGGATACTAGGCATTCCTGCTTGAGCAAGTATAAACTACTGGATACTAGGCATTCCTGCTTGAGCAAGTATAAACTACTGGATGCTAGCCACTCCTGCTTGGGGAATTATAAACTACTGGATACTAGGCATTCCTGCTGGAGGAAGTATAAACTACTGTACATTAACCATTCCTGCTTGTGCAAGTATAATCTACATCCTTGCCTGGGTAAGTATATAACCAACTGAATACTAACCATGTCCCAGAAAAAGTTTGAAGTCCAGTAAACCAGAGGACTGACACCACTGAGGAACTGGACCAGCTTAGCTTTGGAGGACCTCTCTGTGACGATGAAGATGACAAAACTAGCAGGCACAAAGGACATGGCTATGATGATGAAAATAGCTATCAGAACTTCCGTTGATTCTTGTTGACTGTGGGATGAAATAAAATTAGGACGTTATTGTTTATAGACTCCTTCTGTGTTTTGACAGCAAACTTCATCCAGAATAGCAAACCGTGTTACTTTTATATCATCTATGGATTCAGAATGCACAATGCATGGCCTTGGTGAGTGTTCACAATTTTTTCCTGACAAAACTCTGTACAGAGAAGCTCTTTTCCAATTTTTCTTGTTTACGAGACGTGGTTTGGTGATTCCATATAAGAATGTTCAATTTTCAGGTACAGCTCAATTTTCCGGGCAAAAGTATGAAACAACATATACAACAGACACTTGGGGTCAGTTAACTGAGGTAAAAGGCTGTAGAGGAGCTCACATGAAATCATCAGTGAGGGACCATCCAGTCTTATTCATCGGGTGATTGATAACCGTCATTCCATATCCTGAGGGATTGCCGTGCTTGGAGGGATGTAGGTTGGCTCTTAGAATGGCGTTGTTTAATACGTTGACGTAGGTTGGAAGGCTGTGATACCCTTTATCATTGTGCCATGCCTAGAAGGTAGAGGAAAATAGTAAGAAAGTCAAATCATTTTAACGATAAAATGAGAAACTGCGAGTCTACGAAACAAGTCAGGTTAGTTTCAAGGTCATGAAGTAACAGTGTACATTGATATAGATAGACAGACTGACAGACAGACAGACTGAAGAAACAAGAGGTCAGTTTAGTTTCAAGATTGTAGACAGACAGACAGACAGAAACATGCATTAACGGTTAAAAAGAAATGGGTGAAGCAAAAAAAAATCATACAAATGTAAAAGACCATAGAAATATCCAACCATTATAAAGAAGGACAGAAAGACGATTTGTGTTGATTTATTTTTGACCACTGTTATTAAGCTGGGTTTGCAGGATGTCTGCAATGATGTGACACAACTAAATGAAAATATTGCTACATTTGTCGGTGACCCCTGCACTTACATCTTCGTACAATATGGGAGCTACGCTTTAAATATGTCAACTAACAACTTCAATGTAAAAGTTTACTGTAACAACAGGAAACATGTTGTCTATATTTAGTCAAACATTTATGAAGCAACACTGAAAAACTTACTATGGCAACATTACGCACGGCTATCTTCCGGTACAGCTTTGGAACATCATTGCTAAACTGTGGTGGCACAACTTACATCTTCATACAAAATGGGAGCTACGCTTTAAATATGTCAACTAACAACTTCAATGTAAAAGTTTACTGTAACAACAGGAAACATGTTGTCTATATTTAGTCAAACATTTATGAAGCAACACTGAAAAACTTACTATGGCAACATTACGCACGGCTATCTTCTGGTACAGCTTTGGAACATCATTGCTTAACTGTGGTGGCACAACTTACATCTTCGTACAAAATGGGAGCTACGCTTTAAATGTGTCAACTAACAACTTCAATGTAAAATTTTACTGTAACAACAGGAAACATGTTGTCTATATTTAGTCAAACATTTATGAAGCAACACTGAAAAACTTACTATGGCAACATTACGCACGGCTATCTTCCGGTACAGCTTTGGAACATCATTGCTAAACTGTGGTGGCACAAACTTACGAACATTGCCCAAGGAAAGTGCGCCATATCTGTGGGTCAAACACACAAATATATGTATATTAATATATATATATATACATATATATATATATGTATATATATGTATATATAAGTAATCTTCCTGTGGTCATTGCTGTCAAAATTTACCATTTAACCGGTGTAGCCTTTGTTTATCAGTAGTCTAGAGCTGGGTCTATGAGAGATTACTAGTAATCACAATGTAACCAGTGTAGCCTGCACTCATCACCGATGCACTTTCCCTTAGAGATTACTAGTAATCACTTTTTTTACTAACCTGTGTAATCTGTATTTATCAGTAGTGTACAACATGTATTCTGAGAGATTACGGTTGTTACAGTCCAGTAGAACATCGCTGGTAATCACTTTATGTTCCGGTGGATATGGCGATCCCACATTTGTCGGGCATGAAAATCCATAGCCATCCTCCTTGCAGTAGCATATCTTCTCTGGTGTCAAATGGCTTGAATGAGACCCTAGAGATCAACAAATTATTCATAAAGTAAAACTTAAGTCAACAAATTATGTTGAATATAACAATAGCTTAACATTGCAGAAGTGATACTGAGTAATATGCTGAAAATTTTCATAGCAAAAATAAGGTACAGAATTTTGAAAGATTCAGAGCGAAGCTCATATTCAAAACAGTCTCCAACATAAATGAAACGAGAGAAAATTTTTGTCAAATAAGTTAAAAATACAACTGGCATTGCTCAAACTTAACTCATTATCAAGATCACTTTCTATTGTGTTCTAATTAGCCACCATCAACACAACAATTTATTACTTTACAATGGTTTAATTGTATTCTAATTTGCCACCATCAACACAAGAAGACATTTTCACTTTACCATGGTTTAATTGTATTCTAATTAGCCACCATTCATCACAAGAAAAATTTATTACTTTACCATGTTTTTATTGTATTCTAATTAGCCACCATCAACACAAGAACAATTTATTACTTTACCATGGTTTAATTGTATTCTAATTAGCCACCATCAACACAAGAAAGTATTTTCACTTTACCATGGTTTAATTTTGTCTTTTTGTTCTCAAAACTTTAGAGAACATTAACCGGAGTGCCTTCATCATTTTCCGGGAATAAAACTTCGCTTCTTTTTCCTTACCTTCACATTTTACATTAAGAAATTCTCCTTTCTCTGCAACTTTCCCCCACTGACCATTTTTTGTCTCTCTTTTTTAGTTTTCTGTTCGCGAGGTTAGTAAGCATTTTTTTTTTTTTTAAATACTGAGAAAAATGTAACCTCTCTCAATAGGATGTCTTCTGGGCAATATCTTAAACATAAATTAAATGCATGTGGGACAGAGAAACCAAGGAACAATAGGGTCTTTTAGTTTGCAAATGATGGCTGATCCGATATCAAGTTTGGATTTACATAAACACAATGCAATATTCATGAAAATGATCATTTGCCACAAAAATGTCATAAATAATATTAGGTTTAGCACCCTTCTTCTTCCTCTTCAAAAAAAATTACAGTTCTAAATTTCTGCTTGAATTTTGCCAGTTTTACATAACATATGTAAATGGTATGATGAAAAGATGAAGCAATGTCGAATAATCGTAAATCTGCGTGATCGCAAACCAGTTTCTATGCTGCCAGATATAAATGGATGCCTACAAATCAATAGAATGATTGCAAGATGTTACTATGGCAACTTGCATAGTTGCAAAATGGATTTTAGATTTTCATCACTGCCAGTTTATATGGATGCCTAGATATTGTTGCGATGATTGCAAGATGTGACTAGACTAGTTCAGAACTACCCAATACCACGTCAACTGATCAACTTGCATAATCGAAAGTTGGCTTTTAGTTTTTCATCACTGCCAGTTTATATGGATGGCTAGCTATTGTTGCGATGATTGCAAGATGTTGCTACGAAGACTAGCTCAGAACTACCCAATACCACGTCAACTGATCAACTTGCATAATCGAAAGTTGGCTTTTAGTTTTTCATCACTGCCAGTTTATATGGATGGCTAGCTATTGTTGCGATGATTGCAAGATGTTGCTACGAAGACTACTTCAGAATTACCCAGTAACAACTGATCGCAAGAATTTCTTGAAGAGGAACTACGGAGCAAAGTGAAAGTCAACAAGATCCTACCTCCCCATCACACTATACTAAAGAATTACATCACACACAACTGACCAGCTTCAGTCTACAATTTGATAACAGACGGTCAGCCGTGCGGTCAACTGGAGGACCAATCTATCAAACTGAACTGGAAAATTTAGAGAAAATCTGGTAAACCTTGCAGTTATTCCACGGTTATAAAGTTTGTAAGCAAAGTCTCATCAAGTTCCTGTGGTAAGTGTTCATGCATATACCGATATTGGATTTTTTTTTATCCTAACACACAAAATAAATGATTAATGTTTACATTTCAAGTCACATAACAATATGACAATATACCACAGTTTGAGCAGCTGTTTTGTGCTTTAATACCTCTGTTCATATCTACAGTATGTAGCTCTTTGTTAGACCAAACATTCTTATAATGGAATCTGGAATCGTTTAAGAATGTTAATTCATACAATTATTAAATGACAACCATGGACAAAGAAACCAACTACAACCGATGCAAAAGTAATGAATAAAGATTTATACAATATATAATATTATAAATATAATAATGCGAAGCATATTCTATCTTCAAAATAGGCAAAAACAACCAACAGTTGAGGAATCGAAGACCGCAGAGGAACAGACTTTGCAAGTAGCTACATAAAATATCAAGAATAATGTTATTGAACAAGAAACACGTCAACCAAATAAACAACAATACTTCCATATAAATGAAAGCTACTGTACAGATATTAGCTCTAATACTAGTTTAAATGGGTGCTGTAGAAAACATTGTGCAACACTTTCAAACGGATTAATTCCTGATATCAACACAATACTGCTGGTCAATTGCTTTAGTTGAAAGAAAATGACAGAGACAAGGCTTCAAAGCTCTTGATGTACACGCTTAAAGGAATGAAACATAGGTTAATGATATCTGCATCGTTGCTCACTGGATGCTGTAACAATCAAACCTTCCCACTCAAAGCTGTTTTCACCTTAACTTCCTCATCTGTATACTGCAGCAGGAATCTGGCAGTATTACCACCATGTGGATAATAGTTTTGAGCAATAACTTGGGTCACTAATAATTCATCGAGGACTCATCACTTTGATATTTTTGCTTCAAGGAGTTCACAAGTGGTTGCAAGTCTCATGACATAAGACAGTACACCGCAGGATACATATTTAGTTCGAAAGGAAATGTTAGTCAGGATTTCATGGAGGGAACAGACTTGACAACGGTAGTTTTTCACAATTTAGGTCTCACAGAGCAATCCACTCAACGGGCCATGGTGAGGGTTTTACATCATTAAGCAGGTGGGGGGGGGGGGAGAATGACAGGAAGAATTAAATAAAAAGGGGAAGCTTATTAATCCTCTCAATTCTGAGAGGAGACGTTGCCAGGCTATTTGAATGTCAGACCCTCTATCTGTAAATAATTGCCACATCATGACTGTCAATATCATCTGTGTTCATGTTCCATGGGGGGGGGGGACTTAGCAGGCCCATTTACACTACAAGATGACAGTGATGCCCGCAGCATCATTTCTCTCTGAGATGTTGAATTGCCACCACTTGAGCTTTCTGACGGTAACCCTCAAAGAGGGTTTTATATACAAGACCAAGTATTATGCAGAATTTATTTCTCCAACATTTCATCTAAAACAAAGTACAATATAATGAAATTAATAATAATAATTGCCAACTTTGGTCCAGACTTCTTCCTTTCTCACCAAGCACTGATATAAAGAAGGAAACAATCACCCCAAAAGAAAGAGATGTAACATGAGTTGTAAAACAAAGACCGCCACCACCCTATGAAGCTATGACTCAGAAATACTTAAAATACACTTTCGAGTAAATATATAAGAAATTAACCCAATGCCTAAAGAGAGATATATATATATACACAGACACGCCAGACCCAACACTTCAGCAGCTTTCAAGATAACCCTTCCACCACGCATAAATACAAGTGTACAACTATTGAAAGGAAAACAGGCAAGTATCATACCAAGAAACAGCGGATCGAATGATATATTCATGTCACAAGCTAAGGGGACCTATCAGACCCATTATAAACCGATGCAATCGAGAAGAGATCATTTGGGACAACATTTCGGATAGAAAATCACGAGAATTTTATCCCAAATGACAACTCAAGAACCTGAGCACAGACTGATGCATTCTTTTTTGTCTTCTTCTTTTTTTTTTTTATGTAAAAGAGATCAAAAAACAAAAACCCTCTAATTTGTTGTTTAGCAATGATAGTACACAAAGGGCTGGAACTTATCTTTGCCCCAAAAACCTGAGACGGGGTGAATAAATCTGAGGCAGGAATTGATCACAGAAACAAAACATGTGAGAACAACAATTTAGCAACATTTACATGGAGGAGGGGATGAGGATGGGGAGAGGAGTATTTTTTTTTTAAGCTTCTTCTTCCCCACATTACCATTTGGCTTTAATTTTTCTTGAAACAAACAACTCGAGAAAAAATGCTCTTGCAATTATCACGTCAGAGGGAGTGTAAGGGCATTGACATCTATAGAGTGGATGGGTAGGGCAGGGGGCAAGGGTAAAGGTCATGGCAAAATGAGCAGAGGAAGTCTTCTTTCATTAGCCTATGTAAAAGACATCATTAAACTGCACATCAAAAACAACAGAGCGTCTTAACTCAAAATAATCGGTAGTGCTTTTATGACCGTACTGACGATAGTCCACGTAGCCAAGACCATCACCGGAACGGAAAATCAAAAGAGGTAACGAATGCAGTGCAATATGCAATTACGTAAACACAAGCATTGTCAAATGGCAAAGCAAAAGTCTTTTGACGGCACAGATCAGACAGAAAAAAAGAAAGATAGCAAAACGATAGAGTTGAAATCGAAGAAGGAAGGAAGGAAGGAAGGAGGCCAAAAAAATAAATAAATAAATAAAAAAAATAAACAAGGCCTAATTAATGTTGAAAGTAATCATCTCACCTTTCTTGGCATGATCAGTTTCATTTCCTTGGTAGAGGATTGAGTTAATGTGGAGAATGAGAGGACATGATACAAGATATATAGATATTATCATTGACGGAGAGAGAAGAAAAGATATCGGCTATGTATTAAGTGCATGCACTAGACGACGGTCGTCGTGGAAATGCTGCATAACGACCGCATTTTGACGATCCGTAACAAGTTATTTCCGGGTAGACTTCTCTGAAGCTACACCGAAAATAACACATGGGGGTTTCAAAGAATATGTCTTATGCAGTTGTTGGCATTTCTCACATGCTCATGCAGGTTTTCCTATCTACCCACTGTACGGTCCTCAAATCAATACAAGAACCTGGCCAACCCCTCCCCCTCCCACCCCACCCATCCCTCCTACCACCACCTTTGGTCATCATTTGGACCATTACAAAGCTTCCATACTATTATCAGCTCAACCCAGTTGCACATCCAAACTTCAACCCACCTATCTGTTCTGTCTAGCCAAACACCATAAATTTTCTTCCTTTTATCCAGTGTCTAACATTTCAAAGTCACTTTTCCATTACTCATGTACTTGTATAAAAATTTATACTTGTTATAGTGAAGGCAGACAACCGTCCCCACCCATCCCCCCCCCACCCCCCAATTCTAGAGCCATGTGAGTTAATCTTCATCCCTAAATTAATAAGTCAGTTCTTCCCAGGTTTAACATATTATTTTGGCACATTTTCATCAATTGATGAAAAATTAATGATACCAATACATATTAAATTCAAGAGATATTCCACTGCTGATCAAAGGAGAGAGAGGGTAGCAAATTATCTTTTCTGTTTATTGATATTTAATTGATTTTAGTTGATATTAGGCAGCAATTAGCAATTAAATTAGCACAAAATGCAGACGTTACCATTTCCTGGCATGGTTGTTACAGCTAAAGTGTTGTCAGTATGCCGAGCTTCTGGAAAACATTTAACAAACACATCTCAGCCTACACTATCATACTTTTGCAATAAATAGATACTTGGTTCATAGATAAAACCAGCCCATGGCTTGTATATCCTTTAAATCAGCACAAAGCATTCCACATTCCCCCCATTGTCACTTTCAGCCTAGATGCAAGTATATATTAAAGCAATGCTTTCGGTGTTGTCAGTAGTTTAAGAACAAAATGAAAGTTGTTTCTTTTCCTGGTCATTCTTGGCTAGTTATTATAAACTATGACAATGTACTCTAGTAGTATTCTGCTCAGCATTGACTGTGCTGAAGTATCGGCCACATTACAAATGGACCTATCCAAGACTAAGCCTACAATTGGTTTTATGTTAGTTTTGCAAAGCACTGCTACAGTGTCATGACCTAGTGTAGAATATACACCCATAAAAGAATCATGCAAGTAGACAATTACGGCTTCAAATTATACAAAGCGTGGATTACTAGCGATGGAAATTGAAGCCTTTTAATATCTCTGGATGGAAAACAAACACATGATATGGCTTGCAGTTATTTGCACTGTTGGTTCCTACTATCATGAACTAAGGAGTAAAACAATAAGGAAAATTGCCATAACAATTTCAACATTTTGGGAGACTTGATTTCCAAGACCCCCCCCCCCCTATGATGCATATTTCTATGTTTTCTACGGAGCATTAATTTGACACATGCATCATTTTGCTAATGTGGTTTGTTTGATAACTTTCAATAATTAAAACTCACCTATTCATACTATCTCCTTACTCCAAACAAACAGTCCTCTCTCTTTCCCACTTCCCTTCAGTTCATATTTGTGTACTCTATGTCATTTTCTACTCCAGTGGTAATAACAACCATAATTTATACTTACAATCATAAACATATTCACAATGGAATAGAAGTTTTTCAAGCATTGACTGTTTTTTTCTGGCTTTTGCTCAGCACTACCTCTATAGAAAGGTCACATTCCCAATGTTAAACACTGCATGTTCTTTGCATGGACTTCCACCAATTGATCAACTTACTGTTACTTGAAGCATTTAAGTGTCCCTATACTGCTGAGAGTCCCAAACATGTCATTTAAGTATCCCAACATCATCATTTCCTATACACAGCCCTTTCACAGTGGCCCACAGACCTGTGTTTGGTTCCGAACAAGGACAAAACACAGTTTTGAAATTCTTACCTTGGTTGATCCACCCATCGTTATCGTCCGCTTCGGTCGTCCTGGGTAAGTAGTTCGACAGAGGTTTCCCTTTCTGAAAGGACTCCACACACATGGAGTCAAAGTACTGAGCTGTCAGATTAATGCTGGAGAAGTTGGCCATCTCTACCAGCCTATCCAGGGTTCCATTGAACGGCGTCTTCAGGACGCAGCTAGCTCCGATTCCAGCCGGGTAGGTCAGGGAAGAGACGATCTTCACGGGGCCAACGTCTCCACTGATGGAGGAATAAGTCCTGTACTCTTCGCGGCTGTTGGAGATGGCGTCGTTGATGTAAGGGATCATGTTGCTGTCAGGGTACTCCAAGACGTGGTACTGAGATGGACTCAGAATGATGGAGGGAAGGTCACTGATATGAGGAGCGGAGAGAGCCACACTCATCGCCAGGGTGACATACAGCGCAGGCAGCAGCAACGTGGAGAAGAGGCTCTTCTGATTGCGTCGAATGTAGTGAAAGCGCTTAATGATGAGGGCGACAAATTGGTTCATTACTAAGACAAATCCTCGTAGGTGATGGCTACTCTGCCCTTCGTCTGTGAAGAATGTCCCATCATCGTTATCTGTTAAAGGGCAAACACAATTTCTTATCATCATTGCAGCATTCTATCATGCCCTTTTATAATGATAAGGTCTGTCCCAAAAGTTGTGAACATCAGATCTGAGAGGAGGGGTTCATCATGGTTCACATTACATGAGAAAAGAATCAGTACAGTGTAGTGTAGTCTGAATGTCACACGAAATGTTTCAAACCTCAAAAAGTATGTTGCTTTTCATAAACCACTATCAACACCTAACTTAGCCTACCACACATTTTTAACATAATATACCTAGCCTAGCCTACAAGAGCTTCATTACATATCTAACTTGCTGTTAACGTTAAACCTCTTAATAGCATTTCATTTTAAGGTTAATTTTTAACTTTTATATTCGTATCTGATATCTAACCAGTGCTACTGGCCTGTGATATCCTTTGTCCTACACCCTGCTACATTCTGAACATTAATTACACTCCATACATCTTTCAAACAAACCTTCATTTTCTTGGACATTTATCAGTGGTTCATCATCTTCATCAATTCTGAATGACGCGATCGATTCTGCTCCTACCTCTCGTCCTGAGCCACTCTCTGATGAAGACGTCAGAGACGAGCTTGAGCTACGAGAAGACAGCCTTCGTATAACAGATGGGATGAAGTTACGCAGAGATCGGGGTGTTTTGTGATCTGAGCGACGAAATACAACAAAATAGGTTCAATATTCAAGTATCATAATGACATGTAATTTAACAGAAAAACTCACCGGTTCATAATGTTTGGCCAGCAGAGCACTTGCCTTTATCAATCGAAGTTAATGGTTGAAATTCATTTAATCATTAATTGCTTAATTGCTGACAGATAAATCTGCAATGATGGATACTTTCTTATAAAAATCATAACAGCCAATTCTAAATTTCACTTTAGTTAGAAAATATAACACATGAAAACACTACCTACTGTAGGTCATTATAGAAACTACAACTACTGCATTTTCACCACAAGTTTGAAATTTGGACATTTACTATTAAACAATGTCACAACATTAAAAATTGTCATGGCTAGAATCTCCCTATGGCTTCAAACTACTCGATACCTTGTCTTACTCATTTCCATTTTTTACCCTCTATATATTCTCTCAATCAGCTCTTTCCTTGTGTGTGTGCGTAGGTGTGCGTTTGTTTGTATTCTGACAGAGGACTTGAACAAAAGAATCCAGGTCCTCGGTTGTGATTTCTAAAGAACCACCACGTCCTCGGAAGAATTCTATTGTATGGGGTATTGTTAAGGTTAGGGTACGTGGATTTGAACAATGGAAAATACAATGGGGTCCTCGGTCTGAATGTAATACAAACATGTGTGGGTGTGTGTGTGTGTGTGTGTCAGGTAGTGCAGTTATATAGGGATGAAAAACCATTCACTCCAAATCCCTCTGAAGTACTCCAAGATGCTTTAAATTATTTTAAAACTACCCTTTATGTACCTTGTCCAGAATCTGCAGACATCTCAGCTACCTTCAGGAAGACATCCTCCAAGGTGGAATCCATCAAACCAAACCCTAACACATCCAGCGATGATCGCTTTTCCTTCAACCCTGCAAACAGCTTTGGAAACTGGCCCTGTCTTACCGCCTCGTACGGTAGAGAGTATGTCAGCTCCTGAGGAGTCTCGTTGACCATGGCGGATTTTGGTACGTGTCTCTGAATCAACCGTGTGACCTGCCTCGCATCGCAGTTTGAATGGAATGAAGAGTTGAGACTGCCCGTAGAGGTTCCTGACGAAAACCCTTATCAAAGAGAAAAAAAGAGTATGGATTATTTGTAAACCATGTGTCTCGTATGGCTGTTTCTCTTTTATGACACGTTCCTGCTCGATAGAGGGCTTAAAGCATTTTCCTGTTACCTTCATCGAGACAAAAAAGAAATTGATATGACCATCGAAAGGAAAAATTAACTTGTGTCTTACATACCATAGAATGATTGCAAGTCGTGTCCATTGTACAATAAAATATCTTAGCATAACAAAGCATAACAAACTTAATAGCAACAATAAGTCAGTATTCAAATGCATTTGGAGGACATTGTGTGAACTTGAACCATAACAAACTGAATAGCAACATTTAGTCCGGGACTACCTTTGGAGGACACAATGCACTTGTGTTTTTACATATAATAGAATGTGTGAACTTAATAACCATAACGAACTGAATGGCAACATTTAGTCAGTGACTACCTTTGGAGGACACAATACACTTGTGTCTTTACAAATAATAGAGAATGTGTGAACTTTAAGCATAACAAACTGAATAGCAACATTTAGTCAGTGACTACCTTTGGAGGACACAGTACACTTGTGTCTTTACATATAATAGAATGTATGAACTTTAAGCATAACAAACTGAATGGCAACATTTAGTCAGTGACTTCCTATGGAGGACACATTACACCTGTGTCTTTACATGTAACAAAATGTGTGAACTTTAAGCATAACAAAGTGAATAGCAACGTTTAGTCAGTGACTACCTTTGGAGGACACAATACACTTGAGTCTTTACATATAATAGAATGTATGAACTTTAAGCATAACAAACTGAATGGCAACATTTAGTCAGTGACTTCCTATGGAGGACACATTACACCTGTGTCTTTACATGTAACAAAATGTGTGAACTTTAAGCATAACAAAGTGAATAGCAACGTTTAGTCAGTAACTACCTTTGGAGGACACAATACACTTGAGTCTTTACATATAATAGAATGTGTGAACTTTAAGCATAACAAACTGAATGGCAACATTTAGTCAGTGACTTCCTATGGAGGACACATTACACTTGTGTCTTTATATGTAACAAAATGTGTGAACTTTAAGCATAACAAAGTGAATAGCAACGTTTAGTCAGTGACTACCTTTGGAGGACACAATACACTTGAGTCTTTACATATAATAGAATGTGTGAACTTTAAGCATAACAAACTGAATGGCAACATTTAGTCAGTGACTTCCTATGGAGGACACATTACACTTGTGTCTTTATATGTAACAAAATGTGTGAACTTTAAGCATAACAAAGTGAATAGCAACGTTTAGTCAGTAACTACCTTTGGAGGACAATACACCTGTGTCTTTATATTTAACAAAATGTGTGAACTTTAAGCATAACAAGTAACAGTAAAAATGCCTTCCTTTTATAAATAAAACTGAATAGCAGCAGTTGGTCAATGAATACCTATCTCAACACTATTTCTGTACTCTCTCCTTCAAACACAAAACAAATTATCTCCAATAATGTATTTTACCTGCAAGAGGCTTTTTCACGACCGTTAGCTTGTATCCAGATCCATAGGTTGTTTTGAGGAAGAGTGAAGAGCCGACACATTTCAACTGTCCGTGAGAGATGATAGCGATCCGGTCACCTAAGACATCCGCTTCATCCATGTGGTGAGTGCTGAGCAAGATTGTACGACCTGTCAAAAACAGTCAAGACAAAAGTTCCATAAAAACCAGCCCCCGATGGAACAGTTTTCTGAAGCTTGTACTTATTTATAGAGTACAATCATGGCATACTTCCAAGCTACCGCATTGAGAGTATACAGACTTAGACTGATACTTCATCTATTATAGAAACAGGATACTTATACTGCTCATACTGTTAGTACAAGTGCTTTGAAGCATGGCATGATCGTACAATTTATAGAAACCTGTACCGACTGGGTTGATAAAACAAAGATATTTCTTAGGCTGGAGACACTGTGTGTCCGTACATAAGCTTGGTGATGATAATCAAAACTCTAGCTCTGGTGGAGGACGGGGATAGTGGGGGCCCTTAGATTTGGAACCCTGGGGGATAAAGTGCTTCTGATTTTAAACATCACTTCTGATGAACAGCACAGGAATTGGATTGGGCTCTTCATTTATGGGGTTTTCCCTTGGATAGGGTGTTTGCAGCACTTTGAGAGCCCCCAACTTTTACTTTTGCCCCTTGTTGCCTGTGGTTCTGGGTTTTTTTCTAGCTTCTATTTGTTAATCATAATATTGACACTATGCCACTTTCAATTGTATTACCTACCTCTCTAACTTAATTTGTTTATGGCTAAAATTTACTGACCTGAACGAGCTCAAACAGCATTTACCCCTCCCCCCCAACCACCCCTAACCACCATATGTGGTGATGTCATTGTGATCTACAAGCAATACCTTCAACAGAAGCTGGCTCATATCTGAGATACCTTTCGAATTGTGTAATGTTGTGGCATAAAAAAAAACCTTATCACCAGCCAATAAGTAGAGGCAAACAAATTATCAAGCTCATATAATTCTTTTTACCATTTGCTTATAAAAGTTTCAAGAGTTGTTAAACTCTTTCTAAAGCCATTTCTAACCCAGATGCCAAAACCACTTACCTTCCTTATACTTTAGTAGGAGGTCCCAAATGGCCCTCCTCGAGAACGGGTCCACGCCTGCCGTGGGTTCGTCTAGGATGACCGTCTTGGAGCCGCCCACGAAGGCCACAGCTACTGACAGCTTTCTCTGCATGCCACCGGACAAGCATTCCACCCTCTTGTGGCGTTTTGATCTCAAACCAATATCCTGTATTAAACTAATCAAAATACAGACAAAAACATGGCTTGTTTTATTTGAAAACAGAAACACAATTTATCTGTTTCATTTTTTTTTTTTGTCCATCTTATTGATGGAAATGCAGACGATACATAAAGCATAACCCAGGCTTTGAAATTTGAGAAGTTTAAATACTGGATAAAATGCCAGTGGATTCTGTTTGCCAGTAGATGCTGTTTGCCAGTAGACATTAAGAACATGAGCACATGATATGTTATATATATAACTTACTTGTACACCTAATATACATAGGTTATAGCATAACCTATTTACATTATGCTGTATATCATAGTTAGCTGTATATATTTGTTACTATAATTGTTATATATAATTTTTGCACATACGGCCTTCCCTATAATGTTTGTTACACTCGGCAAGCTCATATATGTAGGTTATGGACACATGAACAGCACGCAAATGGGCATGGAGGTGGGGGGGGATATGCAAATGTAATGTACAGGAGTATTGGACTGAGATTGCTGGCCAAAGAAAAACTGGATATTCATAGCTATAATTTGATATCAGCTGTATTAACAATGACCTTTACATAACCAAACAATAAAGAAGAACAAACCATTTGAACACTTCAAATATTGGACAGAGAAAAAGAAACTGTTAGCAAACTACTTATCTAATGTAAAAAGCCTGTGTAGGTTATATGTACAAGTAAGACGGCCTGGCATTTGAATCCTAGCAGGACCTGCTTTAGATAAGACACTGATAGGAAAAAGAGATCTTCTTCCAGACAAGATCTCTTCAGAAGGTCCAGCTAGGATCGAAACTTCAGGCCCTCTAAGTTTTCATTTCATTCCATTTCATTTATTTGTTTCTTCACAATATAGATACAGAGAAGTTAGCTAAGTAACAAAACATATCAAATAACAGGGAAAATTGTGAAAGGAAGCACTCCAAAAGACCCAGAGGGCTTGTCTAGTAGAGCGCTCCCATAAGTAAATAGAGAGAACAATACAAGAAAACAGTAACACTTATATCCACCCACACACCAACCCAATACGTATAACCCACCCACCCACCCCACACCACCTACAATACATATATATACACATATGCATACATACACAATTGAATACAAATACACACACGCATATATACACATATGTATATAAGTATATGCATATACATACTGTACATACATATATATATACACCCATGTAAATATAAACATGTGTAAAAGTAAGTTGGCCTAACGTTTCGATCCTAGCAGGATCTTCTTCAAAGGCTAAATAAATATAACTAATATAAACATGTATGCTTACTTACACAAACACAAAAACAATCATGTATATACATTTATGTTAGGGGGGAAAAGATTACAATAACACAGGAATGGCTACAGCTTACAAAATACAAAATGAAAACTTAAAATCTTAGTAGAGGTTTATAAGGGATCTAGTTTTATACATTAAAAAAAAAAAATTAGGATACCACATTCTTACCTGTCGGTGAGTGATTTTATCTCCGCCTTAGGTAGACCTTTCAGCAAACCATAGAACTGCATATGTTCCTCCACTGTGAGCCTACAAGACAGAACAATCATAAATTAATATTTAAAGGAAAATGATCATTACTTTAAATTCATATCTGAAGGTTTTCCATAACAAGACAAAAGCTAAATTATCTCAGGTTTCAATTTCAAATCATAATAAATTCTGTCAGTATTTGTAAAAATAGACTTTATATGATTAATTATTATTAAAGGGTAAATGAAAGTTTCTGGCAAATGGATTAATTTAATTTATAGCTATTAAGCCAATGTAGGAGAGAAATAAAACTAAAGCAGTGTCTTATTTTGCAATCCTAGTGTTCAAGTCAAATACAATCCTAGCTTTAAAGAATACTTTGGGTATGTTTGGCAAACATGAGTAAAAACTTGTTATCTTATTCAAAATGCTATTTTTGGAGGAAATTAAACAATTTTCAAGTAGAAAGCTACAGTACAATAGTAAGTGACAGGAACATAAACTTGGAAGAATTAAACAAGCAAGAATGGCCTGTAAAAGAATTTGCTGTTCATAGATAGGAGACAATCTAACTTGTATGTTTAAGGATGTATTGTTAGTTTGGTAACTGCAAAAACCAAGTTTTAAGAATATTACTGATAGGACGTTATAGTGGTGATTGAGATGAACAATCCAGGGCACCTCTAAACCTTAGCAGGTGGCACGAGAGGTATATCTGCATTTGCGAGCGAATTACTCTTACTGATTTAAATGTACTCACTAGACAAATTGCATTGAGGGCGTTGTGGTCAAATGGTTAAGGAAGTGGACTTGTGATCTAAGGATTACAGGTTCGAGCCCTGGCCAGATCATTGCGTTGTGTCCTTGGGCAAGGCGCTTTATCTCCATTGCCTCTCTTCACCCAGGTGTATAAATGGGGACTTGCGAGGTAACTTGTAAATATAGTTGCGTGCGCCGGTTTGTGGCTGCACCCTATGGGAAGTCCCCCGGGGGACACGTGGTTGTGCTGCACTGTGGTGCCCCAGGAGAGATTGTTTGAATTGTGCACACTTTGGTGTGTAGGTGTGACAAGTTACCAATGACCAGGATTAAGTTGTAAAAGTCGTGTGAAAGGGCCTTGGCCCTGTACAAGACCGTAAACCTAAAATCATAATAATCACCGTAGACTCTTGTTCGTAGAAGCATGCTTTGGCAATCATTATAGACACTCAGTAAATGATTACAATTTCTGTCAACATTTTAGACAATACTGGAAATTTGGATTCAGCAATTATGCAGTCAGATTTCCAGTTAATTCAGCTAGTTTGTACTGTGGATGCCATGCCATGTACTCATTATTGCAAATGTACTGTTTAAATGTAATGGAAGATAAATATAAACTTACCCATCAAATAAAGCATTGTGCTGGGGACACATCCCCAGACTCTTTCGAATCTGTAACATATCCGTGCGGATGTCCTTGTCATAGATCTTGGCTGTGCCGGACGTCGGCGGGAACAGACCGGTGAGGACGGACCTACGAACGAAAAGAATATCTTTGACTCACCACAAGATGTTGTACGTGAGAACTTCATACTGCTTCTTGATATAGGTACTGACTCCTCTTTCTAGTAACTCTGGCCAACCCTGCATTTACTATTCCTCACCAAAATATTATGTCCACAGAAGGGTACCTATTACCCAGGAGGGAACAGTTGAACATTTTTTCCTCCAGCCCACCTAACGCAACTACCTATATCAAAGACACTGAGATATTGCTATGAACACAGTATAGTACCTTGTAAGGGGTGGCCTCACTCAACTACCTACTAGACACACTGAAATACTATGAGCAGAGCAGAGTACCCAAAGAGGCACAGAATACTAATTCACATCCATCCAGCCCCCCCATCCCTCCCCTTCTTCTCCTCAAATACATGGTCACCATGTTATTAACATTTTGTCCTGGCCCTATGTGTCCACCCGATTCGTAATCTTTCCATTACATCGATATAACATCCTAGTGACATTATACTGTACCCGACCAGTAGTCACACTACAGTTAGGTTCAACATACTTGAAGATCATGACTGTAGATCATATCAGTACCACCAGTTGATCACAAATAGTATATACAATGTTTTTCCTAATTATTGGAGAAGATATCTTTTGAAATTTGTTTTTAAAGTCTAAAGTTTAACAAACTGTTTTAAGCAAAGTAACTGGTGTTTTCTACAGAAAGGAGTATTTTTACTAAAGTTTTTTTGAAACTAAACCAGTGGAAACAAGAACCAGCCAATCTCCCAGTGCATCTGGTGTGTCGGCAGCTTGTGATCACTTTCACGCTATGTGTAAATTCCATTCAGAGATGGTGAAAAACAAAGGTTTATTAAATACAGTGCATTATGACCGGTATGACAGGGCCCTCTGCTAAAACACTGTTAGAGCCTCATTAAAAGCTTTCAATGTAAAGTGTGACACTTTTCTCTATTACCACACCTGGAAGGACTTCCAGACAAATTTACTATGAGAAGACTATACGAACATAAGCTGTGATGCAATTGTTTATAGACTGTGCTAGCATTCCTTACAGCATGACAAATTATAAACAGCAATTACCAGTTGACTTCCTCTGCTGATCAACAAAGCACAAACTTAGGGGAATAAAACCAAGAAACAAGAGACCTGCACAGATATAATTAAGATCCAACCATGCAGCAACCTCAATGCCCTTGCAGGTGACATTTTCATGTTCTATGAGATGATAATTACATGTTGTGCCATCTGCTATAAAGCCTTGGACACTACAACATACTAAACCACATTCAAGCACCTCTGATGTGGAACAACTCTGATGTGGAACGATTGATATAGCATAGCATTATGAAATTGAGCTGTATCAGTCAGAGATGAAATGAGTTACTAACAAAATCATAAGCACGAGCTCTCACTGCATAATGATTTTATCATATTACAGTTGTAATGTGACCTTTGACCTATTCGTTCAATTTAAAGGATATGAACCATACCATAGACCATAGAGGTTTTGTGTTTATGAGAAGTTTTACATCCTACCAATGTTGCAACAACTTGACAGTCTTTGTGATTGACAATGTTGTCACATAATGAAAAATATAAACAAATTAAAAACAAAAACAAAATATAAATATAAATCAAACCTTGATAAGTATTCAGATGACTGAAGCAAATATGAAAATATGATCATGACCTGATTATTATAGAGAATGCAACTATGGCAAGTTACATATTTATAAGTGATAATTGGATAATAAATTTTGAATGTTTAACCAAAACAGTGATCTGTAAAGACAAAGCAAGGCTTCCTCGAGAAGATACTAAAATGAAATGACTAAAATTTCCATCTCACAGCTTCCCAGCTCGGACTAAGATCTCTTGCCGATAATGTCAATGTGATAGGTCGTCACCAGGGTATGATGGATACCCTGGTGAATGTATGAATCACCATCTTCATAAATATCACCAAACTGCCATAGCAACCCAATATAAGCAATCTTATGCTTGGAATTAATATGATGTTTAGAATATCTAGCTATTTATCAGTCAATTAATGGCTTCTTTTGAAATACTGCATTACTTACATGGTTGTGGTTTTTCCGGCTCCGTTGTGACCCAGGAATGATGTAATTTGACCTTCATACATATTCAAACTCAGCTTATTCACTGCTACTTTGTGACCGTCTTTGTAAATCTGAGGAGGGCAAAACGGTAAATTAATATTTGATATACTAGCATACATTACTATTGTATCAAAATATGGAGGAAACAAACATAAACAATTACACTATGATAAAATTTATGTCCCTATAATGTAATACAGGGATATAAGAATTTAATTGAACATTAAGTGTCTTTCCAAATGCTGTTAGAGATATTACTTACACACATTTATTATAAAGTAGGGAACGTTTTATATTACTGTACGAATTGTTATGGTTTTTGGTTTACAATTTGTTGTACTATTTGTTTTGCTATTTGTTTATCTATTTGTTATACCACTTGTTCTACTAGCTGTTGTACTGGTTGTTGTGCTATTGGTTATAACACAGCTAGTAGAACAAGTGGTGTAACAAATAGATCAACAAATAGCAATAGCAAATAGCAATAGTATACAGTTTAATACCCTTGTACCTATAACTTGTGTTGACCAAGTCTGGCCGAGCCATGAAATACTTTCACATTCAGAGAAAGACATATTGGTATGTTTGTATTTTCACCCCAACTAAAAATGGAATGATCCAGTTTTCTACAGTTCATCCAGATGGGACAGTGTGATTGTGTAAATCCCACCTTGAACCACTTCACCTGAAACCACCACACTGGCCGTTTCAAGGCACAAACACTGATATAAAGGGGGTTGATTACATCTAGAATTTCACAAACTCAAAAATTATATTCCTCTTCCAGCCTTATAAAGAAAATGTACGACATGTTATTAAGAAGAGACAATTACTTAAAAGGAAGAAAGAAAACCAGACCTTGGTGAGATTCTGAATAGAGACACCGAGAGGTAAGTCAGAAGGCTCTGCTTCACAAGTAATGCCTGTATAGGGTAGAACAATAAACAAGATCAAAACAAAACAATAAAGAAGATAAAAAGAAAACAATGGGGGTATTCTTCTCCATTAAATGATATGGAAATGTCCTATTCTTTCATTTAAATACCACTTCCCCTAGAAGAATCCAGAGTTTGAGTTTCCCAATTCTGAATAAGATGGACATTTTCTCCATTTTGTCATTTTTTATCTTTAAAAATAACAGTGTCGGTGATGTCTTTTCTTTTCTCTTTTGTTATTGTTTTTCTTTCTGCTTTTGAAAGATCTCAGGAAAAATATTGAATTTCCTTGCTTTCACCAACCATAGCATTTTTTACCCATCAAAAAGTCACTCATCAGATATTCCACATTTCATCACATGACAATGGAAATGTATAAACTGTTTGCTTTGTACTTTGATTGATCATAAATTAATTAATAGATTATGAGAAAAAAATAGATAAATTAGATACATATTTTTAATCAAAATGGGGTAACCTTTACTGATATCTAATGCTTGCTTTAATGTCTATTACTTTCCCTGGAGAATGATAAAGCATAGTTTTGCCATACCAAGCCATGTAGGTATCAATTTCAAGCCGTAAGTTGTTACAGACATAGATGCCCTCTGAAAAATTGATTACATCATGAAAGGAGATTTTAAACCACAACCTCAAAATTTTGCCAAATTCTGTCAACTTCACCCTCGGGAGATTTATCACACATAGGAAGACACATTTACCTTCGTTTCTGATCAACAATTCCTGATCTTCCTCCGTGACTGACAATGGTCTGTTTCCTCCATCGGTCAACCCTGAGGAACTACTAAACCAGTAGGAATACTGCAAAGGAAAGTACCAAGGTCTGGGGAGCCCATAGGATCCTAAAATATTTAAAGGAAAGTAGAAGGGGGGAAACGAATGAGGATAATTAACGAATGAATATTTTCTTCATTCCAGTTCAAATGATCTCAACGATAAAGACATGCAACGTGTAAGATAGTTTATAGTAATGCTGTTGTTATGTAGTTAATATGTTAATGCACTATGGTTATATCTATTGGGATGTGTACTAGCACACCGTTATATCTAAGTTCACCGGTATTGTGAGAGCGTGGTGGCCAATTGGGCTAAGGCGTCGGACTCTAGATCCAAGGATTGCTGGTTCGATTCATGCTTAGTTCATTGCGTTGTGCCCTTGGGCAAGATGCTTTATCCCACTTGCCTCTCTCCACCCAGGGGTTAAATGGGTACCTGTGAGGTAACTTGTCATTGGGCGCAGTATATTACTGCTGCCGCCTGGAGGGATTGTCTCTGGGACAGGTTATCATTGACCAGGGGTAATATAACATCTGTAAAGCGCTTTGAGACCTATCGCTGGTGTAAAGCGCTATATAAAAATCAAATATTATTATTATTATAACGTGATGATGCTCAGTAGTGTGTTACGTATCAATCTGTATCTCAGCCTACTTTTGTGTGCGTGAGAGACTCACCCCTCAACACCCTCAATAAAAGCAGAATTAAGAAAAGCTCCCGAGAGAATGGAGGTAACCTCACCTGGATAGACGTTTTCCACGTACCAGACGATGATGGCATACAGTACCGTGTCCACCAACAGAATGATCCAGAGTTGAAATAAGTTTAAGTCGTCGTGCTCTACTGGACTGCTGAAGAGGTTATTCCAGTGGACGCCTTCGCCCCCGATCTCGTAGAGGGCAAAATAACGAGCTCCGAGGCCAAACGCAGTAGGAGAGAATATCGACTGGAAGGAGGAACATGAGAAACGGTGACTTTGTGAAATGAAACGTTGTTTTGAGAAATGTCACATAAAGATTAGTAACAAAGTGCAAACAAATGAACCGATCTATTAGAAGCATGATGAGGCAATGCAAAGCCTCCACCAAACCAAACCCACCCACCCCTCCTGCACCCCCCCCCCCTCCCTGGCTCATATCCTTCGGGTCCTCCATACTCTCTACATTTCTACAGTGTGACCAGCGAGACTTAATTCTCACATTTAACCAGTTAACCAGTTTAAGCCAAAGGCCTTTTCGTTGAGCTGGAAAATATAAAAATATTTACTTTTCAGTCTCTTTGTGACACAAATAAAATTTCTACTTCATACCCCTGTTCATACTTTTCAAACAGAAATGAGCAAACAATAAGACAAAGAATGTAATGAGTACACACATTTAGGCACAAACGCCTCCCCTCGTCACATTAACGATAAATGAAATGTTGCAAAGGTTCTTTCGTACTTACAGCCATCATCTTAATCTGTGAGGGGATGGTGACGTACGCCAGTGACTCCTCTCTGATTTGAATGTAGATGCAAGGTACGTACGTGGTGAAGTAAATGATGCCAGCGCAAGCAGAAGCCAATTTGGCCTTGGAGAAGAAAACACTAATCACAAAGCTGAAAGAGAGACATAGCGTGATAAATAATCTTTATTTTTGGAAAAAAAACGGTCTTATGAACAAGCTTTGCTTATGTTTATGATCTTTGCCAATAGACGTGGCCCTTCTGCTGATGTTAACGGTCCTTTTATGATATCAACAGTCTTTGCTGATATAAAAGATTTTTCAAATGATGTTGTTACATCTTACTGATATAAATGGTTTTTACTTATACAAATGATCTTTGGTTCATGGTACTGTCTGATATGAACGGTCTTTGCTGACATAAAATGGTCGACACTGCTGTTTATGGTCTTCACTGATATGAATAGTCTTTCTGACACACTCAGTTTTTTTTTCTTCATACAAACGGTCTTTGCAGATATCAACAGCCTGTGTTGATATAAATGGTCTGTGTTGATATAAATGGTTTTTACTGAAAGAAATGGTCTTTACTGGTGTATACGGTCTGTGTTGATGTAAAAATTCCGAGTTGATGTAAATCTTTTCTAAGGATATGAACAGACTCTGCTGGTATGAACAGTCTTTACTGGTATAAATGGTCTGTGTTGATTTCAACATTCTGAGTGGATATAAATGGTTTATGTGGCTATTTAACAGTCTCTGCTGGTAAGAACAGTCCTTGCTGATGAAAATGGTCTTTGTTGAGATAACTTGGCAGCACCCGCCCAGAAGGGATCATGAAATGGTTCCGAGAGAATTGACAACTTTGAGAAACAAGAATTCCTCATCAACTTTGATTTACTCACCAAAAGACAATAACTGATGCAGAGAAGATAGTGAAGGTGATCCACACGATGACTGGATTGCTGTGCATCAAAATATTCCCGTAGTGGAGGATGGCTGTGATCGCCGCGACGATGACGGAGGCCTGCAGCATGCTGGTGATGAACCAGGCCACCCAATGAACGCCGTTACTCAAACCCATCATCTTCATGACCTGTAAAGCAGATAGAAAATTTGAGATTCCCGAGCATTTAATGATTCAGATTTGCTAAAAATTTTAATGCCTTTATGGCGTATGAGCCTGGGGTAATAAAAAAATCTCGGAACTTTGCAAAAATTGCGGTATAGGCTCCAGTTTGTATATGCTACAGTGTGTTAGGATAATAGTTTTTGTCTCCCTGCAGGTTGGATATCCATAGCTAATGAAAAACATGTGAACCACGGATCATATGCTACAAGGCTGTTGTTAGAAATTCACGAAAATTGAGAGGTGTAAATCCCGGAGGTAGAAAAGAAATCACAGATATTCTGCGAATTCGCGGAAAAAGCTCATGCCTGCGTATGTGAAGCTAAAGCTACCGGTAAGGGCTTCACTGTCTACAAGCAAATTTAAGAAACAAGTATAAATATAGGAAAACTGACATTATTGTATAACCAAACTTTGACAGTAAAGAACTTTATGCAAATTTTGTTTGTCATCTATTCCACTCAAAGTGTATAACTCATTTCTATTATTATTATTATTTTATTTTGTTTTTTACTATTTATTTTTGTTTTATTTGTTTATAATGTATAAGCATAGCAGAATCACATACCTCTTTTAACCTCTGTTCCTTCTCATACACAATGCTTCTGGTTAACATGGCCACATAGTAGACCCAAGACACGACCATAATCATCGGCATAATGTTGGCTATCATGAATAGAAAGCTGGAGGGGAAAAAAATATTACTAAAATAATATGGCATAATAAACAAAACAAATCTCACACATTCCAAACTGATATATATATCTAGGGACTACGAACCAGTATACGACATACAACGAATATGAATCAGGCAGTATCCAGTACGTTATCTGAATGTTCAGCATTCAATTTATTAAAAGATTTATATTGACATTGTAACGTTTGGCAAAGCAGTTCTAAATTCCTTTATACACAGTTTAACATACCATGTTTGCACACATACAGTAGTCACTGTTTAGCACTGCATGACATAGACTACCCAACTGTATTACTACAGGATACTACAGAAGAATATGTGTAAAACTTATGCTTTTCTAGGTAGCATGGGTCCTGTCTCGGGATTTTGCACAAGATATTGAATACGCATATTAACAACATAGCAAAGTCACTTGTCTTGACACAACATTTCACTACATATGGGAATATGTAAAGCTGACCTGTCTTGCAGGTTTCATGTATAATGTATATATAGTGTACAACTCCCTCTCTTGTATAGAACTGGTATCACTTACAGGAGTCTGTAATACTTATCTTGCAGATAACATGGATAAGGTATCTCCTCCACATAACCGCCTGAGTATGAAATACTTACTTATCTTGCAGATAACATGGATAAGGTATCTCCTCCACGTAACCGCCCGGTTCAGTGACTCGTCTGCCCACTCTTTTATCGATGATGGCTCTCTCGACGATGTCCTGCAGCCAAACGAATCCATAGGTGTAGTAGCCGATGACTCTGTGATGCTCCGAGCCAGGCTGCCAGAAACGGCGACGGATCAGGTCCGTCCTGGCCGTGTAACTTGAATTCTGCCGGATCTTGTAAACCACGTGTGCAGGGAGGTTACCATCTTGGTCGACATCAAAGACGAGGCCTGGGGAAGGAGAACGACTAGATCTGATGAGGAAGTCACACATCTTCTCGAGAATAACTCGTAAGAAATGATTTTAGAAAAAAGACTAGAATTTCTATCTAATGTAAATATCTTATTACTTCTAACCATAGCCGCATGGGTAGCCATTGAAACAGTCAATCAGTGACTGGTCAGCGATAGCCAATTAAAGACATCTGTTTTGAACTGGTCAATCACAGCAGGTTAATACCCAAATTACCAAAACTTCCCACATCTTTATTATTAATCCAACATTTGATCCAAAACAATAAACCAAGATCACACTCAAAGGTGTAACCTTAGGAACAAAGCGTTCGAGTCTCTCTCTCGACGTACTTGCAAATACAGTGATGTTTCTCGAAGCTGCCTTGTTCAGGACGAAATCGACCATGTCGTTCTCGTTCTTGAAGCCGACGAAGATGTCCCACTTGATCGGGCCCACCAGCGACAGCCACGCGCAGGCCACGTTGTCCAAGACATCGAGGTTCTGCTCTATGAGAGGCGGGGAGATCAGGGAGTCGTTGAGGATGAAGTTACGTACTTCCGGTTTCATGCTGACGTTCTGCATGAACTCTGGATGCGCGATGAGGGTTTTCTCCAACTTAATGAAAAAAACATCACACCAAAAAGATATCATATTTTAAGAAATATTTCTAGACATCACAAAAACAACAAATCAAATCATATTTTAGAGATATTACTTCACATCTCTAGTAAATGAGTGGACACAGCAGTAGGAGGCGACGCGTAGCAAACAGACCCACTATCATTAAACCGATGCTCCATCAATGATGTTTACAGCTGAAATACCATTCACTGATATGAAGCATACTAGCCAATCAGATGGACGAATTGAAGAGTATCCATACCATGGAGAGAACATATCAATGAATGAAATTATCCCTTCCCCCTCCCCCTTTCCCAAACCCCACCCCCACACACACACAGTCAAACTTCAGAAGAAAGCAAAAATAATCCTTTAGGTTTAGGTTGGTGAGAGCATTCCAACAAATTGTCAATTATAAGGCTACAAAAGAAACAGAAGATATCTTTACATTAGCTAACAATTTGAAACCACAGATTTAAAAGGTACTGTTTTTTTTCGCTCCAGCACTCTGTGTTTTGAAAGCTTATTTTGATGACAAACCTTTCCAAGACCCTCCAGAGCCATGATGGTTGTATTCATATGCAAGTACTCCCTCACTTCATGTGATATATTCAGCCAGGTCTCAGCCATGAAGGTGATGTTCTTGGCAAAATAGATGAAATCGCTAGCCTGAGATTTGAAATAAAAGTGATAAAAAATGTCTATGAGGCTTATTGAATGGTACAACATATATCAAAGAAACAACATCGTCTCGAGAAAGAAAATAAATTCTAAGATCTCCTCAAATATATGGAAATGTCAAGCAAACAATCCCACCTCCCCCTCCCCCCCCCACCACGCACAAAAAAAGATGAAAGATGAGAGCTTATCTTGAGTTTGATGTAGTTTCCATAAATGCATTATCAAAGTTAAGGCTAGCAGTCAAGCTTGTATGACTTCTTTTCAGTTTTATTCTTCAAAGAGAACTAATTAAATTTCCAGAGAGAAAGTACAATTAAAAGATATTAATAAACTTGACATCAATCTTATAGTGCACTTAATGTTAATAACCCAATATCCACATCATAAACCATTGATAAACTTTATAGTAATGAACACTGTGACATCATACGTTAACCTAAAGCTCTTATCATAATAAAATGAAGGATAAACATACAGATACAATACAATCTCTTCTCATTTGTGCATCACAAGACTCACAATTAAAATGTGAAGTATCTGTTTAATGTAAAAAATCACACTTTTGACTGCATCTTTGTCGGCACAGCTTCCCCCTCCAACCCCACTCCAAACGTCAAAATTAGCAAAAAATGTCAAACCTACTTCTCTTCTATCATTTAACACATTAATGAAGGCTTGAGGATACAGGAAATTCAACTTATGATGTTCTGATGAAAACTTTTACTCAAAATTGGGTCACAGAGTTCACTAATCTTCCTTGGAACTTATAAGGAATTGTCTAAGGCTTTTTGTCTAAGGCTTTGGAAGAAGGTAAAGCAACAAAGTGAAAAAAGTATGTTTGGTGATAGGGTAGAATACTAGTGTTTACACGGGTCCAAAAATCGGGAACCGGGTTCCCGAGAGCCGTTACCCGTCGGGTATCCGGGTACCCGAAAAAAAATTGTTTACCCTCGTGTATCACGATTTTCAAGAAATTACATATTGGATGCTGTTATAAATGAATCATATTCTCTACTGACAATGTTTTCATGTTCAAAAACGTAGGTGTAAGATAAGGTATAAAACCTTCCTCAATAATTTCTATTTGCTGTTGTTTCTTTCATTAACTTGTTAATAACTTCATATAATTAACATTACTACTAACATCGCACTGCCATCGCTGCTTATGCTTGTTCTCCACCTCTATTGTTGTTTATTGCTGTTATCTTCGACCACATGGTAGCCTAACACCACACAAAGTCAATGGGAAATCTGCCTAACCGTCGATTTGCCAATTTTCTATTTTTTTAAATCACACTTTGCGTAGGATTCGGGTAATAAATTAGGAACCGGGTAAGTATCGCATTGGGCGGGTACCCGGGTACCCGTATAACCCGTGCAAACACTATAGAATACCATGTTAAAGTATGTTTGGTGATAGGGTAGAGTTCCATGTTAAAGTTTGTTTAATGATAGGGTAGAGTACCATGTTAAAGTATGTTTGGTGATAGGGTAGAATACCATGTTAAAGTATGTTTGGTGATAGGGTAGAGTTCCATGTTAAAGTTTGTTTAATGATAGGGTAGAGTACCATGTTAAAGTATGTTTGGTGATAGGGTAGAATACCATGTTAAAGTATGTTTGGTGATAGGGTAGAGTTCCATGTTAAAGTTTGTATAATGATAGGGTAGAATACCATGTTAAAGTATGTTTGGTGATAGGGTAGAATACCATGTTAAAGTATGTTTGGTGATAGGGTAGAGTTCCATGTTAAAGTATGTTTAATGATAGGGTAGAGTTCCATGTTAAAGTTTGTTTAATGATAGGGTAGAGTACCATGTTAATGTATGTATAATGATAGGGTAGAGTACCATGTTAATGTATGTATAATGATAGGGTAGAGTACCATGTTAATGTATGTTTAATGATAGGGTAGAGTACCATGTTAAAGTATGTTTGGTGATAGGGTAGAGTACCATGTTAAAGTATGTTTAATGATAGGGTAGAGTACCATGTTAATGTATGTTTAATGATAGGGTAGAGTACCATGTTAAAGTATGTTTGGTGATAGGGTAGAGTACCATGTTAAAGTATGTTTAATGATAGGGTAGAGTACCATGTTAATGTATGTTTAATGATAGGGTAGAGTACCATGTTAAAGTATGTTTGGTGATAGGGTAGAGTACCATGTTAAAGTATGCGTGGTGATAGGGTAGAGTTCCATGTTAAAGTATGTTTGGTGATAGGGTAGAGTACCATGTTAAAGTATGTTTGGTGATAGGGTAGAGTACCATGTTAAAGTATGCATGGTGATAGGGTAGAGTTCCATGTTAAAGTATGTTTGGTGATAGGGTAGAGTACCATGTTAAAGTATGTTTGGTGATAGGGTAGAATGCCATGTAAAAGTATGTTTGGTGATAGGGTAGAATGCCATGTTAAAGTATGCGTGGTGATAGGGTAGAGTTCCATGTTAAAGTATGTTTGGTGATAGGGTAGAGTACCATGTTAAAGTATGTTTAGTGATAGGGTAGAATGCCATGTAAAAGTATGTGTGCAACGATAGTAGAATACAGTGATGGGTTATAAGACAGCTAAGTGATTATAACTTTGCTGGACGACTGACCTTGTCGATCAAGTCGTTTACATCCGGTGTGTTCGGTGAGTACGGGATCTTTGGATTCTGGAAGAGTACGTAGAGCAGGAGACCCAGGCTACGTTTCTGGATCGAGGTCAGGTGCTTGGAGAGCTCCTTGTAGTCACCCCGGTCTATCACCTCCTGGTTCACATGGACCTTGTCCCCGCACAGCCGTTCTTGCATCTGCACCCAGAGCTTGTACAACATACTGATAGTGACTGCCTTCTGGTCCTTGGGCTTAGGGGGCAGGGTGGGTGGTGGCTCAGTGGTAGTTGAGGGGGTGGTGAGTGAAGGAGTAGTCAAGGCCATTGGCGGTGATACCGTCGAAGACTGGTTACAGGGTGACGAACAGTTGGAGCTCTCGGTAACGTTGGTAGAGTTCACCGCTGACAGGGTGACATTCCCAACGGGAACCGGGGATGTAGTCTCATAGACAGGGTCGTCGGGTCCAGGCTTTGCTCTGTGGGGAGGGGGCGGAGGGGGTTCTTCTGGGCACGAATCAGCAGGCAGAATCTCGGCAAAAGCTACCAAGCTCTGCAAAGCATCCTGGAACAGGATGAATCGTTCAAGCTGCAAAAAGGAGAGAGGAGACCATCGTTAAAGGACATTCGCTATCTACAAACAAGTTCATTTCGACAAAGGTGACTTTCATTTTCCTCCAGCAAACTTTTGCTTTCATTTTCAGCGTTTGGTTTGATTTGTTATTTTAATTGTTGATCCAATATGATATTGGTTTACACTTTATACATCGATAATGAGTTCACAACAATGTGGGTCTCCAGTATTCCACACTGCACTGGATTTTTAATGCCAAGTATCTTTCCCTTTCATTTTTAATTAGTTTTTATTTCTGATTTCAATATGACACAATAAAAATATACTACATCAGTATACATAATATGAAAGTAACAACGCCCACATGAAACCAGGAAATTACTCAATTTCTAAAACTTCAGTATCACTCCTAAACCAATGTTAGTTGAACGATAACAGCCTACAGTATATCAAATGAATAACAAAACTAAAACAACCCCCTGAAACCTCTGAAACATTCTCAAATCATTCTCAATGGTTAAACACTTCCGAACCTACAGTATATCAGATGGATAACAAAACTAAAACAACCCTCTGAAACATTCTCAAATCATTCTCTATAGTTGAACACTTCCGACCTACAGTATATCAGATGGATAACAAAACTAAAACAACCCCCTGAAACATTCTCAAATCATTCTCTATAGTTAAACACTTCCGACCTACAGAATATCAAATGGATAACAAAACTAAAACAACCCCCAGAAACCTCTGAAACATTCTCAAGTCTTTCTCTATAGTTGAACACTTACAACCTACAGAATATCAAATGAATAACAAAACTAAAACAACTCCCTGAAACCTCTGAAACATTCTAAAGTCATAGAACACTTCTGACCTACAGTATATCAGATGGATAACAAAACTAAAACAACCCCCAGAAACCTCTGAAACATTCTCAAGTCATTCTCTATAGTTGAACACTTACAACCTACAGAATATCAAATGAATAACAAAACTAAAACAACTCCCTGAAACCTCTGAAACATTCTAAAGTCATAGAACACTTCCGACCTACAGTATATCAGATGGATAACAAAACTAAAACAACCCCCAGAAACCTCTGAAACATTCTCAAGTCATTCTCTATAGTTGAACACTTACAACCTACAAATATCAAATGAATAACAAAACTAAAACAACCCCCTGAAACATTCTCAAATCATTCTCTATAGTTGAACACTTCTGACCTACAGTATATCAGATGGATAACAAAACTAAAACAACCCCCAGAAACCTCTGAAACATTCTCAAGTCATTCTCTATAGTTGAACACTTACAACCTACAGAATATCAAATGAATAACACAACTAAAACAACTCCCTGAAACCTCTGAAACATTCTAAAGTCATAGAACACTTCCGACCTACAGTATATCAGATGGATAACAAAACTAAAGCAACCCCCAGAAACCTCTGAAACATTCTCAAGTCATTCTCTATAGTTGAACACTTACAACCTACAAATATCAAATGAATAACAAAACTAAAACAACCCCCTGAAACATTCTCAAATCATTCTCTATAGTTGAACACTTCCGACCTACAGTATATCAGATGGATAACAAAACTAAAGCAACCCCCTGAAACACTCTCAAAGCAATCCTAACAGCTACAGCCTAACATATTAATTGAACAGCATCATTGCTCGTTCTCTCTATGTTTCTACTGCCAACATTCACTTCCTGACCGTATCCTGTCTGTAATGACGCACTGTGTCGGCAGCTTGGCATGAAAAACCCCTACCATATTTTTCCATGTCAAACAAGAGTTTGTTAACCTAGCATACAAGGCACAGCCACCCTTACTCTACAATCAGCCAGCCTTCCAGCTGCTGTGATTTAATGAGACTTTGTACACACTCAACAACAAAACCAACTAGATTGCAAGTAAGAAATGTCACACTAGTTTTCCATACTGATTACTGTAAAGAGAGGTGTCTGTCCAAACACAAAGGAGACAGAAAAGAAAATTTATTGATTTCATTCAAATTTAATGATTTACTTCAAATTTAAATGATTTACTTCAATTTAATGATATACTTGACCCACAATTTACTCAATAGCTGACCTACACCATGTAACCTTGAACCACTAAACTGTTCTCACAACAAACTCACTTTATATCTATATCCATTGTTCCTAACCTATCGTTTCCTGTCAATTAGTCATATTCTCTGTGATACATTTTCTACTTCCTGTCAGTATCCCGACTGTAGCCGTTTTTTATGCAATGCTCTCATTTCAACTTCATTTGGGTAAGGACTCCAAAAACTATCATTCCCTAGCAACACCACAGTTATGTCAGAAATTAAAATGCTGACAGGATCAGATTATCTCGTGCCACATTTCATAGTGTTGGGATTTTATGTACGCTGTGCAGCATGCACGACAGGTATGAAGGTCCAAGATGGACGTCATTTTCCTCACCCACGGGATAACGGCACATTAAAGTCTTTCATTAGTGAATGCTGCTGCTACATTGACTACATAATAAACAGGTGACTAAAATATATGTACCTCATCCATCAGAGCAGCGGTCATATTCTTCATCCTTGACAATTCTTCATCGGTAATATTCAACTGAAAAACAAATCAATAAGAGGAGGCAATCAAATTTTAGTACCGGCTGGCAAGCGGTAATCAAACCACTTGTGTTGTAAGGAACAGAGTCATAAAAACTTCTATATTGTTGTGCATGTTATATATGTTACTAATGCATTGTCCATTTTCTGTAAATCCTTCAACATGTTGTACATGCTTCAACTTAACAAATTTTTATTGTTTGGGGGAGGGGGGATCCAACGCCATTGCACTATTCAACCACATGGTCTCAACATTCACGAAGGGAATGGCTAAACTTACTCCCCCCCCCCTAATGTTGGATTTCCCCATCTCCCTTCATACTCCAGCACTCTCATCCTTTCTATACTCTTTCACAGGTTTCCTTCCTTTTCCCTACCTCCCCCTCCCCTTACCCCCCCCCCACCTTTGCATTCAGTCCAGTTTACATGGACTATCATTCTCTATTCTTTCCTCTGCCTTACCCTTTCCCCCCCCCCCCTCCCCTATCCTCATTGCTAATATGTCTAATTCTAACTGTCTGTCCCTCTATGTCTCTTAATGTGTCTTAATTTGTTTTTGTTTCAGTTAACATCTGAAGAAGATCCTGCTAGGATTAAAAGGTAAGGCCCTGTTAACTTTGGTCATAAATCATATTACTTGGTAAGTTCTTAACTGGTCTCTGATATTAGTGAATTGATCACATGAATCAATTTGGCCTAAATTCCAGAATAAAAGCAAACACTTCGATACTCACCAAGTCAAGAACTTTTCCTGTATCGATTTGATCATGAAGTTCATTTGAGAGGCTCTCAAAGATATCATAAGAGTCCTCCCTGTTGCAAGTAGCATCTGCAAAGCTCCTCTGCAATGAATATGCATAGGAATAATTATCATGAATATGCATAAACCTTTGCAAAACCATTTGAAAAACATTCATCCCCCACTAATCATATTTTTATTTATTCTGAAAGGAATATCTTGAGTATTCTTATATTAAGTGAACAGCTTTCATTTTGTTTTACCAGGTTCACATTTTGATGTCTGTCAGCCAAAAAAAAATGTTATTGAAACTTCTCTAACATTATAAGAATTTCAAGGAATCATAAAATTTGAAAAAACACAAACAAAACATGATACAGACAATTACATAAAGACTTGTTTCCTTTCTGATCCTGTTCCTATATAAGGCATTAATTAAATAGTTTGTCACTCTTCTGTAATATACATGTATGTAATATACATGTAATATATATGTAATATACATGTATGTAATATACATATATGTAATATACATGTATGTAATATACATGTATGTAATATACATGTATGTAATATACATGTAATATACATGTATGTAATATACATGTAATATATATGTTATATACATGTAATATACATGTAATATATATGTAATATACATGGATGTAATATACATGGATGTAATATACATGGATGTAATATACATGTATGTAATATACATGTAATATATATGTTATATACATGTAATATACATGTAATATAAATGAATGTAAATCTCAGCACAGTTCAATGCTGATTTTATTTTCACTCAGTTTATTGTGATATATTTAACGACCATACAAAAGGGCCTTCAAGAGGTTCAATCGAATTTCTGATTACTTTGATATGCAAAGCAAAGAGATCATCAAGACAACCCCCCCTCACCCCAACCCCCCCCCCCCCCCACAACCTTTAAATAATTTTAAAAATATTACAGATAGTACAAAGCTCACCAAAAACGGCTTAACATATATTGTGATGTTATTTGTAAGAATACAACTTTACCATACACAGTAAATGCTGTTTTTAATCTTTCAGAAATAGCAAATTTTCATTTTGAAAATTCATAATAAATTAACATTCCAAAGTTGACCATTTTTGGTTTCCTAACTTACCTGTCTCCCCACAACCTTAGCATTCTTGTTTTAACATTCCTAAACGAGGCTGTTCATGAGGAATCTATTATTAACCCAAGTAGGTATAGTTTAACAGACATCCCGACTTTTAAATACAGTTTCTATCTGGTCCAAACTTTTCCACTGCATGGAAATGAAACATCTCACGTTCTATAAATAAATTCATTCAGTTAGCTACTTCAGAAAACTTGCAGACAGATTCTCACGCTATGCTCTTTCAACCATTAAGAGAACCATCTGTGCATATATAAGTCATACCTCAAACAAATTTCAAGGTTGTATTTTCTATCAACTTGGGGGGGGGGTACATTTCTTACTAAATATTTTACATTTGCTCCATTTTGTATCTTTTAGCTTTGGTAATATCAGGAGAAGGTTTTATGTTGATATAGCACTAACTCATTAAGAGTGTTTGCTCAAATGTCTCACATCCAGGTGTGACTAGATGACGTAAAACCGCTCACCGAGGTATTAAAATCAGTCTGGTTGTCGGAGTTGTATAAATCATGAACGGTCTCTTCATTGCACAAGACATCTTGTAGAGTCTCTGGGCTGAACAAGGAGTCCTGTAAAGAATGAAAAAGAAAAAAAGTGTAGTCTTATTACTAAAAAAATGTGAAGAGCTTAATATCCTATGAAGGCTAGGATATGAATTCAGTTTGGGGGATAATATAATCATAAACTGAAAAAATGATTGTAAAATGCACTTTGCAGAGAGTCTCAGCGCTGAACAAAGAATCCTCCCATAAAGAAGTAAATTGTATAGAGCATATTGTACTCTTCTTGACATACAGTTTCATAACTCAGTCCTAGTTGAGAGATATGAATTAATAAACTACATCTTCACCCTTCCTTATATCTCACAAGAGTCTGCATTTCCAGACTCTTAACCCAGAATCCCTTTCAAACGGTTCGGTTTTTATTGCTCACTCGCATCGATCATCAATATTTTGACAATTTATTCTTGCCTCGTTGATGACACACGAACAAGTTTAATAATTATTTATTGGCAAGTCCTTAACAAAAACCACTGCATTGTATCTGTAAGACATTATAGTCTGTCATTCATTAATCGATATTTGGTATCCTGGTTCGTAAAGCGTGCTGAGCAGAAGAATATAGAAACAGATTCAGAAATCGGCCTTCTCTTTCCATCAGGAGAAAATTCTGCATCAATAGTGTAGTTACTTGCATTATTAGTATTAGAGTTAATGGTTCAGTAAAAACAAAAATGCAGCATGCTGCTCAGCCTAATCGTGATTTAATATCAAACAATCGAGATTATCTCAGATTATCTGAGATGAATGACTGTCAGATATAGCTCAGAAAACATCAATTTATAGTCCATGTAAACTGGACTGAATGCAAAGGTGGGAGGATAGGGGAGGGGGAGGGGGAGGGAGGGGAAAGGATAAGGCAGAGGGGAGAATAGAGAATGATAGTCCACGTAAACTGGACTGAATACAAAGGTGGGGGGATAGGGGAGGGGGAGGGAGGAGTAGGATAAGGCACAGGCGAGAAAGAAATAATGATTTATGAATTACTAGAAGAACAGTCTATTACAATCTAGTTATATACATGTTACAACTCATCGATTAGTGGATCCACCAATTATAGTTTATAGAAGAAACAAAAGTGAAGCAGAGGGGAATGAGAAAGGAGAATAGGAAACGTTCAATGGGAGAGGGGAAGGGGGAAAGAGGATGGAGGAAATTTGAAGCAAAGGGGAGGGGGGAAGGGGATATGGAGGGTGGAAGAGGGGGCATGTAAGGGACAAATTAACATTGTACTTGACTGACAGACACACAACAATATCCAAGGGTCTCTATGGGGGGAAACATGGAGCCATCCCCCTCTACTCCTGTTACAGGGCTCAATCAATTCCATTCTTACTGTGCATACGGATTACAACTATTTGACTCACTCTGCCAACAACACTGGCTCACTAATGAGATTTTACTTACTTTGCCTATCTGTACTGTCTGCACTGAACAAACAGGGCTGCATCCATGATGCCAATTCACAATAGAATGTTGACACAGGTTTTGCTAAATTCCTACAGTAAACTGAACATGTTGTAGACCTACAGTAAGGCAGTAGTACGATATATTGGTTTATTGGCTAACAAATATTCAAGGCAAATTTCACCCTCAGGAAGGGCAGGGGAGGGGAGGGGAGGGGAAGAATCGTGAACTAATTTTGAGGATCACATAAATACAAAGAAGATTAGTATTAGGAATGAACAATGTGTGTGGATTCTTTGCAAGTTCTGGACAACATTTGCTGCCATGGAAAGTATGTAGTGGAATAGGAATTGTTACTTTTGGCAGTATCTATCCATGGGAGAAAAGAAATCATATATCTTTAAAGTAACTGTTTGATGGGTTTTGTAAATGTCAGTCAGTTCCAACCTTCTTTGAAGATGAATGTGAATGAATGAATGAGTAGTCAACATTCCAACTGTTCGTACAACAAAGTTGCAGAGACGACACTGTTCTAAACACAACCTTTCGAATTAGGAAAACGTTTTCAAAATGATCGTGCTATTTCCTTTAAATTGGTAATTCATGTGAAATGAATTTGAGAAGGACGGAATAACTAACTTGCCCATTTTATAGCATTGCTGCATTTGAGTAACAGATGGAGAAACTAATGAACCAAAACTATTTAGCAAACAGTTGCTATTAAAGTTTATTGACATCTTAACATTTCTCTTAGGCCTCGAATTGGCAGCTCTACTCGCACAGCCACGCATTTGTGGTTGATAACCAATATAGGAATATTTTTGCTGATTATTTTTTTTTCCCTACTGTACATGACTTCTATGACCTCTAGTGACTTTGCCAACATCAGTCAATATTTCTCTTGCCATCATTTCGTGCACGGACAAAGCTCATTCACACATCTTACACACACACATTAGCACCCAAGATGCCCAGGGGCTTACATGTGAAGATAACTACGTTCATCGTTCTCATAATTTCTCGTGCGTTATTCAGTACCAAGTAGTTGCACATTGCTTGTAACAGCTAGTGTACCTAAATGTTGATTAATTGTATTACTGCATCTCTCTCTCTATCGCGCTCTCTCCCTCTCTCAGAAAGACGCCAGTATGCAAATTAACAGCGATGCATTATTCATAGTACATCTTCTTCAATGTACATCTTCTTTGAGTAACCGTGACAACACAACCATGTATGTTTTTGCAAAAGAAGTAGGGACTGGATGCAGCAATGTGAAAGTATATCTTCCTGCTCTTTTTTTAGAATAAGAATTTCACCATGGCTTTTAGTTCAAGTAAGAAAACTAGTAGAAATAAAGAATTCACCATGGCTTTTAGTTCAAGTAAGAAAACTAATACAAATTACACAAAATATGTAGTTTGTGTAGCTATATATGATGACAGACTATAATATACTACAATATCATCTTTATTAGCAAAAAAAAACACAATATAGTGGACACTCTGACACTGACATGTACAAATCTCTTCAACTTACTGAAACTAATTTCAAGCTAAATTTAACCAACTTTGAGCAACGGACAAAATTTTAGCTTTTACTTCCCCTTCAACTGAGGCATACAGAGATAAGACTCCTTTATTTATTGATCATTCCTAGAGTAGATCTACACAGACTCCTCTGAAAAGAGACAAACTCACAAACAACCCGGCTTAAATTGAGGCTTTGGTTTGAATATTAATGAATCAACCTGTATTTGTATCCAAGGATTCAACCAAAATGGGCTCCTCCTCAAACAGAGAATATTTATTAAGCCTAAAACCCAAAGAAACAAACAAAACAAAAACCACTAAAGGCCAAGAAGATGGTCCTGGATGGGAAAACAAGAGTTATATCAAATTATCAACTCTTATCCCTTGAGAGAGCTTAACTTCAATTAACTGCTCACTTAAGAAGGTTTACTTTTAACTACACTTGAGGTCAAATTGTGTAAACTTTAGGGTATTTTAAACAGGCTAATCAAATGTAGGTAAACAACTGCAGATAAAACTGCACTATACATATCTATATGTATATATATCTTGGAGGTACTATCTCTTCAGTTAGTTTCGAACTAACAAGCTTATCAGGGCTTTTAGTACCTTGGAAAATTTAACCATCATCACAGGATCTAATAGTCAGAATGTCCACAGCACAACGTCTTATGGAGTTCACTTTATTATATGTAATATCTATTCATGTATGATATTAATATACAGTATCTATAGGAATTTAAGTTTTTTAAGTTGTAGATGTTATTAAAAAAAAATTCAATACACTGCTACAAGTCCAGGCTGTATTTCTATACAAATTTTGCTTTCCAGAAATGAGCTTTTTAGACAAGGGAGGTTCATCAATTGAAGTGACTGGCCTGTTAAGTCTATAAATACACAGACCATTAGTTCAGTTACTCAGATGCAACACAAACCTTAAAGAAGAAAACATCTAACTATTTATGATCTCGTTACATTACACATTCTCTTACACAGGCTCTCTAGTGGATAAGCAGTTTGCTCACAGTTTATTTTTAATTATTTATGATCTCATCAAATGACATGTTTACAATCCATTTCAAACTTGAAATGGACAAATGGTGTTTGAATGTCATCCAGGACTAGTTTTATTGTCCATATTAAGTTTTAAAAAAAACTAGTTCTGGTTGAGTTTAGTAGAATTCATAAGGAAAAATGGATTTACATTATGAGTTTAGTCTGCACTGAAGCACCACATTCATCGTCAAGTTAGCCATAAAGGATCATTCCCACATGTCTTATTTAATATGAATATATATCTTGATAAATTTAGAATATATATTTAGCAATAGAAATATTACCCACAAATTTTTCCGTCTTCTCAAATTATTACATATCAAGACTAAACTTCTGCCAAAAGCCATCCTTTCACAGGTCAATAGGCATTAACAGACATATTCTTCAATATGCAATGACAGATCTACCCCTGTAAACACCCCATCTGCTACTACTATACTTACCTCAAAGCTGTTGACGAGCCCTTCTGAGAGACTGTCTTCCCCTTCGGATGATCCAGATTGTGGCCCACCTACTGGGGTCCCGGACAGTATGCCAAGGACCCCCGTTACACTGTAAATACTGCTCTTAGATTCGTGTCTGTACAGGGCCCCGTGATTGAGGCCGCCAAATCGTCTGTTGATGAACTCTTGGTAATCTGTGTAGTTGTGAGTGCTACCGTCATCCTCGGATACATTCCTCGGTTCAGACCCGTACAGTATCTTATAAACCTGTAGCATGGAAACAGACGGGGGATTAAAACAGGCATCATTTATCATCTTGTAGAATGAATGTACCCTACAGCAGTGACAGAACAATGAATGAAGACAAGGGAAGGAGGAGAGAGGAGGGAGAGAGGGGGTGGGAAGGAGGGGGAGAGGGGAGGGAAGGGGGGAGAGAAAGGGGAAGGTGGGAGGGAAGATAAGGGGAGGGAGGAAAGGGGAGAGAGGAGACGGGTGAGAGGAGGGGGAAGACCTGTGGGAGAGAAGAGAGGGGGTGGGAGGGAGGGGGAGATTGGAGGGAAGGGAGAGAGGTGGGAGAGGTGGGAGAGAGGTGGGAGAGAGGTGGAAGGTGGGAGGAAAGATAGGGGAGGGAGGGAAGGGATGAGAGGAGAGAGGAGGGAGAGATGGGGTGGGAGGGAGGGGGAAAGGGGAGGGAATGGGGAGACGTGGGAGAGAGGGGGAAGGTGGGAGGAAAGATAGGGGAGGGAGGGAAGGGATGAGAGGAGAGGGGTGAGAGGAGGGGGAAGGTGGGAGGGAAGAAAGGGGGAGGGAGGAAAGGGGAGAGAGGAGAGAGAGGGGTGAGAGATGGGGGTGAGAGGAGGGGGAGAGGGAGAGGGGAGAGAGGAGGAGGAGGAGAGGGGAGAGAGGAGGAGGAGAGGGGAGAGAGGAGGGTGAGAGGGGGGGAAAGGAGGAAGAGAGGGAAAGCGGGGAGAGAGAAGAGAGGGGGAGAGAGAAGAGAGGGGGAGAGAAGAGAGGGAGAGTGGAGAGAGAGAGAAGGGAGATGGGAGAAGAGAGGGGAGAAGGGAGGGAGGAGGGAGGGAGGTAAACTGAGAGAAGAGGATGGTGAGTGGAGGGGAATGAAGGCGGATGAAGAATGAAAATATTTTCATATGCAAACGATGTTACTTCTCTAACCTACTGTAAGTTTGTAAAAGTTGCTCAAAATTCATTTACCCAAAGAGGAACATGAGTTCTAAAAGTAAAATGAATGGTCTCATTTTCAGTAGCTCCCTTAAAACTATTGGACTTTGCTTCCTCTAATGGGCAGAAAAGAGATGCATTGAATGGACAGGCATCCATTACAAACATCTCAATAGATCCTCAACTTAGACAAAATAAACTTGCATCCTAATTTCATATTACTCTAACATATATTACTGAATCTAAAAAAACAAAAAATGTCTTTGCTCTTTAAATATCCACTTCAGAACAACTCAACTAATGAAGACTTGCACATGTCTGACGCACCTTATATACGTAAGCTGTACTGACTACCGTCTTTCTCATTATTTGTAATTCTGTAAGACATGGTCACATGGCCATCATTTTTCCATTTCATACTCTTACGTCGATCCTTGAAGATTCATAATTGCACACACGCTCATCAAAAAAATTTCAGCTGCATGCTGGGAACAACTTTGAGAGTTACAGGTAGTCTATTTCATAATTCAAATGTCTGGTTCAATTCATAAGCCATTCCTGTAGATGGGTACAAACTTTCAAAAACTGAGCTGGGTAGACATACAGCTCGCTGCCTGCAGTTATGACTATCAAAGGGTTTCAGCAAATCTTCACTATGTTAGAAGCAATTCCCGCATGTGTATATTGTTTAATATATTCTACCGTTACTTCATCAATCTTGGTGTCTGTTTATAGACTTTAGTGTCGTTAAACTTGTACAATGAACTACAAGTGCATGCATGCTCAGAACCATATGGTAGAGAGTACACATGTTTATTGAACTTCTAATGTACTACAGGATGGCAGATTAGTCATCAATCTAGTTTATGTTACATCATATAGACTTTAGTATCATCTAACTTACAGTTCCATGGACAACATTGAGTGCATTCTCAGTACCATATGGAAGAAGATGCTGCTGATGTAAACATCAGGTCCGTTATAAACTATTAAACTGTATTTATGTTGTTTTAAATCTAATTCTTTGGTTCATGGTTCGAAATACAGTATGTACAAACTGTATACTGCTTAAAACTTAATGAACATTTTAACATGGATTAGAATATATATACTGTATTGAACCACAACAACTTTCACAAATCTAGAACTATCCAGGTATGTAACTTGTTGGTTAGTGGATCAATAGATACCTCTTGAAGAGTTTAGGCTGAGCCGGGACATGCATGCTGGCATCCACCACAATGGGATGATGCCAATTGTTTTGGCCCTACTAAAGTACCACACAAAAGAACTGACTGCTCTAATCCCCGTAGAGGGGGTTTCACTTGCCGTAATGAGAAAACTGTTCACACTATGTGTTTGTTTAGTTGAATGTATTGTAATATTAGCATACATGCCTGGTCCGTATACAGCTGAAAGATCGTCTGCTACAAACCCCTCCCTATGATTAAATGTCTATGTATTTGGCATGTAATATGAATTAGTAGGCTAACAGCCTATACAATCTGGTTACAATCAATGTTACAACATGTGTACTTAATGAATTACAATATAGACATTGTATGTAAATATTATCAACATGAACATGACAGACGAGAAGACAAAATGAATCAACATCAGTTTAGGATCCCAAAGTAGCTGAAAGCTGTGTCCAATATGTCAATAAAAATTATATATCTTTGTTATATTTGAAGGAATATTAAATTGTGCAATATGATCCAAGTCAAATCCGACAAACTTTATCTCCTTTTTATTTACGATAATGAGGAAACAGTATCTGCCGAGTCACAATCTATTGGCTACATTCCTTCAGATTCTGCTTAACTATGCAGGTATTATAGACTTACAGTACATTAGCGTAATTTTGAATTCCCACTTTGCATTTATTATTACTAGAATGTCCTTAATAGTATATCATTATTTATTCATACAGTATCCTTTTAGCATAACTGAAACCACACTGAGAATACCATTTGCACAACAACAACAAAAGACACACAGATCTATGTATATATATATATGGAAGATATTATGTCACCACAAACTTTGACCTAGACATGATTTACAGAGAATGTCGTAAATTACACCACCGTGCACTTTCACCAGTTACAAGTTCTCAAATATATAAAATTAGGAAATTATGAGAATCCAAGTTTGATTACATCAAGAATATCAAACCCTACTATATATACAGTATGTTTGGAAATGTCTGTCTACAGTAAAGTATTTCTAATGGACTTTGTTTTATATGCACATTTAATTAATAAATTAAGAAGCTTTTTAGCTTTATAAATACCTAAATATGATTTATTCAAAAGACCTTGAGAACAGCATAATTTGCATAAGAAAAAAAAATCTTCCTTTTACAGTACTACACTTCTAAAAGTACTATGACTTCTTCAAAGTTGAAACCGTCCTTTTTCAAACTTGCATGATTTCAAATATCGACTTCTCATTGTCAAGCAAACTATTGTGACTCTATTGCACTTTGAAGAAAGGAACCCTATATACTGTAGTTTATTATTTTCGGCTGGCGCATGGGAGACGTTGGAATCTTCTTTTTCAAACAAATTATCTTGATATCCTTGACCTCTGACCTCAACAACTACTAAGATATAAAATGACTCAGAGAAAAATTGTTCATATATATTGCTGATGATTTCAATATCTTTTCTAACTTGGATCCCCATAAGATGATACATGTATGCAAATTTTTACAAGCAACGTTAGGTAGGAACAATTACAATGTTTCAGTTCATGTGATCTGCCTAGGGTGCAACATTATTAATTTGCATACGCCAGTATAGTGCAATATGTAATTAACAACACTTGTACGTGTGTGTAAACAGGATTCTGTCCTTCAAAACAGTCAGATAGAGAGTTAATTTCACCCATCTACAGGTACAACCAATTAAACTTAATGGCGTAAATCAGTTTTCACTGTACTTTCGACATTATTTACACATCACAAACTTGGTGAAACCTCATTTTGATATCATTGATTAAAAGTGAGGGTGCTTAAGGTCTTTAGTTTTGTATTGTTTGTTGTGTATTTTGGAGTGTGCAAAACTATCTTCTCTCCCAATTAAAACACTTTCATTTTACTGCATAAAATCTACTCACTCAAGTGGCTGTATGATGCAACGATGATGAGAAACCTATCATATTAATTAACTCATTGAAGTTATGCAAATGAGCAACCAATCATAGTTAATTAACTCATTGAAGTTATGCAAATACAACTAAAAGGGGGGGAAAACCCAAAAATGCTGTACAGAACAAACAATTTAACTACTGTATGTGGTAAAATGCTTATGGTTCCTTTTCTCTTTTCTTTTTTTAACTTTTATTTCTTGCTTTTGCATAGATTCCTAAGGGTGCACTATCATAAATGAAACTAGGAAACTGAGAGAAGCAAAAATTCTCCTAACAATTACAAAGCTCGCAATAAAAGTATCTTTACTAGAATTGAAATAATGGAGCGGCCTAATTTATCAAAAGCACTCAACCGTATCACCACTTGCCTCTACCACTGCCCACTTTATCTTTATGTATGTTTACTATAGTTCACATTCATAAGGTATCTACAGTATAGTGCAATGTAAAACCATCTTCAAACAGCTGTTAAGTCAAAGGCCCTAAAGCAATCTATATTATTTATATGCCCGTAAATTAGCTAGCTAGTTGGCACCCACCTGCCCCTCCAGTGGGCCATGTGCTACCAGTAACATATCCGTGGTCCTACATCAATCTGTACAATGCCTGTAATTACCTAGTAAGCTAGCACCCACCTGCACCTCCAGTGGGCCATGTGCTATCAGTAACATATCTGTGGTCCTACATCAATCTGTACTATGCCTGTAATTACCTAGTAAGCTAGCACCCACCTGCACCTCCAGTGGGCCATGTGCTATCAGTAACATATCTGTGGTCCTACATCAATCTGTACAATGCCTGTAATTACCTAGTAAGCTAGCACCCACCTCAAGTGGGTCCTGTGCTACCGGAATCATATTCATGGTCGCAAATCAATCTATACTATTTAATATACCCGTAAGGTCAGGACCTAGCTCGTTGGCACCCGCTTGCACCTCCAGTGGGTCCAAGCATTGCTACTTGTATATCCTTACCTCTGGTGTATTCATTTGATGGTTGATAATTTGGTCTGCGTCTGAATCTGACATGGATAAATTATTCTTTAAGAATTCTCTGAATTCGGTCTCATTCTTCAGGATGGATCCCAGATTAAAAGCTGTAGAGAGAACGAGGAAAATTAGGGCAATATATATACATATATTTCCAATATTACAATGTACGTTAAAAATAATCTTCCAAATATTGCTGACATTGAAAAAGAGAAAGCTTACATTTACAAGGATCATGTCTGCCTTTACTGGCTTGTGTCGATTCCTGCTTAAATTAATTTTGAAAATCGTTTTTACTCTAAATCTGTCATAAGAATTCTGAGGGAGAAAGCAATATAACCTACAAGAGTCTCAAATAATGAGATTAACGGTGGCTATCCTATACTGTTGTAGGAAATGAACTCTCTCTACAGAAGTTTCTTAATTATGTTGCGATCAGCATTTTGAAACATTTCCCCAGTGTCCCATTTACAATAAACTGAACTCTGATCAGCAGAAGATGTGTAATAAATTAATAATTGGGAAGATTTATGGCCAGAAATTAATGTTGAAGTGTTTATATAACTCAACAATAAAACCACTATCACAGTCTGCTTTCAATAATACATCTAGTCACAAGCAATGGAGACTGTTACTATTTATAGGAAAAAAATAGTGAGAATTTAATGGCCTGTGAAAAGGTGTTCACATCGCATTATTACTTTATTGAGGACAGAAAAGTGATGGATTTTCCATGGTCAAGTGTTTCATTGTAAAAAACTGAATCAGCATTTTGAAATATTTCCACTGTCCCATTTATAATAAACTGAATTCTGGTCAGAAGAAGATCATGTGTAATAAATTTATAATCCTGGGAAGATTTATGGCCAGAAATTAAATGTTGAAATGTTTATATAACTCAACAATAAAACCACTATCACAGTCTGCTTTCAATAATACATCAAGTCACAAGCAATGGAGACTGTTACTATTTATAGGAAGAAAATAGTGAGAATTTAATGACCTGTGAAAATGGTGTTCACATCGCATTATTACTTTATTGAGGACAAAAAGTGATGGATTTTGCACGGTCAAGTGTCCCATTGTAAACATGACGATAAATGTGTAATAAGTAGCAGGCCTGATGCTTTGATCCTAGCAACAGCTTCATATAAAGGACTTTTGCAGAGGTTAAGCTGCAGTTTGTTTTTAAACAGATTTTGATTTTGATCGCTATGATGAAGATAACGGGGTGGGGTTTAATATGTTATTCAAAGTTATATACTGTAACAATGAATTAAGTAGTCTGAGCAGAGATGTTTCAAAGCTCCAATGAGCATACCACAAATTTAACAGTTTAAATATTGTAATTAACTTAAGATGACCACATTTTTGCCAGGAAATCCAGGGACACGAGTTACCCTACACTACCCTAAGTTTCTCTGAAAAATAGTCAAAGCTTAAGTTAAAGCTCTTTCTACGGACGTAATTACTCTGCGCCTTTCTACAAATTCAAGGACGTTCCTAGGACACTTTTAGACCGGGGACGGGGCATGAAATCCAGGGAACTTATGTCCCCCGGAAATTGATGATATCTGGTCACCTTATTTGATAGATGATGTTGAAATTGATCACAATTGATCAGCAGTCCAATCTTTCTGCGATGTTAGACTATGACATGTAGCACCGGTAATCATTCACAACAAGGCATCCATAATGTCTGCATAACCTGTTCGTAGTGGTTATATTACATCCTGCTTGTACATAAAATAATTTATCGTTTTGATTAAAATCTGAAATATCAACTCAAATGACCCAAGATGCAGTGCTTAAATTTGCAATAACAGCTATAAACTCAGCATCCTCCATAGAAAGTCCAACTGACCATAGATCAACAAGGATAATAATTATTATGACAACCAAAAAGTGGTATTGGTAACTATGACAACACAGGTCTATATATTATAGCTGATGTGGTTTTTCAGCAGGTGCAGGGATTCAATCCACACCTTAAAAAACAGTATATATATTATTATTACCAAATATTATAGAGTTGGTTAAGTCCACTGTACACATACAGTACATTACTATGATAATTACCAAACAGAGTTGGAAAAGTCCACTGTATCTGGAGATACATAATTACTATATTATAATTACCAAACAGAGTTGGAAAAGTCCACTGTATCTGGAGATACATAATAACTATATTATAATTACCAAACAGAGTTGGGAGAGTCCACTGTACAAATTTATACAGAAAGTTTACTATCTTGTATTTACCATACATTGTTGGGAGAGTCCACTATATACCGAGGTACAGAATTACTAGATTATAATTACCAAACAGAGTTGGTTGAGTCCAATGTACACGTAAGTACAGAATTACTATATTATAATTATATACCATTTACATATATACTCTACAATATTCCTCAAAATCAATTCAAAAGGTGCTTTTAACAACTTTGTCAGTTAAGGCAAAGCATCTCTCCAACCAATTGACCTTTCCACTCACCAAATCTGCTTTAACAGATGCTGACCATGATGGTAACTGGCAACACAAAGATACCCCCCATCCTACAGTATGTTGTGTTTAACTTGTTGATTATTACTTACAAATTACACTACATTAAATATTCCATCTGATTCTGGCAAAAATTTATCCCGCCCCCATGCAGATAATAGGTTAGATTAAGCCATATGAAAGCTAACAAGAACCCTGACTCAAAAAAACCTCAATGTTTTTTATGTAAATATAAGGGATAAAATAGTATTTAGGAATATAATGAGTAATATTCTCTAGGCAAAATCCACCGCAGCCAGAATAAATTGCAGTGAGCGTCTCTCTAACCTTCGAGAATCAAACACACTCTTACTCAAAGATAGCCCACCAAGCACAGCCAATCGATGAACCATCCAATGACCTACTCAGGATTTGTTTGTCTGTTTCCATGCTAATGAAAGCTCCGTAATTGACAACTCAAGGTTTTCATTAAATTTTTTCCGCTTCTACTGAAGATACTGGGATAAACAAATTTAAATCTACCCTCTCCGCTGGTAGAGTTGACCATCCATTTGGAAACTAACTACCTGTACATGTATTTGGAATCATAGGTTGTTTTTCTCACGTGTTGTTTTGAACTTGAGCTTATGTAATACAAACTAAGTTGAAAGGAATACCATTAATATATATGATATCATGAAACTTCTTTAATTACTATCCTAAGAGATACATGATCCATACAGTACCAAAGAAACAGAGTTCCCCTTCTAACTTCATCCCAAGCACCCCCTATTCCCCCTCCCCCCCCCCCAATTCTAACCTAATATGCCTGCGAATGCACTGTTTTACAGGTACGTCTAAAAATTATTTCATTTCTTCTGAAGGGGTGATGATGATGATGGGAGTCTGCTTCAATGACCCCAGGGCAAACCCACTCTTGTTTTAAATGCTAACCCTGCTTCATGCCCCCTTCCTTATCCCCTGCTTCATCCCCTTCCTTATCCCCTGCTTCATCTCCCCTTCCTTATCCCATGCTTCATCCTCCCTTCCTCATCCCCTGCTTCATTCCCCCTTCATTATCCCCTGCTTCATGCCCCCTTACTTATCCCCTGCTTCATGCCCCCTTCCTTATCCCCTGCTTCATCCTCCCTTCCTCATCCCTTGCTTCATTCCCCCTTCATTATCCCCTGCTTCATGCCGTCTTCCTTATCCCCTGCTTCATGCCCCCTTTCTTATCCCCTGCTTAATGTCCCCTTTCTTATCCCCTGCTTCATTCCCCCTTCCTTATATCCCCTGCTTAATGTCCCCTTTCTTATCCCCTGCTTCATTCCCCCTTCCTTATCCCCTGCTTAATGTCCCTTTCTTATCCCCTGCTTCATGCCTTCTTCCTCATCTCCTGCTGCATCTCTCCTTCCTAATCCCCTGCCTAATTCCTGGCTTGTTCAGCCTATGCTTTAAGACGTGTTGTGTACGAGAGGTAAGTGGCATGGATAGCAAAACTAAAGAAATCAGATTATCTAAGGTGTAGTCCAACCAAGGTTATATCCCGATCCTCTCTGATACAGATTTATCCTAAATTTAGCATTTTTTAGCCTGCATGCCTGAGATGTGAGCATATGAAGAACATTCCATCTAAACATGGTTTCAAAGGATCAATACTCTGTAACCTTCCATCAATGACAACAAAAACTTGGCTCAAAAATCTCATCTTTTCTTCAAGAAAACAAACTTTGGGGGGGGGGGGGCCAAAACATTTGCAAACATTCTACAATGTCTAAAACGTCTAGAATGCCTTTATAATGATGGTCTAGATCATTTCTAAAGCTTCTTATCCGACAAAGCTAATTTGAAGCTAATGCAAATTAATGTATTGGTACTCACACCCGGCGTTTGCAAATTTATTTTCAATGGAGCCGTCGTAAAAGATGAGGTCGTTGAAAGTATCTGGAAGCATCTTGATGGACTTCAGGTCAAACTCCTCGTTGAACATTTTATTTCGGTTGATAACATCTTCCAATTGGTTCAGGAAGGAAGTGACTCTGAAAAACAAAGGCAATTTTCAATGATGAACTTATTCTCAAAAACATCGAGAAGGTTACCAAATGAACTTGCTACAAGGGCCATCTGGAGTGGAAAAAAATTGATTGCTCAAAGGAAAAGTGTCAGAGAGAACCACGATCTCGTCATAACGAGATTGCACCCATTTTGCAGGCCTAAAGGCCTGCCTAAATGATTTTAAGTGCAAGACTATGGGCCTCCCATTTATTAATCGTGGGCCGGACTGAACCTGTCATGGACCGGATTTGACCAGCAAGTCAATGACTGAGAACCCCTGTTGTGGACCGTGAGCACTTCCAATGAGCACTTCTCTAATTGGCATCTCTACATTTCACTGTAATTAACTCTAGTCTATACAATGATACACTATACCAACGAGCATTTAACATTGTGGATTGTTGATTGTACATGACATATCTGGGTTGAAGTGTCTATAATGCCAATTCCTTCATAAATGCAAATCACAAGTACTTCACAATTGACTTGTAGCTTCTACATACATGAATACATACATGTAGAAACCCTACTGACATAGTAAACCTTACAGTATGGTAGTATGGTATTAGAAAGCAGGTCAGTCTAAATATGCCCAGTTGCATGTGTTTATAAAGATACAGGAAGCAATTTCAGGGTATACTTTATCCGGCATCACATTTCAAAATGCTATAGATGCAAAATAGGCAAATTACTATACAAATTGCAAATATGTAGAGTAGTAGTTTTAGTTTCATAGGAACAATTGCATATTTACAATCTTGAGAAAGTTCACAACCTTCAAAACTGATATATATGCAAATTTTATCACCTAATTATTCCCTGAAATTCATGCACAGGCAGTTACAGACGACCACTACTAAATACCGGCTTCAAGTCTTCAGTGCTAGTATTGTTGCGACCTGTCCCTGGCCTTGTGGCTATAGCCTTTATGAACATATAATGTACTGTACTCATATGCTAAAACAAATATGAACCTAGTGACCCATACAGAAAGTCAAGGAACTGCTCAAAAAGAATGTCATACTGTACATACAAGAATGCATTGTGTGGTTTTAACTTGCTATATCAGTAAATAACTATAGGCTGGATCAAAATAACATTGCACTGTATATATAAACAGTTAAACACGCTAGATACATATATCTATTTTTAGCTCTGCACCAGTTGTATTGAGCACTATACTGCTATTACTGACCATATACAGTATATACATATTTTTATATATATATATATATATATATCCAGATATGCAATATAAAATAAAACGTTAACATGCTCTTCGTTCCAGGTTCCAGTAGGTAGTGCAGTGAAACCATATTCACCTGACGTTCTTAGACTAACATGTAGCCTATATATGACAGATTTCTACCACTAAAAACATTCCTCTTTTTAATCCTATTTATCATTGCATGACATGACAAGTCTAAATCAGAAATGTAAAGCATATAACTAAGTGTGCACTATTTAAACAGTGAATGATAAGTGATGTTCTTGTGTACAGACCTGTTTTACTTGGCTCAATAAATTAACAATGACTGTTGGTTTTAGCCAACAATGACCAAGGACAAACACACAATCTGGACCATTGGGGGATCAAACTAGCCAGAGTGTTAGGCCGTGGGCCGAAGTAGGAAAAGTGATCTAAAAATTTATTTTCGTTGCAAAGTCACGGGGTCTACATGAAACCCATTATATTTTATTAGCAATATGTATTATTTTCCAAAATCAGTTGTTCCCAAGTGTCAATGTTGCACATTAATGTTTTTTAGGCCAAAATGGCAGCAATTTCCCCATACATATCCTGCACAAAATAGAATAGACCACAAATACTATAAAATTGATCAGAAGGAGAATCTACCTTCATGTTGAGGTCCCGCAGGCTATTTTGAACATATGTGGAATGATAATTTGTTTAGTGGGGGGAGGGGGGTCTACTAAAAGGTCACAAAGCACTAAAAACAGAAATAGAGGGCGCTGTCCATTTCAGTGTATCGGAGCATTGCATACTGCTATGCGAAAAATTATTATTAAAATTACTTCGCGATGCTTTTCATTGTAATTACATGGAAAATCTGTCTTATTTTGATCATGTGCCAAACATCATTCTGCCTAGCCCAATTCTATGCACTGCAATTCCCATACCTATGTTTGGTAGCTGGACATGGATATATTAAATGGTGCTTAAAATCCTACCCCTCTCCAAAATTTCAGAGATTGAAGCCCCTCTTGAATTGAAAATATTGAGGCAAAGTTAAGGGATTGGGAAGGTGTGGGGAAGGGTGAGGTGGTGTAAGGAGGGGATATGTATAAATCTAGTTTATAAATGAGGAAAGCATATGGGAGTGAAGCTCCAATGTAAACCATAAAGTGTTATGTAAAGAAGGCGAGAAAGGTGTGTTAGTTTCAGTTCTGTAATATATTATTATTGCAAAAGATATTTTTTCATAATTTTTTTTGAAGCATTTCTTTTTTTACAGTTACTTTATAAAGGGCCAAAACATTATGAATAAGAAGTGTAACTAAAAACAAGCATTTAGCATATTTGGTCAACGGCATATATGAACAGTGACAGTATTCTAGATATTGTTACACTTTTTGAACAAGACATTCAACATGCACTGAGTGAGGACATTATGTGGTACAATGATAATTACATTTATATAACCATTCAGAGAGTCAACTGAGTTGGAGATTCCTTGGAAAACAAGATTTCAAAGCTCACACCACTTTTGACCAAAAGAGATGTAGTTGGTGTGCCTACATGCAAGTTTGAAAATGTACTTAAAATATTATGTGTACAATCCAAGACATCACAGGCACACACCATCACCAGTGCATAAATTCCTTTTTACAAATATTGTTAAACTGAAGTAACAATTGAAAACATTTACTATATCTAATAGCTACAGTATGTATACATTTTCATAGAACAGGACCTGTAACTGTAGCCGTCAAAAATTAGGACCGAGTCTTCCACGGAAGGTTGCTCTTTACTTATTCATCTGGTTTTCTTTGTTTACCTTCGTGAAAACTACAAATAAAAATAATAATTATACAAACAACTACAAAATGCACATTCTATCGAAAACATATACAATAACAAGTGAATATATCATCTATGGTAGTAAGGCTAGTCCATTCAGTGATATAGTCCCATCATAACTGTCGCTAAGTTCTTACGAAAAGAATATTTACTATCTTTGTAATTGATGGATATACATATTACAATTGGACAGGAAGAAGCCTTTAGGTCCGGGGTAAATTTGCATCTAAACCATAACATAAAATAACGTACCTCTTTGGACTCTTTACAAATTTCGGCTCAGTTAAGCACTCTGATAGGTGTGGCAAAGATAAATTGTGTCTTAACAACATGCATGGTCGGCCTATCTGTACAAGGCTGTGCACGCTCTCTCAAAAAATGCCGAGTGAGAGACATCTCGGCCTCGTACACAAAACAATTTAAAGTAACCATTGTGCGGTACTGTAATGAGGAGAATTCCACATCTGGGAATATTTGCCATGCAGGACAGCACAGGATTGCTGCCGAGCTCACAAATTATGAATACGAACAGGTTTAAATATCAATGAATAGATTTTACGTATAGAAATTGTGAATCAACTGTTACAGGACCTATGAAGTACATTGTACATTTTCATGAAAATTTGCAGGAATTTAGACATGGCAACTTTCCATCATGTCGTCACTCATGCAGAATTGCTAATTTGAAGGTCTTGAATAATATAACTACTGGAGACAGAATGTGGCCACTGTGTAGTGTGTGGACTGATCTCAGCAGCTTTGGGGCAGGTCCTTGATCCATTGATTCTGTTGACAGAGCAGATGAAGATTTATTTAATATGTATTTGTGATACACAAATGGGCTTCTTTACTTCACCTCAAGTAATTTAAAGTTGCTTTCAATCACTTCAATGTTGCATAGCTGATAGATAGTTTTAAAAGAGATATGCAACATTGCAATAAATGTCCACATTAATAAAAACAGTGACTGATAAAGCTCAAATAAAATATGCTTATTAACTTATGCTGCATACCATGAGTTTTGCAAAATTGATTATTCTACATTAATTTTTTACTTTACAATTGAATTATTTCCTCCCTCCTCCTCCCCCTCCCTTATTTACCTTTAAACAGTACATGGACCTGAATTTCCATTGAAATACATTTAATAAGCAAGACAGTATGCACGTCTGTTTACTTACCGAACCATGTTGTCGTTTTTTTTCAATGATATGTTCACACACGGAACGGGACTACAAGCAGTTATGTTTTGCATCATTACAGTATCATAAGTATTTGTATAGGCCTATATTCCAACACGTACATATTTGCACTCTATTTGAAGGCAACAGACGGAAATCTTACCTGATTGATCATTGTGTGTGAAGTCTCCAAAATCTGTGCAGTATCAGTTTTAGCTGGTAAATCCTCTGCAAGACAGAAAATAAAGAAAGAGATTTCAACAACAGTTTTGTTGAATTGAGCCTAGGATGACGATCATATATTTACTTTGTGATTACAATTTACTTCAAGGCCTGTATTTAAGAGACGGGTTGTAACTGTTCAGTTGGTTTAACTCGCATTAGTTCAAAAAATATATAAACAAGGCATCTTCAACAAGAAATACAGCATAGCAAGTTTTACCTGAACCAGCAACCCTCTTCGTTCCTGAGACAAATTGTACACAGAACGTACATCCAGCCAACCTTTTGTTTCAGCATAGCCTGGTCTATTGAATAACACTGGTTTAGTCAACGTTACAACTTAGCTAGAGCTGTGTACATTTTTTACCGCCTAGGCTAGTTGAGAAGGACTGTGGTTACTGTAACTGTACGAACTCGAATGACACAGTTTCCAGTCGATTAGAGCATTCATTTTCAATGTAATATTTCAAGAATACTTAAATAATAACTCACCAACTGATTGTGTAAGTTTAGATATAGCCCTGGAGATTTTGGAAACGTCGGTAAACTTCATATAACATTGCCGATGATACCCGCACGTTGTTGTGTCCAACGTCAAGTTGAGTTCTGCATTGTCAGACAAAATAGTATTGGCAATATCCCCTAATTCTCCACCTAAAGCCTTCCATTCCTTGGCACATCTGATTACTTAAGCTTTGGAGACATTGGTAAATGCAGTCATTTTCTCTGAGGCTGTCTTTGAAACATGGATAATGCATTATAATTTCATTTTCGTTCGGCAGGCCGCCTTATCACTAGTTGTCGCCATGTTCAAATGTTGCCAGATGTTAAAAAGTATTGCGCAAGCCTGTAGACGCGATTGTGATTGGTTACTCGTGACATCATACGCTGTATTTTCGCCTTATAAACTCTCTCCAAATTTGATTAAAATGGTAACGGTTGTTAATAACAACTCAAAAATGTGCACGTTAGACAACTGGGAACAACCGATAATGGTGATTTCATATTATTTTCATAATTATAATGGCATTTGTTGGTAGTCCTCTCTGTGTTGCAACGAACTTAAACGATTTTGGACTTCGGCCCACGGTCTATGTGTACATAATAGTCATTCCAAGAAGAACATGAATACCTCCGGTGCACTAGAGTAATCAACAAGGCACAGCAGGTCAATAAAGAAGTTAATCCTACAGACCACTGAAGAATTTACTTTATACTATATTAGTTTTATGTACATAAAATAAGTGGTTAAGTCTACCAAATCAAATTCACAACTATATGTGGCAGACTTTTATCTTGGTTAGGAAAAGTATGTGATAAGACCAAGGAGCTCCATATCTGAATGTCCATTATCACTGGTTGATGGAAGCATTTTCCTCTGTGGTTGCAATCATGTGGCCCTAAGTTTATATGCTATGGCCTTATGATTGATCTCCTTTTGTTCCCAACATGATCAGTTAGGTCATGTAAGGTGTACCCATGCATGCAAGGCATACCAAGTATAGTGGTACAACATAGAGTTTGTGCTAGTACTCACAGTATGTGCCATAATATTTTCTCTACTGTACAGGAGCAGAATCTTTGACACATAGCTTTGGCAGTTACAACAGTTACAATAAGTAGCTGTGTAAATTAATCTACTTATTGTAAAATTAGGACTAAGCCTGAGTTGGGTAACAAAAAATCGGAACCGGGTACCCTTTATCATTACCCGGTCGGGTAATGGGTACCCGAAATTTTGGACCGAATATTGAAAAAAAATCACAGAACTAGCCAAACACAATGTACATATATGGCAAATCACTATGCCACCTTACATTACACATCCGAAATATATGTTGTTATGAACAACTGAATTTGAAGTTTTTATGTATAATAAATAATAATGCACATGAAAAAATAAAGAAAAACCTAGCAAAAATGACTTCCAACTTTCTCTTTTAATAGGATCCAGGGATTGCGCGATACCCGCAAATTGATTTAAAATTCTGCATGTCAAAAGTTGCCACTTGAGATGGGATTTCCTCGTTATAAATTTCAGCTCTCAACTTGAATTAAACAGACATTATGGCTTGGACAGGTGAGTGACATGCTGCATACTTACTGTGATTTAGGATGCTCTGGAAATCCGTAGGGGTCTCTAACTGCTTTGGGACAAAAGATTTGCATAACTGGTATGATACCAGCAGAGGGTAGTGGCTGGGCCATGAAGAAAGCTGAAAATAGGAGAGAAAAATAAGTATATATATATTTATATTATGTGCACACTGTACTGTATGTGATCGACAGTCATCGACCCTCACCAGTTGACTTTATTAATATTGATGAAATGGCGAGTAAGCGTTATTTAAACAGTATCCTCTCTTAACTCCCTTCGAGTGTTTGACCAAGAATTTCAATCAGTTTTTTTCTCGTTATAGATATATTCCATTTTTGGTTTACTTTACTTACAGTACATTACCCCTACCAACATAATGGACTATTGGACAAGTCTTCTTCGAGTACAGTGTTTCTGTATGTTGCTGTGTTGGACGAATCTAACCGTAAATAGTAATTACCGACTTTGCGATCCCTGTTATAGTCATTGCGGACTTTTGCAATCCACGGTTTCCCTGACAATTTTGAAAGGTCGGTGAGAAAGACTCCATAGTTTTCCCTTACAGGAAACCAACAATTACAACAAATATGACACAAATCGCACCAAACAACATCCTAGTCTTAGGTTTTTAAATAAATAGTGTAATAGTATACTATTTGAGTCCATTCATATCCGGAAAAGTCTGCGTAATTCAATTAATTCCAGAAGTTTTTGATATGCATGCCCGTACTTAATCATTATTCCATATATGCATTCCCTTGAGCACTGATTGAGAAACAAACATTTAACTTAATCTGCAATTTATGAAAATTCAATCTGTTATTGCTGCATGGTAATGAGGGATCATGAATAATACAAACTAACTAAGAAAACATTGATGAATAAATGCAACATCTTTGTCTTACTGAGGAACAGATGGTTTCTGTATAGTACATATGTTTGCATGCATGCAATATCATGCAATGTACCCTAACATGTGTACATGCATGAAACCAATAAATATGTACAGAACACATGTGTACATATTTATACAGTACACTGCTTCAATCTTAATTTCTGCATGGTAATGAGGGATTATGAATATCACAAAAATATAGAAACATTGAAGAAAAAAATGGAAAATCTTTGTCTTACTGAGGAACAGATGGTTTCTGGATATGTTTTCATGCAATATCATGAACCCTAACCATACATGAAACCAATAAACATGTACAGAACACTATGTACAGGTTTATACTGCAGAACTACAGTACACTCTTTATTAGTCATTTAATATACAGAATTTGCTTTAAAGAAAATGTATCTTCCTATCAAGGGCACAGTGAATGGTTCCCCACCCACAACCTAATTTTTCCACTTGGATAATTTCCTCTTGACACCAGGTTCAAAGGGATAACAAATACAGCTGTGAATATTATTTACCAATGCTGATATAGCAAGCAAACCCTGTATCACCACAATGTGGAGACTTATACACAGCAGGGATGAAACCATCACAGAAAATATGAAGATTACTCAGTGGAATAAAATGTCTTTGTGTATTAATAGATAGTCAGTTTTACTGTAGCAGGGTAATACTTCTGTGGTGTAACTCAAGCCAAGACCACTGCTGCACCTTAGAGGCATTCCCATGACAGGATAATACTTCTGTGGTGTAAGGACTAAGGTATATTGGATAAATGGATGAAACAAATTATGCATGTTAACAAACATTTACCAAGTTGTGTTGTTTATTAAAGGGGAAAAAATAATAACGAAAGTGAACAAAAACATATTGGCAACGGATATTCTAATGTGATAACCAGTATGTAACATGGTCAAAGTTTAAAGCCATTCCTATGGATATTGTAATGTGATTACCAGCATATACAGTAACATGGTCAAAGTTTAAAGCCATCCTACTGCACCATCAGAGCTTTATAAAATCACTTACTGTAAGTACTAAACCACTTCCTCCTATCCATCCTTAAGACTGTGGTCTCTAGGATTGCCAAGATTCTAAGTCTATACTACAAGCTACAGTACATAGTTTATTGAGAATGCATCATTACAGGCACTCTCATATACATGTACAAATGTATGTTATTTTGTTTATCCATATTGCATTCTCTCCATGATTTTTTCTTAGAACAGCATGTTGTACGGTCCCTAACACTGGGATCTCTATACTTTGACAGCGAACTTACGAACATTAACTAAATCCTTTCTCGCCTACCCATACTAGACAACATTAACTGAATCCTTCCTTGCCTAGCCATACCAGACATTAACTGAATCCTTTCTTGCCTACCAATACCAGACAACATTAACTGAATCCTTTCTTGCCTACCCATACCAGACGACATTAACTGAATCCTTTCTTGCCTAGACATACTGTTTCCAGACAACATTAACTGAATTCTTTTTGACTACCCATACTACACAACATTAACTGAATCCTTTCTTGCCTTCCCATACCAGACAACATTAACTGAATCCTTTCTTGCCTAGCCATACCAGACAACATTAACTGAATCCTTTTTGACTAGCCATACCAGACAACATTAACTGAATCCTTTCTTGCCTAGACATACTGTACCAGACAACATTAACTGAATCCTTTCTTGCCTAGACATACCAGACAACATTAACTAAATCCTTTCTCGCCTACCCATACCAGACAACATTAACTGAATCCTTCCTTGCCTAGCCATACCAGACATTAACTGAATCCTTTCTTGCCTACCAATACCAGACAACATTAACTTAATCCTTTCTTGCCTACCCATACCAGACGACATTAACTGAATCCTTTCTTGCCTAGACATACTGTTTCCAGACAACATTAACTGAATTCTTTTTGACTACCCATACTACACAACATTAACTGAATCCTTTCTTGCCTTCCCATACCAGACAACATTAACTGAATCCTTTCTTGCCTAGCCATACCAGACAACATTAACTGAATCCTTTTTGACTAGCCATACCAGACAACATTAACTGAATCCTTTCTTGCCTAGACATACCAGACAACATTAACTGAATCCTTTCTTGCCTAGCCATACCAGACAACATAAACTGAATCCTTTTTGACTAGCTACACTACACAACATTTACTGAATATTTTCTTGCCATACCAGACAAAACATGTTTTTTTTTGCTGCAGACTTTCCTCTCATTTGAGCTTGGATCATGATCAATTAATGGATGAAATAAGTCTTAAATTAGTGTGATCACTTCCCTTTACTAACCCCACTTTCCTGTTTCCGAGAGTTATCTCATCTCTATTTGCAGCTGGTTAATGTTAGGATCAACTGTACTAACAGATGAGACATTTGTAATGTGAGCACTGCACAATGTGCAACAAGTGTCCCCAGCATACTCACATACTGTACATCAAACTGTGTTGATTACTATGTGAAACAGATTGTTGTGAATAGATAAGTAAGGGAGGGACATAAATTGTAACTTTATCGGGTACCAGCCAGTAAGCTGAAGTTATAAAACTACCCTCAATTCTTAGAACTAAATTGGGGATGCCTACTTTACCTGTGTGCCAATAATACATGAGGACTTGTGTTAACCTGTAACTTAGTAAGCTTTCAGGTAGTTTACAAAGTTTGTATCATATACTTGGCAAAACCCAGATACCTTTCACAATTTTTACAATTATTGTAAATATTTACTCTTAGAATCGGGCAACCCTAGTACACACATATTTTATCAGTCATGTACGATAACGTGTGTAAGCGTGCGTGCGTAAATGTGTGTGGCCTGTGTGTGTGCCTGCATACAAATACCGTAGTATTAGTAATATTATTAAAGAACAGAAGCTTCAATTCTAAATGTACTCAACAGAGTCAGGGTCTTCAAACATATACTGGAGTTCTCACAATGCTGCAGCAGATCAATAGAGTATTCAAGCTATTATTCTTTGTCATATGTACTGTACAGTATACATTTATTTTAATATCAATTCAGCCAGGTGACAACTGGCTAAATACAGTGGCGGAGCGTCCATACAGTCAGGGGGGCGGATGCCCGCCCTGACAGACTCAAATGGACTGCTGGCGCCCTTTTCAGCTTTTTACAACTTTTTACTTATACGCGATTATTGACTTTTTTATTGCGCTCTCAAATACCTATTGACATTTTTAACATTTTGTTGGTGTAATTTTCTGACAAAATGGCGATGACACCTATTTATTCTTCGTTTATCTGCAAATTAGCAAGACCCGGAAAGGGTCATTTCCGGTGATCTAGGGAGTATCTTTACTCAAAAAATGTATGTACGCTCCGCGCCAACCTGTGGTGGCGCTCCGCTTAGATAGTGTCGTAAGTGCCCCTACAGACCATTATCGCCCCCCCCCCCTGACCAATACCCCTAGCTCTGCCACTGGCTAAATATTCAGTCTAACTGGTTTTCTTTTCTCTTTTTTTCTTTCCTTAGTCTAACTTGTTTTCTCCTTTCTGTTTTCCTTTCCTTCTTTCACTATTTCTTTCTCTTGTCAGATCTCTCAACGAAAATAATCAAAATGTCACTGTACTATTCAACCATAGCAGGTACAATAACATCATATCTATTATGGTTACTGCTTAAAGGAATACTTAAAGACATGATTAAAGATCTCTTGGTTTCATATCAATTCATTGGCTATAGCTAAAAATCAATAATTTACGACGATCCCCCTCGGCGATCCCCCTTAATTAGTCTATTTGAAGGTCACTATGAATAGACCTATGTACAGTAATGTAGACAACCCACAAAAGTTACTGATATTACCTACAGACTGGATTAAATGTGACAGGTCACAGAGTCCAATGTCATTAGCTCACAGTTAACCAAATATAGATATGCGTACCAAATCTCCAACCCAAATTAATATTCAAAATAGCTGTTCATCCTACTATATCTATTACACCTCTCCAGGAATAATTCACTGTTACATTTTTTTTAAAGCAGTGTTGGGGTTTATGAATTTTTGCTTCCCTGAAAATATATATCGAAAATTATTTAATCCTGTGCCAACAAAAAGGACCATGTAAGTAGCAATTTGTCTATTTCCCAATATCCCTCATAATTTATTAACTTATTGTAAGTAGCAATTTATCTAATTCCCTATATCCCTCATAATTTATTAACTTATTGTAAGTAGTAATTTGTCTAGCCCTATCATAATTCATGAACTTATTTGCTACCTCTCCTTAACTGTGTGCCCAATTCCTCATTAAGGCAATAAGCTGCCTACTAGATGTTTTCTTCAAACATATGTCCATTATTCTTTTTAACATTTCTGTATGTCGGAGAATAACTGTAGCCATACGATATTATAGTCACACTGCAAGTGAAATGAACTTGGAGAATGTAAGCAAATAGGTGTGCTGTGAGGCATTACTGAAAATCTCTGAACTGGAACGTTAGTTAGCATATTGGGGTGTAACTTATCTCACATTCTTGGTGACTAAAATTGATTTAAGCTTCATCTGCATTCGTGTGAGCTTTAAATTTGTCGACCAGAAAATCTGAAATCTTGGACTCCTGGATAACCTGTGACCATCAGCCCTGCAAGCACACAAGGCCATCAGAAAAAGGGACCTTGTGCAGAAGTACAGTATTAGAAGACTACAGTGCAGTATTTCTGTGTTACTGTGCAGGCATAGTACCTTCATCCTCTTATATCATCCCTGTGCTTAAAACATTGACACAAGCTAGTAGAAAACAACATGACTCACACAACAAAACTACATTTGGCAATCATCGACTATTTCAAGTACACTCAAGTCCCCATGAAAAATAAACCGCTTGCACAATCCGGCAAACACATTTTGGTTTCTCACTTTAACCCAGCATTCAGGCACAATTCAAGAGTTTTACGTCCGATAAATCCAAAATTCTGGACAGAGCACGTAGAAGAAAGGATGATACTTTGATAGTATATATGTAATATTAAAAAAGAAACAAATTAGCCCTGGTCTAATTGAGAGCATACATGTACAGACATGCCAGCTCTTTAACATTGAAGTTCTATATGGTGATAAACTTCTCTCTGTATCAAATGCAAACCCCATTAATCTGCATACCCTCACCTAGAGCTATGTATAGATGGTCTCATAGAGCAATATAAAACACTGAACCTACAGAACAAGTGTGTAAACATCCATGTGTCCTCTATGTACATGTCTAATATCAAATGGAAGGAGCAGTACTATACTGATACAGTACAAGAAACTTAACAATATTTTCCTCCAGATTGGACCCTCTTTAGTTTTAACCGTTTCTATATATATATACTCTATATATACTATTACCACCCAATGTGTAAATATGCTGTATGTATGGTTTTATGTGAATTTCATACTGTACCTGCAGGATATATAGCGAAGGTTTAATATATGAATACACTGTATCTGCACAGACCATAATGGTTCTTGTGTTGGATCAGTCCATTAATTACAATACTATATGTTTGTTACTTTATACTGCAGAGGACTTTTGAGAATTCCAACCTGCCTGCACTGTCTTTAACACTGTAGCTATACTGTATACATGTACAGTAAGTATTAAGTTCAAAACAAACAGTGAGTAAGTAAATAAACATTAAAGATTGCGCAACCTAATAGTTAACCTTTCGAGTGATCAGTTCGTCCTAATCTCTCATAAATCACGTATTTCTCATCTCACATCATCACCGACGCAATAACGATATACAAAGGGCAAATTTCTGAAGTGGGAAGGAGGGGGGTGATTGGATGTTGCAATTTACAAAAACAGCTGAGGGTGGTTGCAAATGACTCTAGGAAGTAAATAACTACTTCAAATACTTAGTGTAAAACGAATAACAGACTGTACTTTACCTCAATTCCAATCAAAGTAATAAAGTATACAGTGAGACCTTGTTGATACTTTGCGAGTGTTTTATGACATAGGTATTAATTTGCGAGTGTTTTACGACACTTGTTTCTGTTTCTCGTTATAATGTAAAACTAACCTAAAATCTACCGAGGAAAACAATATGTCTACAAAAAAACAAACAAAAAAAAGGTGAAATTCTAACCAACAGAAAACCCTGACAGCTTAAAAAAAACATTCCAAGGTGCCATATCCCAAGGATAAATCAACAAGGAGATTATCATAAAAGAAAAAGTAAAGCATTTGAACAACACAGGTCTACAGTACCTGACATTTAATGTAATGTGCAATGTATACAATTTACAGTATGATGGTATGTACTGTAAATCCATGATAGTAGGATGGTGACTTCGAAGTTCGCCCACTTAAGACTTAAAACACCCCAAAACTAAATCTTCTGGTATAAATCACCAGAAAATAAACTTCATATGGTGGGAGAATTGTGTTTTAGTACGATACACGGCCAAACTTTCTTTCCTGCAAACTGTTTTCACGTTGTTTTCCAAGAAAATTCTTCGTGATTGTGGAACTGGTATTTCTTGCTAGAGTATTGCGAATTTCGGCCACGCAACCTACAGTGTGGCGCTGGTAAAAATTGGTGGCGCTGTTGCTTTTTCAGTAATTATAACAGACTTCATAGATCTTTCGTCATTTTATTGACAAATATGTAAGTAATTTCTTGCACACTGGTCATTTTGGAGAGAAAATAACTGTAGCTTCGTAATTTTTCGTGAAATTGGCTGTTGCTATAGGTTGTCATGGTGAAATCGTGTGTTTCTTAAGGGTGGCCGATTTTCGCAGTATGGCGAACTTCGCAATACTGACTATACTGTATGGGGCATTTAAAATGTTCTTTTAAAGAGTAACAGTTATGACAATCTCACTGATTCTGCTCCATGATTTAGTTCTATCCTTCAGCTACAGTATGTTAGTTCAATGATTTGACCAGTTTCCTCCATAAATGGAAAGATACATAACTGAATATTGGAAAACTGACTGGAAAATGTCAGGCAATGGAAAAGAGCAACAAAATCTTTGGCTTGAATGTGCTCACTACTCTTCAACCCTTGTAACCCAGAGGTCACTAATTCAAACACAGAGGTGAAATAATCCAGGTACTGAACACTAATGTACTGTATTGTGCTGTACTTACTGAACTGTAGTTTACTTTACTGTACAAGTTTACTGTATTGTACTGTACTGTAGTTTACTGTACTGTACAAGTTTACTGTATTGTACTGTACTGTAGTTTACTGTACTGTACAAGTTTACTGTATTGTACTGTACTGTAGTTTACTGTACTGTACAAGTTTACTGTCTTGTACTGAACTTGATGTACTGTAGTTTACTTTACTGTACTATGGTACTGTACTGTACTTAATCTGATTTTCAGTCATTTGAAAATGGTTGTCTGTGAATTTTTGAATTTCAGTATGGGTGTAATCTCTCCACCTCCAAACACCCCCTCCCCATTCCTGTTTATTCTAAAGAGGGAAACACACCATATGGTGGCATATAATCAGCTCATTTAGCCAGACAATTACAAAGTAAAATTTCACAAAAATTTTCATTTCTACCAGAATTTTCCAGTCAAATAAGCGGTTAATTTCATAGCCATGCAGTCTATAGGATGTTACGACTAACATTAAGTAACATCCCAAATTAGCTACTGTATATTAACGTTACTGTTGGTACTTGTTGCAACCGTGCGAGCCCGGGTCATCCAATCTCTCCAGCCAAGCTTACGGGGCTCAAAGGTGGCCATGAATCATGCTTCAAGAATAGTCACAAATATTGAGACCTGTAGTACATGTTCATTATACTTCTCATAGTTTTGAATGTATCGTAAAATCAATATTTTCTTAACAGCGTCATTAAGAGAGGGGACTATTGGTTTTGTCAGCGGGACAACTTTATTTCTGACATTGCAATAACACCATACTCCCCACTTAATCAGGAAGTGTGGTAACCTATAATAATATTCCATAGACTTAGTCTAACATGTACAATCGTGGCCCTGAATCAACCTGTTCTCTCTTTTTCAACTTGGAAGAGTTCAAGCATTATATGAGGAAGGAACCATCATTCAGTGACAACTACGTGTACAGGCGCGTGAAGCGTACAAGAAAATTTTGGCTGAAAATGCCTCCCAGATCATTGGAAATGGCACTTCCCAGGCCTTGTAAGTTGCATCATAGCATTTTCTCTTTTGAAAATACTAGCAATATCATAAAAACATTAAAAAAAATTTTTTTTAAATATGCTCAAGGGGGGGCGGCTGCCCCTTTCACCCCCCCCCCCTTGGCTACGCGCCTGTTCGTGTACAGTGTGCTTGGTGCATGACTGTTCACAGTTGCTAGTACAGCAGTCTACATTAGCCATGAAGCTTGCTATACATATAGGCTAGAGTGGGTAAAGAGGCAACACCGGCCATATGCATGGATTGATTCTGCAGGAATATTATTATTATTATTACCCAGGAATTATTACGCTGGACATAATTTAGCGTTCAAATCTAGTGCAGCAGTGTGGAAAGCAAATAGCTGTCTTAAAACCTCTTCAAACTACTGCTGTTATTGTGTACAAAAAACTGTCACACATTTTTGCACAGTTTGTAATTATAGCAATTTGTCCATTTTGCATAACATTTTGAGATGTACAGTGCTGCCCGAAATACGTTATTATTCCCCGGTATTACTTTACCTTCCTGTTTCAGTAGAATCGGTTTGTTTTTCCTGATGGCAACGATGATGAAGAACAGAACCAGAGGAATCACTATTTCAAAAATGACCACAAGCTGAAAGAAAAAGAAAAAGAAAAAAGCATGAAACAATTCATTCCAAAAAAAACATCAGAAGTTTCATGGTGCTCATTTCAAGATAAATAAAAAATATCATTACTTTACTACATTAACCACAGACGGGACAAGTTCGGTTAAAATTATACTTACAAAGATTTAAAGGTTCCTTTAATCAATATGGTTTTTGGCTTTGTAGCAAATGTATCAGAATTTCTTCTTGATATGTAATTGATTTGGACTATTTGCTTAGCAAATTCAACGTAGTCCAACTCCTGATTTTTTAGACTAATCAGTCTACTTTAAACAAACGTTGGCTGTTCACATTATTGCAATGAAACATGCTCAACGATCTTTCTCTACCCTTCTGATGCAGAAACGTAACACATATACTTAGCTTTACCATTTCTTAAAACCGATATGAAAATTCTTTCATAGCCTTCACTCAATTGAAACAATACAATTCTGTAACAGTTTACTAGGATACCATTAATATGTAAATACAGTTCATAGATGCATCTTTGCCAATGATAACGATCAGAAAAAAATTGTTCTAAGGCTGAATACGATACAGAAAGGTTTCTGTGAAAATTCAACATATTTTCTGATTTTGCAAAATCTGGATTTGTACTGTACTCAAGTGTCCTTTACTTTTGTTACACATATCCTTTATTGGGTCTGTCTTTATCACTTAAAAGGGATCTAAGTAATTAGTAGATAGGCTGCCTTGAAACACTTACTGGATTCCTCTTCTTCAAAGTGTAGTTCTTCCATAACAAAACTTGAAGTTGGTGTAGGAACCCCATAGTGGCTGTGTTCAGTTGTGATGTGACACACTGATACTGATAGCTGCTTCACTCTACTACTGCTTAGGTTATCTCATGACTTCATGTTGACATTGAATATCACACTTCACAGGGTTCTCAGTGATGGCTTATTGCAGTAATTTCCAAGTCCAAGGTCGTAACTTCACACTAATAACAAAGAAAGATAGAGAAGACTTGTTTACTTGTTCGGCTGTACGTGTAATATTCACCAAACTTTGGCCTCCCAAGTCAGCAAAAGTGGTGGTTGACCCAATGTTGGACACATCAAACGTGGCCTATAGCCTATGTGCGGTTTCAAGGGTTAGCGAAAGTCATAGCCTACACAGTACTAGGCTATTAAATTTAGCGAAACGTTAGTCATACTCATACTAGAATAAGATCAAGTTGATTACCGAAAACCTTTGTCTCTTTTAAGAAAAAGTTAAGATAAACGCTTTCAACGTATATCATTCCTTTGTTGAGTACTGCTGAAGTTGACTAAAAGATTTTCGTTTGAGTTCTCCAATAATAAACTACCATATACTTTCCCAGTTGTCCTGTGAATGTTTTCTAACCATATCCTCCGTAAGCACGTCAGCTGGCTGCAGCGCTAAAACTCCGAGTCCAAACACTGTACATGTACCTGCATCAGATTGTTTACAACAACAAACGTCACTAAAATATCGAAGTTAGCTATCATTTCAGCAATAGTGTTTAAAAGGATGGCGCTAGCACGAATTCTCTAATAGGCCACACAATTTATATGGCGAATTGTAAATTTTTCACTGATGGGGACCTGAGTTTGTAAACTCGCACACTCCATTATTTTACTCATATTTTTTTGATAGCCGTAATGATTAAAAGCAGACCTTCCTTAAACGTTTTCAAACTGTATCGAACAATACTAGTTCTGTTTTTGGTGACATATTTTGCCTTACTCTAGAGATCAAACATTATAACCAACTCGAAATCATTTGTGATTCCTAAAGCCGGATCTTGAAAGGGATACTTAGAACAGACTTTATGTAAATGAAAAATATATATATATGTATATATAAATATATATGTATGCGTGTATGTATGTGTGTGTGTGTGTGTGTGTGAGAGAGAGAAGGGAGAGGGTATATAGGTTGTTAGATGTTGCTAAATAATGGCGTTGAAAGCTGTCAAATTGTCACAAGGGCCAGAAAAAAAACGTGGGTTCCAATTCTTCATTGTAAGAATTTGGGTTGTAGATGATAAAGTGGTCCACATGGAATATTGTAATCCCTATATAGTTGGAAAATATGAAGAGCCTCGGCAGAAACATACTCCCAGCTTGTCCCAGCCTGTCCCAGCTTCAAAAGTAGCAGGAAGCGCAACTCCCGCTACCCCCTCCGCCCACCCCCCCCCCCCTCTCCAATGTTCCTCCTTTGCCAAACCAATTTCACCGAAGCATAAGTTCGAAGCAATTCACATTATTATAATAGCACTTTGGGTCCATGAGCAGACAAGAACTGCCGACATGTTTATTTCACTTTTTACTTTTGCTACGTAGCTGCTAGCTAGCAAACTGAGCCTGTTAAAACACAGTGTATCTGAAGATATCGAAATGTTATTTACTTCCGATGACAGTCCGTTAGCATCATTTAATCGATTACAAATACAGCTATAAAAACAAATTAGATCCATTACATAATTCCGGCTTGATAAGGTTCCAAATAAGATCTCAGGATCTTGTCTGAAAGATCAGTCCCTTTACGATTGAAAAGGTGGTGACGAAAAAGCCGTGAAGCATGACTTAATAAGTCCAAAGTTTAACCAGGGAGTTGTTATGGAACAACTCCCTGGTTTAACTTATATGAAATAATCCAAGGGAATCGAAAATTTCGTGCAAATGTTATAAACAAGTCCTTAAGATAGTCTAAATGATGATTGGTAGACATGTGTACTTGACATTTAAGTAGTTAATGGATCGCTTCATACTACAGATGGATTTGTTAATCTATCATTCTATAATTGGTGGACTATACATCGTTCATGTTTCATTATTTCGTAATTTACATTCTTTATCACAATAAGCTTTCAGCGGCATATACGAGGTTTGACAATTTACTGACGCATCCAGTGTGATGATGGTTTTGAAGGGAGGGGGGGGGGGGAGATGAATCATTACTTGGGGGGTAGATTCCAGTTAGCATGTGATGAGATAATATCCTTTGTGTTTGTTCAATGCTAACTAAACCCTTCGCAGACACCTCCTCTTACCATATAAGAAAGATACGAAGAGGTACGAAAGATATTAGTAGACACATACGTTACTGTCACTTAAAGGACACCGTAAAATTACTTACCCCTCTCCTCACCCTCCCCCCCCCCCCCCACCAAACCACCACCGCCCTTATCTTTTCATAGTTAGTATCTCAAGATAAAATATTGTGATAAGAATGATGGATCTAAGAAGTTGCAGGTTTGCAGAAAGCGTTACAGAGAAAAACATAAATATGATCATGCATATAAGAGATGAAATGATGAAAGATATAACGACAAATAAATAGCCTAATAGGCCTCAGGGCGTACCATTTCACGTATTAAATGTCATTTTATTATGGGGGACAAACCCCAGATACTCCTATACATTGAAATTTAATGCTGAATTAAGAAAAAAATAGTTTAAGTAAATGGGTGGTACCCGTTGAAAACTGTAGTCATGGGGGTGGGGGGGGGGTCGTCGGGGTGATGGTGGGGAGGGGAGAATGCACATTTGTAAAAGCTGGAGGATGATTGCTTGTTGAAGTTCAAGTTAATCAAATTATTATAATTCAAGATATCGCCATATCTGACAAGGTCCAAACATTATACATTGCAAGCAGCTGGCATCTCAGAGACACCGTAGAAAAGGTGTCCTCGGTTTGCTGGTACAAAACCGTAACGCACACACCGAAAATTGAATATTATGAACCTAATGTTACAATATTACACTAACACGTACATTCAGCCTAACATGAAAAATAAGTATGAAATTCATTCTTCTTTAACTTAATGCCAAGGGTAAAATATGGCATGTTACGCACACAATACATGAATTATAACATCATCTCACAATAAATAATATAATTTGAAAGAAATATTTCCAAAAGAAGTTATCTAGGGGATATGAAAATTGACAGGCGAATTGCTGTGTACGGATACTCATACGTTCCATACAACTTTCAACTCAAATAAAGTTTGTATATTGGAAGCAAAAGTATGGGCTTCATGGCTTGCAGGACCATATCATAAGGAGGAAAGTGGAGGATGCTATCACACCCTACAGATACCGCCCACCCGTACCCCTGGGGTTTGTATGGGGTAATGTTAACAATGGCAAATCAAGGGGAATAAAATAATTAAGTAAACAGAAAAACATTACTTTGTAGCTGCTTCTTCGCTGTCCGTATCATTCATTAAAGTAACGTAACCTTTGGACGGAGGAGGTAGGGGAGAGGGAGGGGGTTCCTGTATCCGTGGTACGTCGGGGGTGAACTGCAAATTGTCCACCCTGTTATATAATAAGTAAGTTCTTACTCTCTGTCAAACTATAATGTCATTTCAAGACCTGGATTATTCATACGGAATATTGTCGGGTCGGGTTTGCTGCACATTGAGTAGCACCATGTGTTTGACAAGTAGCGCTTTCACCCTCCCCACTCACATATACTCCTCCATAAGTAAGCCCCTTCTGTACAAGACCGACTAGTATAGTATTGTTTCATTGGACAGTCGGAATTAAAATGATTTCATAATTTCAAATGCGAATTAGGGTCGATGCTCTGATTATGAATGCTGAGTGAAACTTGCCGATGGAGAGAGAGTACCAACAACGATAAAAGCGAAATAAGAAAAATATATTAATTTTTGGTTTTTCTTTCTTTATTTCTTCAACCAACCGCGTCACATGACTCACACGAGCTAATCAATTTTGTTTATTTTTACACATTACGATTTACTTCATAGATAATTTGCAACAGGATAGTTTTAATTTTTACAGTAATTTATAGATAATAGAACAAATTTATTTGGATAACAAAGACTGTACTTGGAACACCCAATTCTGTAGCAAGTGTCAGAAATAACATATGAATTACAGAAGAGTGGTAAAGCACTCACTCAATATTATCCCACACCTTCACTGGGAAATAACCAAAAGAGATGTTCTTTATTTAAGCTTTTTTTTGCTCAAAGAAATGCACTTCGTATCGGAGTTACACTTACAATTAAGCCTTACTGTGACAAACAGGTGAAACAGTTAACCCTGCAGTAGGGACATTTTTTTCTTCTCAATATTGTATTCGTTCATGTCCTGCTCCCAAAGCACTCTTATCGACAGTATGAGCAGTATCGAATATCATATCTCTATCAGATACGTGTTAGGAACGGTTCGTACTGTCAATATGGGTGCTTTGAAGCATGGCACGTGAGGACAGTACAGAGTGGTATAAACATTAGGAAACTGGTTGGAAACACCGAATTACCTAATTAATATGCATACATCACGTGATATCATATTTTTGTAAACAGGGTATATATGGTAAACAAAGGCGTGCAGTGATAGGCTATATATGGTAGACCAGTTATAGTTGCATTTGTAAATCAAAATGTACGTCGAAATGATTTTTGGTCACACCATATCCTCGAACAAGATTCAAGTTATTATTAAGAGTATGATAAAATAGACAAGGAGGGAAAGGATGCGTGACATAACGCATATTTGACATAACGCATAGCCTATGTGACATAACGCAATATGTTAGTATCATGATTAACCTCCACCACCGTATGTATACAGGGTTCCTCGTATAAATTCTTATTCCAAACTATCCTTATCGAAACAAAACTGTACGTATGACTAGTAGCAACAAAAGATGTGTATTAAACATTCTGGGTAATTGAAAAAGTCATCCAACATGTAGGCTATGTATGTATGTATATTAGACCCCCCTGCAAGCAGGAACTCGCGAAGAAGCCATCATTGGCTTATGAAAGTCGCAAGCTGACCGAAGTCAAGTCTCTTAGATTCATATTTAACGTCCATGATTATGAATTGTCAACAAATCTGTAACTGGACGACATACATTAATCTTGGAGTGACTCGAACTGGGGACCTTATGATTGGATGGTACCGGCGTTAACAACTGAGCTAACACTCCTTAAGGAAGTGTTAGCCTGGAAGAGCCTGGTCACAAAAACTAAAGGACTTAACTGATCCACCCTCAACCAGCCCCTTGCATCAAGAATGTGACCGAGTGTATTCATGACGATGTAACCTCAAGTGCGTATCGCCGTCCCACCAGACTCCAAACGCGAGCGGGTTTACTTCCGGCTCCTAACAAATGAAATTACCATAGTCAACGTGATAGACAGAACACATTTTCGTCTCTCCAGAAACCAGAGTTAAGCACGAAGTAATCATCACTTGCTTTTACTTAAAAAGGACTTTCGTCCTCGTTTTCTGCTTAGAAAAGCATTTAAACAAAATTTTACTCGTGAAAACTTCAACACGTTGCGTGTATATAAATAGTGTGTTACCTAACTAACAATTCTGTCAAATCCTTAAATGTGTGCTGGTTAGGTTTATTCAAGGATTGAATGACGAGCAGTTGTAATGACCTTTGACACTATTTTAACATAACTTCCGTCGGCTTACTGCGAACGGTCTCGGCCATTGTCCTGAATCCGTATCTCGCAATACGGACGAGTACTGACCCCTTATCGCAATATGCGTATACGTGTAATAACATCACTGGTTAAAATGAAAACTCCGAACACAACGTTCAATGTAGTCCCTTCCGCTACACTATGACGTAATGGGGTTTACTGCGCAACTGCCACAGAGCTGCATTTGACATAGATATGTTACTTCTATCATTTGTTGACAAAATTTCTGGTTTGGTATTTATATCCAAATATTTAGGATTTAAAAGTACTCATTTTGGATAGCTTCATCAAGGACAGAGTTGATCATGCAGCCTCGATTCAAGAAATGTGTCATGGTAGTTTTCGCTTGGTTTTGTGTTAAGGTTTATCTCTGGTTTTTGTTTTCTCCATTATTGGTGGTGTACTATCCAGTATGCCATCTTATTGTCCACGTAGCCAGGTGTTTACATCGGTTTGTGGAGAAGCATTCATTGTTTGTAGCGGTGTCATAGTCGCTAATATCGAACATACTTAAATGTACAAGTTTTAGATAATTTCGCTATAAATATGTAAGCTGGAATGACTATGCAACCAAAGGAGAGTGACATTGTGTCCTACTGGTAACGAAAAGTTCTGCCGCCATATCACGTAGTGCAAAGAAAATCTAAAAACTATGTGGAGGCAATAATTGACATTCTTAAACAGCGCCATCTATTAGGTCGTCTGGCTCGATAACAGCAGTTGCACTACAACGTGTTACAGTATGGTTAAATCCAAGGACAGAGACTGCGTAGGTCGCACAACTATGCTGTTGTGAGTCCATCATTTTAGAGGTCGTTTGACTATTAGGAATGGTTGTTTGCTTTTTCAATATGTTCGTATTTCACTTTAACAATCTTCCCACGAAACTGACATCCAATCATTTGTGAGTAAACTAGTGGTTATGGGCGAAATTTGGTCTCAGCCTAACAATTGCAATTAATCCCAAACTTTATATGGATTATAATTATTACTTTTTTAGGCAAATTCTAATTGAAATCCTTGCAGAAGATCATGTCAAACATCTCCCTACCACCCTTCCCCTTTCTGGAGAATGGTTCATCCTAGCGATATATAGAGTCATAATTAGGTCACATGAAAAGCTGAACCAAAAAGGAAACGAAAATGCAACATTTGTAGAAAAATAGTTGCATCTCTGTTAATAAATAAACTCTTCATTTGATGTACAAAATTATATGAAAACAAAAGCATTCTTAGCAACAACAAAATGATCCTGCATAATCTACTTTGGTACTATGACATGAAACTATCACAGACATATCTAATCTGCTGATACCAACTTTGACTGCGGTCAATAATGAGGGCTGTAGACCTACATTGTGGGTGAAGCAGCATTTCTCGACAAACTGGAAACCAACAATGCACTGCTCCCATATTGACCAAACTCTTAGTCCCAGAAGCCAAGGGTCATGAAGTTGTTTAAACATGAAGGTAAATCAATATTGGAGAGTTGCTAATATGATCATTAAAACCTTTCATGAAAGTTACATGTCCAGACTCTTAATTATTACAGTATACTAGCCGATGCCTGCCCTTATAACCAAACTCAAATATTGGTGTCAATAGAGGGAAACCCATAGTTTGTACAGGCAACCATCCTGGAACTTTGATGGTCGATTTAGACCTTGAATTCTAGCCCCCAATACAGATATTTCAAAAGATATTTCATGAGCTAAGAAGAAATACATTCTTAACAGACCAAATCTCTGCAGTGAAATGAACACCCAGGTTTAAGTCATCAATGGTTGAATCTCTTGTGGGACACAATCCTAAGGTTTTCTGTCTGACAATGAAAATGTCAGATGTCCTAAGTATGAATGCAGTAGTGTAATTGTAACGTGCTCCAGTTGCAGCGGGAGGGTATGGGAATGTCTAAGATGTCTAATGTCTAAGAGTGCAAACATTTTAATATCATGAAAAATAATTGCAACAGCCCTACATGAGGTCAGTACATAACTCTACAGTGTTGGTCACTTCATACCTCTATCCTAAACCATCTCTTTCGCAGGGACCATAAAACTTAACATAATTCCAGTGGAAATATGCCACTTTGTAGGACTTTCATTGCCGTGGCTACAGAATATTTTAAATTCTTCATCATGAGATCCTAGAAGATACCAATCTGATATCAGAAGCCCCTAATGCAACGAACATTGTCATAGTAGGCACTTTGATGAGGTAATACTGACCAAATGAGGTACTACTGACCAAATGAGGTACATATTGAACAGATGTGGTACCACTGAGCAGAGGAGGTAAGAATTCATAAGATGGCCCAAAGTTGTCACAGGGAACATCCAAGTAATGTCATCGTTTAACCTTCGTTAAGATGATCTTAAATTCAAGATGAGATCTAGAAGATACCAACAATTTGGGTTCTAGCAAGAACAGCTAATGACAAGCATTCATGTAGGACACTCTTTTAGGGAGGCACTACTGAACAAATGATTTTGCACTACTGAACAAATGAGGTACTACTGAAAAAATGAGGTACCTATTGAGCAGAGGAGGTAACCATTGATGACAAGCTGTCACAAGATGAGGTGATACAGAAGGTTCTTCTAAGCCTCCCCAGACCCTCTAGCTATTGTAATTGGGTAGCCTGACAATAAATCACTTGATGCAAGACTTCAATGTTGACTTGCAAAAACCAGATTCTGTTTCTCTATTCATTTTGATTTCCAAAATGCTCCCCCTTAAAAAAAATATTTGTAAACGTTTAAAATGCCTCTTTAAGGTCATATATGATGACAATGTCAGAGCACCTCTGATATAATCGATACCGAATCAACTGTCCATGAATAACCGAAAGCATTTCTACTAACACCCACTGTTGCTAGGGGGAGCTGACATGAAGGCCTATTTGCTAGACTTTAGCGTCCAGCCGCTTTTAACAGATGAGTCAAAGATTGCTATAAATAGTAATCTCAATGCAGTGGAAGTAGTACTGAAAGGAACACACTGCACAAACCAAATCTCTGATCGATCATCAGTTCGTTATAAAAACCAAATGGACTGTTTGACTAAAGTCATTTTCTTTTTTGCTGAGAGGGGCTGTTAAATTGTCAAGTAATGGATCGTTAGGTTATGACATAAAGACAATGGAATGGGAGTTTATTGCATAGCATCACATAACAAATCCACATAAATAAGCAGCGACTGGCCCCTTTTGTTTGGCCCTCAATGTTCACAAACATTTCTCTCTCTTGAGACAGGGACCATCTACTCTTCCCACTGTTCTCATCCGTTACCACGAATGGCCACGGCGATTTTACACGATACTCCGCCAGAATACAAAACATATAACTCTCTGCTGGTACAGTTCTGTGCCGTCGACCTTTGACCTCTGTCACCTTCTTGGCGGTGGACCCGTGACTCCTGGATGGATGAAGTGGCAATGTTTTCCCAGGCGGCACCCTCTCTCCGACGTGAAGTGGTAGCAAACTTTGGCAATGCTCGCACCTGGATTTCGAAATCAGATACAAAATTATTACTGGTTAACTCGCTACTGTCGAGCTGTTAACAGTCAAACTCTTTTGTCCTCCCATCACAAAGGGCCCGCCACCCGATCAAGCCATTTTCCCTCGGACAGAACCAAAAGTACGATGGGTGATCGTGTCGTGGCAGATAAAAACAACGAGTGAAGGTGCACTATAACCAAAATCATTATTTCTTTTTACTTAAAGCCTAAATGTGTGGGATAGAACAGAAAACAGACCAGTTTGACAAAGGTTACTTTATTACTAGACCATAGGTAATAGCCACCTCTATGTCGTTGATTGCATGTCTATGGTAACATCACCATATGCCCATTAGAGTTTATACACAATTAACTGATGCAGCATTCCCCCACCCCCTTCCTCCCCCACCCCTTCCCAAACCATATGACATTCAGCTAATAAACATACATAACTTATGTAACATTTAACATTTGCTGATAATAACAACTTCTGCCCCAATTTCTCTATGTAAATTAGGCTAGGCCAAGGTGGGTCAATCTGATATGAGACCTACGTAACCAACTGTGTTTGCTAGCAGGTGGCCAGTCAAAAGGCATACAGTGTAACCAGGGATTTCATCAGGGTTCATATAACAGATACATGTGACAGGTAAGGGAATTTCAAGGGACATTTGGATTTTTATGCAACATGTACAGAGGTGTATCACCAACGGAAAACTGACTCACTCAGACAGTCATTGACGTAACAAGTCACCCCAAAAGAAGAGATTGATGTATGCCTCTTTGATAGTGAGAATGGAACCAAAAACTTGGCTTGAAAATAGCCAGCCTTTTGTATGCACTTTTTGGCCTTTTGTATGCACTTTTTGGCCTTTTGTATGCACTTTTTGTACATTTTCTATACTATTTCTGTTACTGTTCTGTTCTATTCTATACCATAATCTGTTAACTATTTCAGTTTTCATTAGTTTCACTAGTCAAGTTTCCTTTTCAATCAGTGAAGAAAAAGGGAACAAAAAGTTAGGCAACTTCCCCTAAACTTGCTGTTTGTATTTGATATTACCACATGCTATGAAATCAGTCTAAAATTGTGGAGGGGGGGGGGGGCTGGTGGGGATCAGGGGATCTGGAAGAGTACCCCAGACCTCCTCCCCCTTCCCCCCTACACATGGGAGGCAGCTTCAACAGGCCCAAGGTCACCTTTTTTAAAATCCTAGATCCTCCCCTGATGGGGACAAATCAATACCTGCCTCTGAATGAGTAATATAAAACCACCAACGAGATGCTACAACTTTAGGCCACTCTCGGTAAACCAAAGCAATGCAGTACACATGAATGATATTACATGATAGGAATATTAAAGCTGAAATACAAGCAGTAAATTAAAAGCACAAAGACCAGAGAATGGTTCTTACCTCTTCCCCTTCCTCCCCCTCCTCTTCCTCTGAATCTAGGACCGGGCGGCCGAGGACCTCGAAAGCGGAAGTCCCTGTTTGGGAATCTCTCCTCCGGGTACGGGTAATCAAACCCAGGACCTGTCCAGAGAAGAAGGAAAGCAATAAGAGTAGATTGAGAGCCAGAGATTTATATACGGGTATTTATCATCATCATCTCCCTGACTGAACCCGAGGAATTAATATCCTGTGCTCAGATTTCACACTCCAGAAATTTTACTGGGAAGTTAAATGACCTACTGCAGAGAGATATGTACACATTGAAAAATCAGTGATTGATCCCAATTGTCACTAGTAAGGTGTTGACAACTGCTACTCTGACTGTAGACTGTCTGTAATACCCTCTGATGCACCAAGCTGCCCCTCTCCCCACCTCCCCCCTTTTCCGACAGTTGTTACTGCCCTCTGATAATACCGCTGCCAATTTGCCAACATTGGTATATACCACAGTCAAGTGTGCAGTCACAGATCTGATGGCTAGAAAGTTATATAATTCTCTAACGTCAGGTTTACTTGCCTTCAAATCCAGGGTAGTGGCCCTCCTCCATTCCCATCTCCGGTGGCGGAGGCATGCCACCAAACTCATCATATTCAGGGTACTGTCCTCCCATGGGGTCCAGGTACGGTTCGCCTGCAGGGTCATACGTGTAAGGGTGTGGTGGAGGGCCCCTTGGTGGCAAGGGTTCTAAAAGGGGTGGGGGACCTTGGACGGGTGTCTGCAACAAAGGAGCTTGGCCTGCACCTAACGAAGAAACGATCACAAGAGATGAAACAATACTTTTATCATCAGATAACTGGTCTCAAAAAAACCTAATAGTCTGACTGAATGAGAGATCTAGGAGATATATCTGGAAATCAGAGAAATCAGACAGAAATTAGAACAACAATAAGGTCCAACTGCAGAATCTTGCCCCGGAAGCACTCACTTCTTTGGTACAAGCTGCTTGTAGTGCTATAATGTCATATCGGCCTACAAAAGCAGCCCACTTCTGACTCACAAACAGGTTCATCTTACATCTTATATGCAGCTGAGCTACACTGCTGAAACAACACTGGTTGAACAACACTGACACGGTGACTCACTTCTTTATTAATCAAGAAGGAAATGCAGTGACAGAATGCGACAAGCTTCTTTAATGGCATCGATGCTTCAGTATAGAGAAAAATACAAAGTCTCTGCAAAAGCCCGCTCAATAAACCTTGGAGAGTCAGGGTAATCTCTGGCCAGAGATAATTCTAAAAGAGCCTTAGATCAATGCTTCGACTACAGAAACTATTAAGCAGGCTTGTTACCTCTCTGAAACAGCCTGCATATTGTTGTGGTTAGCCTCCAATTTAGCCCCCTCCCCCAAGCATATACTACTGAGACGATGAAGAAAACGAAAGAGGGCACCGAACCTGGACAATTTTTGATGCAGTTTGGAGACAACATAGTAGTCTACTGCCACCGACATTTAATATTTTGCAGATAGACGACGTTTCTTACCTTCGTGAACGTCGTCTCCTTTGAACGGCGCTATGATCTCTCTGAGTTTATTGGTGAAGTCCTCACTATGGATGTCAACATCTGGCTGGTTTGGATTGCTCTGTAGTTAAAAAAACAAAAGTATTAAAATCATTATTCATCATCCAGAAATGGAAATCTGGTGGCCAGTAGTCAGTATGTGCGATTATGTGACAATGCAAGTCATCAGAACTTTAAAGATATCTCACCATGACAGACGACAGAATCTCCTTGATTTTGTCCATGGACGGTTCCTGCCGTCCTCCACCTCCAGGATGTACAGCACCAGCCTGCCGTGGCATCTGGTGGACGACGTTTGCTATCCGAGGAGGTAACCCACCTGGCGGTATACCCCTTCCAGGAACAGGAAAACCAGGGTTTGGTAAAATTGGTTGAGTTTCCATTGGTTCCGGAACTGTTTCCTGAATAAGTATAAAAATGAAGTAAATCTTATTGGCTTCCGTTTGTATGAAACCATCAAAACTAACCTGCAAATGTGTCAGCTTTTAGAAGGCCGAAGAAGCATCTGGTTAGACTGGGAGATTCACGCTTGCAATCTCATGATTAACGTTGGGCCATCTAAGCCCTTAGGGTCAATAGCCGGAATCAACACCACAATTTGTTGACATTCTCCCCCCCCCCCCCCCGTTTTCAACCGTTTACCAAGGCAGTACAACTTACATCTTCCAGTGGTATAGTTTTGGGTACTACGTACTCCACCGCCTCCATGTCCGGTTCTTTGGGCGTGTCTGGGATCATGGCGGCGCTGAAGAAGATCTCCTGAAGGACGGTCCGTTCTCTCTTTGCCTGGACGTCTTTCTCCGTGCTACTGCTGCCATAGACCACCAGTGGATCTATGTCCAGCCTTGGCGGCCTCCTCCACTGGATGAAAAAAAGGTGGAACAGACGAGTCACACATTTTGTCGGCTGAGATGCAGATTGACGCTGCTCAAGATATATTGAAAGTCTATCGAGAGAGTGCCCATCAATCAGCATTAAAATATATATATGGTCCGTTTCTTGCATGAGTGCCACGGCAGAGACCGAACACCTTACCTAACAAATGTCAAGACTTATGCTAGACCTGCCAAAATAGCCATAAATTATGGACTGAAGGCTACATTTGGGTAAGACTACATACTTTGTGGTATTGCTACAGAGAAAAATATGAATATCAGTGAGCTGAAAATGAGTCATGCTGTGGAACATATGCTGGTCGCATAATATGTTCTTAATGACACACAAGACAACACTGTCAACAGTTGTTTATCGCGTTACAGTATCGGATGGAAATAAGTTCCTCCGACTTCATTCATGAGCAGGACAGACAATTCAAGCTTGCTAAGTTTACAGTCAAAATTCCAAGCAGTTAATAAATAGGTTTACGATACTCCAAACCTGCCAGTTCCGCAAACGAGGAAACGGCGAGCGCCATGTTAGGCTAGAACACTATGCAGTGATACAGCAAGAAACCTGTACGTCACTAACAGTTGCTTAACCGTCTTTTGGCTAGGCCAATCTTACCGGAATGGTCTCGTAGGTGGTCTTGCCTCCGTTTCCACCTTCCTCCTCTCCGTTCCGGTTGGCTTTCATGGCGTTAGCGATCGTTTGCCTTTCATTTCTCATCTCATTCTGGGCAGCATCCCGGAAGTCCTTTGGTCTATTCACGTTTTCTGTCGTAGCAACAGAGACCATGGAAAACCACATTATAGTGAAATCATACTACCTACAATATTTAATACCAGAATGCAAAAATGCATTGTGGTTTCGATGATGTAACATGAGCAGTTTTCTTCATGAATCTGACGTAATGTATAGTGAGGGTGTACATGTTTACAAGGGTTTCACGATTTGACCTCTGATGACCCCAATGACCTCCACCAAAACCAGCATCAGAAGAGAAAATTAACTCCAGGGAACCTACTCCTCCCACAGACAAGCATCTGCAACCCTTCCTACCCTTGTCCATGTTCAAAGGTCCAATATTATTCCTCCCTTTTCCTTTAGCCAGTGGTGTGCACAGGTTGTCCAAGGTGGAGGGAAGGGGAAGGGGATAAATGTGTAATCCCCCCCCCAAATTATTTAAGTAGAGGTTGAACTTTAATTTAAGGGACAGAGAAGGATTTCATAAAGGCCCCTGGATGACTCCTCACACAGGAAATGGTGCATTCTGAGGTATATTTAGACTAAAAATGAGGTCCATAATTAGCTCTAAATGCAAAGTTAATAAAATACCCTTCAAATTTTGTGTGAGGTTGCAAAGGGAGGGTGTACACTATAGCATGTGGTCTAATGCTTCCCTATCTGAATGAAAACAAAATCCCCAGGTATAACTCCATTTTCTTCTGAGGATGGAAGGTGGGAAGGCCATGGTCCCCTTGACCGACCCCCCGCCCTTGTGCACACCACTACCTTCTACATCCCCACACCCTCCTACGTCTATACATGACCAAAGAACTGTGAGACGATAGAATATAGGTGACAGCTCGTGAAAGAAAAGATCAAATAAGAAAGCAAGAAAAATAAGAAAGCAAGACAAAGGAAGCCTACCTCTTTCATTTTCATCTAATTCAAAGAAACAGACGTCCACCAGGTCCCCGTCTTCCTTCCACGTGACGGTTTTCTTCTTTCTAGATGGAAGGATCTTCAGATTACTTTTACCTTGGGTCTTCGTCTTGTCGTCATCTTTGTCGTCCATCTTGTCCTCGTTGCCAGCGGGGACGACCTCCCCAAAGACGCTGTTGTCGTCCTTGCCTTCCTCCGGCTCCGCATTGGAGTAGAAATTGACTGCAGAGGCCATAGAGAAGTCATAAATTGATAAAACATCTCGGCAGTACTCCAAAATCACTTATTTCATAAGCATCAAATCATTTTGTTTGGTAGAGTTGTCTATGCAAGCCAACAATGTTTAGCAGCAGAGTTGTAGAGAGTTGTACTAGAGTATTATATATGACAGGGTTTTTGAAATGGCTTTCTACACTCTGAAGTACAAACACGTAGGAAACCTGAATCTGTATCACTAACTCTGCATTAACTTGTCAGGAATTACTACAGTGAAGGGAATAGTCAATAACATTTATCTCAGCAATCATAGCATTCAATTAACCATCAGTCTCTCATTAATGCACTAAATTAAGAGTAAATGATGTAACGTGAACTTTCAACCACTGAGAATGTCATTTTAATTATATATAGTTTATCAACACTATCATTTTGTTTTATTTTAACATGATAAAGCAAAACAAATTAGCAAATCTTTTCGAGTGAATTCAACGTAACAAGTCCCACATTTGGAGAGTTAGTTCTCGGTTGGGATAAATTCCAGTTTTGTCTTCCTATGAAAAGGTGCTTGTCAGAAGCAATGTATAAGCTTAAATGAAGAACCCAAGGTTTGTTATCCAGAGGACACTCACTGGTAGGACACTTTCTTTCTCTTCAACGTTATTTTCTGTTTTTTATCTGCAAACCGAGCCATCCGGATTACAAATTTGTTTGATAACTTTCATATTTAGTTCTTAAATTGATTTTTTTTTACTAACAGAGAAAGCAAATTTGTACAATAATAGAGAGTAAAGGAACAGAAGGGACACTCACATTTTGGTGGATCTGTTTTGTTATCCTGTAGAATGAAATAAAACACATATGTCAAAGAGTGCACCCATTTAGATATTTTTAATAGTGTTAAAAATCAGGGCAGGCAATGACAGTAAACAGACATCCATCAAAGCACATGATGGGCACATGATAGGCACATGATGGGTTGACACTGATACCTCAAATCAAACAATTAAAAGCCTACAGCTACTGTATCGGATTTTCAAAATATAAACCAAACAATTAAAAACTATTTCTAGACAAAATTGATCAATATAGAGAAATCTTTAACTAAAGTAAAAGATGTAGAATGTTGTCTGTACTCAATCAATTCGTTTGAAATTGGAGGCGATTAAATATGTGACATTTCTTGCCATATGAATCCAACATGTATGTAGCTTACAAATTCGACTTTGACAATATTTGATTTAAAACCATTTTGGATATTACCTCTGGAGTTGAACTTGGAGACTTGTCTGACTTGGTTCCATCTGGCCTTCCTTTGCTATTAGCTGACTGTTCCTATGAAGATGTAGCAAAAATCACAGACCACGTTTATTGGTTGTCTTAAGTTAACATTAACGGATTACTGTATTCATTTAAGGATGATGTTTCCTAAACAAAAGGTTACTGCTAGAATATAATTTTGAGGGGGAACGGGTGATTAGTGCAACACACACAAGAATGTGAAACCGATTCCCATATAAGGAATGCATCATTTGATCACATTTATTGGGGGGGGGGGCACTAGCCTATAAATAGGGCACTACGGAAATTGTCACATTTGAGTTGTTAAAGCCTTCAGAGATTTCAATGGGCGCTCCATTTTTATCAGAAGAGACCTTTATTCTTAATCCTCCATCTACATCCATCAACAAATTTTCTCCAGTGCCTGGTTAAGGAGATTAAGTTGGGGGTGTTTGGGGGAGGAGTGGGTGTCACTACACTTGTTACTGTTACAGTAAATTTCTTGACTCTGATGATGAAAGGTGAGGGGGTACTATGGAGGGGTGAGGGAGATGATGGGAGGGGTGAGGGTTTGATGCTGAGGTTAGGTGACATGTGGTGGGAATAACCACATCTTATTTTTGGCTGTCTTGGGTAGGTTTCTTGACTCTCATACTAACAGGTGCTTGCAGTATCTACTATCTAGTTAAATGTAAAAACTGGAAGGGGAGAGGGGGGGCGTGGGTGCTGGAGAGAGAGGAGTAGGGTTCAATAAACACACCTTTGCTGCTGCTTTGGTCAGTTTCTTGACCTTCTTCCGTACTGGTGCTACCGGTGCATTCAAAGCTTCTAAGAATCCAGAGCTTTCTTGAACTGAAGAAATGAAAAGAATATCCAAATGTGGTCGTCTTTCTTTGAGAAACTTATTTGATAAAAACATTGACAGGCCAGATACTGATATGATACCGTTGCACTTACAGGCTTCCAACTGAATCTATCTATTCTCCTTAAGCCATAAAGGTGGGGTGAAGGGGGGAGGGGGGCTCACAATGCCTCACTCTGTTAAAACATCTCCACCAATACCCCAGAGGCACATTTAACAGATAACCAAAATACTATTCACTGGCTCTCTATGCACCCCATAAAATTCACCCCAGACAAAATCTGTCGGGTTGCCCATGGATACAAAGCACAAATTACACATCAACAAACGATGCCTACAACTGGTGGTAAAGATTCCTATATTTTTACCAGATAACAATTAGAGAAAAAAACCTAAAAACTTGGACGTGAAATGGTAAGGTTTTGAATCTTACGTCTGGGTTTAGGTGGGATGATTTTCACTCTGATACCGGTCGACGTTCTCCTCTCCTCTATTTTATCTTCTTTCTTGATCCTCTTCTCTGGCGGAGTTAACGTCTTACTGAGGAGAGGACTAAAGGATGCGGAACGAGACAGAGAGAGAGAGTGAAGAGAGGGAAAAAGAAGTGCAGTGAGCAAAGTGTATGCAGAGCTCTGTGTTTCAAGATGAGTAGCAACAATTTGCCACTCTGAACAATGTATAAAACACATGGAATGGTTAATTTGGTTCCCCTATGTGGAAGCATAGCAACCAGTCCTCAACAGCTCATTTGGAATTCTGAAAAGGCTTAATCTACCGTAGATTTACTAATTTCTGTTTCACAGTTGACAAACCTCCGCATTTTGCGGTTCCTGTCAAAATTCTAAAATGATGTAAGTTACAGAGAAGGTTTCCATCTTTTCCTTCTTTTGTGTAGAAGTAAGTTGGGACAAAAACACACACAGAATACAGACAGGTTAATGAGCACAGTGAACACAATGAGATACATGTAAGGGGATTAGTAGACAAGGGATGGAGAGAAGAAAGCAACAGGGGAAGAGGAGAGGTAGGAGAAAAACAGTGGAGGGACAAAGGGAGGATTAAAGGAACTGGGTAGGGAATAAACTGGACAAGGACAAAGACAGAAAGGTGTGGAGAGGTGTCCCTTCTGTTACTGTTACTTGTCATTTAGCCTCTGAAGAAGATCCTGCTAGGATCGAAACGTCAGACCAACTTACTTTTACACATTCTATTACACAGGCTCTCTAGTGGATAAGCAGTTTGCTAACAGTTTTATTTTATTTTTATCTTTCTTTAAACGGTTGTGTAATGGTTTGAGTAAGTAATGGTTTTAACAGCTTGAGTAAGGAAATTAATAAACTAATATTGTGAAACAGTACCCCTTTGGTGGTTTCATAGATGTATGTCAGACAACATCTGCTCTATTTGAATATCTCTTAAGTAAACTCACCCTTCCCTTTTCCCTGCCGGTGTTGACTTCACTTCAGGCTTAGGGGTGATTTTGTCTCCCTTCTTCTTGATCTTGACTGGGGGAAGTTTTGCATCTGACTCAAGACCTGCAATGAAAAGATGTGGTAATATTCACCGATGTACTTTCGATTGCTGCGACGATATAGTATTCTATGACGACACAAAAGAAACGATACATCTCTTGGATATGAGAAATAACTACAATATCATCATAAATTCTTCTTTACAACACCAGTTATCAACAAAAGCATGTTTTGTAGCACCCAATTGTTTTCTTCTTAGTCTTTTAACAGCTGCTGGAGTTGACAATAATATGGCTTCTCAGAAAGTTTGCTCTTCAACTGCCATGATGTCGCTTTCAGCTTTAAGATGCAAACGTCAGGCAGACAACAGTCAAGGCCTTCAACAAAGCATATATAAAGCTAGCCTTGTCTAATTTGCATATGCAAATCAGGGCCACCATTCAGAGCCTGTTGGCAACCAATACAGCAGCCACAGATCAGCTACGAGTCTCATTCTAATATCTTTTGGTGTCAGGAACAAGCATAGGCATAAGAGCCCAATTTGATTTGGGGGGGGGGGGGGCTGTAACGCCTGGGGCCGAAAAATATAACCAAAATTTTTCGCGCGCTCCGCATGCATTCAACATGTTTATGTTCATATCATATTGGCTTTTACATTAGTAATGGTGAACGAGTCTAATTTTAATTACTAAGAATTTTTTTTTTAAACTATTGATTTCCTTAGCTACATCATTACAATTTATTTTTCTTTCTGTGGGTGCCCGAAAAATTCTCAGCATATTGCCCAAATTTTCACAGAAATATTTGGTTTGGGGGGCTGCAGCCCCCCCCCCCTGCCTCCTATGCCTATGGGAACAAGTCATATCCGACTGCATCAAAGGATTAACAAAAGCGACGCTCACCTGTCGACCTGAATTTTGCGAACGCCGGCCCGGATCTCGTCTTTGCTCTGGACGGTCTCTTCTCTTTCTCGCCTTCCTTCTCGTTCTCTTTCTTCGCATCCAATTTCTTGTTATTTTCTTGAGAATTTTTCGCATCTTTCACGGCCGGCTCCGTCTTCCCGTCCTCTTGAGACGGTGGTTTCTTATCGTCCTCCGAGGGACTAGTCCTACCACCGCTATTAACTATCTCTTCTTTCTCTTCGGTTTTTATCGCCGTCTTACTATCTACTTCTTTCTCTTCCGGAGTTCTTTTATCAATTACATTGTCTTTAGACTCCTCTAGAGTTTTTTTGTCGTCGACTACTTTCTTATCGACTTCTTTATCTCCCATTTCGTCCTCCTTCTTCTCCTTCGGTGAATCCGCTTTTTCGATGACAGCTTTCTTGAGCTTCTTCTTCTTCGATGCCGCTGGCTTCTCGACTATCGGAGGAAGGGAAGATACTTTTAGGAGCGTCTACATACGTTACTCTGCCAAATTGCCCAAAAATCTTTTTTATTGGTTCGATCAATAAGGAGTTCTAAGCCACCAACCCAACATGACCAAATTCTATTTGTATTCTATTTCTATTGTATATATTTGTATTATATATTTGTATATTTGTATTATATATTTGTATATTTGTATTCTATAAAATTCTATTTTATAATGACCAATTCAATCAGAAACACCCTTTATAGGAGACACAAGCCAAACCATTCCTAGCAATTTAAAGACACTAAAAATGGGAAGAAATGGAACTGAAACTAACGAAAAATAATTAATGACCAATTATGGAATGAAACCATAGATTGCTCACAGATTTTCATTCAGCTGACGGTAAAATCCTTTACGGGGTATCTCACCTTAGATACTATTTCAGGCTTCAGTAATGCTTGGTAGATATGACTAATATTGCCAAAGGTGTGAAAAGGCTAATTTGTGCATCTCAGATACAGCTGAAGTAAGTATTTCTCCTTAAAAACTGCAGCACCTACACATCAACTAACAAGTTCTATAAGCTTCCAAATCACTTGGGAATTAATTGGCAACTAATATTGATGGTTATTTATATATTTTTATTAGTTCAATTATTGTAAGATAATAGTGTATTTGTTAAGAAAGATAACATGACTTCGGCAAAGCTTAACTGCGCTTCAGTACGAGGAATTCGTTTATCGACAGTGATCGTGAGAACTCTGAATAAATTGTGTATCATCATTAGCACAGTTCACAAATCTGACCGAGATCATATTTGGGTCCTTGTTCGGTAAATTTCTTAATTCATCTATCCATTATTTTTAGAAAACTGCTCACTTTCATAATGGGCCACGTACTACTTCACACCTGTTCGGCTTCACAGCTACGATTTTTTAAATTTTCATGTAGTCAGGGTGCTCTTCATTTACATATGGAATTTATGGAATTATGTGGAATTTATGGAAGTCCTGTTAATACCCATGAAATATTCTAACCATTCTGACACAAGGGTATTAAATACAGCACAAACAAAGCGTACTCACCCACTGGGCCGCTGCCTCTTATGACCGTCATCCACGAATCGACTAATTCTGTGGAACAGGCCTTCAACCCTGAACGAAACGGAAACGAGATTGAGGAAAATAAGGAGAGGAACATTAGAAAAAGGCATCAAAATAAGGAAATTTTAGGGTTAAATAGACCAGTATAGACTAAATGAAAGCATATTAAAGGCTGAACTCTGGAGGGAGAGGTACATGTTGGCGACCGTTGAAGATTCTGACATCAAATGTTCATTGGAAACGCATCTCATGTGGACCTCATTTTTAGCTTATGTCTTTATTATATCGAATCTTCGGTATCAGTGGGCTATCACCGTACTATCCTATTCATCTCCATCTAGTCATTTTACTAAACTCAAGTCAGGATCTTAAAATCCACAATACTGATGCAAATTTTATATTTTTTAATGATATCCAGATTGCTAGAGACTCCTAGCGTGAATGTTTTCTATGCGAGGATCGTCCACAAAAGGAAAACTCTTTTGCATCTTGCTTCTGTTCCCTCTTACCTGCCCGATTTCCTGTCAAAGCTCACACTCAACACATCCCATTTCCTATACTACCTGTTCTCATAACAACTCCCCATAATTTTTTTAATGCAAAACCGTAACTGGGTTGATATAACAAATTCCCTTTCACAGGGAGATGCCATATGTCATCATCAGAGGAAAGCAACCTTTGGTATAAAACTTGATCAATTCAAGGTAAAAAGAACACTCTGTGTACATTACAGGGTTGTAAGCAAATCACTTTAGTTTATCAATGTTGCATCCAGTCATTGCCAGTGACTTTCATGACTTGTGTTGAGCCATGGAATTGCGCCTAAGCATTTTCTCTGTCGGCAGAAAACTTAGAAATCTTCTTTGAGTCACTTGACTTGCACTTTTAGGGACTCAAGTCATGACTCGTTACAACACTGGTGACTTGTTACAACACTGGTGACTTGTTACAACACTGGTGACTCATTACAACACTGGTGACTCGTTACAACACTGATGACTTGTTACAACTGGTGACTCGTTACAACACTGATGACTTGTTACAACACTGGTGACTCATTACAACACTGACGACTTGTTTCAACACTGGTGACTCACAATAACTTTCTATTTATGAGATACTGAGATGATATTTTCTTGTAGACATTGTCAACAGATAAAATATTAAACGGTAAATAAGAGAATTAAACAAAAACTCACTGTCATTAGTGTCTCCCTTGCTGAACTGCTTGATAATTTTAGCTGTGTTAGTCTGTAGATGGAGAGCAGAAGTAGAGGAAGGTTCAAAATAGTTCATTTCAAAAATGTTCTTTTCATTTGGTTAATAGCATTTTATGAAACAATATTTGTTCGTAATAAGTAATTATGGAATGAAACCATAGATTGCTCACAGATTTTCATTCGGCTGGCGGTAAAATCCTTTACGGGGTATCTCACCTTAGATACTATTTCAGGCTTCAGTAATGCTTGGTAGATACGGCTAATGTCGCCAAAGGTGTAAAAAAGGCTTATTTGTGCATCTCAAATGCAGTTGAAGTAGATATTTATCCTTAACAACTGCAGCAGCTACACATCAACTAACAAGTTCTACAAGCTTCCAAATCATTTGGGCATTAATTGGCAACTGTTCCTAATATTTGATTGTTATTTATTCAATTATTGTAAAATAATAGTGTATTTGCTAAGAAAGATCACATGACTTCCGCAGAGCTAAACTGTGCTTCAGTACGAGGAATTCGTTTATCAGCAGTGATCGTAAGACCTCTGAACAAATTGTGTATCATCATTAGCACAGTTCACAAAATCTGACAGGGATCAAGTTGGGTCCCTGCTGTCCAGAAGGGGCTGGCAGGACGTAAGACAATGTAAGTGATAATAATAACAGAAAGGAGAGGGCGGTTAAGTTGCTGTTCTGCTATCAAAACGTAACCGCCTTCTGTCACACAAATTTTCATTTCTTTGGCCATATTTTATTTTGTACTTAATAACAGACATTAACATGAGCTGACCTCATACATTACATGCCAGAGCAACACTGCATACAGACCTATGCATAGTTTCATACAGTTGCTTGGTCTATAATTTGTGCTAGATACCCAAAAAATCTGGGAAATGCATGCATTTCTCGTGTGTCCACAAAAAGTTGAGCCTTATGTATAAATTTGCAGACAAATGTCTTTGCCTTCTTTGGTAGTCACTTAAAACTAGAATATTCCCAAATTTGGAGCAGGCTGCTTTCATTTACATCATGAATATTCAGTGTTCTGACCTTTTTCAAGATTTCAACAGACACCGGTAGCACCTTAAACAGCTTGATCAGCTCCAGGATAAACGGATGGTTTTCGTTATCTTTGGCCTCCTGGAGCCAAATATTTAATATTTCCCAACCTCCTGCGTCTACGAATCTACGAATGGGGCGAGAGAGTAGCAACAGCATGGTTAATATTGCTGTGTGGTTCCATCAAGAATCATGCTATTACATAAAAAACAGAAACAAAGGTCAAGCTACATGGATAAAGAAAACCTTTATCAGGGAGTAACTTATTGGGTATCCCATCGCCAAATGCTACGCAGTCTGGGCAAATTTCGATACAAGTGAAAAGTTGTATAAGTGAAAAGTTGTATAAAGTTGATTTTTTTTTTACACTGTAGGAACTATAGCATATTTATAGGAGACAGGAATTCAGAACATTCAAAACTGCTATACACACTTTGATTACTACGTTATTCCTAGCTTAAGACATTAAATGACAAGTCAAGGCAAAATTTCAGGGTGGAAATGTCATTGCATACAAATACTAAAAAAATTCTATGAAGTTTGATGGCTCTTTAGCTATTCTTATTTGAAGGGTATTCGCCTTTAAAATATGCTAAATGTCTGGAATATTCCTTCAAGGCTAAATCAATGGTGAAATTGGGTTGTCTGTCCAGTCATAATTTGTTATGTTTATAAATTTTTATGTATGTGCATGTTCTATTAGTCTAATAGTTCCTCCAAAGGGAGAGGGGGTGGGGAGGGGAAGGAGGGTGAAGATGCAGATGGAATGTAGAGTTTTACAGAGAGGAAACATTGCTTAAGCTAACCTGTGCTTCAGTACGAGGAATTCGTTTATCGTCAGTGATCGTAAGAACTCTGAACAAATTGTGTATCATCATTAGCACAGTTTACAAATCTGACAAGAGATCATATTGGGTCCCAGTATTTTTGTTTGCAGTGCTCTGAAATTATATCTAGAAGTCTAACATAAAAGTAAGAAGGAATCACAAACTTGGACGTAAAACAATTTCAGACTCACTTATTTAGGATCGTCTTTTCTGAGGTGGCTCGTAAAATGTTGACGTAGATACATCGACTGACTAACTTTCTGGCAGCTTTCATCAAACTGGAAATAAAAAAGATAAAATAAATAGTAAATGTGGGAATTTGAAGCAGAGCAATAGTTATTCTACTAACTCTTTCAAATATTTATCGAACAGATATGTAGAGTGTTCAACATAAAAAGACACCTTATCTTTCTCACTCAAACACAGGTCATTCAATGGACTTAGTAAATGGGAAAAGTGGAGTTGGGGGGAGGGGCACTAGGCCCCCTAAGATATCTGTCAGGCCCACCTCAACCAATTTCCTGATGTCACGGCTGCCCCCCCCTAGAAAATCATTGGGCCCCCTAACAACAGCCCCTGAGGTCATTTAGTAAGTAACAAAATGAATTCCATCTGATCCTAAAGATTTCAACTCGGACATTATTTTTCGTTTCAATGTAAACCTCCTCCACATCAAAAGCTTCTACGAGTGTGCTTCTAGTTTTGCCTTTTTTAGTATTCTGTTTAAGATTGGTAATGGTAATACTGACTAGGCAGTTGAATGAACTATGTATTGCCACTGAGGTTTGAGTACCAGTATCATAAAGATCAATGCTCAGACAATTACAAGCTTTAAAGGTAGACTTACTTTAAAATTTTGGACAACTCGGTCGACCCTTTGACCGAGCCATCTTTGTTGAGCAGTATGGATAAAGCTTTCAAGAGCTGATATGGATCAACAGATGCCTGCAGAAGACAAGAGAGAGAATACAATGTAAATTATATGATTATCATCTAATGCAAAAACACCAATGTAAAAGTGAGGGTCCAACTGTATAGTTTGTAATACTAGAACCGACTTCGATCTAACCATGATATTACTGAAGGCACTCATGTGAGAACAGAAACGTACTAACTGATAGGTCAACTTACACTTACAGGTGATTAAAAGGTGTTACCAGGGGGCTGGGGTGGGCAAGGTAAACAAGGCAGTGATCAGGGCACCCAAATGAAAACGGTCACTGTGCACCCTTCACCAGAGGAATAGCCAGCCATAAAGAAGTGAGGGGTCCTCGACCTCCCCATCCCCCACCCACTTTCTTACATAAATAAGGCACATAACATGGCAAAATAACAACAGGTGCAATAAATGTAGAGTTTTGGTTCAGAGGCTATGGATGTTTCTTGGGCCCTGAGGCATTGCCTGATTGCCCAATTGTTCAGTCTGCCCCAGCAGCTACTTTGCTAACCTACAGTAGATCGAGGGAGGGGGGGCGAGGAATGGGGGTGGTGGTATGATGACCAGCTCTAGACATGGTAGAAAGAAGTGCATTAGTCAAGTGAGGACAGGTAAGTGATACATACAGCTATGCACTAATTACATACGTTATCAATAGAAAGCTAGCCATGTGAATGGGGATTTTCCCCTGGCCCATTCCCTTTCAGAAATTGATATGGGTTGCTGAAAGGATTCCTAATTTACATTTTATGACTGGCAAAGTACCTTTCTGTAGCTAAAAAGGCATGCTTCTGAAATATGTTGGCCATTTATGCAGAAACTTGACAAACCTAAGAGTAAGGGTTAAGGAGGGGGGGGGGGATCTGGGGAAAGACAACATGAGCCGACTGGAGGGTGGGGACCATTCAGCAGTAGTCGTCTAGTGTTTTTACTCATCAACGTTTCTCTCCAAGGTAAGTCATTGAAGGGTATTTAAAGTCTGTTAGGATTATATCCTTTGTAGCGATTGGAAAGAGGATGGGTGGCGGGGGGGGGGGGGGGCGGGAGGATGGAGGGTAGGTGCTCAACATTTCTGGCCCATGTGTGCACACATGCACTTCTAACCCTGTGTGTACCACTCTGTCTCTAATCCTTAAGGTTACTGCAGATTATACAATGTAACTTATAGGTGGTGGCAGCTTTACATAGGATAACCTAAATTTTGTGAGAATGTTGGTATTCAATGTCAAACATGTATTCCTAAGATAGAACATATGGATGCCTTCCATCTATCCATATCTTTTTTGATTTTCAATAATATAAATATTTCAAAGTATCTGAAATGCTCCTTTCATACTTCCATGACACCTTCAGTTCTTCAATCCAGACCAAATTTGTTAATGCCAATATCTTAAGTTTTTGAAATACTCCCTTTAACTTCATATAGACATGTACAAGGCATCCAAGGTTATATCATAAGACATTCATGTTATTTCCTACATCAAGTTTGGATTTTCCATGAGGAGCGTAGTTACTGGGTTCTGTTCTTTACTGGGTAGTCTGGTTATTTTGATTGTCCTTGGACATGAGTGGAATTTCCTCCTGCACACTGTAACAATGATCTGTTCAATTACCCCTAATATACCACCCCCCCCCTCTGATCTAACCCTCCTACACCATCTGATGCTACCCTATCCTTGAAGGTTGACTTGCACTGGTGAATGATGTCACAATTCACCTACATGGGCATATTATTCCACCAATGAAATATCCCAGGTACAAATTGATGCAATAAATGACATGAGCCCATTTATGTATTTCATAGGTACACAGTTGCCAATTGTAAATATAGTCCCCAGCAGTTCACATCACTTATTAAGATGGTCCATCGCTTTTCATCAGATTCAATGGTATCTCAACCTCCGGAGAGCAAAAACAATGGACATAAAATACTGAGAAATTATTGAGCAAAACATAGGAACAATGCCAAGTGCATTGCCCTTGGGTGTATATTTTTATATTGGGGCTTATGATGGAAGTGAGGGGGGAGGGGGGGAGGGTTCACATACTTATTGAAGGTCCCATTTCCTGTTATACTTATAATTAAACTTCAAAGACTTTACGAGTACACCCCATCAGAATCAAGACATGTTGGGGTATAAATGTCTATGAAAAACATGGTCAGTTTGTTAGGATCATCACCCTTATGTCTTTCACTATGGGCAGACTACACACCTTGCAATGGGGCTTCAATTTGAATGGGGTCTCACATCTGTCCCCCCCCCCCCCATCCCTCTCAGCAAATTTCTTAGTGTTCACTTCAAGCTTCCCTGTTGTACAAGTTTCATGAAATTCCTTTGTCAATGCACTTGTGGCAGTACAGCAGTGTCAAAGTTAGTATCAGGAGAGAAAAGAATTCAACCGTGACTAAATAGGTTAATTAGTACTGGGATCAAGGTAGATCTATTAACAGCAAACACCCTGAACCCTTACTATAAAACAAGTGTTATTAACATGCATACACTAAATACTCAGGCAAGATGGGGTGGGGGTAATAGATAAGGGTTACAGCCTCATAACCAGGGGTTATTTACAGGCTGGGGGATGAAGAATAATGTATTTGTCATAATAATGTACTATCACAATAATGTACTTTCATACTAATGAATTTTCTTATCATACTTAATTACAAAATCACTTCAGCAAGGAGGCCAGGTGATACAATAACCCCCCCCCCCCAGACTTGTCTTTTGTCACCCATACACATAACTACTCAGACCCATGAAAGGGAATTGTGTCATGGAACAAGGATCTGTACAAATTGCACACAGAAAAATGTGAAGATATGAATAATAAAAAGAAATTAAATGGGAATTAATTGGACTGTCTAGGCATCTGATTGCTGAATTACGACTTGGCATTGTATTGTCAAATGTTAGCAATACAAGCTGATACAAGACACTGTAGCAGAGCAACACAGGCATAGTACAACATGAAGGAATTTGTGGTAGAAAATTTCAGTTGCTATATGCTAGCATTGACCATATCATTTCATGTAATTCAAAATGCTTTTCTTGGAAATTTATGTGAAAACCCTTGATACACTGTTAACTGCCAATGACTATTTTGTGAACTTCTTTAGTTACATATTGTGAGCTATTTAACAGCAGGTTTATTGTAAGGTGACCATTTTTTCCCCCAGGCAATCTGGGGGACATGATATTGACCCCCTCATGTGGACATCAATGTGTAATACCTAAACTGTACACTCAAAGCAGAGGATGGAAATTTGTGGGCCCTCAGGGATGATGGTTAAATACCCAAGTTAAGAACACCTCAACCACAAACACGTACTTTGGCCAAGATAAAAATCCAATGCAAAAAAGCAAAATTGAAGGTAACCAGTCTTATTGCTTGTTATGATCCATGGACAATACATGAAATCTGGGGACACCTATAATCCAGGGATTGTGCATAACCTCAGGGGACGGTGCAAAAAAACCCATGGGGAACATCTGGTCACCTTACTGTGTGCAAAGATAGTAACCAACCATAACATTACTATACATAGTGGGGAGGTTCATCTAAACCTTATGCTATTTTACATGCATGAATGGGAGACTAGTTTTCCACCTTAAAATTACAAACGAAAGCCTGTGGAGGGATAAGTGATGACTCCCCCCCCCCCCTCTGCACCTCCCTCCCCAACTCCATCTCTTATCCTCCAATCCTGCCTGATGATTTTGCAAGCATATTGTAAGTTGAAATGTGTAATGTTTCCATCATTAACCAGTCTTGTATATTACTACTTGGGGGAGGGGGATGACGATATGGAATGGAAGGGGACATGTTGCCTTCACTTTGTCATCGACCAACCAGAGAATGGCTCCGGCTTTTGACTGAGGGGGGTGGGGGGTCACAGATTCCGTAGCATAGGTACATCTGTAGCTGAAATGTCATGTAAATTGTGTTTTCATCATCTATTTTTTGTCTACACATTTTCTGCACCTCACATGGGTCTTTCATTTCTATCTTGCAAAATCACAAATCATTTAAAAACCAGACCCATGGACTTTGTGCAAGTAAATCATCCTGGCTTTGCCATACATGGAATTTGTGTGTTATAATTGGTTTGCCTGTTATCTCTTGGATATCTGCAAGACTAGGTTCAGAGGTCTGAATGGGTCATCATTCCATTGGCAGAAAGTCTCACTACGTTATGCATAATTTAGACAGTTTTACTAGTGAAGTTATATCACTTATAAGCTGATCACCACATGCAGTTGTACTGATGCTGGAACTGTAATTAATATAATTCATCGACCCCAAGTGCCTTTAATTAATAAACACTTCATCCGCCCATTCTTCCTGCGGACTCATGTTCTACTTTACTGCCAAGATTACGCTAGTCTAGTAACGTGTGGTTTCATGTAAGGTGAATGCCATTTCATTCTATAATGTAGGGTTCTCCAGCACTTGTAAACCCTCTTCTTGAGTTTAATGAACCCGGAAACCAGCAGCCCATTCTTTTGTGATACCCATCGTAGCCATTGCACAAAGGACCACAGTTCTTTTACATTTATTTCCAACAAAAACCCAATAAAAGTTGGGTGTTGTAGTTCATATAATAAATACCCAATGCTAATTAATGAATCAATAAAATACTTCCAGCCCTGTAATCATGGTGTAGTCAAAACAAACAGCAACATTTTACATCCAGTCATTTGTGCTGTGTGTAATCCCCACATCTTGAAATAATATTACAACTTTTCATGTACTTGTGCTAGTTTAATAATTCACAAGACAAAGTTGCAAAGTGAAATTATTTAAGGGATTACTTTCAGGCGGTCTTTATTCCAACAGAGGGCACTCTACCAGTAATTCATCATTTCAGATCCCTTTGCTGTCCATGTTCATTCTCACAGGACATTGACAGTTTGGGGTTCAAGTGCCAGCGACGTCACAAGCAAGGTAAGGGCCCTGTGGACAATTATGTCCCCAAGCCCTGTTTTGCACCCTTTCTGAAATTAGAATACAATATTCTTTATCCCATATTTTCCTGTGCCCCTCCACATATTCCAGGGTCTCAAAATTCACCCTGGACCCAGGGCTGTATCCCCTGACACCCCCTCTACAGGCCTACTGCAATTTATGATTCAACATTCTGGTTCCTGAAAACACACACATAGCCAAATCTCAAGGAAATGGTTTATATTTATCAATATATATTATCTGTATATCTCAATTGGTGCTGTACAATTCTTAGATAAAGTACATGACTTTAACAGCCCTTTATAATGCCTTGGTAATTTTATGGTAAAGACGCTCTTAAGAGCACAAGAAAAAGACACATGACACAGTTATTACCAGCTTTATCATTTATTTATCCATGTTCAGCTTAAGGCATAATTGTAACTAGATAGCGTACATATGAAATTATATTCCAAATAACTTATCATACTAGTAAAGGGTTTTCACAGGGTCATACCATCATTGCTGTGTGGGTTCTTATATACAGGTACAAGCCTTCTGAATGCTACTGATTAGTACAATTCACTGGAAATGGTAGTTTGATAGCATGCATGAATTAGTAATTTTTTTTTCACTAGAAAAATAGAGGAAGGCAAGATTTGTTAAAACATGTATTTTTCTTTCAGCAAAATGGCATGCCCTGTGCAAACACTGTTGATAGCCACACCACGTCAGTCACACTTTCTGGAAATAGAACATTTCGACATACAGCACATGAGTTAACAGTACCATTGGAAATGAACACAACCTGGCTTCAATAAAGGTAAAAAGAATGACCTGCAAGAGCTTCATAAACCTGGACACCCCTGTTAAAAGAACCATCCTGTACTTTAAACACCTTCAGTATCAAGTATCATAGGGACAGAGACCCAGTATAGTTTATAACACTATTTAATATTACATTGTCCAAAATTTCAGTTGGACTTGCCTTGTTATGTTCACCTGGTTGGTAATCTCCATTAATAAACCCATTTGTGCCTAGGGGCGATTTTTTTTCATAATCTTGGATGTGATGAAGATTTTTCAACATATTTTAATGCCTGCCATCACTTCTGTAACATCCATTTGATCTGACATTTGGAAGACAATGCAAGCTTACAATGGGAGGAAACTTTCAAGACTTGTTTACCTTGAAGCTCTATCTCATATTATACATACTGTTTAACATTAGTTTGTCATGGAGAGCTTTTATGTTATAGCTTTTATGTTATAACTTTCATTTGAATTTGATTTTTTTTTTTAATGATCAGATTACTGCCTCTAGACTGCTCCTTGATAGTTTGCAATGTTTATTCTCGAGTGAGCCTGTTTTGATGACTGCATAGTGAAGTATATTACAGCAATTGGTTGCATCCAATGATAATTTGACTATTCTATACTGCCCTCTGTGCAATTATGTTAAATGATATATGCAGGTCTGTCTTCATGCTTGGATGATTAATTTGCTAGATTACTGACCTATTTTCTCAATAGTAGCCTTAGTTCACAATTCTAAGTGCATATAGGATCACTGCAAATAGCAATGGCTATTTATGTCCCTAGTGTTGTATTCTTAGGAGCATGTAACTGTATATTGCTCTAACAATGAATGACTTCCTCATGATATTGTAACAGGCTGTTACTGTACACAAGCTAACAGCCTATTTTAGGTTTAGTTTACAGCAATGGTGATCCAGGATATGTTTGTGGTATACGTATAACCTGCTGCTTTAACATAATGTACATGGTGGGATTCCCCTATCTAAATGGTAGGGATTTGAGTTGCATTTGTTTGAAGTTTTTAGTTTTAGTTCAATTCACATGATCAAATGTTCTAAGTGTGAGAAACTGGAGGACATACATGTAGGAACATTTTCTTTCTTGCCTGCTGTACAAGAATTAACAGTAGAAACTAGTAATACTGCAAAGCTCTGTCTAGAGTCTGTTATGAATGCAGCTCAAATTATTATTTACCCTTTGCAGCATCAATTTTATTCTATAATTTCTCTCTTAAATAAGGGTGACAATTTTAACAGTCCTGATTCAATTGGCAACCACTTGACACAGGGAAAAAAAGCCAAGGTTTAACAAACCAAACTTTAATTGTAATATGGTGGATAAACATGTTAAGTTGAATGAAGTCACATTATCTCTTTGAAAACAAAAAAAAACTCCTATCTCAAAACTAACTCATGATGTGATTTACTTTCTAGTTAGAATATTTGCAAAGAAAGATAGCAGAGGAGACCGATCGAAAGGACTTGGGTATCTTTAAATGGCTTTTTAGCTTGCTGCAAGAGTGACGACTGTCTGTGTTTGTAGAGGCTCTAGTTTCTCTGGAATCAAGGAATAGTATCAGGCAAGGGACACAGGGAGGAGATAGGGCAGGTTGTAATGGTCTTTATTTGAGACCGTGCAAACAGGGAATCAATCAGTAAAGTTTGTTTATTATCCATTATGACAATGTCACAGACACTCTACACCAGTGCCATTGACTAATACATGTGGGATTTATGGAGGTCAGTTCGCAGTGTGTGTTCTTCCGATAACAAAACGTAGGACGGCAATTATTGTACATTTCATTTGGTAATCAGCATTTATTCCCAAACATATTGTACATCAGTCGCTGATAAAATTATATTCCAAGTTTATTACAGACGGATGTGTAACACCAGTCAGTGCATTATAAGCAAGACTGCTATACTGAAGACTGTATCCCAGTGTATGTCCATTGTCAGGGTGCAAGGATTGGCTAGAAAGACGTACTGCCTATCTTAAAGATGGTCAGTTAACCCCATACCTGGCACCTTATCCTACTTATTAATGGCTACCAGGTTTATCCTAGGATAATAATACCTTTTCATCTGGCACCTTATGAACACAGTGCCAGCTTATGCTCATCTTTTCATCTTCCAAGTTATTTCTTTAGAGAGCAGAATAACTAAAGCAAGAGCATATTTTATACTTACCATTAGGGACTTCAACAAGCCCCCATGAGATTCCAGCCATGAACATATAAAACAAAGCCAGTTATGCTTTATAAAAAAAAGCGTTTAAAAAGAAACACAGAAAAAAATAAAAAATGAAAATAATAGTCCACACTTTTTGAGACGGAAGTTATACATGCACTTATAAATTATGAAATTGTAATGTTGAGATGAAACACAAGGTGAACGAAGAGCAGCCAACGGCTTATTACTGATAACGGAACCTATGTTATGACCTGCAGAGTTACTTGACACTCTCTAATTCTATTGCAGTTCACATCCATTGTTCAATCGTTCATCAGTCCCATTATAACAGCTTACAGTTGTAGTTATTTTTACTCTTCAAGCATACAAAATATTTATGGTTCATTGTGATAGAAACATTTACTGTACCATTTTGAAAAATTTGCATCAAAGAGTTCGTTAAGAAAAGATGCAAAATTCTCCTCTGTCGCTTCTGCAATGCGCGTGTTCTATCTTCAATGGGCTCAGCAAATCTGAAAGAAAAAGGAAAGGCATAACAATAATACCAAAAATTGATCATTTTTCTTACATTTCCCACTTGAAAAAAACAATGGCATTCTAACGCATTGATGCGCAGTATACTTTACACCACTTGATGTTGCTACAGTACCTGCTTGTAAAAATGCACTGTGTTCTTGATAAATTTGGGATAATAGTGAAATATTACAGACATTGTGAGGGAGTAACACACACAGTACAGCACGTGACAGGGATAGTGGATACTCCAATGGTTTAAGTCATTTGCTCAACAAAATTGCTGAAATTTTCCTGCACCCATAAGTCAAATTCTTCCTCCTACAGTAATAGCCTTTTGTATCGTTGAGATACAGTACATGTTTTTGAAAATTTGGTGAAACTATACGGATGCTTTTGGAAAGAGCATATTTAGTGATGTCATCAATTCAATATGGCAATTAAATTAAAAATGTGATGCTTTCAAGAAAAATATTGTTACAATTTCATAAACAAGCTGCAATGTAACGAAATTCTAAATGGAGGGGAACGTAATGATTGACATTTGACGACCAAGCAAACATTCTAATAAATATATCATTATCACATTTCAAGTATAATTCAACAAAAATATTATAAAAGGAAAGTAGAACGTTTTAAGAATATCTACCATAATGACATCACCGACCACCTATAGTACTATAATCCACTTTTTGGAACCTGGTTTATTTTGTACAGTTACAGTAACTACTTTGCATTTAAAATGAGATTTTCAACCAAACCTGTGGAAGGTTTTCCTCAGGTTTCATTTTAGTTCCAATGAATGGAATATTTCTTGAATGGAACTTTGCTTGCTAATTCAATGCTCCCACAGAATTTATGTCACTCAATCTTTCACAGGGATAAAATCATTCAAGGACATACATGTTCATCGTTTAGTACGGCAGATACAGTATTTAGTATTTGGCTGATATCTCATGTTCAACATGACAGGTACAGTCAAATCACATGACACAAGTCATGAATAAACATTAGAACAAAGTACCTGCAAGATTGATTTATTCAGTGATAGACATCTAAAGTTAATGTTACATTTACCAGTATTAATCCATATTTTACTCCAACAAACGGTCCCACATACAATAAATCTAAGTGTTCATGCTACATACAAACAGCAGATCATGGCACACACATTATGTACAACCTATCACCACACAGAACCCTTGGCACTATACTGTAAAGATCTTTAGGTACAGTACATTACCCTTACATGTATACCCAATCCACATTTTGTCACTCATCTGCAAATATCGAATAAGCAACGCAACTACAAGTGATTCACTCCCCCCCCCCCATCCTTCCCCCCCCCCAACCATCCTTCGCCAACTACATTTAATTTAGGAATAAATAGTATTGTACTTCCATGGTAGAATCAGACATTAGTTATTTTAATAACCAAATCAGGGTTTATCAGCTTTTCAAGATACAAAGTACAGTATACTATACACCCACATACATGTATCCATGTATTTCATTGACAGAAATTTGTTAAGAATACTCAGTTGCAACACAGTTGACGTTACTGGGGGGGGGGCATGTCTTATTTCAAAATTAAGTGTTGAAAATCTTTTAGCATTCAAGAAGATGGCAAATTTAGTAATTTACTACTTTGTCCCACAAAACAGCTGTCTTATTATACCATTGTTGTCTGCTACATTAGATCTTATAAATAATGCAGAAAGGCTGTCACGTCAACCCAACCCTGGAAGAAAGTGAAGCCTGCTTAAGTAATATCACACAATATGGCTGTTTATTTTCAAGTAATATCACACAAATGCACTGGAGCACATATTTCAGTTTTAACTTTAAGCACTAAGTGCTGAGCCATCACACAGGAGGGAGGGGGGGGGGGAATTCCCTCTTACAGCAAGCATAACTTTGTACTTTGTTACATTACAATGATACTGTGCGAGGTGGGGAGACAACATTAGAATCCATGGTTACACAATTGTATCTGCTTTCCTGTCACTTTAGGAGAGTGGAATGCACTAGACTACTAAGTACCATAATGTTTGGGTATGACCCTTTTTACCAATTACAAATCTGAACTACATGTACTGTACATGTATCAGAAAATATTCTAAACTGTATGTTTTAATTGTAAGGACGGCTGAATGAATTTGAACATCAGAAAATTTGTTAGGCAATACCCATTATAATCATGTATTTTTGCCATTTTATTCTGAAAAGGGGCATGAATATACATTAAAATTTACAGAAGCTCATTAGATAGTTAGTGACAATACATGGCCAGTATTATGCAGATCTTAGTGAATTGTTGGATAACCAAGGTTTCAAAATACTGTAAATTCATGTCATGTTCACAAAATGTACTTATTAATCCCATATATTTCATACATTTTCCATCGACCAGCCACTCTAGTAAATTTTACTACCAAGTTACAACTAAATCACATTCACATTTACTGAGGACAAGGGCCGTGGGGGCAGGCATTCCAAGTCTTCATTACTACTAACTTATGCTCTAAATAAGTATGGTTCCAACATTTTGTTGTTCAGTCTTCCTTTACCCCTAAGCCAACCTTTAACCCCTCACCAGCAGGAATGTGCTTATATAGCAATCAGGTATTTTGCATAACATTTTTTGTTGTTGATGGAATAGTCTAGCCTCTGGGTTAATTATTCCCTGTAGTACTACCAGTGACAGTCTACCACAAAAAAAAAATATTTGTATAATTTCAATTTGGACAATAGACATGTCACATACAGTGTGTCTCCGTGACGTTCCACCTGTGATCACTACTAGCAATTTGACTTCTGCTAGCATTTCATAAAAAAAATAATCATAAAAAACAGAGATTAAGTTATTTTGACCCAGAAGTACCTTTAGGGTGGCCAATGACATCACATCAAGTGGAGGACACATAGGAATCAAGAGCCCCAGGGACAATTACACCAATTTAAGCATAATATGTATGCAGTATTATACATATTATTTATCCCATATTTCAAGAAAGCCAACACAGAGCAGTAGTTGCAATTAGTATGAAAAGTCGAGCTAACCAATACATTTTCATCACAGTGACTTCACTCCTGCTTGCTTGAAGCCTCCCCCGCCCCCCCCCCCTCCCCCTCCTTTTTGGTATAAAATATGACAACTTCAACCAGCAATACTCTGAAATCAGCATGTGGGAATAATACACAAGTTTTCACCTTTGTACAATTGTTTATATGTAAAATACTGACATGTTTAAATATCATCTTCACTCAAAACTTGAGGTAACCACCTTAATGTCATTGTCTCATTGAGTGTGTGTATCAAACACCATTTGAATTTGATTGAAGACTTTTATTGATCTTTTGAGGTATGAAATGCCAGCTTAAAGTCTGTATCTTTGAAGTGTAGCCCATAATATAAAGTGTAATATTACTACACAAATCTTACGTTGCATAGCAGTTAATGTAAACAGAACAATGATGAATAATCTGTGAAGTGCAAACACTCAATTATTCCATACCTTGCTTCAATGATGGAACTGTACAGCATCTTAGGATTTATTCAATAAAGACTGACCCCCTCATCTTGCCTCACCTCCATAGCAACCACACACAAAACAAATTTATGTAAGCTATACTTCCTACTGTCATAAGAGACAGTTAAGTTCAACAATGTTAACTATACACAAGCAAGTAATATATCCTATTGCATCATCTACAGACCATGTGTACTCATAGTACTACTGTATGTATAATTACTGACAATGTTACAGGCACAATCAATCACCTGTAACAATATCTAGAAAAAAATATTTCATTCATTCATTCATTCATCTTCCTTTCATTGTAAGTGTGGTTCACTTGATGAACCAAACTTAATAAATTAATACAAGACATAGGTCTTACAGCGGGAGGGAGGGGGAGGGGGGAAGAAAGGAGAAGGGAAGGAAGGGCAGAAGGGAGGGGAAAGGAAAAAGATGGTTACAAAGGATGAGGGCAAGGGAAGGTAGGAGAAGGAAAAGGGATAGGTAGGGTGGGGGAAGGCGAGGCAGGGATGGGAAGGGTGAGAAGAGGAAGGATGGAGGGGTGAAGAATTATTGGCTGAGGGTGGAGGACGGGAAAGAAGAGATGGAGAGAGAATTAAGGCTAGTACAAGAACTTAGTTAACCTACTACAGTATATTAGTAACGTGTACTCAAGTAAATGGATATAATTTGCACATTGACGGATACCCCTCAATCTATATACATATGTGATTTAAACAACTTACTATAGCTGCCCATGTGTGAGCTACTAAACCTTTTTAACTAACAAACAAATTCAATTGTTCATGTATTATTTGGCAAACCTATGCAGAACTCTGCCAATTATAGTGCCCCCTTCCCTTTCCTCCCATGAGAACCTGTGGCATACCCACAATTGTGGGTATGCTACAGGTTTTATGTACCTTTAATATAGGTGAAGTGGCATACCCACAATTGTGGGTATGCCAGAGGTTTTATGTACCTTTAATATAGGTGAAGTGGCATACCCACGTCATACAATTGCGGGTATGCCACAGGTTTTATGTACCTTTAATATAGGAGAAGTGGCATACCCACAATTGTGGGTATGCCACAGGTTTCATGTACCTTTAATATAGGTGAAGTGGCATACCCACAATTGTGGGTATGCCACAGGTTTTAAATTTATGTACCTTAAATATACTGTAGGTGAAATGAGAAGATGTGCATCATTAATGCCGGTCATCATCAATACAACAGGATATTAAAGCTCTTCCAACTAAAATCTTTAACTGCTTCAACTTATTACCTAATCAAAGATTGACTTTAGCAGTCTGAACATTATATGACCTAGAAATTCCCAAAAGGCACCAGAAAATCTTTACAAATTATCCTTTCCAAAAAACCAAAAAAATATTCTTTGATAGAAATGCTTAACAATTTGCCTTCTTTGGACACTCACAGGGCTTCATTTGTACACAGTAATATCGATTTGAAGGTACATTCTGATTTAGTATGTGACAGTAAGTATGCAATATTGCTTGTATTATTGCTACACTACAAGTTTAACCTACTGCATACATTTATTTATCTACTGGATATCTTATCAAAACTACATTTTAATTAATAGTAAACATAAGCCGGTAGTACCTTTTAGACTTTTACCTTGTATCCTTGCTAATAAAATCCAATAGAAACATTAAGACTCCTACACAAAAAGACTTTTCCAAGAGTAAAAATAATCTCCCCGAAGAAACGTTTATTTCAAAGCAACTTAAGTCCAATCACAAAGAAAACCAATCAGGAAATGAATTCAAATTTAAACGTTTCGGAAGATATTTGATTGTTGAAAGAGGCGTCATCAGGTATCCCCATTGTTATGTAAAGTGACTTGCCAAACAAAACAAAAACAAAAGCGTCCCTTCATCTCAACTTGGCAATGCACCATCTCAGGCTGCAAGTATCGTATGTTCTCCTTCCATGCTTTGTGAAGGGGTTAATTATCTATTGTCTTTACTTATTTGTTCATTGTCTTCTTTGTTGCTTAAAAGAACCACATTCTGTGATCAACAGAAGGGCAAGGCAAACTTTTGATGGTTGTTGGAGACAAAGCTCGTACAAAATTATTTTCATTTGCTGACCAGACAAGTTTGCACACAAAATGAAGAAAATTTTGTAAAAAAATTGTAATTTGAGACAAAGGCCCCTATGTATTTTGTCAATGTGACTAATACTAGTTATGAAATATCTAGGCCTAAGTTGTTCTTGCATTCTTTAGAATTAGTATTGAATTATTCATTAATGTATTTGTTCATTGAAGGCTTTAATTTGGTGACAAATTAGTAGTATTCTGCAGTTATAATTAATTTTCCGTCAAACACATAAATTTGCTTTGATATTAGATTACCTGAGGCTAAACGATACGTACATATTGATACTGATCTTTTCCTGTCATTGTACTTCTCCCCAAATGGCTAGCGGAAAATGAAAATAAATATGCCTTTTTTATTATATAATGCTGTAATTCCTCTGTATACAGCAGGTTACGTTATAATATGCATCTTTTATGTATAATCTTATACTTGTATTTCTTAAGAGTTTACTATAGTCCCATGTAAAGTGCTTTTAGATATTCTTTCATGTAATGTGCTATATAAATATAATGTATGTAATGCACTATATAAATATAATGTATGTATGTACTATGTACCCTGGTGAATAAGTGGCATGTTGCCGCTGCTTTAGATAATAACCTTTACACACATTTACATACTGTACAAGTATCATTTGAGTTTAGGATAACCTGTTCCTTTATAGAGAAAGCAGAAGCTGTGTGGATCAGATGAAAATACTGACTTTAGAACAATTCAACTTGGTGACCCCCAGGAATTGGAAAAGTTTTCCTTGTTTTTCTTTCAGGAGTTTCAGCCCTGGATGACTGGAAGAAAAACAACATCTGCTACTACTTGGTACTCCATATACTGTACACTAGCCCTACTGCACACTATTCTGCACACAATTGCATGTACATTTGCAAGTACTGTAGTCTACAGTGCATGAATGCTATTTTACACTACTCCAAACAGTGTACAATAATGTACACTTTTCGTGCACAGTGAACCTTTTGCACAATTACGTGTGCATTTCACACAATTACAAACTAGTCTGCAATGTATGCTATTTTACACTACTACACACTACAGTAGTGTGCAGTGCATGATGCAATTAAACACTACTCTGCACAGTGTCCATTAAGTACACGCTAGTGTGCAGTGTATGCTGGTACTGTACACTTCCTCTGCGGAGTATGGCTGCTGCAGTACACACTACTCTGCACAGTGTACACTTGTTGTAGTCTGTACTGCACCCTACTTTGTACTGGGTATACTGATGTGGTTAACTTGATACTACTGTGCTGGTGGTGTGTCTCACAACATGTCAATTGATATAATTTGACAAAAGGAACCTAAATGAGTAAATTTAGCAAGAATGGGTCAGATTTCATTTATCTGAAGTTAGACAAATGTTCCACATGTCTGCATGTACAGTCCAATACAAGTATCACAGGAAAGGTAGTCTGTAATAATGCACACACAATACAGTAACTTTGAGCTCTGCATTGTTGAGATATTGCATGCAAGGAGTGGATACGATCGATATTACAGTAGGCTTGGGCACATCTGTCACACAGGATTGGTGTGACCACAGTCCTAAGAGTCACGACTCAGAATGATGACATCACAGAAAACGTGATTTAGTAAAAAGTCTTTGTAGTACAATGATTTGGTAAATTGCTTTCCACAAAACATGGTACTGGTTATGCAAAGTCTGTCCTAAAAGATAATTAGAATACCTTCCTGATAGATTGTATATAGATTAATATGTGATAACTTGCCAAATTCTTTCTCCATTATTTCTATTAGGCATTCGTGAACACTGAATAACTAACTTGACTAGGGATGCACCGGATCCAAATTTTTGGATCCGGCCGGAACCGGATTTTGCCGGATAGTACATGAAATCCGGATGGTACCGGATTTTTCATTACACAAAAGAAAATCATTAATAAGAAGTAGAAGTATGAAACAAGGAGCAAATCTTAGGTGAGGTATACGCATATTATAAAGAAGGTGAATTTAAGACCCCATTTATGAGATTAAATATGACTTGAAGTGGTGGTGTAATCCACATTCTTTAATAAAATGACTACAATATAATTGTTGACAAGCTTGATACAGTATGTAAATTTGCTTGCTGGAAAAATACTGCATACTACCTATGAAATTTGTTTTAAAACGGGAAAATGATTTCACTGCAAACTGTATTTGTTGTATATACTGTAGCTTCATATTATTACAGTAGTTGTATTATTTTATTTTGATACTTAAAAATTGTGTGGAAAAAAAAAACGTCAAAGAGTTAACTTGGAACCCAACACTCGCACTTCGCATCCCTTTTAAAACGAGCCGGGACCACCTCTCTGATCACCAGGGGATTACACATACTGTAGAGCATTTTCTACAAAGCAATCTGTTCAGATTTTTGTGCAAATCTTTTGGACAAACGTTTTTCTGTCATTCGATACATACCAGGAAGTAATTTATCTAGTAGTGTACTACATACCAAAATGGTCAAATTGCTTTGTATATATTCAAAGACGTATATATAGTTCTTTTCTACACATAAACGATAAACCATTAATTTTTTTTTTTTAAGTGACAAAAAAAATTGGGAGTTGTCAAAATGCTATGTACACAGTATGTGAACACTAAATTATTCCCAACATACATTAAACAAGTTTTCAAATGATTCGCTCTTCCAACGTTCGTTCAATGATACAAATGCTAAGTGCTTGCTAACCTTGACTAACCATTTCATGGTGATAAGTACTGTTACAATTTATAGTTATAAAGAATTAGGCAGTGGTAAGTTGGAAACATAACTTTACCATCAAGTGTTTTTGGTCTAAAATGAGAGACCTGAAGTGAAGTTTTAACAAAATTAATGATTTTTGACTTTTTGACATACAGTAATCGATGGTGAGATCATACAAGTGTTGTTTTTGCCCTAGAAATCTACAGCCTAACTTAGAAATGGAAGCATGGAAATTTACTGTACATGTAGTTTAATATTTACAAATTTTTGCAAGCTTATTTCAGTTTGTTTTGGTAGGTTGCCTGTAGAATTAAGATGCTGATACATAATGCTAATGCATTATGTCTTAATACATTAAGACATAATGCATTAGGAGATAAATAGACATTTTAACATAGATCTCTGCATCATGTACAGTATTTCTTAACTTCTCTGGCCGTGCAGGACACAGGAGATTATTTTTGTCACAAAAGCAAAATACAATGCAAATACGAAAGTGCAGAAGATGTACATACTATATCAAAAATATGGAATCCATAGCGGTTTATTCGTACTAGGAACAAATTCAGAGCCATTGAGGGCTGCAACATCCTACATGGAATGCCATACATGATACCCCAAAGCCTATATCATAGTCAGTTCAGTAATGTCAGCAATAAATTCTCATTTGCATTAACCACAATATATTCGTATACATAAGTACTATAAAAAGTGCAGCTCTTTAAAGTTGCATAAGAAGGAAATCAACAATGTAAGTATAAATCTATGACGTACTGATGGAAACATGTACTTTTTAAGAAAAAGTAGCCCAAGAAAGAACCTGGGCACGAAAACCAAACGACTGATCCGCTCTCAGCCCCAGTCCCCTTGCATCGGGACTGTGACTGTGTGATCATCGTCGGGTGTGCATCACCCGATATAAATCTATGACGTACTGATGGAAACATGTATTCTACATATTACAAGAATAAATAATCATTTGTGATTCAATCAGAGATCAATAAACCGATACCATATATTTGTATTACTGTTTCATTTTAGACAGAAAAAACAAAAAACTTTGATATGTCCACCAATATTGGAAAGGCTGTATTATAATTATTCCATTTATGTTGCATACTGTAAAATATCCATCTAAGAAACACTCTGAATTCCAAACTTCCACAAAATGATTGATCAAATTTTAAAAGTTCATAGTAACTTAAACAAGTTTGTGTATTCTAGTTAGAACTATAAAGCCATCCTTGATAATAAACTGTTTAAAACCACTATTACTTTCTGGATGGTAATACAACTAGAATTAGGTGACTAGATGTCTGCAATTTTCGGGGACAGTCCCTGATTCCAATGTTTCATTTTCACTAGGCCTACCAGACTAGCACTGTTGATTGTCTGAATAACAAATACCGCACCGGCCCGGCAATAAATAAATGATACTACATTCTTCGGAAAATATTCCAAAATCTATCAAAATTGTGGCAAACCATAAAGTACTAAGTACAAAATATTTTACTTCATTTTATCACGGTACCACAAAATAATAATTCTTGAAAATAACATTTACTTTAATACTGGCAAAAGGTATCACCATATTGCATCTGAGGACCTCCAGAAATACAAAAATTTCTCAAAGGGAGGGGAACCCTTTCCCCATTGACCTCCCCCCATGTCACACAATCCACCGTCAACACTTGTTCCAGATTTCTATTAAAAAGATATGGCCACCTTAAATTAAAACTATAGAACAACCAGGTGCATAGCTAGATGTCATCTTGTAGGGCCAAAAGCTTCCCATGGGGGCAGAAACTATTTGTCTCAAAAACTAACAGTTCTGACAATTTTTATTGGGGGGGGGAGGGTGGAGGAGCCAATTTGTCATGGGTTTATATCCCCTTCCCCAGCCCCATGGCCAAGCCACTGAGAAGGACATGACAACTCCACTGATACAAGACATTGTCAACTACTAGTACTATGGCAAAACTACAATGTAGCCACCTAGTTGTCCAACCTTCACAAACATGATCAAGTTTGAACAAGTTCAGACAAATATTTGATAAAAACTTTGGTCAGTTTAACTACCAATCTTCATTGCAAGATTGTAATATAGTTTTATGCTTATCTTGTTAAAATTACAGCTGATATCCAACAGACAACAAAGGTTAATTTAACATATCAAAAAGCATATTACAATTACATGATTTACGTTCGAAACTTCCAGAACTTGTAATTGGTGTAAAGTTAAGGCCCTTTTCTTTGATCTGATTGGCTGTTCGCTGACTTTAACACGTATTGAATATTCATATAACTGGATAGCCAAAACCCGGGAATTTTCTACAACAGCGGCCATCTTGATTTGAATGCAAAGAAAGAAATAGCTGTAATTACCTTACCTTTTATCGATCCTAAGGAAAAATGGATACAACAAAATGTTGCAAGAAAGATATCAAATTCAAAATTTTCACCAAACGACGACGAACGTACTGAATATCATGGTACAACGTCAAAACGCTGTCCATATCACACCCATCATATGGGCATGTAGAATATATAACGTTAATATATAGCAACTGTCCATACTGTATATCAGTATCACTTACATTTATTGCGATTGCCTGGTCATCCGAGCCCAACAGTACTCGCTGGTTGAGATTTTATATTCCTGCAATTGTCTTTGATCTTTATATGATGTCGGCTAAGGCCTAACCTTTCTGATTATTACGAATATGACAGACAAATAACGCCTCGCCCAACATCTTATCGCAGTGCAATACTACAAACCCTACGTACTGTAAGCTAGTGTGCCATGTGTTACTGTATCAGCTTGAGAACTTCGAGATGCCTGCATTGAAATTTCTATTTCTTGAATATCTTCGAAAATTATCCTTCATTTAGAAATTTTCCTCCTACTGTGACATCCTTTAGTTTGGATATCGTACACTATAACCCTTATAAGAGTATTAACAATGAAAATTGGGAAAATTTTTGTTGCAAAGACACACACTTCTGTTTAAGCTACAACGCCATGCCAGCCCAGCTCTGTAATGCTGAACGTAACGTGGATCGATAAGCAGTAGCACTGCCCGCATGCAGTCTAGCTGTAACGCACGCTTACACGTACACAGTATGAACAGTGTAGGAATTCGCCGAGATGGAACATCCGGGTACTCTTGAATGTTGGCATTGTACCAAGGTAGGTCAAACCTATATGCGCATGTCCTACACAGAAATTAATACCGTGATGTCATAGAGCAGGCGATGAGACCTCTATAGTGCGTGTTCATGTACATGTTCCCAACTATAAAAATAGAGCCCACATCTTTTAAATTTTTGTCATAAAAAGAGGATAATGTGACAAAATTCTCAGTGTCTAAATAGTTTTAGAAGGTTTCAATTGTCACAAAGAATTTTATTTGATTATTAATGCAACAAAATGATGACTTGTAATCTGCTTAAAAACCACACTCGTTTGAGTAATTAACAAAATGGCTGCGCCCATGGGAAGGTATGCTGCTCAGAAATCATTCCAGCAATTCCACCTTTTAATGTCGGCTCGTATGATCCCGATTTGGAAAGGAGTTGGTTACACCTCCTGGAGTCAACGGCCGTTATTGGTAAATGTCTATGCAGAGAATATTCGAATTGGAGCGTTGCTTATAACTTATAAACACGATAGATTTATTTATACTAGCCTAGGGCTAGCTAGACTAAAGTAGTATAAGTATAACTACAGTAGTAAACGTAAAATGGTACTATTATTGGCCTAGGCATACATGCTATTAATTACTACTGTACATCATTCATAGAAAGTATGATTGCATACGGTAAATACCCGATAGTAAGTGCATTTTATTCTGTAAAAGGATATTGGTGATGATGGTCTACTCAATTGTGCTAGGTTGTTTAGTTCTATACTTGTGCAATGTGATTTCTTCGATGGTTTGACCAAATTCTGTGGTAAAAAGAGAGAATTTAGCCTACAGTTGTAAAGGTGGAGAGTCAGAATGCACAAAACAGGGGGGAAATTTCCTAACTTCGAGCATGCAATGAAGTGTACTGCACAATCCCGTTGAATTGGTGAAATAATCCACGAAAGTGTCTCAAAATACAAAACTGATGTATCTTAGTTTCACTGTCTGAATTTTTCTTTATCACATATTTCGTAGGAACCTTGAATTTTTTACCAGGCCCCCTTGACCAACAGGGTTTTAGCCCATGACACTCTCACAAGCTTGAACACCCAGAAAAAATTCCAAAGAAGATTTTCTCACACCATACTGTATAGAAAGTATCCAAAGAACAGGGGAACCAGATATGACCATCAATGCAACTCTAAACCCCCATGCCACATTGTTTCAGCTAACATTTGGTACACTATAAATACCATCAAACCTAATTTGGGTCCCATACATTTTAATTTAAACATTTATTGTATGTTCTTTTATTTTCAGATATGCCAACCAAAATTTCCACAGCCACCCATCGGAGATGTTGCAACATGTAATTCGTATCATACCAGCTCACCAGTCTGGAAAAGTTCTGACCTTACTGATGAAGAGCTTCATAGAGCTAAAGCATACTTAAACAGCGAAGGTGAGCAATTGATCCTTCGATGAGTAATTTAATTGAAAAACAGCTGTGTTGTACTAGGGACCTTTCAATATAAGACATTAACCGGAATTTCAATGAATGGAGGTATATATATCGATATATATCTAAATATATATATATTAGCAAAAATGACACCAAAACAGAACTGGTATTGTTCGATACAGGTGACAAACGCCTACAGTGGAATTAAGCGCTTCCTTACCGATTTGGAACCTCTGGACATACAATCAGCGTCCATAGCCTAGTGGTTATGGTGTCCGGCGCATATAGAGCGGGAGGCCAGGGTTTGAATCTCGAGGGGGGGGGGGGGCTGGAAGTTTCTTCACTGTTCTGGATTTTCCAACTCACTACAAATATATATATATCTCAGGGAGTTACAATCTCTCCTTTGTGCTTTCAGATTATAAAGAGAGATACCAAGATAAACCAGTCTGGGCCAACTACAAGAGAAACTTCAAGGGACAAGTACCACCAGCGGTAAGGAATATAGATTTATTTCTTGTAAAGCCTAGGATGTCAGACCTTTCAAGTATGACATATTTCATGTTAATCTTTGATATATAGAAGGAAAACATTGATTGATGTCACTATCACTTAAATTTTATCACTTGCTGTCTATTGATATCTTTATTTTATTCAAAATTACATGGAATGAGTAAAGTTGTAAACCTTGTTTTTTTGTAAAGTTTAGATATATATTTTTTTTAGCATACGCACAATGGTATGAAACCCAAAGAAGTAGTTGTTGTTTTAAACTGAAGAGAACGGCTGTGTAGGTGACAGTGGTGGGGGGGGCGGGAATTAGGCAGGTGTGGTCCCTGTCTGTGGATGGCATCACCATCTTTCCTATGATGTTGATTTGCAAGAACCTTCATAGATGATTTACAAAAACTTCTTCATGTTTTCTGTTTTCTTTTTCACAGAAAACGAGAAAAAGATGCATAGTGAGTATTCCAATTATTTGCTAATTATGAATTAGTGAATAGAATAATCAACCTTAGAGTGTCTATTTCCTGTCTGAATGTAGATGTCTAAGTCAATATTATGTACTGTAACCTGCAATGCACTATTGAAATCTAGTTGCTTGATTCTTCACCTACTTAATCTAATCTTACTTATTCTTTTCCACAGAGAGGAAACGACGAACACAGAAAAGTAACTTCCAATGCATGTCCGATATGCCGTGATGAGAACTTAGTTGTTGATTATAGGGTACAGTACCTTTGCCTCTTTATTTTACTGTACACTTCTGCACGGAGGTACGTTCTATTACGTATCTCTAGTTAAATTGATAAACCTTCAATAACTGTTGATTCTTGCCTATGGCTGGTTGCTGACCCGTGGTTGGCATGCCTAGTATTGTTTTCTCCTATGCTTCAGATATGCATTGTCAATTCTTACTATGCTTCAGAGTCCTATTGTCTTCTACTATGCTTTACTCTCCTATTGTCGGTACTTCGTGTGCTGGAATAAAATACTGTTACGTCTTACTAAGCTTCAGTTACGCATTGTTTTTACTATCATTCAGTTGCCTATTGTTTTTTCTACTTGCTTTGGTTACCTATTGTTTTCTTCTTAGTATGCTTCAGTTACCTATTGTTCTCTATAATGCTTCATTGCCTTTTTTCTACTATGCTTCAGTTTCCAATTGTTTTTTCTACTTGCTTCAGTTACCAATTGTTTTCTTCATAGTATGCTTCAGTTACCTATTGTGTTTGCTATAGTGGTTCAATAACCTATTGTTTTCTACTCTTCACCTACCTATTGTTGATTCCTTCTGTACTTGGATTTCAATACAGATATTTCCCACTAAATTTCTATTGTGCTTCAGTTCCCTATTGTTTGGTACTATGTTGCAGTCACGTACTGCTGTTTCCTACTTGCATATACGACCGTCACGCAAATAATCTTTTTCCTCCTTTCTATCTTTCTGTTTTTCACAGAATACTCAACTTTTAGACCAGTTTATTTGTCCTCACTCTTGGGAGATATATTCAGATAGTGTAACTGGTAAGCATTCCATGCTTAGTCTTGTATATCTTGTTTCTAGATATTTATACAGGAAACAACAAGTTTTCACCCCTTTTATTAGAATTAATAGGGATTCCAGATTTGATGAATAAATAAAACAAGGTGTAACACATAGATAATTGCCCAACAACAATATATAAACAAGAATGTTCATATTTGATATGAACCGATGGCTAGAACCCATTGGACTCATGCACAGTGACATCATATTCATCACTTGTGGGTCACCCTGGTAACTGGTAGCCGTAGGTAACATAGCCACGTTAACTGAACCACGCAGCAATATAATCTGATATAACTTGAAAACACTCCAGTGTGATGGAACTGCATAAATACACACGTCTCCCCATGTTGTGTGTTGAATCGCAGAGAGAAGGCCCTCCCTCCCACAGCAACACATGAAGTATATTGTTGTGAAAGATGCTAGAAGGGGTGTTGTAAAAGCTGATATTTCCTCATGGTCTAAACTCAATGATTAGGACTGCTGTCCTATTTCTTTACTGATGTATTATAAGTATGGAGTGATACCTGGGAAATGAGTAGAAAGTACCTGATGTATATTACTTAAGGGACCATACCATTGACATCAATGCCATGTTCATTTCTTGTTTACCTTCTACACAGGTGTTTGCCAGCAACAGCACAAATTATTGGAAACAGCCATCACTAAGGCCAGATCATACGGTATGAGATAGCTAATCCTTGCCACATTCGTGTTGTCTCTGTAACATAAGGGGAGGGTTGAATGGTGTGTTCTATTAACCCATTCTGAAGTTAGATGTTAGCTGTAGCTGATTATCTGACCTATAAGGTAGCATACTCCTATTAGCGTCTATATCAATCCGCCCGAATGTTTTCCTTCAGGAAAAGTGCCAAAAAGCACTTAGGAGAACATCTTTTTTGACCTGTTATCAATTAGGATCTAGTTTTTTGTGGCTTGCATGTCGAAGAGCATGAATGGAAGTACATGTGGTGCATAAATTGGGTCAATTAAGGCAACTTTAGACCCCTTTAGGCCTCCCAGGGCAGCGTACGAAAATTGTTTACTACTGAGTGAAGCGGTTTGTTTTAAGTGACAAAAACTTCAGGCTCTGATAGCAAAAATTCTGCGCTGTCATTTGTACGGAAAATTGATGGTGCCATGAAAGGCCAACTTGTCAGCTATCCGGTGATGGGTAGCGGTTAGCTAGTGAGAACTTCTATCTAGACTTAGAGACCACATTACTTTTGTGATTTAGTGTGTAAGTCAATGGGGCTATTAATGGGCGTATGATACCATATATCCTGCCACATGCTATCAGTTTAGAATCTCACTATTCTTACTTATTTCTTCCTTGTCAGGATTGATTTTCTACGAAGTTCAGAAGATCCACTACAATTACGAAGATTATTACAAGCAACAAGCAGAAAAGAGATGACATTGCAAAGCTATAAAGTGGAAATTTGGAAGTGGACAATAATAGCATTGAGGGGATTTTATTTGAGGACCTAAGCAGCTGGTTGAACTAACTCTATGGTTGAACAAATGCTAATTTTCATTAACGACCAAACCATGCAACTGCAAAGATTTCACATCAGGAAGAATGTTCAAGAAAATTGGGGAAAGTTTAACCAAGTTTAATCGTCAGACCTAAATGACCGAGTGAAACCAAATATGCACAGATTTAATGTTACAACATGTTGCTAAGATTTGTTATTAAAATTAACCTTCAGCCTAAGCCTACGACACTTTCACTGCAATCTACTTGTAGACTATTTTGCGTATTAGATTCTGGGCTATTATTATGCAAGGTTTCTTAATGCCAGCCAATGTCACCTATTTGAGGAAGTTGAAATATGTCAAAATGAATTATATTACAACATGGCACTAGTTTCTTGTTTCTATTCCTGTTGGGATGTGGACTATTGTATTATAAGTTATATAAATGTAACCACTTATTCTAGGCATCTGGACTATCATGTCAATAGTGCTGAGACATTGCATACTGTTTGATATGACGTGTGGTACATGTAATCCAAATGATATACGAAGATAATTGGCTTTATACAGAACATCATATGACTCTACAACCAATTAAAATTAAACCAGTCTTCTGCTGTAACATTTTTCATATGAAATGATCTTGCAAATAATGCATAGTTTCAAATGTGTCTATCTGGTTCCCTCTCCCTGGAGCTTTGCATTGAAAGGGTTCTATATGCAAAACTGTTGGTAAGGGCGATGGATAGTATTAACTGTATTGTCATCTTCATGTAATAAACTGTTGCATGATTCCAACTTCATGTGTATTCCTTGTGGGTTTTTGTCTTGTCAAATGGCTTAAAGACACCACCTGCTTTAGAGTATAAAAGAGATGCTATGCATTTCTGTTTGTTTTAGCCGAGTGACATCCAACCTTGTATCATATAGGTTGTATTTAAAGGACTCTTAGTTATTTACTCACATTAAAGAGGGAGCCATAGATAAATCTAATTCACTTGGTTTCAAGTGGAGTTGGGATTACGAAGCACTTAAATGAAATCATGATTAAATATGTAACTTTATACAACTTTGGTACTCAGTCTACATAGTTTATTGTGAAGGAGAAGTCCAGAATAATAATGATAAACAAGATTGCTTATTTCTGTTGTGTAGACACATTTATTATTATTATTATCATTATTATTAATAAATATATAAACTAATTTACACTTTGGTCAGGTCACATTCATGCAATTAAAGTGAATAAATACATTCCTAAAATCATTCACGACTGTACAATAATGTCGGAAAAAAAAAAGGTTACATATGAAACAATGAAAGCTTCAACGTCTGCATACATGGTGTAATAGTCTAAAAAAGTTAAAAACCAGTTTCAAAATCAAATAGCAAACGTCTTGTTCTGTAGCTAAATGAAAAGGCAGCTCATTGGTGGTAATGTTTAATATTTCTTTAGAGTGATATTTTTTCTTAGCCTCAATTGACAACCCTGTAATCTTCACCATTTAATAGTGCAACTTAAACATTAATTGTGTAAACATTTTAATGTCAATATTTCTTGGTCCAACAAATAAAAAAGTTTGGAGTACAGGTTATATTTTCTGTATCTATTTTGACTTTTCAAGATATCCCATTCAAAGTTCTTTTCTAAAATGCTACTTTTTGAAATATTTCAATGTCTCACCAAATAATGTTAACATTAAATCCACTGTCATGTAAACTTGTGGTATACTAAATCCAAAAACCCTGTGGTTGTTATGACAACATTTGCATTCGATTATTATTCTTTAACCCATTGGACGTATCATTTTTAACATATATTTTTAGACCGCAAAAACTCTTTGTCTGTTGAACATTAATTAAGAGTCAATTCATCATTAAGTACTTTCTGAGAAAGTAGAAAAAAAGTGGAAAATCTAGTCAGTGGTGAACTTGGCCTGTTTCATACTATCCTACTGTGGGCTCAAACATCCTTAACCAGTCCCCTCCCCTCCCATCCCCTGACAATTGAATCTTTAGACTGCATATCTGTAATGTCTCATGTCATACTCCAGAATGTATAATACTTTTTCTTGCATTTCAAGAATCTGTTACTACAAGTAAACTAACATGAAGCTGAAACCAAGACTTCTCCACCAAAATTCAGCTTGTGTTCACCATTTTTTGCACTTTGACCTGTGCTGAATACTATATCTTCTCTTCAATATTACTACAAAACTTAACAAACACGTTTAATACTGTCTCGAAACACAAACACGTTATTGTCTATAAATACATGATCGAATTTAAAACTGGTGGGGCAAGAAAAATATATTTCATAACTGCAGAATGGTTAGAAATAAATAAATTAGTTGTCTCATACTGGGGGTAAAAGAAACCTTATGCCCTTGAAGAATTCAGTATTCACAGGGGGGAGGAAAAATCCACCTATTGTCATAGCTGTGTGTTAGCTATTTTAGAATGCTAAAATTGGCCACAAAGACGACCTTAAAACAGTTCTGATAGCTAGTGACCCCCCAGTTAACACGCCCTCATGCCTTTGTTCATAATACCAAATGTCACTCGAAGTTGGGTGTCACAGGAATCGATCCAAATCGGCAATTACGGTCAAAATTTGCGACCTAACTGATGAATGCACATCAAGATCGGGACTGTGGCCTATGAGGAAAGAAACTCTAAATTCAAATGAAGGGTAATCACTTCCAACAATCCATACCACTTCTTTTATCACAGCTCAAAGTCACTCCTCTTATGGAACAAGTACGGTTTCGTTTATCACAACGTTGCATAACACCGTATAAAGGGATATAACTTTAAAATGCTCTTCTGGATCAATAATATCTTAAATAGCAATTAAAAAAAATACATTTTTATCCAACTAAGAATGACATTAATGCTGTATTTTCAATAGCAGTGGATAAATATTAAGCTTGTGTAATAACAATTGTTATTTTCAGTCCAATTGCCCAGTGTGCACATTGGACTTTAAGTGAGACATAAAAAACACAGACTGGTCCATACTGTCAGTTTTATGACTGACTCAATCAGTTCTAATTTCTCAAATTTGTTTTTCGTTTTTTTAAATAATGTATGGAACCGGTTAAAACTGCGGTTTCAAATATCGGTTTAGACCGGTTAACCGTGCAGCCTTAGTTTGCCCTAGTTAATATCATATCACTATTGAACATAAATCACTAAAACATGATCTGTGGTGATTTCATTGTACGATCAAGGTGTTATAAATATTTCATGAGAATAATCCTTTCCATTTCAGCATCCATAAAATATTCAATTTTTAGTACAAAAAGTTAGTCTTATTCTTTGGTCCAATATCATGCAATTTTTTAAATATTTTTTTAAAATTTGTAACCATTTAAACAACGATTCACTGAGGACAATCATTAATGCTCCAGAAATATGTCCGTAGACGTATAAAGCTAAAACAAAATGAAAAGCTAGGCCAGTGATTATTTGGCCAAAGTTGAAACACTGACCGCATGGTCCCTAAAGTACAGATATTAACTGGACATCAGTGGACAAGTGATAAGACAACCAATGGTCAACATTAATTTATTTACCATTAGTGGATCCAACCACAATGTCTCAATCGGACATCCATGTTACCCTTAGAAATAATCATTGTTTAGGATAAGACATGCCTGCCTACCTTTGCTTACATATGCAATGTCAATCAAGATTGGACTATTAAAACTAAAACAGGCCCAGCCAATTGCATATAAAAATGGCTATGTTTACAGGATTTGGAGAAAGTCGTCCCTTCTTTAAGGGAAAGAAAATCTTTATGGAGATCGAATCAAACAGAATGTGAAGGAATTGAAGAATTTTTTTTTGTCTATCAATTTATAAAAATGGAATGTGCTGTGGCCAATTTTATATACAAAAAAAATGCTAAAAGGTAATAGTAATACTTGTGCCCACAATTAATTTCCCCTTACTCCTCCCCTTAAAAAAAGAACGTCCTAAAACCATATAAAGTGTTCTCAACACTTTGGTATACTACAATATAAAATACATATATCAGGATACAAAATATACAAGCTTAAAAAATATTGACACAATTCTTTTGCCATGATTGCTCTCAAAATGTCAGCACACACAAGGTATGAATTGTCATTTTTGGTGACAAAAAAAATAAATAAAAGGGGGTGGGGGGGAGCTAAGGCATAGATGTTCCTTTAAAACCACTCCAGTGTCCCACAATGAGATGGAGAAATGAATACCCATGGATGTTCCAGTATAACCACTCCAGTCTCACACAACGAGCTAGGGAAGTGAATACCCATGGATGTTCCATTATAACCACTCCAGTCTCACACAATGAGAGGGAGAATGAATACCCATGGATGTTGCATTGTAACCACTCCAGTCTCACACAATGAGAGAGGGGAAATGAATACCCACAAGAGGGGGAATGAATACCCATGCATGTTCCATTATAACCACTCCAGTCTCACACAAATATATTAAAAAGTTACTTTCAAAGTTACACATTGCTACCTATTCCTCTTTTTTTTTAACATATATATATCAAATTTAACACAATTTATAAGCTAACACACACTTGAATGAATACAAAGGAAGACATCTCTACATTCCCTTCATCACATAAGCTACTTCCTACCTTTGGCAAGTTTAAGTACAAATACTACCCACCCCCTAAAAAAATTAAAACCCCAAAACACAAGCAAACAAATAAAGGAAAGCAAAAAGTTAAAACACACCCAAAAAAATTCAGAGTAAATTTTCATTTCTTTAACTCTGTATGTAAGATACTGTTTCTCTTGTCTGGTCAACGATGGACATACTCTGATGGTATCACATACAGACACACAAACAGACACTTCCTTGCATTTATGAGATCTACTGATACTATCAGCAACAACCATACTATTTTGAATTTAGTTATATAACAATTTGATTCAATTTCAAGGTTTTTCAATGCTTCCTTCCATTCAAGTACTATTTAGTGAATACTACAGTATAAAATTCATCCGTTTTCTAACAACAAACTGGTCCTTGCCTGTTATCACAGCCTTCTGTTGATTCAACTCCTTTCCAATGTTGCAATCACTAAATTATTCAATTATCCCTGTGGTACCCATTTTATCCAATTCCTGTCACCTTTTCAAATCCAACATAATCAACACCACCAGACCCCAACATCAGCACCACATTACACCAACATTGGCACAACTTGACACTGACTAATCCAATATTATGTAATGTACAGGATATTTAAGAGCCCTCTGAACTAATGGCACCACATGACACCAACATCAGCACCATAGGACACCAACATAGGCAGTACAGGGCACCAATTTATTCAATATTATGTAATGTACAGGATATTTCCAGAGCTCTCTGAACTAATGGCACCACATGACACCAACATCTGCACCACAGGCCACCAACATCGGCACCACAATGCACCAACCTATTCACTATTACTTACTGTACAAGGTTTGTCAAGGGCTCTCTGAACACCACTGAATATAAGGATGGTACATCTCATGTGCCATATTCAACTGATTTTAATAACAATTCAACTAATTCTTCCTGCAAGGCGTTCAACGACAAAGGCACATAACAGATTTCCATGAAAAGAGAACAAAAAAAGCTCAACAGTAAAAGTTTAGCACCATTCCTCATCAAGCATGACCAATTTATCAAGCTACAGTTCATAGATGCACAAGCATACCTTTTATGGGATAAACTATTATGCACCTTAAATTCTCTTCATAAATGTGACATAGGCTTCTCTAACTGTCCAAAGAAGCAACTATCTGTATCTCTCTCTAGCCATGGGACAGTGCTGCATCTTACAAACTGGTTTATATAGGTTAAACTAGGTTTACCAACAATTTGGTAAACCTTGCCTTACTCTATGGTGCTGAATGTTATTGATCCATAACACATTAACACCTCACTAGGTGTTAACACCTCACTAGGTGTTAACACCTCACTAGGTGTTAACACCTCACTAGGTGTTAACACCTCACTAGGTGTCATTCTGCTAGTTGAGCTCTAATGGACCGCTACCAAACTACTGTCTTGTGCAAACCAAACTTTCATGGAACACACCATTGCTTTTACGTGTTCCTATCACCGAATCCTTGTACAAGCTACGTTGATGTATATAAACCAGTCAGAAACTGCTTGTAGGAACCATCAATACAAATACACTGTTGAATTTGGAATAAGAGAATGCCATGAGACATTAAATAAACCACGTTCACCATCAATGTGAGCCTGAACCCATCAGACCAGGTATTCAGGTGATACATCAATAGGGACTTGAATCCATAAAACCAAGTGTTCCGTGTACTCAGCAAGGGGACCTTGGATCCATCAGACAAGCTGTCCAGGGACCACACCAAAGGAACCCTGGATCCATCAGACCAGCTGTGGAGATTATTCATCAATGGGGTCCCTGGATCCATCAGACCAGCCTTTCATCGTTGTCGACCTCAAAGGCTGACATTGGTAGGCTGTTATCGTACTTCTCCTCCTCAGCCGGGTTATATTTACCCTGCATCTTGCGAGCCTGTCGTAGGCACCACCAGCTGTACACGGATATGATCAGTATGAAGATCAAGAAGACCAGTGCGGGTATCAGGACCCTGTGAGGCTGGGCACCTTGGACTGGCAGCCGCTCACAAAAATTACCTGCAGGGGGAAATCAAACATACATTTAAATGATAACCTGTTTTTGAAACATTTGACTTTGATGTGAACATGCAGATATTTGAGACTATGAAAGTGTTACAGGACCTCAAGGGTGTGAAAGTGTTAATCAGAGTTGTTAAATACAACAGACCCTTATGGAATATTTAATGTTGGCTGAAAACCTAGTTACAGCAACCTGTTTCTGAAACATTTGACTTTCATGTGAACATCGAGTAGTTGGGACTTTGAAAGTGTTACAGGCCAAGGTGAGGGTTTTGACCTTAGTCGTGGAATATTTACTTTGGGTTATAAATAGAGAAATTTACAAAATATTTTGATGTGCTGTCTGTGGGTTTGTGGCGAGAAATATTCCATTGAGCAAACAAACAGGCTCCTTCCAATAAAAAAGTTTGACAGCACAACTCATTTTCAAAATGAGGTACTTTAGGCTCAAAAGAACAAGTCTACATTTCTACAGTTGCATTGTTGGATGTTGTGCTGCTGTACAAAACCTTCAAACATTAGAAATTTGAACATGACAGTTTTCATGTAATCAAATAATACCATAAATCAGATTTGACTTTCTGTTTACTGAGATTGATTCCTTAAATAATCGTAATGAAATTTAATTATAAAATATGGGGGTGAGTGACTATCATATCAGAAATATTTCTTTAATGAAACTTTTTGAGGTAAATGGTTTCTTTATGGCATTCCCTACTGACCTCTGTAGCCATCAGGACACTGGCATCTGTACGTCCCGGGTAAGTTAACACACGTACTCCCAGAGGAGCATCTGTGGAGGTTCACAGTACACTCGTCCACGTCCACAGTACAACCCTGCCCTGTGTAACCAGTTTCATTGCAATTACATGCATAACCGTTGATTCTATCCCGACAGACACCGCGGTTCTGGCAGGGTTCACTGGCACACTCGTCGGTCTCTGTCTCGCAGAGCAGTCCTTGGTATCCGTCGGCGCAGGAACATTCAAAGCCGGGTCTGTTGTTGGTACAGCTTGCACCGTTCATGCACGGTTGTGCGTCGCACTCGTCGATGTCCTCGGTGCAGAAGTCACCCGTAAACCCGGTCCCGGAACAATCGCAAGAATACCCGCCGAGGGTGTTGACACATCTCCCCGAGTTTGAGCAGTCGTCTACTCCGGTCTGACACTCGTCGATATCTTCGGTGCAGTTGACCCCTAAGTACCCGGTACCAGAGCAATCACAAGAATACGCCAGTTCCCTGACCTCACAGTCTTCGAGGTCCACGCAGGTCTCGTACTCGCAGGTCTCGTTGCTCTTGCAATGTGCGAGCAGGTCCGGGACTGAATTAAGACACTGGCAGGCCCTCTCGTATTTACAGACACCGGTATTCTGACAAGGTTCAATAGCGCAGCTGTTAATTGCCGATTCGCAGAGAGTGCCGCCATAACCGACCACGCATCGGCAGGCAAATCCATTATCGATGTCGATGCAAGTGGCACCGTTTTGGCAGAGTGCCAGATCGCAGGTTCTGGTGTCTCTTTCACAGTCGGTACCTTGAAAGTACATCGGGCATTCACAAGCATAGCGGTTCACGCCATCCTCGCATTGTCCCCCATTCAAACAGGGCGAGCTTTCGCATTCGTCTATATTCACCTGGCAGTGAACCCCTTGGAATCCATCCCTGCAGTTACAAGAGTAACCCACAAAGAACTCCTGCCCGGGAGTCCTGCTCTCCAGACAGGTGGCGCCATTCATGCAGGGGTCTGAATCGCACTCTGCTATATCCACACCACACAGTTTACCCTCGTAGCCGCCCATACATAGACACGTATAGTTCTGCTCAGGATTTTGGAGGTCATGGAAGCAAGTTGCACCATTCAAGCAAGGGTTAGTGTCACAGAGATTAATCGGCTCCTCGCAGACCGCTCCGCGGTAGAAACGGTTGCACTCGCACGAGAACCGACTACCTTCGCGGTGGCAGGTGGCGCCATTTTGACACGGGGCTGACAGACAAGAGTCATCAAATTCGCAAAATGACCCGTATGTTCCGGTACGGCATTCGCAGAAGTAATCGGTATCATTTCTCACACAGGCTCCTTGGTTTAAGCAATCGTGACGGAAGCAGGGGTTGTAAACCTCACAGTCGGTACCCTCGTAAAAATCGACGCAGGTACAGGAATACTCTGTGTTTTCATAGTTCTGTTGGCACGTTCCATTATTCTGACAGGGCACTCGAGTGCACAGTCTGTTATCCACGTCACAGCTTTTCCCTTCGTATCCTGGCCGGCACGTGCAGGCATAGTCCAACGGGAAGACAGGCGCACAACTCAGACTGGTCTCTTCGTTACACGGAAGTGTTTCACAGACGTTGATCTCAAAGTCACAGAAGCGTCCCGTTAGCCCTGCGGGACAGACGCAGGTGTAAATCATGTGCGCATCTATACAGGTTGCTCCATTTTCACAGAGGTGGCCTGAAAGAAGAGAGAAATTGAAATGGTACTTGAGACAAGCATACACTATAGAGATTAGGGGAAGGCAAAACATCCAGGCAAGTACAAGGACTGTTTCCTCCTTGCAACTAAGAGAGGGCTGGGAATAAGAAAAGGTTGGAATAACATTTATGTTGCATCTCCCCAGTCTTTTGAACACATGCTCTCACACCCCTCTCCCCCCAACCCTAAATACACCTCACAACTTGTACATGACTCAATTAGAACTGGTAGCTTATGCATGAATCCACCACCTAGACAATCATGAACACTGCTTGTTTATTCCAAGATGGTTCTACCAAGGCAAGCATGGGCACTGCTAGCTATTCCATAACTGAACTACCATAATCTACTGGAATACTCACCAATGCAATCATCAATGCTGTTGGTGCAGTCAGCACCCTCCCACCCAGGCAAGCAAAACGACAACTATAGCTGTTCCATGACTGTACTACCCATAATCTACTGGAATACTCACCAATGCAATCATCAATGCTGTTGGTGCAGTCAGCACCCTCCCACCCAGGCAAGCAAGGACAACTGTAGCTGTTCCACGTGTCGACACAGAAGGCGTTAGTGGGGCACGGTGAGGGCCGACACACATCTCTGGAGGTGCAGCCTTCGTTGACATTGGTACTACTGACGGTTATGCCTTGATGCTGGGCACCCATGGACAGGTACTGTACTGCCCTGTTGTTAAACGTGGCATTGCGAACACATCCAGTTAGAAATATGTCATCACCGCCACCTACAGATGAAAGAAGGCATACAGAAAATTTAATACAGAAATTTAATTAAAATTTAAACTTAATACAGAAATTTAGCATTTAATTAGACAAACTACTTTGAAAAACACAAATATGACTTCACGAAGGCAGAGAAGCATGTACGTGATAGACCGAGAGCCAAAAAAGGCCACAGTCGTATCAGTGGATGCAGTAATGCTTGTTAATACAAATTCACATACAAATTCACATACCAAACTATAGATGCTATATGATCAGCAAACCAAAGCAGCAACCTTATAACCAATGTTGTCCATCACTTCAGTACAGATGCTTATTACATATTCAGCATGACACTTTTTCTATTACATATCCTATTTTCAAGTATCCTTTGGTTTTCATACGGTCCATATCAATTGACTATATTTTTATACCCATCATTACATCTCATCTTTTACATATTTTCCATAACATATCCTATACCACTTAATCTACATTCATCCATAATAAGAAAACCATAATATGACCATATATGATATGATAATATGACCATATATGACCATAAAACCATAATATGAAACCATACATAACCATAGATAGCTGGGAAAGTACAAAGAATTTTACGACTAGAACAGGATTTGAATCAGTGACCTCTGGGTTAATATACACTCTACCAAATGAGCCATCCATCCCTCAGCTGGTTGCGATCCCTATGTAGCCATTTCTTTGTTGGAGGCAGGGCGCAACGATCGGAAGCCAAGGTACTACACTGTACCATGTTACCAAGGAAACACGCCCCAGTTTCGTTTGATGCGACTCAGAGAGCGGCAGGGAGGGATTTCAAGAGAAATAGGGTTTTTTTTTAAATTTATTTATTTATTTATTTTTTCCTGTATAATTAAATACTGTTACTTGTGAAACTACCCTCTACCATACAACAAACCCAAGAGCAAGACATTCTCACCGACACTGTTCATTCCTCCGATGTAAACCTCTGCTGTTGGGTTCCTATCGGTGGTATGCAGTGGGAAGTTACCCTGTACCACATGGATCGAGTTATCAGCCTTGATGGCGATGTAGCTACCGTGGCGCTCCCACGAGACCGCGTGCCACTCTGCATCCGTGACGTTGACCGGTAGAACCTCTGAGAGCTCATCTGCGGATGAAAGACAACATATGATGATGAGGGGTGGTATGGTTATCTCATTTAATCTAGCATGAGGAAGATTTGTAGTTATGAGCTGGCCTCCTTGTTTTTTTTTTAACCTCTCTTTGCCAAATGCGTACTTTAATGATTATCTCCACTTCTCCTTTTACTATGTATCTTTATAAAGCTACAGTAATTCACCTGGTATGAAGCCTTTTTGCCAAAGTGATCAAATGTAGACAGTTACCAGCTGAGTGGTAAGTGTGGTACAACCTTACATTGGGTGGTAAATACTAGTCCCTTCCTTGATACTAACCTTTTGGTCATAGTATATCCTATCATATATCATGTTCATTAACTAACAACCCTGTTTGCTCCTCTATAAACCCACTCAGTCCCTTACTTGATGTTTATACAACCCCTAACTTCCTAACCTGTTGGTTATAGTGTATCCTATCATATATCTTGTACATAGACTAACAACCCTATATACACCCACATAGTCCCTTACTTACTGCTAACCTGTTGGTCATAGTGTATCCTATCATATATCTTGAACATAGACTAACAACCCTGTTTGCTCCTACATAAACCCAGTCCAAAACATCTTCCATTAAATAGATCAGACCATGAATGCAAACCTTACTTTCTTCTAAGGCTGATAATTCTCATTATATATATTTGACATATCAAGAATACAACAATATATTTAAATAAGAGTAACCCCCCCACCGAAAAAAAACAACTCATAACATGGAACAAAATGAGAAAGACAATCTGTATGGTTTTTGAAGGGGCACACTTCACAAGTAAACCTAAAATAAAACCAAAACATTTGCTATACCAACCACCAGAGAGTTATAAAACTATGTATGTGGGCATTAGTGATGCTTCACACAGAAGACTTCAGTACAAGTACAGCCGGGGAAGTATTAATATCAAAGGGTGCTTACCGATCCCACCAAAGGAAGTATCGAATCTGAGAGTACCGCCCTCTAACTTGAGGGTCATAAAGTCCACTTGACTGGAGGAGATGCTGTACAGTTTCACCAGCATGATGATACCATCTTCATCCCTGGTCCTGAACTCAACCCCAAACTGACTTCCAAAACTGAAGAGCAGGCTGTCCAGAACAATCCTGGCGTAACTGTTATCACCAGAGAATGTGGCAGCACTCGCTGTTAAACAAGGAAGAAAAAAAAAAAAGTTAATCCTACGATGATACATTTATATGGTAAATTTGTATTGAAAGCATGAAAACTGGCTAAAAACAAAATGAACAATACGAGGACAATTTTGGTTTTGTATGTCACGCTGTTTTAACAAATATTCATTTTCTTAACCCCTTCCGTCTGCTTTCTCGCCCATCCCTAACCCTTGATCCCTAACCCTCCCCTTTCCTCCCATATCTTATCATGCCTGATTTTAAAACATGAAGCTCCTAGCTTTTTTGATCTGACAATTTTTCTTCATACCTTCCATACACATCGGTCCAAAGTAATCCAGAGAGCACTGACAATTGAAGCCTCGCCATGACGACAGGCAGACACCATTATTAGCACAGGGGGTGGATAGACAATAATCCTCTCTAGGGCACCCTGCAGCAGCTGGAGTGGGATCTCCCCTCTGGCCGGTGGGCGTGTGGGTCTGCAGACCCAACAAGACTCCATCAATACGGAGGTCTCTTATGCACCCAGAGAAACTGTAAATGGAAAGTCATGAATATTCATCGACGAACTACACATGAAAAATGAATCACATCTATGTAAGCAGAATGCCACAGGGGTGTCCATAATGAATTATTTGAAAGTAAAACATAAATAAGTAGGATTAAATATTTACAAAATGATTAAGTGGGTAATTGCAGAAAATAAACCACTGAATTTTGAAGAAAACTATATATAGCCAGTTTTATTCTTAAAATAAAATTTGTTACTATTGACAAGCTTTGCCAGTTGGAAAGAAAATTCAAGTCCTACGCTTTAATAATCAGTTGACAAAAACTACAATGATTGAGCTCTAAACCATTACCACATTTCTTCTAAAGTAGTCATTTTTATCTGTACCTGTTTGGATTTCCAATAATAGTGCTGAGAGGGGCATAGGTTGGACCAGGGTGGAGCTTTCCAAAGAGAAGAGGCCGTTGTAAGGTAACTGATGGAGGGGATACAATGGTATCCTGGAACACTTGATCTGAGTCCACATCTCTCACTGAAAAAGAAGAGAAATGCAAATACAACAACAATGACAAAAACAAGGAATCCTAACAATATATCTATATTAAATTTGAAATTGTCTTAAAGTGGTGCATACATATATTCTTAGCCTTTTAAGTTGTAATAAAATATGTTACCATGGAGATTTAAAATTTGACTCTAACAATGTGGTATGTAAGGTGATTGGAGGGGTAGTGGAGTGGCCGGATGGGGGTTTGGGGAGGGGAGGTAGTGGAATAATTATAAAATAATAAAAATATATCAGTCGCAAAGGGTCGTAATTGAATGATTAAGAAAGCTGTTTAAGTTAAATTTATCACACAATTTAATTTTTTTTTAAGTTTTCCTTCCAGTTTGGTTTTCCATCTGGTCACTAACATGATCCACTTGCTTGTGCCCTTCATATGTATTTACTCTAATATTTATATCATACACACCTGTATTAACTTTTGTGTACGTGTGAGGAAATAGATTTGAATTGCAACCTAACCTCATTGACTATTGAGATACATAACACACCGTAACAGTGTTGCCAGTTTGGCATTTTATAAATGCCAAACATAGCATATTCGGTGTCTTTCTATTTTCATTGGCCAAAAGAAATTATGACTAAAAAAAAAAAACCATTGGAAATTTTTACCACCTTTCACTTCCTGATGTTCACCCCAATTGCACTGAACTGTGAACCCGCAAAATTCCTACCAATATATTCATATTTGGCTTTTTGATCAGCTGATTTGGTCGCCAACTTGGCCGGTTGCGTCACAGTAAATCTGGCAACCCTAATCGATCATACTACCACTGTACTTACCCTCTATGGAGACTTGCGACATTCGAACATTAATCAGCACGGATATCCAGTTCCCATTGGCCAGATTTTGACCAATCACAGCATTCTTGACACCTCCCAGTTCCAGAAGGTTGATGATGATGGAATCATTATTCAACAAGCCAACTGAAAATCCTGATGCCTATTCAAGAACAAAATTAATCAATGCATTGTTTGTTTGAAAAATTGGATGAATATATTTGGAATCGACATAAATGAGTTGATGAAATGGTTACGATGTATTAGAATGATATATTCCTTTAGCTTAGAACTTTTCCCACGAAGATACAAGTAGCGAAACCAAAACAATTCAACATTATGACTATTTATCGAACATGATATAAAGATAGAATTATATGTAGAAGAGTCACATAGGTTCCTAGATCTGAATCAATGCTATGAATATTCATTTAATAAAAGTTTGTAAAAATTTTTCATTACTGTAAATCTAGTTCAGCTAAAGTACTAAAACAGGGAAAGAATACAACTGCAATATCCAAACAAGGTTTACCTTCAATATTTTAATCAATCTTTTTATTCACCATGATTTGCTGATGAAAGCATGCAGTAATTGCTCACCCACACGGGTGTCACCGTCAAAATTAAACACAACAAAAGTGAAACTTAAACTGCAGATATATCAAAACGAAGAGCTTTAACAATAAATAAATTCAGCTCATATCAAACTCACCATGTAAAACAGGAGACCTGGTTCGGGAGATGATGCTGAAAACAGAAAGTAGATCTCTCTGACCGGGCTGGCCGATTCGCTCTCGGCAAAGTGCAAGAACGAGTCGACGCCAAAGTGAGCCATCGTCTGAATCTCGCACAGATCGCCAGCAAAGCCGGGCAGACAGTCGCACCGGAAGCTCGTCCACAGGTCCACGCAGGTCGCTCCATACAGGCAGGGATTGGACAGACATGGTGGGGCATTGATGCAACCAGGGTTGACCCCACTCTGGGGGTCTGATGGTGGGGTCAAACTTATTAGCTCACTGTTGATGTAAAAGTCCTGCAATAGAAGATAGGCAGATGTATTCATTGAATGTTGTATGTAATGTAATGCAATGTAATGTAATGTTATGTTGTGCTATGTTATGCTATGTTATGTAATACAATGTAATGTTATGTTGTGCTATGTTATGCTATTTTATGTACTGCAGTGTAATGTTATGCTATGTTATGCTATGCTAATCTATGCTGTCCTGTGCTATGCTTGCTATGCTTTGCTATATTCAGAAAGGATACAGCAGCATGCCATTGGCAGACTTATAGACTTACAATGTTGGAGATTCGTTGGCAGGTGCTACCAGTAACAGGTCAGCATGATTTTGACAGAGGTGATGGAGTGTTAATGATTACCAGATACACTCACTATGATATGTGGTAGTGCAAAAATGAAACCAAGACAGGTTAGCGAGAGAGTGCAGTTAAAATGGAATGCCTCGCTCTCTTTCTCCAAGTATGGGAGATAATGCAACTCATAAAAATTTCCACTACCCCCTGTGGTTAACTACTTTTTGAGAGGATTCTGTACACACTAGTACAAATAAACACTGACATAGACATGGGATACATAGTTCAGCATTTATTATATTTTATTTTTTAAGAGAGAAAAACTTATCAATCAGCTTAACCTCCCATTCTCTACCCTCCCCCACCCACTCCCCTCCACCCTGCAGCCTCTTTCATCTTTTCTATCCTCTTTCACAGGTTTCCCCAGGCTTGCCCCTTTTCACCTCCATAATACTAATTACCTCCCATTGTTACACCCCTTAAATTTATCTCCACAGCCTTTAACCCCCTCTCAACTCTCTTTCCTTTCATCTGATCTCTAATTTCTGAAAAGGGACCCTGCTAGGATCGACTGGTCAGGCCCTCAAAGTTTCTGATAAAAAGAATACAATAAAATTCAGCAAACCTGAAAGCAGCCAATGAAGTTATTGGTGACATCCAGTGTTGAGAGGATGTAAGGGGTAAGCTGAGAACCTATCCCTCCGAGGAACAGGGGTTGGTTCAGCTCAAGAATACCGGGGTCACGTGTGGTCAGAAGGGTCGCCTGGCATGGTGCTGATCGGCAGTTGCCATCGTCCACCACCAGGATGATGTCGTTGTCCTCCAAGGTCAGGACCACGCCATGCTCTCTACCGTCGCTCAGGCCTGAGCTGACCCTGGACTCTAGGGTCTCTGAGCCAGTGTTGACAGAGATGACCATAGACCCCAGGTGAAGATATAAAGCCAGGTGCTCCAATCGCCCGTCGCTTTCCACCTGCCAAGAACAATGATGCGTGCAGGCGACTAGCAAGTGAGATGGGTAATGGACTTATTTCGGTACCTACTGCAGGAGTTATAAGCACTGCTTTATGATTAACAAGTAACAGAAATATGTCAGCATCTACCTCTGCTAAGGTAGACACCAGACCTGGTACAACTAAAAGGGCCTAGGAGTTCTTCTAGGTTTTACCCCTTAGATTCTGGTCACCATCCCTCTCGTTCCCCCCCTTCCCCCCCCCCCGAATAAATTAAAACATAAAATCTTATACATATATTAAAATATATTCATCGATCAATGTTCTGAAACGTTTTCATCAAGCTTATACATATGACTATGTGCAAACGTTACATACCCCCTCGCTGTACAGGAGGACCGCAGAGGGCAGCGTTGTAGCAAACTTGAAGGTCATTCGGACATTGTCTATCTGTCGCCGTTTACGACGCTGAGCGCCGACGGCTAGCACATCCAACGGAGGCAGGGTTATAGCGCCCTCACCCTTGAAACTTGCAATGGTCACTATCTCACAGAGGTTTCCGATCGTGCCTAGGTGGAAATAACAAACTTCAGTTAACCTCATCCATCATTCTTAGTGCTTGATTTGTTATTGACGGTTATTAGGTGAAATGTCTTTGCATTTGTGGTCAAACTTTCAGACTGTATCTGTGACTTGTTAGTTCTGAGACACCCAGCTGTCTCACAATGTAATCAGAAATCTGTAAATCATGACATTGTAGTCTTGGTACAGGACTGTACGTACTCACCATGTTGACAGACGCAGTGGAACGAATCGAGCTGCGGTTCTGTGCAGGTCGCGTCAAAATAACACGGTTCGGAAGCACACTCCATGATATCAACCTCACAGTGCAGTCCTGCGATAGAATGAAACCATGACAACGAAAATTACGATTCAACTTCTCTTCCAAAACTTGTAAATCATTCCGTAATCAAATAAAGCTATACGTGTTCGAGTGGGAGGCAAGGCTGAACACGAGATTTCTGTGCCTTCCCCTTCGGATATGAAGTCAATATTCGCAAGAAGTTTGTTTACACTCATAACGTTCTTTAAGAGGCTACAAAAAGTTGGACAGAGCTGCTAACGTTATTTAGCCACATAAAAATATATAAAATTGAGAAATCGTTTCATATATAATCCCTATGACTGTTAATGCTCATTTACATCTTGCTTGATCAAATTTGATTTTATTTTGAGTAATTTATGAGAATCCTACCGTCGTATCCTCTGGTACAGTTACATCGGTATCCATTTACTTCTTCCATACATATCCCATTTTGACAGGGATTCGATGCACATTCCATAATCTCCGTTTCGCAGCGATCTCCTGAACAAAAAGTAAAATAAATAAATAAATGAGTAGGCAGAGACCTAAAAATTACATAGCCGTGCCTTATGGTTATTACAAGTCACCTTGGGTATGCTTCTTTTAGGACTAAGTACACTTGCTACAGGAATACGGTGAACTTGTGACCACACACTAACATTTCTTCTTGAAAAGTAACAGGACTCTTGAGATTACACAATTGTGTTAACCAGTTATTCAGCAAATTAGCAACTGACATGCCATGGCTCCAGTAAAAAACTGAATCAAAGAGCTGTATGAATATTTACCCATCGATATAATACTGGGGCCTGAGACGGAAAACAAATCCAGTCAAAAAAATTACTGGTAAAAATTCAACTCGAACCGGTTTACATGGTTAAAGATGCACAACTACTTTAATATCCATGCAGTAACCTTTGACCCACAATATACAAATAATTGTACAACGTATTAGATTCTATGTTACAAATAATGAAAATCTTAGAACTGTCTAACAAGTGCTTTGAAGAGTCACTGTTATGAAGTGAGTCATAAAACCGTGCCAACTTCACAACAGGAGTACAAATTCCCAAAAAATTGCATATTTACTATTTCGTATTCTCTTGGGGTTAGGTAGGGGTGACATGCTGCAGGTTTCTAAAGTTGTCCTGAATATCATACTATAACTAAAACCCAATGAACTACACTTTACAAGCAGACTCTCAAAATACTGTGGGTCCATATTTATTCTTTTCTTTTTCTTACGCAACTGGCAATATTTGCGGACAAATCTGGTGAAAAAACACCATATACGCATTTTCTGTTATCTTATGACAACTGACCCTGTATATGTTGGTTCATAATCATAGCAATTTGGGGTCTCTTACATGAACACTGAGGAATGAAACATAGTAAAATATATTCCTTAAGCATTGAAACTAATCTTGACTAGACTATCTGCTATTAAAATGACATATTCTGTTATTATAAAACACAGATAATAAACACACAAGAAGGTGTTCAAAAATATGTTTTTTATGATTTTGAACATTCCACAGGTGTTCTTTAGTTTCTTGAGACCAAATAATTTTACATACCTTCATATCCAGGAGGACAATCACAGACAAAAGCATCTACCAGATCAGAGCAGACTCCACCATTCTCACATGGGGATGATGAACATTCATCGATGTCTTCTTCACACGTTATGCCTGTATATGGAGATCATTTGGGGCAGAGAAATTTACTACTTAAATATTACTTATCTAAGTATACACTGAAATTGCACAGAAATAATGGCTGCTTTAAGTCATGTATATATATTTTTTTGGTATCTCTTGTTGTTTCTCAACATTGCCATATTGATTCCTTTTGAAATAAAAAATTTGCAATTTTGTAATTACACAAAACTTTTGTTAATACAAGCAAAATCAAAAAGTACAAGGATAAAATTGACACACCTCATAAGGTCGATATCGAGTCATTGCCGTGGTAACAATAGGAATAGGAAATTTGCTGTCTGGCTTGGATTCACCTCCCAAACCCACTCAAATACCGAAATGTGGAACCCTAGGTGGCCCCACGTAATCTAGCTAGCTTCAGCTCCCACTTTTTTTCCCCCACCCCCAACACACTCCTTCCCTGCCATGTCCATCAGCCTTTACTATTGAATATTCATCACATCCCACTTACCGACATATCCAGGTTGACAGTCGCAGCGGAAGTGATCTACTAAGTCCTGACACATAGCGGAGTTCAAGCAAGGGTTTGACTGGCACTCGTTGTAATCCACTTCACAGTCGATGCCTTCAAATCCAGGCACACAGAGGCAGCTGTAGCTGTTCAGCTCATCTCTACAAGAGGCATTATTCTGACAAGGACCGCTGAGGCATTCATCGATTTCAGAAGAACAGGTTACGCCTGAAAACCGAAAGCGAGGGGGTGAGAGCGGGGTGGAGAGACAAAACTGTACAAAAACAAACTGACATCTAATATTATGATCTTTGTACTGTTCGTAACTTGTGGGGATTGGTGTAAAAAACGTCTTTCCCGAGTGCAAAATGTTAATTTGAAGGTTTCATGTATCATTAACAGTGGAATCTTAAGACGCGTACTCCATATGGAATACTAGAGCTATCTCTGAATCATGACTTTTATTCTTATTGAGACTTTTCATACTAATTTAAATGGTAAGCAAAAATTTTCGTCTACAGACAGCACAGCTAGAGTGAAGTAGTCGTGTGCAGATAGCTAAGGACTAGCAATTCAACCAACCAGAACAAAAATACTATGGCATACAATTATTTCAAACATATACCCAGATGGGCAAAGTATGGGGTAAGAAAGGATTCCTAGGGCATAGACACTGCCACAAGGATCATTGTGACTTTCGGCTTGGATTTGCATAATAATATTACAGGGTAGAAAAGTTTGAGTACTTAATAGGATTTGTTAGCAAAAGTTATGTCAATTCACCACTTTTAAACTAGCTACAGTTTAGGCACTTAGAATATATCCAGTCTTCCAATTCGGGCATTGTATTCCACAGCTATTGATTTCAACAATGATGGTACCATGCTGTACGACATGGTTATGCCTCCCAACAGTGAAAACCTAAGATTTGAAAGATAGCATACCTTCATAGCCTAGAAGACAAGTGCAGGCAAACGCTGCTATCAGATCTATGCAGGTGGCGCCATTCTCGCACGGATCGGACAGACATTCGTCGATCTGTTCTTCGCAGAAGAATCCGTCAAACCCAGCGAGACAGAGGCATGTAGGAGCTCCTCCGGCCTGCTCCAGACACATCCCTCCATTTTGGCAAGGTGGGGGTATTGCATTGCATTCTGGGACATCATCTTCGCAGTGCCTTCCCGACCAATGCGGTGAGCACTCGCACAGATACGATCCCGGCCGGTTGACGCAGGCTGCCCCGTGTTGGCAGGGGTCGGTTTCACACTCGTCGATATCTACCTCGCAGAAGTCTCCGGTAAACCCCGTTTCGCATGAACACAAAATACCTAAAGAGAGGGAGCCATTCAACAATGTCACTTTATTACAAGGGAGACATGTCTTCCTTCTTCTCTTAGTCCTTTTGTTTTTTTATTTATTTATTGTTTGATATTTATAGCAATGGTGTTTTATATCAATTAAAGTTAAGAACACTAAAATGGATTCTCTTCATTAGTTCACCGCTGATTCTCAATAGCTTCCTCTTCATTATTTCAGCAGAATTTACAACTTCCACTTTTCATCATGAAGTAGTCATACAAGCCACAGTGGTATGGTTATACTTTCGCCTCAGACATTTTGATATATTACTCTCACTGTCTGTGTTATCGAAGCTGACTTCACAATGATTAAACATTATGATTAAACATTATGATTAAACATTAAAAACATTAACGATTAAACATTATTACACATTGATACCCCTACCAGCAGGAAAACTTCAACCCTACCTCGACCTTTGACATATGTACGGGTTACTATAGCTATGACTGCAATAGCCCTGTAGTGCCAAAATAAGTGTTTTGAAAATTGCTGCCATTGCTCCGTGTAACGTTTTCATCCAAACAACGTGGCCACCTTTCACTATGAATCACATAGTCATGCATGCATACTTCAGTTAAACTTAGTATTTACAAAAAATATGGAAATATCCATATGTAACACAGTTTTCTTATAACAGTTAACTCAGAAGGTCTGCTATCTACACCAAAAAAAATAGAAAGAAGAAAAGAACAAATCCTCCTTTAGTAGTCAAAGCAGGAGAGAAGGATTATACAAAAGGTAACATAACAGTTCATAGTAAATTTTAACGATAAGATTATCAAACCGCGTAGAGCTTAGATATTTAATCCCTACCTGTGTCTGTATCTATACAGATGCCTCCGTTCTGGCAAGGGTCTGAATAACAACTGAATCGATAGATTTCGCAGAAATCCCCGGCGTACTCGTCGGTGCAGTCGCAAGAGAATCCTTTGATGCCGTCGGTACGCTCGATGCAGCTGCCGCCGTTGCGACAGGGGTTCGAAATACATTCGTAAATGTCGCCCTCACATTGGAGACCTTGGATAGTAGAGATGGAAAATAAATTTTTTTTTGGCTTTGAATTTTCTCTTCTGATTAAATTCTCTTTTCTGACTGGCTTATGCATGCAATATGAAATTTTAAAAAAAAAGGGTAAAATGTTTTAGTGGAAGACAATGAGACACTTGAATAAAACTGGGATGATGATACCACTCTAGAGTGCGGATTGAAAACCCAGTCCTAATATCTTCTTCCTAAGGTTGGTCATGCCGGGCTGAAGGTCACATCCCCTCCCCCCACCCCCACCCCCCCTGTTTTGCTCCTGAGTAGGTGATCTATAATATCACAGAGACAATCGTTATGACAAGCTTTACTGCTTCTACCACAAGCAAAATTACAGCTAAAACCATTCCATTCCTACAAAATGAGTAAATACTTAATTGACGATTCAGTTAAACTAAACTATAAGGACGATGCAGTCTATATTTAAGTCATTAAACATGGTCAAATGTAAAAATAATTCCATATAATACAGACTGGTGTTTAACATACCTGTGAATCCTTCAGTGCAAACACAGGTAAACTGCAGACCCCTGGAAGGGTAAGGCTGACACTCCCCTTGATGAAAGCAAGGGTTTGGTTCACAGACGTCGATGTCGATCTCACAGTCCGGCCCTTCGTAACCCTCTGCACATTGGCACTGGTACTGGAAGTCCCCGTCCAGGCACGTGCCACCACTCTGACAGGGGTCTGAGAGACAGCTGTCCTCGGGGAACTGACAGAGTGAACCCTCCAACCCAAGTGGACACTCACATCTGAAAATGAAGACAGAGAGATGGTGACAACCAAAATATGTCAGACATTTAAAAAATTAAAATTAGATTAAGATTTAAAATTTAAAAAATTAAAAAAAAAAAAATTAATTTAAAATTTAAATTTAAAAAAAAAGAACAGTAAAATTACTCCTACTAGGCAATCTCTGCACAAGGGCCATAACTAACATTCGACTTGTTTTAAACCTACAACTACTAATACACTTTCTTCCCTGAATTTGCTTAGAAAGGCCTAGGCCAGGGTGACAACTGCCTGCAGGGTCCATACTGAACGTTGCTATATATCCATGAAATATGGTCAGAAAGAAGAATGTCGTGATGTCAAGAACGATATGAAACCATATGCATAAGGTTATGCATAATGCATAAGGTTATATGAGGTGAAGTGATTAACATTAACTTACCTGTGGCCATCGATTAAGTCAACACAGATTTGGTAGTTCTTGCACGTATTGACCTCGCAGTCATCAATGTCGGTCTCGCAGTCGACCCCGGTGAAACCGGATCGGCAGAGACACCCGTATGTGTTGAGAACCGACTCATCACAGACTCCTCCATTCTGGCAGGGGTTACTGGCACACTCGTCGATGTCTGTCTGGCACAACACGCCGGTATATCCTGATAAGACGGAACCGAAAAGAAATCTGGCGATTACTATCGCGGTTATATACATCTTTGATAAATCACTAAACGGCACTTCCGTTGGTGAGTCCAGTATTAAAGCCTGACATCACTGGGTTTGAATCTTACAAGTTTGTTTATAAATTTCCAGTCAGTTTATCAACATTCATGTACAATTATATTATCAGGATCTTAAACAATTTCTGTAAACCAAATGACATAAATTTCCGGGGGTAGACAGATATAAAAGCTTTCCAAAGAAGTGGATTATCCACAGTTCCATAATCTGGAATTTTTTAATGCATAACTTTGTGTCTTTAATCATGGAATCTGCTTAAGTAGCATCCATTCACTCAGCATCAGTTACAAGACACTTTGGGTTCTTCTTTCTCCTTTTTTAAAGATCGATTCCAAAAGAACACAAGTCCGGCAAGCTACATGCATACATGTCCAGAAGTTTCCATAATACACACATTGTTGCAACCAATGACAAGCTATTAACGAATGCAATTTGATATTTCGAATATCTTTTGTGCCATCGATGAGATCCAGTAATCACTAGCATTACTATATATATATAGCAGAACCTTCACTTAAATAGTAAGCATGTTTTGTAAGTGTTAGTGCAAGTGTTACACTTTCACTGTTTCCTGGTAAGTTTAGCCTGGCAGGTCATAGCACTCTCCACATAACACACAGCTCCATCATGCACTGATAGGACAATAACACACTCATACAACCATTAACTAGCTGGCAGGCTCTACTGCATTCAATTTGTGATGATGATGGAGATTAACTTTTCATTTGAAGTACCTGGATTAGTTTGCTATTGGACCAACCATCCTTTGAAATATTAAATTAACAAAAGTGAAAGATGTTGTATTTCAAAGGTTACGTCCTCCTGATCTTGTGATTAAAAATCTCATAATTTCAATGGTTATTAACAGAATTGATAATGTGCGACTCATTGTACTATGTTGTTAATGTTAGTCTCATTACAGAGCAACAATCTCTATGGAACAGTGCAGCCAGAGTTACTTATGGCCATGGAAGAAGGGTCGAAAAGAGTAGCTCACTGGCACCCTGAGAAAGATGGTATTTACTTTAAAAATCCTGTTGTTTTGTCCATAAATGAGTTCACAATGCTGTTCTAGGTTTCCTTAAGAACCTTATAATTGTTTCCTGGTCCAGCCCACTTGTACATGTCTATTTCATCTCACCATAGATAGAGAGTGGGCTGTACAAAAACCTTATTCTATCTATCTAAGTTGTTATCAACATTCTATGCAGTGTACCTACTCCCTCCATCATCTGCATACCTCTTGTCATTGTTCTAATAACTGGTAACCTTAGTTTTCCTTTCGCAGTCATTTCAATGTTAAGGTTTAAGAAATGGTGTTGTCTTGTTTTGGTGTTGTCTTGCCTTTGGTGTTGTCTTGCCTCGTGTTTGTGTTGCTTTGTATTGTATTATTGTATTCAAATGAATCGCATCCTATTGCATTGCAATGTTACGTTTGGACAACTGGTATTGTTTGTGTAAGCTGGGATGAGAAGGGGAGGGAATCCTAACATGGTTTTATCCAGAGAAATTAAACAGAAGCATTTGCTTGAATATAAACACTTCAGTAATACGCCCTCCAAGAAAGACTCCTCCCACCACCCACCAACCCCCCCCAACCCACCACCAAAGACATATGTACACATTGTATCTATTGCTTTCATATTTATCCATAACCATTTGGCAACCTTTAGCATTTTAGAAGTGACACACAAAAATTTATTGTCATTTGGAGCCAAATAACGTAGATTAGGTTATATTTTGCCAACATCTTAGCTTCTAGATTTTTATGTTTTTATTACCAACAGGCAAGGTTTTTTTTTAACCTGCTGTTTGTTATTAAATACTGCCCAGATTCTGAGAAACACTTCCAAGGGTAAACAACGAGTAACAATAAATTCAATTTTTTTGCATCCTAGTCAGAAATGACAAAACTTCTTACCAAGAACGCATTCACAGGTAAATTGATTTTGCTGGTCCAGACATGTCGCACCATTCTGACACGGACTCGACCCGCATTCGTTGACTTCGGTTTCGCAGTTGTCGCCATAGTAACCAGGAAAACAATAACATGTTAGGCCACCTGTGAGATGAATATGATTCATACTGTTTTATTGACACACTTGCATAACCACAGATCAGCACTCAAGAACAACAATAAGAGGAATGTACAGTACATTACAGCCGACCTCTGTATTAACATACTCTCAGCAATATTTTCACAATAAGCAATCAATAAATGGATGGATTTTCATGACAGCGTGCCTGTTTCCCAGATGTAGCACATATATGGGAGCAGGGGGGCACATATATATACATTGGAATTATACTCATAATAAAGTCATTGGTTGCATGTCAGAGATAACATTAATTTACTTTGCACTTTAAACCTAATGAGCTGAGTACAATGAAAAGCTTTGGTTTTACCCATATATTTGCTACCCCTAGGTTTTAGGCTAAAACTGGCAGGGTACAATTTAACCAGTTTATCGCATCAGGAAATTCTATGCAAAATACGGTAAATTTTAAAAAAGTCCCAAGATTTACAGCAGTTTAGTACACAGGCAATATACTGTTTCAATTGAGACAAACTTCAGAGTTTTCAAGACTGCTACTCAAAGTCTGAACAATTTATTACTCCACGAAAGATGATCAAAACTACATACATAATATCAATGTTGACTATGTTACTGAAGTCTACACCTCTGTTGTACAGGAAAGACAAAAGCTACCAACGTCTGCATTGGTCTTTGTATGACAGAATAGGTTACCATGGAAACATTATCATCAGCACTAGGGGGAACCACATAGAATTCTTTGCTCCTGATATAAAGTTGCAAATTGATGCACTACAAAGAAAGACCTACACAACAAAACTTGTTTAAACAACACATAATGTGGGTATTCAAAATAACATCACTTTCTTCAATACGATCATACTGGGACGACCACTCAACGATGACATTGATTTTATTGCTGGGCATCCTAAGTCTGCGAAATTAATGATACATATGTGGTTATGACATGATTTGTATAACTGATATGACTTCCACACATACCTTCGGGCTTGTCCACGCAGACTGAGTTAACACTACACGGGTTAAAATTACACTGCCTGACTACGGCCTCGCATCGTGTTCCGATGAACTCTGGTGGACACAGGCAGCTGAAACTGTCCGGACCGTCTACACACGTGCCACCAAAGTAGCACGGGTCGCTGAGACACTCGTCCAAGTCAACATCGCAGTGCCGGCCTTCAAATCCTGTCAGAGGGAAACAAAGACAACATTTTATTTATCATATTATCATTAATTACATCATTAATTACATCATGCCAGCAGGACAAGAGTATGGCCGATTTCTTCCCTGTTATCATGAAGAGTGTGTAGACTCACCTTGGCCACAGATACACTGGTACCCTCCCACTGTGTTCACACACTCTGCCGTGCCCGGAGGATTGCAGGGACCGGACACACTGCTGCATTCGTCCAGGTCATCCGCACAATTTGTGCCCTGAAAATTCGACGGACAGTCGCAACGATAACTGCCCACCGTATCCACGCAGGTCGCATTGTTGGTGCAGGGAAAAGAGGCGCATTCGTCGATTTCCGATTCGCAGAAGTCTCCCTCGTAACCTGTGACGCATTCGCACGTGTAGTCGTCGATCCCGTCCGTACAGGTGGCGCCATTCTGGCAATCGCTGCTCTCGCATTCGTCGATGTCTGTCTCGCATCTGTCTCCCGTGAATCCCGCTCGGCAGACGCAGCTGTATGCGTTCATGTCATCCACGCAGCGGCCTCCGTTCTGGCACGGCTGCGAAGTGCACTCGTTTATTTCCACCTGACATTTGCGACCGGTGTAACCCTCCAGACAGGTGCAAGCATAACCGCTGAGTTGATCCTGGCAAGTGGCTCCGTTCTCGCAGGGATTGGAGAGACACTCGTCCATGTCTTGGCCGCACAACGTGCCGGTGTATCCGGGGGGGCACTCGCACATGAAACCGTTCAATAGGTCGATGCAGTTTGCTTGGTTCTGGCACGGAAGGCTGGAACATTCGTTATTTTCGACCTCACAATTCCTTCCTGACGTTCCCTGTACGCAGTCGCACTCGTAGCCACCCAGGAGATCTCTGCAGACAGACTCGTAGAAACACGGGGAGGAGGAACATTCGTCAACTTCGGTTTCACAGCGGGGACCGGTCCAGGCCGATGGACAACCGCAACGGAACCCGTCGATCTGATCGACGCAGGTACCATTGTGGAAACAGGGCTGTGACATGCATTCGTTCACTTCCTCTTCACACAGTTCTCCGGTGAACCTGTCAGAAACGAGGACAAGAACCTGGACTGAGTTTCAACAAATTTTACATTCATGTTACAAATTTATAGAAACTCAAATTATGGTCAGTTAAAAATGTTTCCGCAAAATGTTTGTTGTAGTCACAAGAAATGTTTGATATTTGAAAGAAGTTTATGTCAAAGCTTGAGTTTCAGAAAAGAGCCTTCACTTTTTCTGGGATTTTGGTAAGAAATACTGAGGAAGTATTTTCATTTTTCTAGTGATTAATCATACTACGATCAACAATCCAGAGAGATTGACACAGTGCATTGCTGGTGGTTATTGAGGTAACAATCAGCATAATTATCATCAGATAATCATGACACCATCCCCTACTCGTATCCCTCCAGGATTCTGGCAGCCACTGTTTCAATGATAACGAACCCCCAAACTTTACCTGGTTTGGGAATTAACGAGCGACATACTCACCTCATATAACCTTGTGTGGTGAAACAGATGCACAAATTGTGAATCCAAAGCGATAAAAAGATGTAAGATGAGAAGGATTGATGAAGAAGAGCTATACAAGAGCGATGCTTACACAAGAGGATAGCAATTACGGAAGGGAGATGGCCATACACACACACAAAGAAATTGCCAGATGCTAGATCGAGGTATATACGGTAACGCATAAGGTTATATGAGGGAGTACGCGCTGTGAATTGGTATTGCTTACCCAGTAGCACAATTACACTGGAAGCCATTGACTTGGTCTGCACAGCTCCCTCCATTCCTGCACGGCGAAGACTGGCATTCGTCGATGTTATCTGTGCAATTCTGCCCAGTCCAACCGGCCGCACATGTACAACTATACGTTCCGAGACCGTGGGAGCAGGTGGCACCATTGCGGCAGTACCCTCGGAGACATTCATCGACGTCGGTCTGACAGTGGGTACCCTCCCAACTGATGGTGCAGCGACAGGTGTAACCATTGGTACCGTCCTGGCAAGTCCCTTGGTTCTGACAGGGGTCCGATGCACACTCGTTAATGTTGATGGCACAGGTAGGTCCTGAACAATAAATTAAATGACAGAACATACATGAAAAACAATATTTCTCTTGAAAGTACAACCATACAGTCATACACTGAAATGTGAATGCTCACATTCTACTCCCTACTTCAGCTCAGAGTGACAATTTACAACCCGCAAAACTACTCACATTCAGTTACTCAGGATATTTCATTTACACCAGTCAATCGTTTAATGACATTCCATAAGTTGCTGTCCAATCATATTATAGTCATCTTGTGCCATCACTACCTCAAAGCCCCCACACCCTTCCTCATCCTCTTGCTATCTTTACACCACTACCTTCAAAAGAAGAAAAAAAGAAAACTTACCTTCCCATCCTGGCTGACAGTCACAGCTGAACATATCGATACCATCTTGGCATATTCCACTGTTCTGGCAAGGACTGGAACCACATTCGTTTATGTCAATCTGGCAGTCTGCACCAGAGTAACCTAAAAGATAAACAAATTACACAGACACTTGCATAACAAAGACAAGAAAAAATACATTCATGAATGCCGCACAAATATCCTCTCAGAGTATATATATATTTTAAATCCCTTAACCTGATGATGAGACCAAGGCCATGATGAAAAACAAAGAACCCAAATCAAAATATAAATGCACTTTCCAACAGCTTTATTTTTTATTTTTTCACATTTTGACCCACATTTTGGACAATGTTGTCCAAGTCAGAGCATTACATTCAATGAATGCAATGATACAAACTAACAACAGTAAATTAATAAGTGATTCGTAATTTTGTTTGATTCTATAATTTTACAGCTACTGCGGTTGACTCACCTCCAGCACAAACACACTCATAGCGGGCTAAGAGGTCAACGCACTGACCGCCGTTCTGACAAGGTGTGCTCCCACACTCGTCGGTCTCGCTCTGGCATGTGACTCCCTCGTACCCGTCAGAGCAGGTGCAATTGAAACCCTCCAAGAAGTCATTGCAGGATCCACCGTTCAGGCAAGGTGTTGATAGGCAAAAGTTAGCAATTGTACAGTTTTTACCTGGAGGAGAAAATTAAGACAAATTAACTTTCTTTTTTATTTGTGGAAATGTGAGCAGTTTGTTGTTCAAACAGGTTGATGGGAAACCAAAGCAATAATGTGTTTGTCTGAGGAATAACCAGCTTCAACAGTAAAATAACTTAGTGATACAGATTCAAATTCAAATTCATCTCGTGGAAGATCCCAACACTGCTCTTCATCAGGGAATCATAAACTTTTCAGGTTGTACCATGGAAAGGCAACTGTTTGTTTGCATTAGTGGTAAACTGCCATAAACAGTCATAGTTCACATAAGTTCACAAAAGTTCACATAACCATTCACATACCCCAAAATCCACAAACTACACTAGTCAAGGTTGACCATGCCAATCTGCATTTTTAAAGCTGGTACATGAAATGTGAAATATGAAACATCAGGTTCAACTCAGGAACCACACATGCTTAATACTTGCACCATGCAATTGTGCAAGATACTGAAATATTACTCTCATTATATTGAACACAACATCCCTTCTCCAGAGCTGGAATGGATATATATCCATAACAGCTAACTTGTTAAATCCAAACAGTTAATCTTTTAATCCCAAACAGTTAATCAGTTAGTTCCCAAACATAGAACTAGCAGCCCTGTATGACATATGGACAACTGCAAAAGAGTAAGAAACAGCTAGCATTGAAGTTGATCAGTAAAATAACACCCCATGCACCCACCCCCCCCTGCCCTCCCTTCCCTTCTCCCACAAAACCTATCTACTGTAAAGTCAACTCCATGTTCCTATACCATATGTCATCCCAACACCAAAGTGCTCTTTCATCCTAGTATGACGTTTTTCTCGAGGTCACCTGTAACAAGTGTCATACCCTTTACATTATGCTCAGAAGCATGACGCTTCAACAGAAACTTTACATCAGGCTAAACTGTTCCTGTGTTTGGTATATATTACTTATTTGTTTGTTTGATTATGACAAAGACCAGAGGAATGTATAAAAACCAATCAGTTAATATGAGAGTCCTATCAATCCAATGCAATCCTTGGCATTAGCATAGCTACACGTCGCGTGCGTCGTGAGATGTTTAAACAGATTGACAAAGTCCATATTGAGATCCACTTTGAAAATCTAAACAAATCAATGCCGATAAAAGAAAGCATTGAGAGCTCCTGGAAAAATGACTCAAACATTAAACAACGCTGATGTCAAGTGCAAAGCACACATTGGGCATTCCTCAAACAGTAAAATAATTGACAACAATAACATCTACGGTAAAACGAAAGAAGTGATCTTGATATGATTAACACCGTTTATCAGCAAACTATTCTCTTCCAAGCAACAATTCAACAGAATACCTTTAGATAAAAAGATTTTTTTTTAGAGTTTATTTAATAAAACAAATCGACTTAGATAATTAACAATTAGATGCACAGAAAAGCCAACATTATCTTTCAGTTTGGTTTGAATGAACATTAGCTGATATTTTAGAGGTGATTAGTAGCTTCCAAGTCAACACACAGAAAGATATATGTCAGGCACATAGAAAGATTATTTGTGTTTCAAGTCGCTATATTTTTTGGATTTTGACTTGATTTTGATTATGACCAGAGTATTGGATTATGGCTTTTTATGACTCATTATACCCAAATACCATGCTAAAGCCATCTTCTATCATAAAGTACCTCATATAAGAATGTTGTGTGGAAAAAAATTCTTTCTCCCAAAAAAATCCAACAAATTGTGGCAAAAATGTTATCAACTAAAATGACTAAACAAGAATATCAAACAATGTTTGCTTTGAATGATTCATACATGTATGCAAATAAAGGTTTAGGTATCTTCAGATTGAGTGTGAGAGCTTTCAAAGCTGTACAGTATTGTATGCAAATTGCTTACAACTATAGGCAGGTCAGGGATATGTAGGGAATAAATAATTCATAAATAATTAATAATTAGTTAATTTTTGTCCTCACTCATTGTCATGGCGACAAGACAATATGACACAAAAAACAACCACCTGCTTCTATTTAAAAGTAAAACAACTGCTGAGCAAAACTTGAGTCATACAAGCTGGTTAAACATGTCTGTCAAATTTGACGCTATTGTTCCATCTGTTACTCTGTATGTTAAGTACTACTACTCCATGGTTTCGGCAGGCTATATAGATGAACCTGACAGTTTATCAATAGCATATGTGCCATTATCTACTAATAACATACAAATAATGAATGGTTATGAGTGCAATAGTGCAAATATTTCATGAGTTGAAAGATGTAATTTGTTCCATTCAACGAGGCGCAGCCGAGTTGAATGGAACAAATTACATCTTTCAACGAATGAAATATTTGCACTATTGCACGAATGGAAACCATTCATTATTTGTTTTATACAACATATTATATTAAGATGGGTAAAATGCACTCATGCAACAGATTGTTTTGAACAGACAGGTTTCTCTGCTCTCTTACCATTGAAAAAAGTGCTATCAAAAAAGTATAACACATGGTTCTATTTCATAGAGTGCAATAGAGCGGATTTTGCATGCAATCGACGAGCAATTGACCAATCAAATGGCCGGAATATAATTAGGTGTTGTATAATTCATTATATTACACACTCACTGTTAAATGCTTTATTTCTATTCAATCAAGAAGAATTTATTGATGCATTTTGCATTCACTTTTACCTGAGCATCTTGTTATAGTTCACACATAGAATTGGATACCATGCAGTCTAACCTAACAAAGCATTCTACGTGGTTACAACGTGACCATAAAAGATGATAATTTACAAGTTTTTAACTGTATCACCCAATGAAGAAAATTCTGTGTGTCACTAATTTAATTAATTTCATGTTTTCCTTTGTAAACCTTTGTATTTTGTGCCTAATTCTGTTGCTCCTGATGCAAGTTTGGTGGCCTCTTGTAATCTCATCAGGTATCTTTCCTTTTGGTCTAGCATGATACTACTATAGATCACAACAAATCAATGGACATTGCAGTATTAGGGTATTAAGGTCCCCTGTTTGACAGAAGGTCTGATGTCTCCACAGGGAGAGTCGAACTCAAACCATGCTCCTGTTACACACTACAGGTGTGTGCGTGTGTGTATGATCAAATAAACACACACACACCTGTAGGTCTGTTGTCTCCACATGGAGAGAATCAAACTCAAACCACTGTACAGGTGTTTGTGTGTGTATGATCAAACAAACACACAGTTACAAATGAATTTCAGAAAGGTCACAGGCTTTACTTTTCACATCACAGCTCCATACCGACAACACATACAACATAATATATTCACAGCAGATGGACGTATACTTTGCATATATATATTGATTCATCATTGTCAGTGATCATGAAAGGACACAATAATTCAAAAGAGAAGAGGCGATTGTAAATTATTGTTATATAATATATACATACATACATATATATAGAAAATAAGAAACAAACAATGGTTACTGACTGGCTTATTATGACACATTAGTCTTAGGAAAGCAAACTAATTCTTGGCTACAACAGGCTCACAGTTACAACATTTACAAGCATTACTTAAGCATTTCAAATCATATTCTACCTAAGATAATTTTCCGCTCTTTTCAAGTAAGACTGTAAAGAGAGGGATACCTACGATTAAGTAAAATTACGACAATATCTTGTACCTTTCTTAACCAAATGAACATAACTCAATCTAAAACCATTTTGTCAACCAGAAACTTTTTTCATGTTAGTTTTAGTCACATAGAAGGGTAAATTAACATTTCTTAATTTTTTAATTTACTTATTATTTTGCTTTTTTCTTTTATTTTTTACCGTTTCTTTGTTACTTACAATGAAAGTAACCGGCAAAACCTAATAAACTAATGTACACTGAAATGAGAATTTAGTGCAAAGTATCACTACTTCCCCTGATCCAAAGTTTTGAATCGGCCACTCTTGAAGTTTTCTTGAAGTTTTGAATTCAAGTAGAGGGTACTACACAAGATCATCATACTAAATAAACAAGGTCTAGGTCCGCAGCGATCATTCACTCACAACAAAGCTGACAAACACAACTCAACAATCTAACTCTTCCCCATTTGATTTACTTTATATTGACTGCTGTACACTTCTTTAAGGACAGTAGATAATCCCTTTCCACTCTGCTAAGGGTAATTCAGAAACCACTCCCTATAACTAGCTTGAAAAGCAATTCAAAAATGTCACAATTCATTGGTCAGAGCACAAAGTTTGCTCGTATCACAATAGACTAAACTTGGACATGTATACAAGCAATTTGGAATCCTTGAAGTGAGACTCTCCCATTGAAGGGACCAATTTCTTATACAGAGGTAAAGTGGTACTACCGCTAAGTCTAACCAAGGCATACAATAGACAGATGACAATGACAATAAAACTGGGCTTTAAGTATTAAAAGGCAAACAATTAAGGGGAATTTACTGAATACAGTAAGTGCTGTATATATATCCTGTGATGTTACAGGAGTTGATTTTCGGCATCACTTCACTCAATCGTCACTCAAGTTTTCTCATCTACAGGAAGCTGGGGGGGGGTTAGGGTGTGGGAGGGAGAGGGGGAGGGGTAGAGTCAAATTAAAGAGAAGCAGGAGGCAAAGCAAGAGGCAATGGGAAAGAAAGAAGCCCTGCTTAACACTCCCAGTAGGATGTAGATCACTCTTCTAAAACCAAGAGACATCTAGCAAAACTGAGCGATTTCAATCAAATGCAAATAAGTGAAAGAATTTGGTTAAAATTGGCTTCATTTGCTCTCACATATTTCTACCAAACTTTCTTCCTCACATGTCAAGAGAATAATATTGAATATGTTCTGGTTTATTTGAAACAAGTTGTTTAGACAATGTTAAAGTCATTAATTGTTCGCTGTTTTTACATTTAAATTTAAGCTAAACTCAGACCCAAGAAGTTTGGATACAAGAAGAGGGAGGGGAGGAGGGGTGGGGAGGGTGGTGGGAGAATGGGAAAGAGATGTTTGCTCTCACAGGAATCTTAAGTTTTACTCCAACGAACGTGAATATTTTTAAATTTGTGGGAGATGGGAGGATTACACGTGACAGAAAAGTTGCCCAAAGCACTGATGTATCTGTGCCTTTATTCACAAAATTTAGGTACTTCTTTGTTTCAGTTTCAATATTTCAAACAAAACATGAATCCCCAAATTTATATAATCTTCATATCCTTATCTGTCTGTTTAACACATCTCATTCAGCACTTGATAAATAACGCCTTTCAATTCTACTTTTCCCCGTAAACAACTTATGCTTTGATGATTTCTGTAAACCCTGCAAGAAAAGTTTCAAATGGAGCTTAAAAGTTTTGCAGCCTTGTATCAAACAATTCCTGCAAGCAGAGACTGACCAGGGTTTTCCTTTTTCCATTCAAAACTATAAGAAAAATGTGTGACACATTAAAACAGAAACATGTAAACAGCAAAATAAAACAAAACAATGACCTTTGTTGTCAAACAAAAGATTGAAACAAAAAACAAAACATTGTTCTTTTGACATGAACATTTTGCTGTGCAAGCTAGAATCAGTGGCTGATCCTGGGCAAGCTGCGAATCCAAGAGAAACAATTAAGACTGTTGCCATCAATTTTAAGCCTTTTATTTCAGTTTATTGTTCTGTGGTTTGTCTGTAACATGTATGCTAAAAAACAATATCTTGAAAATTCCTAATTTATTTTGTTTACATGTTGTCATTATTGTCGTTATTGTTGTTTACCAACTACCTCGGCCGCTGCATCCTCTTCTAACAGACGTCTGTCAAGATTTATGACTATTCTATTAATAAATATGGACCTCCACTCCTAACCAAATTAATTACAACATTTTCTGTGTGATTTTTACAAAATGAAATACAATTTGTGAAGGTTAGGGATGAGCACCTTGTCTATTAAAACCAAAAAACATAAGATTTTCTCCTACACTTATACCACAAGAGCTATGATAACTGTGTATCAAATAGTGTACAGTGAACAATAAGACTGGTAAAAACCTATCCCCTACCCCACTCAATACGACTGGTAGAAGCCTATCCCCTACCCAACTCAATAAGACTGGTAGGAACTTATCCCCTATCCCACTCAATAAGACTGGTAGAAGCCTATCCCCTACCCAACTCTTTCCCTATAACTCTTCATTTCCCATTAGCTAGAATAAGGACCTTTTGTTTAATCCATCCCAAAGCAATTACAATTTAGTAGTTTTACTGTTGTACAACATTTGGCCCAATCAAAATAGCTCGTTTTATACCCAGACAATGATTCCATCTCCAAATCTCTGTAAAAAAAGGTTCTGCTACTTGCAGGTACAATATCCACCAATCAAAAGCCTGTAAACTGGACAAATCTGAAGTACTTACTTGGAATAGAAATAACACATATCCATACGATAACAGATAGTTTACAAAACTCCATTACTCAGGGTAAATAATTCATGATTTTATCAAGTGCTGTTAAATGGCAAACTTGATCTTGCTGTAGCTTTATATTCCATTTAAAAGCTCCTACAATTCGACGACAAACACATCCGGCCTGAAGGATACAACAAAAGAAATGTTTTTTGTTTTTTTTGTTTTTTTCCTTCAATTTTTGCTTTCCAAATTTTTCTCTCCAAAGTGCAGCTTGCTTGACCGATATTGAGAGTGCAGAAACAATGAGCAATTAAATCACTTGTGAAATTCACACGGTCCAAAAAAAATTAATTCTGTTTTATAGCATCCTGCTCCTGAAGAAATTAAGGTACAGAGTTTATCTGGAGGACAATAGCAGCACCTGATGTGTCCTCCCTCCAGTAGAGGGGGTTGATGAGTGACTAAACCACAGACAGGATTTCAAACTCAACTGATAAAAGTATAATCCTCTTTATTTTAAACCACTGGTAAGGACAACAAGACACTGCTGTTCTGATTCGGCTTTCCCACATCAGGTTCATGTATTGATTCGAGCTGTTATGGTCTCATGCACAAACCCAATGCCAGAGTATTTGCTTAACGCCTGTACCAACACAAAGGCGCCCGATGCTTAACTGTGAACAGTCAGTTTGCATGGGACTGAAAGGCTCGAAGCAAACAGGGGTTGGGAGGGGAGAAGGAGAAGAGCAAATATATGCTCTCTCTCCATTTGGATTGGCGGGAGGGAGCAATTTGGCATGGACTCTATGTTTTTGGCATGATAAACAATGTGACATAACAAAACAATATTCTAACAGAGTTGAACTTGCAAGCAAGTGCAGTGAAGCCAGGTTAACAGGTGCTGGACAGTACTATTGTTTCGTTCATGACAATGGGCAGGGAAACCGTAAATTTACCCTTTGGGTCAAGTTTTAAATGATCTTCGTTGGGTCAGATGTGCTATCAATTGGGTCATTTGTCAAGATCCCATCATCCCCCATCCGATGGATGCAAGTTAACACACAGTATCTGATTACTCTCCCAAATTATGCTGAGATTATATGCAAGGGGCGAAATAGTTTTAGAGAATTGATTAGCAATAATTGCTCGACAATTCTTGGAAATAGCAATTAGCATTAGCAGGTACTGCATCTTTTGCTAATCAAAAGTAATATTGATTAGCAACTGGCAATTCTTGGGTAGCAAATTGCTATGCGAACCCAGTTATTTCGTCCCTTGATATGTGAAGATATTAAAACATCACTGCAGTGAACATTGGACTAAAGATGAAAGCCATCAAGAAAAGACAAATTTTCTATGACCAAATCGTTCGATTGAACAGCACAGCCTCAGTAAAGTGCACAGATGATTGCCATTAAGTATCACATAACTTGACCATACGGTAATTTCAGTACACTGGTGGGCACAAAAGTTAATGCCGGTCACAGAGAAATTTTGTTCCCAATCCACAAGCCACAGCACTCAAGGCAGTTCCTACTTTCATGGGGAAATACATGTTCTTAATATCTGCATTGTTCATCTGTTCTGTTACGTACATCCTATGGCAAGTAGAACTCCCCAGAAGTATGTATACTTCATGGTTTTCCTTTCTGTAATTCTGTGAATTTTCATTGTCACATTGTCGATTTATTCGGCGAAAGACACTGCTTAGTTATAAGGTCTTGCAAGTCGTATTGATAGGGGATTGATCATTGAAGACCATCTTGAAGGTCACACACTTCTTCCCCCCCCCCCCCCCCCCCCCCGTGCTTTAGTACACTCCATGCAAATTTTATGGACATGTAGTTTCATGCCTCTTACTCCCAAATCCCAATGAAACACTTATTATTTATTGCAAGAGTTCTATATGTCTTTTTAAAGCCTGTGAAGTACTTCATCAGGTTTACTAAGCCCAATAAATCCATTCAGCAACTTAATCATGGTTACATCACATACAACCAAGTGTACTAATACCACAGAACTTAGTTAAATTCAGTTAAATTGACTGTTTGATAATAAGCTGATTGTGTCCATACATAGCTATATAGATACACTGCTGGACTATTTATGGAGTTAATTGCATGCTTACCTCACAACAGACTTAATCCATGAACTGATAAACATTTAAACAGGCTTATTCCCATCAGCTGATCAAACTTACTTCGAGAGACCCTCATCGACACGATGGAATCCGAGTCCCATCAGAGAAGGTGATTGACGTGAGAGAGCGGTAAATATTGACTGAGACACCAAATTAACCCACGGACCCCCCATCGGAGTGCTCGGCTCTTTGTCTTTGGTTCACAGTGTAAATAAAACTATAGAGTGTTACTCATAATTAATTGTAACTAGATTCAAATTAATCAACCATAAAAAACAGAAGTGAACCCAACTGTCTTCTTTAGCTAAATGTTTGTGATAAACAAATCCCCATCCACTTCCCCCTCCACCCCCCCCCCCCCCCCGGCTTCTTCCACAAAGTTTGTGAGATATCATAGTTTTAAGGTCATGTCATGGCACTAACACGATGCCAATTTGTGATGTCATACTGTCAAAACGAGATTAAAATGATCCCTCTCTCTATATTTTCAGTTTCAGGTTTGGTTCAAGGCGAACACGAACAGTGATCACATACTGAAAAATTACGCCAGCAAGAGGCCATATTCGTGACTTCAATATGCTAGATTCAGCCTATTGCACAATCTGTCACTACCTCAGGAAGTACACAATGTAACACATAAAAAATACAACCGTTCAATGTTCAAGCGGATGCGGTTTCATGATGTCATATTTAGACTTGACAAAGTCTTCGGTATTGTGTGTGAAGGGGACACATCAATACTGCAATATTGCGATGGAAGAAATGGAAAGAAGATTTTTTTCACCAAGAGAAGATTTTCACCAAATGGAAGAAGATTTTTTCTTAGAGGTTATTTCTATGTTAACGATGACAGTTTCGTTTGCTTCTCCTTTCATTAAGACAGTCCATCAACTGTTCCTTTCCACCAACTAAATATTCATACATGAAGCTGATACATAACTTCCAAACCTGTGGGATGCCCTATAACTACACAGATAAAATAACACACTTTGACACGGGCTGCTTATCTAGGTAATGGGACTTAAACAATTCCTGCTTATCTTGAGTCAATAAGCCAATCAAAACAGAGAATTCATAGAATTAAACATTTTTACAACAGACTGTAAGACACAATAACAGATCTACATTTTAGGTGTCGCATGTCAACAAACCTGGGTCAAATTAAATGACCTCCAAATGTAATCATTCCACAAACAGATTAGCTTTTTTTTTTCTAAGATTGGTGAGGATAAGAAAGTTAAAAGGAGACACAAAACCCCAACCATCATTATTTATCTACGTGATAGAGATAACTGTCATAAACAACTTCCACGAACAGGTAATTAAAAAAAACCTTTTCTATATCACAGATTTAATGATCCTCCCAACACAATACAGAAGACTTGATCAAGTCTAAATATGACATACAGTAACTGAGCCACATGTGCTTCAGCTATTGTTTTTTACACTTCTCTGTATTTATTACTACATTTTTTTTTCTGTAATGGAAGTGGCTTCTCGGAATGCTGAATCAAAATACTGACGCTCTTGACAAAGAAGGCAGCGTTTTCAGAGTCAACCTTGTCAACATTCGACCTTGAAATATGAAATATAATATGAAATAGTTTTCTTGAAAATAAGGAAAACTATAAAAGAGAAAGTATTTAAGACTTTTGGATCCTAGTGACACTGTGACATGACACATTTACATAATGACAGCTCTTAGACATCTTTTCTAAACTAGGATATCTCCCAAACAGAGCAAGATTTCCCCTTTAACTGTGTGTGTGGGGGAGTTGTTCTTCATAAAGATCTCTGTCACAGTTCTGTTCTCTGTCACGGTTGGGTTTGTGTTCTGCTTAAACACATACACACATTATGTAACAGACATAAAATACTTCCTGTCCTTTTGGTTTAACCACACTTGGGGGAGATATTTTGGTAAGACTAATGCAACAAGTTCTTACTTAAAACCATAAAACCAGGCTTCGCTGAATGAAATGAAAATTTTTTCGACCAAACCAGGAAACATCCCCAGTAATGTCTCCTTATTTCTTTTTTGCCCAATAGTGTCATAACACCACTGGTTCTTCTGAATATTGTCGAATGTCACAAAATATGGTTATTGCTCCCAAATTGACACTAAAAATCCGGCAAGTGACAACTGTGGAACAGTGGTGTGGGAAATGAAGAATGGGAGCAAAAATCTGGAGGATGTGTTGACAAAAATGATCAGATTTTGGGAACATGATATTTTTTCATCCATCCCATACTAAGTAGCCATCACCCGTGCAAGAATGAGGTTAAAAATTGAATGCTTCAAAATATTTGGACCACATATTAAAATGGGATGGTTTGATGCTCCTCTCTCTACCCCCCCCCCCCCCCGCCCCCAACCACACCCCCACTCCCTCTTACACCCAATCCCATACATAGGATGCCAGATGAGCCACAGCATGACTTCTTAACGCTTGGGTGAACACTGAGCTCAAATTTATGTAAACGATAAGAATGTTGAGTAGCACTCTATGCGATCATGTATCAATACACGCAGTTAAGGCAAAAAATATACAGCTTCAGTGAAAATTTGTTTTCTATTTCAGCGATTTTTTTCAAAATTTTTTGTTTTTAAAACAGCCTTCAAACAGAAGGGAACAGAACGAATTTGTTTACCAATTGCTAAGATACCAAGAAAACACAAGAGCAAGTTTGTTTAAGACACCATCTGTACACTGTAGGGGGTAAGAATTATGACACAGGTTAGTGTGAAATATTACTGTTATTGCCTGCATTGCAAACTGACAACCCTTATAATAGGTAAACACCACAGAAACCACAGAGAAAAACATCGGGAGTGGTCATTTCCAAGTTCAGAATCTTACACTAAACTATATACAATGTTTGTTTAATGATTTAGCAAAATTGTACAATTAAGGCCTAGCTAATGATCTTTCCATGGTGAACCAATGTTAGGCTGGATCCTTTGTTTATTAATAATTAACACTTTTTTATTCATTTATTCTTTTTAAATATGACTATGCACTGTATGTTCTATACCATGAGATTATACCAGGAACTAGCTTGTAATTGGGTTAGCATATTTGCTCATTCTATAATAATGAATCATGTGTTCTTCACTATGCAAGACTCTGAATAACTATGCAATGTTTGCACTAAAGAACCACACCACTATACCATGATACTGTGATCTAGCTTATTCTCTCTCATAAGCATGTCAGCTTATTGTTTACCTGATAATAATCATAATTAACCCTACATGATAATACTATTCATCAATCACTTTTATGTCTTCCTAGACGATAAAGTATACATAATTTACCCTTCATCAGCTAATCTTGGGGTCACAGAGAAACCACCTATATTTGAATGTCCACCCCCCCCCCATGTATACAAATCTTGCTTACTGCAGATGACGCTAATTTCCTCACACTGTTTCAGTTACTTTCTGCACAGGCTTTGTGATCCATATATAACTGTCAATCATCATTAACAGAGTTTATCTTTGCAATGTAATATTTCCTGGTACACAACGACACAAGCAAACCCCACAGAAAGTATTTTGATGGATCAATGCGTACACAGCATAATGTTAAACACAACATTTTAAAGTTGATGTACCTTGGGTTAGCCTTATTGAGGATTAAAACAAAAATTTCCTCACATGTATGCTTTTACCTTCCTCTATACAATTTCCCGAACAGCTTGATAACATTTTCTTGATAGCAGTTTGAAAATCTTGGGGTTCAGAAGGTTGTCATATTGGCGAAGCCGTCAAACCTCAGAGGTTTAAATCAACTTTAAAGGTCACTTAGCATATGTCCTAAAATATGCTAGGGATTCATATATAGTGGTCACCCATGCAAAAACTTCAACACCCATTTTTTTGCATCACTTTGTTAGCATTCTTCCTCACTACAACATTTCATTGTTTAGTTGGTCACCTTATAATGTCTAGAATAATAACAAAAATAATAATTATAATAATAATCAGCTGTTATCTTTACGATGCTTAAGCGACAGGTGGGAGAAACCCGCAAGGGCTAATGGATTACAACTTACACATGGGGTGGCTTCCAATTCAACATTTTATTTCAAATTTGGAATATTTTCAATTTCAGATGGGAAAACCATAGATTGCTCTTGGATGAAAAACCCACCATACTATGACCGGGTCAGGTTTTGAACCCGGAACCTCCCGATTGCTAAGATTCCAAATGCCACCGCCTTTATCCACTGGGCCATAGCACCAGTTATCGTAATGAGCTTGATAGGTCAGAATCTCCAGTCAAATACTTTCAGAAACTTTAGCATGCAATAATATGGGAACGACGTTGATGATTTTTTGTTTTCTTATATCAAATGTAACACACTCCTCTGAGATTGATTCTGTAGTCCCTTAAAGCTCTACTTTGCAACGGAGAGGTATTTTATTGTCGTCGCTGTGACCAAATCACACAATATACACACACACGGATACCCCTCAGTCTAACTAAGCTTTGTAAGATAGTATACCCATTCAGCTACTATTAATTAGCAAAAAAGTTAAAATATTTTAACTCAATTCAGAAAACAATTTCATTAATATAAAATAATATAAAATGTGTTTGTTTGCACATCTACCTGAACAGCAGCATATCTTCCTGGTGTCTGGTGTAATGAACTTCACCAGCTGACCCAGTTTTCATTTAAGTACATTCTTACCTTTGTTATATTCTTCTGTACACAAGCAGGTATAGTCCCTGATTCCATCCTGACATGTAGCACCGTTCAGGCAAGGGTCTGGATCACAATTGTCGATGTTCAGACAGCTTAGAGGCGACACCCTCTCCAACGCAAACCCATCCGCGCAGGTACATTGGAAATTGCACGACTGCGAGGGCGCTGCACACAGAGGTTCACAGACTTCGGATGGCTGACACCCACTATGGGAGACATTCCTGTTGAGGGTAAAACAAAAACAAACGGGAAAAATTTCAAGTGAGTTCTTCTCAGAATAAAACGCATCATGGAACATATAAAACAGACAAGATATACCTTACATAAAGCCATACAACTCCCAAAAGTGAGTTTGCAAAAAAAATTCTGAGAGATTTTGCCAGACTTTAAAATATATCTTTAAGGTTTTGGAGCACTTGGACAGTGATCGATGTAAGTTATTATTTTTTTTAATTTAGTCCATATTCCAAATCCACAGTCCTAGTTAACTTTGAATGCATTCTGAGGATTGGAAACTGGACAGGGGGTGGGGGAGGATCATGGCTCATTCCTCATGGAAGATTCTGGGCCCTGGACCTGAAAGTTTGCGGACTGCTGATATTGAGAATAAGAATACCAGAAACCAAGCCAGACTGAAATTGGATTTTTTAATGATACTGAATAACAAAGTCTGGAAGGACCACATGCATAAGTCTAAGAAATCTCCATAGTTATTCTCAAACCTCTGTCTGATTCTGAAATTTGGTGAGCAGAGAGAGTACAATAGTTGTGTGTAGACAGGTAGAACAAGAAAGCTCCACCCATAGAATAATATTCTGCTTTCAAGAATAATTGATGATGAAGATTTTAATTTTTTCCCGTTCCCTTACGGAGAAATGAATTCTGTGATACAAAGCAATATTTAATATTTAAATGAATTTACAATGTCACAAGTTGACCATCGAATCCTCCTTTGTGTTTCATATGCAATATTCAACTTGACAATTGTCTTCCATAACGTACCCTAGGTGTGCAATCCTCTCAAGCGATAGAAAAGGGAATAATTTTGTTTTTGTTTTCTAAATGTAGTGACTGATCGCTCATATTTAAAAAAGTATGATGCTTGGCTAGCCTAATCAAACGATCAATGGACTTCAGGGAATCGAAATAAAAAAAAAACACACAAGATTTGCCCGTACTTATCAAGCAACATCCAATTTTGAACATTCATTCTGTATTTCATGAACAGAAATTTTGCACAACAAAAAGCATTGAAAACATAAAAGAACTGTTGGTCAAGAAGTAGTAGAATGTAATGTTTTTAATTTTTCTCATCACTCTTTCCGCTCATCTCACCTCTAATTTTATTGTATCTAATTTTGCTCTACTCATTGGTTACATCATCTAACTTTAAATGTCTGTCCATTTGTGTCTCTTAATGTGTTCTTAATTATTTTGTTTCAGTTAGCCACTGAAGAAAGATCTTGCTAGGATCGAACCGTCAGTAACTTTTACATATTTACCTACACAGGCTTTTTGCAGTATATAAGCAGTTTGATAACAATTTTTTTTCTCTCTCTTTGGTTTTCATTTTTGACAGGTTGACAGGCCACTAAAAGATTCAGGAAGTCGGCTGTTGTCTGTAACATTATCACAAAAGCAAAGATTAGTCCTGTTTGTAATGTTAAGCATCATTGAACATCATTGAAAACCAGGGATCGATCTCCGAGTTCTATTTAGAACATAAACGGTAGACAGACAAAGCTTGTCTTTGCCGAGACCGGTTTATCCCTACCTTTCATCCTTGATCTGATTGTCAAAGTTAATGGCCTGAGGAGGTTCCGGCGAGATGCTGTAACTGATAAACCGGAGATCTTCGTAGCAACCTCTGAGGGACCGACGAGAGGCGGTCGGGATGGAGGATGGAAGCCGCTCGGGGTCGTTGATACCGCCTATAAATAGCTCGAGGGCGTTCAGTGAGAGTGCAGCTCCAGCTGGAAGAGGAGAAGAAGAAAATATGACTTAGAAATGCAATTTTTTTTTAACCCGGGATGCACGCACCCCTTTGAGTGAGGACTCCAGGAGGTGCAAATCCTATAGGAATAAACAAGTAATGCAAGTGGTAAAGTGGGGGGGGGGGGTCGTTTTGATCAATTCATAAGAGGTGTGAGTAGTGGGGAAAAGGTTAAGACACACTGATGGAGAATAAGTACCCATATTACCACAACATGGATACATAACGTTCACTGGATTGGGCAGAAAATATGAAATGCAAATGATGTTAAATGAATATGTAACAGCAGATAATCAGAATGACTTACTTACACATGACATCTATCTAACAACACAGTTGGTTTTGCATTTGAGTCACAACGCCCCCCCCCGACCACAACTCCACTCCCCCATGGCACAATGTTATTTTGTAGCATCAGTGTGCCAACAGACATTTATAACATTTATAACAAACAGGTCTGCTAAATTTGAATGCAAACATCAAATGCTTAGCTTAACAGTGGGCCCTATATTATAACTGCACAAAAGAATGTATCCAGGCCTATCCTCATTTACATAAAAGAATTGGGGTAGAAGGGTACCATTCTCATTTTAGCCCCCGCCCCCCCCAAAAAAAAATAGCACTTATATTCCAAGAGTGAATCAGAGCTGGAGGTTTTCATTAGAATTAAACTAATGAGATGCAACTATCTGCTTTGAATACATGATAACTGTCAATCTCTATTTTGCGTATTCAAGCCTAATTATGAATGTGAATATAGCTCTTTGTGCAACTTTTTTTCATGTTGGCTCAAAAGGTTTTCTTCCACTGAACAAGATGATCCTTCTTCAAGAAATCTCACAAATAATAATTCACTTGATTATCTTTCCCGTATTTATACTTACGATAGACAACTTTGGCGAGTTCGAGGCCAGTTTCATCTTGTAATATCGCTGTACGGCCTTCACGGCTTACTCTGACATACTGCCAGTTACCATCACTAAAGTCTGACGAAGTCGTCGAGGCAAAGACTCCAGCCCCACTGTCCTGAAATCGGCAACATCATGAAAAAACTTGATTATTGATGGCAATTCGCAGGCTCTATTAAACTTTCAAAAATTAGTATGTTAACAACTTAAGAAAGCCAAATTTTAGAACATCTTTTAAAGAGAACATGTTACATTTGTGAGCAATTTATGAGCAAACAAGCATTTATTATTTTCACCTCTTCCAAAGGCTTTACGATAGTTTACACCATCAGCAAAACCATGCAAAATACAGAAAAATAATGGAATACTGTGAAAATAATTTATACCCTCCAGAGCCTATCGTATAACCGTATTGGTCATTACCTACACTTTGTTTTCTCTTCTGGCCTGCTATGTTATGTTGGGTTCCATGTATCGCATTCAACACTGATATTAAAGTAGATACTCCGGCCGGCTATGATGGCTAGCCTATTATTGAACCAGTGGCCAGTTACTAAATCTCATATTTAATTTTAGGATTGTATGGACTTTTATTTTAGAATAATGCAAGTACTTCATATGGGTACTGTGTAATGGACCTGCTATCACGACTGTTGCCATTTCCTTGCTATAAGGATTTTATTGGTTATGGTGTGACTATCTTTAGTAGAGATAGTTTACCCCCCGTGGTCTAATGATTGGTTACATTCACATATAACCTTCAAAGATTTAAAGAGATACACAGAGCAGACCTAAATATTTGTATCTTTCTATATAATGACACAGCTCAGTTAGGACAGCCTGTACACACTCACTTAAAAAAAAAATACGTGTTACAAAATTAGTTTTCAAACATCAAAGAATTGCACAGGATGCACACAGAAATTGCCAACCTCCCCCTTTTTCTTCATCTTTTGTTCTTTTCATTTAGTGGCCCTGTATTGACCACCCCCCCCCCCCCCGGCAAGCACATAGGATGTGTTGGCATGTCAGACTGATACTCCTGATTACACCAATCCAAATGTACTTTGACTGTTTAATACAAAGAATGGAATCAAGCAGTTAAAATAGTGTTTTTTTACCCTTGTGTTCAGGCCGAGCACCAAGCTACCTTCGTTCATGTACAGCAGGAGATAAGCAGGATCACCCAGGTAGAAGACTAGCCCGCTGGATGCCCTGAAGAATGGAGGAAATTACAACCAAATGAGTACAGAGTGACAAATATGATATTAACAATACTCAATTGTCAGAACTAGATGTCTTAACCACGTTTTAAGCGACATAGTTTATATTTTATTCATATCTCATTGTATAGGTCCAACAATGCAGTTGGGACAACTTTCTAATGCCAGTCTACCACTCCATAGGGCAGTTGCATGTCACACATCAAAACACTTGTGACAGCAGGAAGAGCAGGAACAGTTCCATGACAGGAATAGTACAGTGACATCAGGAACAGTTCTAAATCTTTACATAATGGAAACAGAATGTTCATACTGCTCCTACAAGTGAGTAGCACTTTGAAGCCAGAGGTGGAGGAGCCATGGGGTACAGGAGAGGTACATGTGCCCTTTTGTTGAAAAACATTCAAATACTGAAATTTGTGGTATGGGGATGAACGAAAGGATCCATTTTGCTGCAAAGTTTTTAGTTAACTTTGTGGTTTGCCCTTCCCCCACCCAAACCCCCACCCCCCTGGCCAAATCCAAGTCATATGACTCACTGCCCATCAATGTTTGTTCCTATCCAGATTGAACCTACATCCACCGCCCACTTCAAGCGTGACATGATACTTACTGTAGATTAGAAATTGTCCTAACTATGATAATCTCAATGTGCTTTTTATCTCTTCCATATATACCAAATACAGTCAGCCTACCCTCACAAACAAAGCAAGAGATACTATTACTGGGACCACAGCTTCAACATACCTTTACGGTATTAAATTTCACAAAAGATCGTTGGTTCCAATCCCATTCTAGTCATAGATTATTCTTTTCCCAGTATTAAATTTCATAGATTGACAAACTGAGTAGATAACACATGCATGCTACCTCAATTTGCATACAAATTGATTCCAGCAGATTATAAAACAGGTCTTCCTTTTTTTCTCTTTCCTTTTGTGAAAGCAAAATATTCTGTCAACAATTTACTTAATTTCAAAGCATTTTGTAAATTCTTTGCCACCATTATATATCTTAACTATGACTTCACCAACCAAAAGTTAGGATAAATAGCATACCTTGGCAATCACTATTGTAGAAGAAACATTCCCTGCAATAATAACAGTTGCAGCGAAGAATGGATCCAACAATCTGAAAAGTGTTTTGTCATTTCAACACTTTACAGAAAACTGAAATTAAACATGTGCCAGGGATGTCAGGATGACAAATCTTAGTTAATTCTATGTAATAAATTATAGAGGCAACTGTAACCAATCATGTATGGTAACTGTAAAGTGGGGGCGGGGGGAGGGGGGGTGAGGAGTGGGGAGGTGGAGCCTGTGTCAGTTTATCAGGCTTTAGACATGGTTGAGCTAGAGTGCTTTTACTGTGGAGACAGGTAAGCGAGTATTAAAGCAAAATATCTCGTAATCGATTGATATATATACCATGACATCCACCGTGACGTCAGGATTTTACACAAGGCCGGAAGAGGCAAGGAAGGATTGATAGCACAAAATACTGCTTTTAAATGATGGTAATAAATAACTGACTGATTCTGGTCAAACAAGTGATGAATACATTGACCCATATTGTCATCGGTTTCAGTGTTGTTTTCTTGTAAGCTGTTCAGATAATTGTGATACAAGAGAATAAAGTACAGAGGGAAGTAACTTTCCTACTGATTAAAAACTTCTACTAAACCGAACCAAGAATTGAGCTCGTCTTTATTACCTTGACTGATCACACACACTATTTATAGAATCAGCTTTGAATGATTGAAACAAGTTGAGATTAGCCTTTTGTGATGCTGATTTTTGTCAGACGTAACATCCTCCTAAATGAACATTTAATTTACCTATAGTTACTAATTAAAATATGAAGTGGATGTCATAATACCTGGTCCTGAACTTGATACTAATGATGGACCTATTATCAGGAATGAAGGTATGGTCCACACTGAAAAAGGCATCGCTTGATTGTATGGTGATTTTTGTCAGACTTTACATCGTCCTCAATGAATATTAATTTAGTATAGTTACTAATTACGATATGAAGTGGATGTCATAATACCTGGTCCTGAACTTGATACTAATGATGGACCTAGTACCAGGAGTGAAGGTATGGTCCACACTGAAAAAGGCATCGCTTGATTGGACGGTGATGACCGTGGGCGGGGCACAGAAATCGGACGGACACCCATCTCTGACGTCACCTCCTAGCTCTGAGGCACCGCCGATGTCCAGGGTTGTCACACCAGTGCGGATGTAATCAATGCACGTTACCAGGTAACCGTTCAGTCTATCTGTAGCAAGCTGTGGAAGTATAGATGTAAACAAAAAATGATTCTTCTTTGTGATTCTTGATGCATCATATTTTAGTTCTTCAGCTGGTTTCAATATGAGTTTTATGTCATTCAATATTTTGAACAAAATCAGTATACTCTGACAATGAAAAAAAAAAATTTAGTGGATGATGTTGGATGAGTTTGGGAGGAGACAGGTAAGCGAGAGCGCTATCAAATCGGTCCTTTCTAGTTCTGCAAAAACTTGACAAGCTGCAGTCTCTGAAATCACTGCGAATACCTTTCAGGAATTTCTGGCAGACACTTCTGGGCAAAGTACCTGCACAAGTACCTGGACATTCCCCAATTCATACATAGTGTGACATATTAGAACTAAAACTATCATTTTTAAACCCTCATAACTAGCCCATTGTGGCAATGTATTGTTGCCCACAGTTGGTATGGCAACTTCACAAACGTCCGGTCATCAACCAATCAGAAAGCTTTCTTGAGGTATTTTCAATCACTTCCGCTAACCTGAGTTTAGGCTTTGAGAGTGATTTGAGAGAAAAATTGTATCCAAGTTCCTGAAATGCAATATACTGGACTTATACCAGTGATTCCTCCAACAATATGTGAAAACGGGATCTTTTTTAAACATATTCTCAAAACTAGCACATAGATTGAGATGTTATAGCGCTGCACAAAATCTTTGGAGTCTATAAATGGGACAGATCACGCGCATTAGGAACCAGAGCCATATCTACGGCACTGTTAGGACCGATATGATAGCGCCTTCTGCAGAAACGCTGAAGATCCGTATTGATGAGTCAGCCCCTCTGTGCAGAGCTTACTATATACGTTGACTGATTGTTTATAAATTCTAGATAATAAATCCACCAAACATGTTCTTTTATCTTGATATGAACAACTGTGGATGATATTGAACACCATAAGTGCTTGACAGATTTGAAATGCATTTGTAAAAATATGTATATTTGATGCCATACAAGCATTAAGTTTTGCTAAAATTTTGCATTGCATCTGAAATACTGAAAATATGGTATGTGTGGTAGACTAAGAAGCCCAGCCACTTCATTTGATGAGTCCGAGATGTACAGGTTATAGTATCTGTTTACGGTCCAAACGTATCAAAATCAAACATACCCTCAAATCATAGACATCCTGATATCCACCGATAAATAAATCTCCATTTAGTTTGGTCAGGTCCAAAGCGCCCGAGGACTGTGGTGTCAGGTACTCCACGGGTACGGCTTGGTCGTCTAATGTTGCAAATGTGGTCCCTCTGATGGTACTTCCTAGGTTAAATAGAACCACTTTATGTGTGGTGTTGGTGGTGAGTGTCTGGTTGCCTACAAAAACCTGCAAGGGAATACAAAAAAAAATAGTGTACAATAAAACAGTTAGATGAAAATGATACTCAATCTCCTTCCCAGGGACAAGGATTTCACGGTTTCCAGATCTGTAAAGAACCACAAATACCTTTCTAAAGAGCGTAACATATTTTCTTCATATAAGATTGTTGATATTCGGGGATACTCATTTGGAATATGATCAATATAGGACTTGCTATACTGCCCATACACATTAAGTTCTACAATATTTAGCCATATTGTACGTGATAGTTTCACATAGTGTGTTAACTAATAAATTATGGATCAAGCCAAATATTATGAATGAATTAACACTGTGTCGAAGAATGACATATTATGTTCAATTCTCAGAATTTGGTTTTCAATTCTCATGGTGCCCATGTTTCTGACTCAAGTGAAACCATGCATACCAGCTTAGTTCCAGCACACAGCATAGCACGGAACCTCACTTTTCTCATATTTGGAAGATCTCAAAATCTGTCGTTACTTGGGAAGAGTGGGAAATTAAATCTATTTTGTGAAAATGTAGGCCTACTTCAAAAAGGTCAAGCTTAGTTTCAGGCATGGTGATTGATATCAAGATGCAGTCAATTTAAATTAAAACTGTTCTTTGAAGTTCTGCACTTTCCCTACTATCCCAACATCATATCCCTCCCTCCCTCCCCCGACCCCCCCCCCCCCGTTCCCACCTCCTTGTATATGCTAGATGAGTCCCCTAGTCACCTGAACTAAACCTTTACTTCAACACCTGCTTCAGTTTCTTCTAAATATCTTCACTGAGTCCTTTATAAATACACTAGTCTAACTTTACCATCCTGTATGCAAATGAACACAATTTGGACTGCCAACATACATGCAGACACCTTAATATTGAAAACACCCGTCCAGAAGGTTATATCTTGATTTGAGGCTATAGAGACATGCACACTTTCTTTCTATTACTATTGTATGCCTGAATACTACTGCCCCTCCAAAGGCTGCCATTTCTCTACCACGCACTCTTCTCTCCCAAAAACAAACTTTCCCACAACCGAGGCTTACCCTGCAAACTTCTCCCCTCCACAGAGGACTATACATCACAGGTAAACAAACCTGATGCTTTGAACTTGTAGGTCAAGGACATTTAAACAAAGACTCTACAAGTGTTTTGGGGAAAACTTCATAAATTATTGTGGGTGAAAAAAAAAATAAAGACTTGACCTTTGTGACCCCAGTAACTAGTCATCTTTGGGAGATTGAACCATTTTCAGCAGAGGGGGAGAGGGACCTCCTAACCACATGTAAATAAACTGCTTGAAGACTTGTTTACATTGGCAACATTTCATGACTCAATTCTAACATCTTATGATGGCTTGTTTCATGGCTTGTATTTATTGCTATAGGTTTGACATATTTATTTTCCCATTTAGGAGAACTTGCAGAAGTCAAGATCATTATGTTGTAATAAAACGAGGGGAAAACTTAGCACTGCTTGGCAAAGTGATCCCCTACAAAATATAAAGTAAATTTAGAAAGCTCTCCCTCCAAAGCTAAAACAACAGAGCTTACTTTTGTTTGTCTGTTGATTCTAATGTCAGGTTTTAACGAGGTTAGGTCAATCTTGTGATGGAAACATTTGAAAGGATAAATGTGTGAGTGTGTGTAATTCGTGACAGGAAAAGGTAGGTAAAAGTTCACACACACTGCAAATCTTGAAAAGCCCAAGGCCATCAAGCATGGCACAGTTCACAGACTGAGGGTTTCAAGATGACCACAAATTGCCATACAAAACAGGACGAAACTAGGAGCTTTCCACATTGATTCATTTTTGGTGTGTGTTTCTAATAAACAATGTTATTTTAATAAATGCAAATATCAACATCGTTCATATCGCGATTTGGACAAACTTTGTGGTTTGAGGTAGTACTGTAGCATACATGTAGTCATCAAGTGACTTTGGTGTAGGATGCGGGTCTAGTTTTAATCTTACTTAGTTTTATCAACCACTTTATTTTCTTCACTGTTTTCTTGCTCCATATCTGATTTGATCTCAAACTGTTTCATTCTTCTTTCCTGTTTATGGAAACTTACTTTAGTAGATACAGTTACTAACAAGACCTGTCTGTACTATAATGAGTCAATCTTCTAGTTTTTTTAGTAAACAAGAGCGTGAACATCTCCATGACTGCATGTGTATAGTCTGCCTTTCATTAAATTCTCTCTAAGGGGTAGAAGGATAGGTCACACAGCAGGGGTACCCTCACCTACATAACATCAATCATTAGTTTAACAGTATACATATGGGATAGTTTTCTATATAGGAACAAGACTTTGCAATTCAATCTCATAAAAACATCTCAATTTTTTTTTATATACTATGTAGACTGTACAGTCTATACACAGAAAGCTACAGAGACCGAAGAAATTCAAACACACTCTCCAATTTCCTACAACCATGGGGCTTTAGCTTGCTTCAATAAATGGAGTAGTGTGTGGGTAAGGGGGGGGGGGGGGGGTGGGGGGATGAGTTGGATGGTAAGTGGTGATAGATGGGAGGGTGATGGTGTCACTGATGATGGGGCAAAAGGGGGGGTGAGAAGAGATGAGGGGTGTAGAGAAATCCACTTTTAGGAAGAAACCAACAGAGTGATTTGACTGGCAGTGGGTTTGTCCGTATGTCACTTACTCAGTGTGTGTTTACACATTCATCCTGCCAAGCTGCAAATGAGGTCTTATAAACAATATCTGAGACATATCGCTGTGACTCTCACCTCAATCAAAGCCCCAGCGGTCACCCGCCACTCAATGTATATTCTCCCTGAGTTCACGCCCAGCGCAAAAAAAAGGCCCTGCTCTTCTGGACTGCTGTCACCCGATTGGTAGATGAGCATCCCGTGGTCCGAGCAGAAACGAAACTGGAATTCTAAGACGTTTTCGGCTCCCCGCAATAAATTGCTTCCACTGTTGGCAGGTGGTGGAAATTTGATGTAGGAATTAATGTCCACAAACTTATTCAACGATTGGCATTCGACCGGTGTGAGAAAGGCTGAAAGAGAGAAAACGGGGCATTGTAATCATGCAGTTTGACAAGGATAGCAGATCAAATTGAAGCACTTTTGGTCACCAACAGATTGTGAATTTTAAAGTGACAAGCATCTTCTGGATACACAGTGGGGGTATATTGGTGACCTGGTATGACCTTTGATCCCAACCCAAAACAATTGCAACCCAGAACTCAATATGGTGCATCTATATAAGAAGTTTGAAGTCCAACCAACTTAGGAATATTGAGTTATCGTTTTTACAAGCCAAAGCGTTACACACACACGCAGCTGTGTTTTACATTCAGACCGAAGACCCTATTGTTTTTTCCATTGTTTAAATCCACATACCCTAACCTTAACAATACCCCTTAAAAATAGAATTCTTGCAAGGATGTGGTAATTATTTAAAATTCACATCCGTGGACCTGGAATTCTTTGTTCAAGTCCTCAGTCAGAATACAAAACAAGTGCACACGCACACACTTTTGTTTCAGCCTCATTCATGATTACTTCTCAAGAGAGAAACAGATCTTGCTTAGGGCCTTTGATAAAACGGGATAACCCTGTTCAATCCCAACGAGGCAATAATTCGTCAGACTCGATAGGAAATTTAAATCCTTAAATACAGGAAGGTTTCTAAGACTGCAACAAACTTTACTTTCTAATAAACGCCTAGAGTTCCCATACATTAAGTACATGCAAAGTAGTCCTTTTAATAATAAAGGACATAGCTTCTACGACTATACAACTAAAGTCCTTGTGTAAGGAACTATACAGTTCCTAGGACTAAAGCAACTCTCTAGTCCTTTAGAGCTAGGTTATAGTTGCTATGACTACAGAAAGTGCACTCCTTCTATTTTTGTCAGTGTGCAACTATGACATCACACCTGTTTGCTTCAAGTTCACTTTTGGTAGAATATCAGATAACTTCAACGGTCAATATCTCAAAAACGGTACATAGGATTTGAATGCAAGTTTCACCAGAATGCTTAGATTGTGTTCCTCTGTAACATAGCAAAACATTATGTTGACCTGGACTAGTTGTTTAATCTAAGACTAAAAACTTGAAATTTCACTTACCAAGTATAAATGAAAGACTATATATCCAAACAGGGCAATTTCCTAAAAAGTTTATGATTCTTCGTACGACGGCCTTTGACCTCTGGTTACCAGCACCAGGGGTCATCAACCCATTGTCTCTCTTTCCTCTCATCATAATGTTCTTGTTTTTCTCCAATGTTCATTTGGATGTGACAGGGTTCTCTGAGGACTTCCACTGCGGTCCACTTCTTTCATCGTCCTACAAGAAATGGTACCTTCACATTTAATCATCCCCTTTCAAGCATGCATGCTAACATATCTCCATGCAGTGTGGGTCCTACATTCCCGTAGCACAAAATATATCCTCACAATGGTAAAATTAATTCACACGATTTGATTCTGTGGATGAAAAAAAAAGATAAATAGGAGTGCGAAATGGTTGCCACACCTACATTACTTTTAATACAGACCATACAGTAACAGATTTCTTTCTGCTCTTACTCCGCAATTCTTGGTACACATACATGTACACTCTGTAGAGCAGTGCTGATTGCCCACAGCTAGAACTTGGTAAACACTTCAGTATCAAAGATTTGGAAAAATTAAATTCCTTGGTTACAGTTCCGTACAAAAAACGATCAGGGAAAAACCGTACCAAAAACGCACGTTGGTGGCACTTTGGATGGTAGAATGAGAAGGATGGGCATTGACTGGGGGAGCCGGTCATAGAGGGCGCGCAGTGTGTAAAGGTTCCAAGTTCATTCTAGGCACAGTAGAAAGAAGTGCTAAGGTTGTGGGGAAACAGGTTAGCGAGGTCAATGTATTAACCGTCAGTTCAGGGTTCAAATGCACACATCCAACAAAACTTTGCTGGGGACGTTTCAACACCATCTAAAATTTTCCCTGGATATGGATGCTCTGATAATGTGAGAACAGTCAGAACACCATATAAGCATTTCTTGGTGTGCTAATACAGGCGCACAAGATATTAACGTGTCATTTACAAATAGCATTTGAGATTGAAACATACAGATGGGTTCTTTCTAGATCATGCTTACAGGTGATGCAAAAATGCAGCAAGTCAAAAGTTAGCTGTATCTTTACACATCAACCAATGAACATAGATCCCTTTAATACTGGGGTGAAGATGAGATGCCTTTTGCCACTTTGACATGAGAACATTAAAGTTCAAGCATAGTTATATGGAAAACAGCTTACTAAGTAAAATCACATAGTGACATAGTCAACAGGTGTGACAGCTTCTACAGAGGTACACAGTATGTATTCCCAAGAGTTCATATCATATCTCAGAAAGGGATACATACAAAGTTCAACATGTAAAAACTTGGTAAACTAACATACAGTGTTAGCAGTTCTCCATATATTACATACAGTATGTTATTCTCCTTTTCCATAGAACAAACTGTACAATTCCGAGCATTAAAACCTTTTGTACAAGGCTACTGTATTTAAAGTGAACTTTTTCAGGCACATTTGTGAACGGAGTGATGAAAATGGGAACTATTGTGCTGTACAGTATGCTAATTTGATGAACTCACACCAGGTCAACTATTCTAATACCCTCAATATAATGAACCAAATAACTATTCATAAAAATATTCAAGTGTTGAGTACATACTTTTCCAAATTCTTTAACCCTTTGTAGTAAGTCCATAACAGTGAACAGAGTGAATGCAGATAATAATGACCAGGACAAAATTTGTGTGGTCGTCCGATCCTCAGGGATGACTAAATTTCTGTTTGGACAGCCAAAATACCGCACCCCCTCCCCTCCTAAATAGGTAAATTGATAAATTGGTATCACCCTCTATCGCTTTGGAGATACTGAAATAATTAAACAGAAATAATTTTCACTGCCTATGATCCATAAGAACAGGAGTTTCACTGGCTCAAATCAGTGCTCTATGCACAAAACCCTACAAATCTCTCCTACTACAGTATACATATTGTTTAACTCTGTTTCACTTTGCTACAGTTCTCCAGACAACCAAGACAAATTCCTTAATAACTTGCCCTGATGACCATCTCAACTGTACAGGGAGGAGGGGGAAGGGGGGTGGGAGAGGCCATCCTGCTACCTATGAGAGTAGGACTTTATACAGTACATGAGATTGAATAATCCACAATTTGTATTTTTGATCGTATGTTACTATCAAAAGCTGTAACTTTCATCAGCTAGCAAGGAGAGGCAAGGAATAATTCTTTGTTCAAATTTTGTAAAGCATTTTCTAAGGCTCTGTAATTTTCTCTCATTTGATGAATATTCCAAAACTTACTGGTTTGGATATTTACGAGTGACGAGCTTACCTGTCTCCTCACAACCTTAGCACCTCATTCTACCGTGCCTATAAAGTCCTGGTAAAATAATAACACTGTGCGCCCTCTATGACCGAACCCCCCCCTCGGTCACTCCTCACTACTCATGAGACCACTCCTTAAAAGTGGCCTCACGGTCACCGAAATAGGGGTGGCCAGAATCCTCTGGCCACCCCCAAGGACTCCCGTCGACTAAACTTCTCAAAGGTGAGCCCTTAACAAAAGGCACTGATGCCTTCCTAGCAGGGAGAGTGTAATCCTCCCCGCCGCAGCGGGTAAGGGGGGGGACACTCTCCTGAGCCCTGCAGGCAAAACTACCCCTTTTTCCTAACAAGGAGCCTCATCCTGTAAAGGCCCAACACTTGCTAACCCTAAGACAACTTAGGTGAGTACGCATATGAAAAACACAGGGTGCAAAGTTACCCTCACCGATAGACCTGGCCGGTGACTCTTAGTAGTTGTTGGCTCTGTCTATCTGGTGTTGTGCTTGGAGTCGTGAGCCTAGTCGAACGACTGCTCCCCCGTCCGGCTGTGTCCCACCCCCTCGGGGGAGGGAGGCGGGAATGGAGACAGGTAAGCTCGTCACTCGTAAATATCCAAACCAGTAAGTTTTGGAATATTTACTTCGCTCCTCGCTTACCTGTCTCCTCACAACCTTAGCACCGAGTGGCACTGCCCGATGGTGGGAGGCCCGAGGGGTGGGACCAAGTACCAACCGGACCTCGCATCGCCGAGCTACCAAAAGCTGCCTCGGCGTGTAGAGTGTCAGGTAAGTAACAGGCGACGAACGTAGTTGGTGTTTTCCACGCTGCCACCTTGAGGATGTCCTGTATCGGGATACCGGTAGAGAGAGCTGTGGAAGCCGAGGCCCCACTGATGTTGTGATCTCTTGGCCGGGTATCCCCCCATCGTGAACGGGTGGATCATCTCTACTAGCCATCGGGATAGGGTATCCTTGGCGGCTGCTGTTTAAGGTGGTCGTGGCAGGATGAAAAGGGAGGTTGTTTGTCTCAACTTCTCTGTCCTGTTTAAGTACCACTTCAGTGCCCTGACTGGGCACCATCGCTTGTCCTCAGCCACTGATGAAAGGGTTTTGATTTCCGGAAAGAAAATGTCCCCGGGCAAGAAAGTCAAGGCCCGGTTCTTGGCAATAAGGGACGGGTCTGGAACCGTCCTCGCCCCATGGCCCTCGAATCTGATGTGGTTCTGTTTGGATGTTAGGGCTTGGAGGTAACTCCTTCACGCTGACGCTACCGCAATGACGAAGGGTGTTTTCTTTGTAAGAGCAGCCAGGGAAGCGTTCCCCGTTGATTCGTACAGCGGCCCTGCCAGGGCATGCAGCACTGCTGAGAGCCCCGCAGAGGGGGCTAACTGTCTGACTCGTGGACGGCGATTAGCCATGCCTTTGGTGAGCTGGTCAATGTCTGGGCTAATGCCCAGCGTGGAGCCGTCTGGAAAACCAGACGTCCCCGTCTGGGGCCTGCGTGTGGGACCTGCGGCCTGGGACCCGGGGTCTGGAGGGAGCCACTAGGATGAATTTACCCTTGGAGCTGCGAATCTTCCTCAGTATCTGGCTGATCATGCCAAAGGGGGGGAAGAATTTAAACCTCTGGTCCGTCTCAAGGCAGGGACCTGGCGCTATGTGGAAGGCTGCAGGTGGGACCGCCTGTTACAAAAGATGGGCAGCCCATTGTTGCCCTTTGTCGTAAGCAGGTCTATCAGAGGTATGCCGAACATGTGGAAAAACCTACCGCATATTCCTTGCGAAGGGTTCACTCGTCGGGGTCGAGTTGTCCCCTGGGCAGAGCATCGGCCCTCACACTCTCCTTTCTGGCTATATGGGAGACCCATAGGGCCGTGCCAGATTCTGCAGCTGTGGTGAGGGTCTCCCATGCCAGACGGCACAGTCCCTCTGCCCTGGTGCCACCCTGTCTATTGATGTAGCTACTGTACAGTATGCCACCACCATCGTGTTGTCTGAGAGGATGGTGATCAAAGTGCCCTGTACTTGGGCTTGGGAGGACTCCAGAGAGCCCCAACCCCACAGTCCTGAGAGCGAGGCGGAAGTACATGAAACCTGGTTATCTTTGCAAATAGGGTGTTGGGGCCGATCCTTTGCCCTGCTGACGCCACTGTGGTGCAGGAAAGTGGTTTCTCTGTATATGCTGCTAAAGAAGTCAAGGACAGTGGCCTGTATGATGACCTTGTTAGCACCTGCAATACAGCAGCACTCGCAGTACTGCTTGCAGTACCACAGTACCGCTGATGACCCCTTTAGTTATCAACCAGTTGCAATCAGAAAACCTCTGAAGAAAAGTACTGCCTTGATGATATAGACCTAAGCTGTACCCTGTAGGGAGGTTTCATGGAGGTTCTTTCCATGAAAAATAATATTAATAATAATATTGAGGGTTGAACTGCGCCGGCCTATCTATCGATAACGAAGCCAGAGGCGCTAGCAATATTACCCTTCTCAAAAATAACCTGTTAAACAGAGAGAAATCCCTCCTGGATGGAAAGATGCAATGGAGATAAAGTGCCTTGCCCAAGGAAACAACAGAATGATCTGGCCAGGACTAAAACCTGCAAGCCTTAGATCACCAGTACACTGCCTACACCGCTTGACCACAGTTCTCTCCAAAAATTGAGTACTGAATGGATAGTTTGCTTCATGAGAGTCTTAATCAATGCTACAGCTGCTATGTGGCTTTTACAACTACAGTATATGTATGTATTTGTGTATGTAATTTAGATCATCCTGCAAGTAGGAACTTGTGAAGAAGCCTCATTGGCTTATCAAAGCCGCAAGCTGACCAAAGTCAGTCTCGTACATTCATATTTAATGTCCATGACTATGAATTGTCAACAGCTCTGTAACTGGACAACATACATTACTCTTGGGGTGACTTGAACCGGGGACCTTTTGATTGGAAGGCACCGGGTTTAACCACTGAGCTAACTAAGCTACAGCCCTACTCACCAGGAACAAACTCCCAACGGGGGATGTGTAGGGTGGGTTTGTAGAAATTCCACCTCATAAATCCTGGCTGTTTAACGGAGTCCAGGGAGTTACTCAGCAAACACAAAGGCGTTACTAAATGTTTAGTCTTTTGCTATGATAGCGTTATTAGAGGTGTAAGAAATATGTTACCGAAACCCTTTAGGGGCTATTATTTCAAGACAATTTCCGTTAAGACCTTAATATAACATTAATATAACGTAATATCTCATAGACATCTTATGTCAACGTTTTATCAACACCACATTTAACGTAATAAACACGTATTGAATGTTATGATAACGTACCCGTTACTTCTCAAATCTCTTCCTGTCGAGATGTGTCCATTTCGTTGTGCAGTAAAGGTTTCCAGCTTCCTATTGAAACCACCTAGCGCCTAGGCTAGTCAAGACTAGGCCATCAGGTGCTACGAAATGCAACTCTACTTAAGATGTCGGAACATCGAACATTGCTCATGAAGCGCATGCTGTATGTTCGGAGCGTGTTAGCGCTTGTAACTTGCTGGGGTTGTATCCTACCCCTTTTTCAACTTACTAACGCGTTTGTCTTGGTAATTCACCAAAGAAATAGGAAGAAAGGCTTATTCCATATGATCGCTCACGTAGTCGATAGCTCGTTGCGGTAAAAGTTGAGCTTACACGTGTCAAGCCAGGTGGCTGCTTGGCCCCCCCTCCCAGTCTCTTAACAAATGTGCCACGTTGTACCTTTTTTTTTTTTTCTGGCAGTTTGCCAAGGATCTATGAGCGATATGTTTCCTGGCACTTTGCCAAGTCTCGAGAAAGTTCTCTTCCTAGCAGTTACGGAATACTGTACGTCATGAGAACCGATTTGAAACCCCTCAGTCTTACGCATTTTAACATGTTCTGGAAGTGGGTTCACCAGTGTTTTAAACGACAGTGTTTTTAAACACAAGTAAGATTTTAACCTAGGCAAATGGCGATGAATTATGATTAGAGAGGAGTATAATTAGCGAGGAGAATATGACCCCTGAGTGTCTGCAGGTACTCGATAAATAAACACACATTTGGGATGTGTAGTGGTAGCGGTGTTTTCCCGCAAATGATTCGAACCTGTCGTCGCCGCTCAAGCTGCTAGTTCCGGGGGGGGGGGGACACTCCCCCTATTCTGGGAAGCGGGAGTGACCGTCCTCTGTAACCCCGAAATCTAGGGGTCGACCTCGTCGTCTAGGCCGGACAGGTTGCCCGACGCTCTGCAAACCAGGTCGTGGGAACCTGGCTCGGGGCTGGTTCTCTTTTCGGATTGGGCGCTTGCCCCTGCTACCCCGTTCTGGGGGCCCGGCATTGGTAATCTCATCGGTTCCCGGCCTCAGGACCGGCCGCGGCTCCGGTTAGGGGGTCTGCGGGCCGGGCTTCTGCACCTGCTACCCCGTTCTGGGGGCCTAGCAGTTGTTAATCTCGTTGTAAATGTTGTTGTAGTTGTAAATGTTATTGTAAATGTCGCAGTTGTAAATGTTGTTACTCTCGTAGGCTCCCGACTTCGGGACCAGTTTTGGATCCCGTTTGGAGATCTGCGGACCGGGCTTCTGCCCCTGCGCCCCCGTTCTCGTCGGGCCCGGGCCCTACGGAGCCAATCTCTGAGGACCCAGCAGTCGATTGTATAGCTATGGTTCCCGGCTCCGGGGGCGGTCTCGGATCTGGAGTGAAACCTCGGTTCTGCCTTCCCTTCGAGTCTCGCCGTACTCGGGGTCTCGCCGGACCCGGGGCCTCGCCGGACCCAGGCTCCCGGAGCCCGTCTCTGTGTGCGTACCACGCCGGGTACCACCACGCCAGTACTCCCCGACCCGGACATTCTGTCCTTTCCGGTGGGATTTTTTTTTTTTTTTTTTTTTTTTTTTTTAAATATTTTTTTCTCGCCGGACCCGGGCTCCCGGAGCCTGCTATGGGACCGGCTCCGTTTCAGCGACCCCTCGGTCGTACTCTCTCTCTCGGACCCGAGCTCTCCGTGGCCTGTAGCCCGCGCTCTATGGGTCTCTCTTGCTGCGACCCGGACTGAGACGTTGCCTCTAGCCCGGCCGAGCCGTGCCTCTTCTCAAGAGGTCTTTTCTTGGCGGGAGCCTTGCTCCTGCCCTTCCCTCTGGCCGTAATCAACCGGACGTCGCCGGGACCATTAGGGGTACTCTTTGCTGCGACCCGGACTGAGACGTTGCCTCTAGCCCGGCCGAGCCGTGCCTCTTCTCAAGAGGTCTTTTCTTGGCAGGAGCCTTGCTCCTGCCCTTCCCTCTGGCCGTAATCAACCGGACGTCGCCGGGACCGTTAGGGGTACTCTTTCTCTCTCTCTCCACCTCTCCTTCGGCCCTCTCCTGGCCACTTTCCTCCACCTCTCTCACCACTTCTCCCTCCTCCTCTCTCTCTCTCTCTTGTCTCTCCTATATCTTTTTCTGGGGCACCGATGGCCTAAGGAATCAAGTCCAGCCTGCCCTAAAGCTTGCTTCTTAGACTCGTAAGCCACTGGTCTATCTAGTGCCACTGGGCTGGCGAAAAATTTATGCAGACCAGGCGTGGGTCCCGTCTGGTGTAGGTTCTACACTTAGGACACAAATCGTGTTCGAACCAGGTTCTGCCTGGCCGAAACATCGAGTAGTTAAAAAGCTTTAGCTGGTTACGAGACAAACTAAAACGCTCGAATTAAGGAAAGACTAACTCTTAAGCTGACGGAAAAATGCAAACTAACAAGAGAACGGGAGATAACGGGAGGTACATAACGGTGAGTAGAGGTACGTAGCGTAACCTAGCAACGGCAAAATACGAAAAACGCTACGAAGTGGCCTAACAAAATCAACACAAGCTGAAAAGGAACATGAGAGAGCGAAATATAGAAGAAGAAATCGTGAATAGAAATACAATGTAGACATGCTATGAACATGAAAATACAACGACACGCCTATAGCGTGGGGAAGGGAAAATGGCGGGAAACCTAGGCAGTTCGCGGAACTGCTACCCCCGCAAAAAACCTAAGGGCGGAAACGCACTAGGAATAAAAACAGTCCCCAAAACCCTCCCTTTCAACAAAAAAGGATACTTATCGGGCTGGAAAGGACTGCAATACTCCTAAGAATCCGAGGAAAGAAACTTCCAAAGATCGCTAAAGAAAACCAAGACGAAATCCAAGGGAAATATATCCACAAGAAATTCACGTGAAGACACTTTTAATGGTAGAATGAGTAGTGAGGAGTGACCGAGGGGGGGTTCGGTCATAGAGGGCGCACAGTGTTATTATTTTACCAGGACTTTATAGGCACGGTAGAATGAGGTGCTAAGGTTGTGAGGAGACAGGTAAGCGAGGAGCGAAGTAAATAATATAGTTTTGGGAAAAAACCTGCTTCTTGACCATTGGATACAGCATTTATATTAGAACAAGAAACTTATGGTGAACACCCTTTTTCATTTGCTGCTGCAGTTTTATGGAACAATCTTCCTATTACTATCAGAAAATCTGCTTCTATATCAACCTTTAAGACTGCTGTTAAAACACATTGATTTTCTTCTTATTTTGCTTCATACCTTTTCTTGTGTTTGTTTACATGTAAAGCGCATTGAGACCGCCTCAGGTATATTGTGCTATATAAGAATCTATTATTATTATTATTTGCGATGCTATATACTGGATATTGGATAAACTATTTCCTAAGAGAATGTGACTAGTTGACACACTTACACAAACATACATGTTTGTATTACATTCAGACCGAGGACCCCATTGTATTTTCCATTGTTCAAATCCACGTACCCTAACCTTAACAATACCCCATACAATAGAATTCTTCCGAGGACGTGGCGATTCTTTAGAAATCACAACCGAGGACCTGGAATTCTTTTGTTCAAGTCCTCGGTCAGATAGCAAAACAAACGCACACATACATACACCTACCCATACACACAGACATTCATACAGTACACACATATATACCTTCAGTAGCTACATCCAGTCTACAGTAGATGCATTAAGTAAATTCCATGATTTTAAGTGTACAATTGTGTATACACTAAACTAGTCCAAAAAGAAGATTAGCCTTTAATGATTGAGGAATTATACAGATAATATATGGCATAGACCTATATAGAATAAATAATTTTTTATTCCTCCTTTAAGAGGTAATTGCTTTTCTTTCCCACTGCACTTTTCTTAACTTCTCAAGTACCCAGACATATCAGAGACAGCACTTTATCTATCCATCAATCACAGAGTTGTCAAATATTGACGAGATGCAGACTCGCAGAATAAATCAGCTGTGAGACCTGATATTCATTACCATCATCACAGCCTGTCTAACCAAAGATCTGTTTGTACACTTTCAATGTTAATTTAGACCCCCCTCTCTCCCCCTGCCCCCCCCCCTTTCACCCTCACACATTTCTAGTTTCGTCATTTACGACCCTATCCAGAAACTGGAAGGTTGTCCAGTAATTTGGGTGTGAATTGGTATATACAGTACTTACAAGAAGGAAGTGTAATATTTTAATTCAAGCTTTGAAGTACTGTAACTTGTGGAATTGCAGGCTATATGAGCTAAGATATATATGGCAACAGCGTGGAGAGAGAGAGAGAAAGAGAGAGAGGTGGAGAAATAGATCAAAATTTAAAGTATTTTAAGTATGTAAATATTTCATAACAATCAATTCTATTTTGTCATATTTCAATTCTGTTCTGTCAAATTTGTCAGACAAACAAACAATAATGTTCCAAAATAAGTGTGCAGATGATTTCTTGTTTTACAATGCTTGAAGGAGCATTGTGGGAGTGTGTGGGGGAGGGGTGGGGGAGGAGGAGGAAGGGACTTGTATCTCCATCATACTTGAAAGCTCCTCCTTTTTGTTTAGCTCGTCTCAGAATGTTGATCCATTGTTGTCATGAAAATTTAAATACAAAAGAAAAACATCCTTGTCTCTCTCAACCTCCCCTCCCACTCCCAGCGTATTCTCGCTTGTGTTCTTTCCATCTTCTTTGACTTCCAACCACTTCTCCCCACCTCATTTCTTAACTCCTTCCATCCTCCATTTCCAAACCTCTTTCTCCCTTCCAGCCTTACCTAACCTACTGCATTCTCCCTCCAATATCTCCTCTCCTAATCCCCCGTTCCCAAGTTTGCTCCCCTCCCAAACTCTCGCTCTCCAAGTACCCTTCTATCTACCCAGCTGGAAGTATTGGTTACAGCAATGCTTGTGTACAGCGATTTGCATAGAGAGTACTTTCAAGTATATACCCAGAACTGCACCTATATAGGAAGCCCATACCACAGTATATGTACCACATCATCAATAATCCTACTACCTGGGATAACCATCAGGCAATCAGATCTACCCACACACATCACCTTGTTTTTTGTTTCTTTATAGAAAACAGTTATAAAGGCCTTTCAAAAGTTCACCAATTTGCTGACAGAGCATATTTATCTTTAAGTGCATTCAAGTAGAGGATAATATATGTAATTGCTACACAAAATTCAAACAAATGGCAGCTTTAATGGAGTTCAGTAATCAGTATAGACCTAATTATTTAAATGATGCTATAAGTACTGAAAGTTTTCAAAGGTATTATTTCCTTGGAGGCCTAGTAGTGTTGTATTGCCTTTGTTCCTGGGTGTCAATCAAGTCCCACCGATCAATTTACCCTTACACAGTGTACATTACATTCCTCTCAACTATTATATCATAGTATTTAATAATGCCATCATATGACAATGAAAAACTGGTTGTGAAACACTAAATTATCATCATAATAATAACAATTACTCTTAATTATGTAGTGCAGACTCCAACAAAAGTTGCTCAATGCGCTTTACAGGTGATGACACAAGTTATAGTACCAAATACAATTTCTTCTACGTACCTATTAAACATAGCGTCTGATTTATTGTTAGGATACATTAGGATGTTTAACAAAATTTTCCGGGTGTCCATGTACCCAAAGCCCCAGACCCACCCCCCCCACCCCTCCACCAGGTATGCTCACACCGTCCAGTGTCACAAACCAGTTTACTGCCTCTCACACGAGAAATCCCAGGGGAAAACTCAATAACAAATTTCCGTTCTACTTCTTTTAACCGAAACATAATTGGGAAGGTAGGCAACATGTTATTGAGAAACAGAAGGTAGATCTACTATCTGGTGGGTAACAGTCCCATGACCGTTGGAGGTCTCCCTACTCCTTTGGAGGTGATTGTGAGCAAGATATGGTAGAGGCACAGAATGATAATCATCTATGCAGGGTGAAAGGGTGGTAGCAATGAGTTGACAGGGTGAAGATTGAGCAGATTAACACACTGGAAATTCAATCACTTCCAATGTATATTCTTTTTTTCTAAATATATCATATATTTTATATAAATATATTAAAACAACATCTATTTGCAAAGAAAATAAGGTTAAGCAAGCATGTTGATGAAATCCTCTTCAAATGTTCAGAAAAAGGGCAAAAAAAGCAAAGAAAGGTACATCTTTGAAGCACTCATTGAATGGTTGCCAGTTTATTGTAGTTTTGCCCTGGAACAAAACTTGGCATTTTTCACCCAACGGATGTCACTTTTAAAGCAATTAGTTTTTACAGATTCTTTTCATTTCTATCAACCATGTTGCCAAGACACTTTGTTAACTAGTGTTAATACTCATGATAACATCCAAAGAAAGGCACTTCCTGATGCAAAGGAACTGTATTATGAAGAAGAACCTTTTAGACTTAAACACTTATTGAAGTTGGTTGCAAATTAATGATGATTTTGCGCAACAAAATGGAGCATTTACTCCCCATAAGATTGCATACATGTGACCAAACTCGAATAAATTAAGAGCAAGCTCAAAGATCCTCTCATCCCATAGAGCAATGATACCGTACATACATATATCTTCTCTAAGGTTAATCATTTTTGTTTTTCATATTTTATAGTTGTTCCTTCTGTCTATATGCTGTTAAGTTGTTTTCTTTCCGTTGAAGTGTTTTGGGGTGATTACACCTACAAGCTCATTGTTATCAATCACCCAGGCTCTAGATTTCATTGTCTGGTTATATCGTTTGTATTCTATTTAAAGATGAAAGAGTCTGAAATAAAATGTTTCATGAACGAAACGAAAGGAAGTAAGACCTTCTCTCTCCTGGAAATTTTTCACCAACGGATATTACTTTTAGCGAATAGTTTGGGATTCTTTTCAACTCTAGCATTGAACCATGTTGCCAAGACACTTTCTTCATGTTAGTACTGATGATAAAATCCAAATCACAAAAATCTTTACTTTTTCTTCATCATTTGAATGGAAACTTGACTATCAAAGCAGACAAGCTAATTAACTGTAATATTAGTACAGATTTTAGTATAGTTCGGGGGGGGGGGGGGGGGAATAAGAGAGAACACAAATGCAACCATCACTTTTGGAGTAACTTTCATAAGACAGAGATATCTATCTTTGTGAATAATTGATTATCCCAAACAGAAAAATCTTGGTCTGTTTGGAAGATATCCTAATTTAAAATTCCAGTCTGGGAGCCGTGGTTTGTGAATCTGTGGTGCCATAGTTATAGGAAGTATACTTTGTAATAATAACAATAATAATGATATAATTTTTCGTATCTTTAGCTGTTTTGGGGAAGTTGTTCATGACAATTATCTCCATCACACAGACCAATTAAAATGATGGTTGGGTTTGTGTCGTATGTGACATCAATTCGACATACTCCTCTTAAAACACGCTTATCAAACACGACCGGGGTATAATTTGCATAGCACTTTTTGAAGGCTATTAACTTTGCCTAGAGCTAACTAAAATATTATGGTTCTGTGTACTAACACTGCTATGCATGATCTTTGCACAGTTTGTATAGTAATGTGCATAGTTTGTATAGTAATGTGCATAGTTTGTATAGTAATGTGCATAGTTTGTATAGTAATGTGCACAGTTTGCATAGAAATGTGCACAGTTTGCATAGAAATGTGCACAGTTTGTATAGTAATGTGCACAGTTTGTATAGTAATGTGCAGTTTGTATACAGTAGTAATGTGCACAGTTTGCATAGTAATGTGCACAGTTTGTATAGTAATGTGCACAGTTTGTATAGTAATGTGCACAGTTTGTATAGTAATTTGCCCATTTTGTATAGTAATGTGAACAGTTTGTATAGTAATGTGCACAGTTTGTATAGTAATGTGCACAGTTTGTATAGTAATGTGCACAGTTTGTATAGTAATTTGCCCATTTTGTATAGTAATGTGAACAGTTTGTATAGTAATGTGCACAGTTTGTACAGTAATGTGCACAGTTTGTATAGTAATGTGCACAGTTTGTATAGTAATGTGCAGTTTGTATACAGTAGTAATGTGCACAGTTTGCATAGTAATGTGCACAGTTTGTATAGTAATGTGCACAGTTTGTATAGTAATGTGCACAGTTTGTATAGTAATTTGCCCATTTTGTATAGTAATGTGAACAGTTTGTATAGTAATGTGCACAGTTTGTATAGTAATGTGCACAGTTTGTATAGTAATGTGCACAGTTTGTATAGTAATGTGCAGTTTGTATACAGTAGTAATGTGCACAGTTTGCATAGTAATGTGCACAGTTTGTATAGTAATGTGCACAGTTTGTATAGTAATTTGCCCATTTTGTATAGTAATGTGAACAGTTTGTATAGTAATGTGCATAGTTTGTATAGTAATGTGCACAGTTTGCATAGAAATGTGCACAGTTTGCATAGAAATGTGCACAGTTTGTATAGTAATGTGCACAGTTTGTATAGTAATGTGCAGTTTGTATACAGTAGTAATGTGCACAGTTTGCATAGTAATGTGCACAGTTTGTATAGTAATGTGCACAGTTTGTATAGTAATGTGCACAGTTTGTATAGTAATTTGCCCATTTTGTATAGTAATGTGAACAGTTTGTATAGTAATGTGCACAGTTTGTATAGTAATGTGCACAGTTTGTATAGTAATGTGCACAGTTTGTATAGTAATGTGCACAGTTTGTATAGTAATTTGCCCATTTTGTATAGTAATGTGCACAGTTTGTATAGTAATGTGCACAGTTTGTATAGTAATGTGCACAGTTTGTATAGTAATGTGCAGTTTGTATACAGTAGTAATGTGCACAGTTTGTATAGTAATGTGCACAGTTTGTATAGTAATGTGCACAGTTTGTATAGTAATGTGCACAGTTTGTATAGTAATTTGCCCATTTTGTATAGTAATGTGAACAGTTTGTATAGTAATGTGCACAGTTTGTATAGTAATGTGCACAGTTTGCATAGCACTTTGCGATGTCCATAACCAGATAAATTATTACCTGACAACAATCATCACCTGAAAATGCAAGTAACATTCTTTCATAGATGATCTCACTCCTAACAATTACTCCAGATTTTCTTTTGTAAATTCCAATACTGATCCAAGCTAACTGTTACATCCTTCTCCCCCCCCCCACCCCCCAAGGAATGTGAACATGAGTGCTGCTGGGACCAGCCTACAAAACATCCCTCTACCAAGCTAGCTTGGACATCAGAAATAACAGACAGTAGAATAATGACCAATGACAGACTGTAAATACCTACAGGAGAAACCTCTTCAAGATAGATTAGGTAAACAATTTATCACCTTAATTCAAGATGAACGGAAACCATTTCCTTACATCCCTCGGTGGATTTATCAAAAAAGATAAAAGAGTTCATTTTGGCTCAAGGGGACGATCAATTCATAATGATTTTAAATTGACTTCAAAATTAAAACACCTTCCTAATCAAATCTGTTATGAAGATGAATTATGAGGTTAGGGTCTGTTGTGCAGTAATAAGTTCTGGTAGCATAGCTGAACTAACTTTACACCTGCTTTCGTATGTCAATGTGTCAACGTTTCTTAATTGACAAACGTTAGTCACCTCTGATAGTTAAGTCATTACTCATACCTTATAATTTTACACGTGCATTAAACGCAGTTACAAGAAAATCACATGTCAACTATATACTGGTTCAAGATGAAAAGAGTACATGATATTAAAACAGTTATGAGGAATCTGCAATGATTGATAACACTACATTAGAGGACTTTGTTTTGGAGAAAGGGTGGAAGAAAGCTAAATCATTCTCAGAGTCTTCTCACAAAAAAGGAACCATTTGATGTCTTTTGAACAATACTAACAGAGTTAGATGGATATTAAAGTCCACACAGCGACATACTGGGCTAGACAGGGGTGGACATCTGGCAGGGAGGGGTAGGGAGGGATAGGGGTAGGTAGGGATAGGAAGTAGGGTTGGGCGATATATCGAAAATTATTATTATCGCGATAATTTTTTTTCAAGACGATATTTTTTGAGGATTGAACAAATGACGATAATTTCTTGTGAAAGAAATTTGAAATAGATGTAGAAAAAAAATTCTCCGTTTTATGTGTAAATGTTATTCTAGCATTCCATGGTTAAGAAAGTTGAAAAGAAATATTTTATCAACTTCATTTACTGACTTTTGAACTTCATAAAAACCCGTTCTTTACAACATTGACTGTATAGAGAACAAAACTGAAAATCAGTAGAGAATAACCAATTGTGTACGAACAGTAAGTTGGTAAACCTTTCTAATTTTACGAAAGATCGAGCAAAATACTTTCGAAAAATTCATGCGAAACTGGCATATCGTGCTAAATGCAACAAGTGTCATGTAAACAAGGCTCTAGTACACCCATTTATGAATAAACCAGAAGACCACATCTGGTGTAAAGCGGGAGAAAGTATTTTCTAGAATTTCCACAAAAAAAGAATAATAATATCCTACCATAGTTAAGTGTATAGTAAATAGCCTAACCACTTCGTCGGTTACGGATCTCACGTAATAACAAAAACACAACTAATTGTATTTTGCGAAGTTGACGATTTCTACAAGGACATGGAAACAATATTTAGCATTAAGTTAATCACGCCTGGTGGCCTAAAACATGGAATTACAAGGTTTACTTTCATAAAGATGGCCATACTGTAGCTATTGGGGCCTTGATATCGTGCTTCAGTATGTCTGTATGGTATAGACTGTGCTTCGTGTATCATGGGGAATAGATTGTTTTGTTCATGCGGAGGAGTCGGTTGGCTTGAGGTGTGTTTTACTTACCTTAATGTTACGGGGATATTTACCTACTTTCCTTGAACGTCTAAGATAATATTTCGCATAACTTTACGGATCCTTTACTGACTGACCTAATTAATTCTAGAGTGGAGCCAAAAAAGTTCACTCCATGAAAAGTTTTTTGGAACCGTGCCAAAAATGTTAACAAACAGGTGTTAGACAGGGGGGTTGTTTTGCAAGGTACCTGAGAAAATTTGAAGCACATTGTAGCCTACCGTGATATTTAAGTACGGTTAAACACTGCAGTTGTAAACTGATTGTTAGGCAGTCTAGAAACGGGGCTTTGCCGCACGTAGTTTGTTTCATAATATCGACAGTTTTGTAAGTTAAACTTTATAAAGATTGTAAGACAGATTAATTCTCTTTTCATTTTATCACATAATATAGCTACTCTAACTTGTCATTTTAAAACTTTCATCAGTTTCGTGACAATTTAAATTCATAAAGTTAGTCAGTATTTTGAATCCTCAATTGCGAATTTTTTATCGCCAGACACGAAAAAATACTTAACTTTTCCGGGGGCCTTCGCCCCTGGACCCCTACAAGGGGTTCCACCCCTTGACCCCAACGGGGCTCTAAGGCGGACCCTGAACCCCACACCATTATGCCCGGTGTGTTTGCTGCGCGAAAACACCGGTGGGAAATCGGCAGTTGTTTTTAGTGTGTTCGCGAACACACTAAAAACAACAAGAAAAAATTATCGTAATTATCGAAATATCGCGATAATTTTTGAACTATTTATCGTGACATTAAAAAGCAAATATCGCCCAACCCTAATAGGAAGGGGTAGACATCGTGCAGGCAGGGGGTATGAACGGGTAGACAGGTAAAAGAAGAAGATAGGCAGTGCGTAGAAGATGCCCAGCAGTCCAGGTGATTAATACATCAAATATTTATGCCTTAAAATGATGGGTTCACCTGGAAGTACCTCTTCCATCTTGCAAACATGATCAAACTGTGACAATTGCTGCTAAATTATTATATAAAGCCAAAAGATAGGAATGTCTTATATTAATATACAACAACTAGTTTGTGAGGAACTTCCTCCACCTGACCCCCCCCCCTCCCTACCCTTGGCGTTGCTGTAGTAAGGCAATGGACTTTTTTTGTTACAAAGTCATCTACAATATAAATAGTGAAGATCCAAAAATGGTGTATGAACCACAGTTTTCCGATTACATTGTCTATGTTCATGACACATTCTGAAAGTAAAAAAAAAAAATCTGTAACAAAAGAGTCCATGCACAGCCCTATAGATGTAGAGGCTATCACCATTCAGCATGGAAATATCTACAGTGAAATCTACTCCTCCCATTTATACCAAACACAGATCAATTTTCCCACGGTTGTGTAAAATAAATCCTCCCAAAAGTGAAAAAGTCATCCATACAATATGTATATAGAGTTACATTCCAGTCAGTGTTATGAGATTAGTTGTAAATCCAACTCAACAGTTAAAGACAAGTTTTTTGTGATATTTTTGCAACAATAGGAAGGAATGTGGCAATCCTGCTCAGTGTTTAAAATACAGAGAAACATCCAAGCAAGAAGATTGCATTCAGAGGACTTAGACATCTAGTAATAAAACCTCTTTTGAAGGACAACTTTAAACGATCAAATTACAGAATTTTTCTCTAGTATTGATCTTGTTTCTCTAGCACTCTACCTGCACAATGGGGACAATTGAAACGAGAGAAACTTCTATTATGTGAGCTCGTAGAAATGATCTGGTCTGAACCATGAAGTTTGACATTAAACCACTGAAATAACATGTTTAAATATGAAAGTAATTCTGCACTTACAAAAAGAAAAAACAAATCATATTTAAAATTTGGACAGAGTCTAGCTAGAAAAGTTTGACTCTAGAAAAATGTGAATTATGGAAAATGATGCAAGGAAGTGTGAAATGTGGCCGGTCTATGAACTCCTAGGTTTTGCTACTGTCAATAGTACCATACTAGAAATAGGGCTAAATTACAATTAATACAACAATTGAATAGAATTGAAATTTTTCTTCAGTGACATGGAGGTGTAGAGAATTGATATAAAGTCATCTAGAACAGTTTGGTTTATACTGCTTTGCCTATTGGCCATCAGTACAGTCCCCAAATATGCTAGAACTAACTGTAGATAGAATGTCCATTTGAGTGCCAAAACTGCCTATATGAAAGCTATTTTCTTTTCCTGGAACAGTTCATTGTCTAATTAAAATGTCTTAGAACAAATACATTAACACACATCTCAACAGGTTATAATAGCTTAGGGCAAAAACTGGGGTTGATCCTGATAACGTTTGAAAACTGACTCAGAAAACATAAATATCTTCACTGAGGCTGCACGATACCTTTAGTCGATGCTTTTAAGGAGCTTACAATATGTTATAATTTATTGTCAACTTTATGCATGTACCATTTAATGTGATTCTTGAAGCTGATAAAAACCTTGAATGCTACTTTAATATACAGAGCTTACTCTCCTGTATTATCATCATCATCACAAACCTGTTCATTAGTCTGACATAGAATAATTCATAAAGGCTTCTGTCCATACTAAATTCAACCGAATCACTGATCCATCAATTAACAGCTAGCTCACATTAAAACCTAATTATTTGGTAATGACTTAATGATTAATTTCCTCCTTCAAGTAGATTCTGTGGTGATCAATATTGGTTAAGCATCACTTGCTGAAGTTATATAATTAAGTGATGCAGACTATATTAAAAGCTTCCCTGCATCTGTGGTTTCTTAATCTACTCCAGCAAACTTCCATCCATCCATAGCTTACTTAAAGCAGCAGTAATACATATGGTTACCAATATACCAGTAATTCTGCACAATCTTTTAATACAACAATTACTGCTCAGAATAGATCTGTTAATTGAGGAAATTGAAGACAATGTCCCCCACCTAGATTTGGGACCTTTAAAAAGGAACTTTAGTTGTAGGTAAGGAATGATGCCACTCTGTTCCAAATCTCTCACTCCCTGGGACAAGGTGTTTAATATTGATCAATTTATTATTCATGGGCAATAAAACACAAATATTAAACTGCTTCATTATTTGAACATAAATGTGCCAAGTCAATGCAAAGTTTGTCACTGTTACAGAATATTTCGGAATCAGAAATAAAGTTGACAACTTTGAAACTACCAAAATCAACACCATTTTGGGGGGGGGGGGGGGGGGGGGGGGGTAACATGTTACCACCTACAGTGAGAACTAAACTGTGACTGAACTGCTTGATCAAACAGCTTTAAGGGAATGCACTTTCCTATCCTGTCAACCATAAATGAATTGGATGGATCACTAAATAACTTTCACTTTGTTGGGTCAGGTTAGGACAGCAAGTTTGTGGTTTTAACTGTGATACAGCGGAACAGCTGCGAATCTCGTCTCCACTCTGTCACTCCCTGTTCACTGGTTTTAAACTATGTTACTTACATGACTTTGTCATTGCGTAAGGGACAGTGGGAGGGTGTGTTAATTATCTTAGTAACTAACATTAACACTAAAGGGATACAGAGGGCTGTACCATAATTTAGTAATAGAGTTGTGGGTCTGTTCTTGGCCCCCCCCCCACCTACAGGTATCAGCTTTTGACCACATCTGTAGGCCATGTTTACATCATCCAATTACATTCACTCCACACATGCCACAACTACAAGCAATCACTGATAATGACCTTATACAATATGGCTCTGTGTAACCCGAGAAAGAAAATAGCACTAAATCATGTCGGAACTCAAACCAAACAGCTATAATTCATGGCACTAAATTACCTCAGAATAAATTCTTCTTTGTGGATATCAAGTTTAAATTGTCAAGTTTTACCCAAAACTATTAAGTTTTCAATAATCATTTAATATCATTTAGTTAATATTAAAACCAATCTGACCTGTACTTACCTACAGTAGCTGTCGTAATAACTTCCACTTCAAGTACAAAAGAAAACTGACCGATGATAAGATTTGTGGACAATGGATGAGCTTTGGCGTTAAACCAGTATATCCTTTATGCAGACAAGTTGGTTGTAACAGGATGTGTTTGTACTGTTATGTACGTAATTAACTTTCTGAGAAATAAATTACCATACAAACAGTACAATGCTACTTTGTTACAAAGTCATGACCGCCACAACACATGTTCTTTGCTTGCGGTCAGATTCTGACAAAAAGTTTCTTCATTCCTATTTTGTTAAGTTTCCAAACCTATAACTTAATCCATCAGTAATGCTAGTGTTCAAATATGATGGATGGACACACAATGCATTCTGAAACTGCATGAGATTTCAAAAACACTGGTAGTACAATGCAATTTACCTTCTTAGATATATATGCACCTACAGTATGTATGTATGTGTATATATATATGTGCCAAGGTCGGCTTCTTATTAAATTTCAAGTCCAGCGGTGGAAAAAAAAACGCCTCAATACATGGAAGTCGCTCACACGCAGAGAATGGACCAAACAATAGAGCAGTTCTCAATTAGGAGCAAGCTGTCACACAAAACTTCTCAACTCTTTCACTCATTGTGTTGGTATGAGTCAGTACTGGGGGAAAAATCAATATGAAGATACAAACAGTGTGTGTATGTGTAATATGTTATCATGGAAGGATGTGTTCAATGCAGTTAGTAATAGTTGCCAGATTGTTAGAGACTTAATGTCAGCTCCATCACGATATCACTAAGGAGGGAAATGTTTTCATACATTTTGTGGGTTATATTATGTCACTGTGTATTACATGTTACTGGATATTACATGTTACTAGAGATGTTACTGTGCTATTACATGTCACTGTGATATTACATGTTACTGCATATTACACATCACTGCACGTGTATTACATGTCTCTGCCTATTACAAGTCACTATGTATTACATGTTACTCGATATTACATGTTACTGGATATTACATGTTACTGTGCTTTACATGTCACTGTGATATTACATGTTACTGGATATTACATGTTACTTACATGTTACTGGATATTTAATTTTACTGTGCTATACATGTCACTGTCACATTACATGTGACTGTGATATTACATGTTAATGGGTATGTTACTGTGCTATCACATGCCACTGTGATATTACATGTTACTGGGTATTACATGTCACTTTGGATGACTGTTGAAATCAAACAATATATACAGCTTTACAATGCTATTTAACAAAGTTCAGTAGCAGGTTTCTGTAAATATAACAGACTGTAAGCATTAGACATACACAGTTATGCATATCATCAAATAAAGGGCCTGTATGAGGAACAGAAATATGAAGAAGAGCCAACAGGTCAGATCGTATGCAAACATGCGTATGAATGTAAATGTCACAAATTTCAAGACAAATTAATTTGTGTATCAAATGAAAAGTGGAACTAAATACACTTATATCTTTCATAGGATAAACTTGGAAACATTACATGTTGTTTAAGTTTCAGATTTGAATTATTACAGTATAAAGAGAACATGCCCACAATTACGCTGGAAAAATCATCGGAAAAGAGTAAATTTGTTGCTTAAATAGTGATTAATAAAGAATTGAAACGGATGAAGTTTTTTACCTGTACATATGTTACTTTACTGAAAATATGCTAATTATTAGCTAGTTACTGACCAATTAAACAACATTTGATTCGACACAAGCACAGTGCTAATATGTTACCAACATAGTGGCGAGCTACAGGTAGACCGGAGCATGTATTTAGGAAACAGGTTAAGAGTGGAAGGAATAAGAAAAACTTTAATAACCATGCAGTTACAGTACTTCAACAGAGATAATTTTGTGTCCCACAAATTTCAGATGATGAATTTAAGTTAATTTAACCAGTTACAGTATTTTAATACAGATAATTTTGTGTCCCACAAATTTTCGTTTCAAACCCTCTAATGCATATATGCAGACTAACTTTATAATTTTCAGTTCATCATATCGATGGCCTAAAGTTATAGACTGTTTTCAGGAACCTCATCCTTCCTTTTTAAGGGGTCGAGCATGGTGCCACCAGATTGTGGCAATTAAATTCAATGGCACAATTATTATGCAGAGCTCTCGATCTTGGCAGAATCGTCACCCTTCCTGGCCAGAGCAGAGAGGCAGGTCTGTGGCCATTACAGATACAACATCATCATCTGCCGATTATTTCAGACATAAAACTGACAGTTGTTCCTCAAGCTGATTTGCCTTGTCAAAGTTATTTTCCTTCCCCTGTCAGTTTCTTCCAGGTACCCCAGCAGGGATCCAGAGTGTGTCATCCATGTACTGTCACCTCGTTTCTTGGAGATCACGAGAGGAGAAGATCTATGCAGTAATACGCCCGCAATGAGGCGGGCAGACCTTATGTGATGATACTAACTGCATGTTAATCTACTTAATACCATGTAAACTATTATGATAAAAAACAACAGTGATTAATAACTATTAAATTAGTATTAATCCCCCTTAAGCCGCTCTTATACATTTGAGCTTATCCATCAAGTAATGCTCAGCTGTTGGTCTCGAGTTCCGACTAGTCAACATGACAGGCATGACTATAACCGAGAGACATCCCATGTATTCCCAACCATCGCAAGGCATGACGAGACACTCAACAACACTGCTAGTCCTGAGGTGATCATATATGGTTATTTTACCAAGGAATGGGGAAGGTTTGGGGGGGGGGGGACCTCTCTTAGAGGGTGTAGTGGTAAACCAAAGGAGGTACATATACAGTAGAAACAATTATGAACTTTCAAAACTTACTGGTACACTGGAAATGAAAGGATAATGAAGGGGGGCAAGTGGGTGGTCCCGGAGGTGACCAGAGAGGGGAGATGCGGCCGGTACATGACTAACTTCTACAAACTAACTACAAAGTAGAAGGGGGAATATTTCTGTGTACAAATTTTGTGTATGTATAGCAGCTTTGTAGGCTTCAAATCTATTGTTATACAAAATACTGTGGTTCCTGTGTACAGTCCAAAACTGGTATATATACATCACTGCACCTGTTTATAGCAATTTGAAACATTTTCCAATGTACAGTATTTTGCGATGCGATACTTGATCAAATTATTCCCTGAATGGTGGAAGTTACACCAAAACAGGTAAATTAGTTACAGCTGCTGTGACATCACTAGGGTAAATTATTGGAAGAGGGGAAAACCCTTTGAGAGCAGAAATATTATGACATTATATGAGTTCCTTTAGATCACTGATTAAGAGTAAACAAATTCTAACTTAAGGAATGCAGGTTCTTAACATGACTTCATGATGGCACGGGATCCAATGTTTACACTGATAACATTCTAAATTTCAAAAAACTTCAAAAAAATTAATTTAAAAGAAACTTATACAAAGATAAGAGAAAAAAAGAAAGTTTCAGATCCTAGTGGCCTTATGATGTCACAGATTTACAAAATGACAGCTTCCAGACACAACTTAGGAAGTTAGCATATTGTCCAAGCAAGGTTTATTTCAGCTGATTGGGGGGGGGGGGGGGGATTTCCAAGAGATTTCTGTCATGCATATAAGCCAGAGATGACATTTGGGTTTTGTGTCTCCATTATAGCCCCATTATGCATTATATCTTGATGGTACAAGAACTCTTTTTTGGTACTATTCTATGGTAAATGATCACACAATGATTACACAATCATCACACCAAGACAATGATTGATGTTTTCATATCAACCAAAACAATAACGAGGACCGGCCACCTTTGTTTTGGTTTGGATGTTTCATGGGCTCTCAATCCCTGCAAATGGGCCAAAATTTGGCTAATATTTACTCAATTCTACTGAATATGTCTGTAGATTTAGGGTGCAGTTAGTTCCTATCTAATAATGGAATGCATAATGGGAGCTTTAAAATGTCAAAGGTTACACACCCATCCCATGTTTTCTGACCACAAAGAGCTCAAACTTGATTGACCAACTCTATCCTCTCTACTTGAAAGTCATAAATAAGGCTAGGAAGTTTATTTGAAAAGCAACCACAACCAAATTGGGTCAGTTACATACCAACCATAAATATTGTTATCAATCTTTCAAAATAAGTTTTATTCTCATATTCTGCTCATTCAGTTTTACTAGGCATACTTCTCCAAGTCATCAATTTCACTTTCACCTATTGCGTACTTCATAAAGGTTCAGTCCGGTCTTCAGGTCAATGAAGCCTTTAATTGGATGATTAATGGTATTTTTTTATCCCATACACTTTTGTCTATAAATTTAAATTTATCAGCACTGCTATGGGATTGAGGTAGATCTAGATATCTACAATGTCAGCAAATGACAACGTGCAAAGGATGGTCACACTTCAGAGGTGGACTCTCATACTTGAATTGGCAGGTGGTGACATCTTTCATTATTTTAGGGCAACCCAATGCAGCTATCCTACATGCACACAATTTATGCAGTGATCCTGCATACGTCTCTACCTACCCCCCCAACATCCCCTTCCCCCTCCTCATGATAGATTTCAGACTACCATTACCACCAACCTCTACCTCTGCTAGTACTATGCAGGGCAATCAAATTTGGTAATAAGCCTTGCCAAGTAACTTACACAAAGTGTCAAACTTTTACAAATTCTTAAAGCATCTATAGTCCTAGATCCATATTCAATGTACATCACATTTACAACTACTCTACTACTTTTGTAGCATATTATATAAAGGGCAATTTTTTAAGGATTTTGTCTGGTTGTCCCTCGGACAAACCATGCCTTACATTTTTGGTTTGACTGAACAGCAAACTCAATTGCTCTAAAAACATGTAGCAAAATATGTTAAACAGTTAAAGTGACTAATATGTACACTGGAGGAGAGATGTGTAGGTTTGGTGAATAGAACACCAATATGTACACTGTAGGAGAGATGTGTAGGTTTGGTGAATAGAACACTGATATGTACACTGTAGGGGAGGTGTGTAGGTTTGATGAATTGGACACCAATATGAACACTGTAGGAAAGATGTGTAGGTTTTGCTGCATAGAATAGCAATATGTACACTGTAGGAGAGAGATGTGTAGGTTTGGTGAATAGAACACCAATATGTACACTGTAGGAGAGATGTGTAGGTTTGGTGAATAGAACAGCAATATGTACACTGTAGGACAGATGTGTAGGTTCAGTGAATAGAACACCAATATATACACTGTAGGAGAGATGTGTAGGTTTGGTGAATAGAACACTGATATGTACACTGTAGGAGAGATGTGTAGGGTTGGTGAATAGAACACTGGCCTTTCGGGATAACAACAATTTTAATTTTGTTTTTATATTTGGGGGTTATTTAATTACAACTTTTGCAACCTGAATTTGATATAAACAACTAGTCATCAGTCGGATGACCTACATTACTGATTTCGGTTGTCCAAACAGAAATTTGGTAGACTTTGACGACCATTAAAAATTGACCCTGCTATATATTCCTTTAATGATCCACCCATTTGCCCTGCAAGACTGTCGACCCCCATGTAATATTATACTCACTCCCACTGGAAAATATAAGAAGTTGGCAATTAATTGCAATATATAAAACTGGATATTATTGACTGAGCTGCAAGAATCTAGAAAGCACCTACACAGTAGAGATCGTAAATCACAGATTAATCAAACCAAAACCAAACCATTCGTTTGTTTTTTGCTTACATTATTTTCTGCCTCGTTAACGAAACTTACTCGTATTCTGTTGGGCAGGAAAGTGGTGGCTTGATAAACAGAAGCAAAAAGATTTAGAAAGGGGGGGAGGGGCCCCCCATGACAGTTCCAGAGGAGTAAATTTAAAGTGCTAACTCTGCCAGGCAATGGCATATCAAAATAAATTTTAATCCAAACACTTATGCATAAAAATAAATCATAAAAAGAGAAGGAAAAAAATTAAAGTCAAGTATTATTTGGAAGAAGTCATTCTAGCCAGGGTCAAATTCCTTGAATTATTTCATTTTGCAGTGATTGATGGGAACGTTTCCTGTTGCTAAGGCCTCCTCCTCTCATCTCAAGACTCAAGGGGGAATGTCTTAACAGTCTGCATGGCATATGCTGGTTTTAAGTCCCTACGAGCCCTCTGTGGCCTTATAGCACTGCATTTCTAGAACAAAGGGATCACTATTATCACAGTATTAATACAATATGTACGTTATATAGGAAAATAAAAAGATGTTTTTTGTTTTCAATTCATAAAAGGAAGGTCCCTCAAAATTAAATGCAAGACTAACTTATTTCAAACAAACACTTAGCAGGTATGTACTGGCAATGACAAAGCTTGCTCAAGTCTTCAGCCAGTAAACTTTAAGGAATGTGTTCTTTCAAATGGAATAATTGTGATTTTTTCACTTACAGGTAGCTCTTTTGAAGAGTTTATTTTTCAAGAGCAACTCTAGCAAAAAAAGGGTTAATGACAGTAAAAAAGAAATTGCTCATCTTCAGTTTCATAACAATCTATAAATATGCATTTGCCCATTTTTAACATACTCAACAGCCATGATACAATAGCACACTTACATGGCAACTCTACTCTTGACACTTACTTGATGGGAAGAATTTTTTGTTTTTAAATTTGGGATGGAACAATTTCTCCCTCCCTCCCTAACCCCTCCCTACCCCACACATCCCAAACCTATATACCCAACTTATCAATTCTGTTCCAAACTTACAACAATTGGATATCATGTCAATAGGGTTTCTTCAAAACAAAATTAAAACTTATCCCAATCTTGCATGTGATGTCTGCACTCTCTCTCTTATCCTATCACCATCCTTACAAATGATCCTATTCCCATAGCAACAGACCTCCCTACTTCCTCCTACTGTATAAGGATCATGCTTCACTGTTACACCCACAGGAAGTATGGTTATATATATAATTATATACCTTTTGTATTCAGAATAAAGAAGTACCATGTATTCTGTCTTGTATTGGGCCTCAAAATCATATACCAAGGTCAAACATCAACCTACTCATCGGGTCACATGTTCTACTGGTGACCATGGAGGTATCAGATGCTCAGTGTGGGGTGCTGCAGCAGTCAACTAGCCTCAAGTAGTTTCCAGCTGTGTAGGGTCAAACCAGACAAAATATCCTCTTCCATATAAACACCATCAGGAGGATAGAAAATTCAATTCTGTGAAACATGTATTGCAAAACTCAGACAGTGCTAGGTTTCTGGATCTGTTGTTTTGTAGTACAAAATAGAGGACACATTCCAGTTTGGATTAAACATTTTTAACAATATTGTTCATTTAGTTTCACTTTGTAAACTTAAATCTTTTCAAATATATAACAAAGAAAAGTAACCTTTAGACTGGTAACTTTTGACACAAATTTGCGGATAAACTTGTGATAAACAACAGGGAGGTTGCAAAGAACTTTCACTACGCCATCCAGAAAATCACACCCAGTCAGTAATTATATTCCTAAATCAACATGACTCTCGTGACTGAAAATCGAGAAGGTTATTTCACTTCTGGTCCATTGTCCCATGTTTACTAAAACTTTACTACATGTTACTACATGTTTACTACATGTTACTAAAAGTTACTACATGTTTACTACATGTTACTAAAAGTTTACTTCATGTTACTACATGTTTACTACATTTTACTACATGTTTACTTTATGTTAATACATGTTTACTACATGTTACTACATGTTTACTACATGCAACTACATGTTTACTACATGTAACAACGTGTTACATGTTACTAAAAGTTAACTACAAGTTTACTACATGTAACTACATGTTACTATATGTTTACTAAATGTTTACTACATGTTACTAAATGTTATGACATGTTTACTACATGTTTACTACATGCTAACTACATGTTTACTACATGTACAAGTTTACTACATGTTTACTGGCAACAAATTGACAACCAATGGTAGCCAATAGTTGTGAGAACACCTACAATATATATAGCTCTACATAATTGAGTAGCACTGTTATCCTGTAACATGTGTGACAGTATCAACAAATTCTGGACACCCTGGCATTGAACATGTCAGTTCTATTCATAAATTCCACTGAAAAATCCTAATTCTCTCCACAATTAGCCAACCTTACCTGGGATTGTCTAACACTGTCTTTCAATTTTTGTTTCTTTGTCTTAGAATTCAATCAAAGAATTCAATTCAATTTAAATGGGAAAACTTGTGAAAGGGTCGACCAGATAACAATTACCATTGTTAGTTGGGTTAATAAAGGTTTTCAAAATCTGTTGAGAGTTGTAGGGTGTTTTGTTTGTAAGCTAAAGAAACAGATACTATACACCCCCGTTGAACAAACGGTGTCAAATGAGGTTCTTACATTTGATACAAAGAATCGTAAAAATTCATTCTTTTGTCATATAATGTGAGATTACTATACCTATATTAACCTGAAGAGATTCGGAATGCTTATTGTTAGCATAGAGTCAAAATGAACTTTAAAACCAAAAGCCAACAGATCTATCTAGCTGAAAGTTTCAAACGAACTGCTCGTGAATATTGTCGTTGTAACGAAGGGTTCACGTTGCTAGTTATTAAGAGTTAACTCTACCAAACAACAATTTTTCACATGAATCGCTGTTGTCAAGCAACAAAAAGGCTTACGTTGCCGAGCAACAGGAGCGTTCATGTTGTTATGAGCAGAAAGTGTTAATTTTGCCAAGAACACAAGATTAGCAAATAAAGTTGTCATTGGAGCCACGAAAATGAGTTTTTAAATATGTATGTATATGTGTGTGTATGTATGCGTGTAGTTCATATGTACTTCAACTACGGGAAAATGTACCAAGAGTACTTGGTAATTCTGTTAAGTGATTTTAAGATATACAGTATAGGGGTTAGATTCTTCACTAGCTATTATAATTTTCACTTTTGGCAAGTCAACGGATTATTCTCACGGATTTACAATGTGTGAATGATTGGCTGTACAAAGTTCACATTCTATACCGGCGTTGTATAATGTTGACTACCTACACTGACCTTTGATTCTGCATATATGACTAATTACATGCACGTACAATTTGCCAGCCATGCATAGCATTTCTGATGGAATATAACTTACAAAACCACAAATACTTTGATTCTTTACCAAATCAAACAATCGTACAGAGTGGTAAAATAAAATCACTGCATAGGAAACTTTTATTGTACTTTGTTAAGTGTTGTTTCCCTTTGGTGTTATAGACAATATTACCTGTCTCCCCACAACCTTAGCACTCTAGTTTCTACTGTGCCTGTAGTGAAATGGTAACCTCTTTAGCACTGTATGCCCTCTTCACTGTACAGCCTCTTCTACTCTTGCTACCATCTCAGAGTGTCTGCCTAGTTGTGTTTTATTATTATTATCATGGTTCCTTATATAGCGCAAATACTATAAAATATATATATTCATATGCGCTTTACATGAAGCAAGAGCCGAGAAAATATATAAAACCATGGACAAACCACAGAAATAAAAATACATAAAAAGAATTCAGATATTATAAGCTTTGCAGTATAAATGAGTCTTAAGTTTGGATATAAGAAGGGTTAAACTTTCAATTTTTCTTAAAACCTCAGGGAGTGAATTCCATAAAACTGGCGAAGCATAGCTAAAAGATCTCGGTCCAAATTTTGCAGTTCTTATGTTAGGGACAGTTAAAAGCAGACGGGACAAGGAACGCAACGGTCTAGAGGGAGTGTAAAGAGAAATTAAATCACAAAGGTACTGCGGTGCAATATTGTAAATACATTTAAAAGTGAGTAATAAAATCTTAGAAGATATTCTTTCTCTAACTGGAAGCCAATGCAAGTTATGTAGGACGGGTTTTATATGATCATATTTGGAAGTACCCGTTACAAGTCTGGCAGCAGCATTTTGGCTTTTTTGAAGTAAATACTTGATTGCTGAAGTTCTTTGATGGAAGGGAGGAACAAATCTAGTATTAGTTTTGAGTATGTACAGGAAACACTTGCAAAGTTTAGAGAAATTGATGTATGAATGTCATACAGCTGACTTTATTACATTTTCCCTCGAAACTTTGTAAAATGTAGTAAGGCTTACATTGGTGGAGCTTCCAAGTAAAGCTGTCAGTAGAATATCGAGCAATCCTCATACGGTATAAATGCGCACAAATTTGATGAGAGCTTGTTTTCAAGTTCAAAAGTTCGAACACTGGGATGGAACAGCTCTTTACTCTTAAAATCAAATGAATTATTCAACAACTGGGAAGCAATAAACAAATTATTTTACACAGATTCCTACCCATTGTTTAATAAGGTAAAATGGGGGGGGGGGGGGGGATGACAGAAAAAATTGAAAGGACATCAAATCATCCCCAGACTTTTGAAATAATGGAAAAGCTGCTTATATAGCAAGGTGGCTGAGAGATTTTTTGCAATAGTGTTAGGATTCTGAAAGTACTTTTAAACTACCAGAGATTATTAGCTTGGATGGTCACTGATAAATTATATCCTGTAAGATGATAATGCATTGTTAATCCTAAATCAATCACAAAAAGTGTCACCACAACTTGGTCTTACATTTTGTGGTATTGAAAATATTGACAGGCCAAAAATGGCATAATCTTCCTGTCAGAGAAAAAAGCTTAGGATTTAACTTTTTTTAGTTTTCCTTACAGGGGAGTTTAGAAATACAGTCCAGCGTTAGTGACCTCTGGAATTCTGTTACTGATTGGTTTACCAACTATCAGTCTCACAGAAACCCCCTTGAGCCTGAACAAGCACAAAAACCAGATTTTACAGACTATTCTGCAAAATATCAATTTTCCACTCCATTTAAACTTTTGATTATATTTCTTGAGGAATGACAGCAAAGGTCTGAGAGGTGTAATGTATATATAGTAGGTGGGAGAGGAATGACATCTGCAAGACATCTCTGACAATAGTAACTTTTGAACCATATGTAGAGATCTATGGTACAGTATCATGTGAATAAGGGGGCCTTACAGAGGTCTACTATCATCTCACACTGTATCAACTTGGAATATAACCTATAATCGACTCATATCAACTAGGATTAGAACCTATACAATCAACTAGGGAAAAGAAGGAGCCTTCAGGTTTAGTTATCATATGGCACTATACAGTTTATACAAACAGTACAAGCCTATAAAATCAACTAAGAAAAGAAGGAGCCTCCATGTACTATCATGTGGCACTATCATGTGGCACTATACAGTTACAAACATAAGTTACATAACAAACTTATAAAATCAACTAAGAAAACAAGGAGCCGTCATGTACTATCATGTGGCACTATCATGTGGCACTATACAGTTACAAACATAACAAACCTATAAAATCAATTAAGAAAACAAGGAACCCTCATGTACTATCATGTGGCACTATCATGTGGCACTATACAGTTACAAACATAACAAACCTATAAAATCAACTAAGAAAACAAGGAGCCGTCATGTACTATCATGTGGCACTATCATGTGGCACTATACAGTTACAAACATAACAAACCTATAAAATCAACTAAGAAAACAAGGAGCCCTCATGTACTATCATGTAGCACTATAGAGTTATAAAAAGTACAAACCTATCCAATCAACTACTGTAGGAAAAGAAGGCGCATTCATGTGAAGGATATACTAACATGTTATACTGCAGTATATACTTTACATATGGGGACCGATATGAGTAACCCATGGTAATACATTTATACAATATGTATTCAAAAGTACCATACAGACTACCACGGAGATTGAGGTACCCAACAATACCAATACTTAATTGCACTCAATGCCATCAAGGTTGAAACTATGCCCTTGAAAACTGGGCAGACACACACATACATGTAGACATACATCCACTTACACATAAACACCATCATATAAATTTCTTTTGTCATTCTGCAAGGATATAAAACATGTAAATTAACACCAAGCATGCCCTGCATTTGGTAGCATTTTCAACCTTGTTTGTTAACAGTACTGCAATATAAATGTAGTTAAGTTCTGTAGTTCAACTGTACATCATGAATTGATATACTGTTAATGGTTTCAAAAGAGTGCTTATTGAAACTTTATAAAAAAAAATGCCTAATGATAACTAATAATACCCAGACAAACGATGAGTTAATTACTGATGGTTATTTATCGTCATGTCAATTAAGAAATAAATAAAATATGGGCAGTGAAAGAAAGAATAATTTTCATTGTTCATATCTATATATAGTCAATATACTTCACAAATGCATCCATCAAGTCTTCCTGCATAAAATTACAGAAGAGGGCAAATGTTCACTCTGAAATCATTAAAATGACATATTAGATGGTCCATACAAAACGCATAGGCTAGTATATACTTGTACAGCTGTGCTGATTTTAACATTAATTAATGGACCTTGGGGACTATCTAATGATAAACCATGGCAAGTAAGTACTATACACAATAGGAGAGATGTAGTATATTTTCAATGGACAATTAATTAACAACATGTCAACATAAAAAAGTAGTTAACTCTTCAAGCATACAGGTGTTTGGCAGGTTTTTGAAATTAATTACAGGGTCATTCCTTTAGAAAGTTTGGGTAATAGCATATATTGTGTGAGACACACATGTACTGTCTTTAATATGCCATACTTTCTGTGCATACCAAACGCAAGGGATGAAAGTACAACAACCTGACATGTTGTTGTTGATACTTTGTATTCTCTGGGATGGGTTGGGTTGGGATGGGGTGGGAGTAGGAGAGGAGGTGGTGGTTTACACTCCACCTACCTTACAATAATACTGTGACACACATTTACACATACATGTACAGTATGCTGTCGAACAGTTTACAAGACTGTACATTGAGGAAGCAAATCTATATATCCACTCACTTTCCTCCTACTTCGTTCTTTCTTTGTTTTTTCAATTAAATTAATTTCTTTATTATCATCATTATTATCATCATTATTATTAATATTTTTATTATTTTCATTATTATTATTGTTATTATTATTAAATTAAATCTTTAAGGGAAGGACCTGGGGGGGGAGAGAGAGAAGTAAATACAATTATGAACAACAAAATCATATTTTACCATACACTTTCTAAATTAACATTGTTACAGGTACTGTAAAAGTACAGTGCATTGAATGGCACACCATCTGAATATATAATACTACCATATATACTAATTTACAAAATGCATACTATACGTACAGCATTCTATATAGCTCATTTAATTGCAGATCATACATGTACTGTGTAAACTATGTACAGTACAGTCACTGTGAACACAAGTGCATCATTGTTTGCAAATCAAAACCGCTACAATGCCTTTCAACTTGTGCTCCATGACTACTGTATGTGTATAATAAACCAAGCAAACTTAAAAATCATAATAATAATAATACCCAGTATGCGGCAGTACTGAAAAGGTTATCAAACCGAAACAATTCGTATGCTTAGCCTTGAAATGTATACATGTTAGTAAAAGTGGTCGACATAACGACCAGGATTTAGCCTAAAAATAACGGACCAGTATATTAAATTAAATTACAAGTTCTACCTCTGTATATTGTGACATTTGAGATCGGTACTCAAATCTCTCTTAAAATCAAATCATAGCCAACCTGAAAACCAACAGTGCTCTCTACAAGAGTACCTAGCAGGGACTCCAGAGCTTACTTTCACACTGTGACTTCATAACATGTGTAAAAGAGTATATATACTGTATAGAGCTATATAGCACACTGGAAAACTGAGATCTATTCATGTATGTAAGAATATCTGCGACTGTAAGATTCCATAAACAACAATTGAAATGAATGCTCAAAACCTATACTGACTGTTCTTCCTTCCCTTTGGTGTTGGACACGGTTTGCAATTCTATGTGTTAATTTCTTTACTTTCGTCACTGAACTTTCATTTCATAGTAACTTTTAAAGTGATTTTTATGAGCGGCGAGCTTACCTGTCTCCCCACAACTTCATACTGAAATAAGTTATAGTAACAGCAGCCTACTAACAGTGAGTCAGTGGCATGAGCTTGAAACTTGAAACCGTAAGGACCAAGTCTTCAAATTATTTGATCTTTAAATAGAGCATATACCCAAATTGCAATTTCATTTTATATTTAAATCCTGTCAGGCTAAACCAGGGAATAATTTAGTGTTCATGACCGTTTTGTCTACAGCAGTACTTTCTGAAGGTTTCTGAATTTTGCATCTTAAAATAAAATACTGTTTTCTGTGTACATGTACAAATCTGCTCTATGCATCTTGGCACTTGTACCATATATCTATAGCAAAGTTGACCACTTAATTTGCATAACATTTGGTGATGTGATGCAGGTTTTAAATAATTCCTTCGAAAGTACATCTTTTTGCAGAAAATGGTGGACTTGGTTAAGTTTGTACATTACCAACATGACCACAATACCAACTTCATTATAAAATGTTTTCTACCCAATGTTGTGTTAGATCCATACATAACTTTCCCATTGTGAAAAAGTTTTACAAAAAGTTTGGGAAGATTAAGAGACTTTTTCTGTGTAATTTTCTTGTTGATTGCACAAATTGGAGGTTTTATCTAGTTCATTCTTGTTTTTTTCCCTTACAAACAGGACTTAGATGATAACAAATACTTCAAGAAAGCTCACCTTAGTAACATGTTAAAGATTCAAACAATACACAAAGATATTGTTCCTTTGACGGTTTCAATTTCAAGCATTCAAACTCATTGTTAAACAAAACTTTCATAATTTACGTAGCCATAATTACCAACATCTGGTCATCTCTTAATTGATCATGCTTTATCTTCTTTTAACTCAATTCAATACAAAATCAATGTTCTTAAGACAATCACAAAACATTAGATAGTTGAAAGTTGAAATCAATTTTAACCATACATGATGGACAATAAAAGCACAAAAGCATTTCATGCAACAAATATTCATGGGAAAAAATCAGAAACCACAGAATGAGAAAAAACAAAATATCTTCAAACAGTGTCAATGAGGGAAAGGAAACCATATATGCTTTCTGTTAATAAGAAATTTCCAACTTTTGAAAAACATTCTCCATCATAATATCTCAGATAATATAGCCTACTGCTGCATTTCTTGGCGGCTGGACTAAGAAAACATGTTACAGCATTCTGGCAAAGGGAGTTTGTAGGCTTGCTAGTTTACCTTTCACCAAACGTTATTTAGGCTTAACTTACTCAGACTAAATGCTACTAAAAGATGTTCTCTGCAGCTGAAAGTGAAATATTTTTGAAATGTTTTCTTTCACATTAGTACTTACAATATTGTTTGCAATGACCAGACAGACAAGCTGGGGCATTCATATAATCATGCTGGGGCATATATATAATCATAATAATACTTTAGTCTAAGTTAATTCCATGGTACTAGTCATTTTGGTATTCTTATTAATATTATGTGCATAGGCCTTTGCTAGGCCTGGCCCAACACAGTAAGTTAGGCGTTTGATAAGCTTTAAGTTACATTGATTTACAACCAAATATGTGCATTCTCCAATACTAGATAACATCATGCAGAGGCAGACTATGTTCTAAGGTCCAAACCTTGTCTTGGCTAAGAAGAACGCCTAATGCTACTTGCTAGGCCCTTACTCCTTAGACCTAACTTAGTACCTACTGTATGTAAGTTAGAGGGGCATATCTTAAGAACTTAGGCTAGACCTAACTCAGCCTATGATCAATAGTTAAAGCAAAACATTTTCTTGGAAACCTTAATACTCTCTAGTAAATCCTTATTCCCTGGTGCTGTGTTCTCGGCTATACACGTTAGGAATTCACTAGGCCTAGTCTTGGGCTAAATTGTTAAGCACAGAAAGAGACAAACTTACCGTGCAGTTTCTCGTTAGGAACTTAGGGTCTCAAAATATTTCCTCAGTCTTGGATCTCGTCGTATGATAAGGAAATTGAAATGTACTATGCGGTAAAATATGACTCGCTTCTCTCAAAATTATCCCATATCTGCTAATGTTCGTACTAAGCTCAAGTACATAAATGAACTCTAAGAATATTACTGTCCTTCATCAAGCTCAAAATTGTAGCAATCTTAAATTATCGTTAATACCACCAGACTGGTAACACTGAAAGTACTTCTCAAAGGTCGTCTGTTCACATTGCTTGTAATGTAAGTACGAAAACATTCAAATTAGTGGCAATGTTGTTCGACGAGAAACGTCAGTACTGTTTGCTTGTGAATGGATGCTGGTACCTGTCGTTGTTACTCGTTACATACAACGTTACCCACAGAGACGGAACGCCAAGGAATGAAACGGGGGCGGTAGATCATATTGATTAGATCAGATCCTAAATCGTATTCTTAAGAAATATCCGTTTTAGAATGACTCCCGGCTCTAATGACTCAATTAAAAGATCATTTCTAATCCGAAACGTTCATTTGTTTTGGGAATCTACAATCGAACAACCTGAAATAACAATGATTTGCAAATCATGGATGGATTAAACTTATTATGTTATTTGAAAAATTGGAGACTTTTCCCGAGATCAATTTCACAGAATGCTAAGGAAAACTTTGTTTCCTAGTTCCAAGATATATATATAGTTGATATTTTGCTGCCATGTGTATAAGTCATCCACTTTGTGATATCATTCTGCCATTAGACACTAACGGAAGTCACCCAGGTAGCAAACCCAAATGGGTAACATATGGGATGCATATATGGGCCAAGATATGGGTCAACCCATTTTTTACCCACAAGGGTTTATTGGGTTTACCCCAGTTACCCCCAAATGGGCCCCAGCCTAGATTCCCATATGGGCTGGTATATATGGGAGATATATGGGATGAATACGGGTTACCCCATGAACAGATCACCCAGGTCAGTAAATCCCAGATCGGCCCCACATGGGCTTGCATGGGCGATCCGAGCATGATCCAATTTTAACTACTAATGGGTAGATTAGGATGTTAAAATTGAAGGTTTTATCTCGTGTGTAAAAGTAAGTTGGCCTGACGTTTCGATCCTAGCAGGATCTTCTTCAGAGGCTAAATGACAAGTTACAGTAACAGAGGGGACAAAAACACGCACAGAATACAGACAGGTTAATGAGCACGGTGAACACAATGAGATGGATGAAAGGGGATTATAAGTAGAAAGCAACAGGAGAAGAGGAGAGGAAGGAGATAAACTGTGGAGGGACAAAGAGAGGATTAATGGCACAGGGTGAGGAATAAACTGGAGAGGGACAAAGACAGAAAGGTGTGAAGAAAAATGGAGGGGAAGAGAGCTGTAGGAGGAAGAGTGAAAGGGGGGGGGGGAAGGGAGAAAGGGGAGAAGGAGTAGGGAACAGAGGAAAGTTAGTCATGTACGCCTTCGTACCATTCAACCTCATGGGCTGAACATTCAGGAAGGACATGACTAACTTTCCTCTGTTCCCTACTCCTTCTCCCCTTTCTCCCTTCCCCCCCCCCCCTTTCACTCTTCCTCCTACAGCTCTCTTCCCCTCCATTTTTCTTCACACCTTTCTGTCTTTGTCCCTCTCCAGTTTATTCCTCACCCTGTGCCATTAATCCTCTCTTTGTCCCTCCACAGTTTATCTCCTTCCTCTCCTCTTCTCCTGTTGCTTTCTACTTATAATCCCCTTTCATCCATCTCATTGTGTTCACCGTGCTCATTAACCTGTCTGTATTCTGTGCGTGTTTTTGTCCCCTCTGTTACTGTAACTTGTCATTTAGCCTCTGAAGAAGATCCTGCTAGGATCGAAACGTCAGGCCAACTTACTTTTACACATTCTATTACACAGGCTCTCTAGTAGATAAGCAGTTTGCTAACAGTTTTATTTCATTAAGGTTTTATCTCGATATCAAAACGAATTTATTGTGCAATTATGAATTTTTATCTCAAATTTCTAACGCTGCATCACAGACTTCTGATGTTTTATACATCGAAATTTCTACGTTTGACGTTGAACAATTCCGATCATCGTAAAAATGTGACAGGTTTGTGGCGTTTAACTTTAAATTTCTACTATCTCGAAAGTCGGACATATTATCTCTACATTTGGGTGTTATTTTTTACATTTTGGCAAATTTTTCTCGAAATGTTAGACATTTCAGCACTTAATCCCTAAGTATTAAAAGTTTATCTTGAAATTTTGATGTTTCAAAGTAGTGACACCAATGTCCGAAAATGCGGACGGATTATGAGACTAAAATTGGATCACTTGATTGCTCAATTGTTCATATATTTATAGTGCGGTTTCAGTGTCCTTGTCGCTTGATCGAGGAATTGAGGTAATGGGTAATATATTTTCCTCTCCACTCTCCACTCTCCTCTTCCACCTCTCCCCCTCTCCCCACTCCTCCCCACTCCACTCCTCTCCTCCACCCCTCCCCATTCCCCTTCCCCTCCTCGATCATTGTCGCATTTCGCTCAGCATCTTTCAGTGACTTGCAATACAGAGTCACTCTCTCTCTAAGCATAAAGCCTATCGAAAATTGGTCACTGAATTTCCAGGTTTTCAACGGTGCACCGCGGAGAAAAAACCAAGTGACACTTTTGTAGACACTTTTGGCCAGAAAAATAAAATAAAAGGTATTGAAGTTTTCATTTCCAATTAAAAAACCAGGTGTGACTTTTGAGGTGCCATTTGGTGATATTCAGTGTGCAATATGTTGAACTAGGCTATGTCACACTAGTTACATTAGCATCTGCCTTGACTTTTGCTGTCAGGTGTGATAGATACCAGGAAATAGGCAAGACCTAGTTCCGCGAATTTTGATGATAACTTGCTAGTTAAATTAGTTAAGAAATAAGAGTTCTAGCTCCATTTGCATTTGGCAAAGCTTAATTTGTATCCCGTCAATATCAGACTCGAAATGCAGATCTGTAGTGATATCCATTATGTCAGACCCGCCAATCCCCAAATGTTTTAGCCTAGACATTTCCCAACAAAGACATGAAAATTGGTGCCTTACCCAGAGATTTGGCAAATGTGGCTATTGGCATAACAATCTATACCTCACTATTGCTTGGCAGTAAATTAGCTGAGAACAGTGCAGAGCTTACAAGGTGCAGTTTCACACAATTTCCATTTTCATTGATTTTAAATTAAATTACTTAATTAAAGCAAGAAACTTTTCAATTTAAAAATGTTTACTTCCAATTTTCCTTTTCCTATCTTTCTAGACGACGAATAATTTAACATGTTCTCAGCCAATGAAATTATTCCGGGTCTTTGGCTTGGCGCTCGATCAGATGTAGAGTGTGAAAAAGGAAACTACTTGATCAAGCACAAAATAACGCATGTGTTAAGTATTGAGTCGCAAGCTCCATCAATCTATTGTCCAGACATCAAGTACAAGTTTATTGAAATGGACGACCAAGAGTGTGCAGACCTTCTCGTTCATCTAGGAGAATGTTTTACGTTTATTGAAGAGGCTCGGCAAGCCGGCAGTGTTTTAGTTCATTGGTAAGATTCTAATCAGCTCAGGGAGGTTTCTGTTATTGTATTTGACTGTGAATAGTTCAGGTGTACATGTCCACATGCTTTACAGGAGTAGCTTAAAGCAGAAATTATATTTTCTTCTCATGTGACTGTTGGACTTCTAGATGAATGTATCGCTTAAATCGTGTTCTTTATCTTAGTTTCTCTGTTTGTATGTTTTCTTGTATCCCATACAATTGTGTAAAAATCCAAACTATTGCATTCGATTATTCTCAGTCATTTGTTGTTCAGTCATATTTGTGTTTTGTTCAGCCATGTGTCACTTGTTGGAGTTATTAAATACTGTGGTCAGTTGTATGTTGTAAGGAATCCCACTTCTGACACCATGTGATAGGTTAGTCAGGACGCCATATTTTAAGGTGTATCGATCTGACCTCAGAGGTCAGGTTAATTAATATTCATGACAGACAGGTTGATATGATTGATGCAGCTACTGAGTGGTATATATGTAGCTTGGATAAAAATAAAATCTGATCATTTCAATGTGAATCAATGACAAAAACTTCTCAGGAAATTCTGAATTCTTTTAATGTGAATTCCTTTCAACAGTCTGGTTGGGATGTCTCGGAGTGCCTCTGTGGTGACAGCATATCTAATGAACAAAGATAAAATATCCCTCGAGAGTGCCCTCGACAAAGTGAAAGAAAAACGTTTCTACGTCAGGTATGTGTCCGTGAAAGGACCACAGGAGTTTTTGAGATATCAAAATTTTTAAAACCATGAAAGTCAATATATTTTAGCATGCAATGGCAGTGGTTTAGGGGTACATGTAAATTGTATAGAATGGTCATAAGCCATTAAAGGGAGAGGGGAAGAGGCATTTGGCTTCAACAGAATCTGGCCTTAACCAGTATAAGTGAGAGGGGAGGGGGGTGGGTGGAGGTTTCATCAGGACTGGTGGTTAATCAAAATAGTGGAGGGGCATTGGTCTTTGTCAAGATTGGTCATTTACCAATATGAAGAAAAGGGGAGAGGCATTGGGTGAGACCACCAGGATTGGTCCGCAATCAATATAGTGAGAGGGTGGTGGGACAGGGGGTTGGGGGGAGGAATTGGGCTTTTTACATCATGATTAGTTGTAACCAAAACACTGGAGGGTGGAGGGGCATGCAGCTACACTAGGATTTGTCATTTACCAATATGAAGAAAGGGAAAAGGCATTGTGCTTCATTAGGATTTGTAATTAATTAATTTTGAGAGAGACAGAGAGAGGGGGGGTGGTGGGAGGGGGAAGAGCATTGGGCTTTACTAATATGGGGAGAGAGTATCAGCATATAGCTTTACCAGAGTAGGTCGTTAGAGATCTGTATTTGCAGGAACACTGAAAATAAGGATATAAACTACAATGCTTTATGGTCAAGTTATGATAACCAGCGTCTAGTTCTATCTTCTCACTCATGTAAAACTGTATTATTTAAAATGTGTTTTCCTCCTTTAACTATTAGACCTAACCAAGGCTTCATGGAACAGCTGAGCCTGTTTGAGGCAATGGGATGTGATCTCAATCCTCACCATACCCTAATGAAGTTCCACAAACTTGGTCAATATGCTCAGCAAAGAGAAGGTAATGTTTTTAAATCCTGCATTTTTAGGGATATAGCCCTTCCCCTCCGTTCTTCAAATGAATATTGTAACTGTACCTTGAGGGGGTTGAGCATGACAATTGTAACTGTACCTTGAGGGGGTTGAGCATGGCAATTGTAACTGTACCTTGAGGGGGTTGAACAAGGCAATTGTAACTGTATCTTGATGGGGTTGAGCATGGCAATTGTAACTGTATCTTGATGGGGTTGAGCATGGCAATTGTAACTGTATCTTGATGGGGTTGAGCATGGCAATTGTAACTGTATCTTGATGGGGTTGAGCATGGCAATTGTAACTGTATCTTGAGGGGGTTGAGCTTGCTTAATTTCATGATTTTGATTTTGACTAGTCATCAGCTGTGCTCCAATGCTTTGGAGATTGACCTCAACTGATGGGGGGGGGGGAATGAAAATATGACATTTTAAAGAAAGGAGAAATATTACAAAATATCACCAAGTAATATCTAAGGATGATTCTAGTCTATTCTGGGTATATTGACTGCCAAAGACCCTTATCCTGCATATGGTTATAGTGGTAACTTCGAATATGTCACACTACGTGTGAATTAGGGAATGTGCAGGTACTTTGCCCAAAAGTGTCCGCCAGAGATTCCTAAATGGTATTCTCAGTGATTTCGAGGATTTCAGCTTGTCAAGTCTCACGGAACTATAAAGGACGGTATGACAGCGCCCTCTATTTAATTATAATTGGTACCATCTCTACCGCACAAGTTTATATTGATGGTCCAGTTCGTCTCTCCAGTAGGCTTTGCAGTTTAAATTTTCCTGTCGACAGGTTCTCGTAGGGAACGTTCCGTTATTCCTAAGGAACTCCTGGAGAAGGATCCAAACCAGAAGTCACCCAGCGGTCAAGGAGACCAAGAAGGATCCGTGTTTAGATGTAGAAAATGCAGGTGAGCTAATGAAGTGACTTATAAAAACCCAGCCCAAATTGTTACACCCTTCCTATTCTGTCGATTGTATATTTTACTGGCCAAACCGGTTGTCAACGGTGACAGAAAGTGAAACCCTGATGATCACATCAGAGTTGGAAACCAAGTTTGTCTGTTAATTAAATGGTATAATCCAGATGGACCACTCAGGACCGTGTTTGGGTTAACATGTGACCCTAGGTTAGACTCGCTGTACACCAGGTACAACAGCATGATTAAAATACTAGCAGAATTCCAGTTTGGTATGAATACTAGGGATTGCAAGGCACAACATGAGAGTATAAGCACTCAATCTTGCATAAATATCTATTCCAAAAAAATTGCAGAATATTTTCTATATCTTTAGGCGAAAACCACAATCTCATAGCCTTCTGTATCGTTAAGGTATGGATTTATTTAAATTCTGTGATAACTTGTAAATTTATTTATGCATCTGGCAACAGTGGAATGATGTCACCAGGAAATTCAAAGAGTAGACTAAGACACTACCTGAGGTACTGTGTGTTCTCACTCTGTGTATTTGTGAATCTTGACTTGTTTGTTCCCAAACAAACTCCTTAAATTAGATAATTCAATCTTCTTGAATATACATGAAAGGTTAGCCGGTGAAAATCTACATGAAATTCTACCCTCCTGATAACTAAAGATAAAGGTTTAGGATTTGTATATTATGACACAACCACAGTGGCCAGAATGATGCATATGTAACTGTGTCACCGTAACACTAGTGGTTGTACTCTTAAAGTCTCAATACCTTTTGACCTAACATAGGCTTACCATGATAGTGAAAGTAAGCCTAGCCTAACGGTCATAAAAAAACAGAGAGATTTGATTGGCGCATGATCTTTTGGGCAGGGCTTGCAAATTTTGATTGGAGTTTGTAGAATCTATGGACTCGTTAAAAACTCTAGCGAATTTTATTCAGCTCAAATTGTTTAACGATACCTAATTCAATAAAAGTAATGATTATTAATATGAAAATTGCATAGAACCGTGTTATTTTCACTGAGCTTTTCATTGAGGGCAGTAAGCAAGGTCAAAGTTAAAATTTGACAAACACACATTGAGACTTTAACTAATATTTGAAGTTCCCCAAAATTCAGTAACATATTCAACACAGAAATAGAGGGCAGTATTCACAATTACACCTTAATGTGCCTTTCACACAAGATTTCCAAATGATCTCAGGTTTGAGTAAAACTGGTATGAGCACAGACAACTGTGCTAGAATAGAAGTACGAGTGAAAACTCACTACGAATCAGTCCTTAGTTGGTTCGGGTGAGCTATGATTGCTCATTTTCTTATCTAGTTATTCAATACTAGTATAGTATACTACGATATTGATAAGCTATTAATGGCAGTCTACATTTTGTCCTTTTGCGTTCCAACCAGACGAGCGTTGTTCAAAGAGGGCAGTCTTATAGGGCATAGTCCAGGGAGAGGTCAACTGAGCTTCAAATGGCACAAGCAAGGTCAACCTCTGGCGCAACCCGAAGAGGGGGGTGCGGAAGGATGTACCTCACACTTTATCCACCCCGTAGCTTGGATGGAGGAATTCCTCTTGGGACAGCAAGAAGGGAAGGTGAGTTTTCTGGATAAAGAAGAAAAATCTCATCCTTTACAGTATTACAAAGATTTTTTATTCGGTCTGCAGATCATGGTGACCAGTGTCAATTACTGCATGTCTTATGTACAGTGCACCAATGAGTTTTCACAGGCCTACACCCTTCAAAGCTGGTTTAACTAGGCAAATGTTTTGTGTACCAGACCATTTTGTGGGACAATATTTGGATACATGTGAATAAAATGAGTGTAAAAGGGTGTAAGGACTGCAAGGATGATGCAACTTATCATTTCAGGCATAAACAGGGAATTGCTTCCCTGAACATTTCCATCGCCTAAAGACCAGCGTTTGATTTATAAAAGAAAAAGGACTGGTACGTACCTGTGTTTTTCCCCTTTTTTTTCACTTCTTGTTACATCGCACCTTTTTTTCCCTCTCTCAACAGCTTTCGTGTCCAAAATGCAGTGCACGAATTGGTTGTTTCTACTGGGCAGGTAACAACAACACCCTTAACCTTTTTACAGCTTTCTCAATATTACTCTTGACTTAAATGGTTTGTGGTATAGGAGTTGATTTTTTTTAAATCCGAATGATACTCAAAATATGATGGAACATTTTTATGATATTTTCCTTGTTATTTGTTCCTTCAAGACAACACGCCTTTAGCTGAACTGATGTGCCATATGGGAGTCAGGAAATATTTATGGCATTGCACTCGTTCCCATTGATAATGCAAGATGGGGAGATATGCAGGCAATTGTTCATCTGAACGTATTATTATTTCATATTTTTTAACCTCCCAGGTCAACAATGCTCCTGTGGTGCCTGGATCACCCCAGCATTTCAGATTCACAAGAACAGAGTTGACAGACAACAGATTCCACAGTTGCCAAGGTGATGAGATACCAGAGCCGTCCGTTACAGGTTTCCTGCCGATGTATAGATGCCATCCCATTGCTTGCAAATAATTTTCAACCAAAAGTCGATCAGATGTGTAAATTTCAGGGTTTTTCTCTGCTCTATATTGGAGATGGGTTGCAAATGGTGACCAAGTCTCAAGTTGGCAACTTCAACATCCAATAACATGTTCAACACAACTGGGTTGTCCTGGAAACTTGAGTTCTTTTGAAATGGGGCATGTACTTGGGAATGGGCGATAAAAAGAATGGTCAGACATCTCCTGCTTGCAGTGATTGTACGGTGATTGATTGTACCATGTTATTCCGGTACCAAAGATATTAAGATATGGTTGTGTCGCACAGTTAGTGTGTGTACTGTATATTGGTTAATCTCCATTTGAGCATATTAGCAAGGTGATTTAGTTCAATGAGGATGACATATCCTGATATGGGTATAATGTATATTTCAGGGCATTAAAATCAAGTGTTGGCTGAGGTGGGGACTAGCATCTCATGCCAACTGATTATCGAGTTATGTTCTTGGTGAAAGAAACATGCTATCATTTTCACCCATAGTAACAATGAAAATGTTATCAACTCGACACTCATGTAACACGCTGCAATTGTAATGTTGCGCCAAATTTTTAGTTTTTTTTATCAATTCTAGCTAGCCTCCCCAGCAGCAGTCCTACTTTTGTAATAATTTTGATGATATTCTCACACAGAATATTACTTAATATTGTCAGAGGTTAATGAAAGCCCCAGACTCAAACAAGAAAAGAATGAACCAACTTTGAAGCACTCATAGACAACTCTTTATTAAATTTGTGGAGAGATCAACATATCCTCCATCTGTTTACACATGTATGTTTTTTTTTTTTAACTTATAACATAATATATAACACCTGATGATATACAGAGAGTATTGCATACACTTTATACTGCAAAACACTTAAGTTCAAGATGCTCTCAATTTATTTGTAACCAACAACTCTGGAAAGATGATATTGAATTTAAAACACACTTCACTTCTTTAGCACAAAATTGGTCGATACATGCATGAATGGAACTGATAACGTGTCCAAAACTAACTTCTCCTTTGATCTATGATAATAATCATGCAGTGTGATACGATATTGGTCTTAAAACTAATTTCCAAATGCTGTTGCAGGCTCCCAGCTGCAGATAAGAAATTCCAGATACCTTTCCGATTTTACAAGGTTCATTCAATTTCCTTCTAGATAGTCACATACATCATTGACAACATGGAGTGAGATATGAGATCCAACAAATCATATACTTATAGAAACATGAAATAATTTGGACAGAAATATTCTTGATAATTACTATCAGACCATGGAACAGTATGCAGTACAATTTTAAATTACCATGGGACTTAAAAACAAGATTTTCAAGAGTTTGAAAATGAAAAGATGTAAACCTTTTGCTGTTCAAATAGTAACACAATGATATTTATATTACCGAAAGCACTCTTGGATCTTTTACAGCCTAAATATGACTGCAGTCTAAAGAAACTTTTGTAAACGGATCGCGTACCGATTCAGCAATATTCGTTAGTTAATTTGTTAGTTTGCTGTGGCTTTTGCTTCTAACCCATAACAGTGAACAATACAGTCTTACTGAAATTCCATAAAGAAATGAAAAGGGTGAATTTAGATCACATATATATTCTTCCACTGAGATGAATAAATTACTGGTGCAACAATTTTCAATATTTTTTTAGATATATAGCTAGTATTGTGCCAAATCCATTTTACAGATTTAATAGTTTTGATGTTCTCTTTGTAAGTGGATATGTATTTGAGGTACAGCTATTGCAATAAAAGATCAATTATTTCCAAATGCTTGTTTTGTCTCTGTACATATATATATACCTGTCACTTGAATATTGCAATTTCCAGATACAAACATTGACCTTGTGTAAATATGACCTGTATGTGAGGGATTGTGAAACAAACAATGAATTAAGCCTTCATTTCTCATATTTATATGAACATAGAAAACATCTCCCCTAACTTAAGGAATAACAAGCAGGGGAATAATTCAGTGCCTCGAAGTTTGCATAGCAGTTTAGAAGGCTCTGAACGGTCCCTTACAAAATACTCTGGTACCTGTGAACAGTAAAACTGCTATACATCTCTACACTTGTATAGCAATTTGAGCATTTTACATAACAATTTGCCCATTTTACATAGCATTTTGCCCATTTTACATAGCATTTTGCCCATATTGCATAGCAATTTGCCCATTTTACATAGCATGTTATCCATTTTACATAGCATTTTGCCCATTTAACATAGCAGTTTGCCCATTTTACATAGCATTTTGCCCATTTAACATAGCAATTTGCCCATTTAACATAGCATTTTGCCCATTTTACATAGCAATTTGCCCATTTAACATAGCAATTTGCTCGTTTTACACAGCATTTTGCAAGGCAATACCGAATAAATTATTCCCTGATAGTATCACTCGTCTATAAAACAGATATATTTCAGAAAGAAATTCTGTCTGCTACTTTCCCAGGGTTACACAACATGGTATGAGCTTCTGTTTAAAGATGTTACGGTTTGCATCACTTGACAGAACTAGGACAACTTAAACATATCAGAAACTTGTACCAGTGGTGTAGCTAGGAGGGTAAGTGGTGCCAGTTCAAGAGGGAGAGCTGGGGTACTTTACTCTTACTCCATCTAAACAGCCATAAATGTAAAAACCACAAAGTTCTGTCTGGCTTTCTGATTGGACATTTGGGGAGGGGGAGGGGTGTGTCCTTGAATATTGAAGGCCCCGGTTCAATGAGCCATATATTGCTATGCTTCTGACTTTAACATAAATCAGACAAAATAATTGTAACTAATACTTTCTCAAAGTTGATTCGACCATTTAGTTACTCCCAATTTGAGTTCAGAAAGGCAAATTGTCAATCATAACATTCCTTCAACTAAGATTGTGCTTTTTAACTTTAAATCTGAAAATGTTGTCATGTATGTAGCTCTTCAAAATTAATTTCTCTCCATAACGGGGAGGAGGGAGCCCCCGACATAGACCCTTCTACAAAGGCCACGACGACATATCCTCCTTTCTTCAGCAGTAAGGTAACCCTACGACCATATATACACAGAGGGTTAAGTAAAACCACTGCCACAAGGAAATGTTATGGTTGGCAGTGAAAGAAGCATAACAGGTGAACACTATTTTTTTGGTATCTTTCTAGCATCAAGTTAGAAGTGGAAGTGGTTAACAGAGGACTGAATATACATTGGAAGAACTGAGTAAAGAACATCTTTGTTAAATATGGTGATTTATTTAATGATTTAATAATTCTATGGCATAAAATCCATTCCTTTTAATCTCTATGTTTATACACATTTGAGGATGATGCTGACTAACATACAATATACAGACACACACCATAGATATACATTCAACAGTACATACATTGTTCCATCACAGAGCACCATATCGAAAGCAGTATAAACTTGGCATACCCCAAGTTTGTATGAAGAAAAGTTGAAGAAAATGTAATAAAGGCTGCCATGTATTTCCTCTCATTAGTCGCAGAAGTTTACCAGCACAGTGCATGTTGTACACAGACCCATAAGTAGGTTATAAGGAATGGGGCGAGGGGAGGGGGATTGGGAGAGGGGATTTCCACCTAGATAATCAATGGTCTGTATGTAGAACCACAAGATACTTGGGTAACGTGAAAACAATTCCAATAGGGCTCATTCTTAATATTGTGCGTGTGGATTTATGAAGTCCATACAAACTCCAGCCGTACAGTCAAGCAGTACTCGTAGTTTGCATTCCACAGAGAATGGGCATTGCAAAGTTGGGAATTAACATCAGGCTGCCAGGAATGATGTGTCATAGGTAGAAGAACGAATGACACAAGGGTATTAACAGGACCCTCAATTCAGGGAAGCCAATTGCAAGCTTTCAAAACCCAAGAACTGCAAAGGGAACATTTGCTGTCACCATAAGTACTGCTGACTGTATTAAGTAGGGCTTTGAAAAGTCCTGGAAATGAATGAAGTATGTTTTTACCAAATATTCACAATTAAGTCATGCCACCATTCCAACATTAACAGTTAGTGTAGTAGTGTACTCTGCTGTGATCAGTATTGCTTTGAATATACTCTTATCTATTTGTTAAGAGTCTATTATTCATCTCAACACACATGACTCACTTCATCCCTTTTTTAGATATTTTGATGTCATTAATTTTTAAAGATGACCTAGACCCCTCCCCCCTCCAGCCCCTTTCCCTAGATTAGGGCCTGGGTAAACACATATCCTACCTCATAGGTTCCTGTAGCACTGCAGTACCTCCGTACCAGTAGCATATAACATTATAGAAAAGGCTACCCCAAAGGTAGTTCCGAGCACCTTTAACATTATTACTATTACATCTTATCTTACAATTGTTTACAATACACTTATTTGACAAATTACAGGTGTGCAACATTCCTCTCTTAATAACAAGTAAATATTTCAGTTAATAGACTATCAAATACTGAAGAAACTTTCAAGCTATGGCTTCATCAAAACAAACATGTCACTAAGACCAACAACAAACAAACTTCAATTCTTTTGACAGTAGTTGTTCAGACAAAAATATGCACCAACAAATACACACACACAGTTCTGAATACTGGAAAAGTTTGCTTCAAAGAGTCCTACCCAGATAGGTAACAAGCTACACTTATTAGCATTGTTAGAAATATTAAATCATACTATAATTAATATACCTGGAGTAGTAACGAATAAGTAACACATGGCAACAATCACTGTATATTTTCAGAATATCCTAACAATGGAATCATACATGTACAATATTGACGATACGATAACTGAACATGGCAAATAATTTCAAACTCCACACCCACATTTTCCCCCACGAAACAAGAAATTCAATTTTTCACTCCGATGACAATGCATTCCCTTTTCTATAAAACACAATTAATGCAGATTAGTTATTGCAACTTTTGTCAAAATGAAACTGTAGCATAACCCATGCAGCCACCAATTGTGTGACATTAATTGGAAAGTGATACATACACACTAGATGTTTGATATCAGGACAACTGGGACAAGGTCAACAAACACCCAGGTAATAGCTATTAGCAACCTGTACCTCCTCCCCCTTCTCCTCAAAAAAAATTATTTGCAATGCCAGAATAGGTACATGACGTTGACATTTTTTAGGAAACGAAAAAAGAATCTTCACAGTGAAATCCCAAAGTGAATTTTCACCTAATGTTTATGTATCACAATCATATGAAGCAAGTCCTATTAAGACCATCACCAAATAAGGCAAACATTATTCTGCTCTTGGTTTTCTTCGCAAGCTAAGGATCATTTTGGACAAAAAAAAGATAAAAATAGCACAAAAGAAAGATGCATTCTTGGTATGTACGATCCAGAGGGCAAGAACACAAGCTCAGTGTCTACTCTGACTAGTAGGAGTCTTGACAATGGAGAAGCATTAGAATTGTAGACACTTCCTTCTGCCCTTGATGATGAAGGCTCACAATTTCAGTCCATTCACTACTACACACCATCAACGGCAATCACTGGAGCCTTGTTCACACTCAAGAACTCAAGGAGCATCGGGATCTTGTTTTCCCCCGGATAGGTAATGAAGCTGAACTCAGACGCGTCCGGATTTGGGAACGCAAGGTGGATCGACAACGGACGGAGAACAACACACAATCACGAAAAGGTCACAATGATAGTATAAAATTCACTGCCAGTGCTTTGTTCTGTAATCCTTGTATTTTACTATATCACTTCTGTGCCAGTTTATGAAGAGTGACAAGGTCCAGTTATCAGAGATCTCGGGTCGATTGATCCACCGCCATTGTGGGTGGGGGTGGGAAGAGGGGGTCAGGATCCTCCCCAAAAGGAAGATCACAACTGCAGGGTCTGACCCTGAATATGCGAGGGTCCACACTACAAACTTGATCGCCCTGGGAGTGTCAGATTCTCCTTGCCTTCACAAATTTTGCAAAAAGGCTTTGGGCATGATTTGCTAGCAGCTGAGTGACCCAACCAGCAGCCCAGGTTACTACAAACAAGCACAGAAGTGCAATTGGCACCTTGGAAGAAACTAGCACCGTTTGTGACCAAGAGGAAATTCCTCCTGCATCTCAACCTGAGAATGCTTTGGAAGCCCCTGACTCAACTTTGCACTGGCTTGCAGCCAGGAATTCAGTACACCAAAGCGCCCCTCATTGTCATGCGTGCGATTCAGTTAATGTTTCACATTCAACCGTTACTTTTCATTTGCAGCTTCGAAAGTAAAAAAAAAATTGCACCAACTTCACAAATGAGAAAGCGAAAATTGAAAAACACTTCAAACATATAGAATGATCCCATTGACACAATGACCATGTGGTGCTATGTATTTTTAAAAAGGAGATTAATTTTCATGGTGTGTTGTAGGATGACACAAAGAATGTGGTGCACCATTAAACAGTTTGATGAGTGAATTAGTATTCTGTCACACCTGGGAAGGGTCTTGGGATACCCCTGGGAAGGGTCTTGGGTTACCCCTGGGAAGGGTCTTGGGTTACCCCTGGGAAGGGTCTTGGGTTACCCCTGGTGAGGATCTCCAGTCATCCAATTGGTACTTATTGCAGGTGGTCGTACCAAGCCTAAAGCAATCCCAATTCTGGTCACCAAGGATGGCTCTTTGACTTTATCCGAGTCTGGTATCATCTGAAGGAGGCAAAATGCAGATGAAGTGTTGTATTTAGGGGCCAGAACACTATAGTATAGTATAGGACAGTATAGTATAGTGTAGTAAAGTATAGCATAGTATAGTATCATATAGAATAGTATAGTATAATATAGTATAGTAAAGTATAGTATAATATAGAATAGTATAGTATAATATAGAATAGTATAGTATAATATAGTATAGCATAGAATTTTACAGTATTGTATATTAAAGTATAGAATAGTACTTTACAGTGTAATATGTTATACTTCAATACAGTATAGTACAGTATCTAGTGTATACCATAGTATCATAGTATATTACAGAATAGAACAATGTTTAGCAGTCACCCCTGGAACACTACAGTGTGCCACATCTACTTGTCCCCTTGGGGACTGCCCATATTATGCAACAACATACATGCGTACCCAACTGTATTTACAAGTTACCTCGCAGGTCCCCATTTATACCCCTGACTAAGGCGAGGCAAAGAGAAGATTAACTGCCTTGCCCCAAGATACAACATAATGATCTGGCTAGTAGTCGACTTCCAATCTTTAGATCGCAAGCCGTTCTGCCTGTTTCATTTCATCACAATGCTCCACACACACACCCAAACACACACAAAAAAAAGCTAGAGTTAACTATAATACCTTGTCCAGCCTATGATGGTGTATCAGCCCATCAGAACCGACTTGGAACACTGAGAAAGCATCAAAGTACCTACAAAGAAACGAGACAGTTTACAATGTTTGTAATGTACTCTGAAAGGACAACATAGACACAAATTAATTTGGATATGTTGTAGATTGTAAAGACAAAAGTGAAAAAATCAAGACACTGCCCTCAGTCCATGTTGTGTTTCCATACCCTCGATTTATGTTTAAAGGCACATTCCAGATATTTTATATATTTTATAGGTGAATAGCTTGAAAACTGGGTTAGCTATAGAAACATTACTCAGACTCAAATTTTTCTTCTTAGATGGTCTATGACATATCATGTTTAAAATTTGGCCTTAAAGTCATCATTTGAATTTGTCCACAGTGGAGCAGTGGAAGATGGAAGATTTTTCTGATCAAGGTATTGAAATCAATCAATGCTCTATGTTTGACATACAAAATAAGAAGAAAACAAACAGAATATCGGGTAAACTTATCTCAAAATCTGATTACATGGTTCTTTTACAAGGAGAATCAAATGGCAGATCTACCAATGTTGTTGACTAATAAATGGCCATTCTTTTAAGTCTCTCAAGCAGCCCTAGTCGCCTTTTACGACAATGTCTATACCAAAGATACCCAAACTTGCCGGTCCCACGAACCAGGAGCTTCCCTAAGGACTGAGCCACGGCCCACCAGACCCCTATCTCTCAGAATCAACGCTAGGAGTGCATGAAAGCTATCATGGACTCTGGACGTTTGCCAAGCCCCCCAAAAAATGTAGATTAATTTTCCGATGCCTGGAAGACTCCTGCAACCCACTGACAAATTTTGGCAACCCACTTTTGGATCACGTCCCACAGTTTGCAGACTGTCTACACTTTCTTCCACTTAACCATCAGCGTACATTGTTGCTTTCATCGTGTACCTACTTTTAGTTATAAATATAAATGTTCAATCCAACCTGCACCCATTTACTGAGCATACAAGAGCAACAAATATGACATCTCTCAATTTGAAATATTGACATTCCTAATACCTCCTCAAACAACTTCTTGCTCTTTTTTGGTTTTATCAAAATGATGGCCAAATTCAAAATTACAGACAGATGGAGCTCACCTGTATTTGTGCTTTTTGGCTAGAGGTCGAAGAACGAAGCTGTGGAGGGGAACTCCTTTCAGCCTCCATCGGGCCTGTATGGTGCCATCCTCTGGCTGCATGGTCATTCTCAGCAGCTCGAGGTGGGCGTTGACGAGATAAGCCGTGCTGGCTAACTTGAGGGATTGCACTGTAGCCTTATACGCTGCAAGACCTCTACAAAGCAGGAGCGATAGAGAGTTAACATGTCACAAAGAGTCACTAGTTGTTAGAAGTTAGCATGCTGGGTATGATCCCGAAATTTGCAACAATTTTTTTTTATCATTTTACAATATTTACACACTATGGATTTTTCAGAATCAGGTTGACACAATTTCGTTACTGATCATTGCTAACAAGTACAGTAATTTACAATTTTCCCATTCAAATATTTCAATGAAATCAGTGTTTTTTACAGAAACATGTACTTTTCATTTTAGTAACTGTGACAGCTTACATTAAGGAACAATTTCTCACACAACATAAAATACCTTCAAAACACCATAACTCCCTGGATTGTGTATTTACAAAAAATGATATTAATATACATCTACCAAGCCCAGGGAATAATTTCGTGTAACAATTTTACATTGCACTTTTGCAGGCTATGAACCTATGTGCCTCTCATAAAGCACTATTGTTCCTGTGTACAAACACTGCTATCGTCTTTGTACTTGTATAGTAATTTGTCCATTATGCGACGTAATACTGGATAGATTATTCACTTTATAAAATTCATAACTTTTTGCATCTCCACCCCCCTGCAATCCTCCCCTGGGTCACAGCCCATCACTTCATCACTTTCTGAATCTATACCAAAACAAGTACAAAACTAAATACTCTTATACAAAGTTGAGAGCAAGATATCCATATTGCCATTTCACTTGAAACATCTATCTATATATAACCAACTAAATGTTACATGCTCTGCAAATAGTAATATCGTTCTTTGAGAGTTATATCTTGGCGACAGGTTGCTAGTCTTCGCACCAAACTACCACACAGCACGTAATTGATAAAAGCACCAAACTATGAATGAAACTGGGGGAGTGATACCTGGTTACACGGTATGTATGGTACTGTCTTCTGACTACATACACACCAGAGTAAGGGAAACGACTGTAAACGGGTCGCTACCAACTCAGGGCTGGATAGCGCTCAGTCGGTAGTGCTCACAGAGCTCATAACCCAGACAATCATACCCTTTTCTCTTTCCCAGGTTGTCTATAACTTCCCACTCACTTTCTCAGATCTTCAAGTTACTTATATCGTAGCCAGGAAAAGCAAGATTCAGAAATCGACTACAATTTCATCTTGACTTCTGGGACTAAATCAAATTAGTCATATATAGTCCGAGAGACTGAGACTCACTTTGTCTTTACGCCCATCAACCTGTTATCAAATTCTAAGTCTTGGGAGTACATGCCATAGTCATGCGACTGCTCAAAGAAATTGGGCATCTGGAAAACAAAAAGAAAATGCTGTTTTTGATTAACAAAATTCCCTTGTAAGCTAAAATGCATAGGGAAAAACTTTATGATGACAAGAAAACTGAAATGTAGTACTTCTTTAACTTGTCCCGTTCATGCAGTAGTTAAGTTTTAAGAATTAAGTTTACACATACTGTAAGTTTGTCAAGTGCTGACAATTCCTAACTACAAGTAATTTACAGTTTTCCTTTCAAGTATTTCAATGAAATCAGCATGATATTCAGAAACGTCCATGGGACAATTTACTCATGTCTACAGTAAAACTAAAAGTCATACGTGAGAAATATAAGAACGTTCCCATTCCCAGTTACCGGTTTTAGTCGGACTAGGTAGATTGTAACAAACATATATATGTAGTACACGCTACCAACCTCTTCCGACAGGCGATGAAACATGAGCTCCAGTTGTTCTCTGTCTGGCCTACCACTTGTGTTCTGGTTCCCATCTTTACTGGACGAGTTTGCTCCTGAGCACATCACAACCCACTGGTCATTGGTATGGTGGCATCGATCGCTCAGTTCAGTTGTTACTTTTCCTGACAGTTCATGATTAACCGATTGAATGTTCAAACCGTATTCAGAAGAATGGTCCGAGGAGCGTCTCGGTCCATCCCGACCATCGAACTCACCAGATAAACCGTTCCATCCTCCACGGGTAATTGAACTAGTACGTTTGCCGTCCCCAGACCTTATGATGATGTCATCACTATTTTTAGAACAGGGTACGGCTGAACCCAATACACTGTCCATGTGCACTCGCATCATTACCTCCCTCACTTTCTCCTCGATCATTTCTTTCATTGCCATAGGATCCTTTAAAGTTCCAACGTTTTGGATTAAACTTTGCACCACACTTGTCTCGATGTGGAAGAGGACCGGTGTTTCTCCTATTGAACTATGCTCCAGATCGATGTGTCCATCTGGTGTCTCACCGGAGACTCGGTTGTGCTCAAGTAACTTCATCAAAGCCATGTCCCTCCTTTCTCTCTGCAGTGAGTAGGACCGTGGCGTGGCACCACGGTCGAGTGTGTGGCCATCCTCTGGTACGTTGTACCTGAGCGGCCGAACATTAGCCCTTCGTCTTCTCACACAGATGGCATCTTTATGTCTCTTTGCTCTCCACGATTGTTGCAACTGTGGGGCCGAAAGTGTAAACATTGACAGATGATGAAAATATCTAATTACTGTTCCTTTTATAGTTTCAAACTTCCTATATTATCTATCCTCTCTAACACTAACATACCACCAGTTTCTCAAAGACTAGCTAAAAAGTAACAGAACATGCAATCTAGGTTAGAACATGCAATATGATCTATCCTTCGGAAATGACATTTGCAGAGAAAACTTTATTCAGTTTTGCACCACAAAAAGGGCAAATTGCTACATATGCAGACTTACACAGGAACAATACTACTTTCTGAAAGACAAAATTCAAAGCCTTCAATACTGCCACACAAAAATCCCATCACTAGATTATTCAATGCATTATGTCATTTTCTGAAAAACAATTCCCAGAGTTTTGAACAACACTGCAGGATTTTGGGAAACAATGGATTTCTCTTAGATGAAAAACTCCCTTAATTTTGCTGGCTAGGGCTCAAACTTTCTAGATGTTAGATTTCATTGCTAGTAATGCCACCACCTTTATCCACTCAACCATAGCACTGGTTTGTTGGAACCAGCTAACCAATATTCAATATCTACTGTATGCTAAGGGTTGATATTACTGTGGTATGAGCAATGAAGAGTCGACTACTCGGGCTGCTATTATAATCACCCTGGAATGTGTTAATAGGTGAGCAGCTCACTAAGTGACCAAAGTAGTTGTTTACATTCTTACTCATATATCGATACTGTTATATCTACCATTTAACAAGGCGACTACTTGTCTCTATTGATTGTCCAAGGAAATTGTCACCACGTCTTCATGACACCAGGAGGGATTACCAGTCAATAATTGATCTCCACTGAAAATTGATTATCTTCTAACACAGAGAGAATATGTATGATATAACATCCCAGGAATATAACTAGAGAAAAAATTTGTGTCCCAGGAATGCAAGTCCTCCAAAAAGTTTGCGTACCGTACAAAAAGCTTGCGTCCCCATCGAACACCAACTGCGTTTAGATGTTCATTCAAAATTTGTTATGTTTTGCATGGACCTAGTTGTGAGTGTGAGTACTTGGGGTTTGTTTCTCAAGTAAAGAAAAGATTGGATCTACCAGACACAAGCAATTTGAAGATCTTACATCCCTGGCTATAACATTGCGTCCAGGACACAGAATCCTGCATTCAAAACAATGCAGACATCCAATGTGTTCTTCCCATTATGTCATGTGGTATGTTAAATGCTAACAAATGAGGGCACATTTCTTGACAAAGGAAAACTCTGAATGGTTGCAGCTGGCCAAAGAACTGTTACAGCAGCAATTTTGGAGTTTAGGCCACCATATTTGGTTAGGCTGATAAGACTAAGAGATTTACCTTGTCCCACCTTTAAAAATAGTAGTACAGATAGGGTAGGCCTAACATTAGGACATAGGACCTTAGGAGCAATTGCAGATCACCCTGCAACTCACACACAAGGCTTTTTGAGAACAGCAATCCATTGTTTATTATAGGGACTTCCGGTCATAACCTGTGAGACACAAGAGTTGTGGGGTATTCTGCAATTAAGCAGGACCTTATACTATAATGTTAGTAGGTCGTGTCTATTGGCACGTGCACGTCCCAATAACAACCATTATTGTTACGCTGACGTACCAATAAGCATCGATATTCGCACGAACATGCTCGTGCTTATAGACATTGACTTTGCACACGAAGGAGTACCAATAAGGATTGTTATTCGCACAAACGTGTATGTGGGTATAATAAGCCATGTAGTGATTAGAAAAGCACTACCAATAAACATTTATATTCGCACGAACGTGTTCGTACTGAGTAGGCGGAGAAGGTAAACCATGGCCCCAACCACAGTGTTGGGTGTGCACGGTTGATTTTCCCCCCGTCGCCCCCCACCCTCAACATTTTGGTCAATGAAAATTTGCCGATTCTCAAGAAATGGAACCTTATCTTTTTCAAAATCAATAGTCAAATCTGTAAAATATGAGAGAAATCAAATAAAGAGGAATCCTTTATTACAAAAATTGAAAAAGTATCCGCTGATATCCTTTGAACATAACCCTGGAAATCCCCATGGTTATCAAATTCCTGTTCCATTGTCATGCACTGCAGTGTTATTGTCCATCGATGTCCTGTTCATCCCTCCTGGCCAGCACATATCAGGACAGTTCATTGGTTACATCAACCACGAGCGCTGATTGGTCGTTACATGTGTGCGAATAATCAATGTGATTCGCACGATTACGATCGTGCGAATAGCCACAACGATGTTAGTATACTACTAGGCTATGGTGGCATATTCCTATTAGAGTCTGGATCCATCTGCCGATTGTTCTCCTTCAGGAAAAGTGCCAAAGAGCAGTAGGAGAATGTCTTTTTAACCTGTTATCAATCAGGATCTGTTTTTTGTGTGGTTTGCATGTTGAAGAGCATGGAAGTACATGTGGTGCACAAATTGGCAATATAAGACCCCTTTAGGCGTACAAAAATTGTTTACTAATCAGTGAAGAGGTTTGTTTACAAGTGACGAAAACTTCAGGCTCTGATAGCAAAAAATCTGCATGGTCATGATACATAAAACTGATGGTGCCATGAAAGGCCAACTTGTCAGCTATCCAGTGATGGGTAGCGTTTAGCTAGTGAGAACTTCTATCTAGACTTAGAGACCACATTACTTTTGTGATTTAGTGTGTAAGTCAATAGGGCATATGCTACCCTATACTGCAAGCCAATGTCTGTGGTCTTATACAGCCTTACCCTCTTAGTTTTAAAGAACGGCAGTGCTTCAAGCCTGCAGTGAATTGCAGGCAATGGGCGACATGGCCAGAAACTACTATATATTCGAATATCCATTATGCAGAACATAAGGATAACTCACTTGGGCTTCTTTCATTAACCTAAGTTACGCCTACGGTTCTAAATTAGCATGAGGTAGCCTAACGTTAAGGCTAGCTTTCATTTACCTGACTTTCTTCCAACAAACCCTGGTGGTTTCCATCCAACGCTTGGCAGCATACGCCCGAACATGTTATCAGTCTGCGTGGAAGAGTACATGATCGTGGAGTGACGAAACTTCGTAAAATCTGAGTTATCATGATTCGCACTTCCTTACTGTTGAGTATAGCTCATACTGAGAAATGAACGTTGGCTAGGCTTTGCTTGTCATGAACAGAATTTGGTGTTGTATGTGTGTGTGTGGTATACAGTTTGCACTATAGTGTAGATGGGTTGCCCAGCTTTCAATAACAAGGGTGAATGAACCAGGGCTCAAATATCGTAACTAATATTACGTAATGAAGCTTGGCCAGGTACCAAAACATAAGCACTGGAGGCTGCATGACGTACGTATAGACCGTCCTTCAGATCCATCAGAGAGTTTAGCCCAACCTCAAGTTCGTCTATCTGGGTCATTCAATACCTCATTAACCTCTCTAGCTGCCACAGGGCAGTGGCGTAACTTTGGTGCATGTTGCCCCGAGGCGAAAATGGATTGGGACGCCCCTAATCATGGAGGTAAACCTCCATGCCCTGACCAATTAGGTGTGCTTGGTGCAACACTGCAGAAGAGCAAATTAATTTTGGTTTTGAAAGCCATATACCCAATAACTTACAAATGGTACTTTAGAATAATTTTCATTTATGTTTTAATTAACTAATCATGTTATTAACATGGTTGGCCTAATAAAGAAACGTTTCCATCTTCTCCAGTTTCTGTACTTTCGAAAATTCGTCACTATAGCTGCGTCTTCTCGGGTACTGCGTCTAGTCTGATAGGCCTGACAAAATCATAATGCTTATCAATTATTTTCAACTCCAACTCACAGTCATGGTGACTTAAATATTTCAGCATTGAAATTGCTGGAAGCTTAAAGTTGTGATGAAACAGTGTGAATAATGGAGTGGAACTTATGTCAACACGATATTTCTTCTCAGTGTCCTCAATTGGGTCATCTTCTGAAATTTCATCAACAAATTTACGAACCCGTCACTTTCTCAGTCCTCTCATTGTCACTAAATGACACACTTATTCCAACCTTAAGAGCGAGGGTATAGTTGACTCGTTCCGTATCTAATTACTCCATTTTGATAATATGGGCTATAGTTAGGCAGTCTGGAATTTTCTCAAAATTTCGATGATTTTATTAGGTCCAAAAGCGTAATTATATGCGGATGCCAGGTGGGTAAAAGTTTCCACTTCTCTTCCTAAGCCATTATATCCATACAAACAAAGTATTATCGTGTCGAAAGGGTATCCAGGCCTGGGTGCCCGGGGGTCCTCTCCCCCAGCACGCATAGGAGTTACGCCTCTGGCACAGGGCTTGTTTTAAGAAATCACATGTAGGGCGGGGGGGGGGGGAGCATTAAAAGGAAATTTCACCCACGTGATAACATTATAATACAATAAATGGTCGAAAAGTGGAAATTTCATCGATTTAACAAGCATTCTTCTTGGGAATACCCAGCATTTCTGAGCTCATTTGGAATGACAAACACAAACCATAATACACATAAAACACGAAAGTAAATGGCTTTTACCTGTGTTGTCCCGATTAATTCAACAGACTTAATAAAGTCTCTTTCCGTATATGTATCAGGTTTGGGAAAGATCGTTCTTCTCTTAAAGTAATAATTTAAATATCACACTCTTTTCATTCAACAATCTCTGAATCAATGGCGTCGTCTGACATTGGGAACTCGTTGGGAGGAGGGGGGGGGGGGGGGGTGAGTGCCTTCAAGGGTAGTAGAATGTAACATTTCGCATCTTAAACGTAATCTGTATTATTCAGTTTTGTAGGGCAGCTGATAGAAAACCTTGCGAATTATTTTGCTAAGTTGTATCAATGGTGCGTACAGGTATCCATACACACGGTCGGGCCAACCGATTTTTATACTTTGCTAGTTGCTTGTTATGACAATTTTTCTTCAATCAGGTACCTTTAATGGAAAGATAATACTATAAAAATACACTCTATATGATTTTAAAGCCTGTGTTAAATTGCAGCTTAAAGAAATTAAGACATTAAATTTGTGTTTATTTATCACGTTAGGCTGGTTGCTTCGTTTTAACGTTAAATTATAACGTTAGGTTCAAACTTTTCGCTTTTCGGTGAGTGTGATCACGATCAATGCCGTCGATCTCGGGACTTGAATGCTACGGTGTCTTCAAAGTACTACTTATTTTTTATCTATACTAATATGCACACTACAGTTTATATATATATATGTAGGGGTTGTGTATGTAACAAAAGTGGATGGCTGGGAAAGATAAACGAAAGTGAGAAAAGCAAATAAAATATGACACAGCTTAGCAATTTGAAAGGTTGACTGCTAACAGAGGACCATATTCATAACATTAATTTCCTCCTCCCTATATTTACCGTTTTCGAGATAATGAAAGTTGACTGTGAAATCTCTTTTATCAACAGTAAAAACGTTGAAGCAAACATATTTTACGTCATAGATACACACGGACACACCCGTTGACAAACTTGCTTTTCTTGAAGATTTACAACAAATCTTCCACGTCAACATTTTGATGATGCCTCACCAATCAGCGGAGGCACTGAGAGTCAGTTCGGACCAGGGGAAAATTACATTATCGGGACCAATGTTGAAGGGTGCAATTTTCAAAACGTCCCGTATATTATGAATATAAAAAAACGTTATTCTGTAATTCCAACATTTCCCGGCCTCCCATTTGACTACGGACCGGGCTGTACCCCCTCTGACCTCTCTCTCCACCTCTCTCTCTCCCTCCTTCTCTCTATGAATTTAATATTGATTGGTACACGGACCCAAGTGTGTGTGTCTCAGAATGCATCAACCACTTTCCATCTAATTAAATAACCCTTACACGAGAATCGGCTTCAACGACCTTAGGGCCACACTCCATATTTATAAACCTGGACGCAACCCTGACTTGTGCCACATATCCACGCAATCCCGCCCCCCCCCGCCCCTCCACGCACACAAATACACACATAAGTAAGCTCATACACACGTCACGATGACCGGATATGTTTAGTTTGCCTTCAACAAGGAGTAAGAGCGGTGAAATGATATCATTTATTTCTCGAATCAGTGTGATAATGTGGCGACTTATTACATGTTTACTGGTGTGTAAAGGTATCCGTACACCTTTCCACGCAGTGCGTTTTATATACTTCTATTACTTCTTCGTTTGACAATAAATTTGCCTAAAAATACTATTTGTGGTTAGATAATATCATACTTTATGCTTGATCTGATTGGAACGTTTTTTGGTCATTAAAGTGTGAAATTATAGGGGGATAAAGTTTATACTTAGTTACTGTGTTAGGCCTTGGTTACCAACTTAGTGCTAAATTGTAACATTAGGTTCAAAGTTTTCCCTTTTCGGTGGGTGTATTACCGTTTCCTCCGCATAACTGGGGACATCATTTCTACGGAGCCTCTGAGGTGTCAACATATCTACAATGTAAACTATATTGTGTAGTAGTACCTTGAAATAACAGAAAGCAATATTTGGACAATTTTAACTAGCGTTCAGAAAAACATAGAGGAACATCACTTAGCAACCAGAAAACTTTAAAAAGAGTGCATATATACCTACATTGTTTAATGCAATTTGCAAGCATCAGGACCTTCACATATTAAGGATAGTAACAATTGCTTATTGTATGCAAATAAACTAGATATTCCGACGGCTTAAATTGATTGCTAGAAACTTTCTGCATCAGTTGATTACAACCACATCCTCACAACGTTTTCTATGGCGAAGATATGATATTTTCTTTCAAATGTGCTGACTTTTTGTATGAGCATCTGGCAACAAGGGGATTAATTGACGTTTTCCTTTATACTTGCAATCATTTATCGACAGAAGAAAAAAAGAACAGATTTTTGTAAACGCTGCAGATTGATGGAAGGCAACGTATAGAGAACATTGAAAGCTGCGGGGAAATTCTAAATGTCTCACATTTTAACCGTAACGTGAACACGATATCAATGGGATGGGAGGGAAGGGGGGAGGGGGAGGGAGGGGGATGGGTTAAATCTAAATTATCATGACTGATCTTGGCAGGGCGCGAATCTTTATGGAAGGGTTATAGGCAGATACAATATTTTTTTTAAAGGAGGTAGATTGGCCTTTGGGTCGTTGGCGCCGACTTCCATTAAGAAGTGGGGGTGGGCATGGGGCCACCCCCAGAAAAAAAAGTTATAAAGTTGGTGCATTCTGAGGGATAATTTAGACAATCTATATCAATTTAGAACAAGTCTATGACTATAATTATAGGTTTAAACTCAGGGTTGTGCTAATAATTACTTTTGAATGTTTGTGCGAAGTTGAGAGGGGAGGGTGGACACCCCACAACCCCTGGATTCGTTCATGAGGACGTCTTGGGCCAGAAGGGAGTGGTATTATTCTTCCTCGACTGAATGTTAAATAATCCGGTCACCAGAATGTTTATTTTGCGACTGACGATGGAGGGGGGGGCCTCTGACGAGGGGGGGGACTGACGAGGGGGGCCTGTCCACCCACATTAGGCATGCCACTACATTTAAAGGATACATATATATAAATATATATATATATATATATTATATACAGTTGATTAGTTTGAGACGTTGTAGCTTAATTCAGTTATGACAGAATATTCATCTTTTACTCCATACTCCATATAACATCACGCACTTAGGCTCTTATAAGAAGGGTCTAAAACCGTCCTTAAAACAGCCTACAGGCATCATGTCACGGGAAATTCCCATTGCTACATCTTTGCTGACATTGTTTTTATTTTATATAGAGCCTTTTCATGTTACAAGTTGCCATGGCAACAAAATCTGATAAAGCACCCTACTTGAGAATACTATACAAAATCAAATCAACGACGACTGAAAAAGAAGAAGACTCCAGCTGTTCTGGTATTTGCATAAAATTTATTGTTTTATCAAACAATGTGGAACAAAAGAAAAAAAGAGGGGTGAAGTGGTTTGGAATCAATGTGATAACATATCATATACCCCCTCCCCCTCTCCACTCCCTCCTCACCAAATTCTTAGCTCTACTTATTATGGGAAAACCTCAGTTGATGTAATACGAGCAATAAACTGAACTCTGTAACAACTTAGAGTGACAGAAATTGCCAACAATAATAATGCCCGGATTGAAAACTAAGGGCATTTACATATTTAAAATGAAATTGCGTCATATGATAGATGTAATATTGTGGTAGAATTTAACGGGCGGAGGCAAACAACCCGATCATCATCTTTGGCTGATATGACAGAGATCTTATTGGAGAACAGCTCAATCAAGTCTTCCCTTTGTATGTGAAGAACATATTAAATCTGTGATATAACACCTAAATAGAATAAGGATTTTACTTTAAGTCTATGGTGAAGTTGTTCATAGCAGTTATCTCTATAACATAGATCAATAATGATGATGGTTTGGGGTGTTTTGTTCCCTTTAATGACTGGCTCGACCCGGCCTCCTGGAGAGCAATATAACTTACGAGGATTTTAGGCTAAAACGCTAATTCGCATATCCTTCTCAAGTTAACAAGGTATATCACACAAATTGCCATCGTACAACATAATGACCAAAACACATAAGTGACTTCCTGCTACCGATATGAATATCTGTAAGATTTAGTTACATTTGAATGACGTATCTGTTGACGCAATTATTGCTTTTAAATATATGTGCTACTTGTGTTCCCTACAGAAAAAAACCCTCAAGAAAAACATCTTATATTCTTCTACATCAAATAGCAAGGACCCCCGAGGGGGAGGGGGAGGGGGGGGAGTGGTGTTTGTGTGTTGGACTATATGGGGATGAGGAAATTATCATTCTCAATTTTCCCGGTGGGTAATTCGCTTTCAGGTATCCGACGAAAAAAGGAAAAGTAGAAGAAAAACCATATCATAAGAAAATCTTCCTAGATAAAAAAAAAAAAATGAAATAAATATTTGCACGATGATTTTATAATACAAACCTCACATTAACACTAATTCACTTTCCACGTTTTCATTATCTCGGTATGTAAAATATTATTGTTACATTTTTATTGATAATGTAGCAATGAAGAGGTACCCAGGTACCTATAGCACTGACCGTTCCAACAGAAAACAAACGGTTTTCACTTCTACCTCAATTTCTTTCTCTTAAAAATTCCGTTTCCGAAGTAAGGGCTCTTTGGCTATTGTAAGTGAGATAATGAATACAGACAGTTTAAGAAAATTAACGCTTTCGTTTTTCACCACAAGTTATCCTCTTCATTAAAACTATAGTCAAATTTTATACAAAGTGCTTGTTAAACCGCCGTGAATTGTTCTTTTTTTCTTTACACGGCAAGAATAGGGAATATCACTCTTTTATATTAATATATGTGCAAGAAGCGACAATAACGGTGACCAACAAACATTTAAAACATACATACATACATTAATTAGTTATTTAATTAACTAATTATCTAATTAATTAATTAATTTGCCTCTGTGTTTTTTACATATTCTGAGAGGATATCTCAGCTTCTGAACATCTCTGCATATCCTGGCAAGAAATTTGTATTTAAAGAAGTAGCCTGCATGTTGACGGCTTCGGCCTCGTTACTCCCGCCTATCGATAAACAATTACTGCGTTTGGCAGGCATAGACGATACACTAGATACCTCGTCAGCCAAAGCCGGAGACGCAGTCTTAAGTTCACTATATGTGATTCCGTTTGCCATGCTCACTAAACTTTCCGGGGAATTGTTCGGGCTTTCATTTTGCAAATTGTCCCTGATTTCGCTAAAATCATCCAAGACGTGCTTGTCGTCCAATGATTCCCCGTCAGACCCGTGTAATTCTTTGGTATGATCACTGCCGGCTTCACTCTCTTCCTCCTGGTCTGGTAGCGGACTAACATTGTCGTCGTCGTCGCCAGGAGACTTGGACGTATTTGAGTCGTTTGATGAAATATCCTTCCCATCTTTATCCTTCTTAAGAATCGTTCGCCTGTATTTTGCCCTTGCGTTTTGGAACCAGACCTATGTGGAAAATAAAAGTATCAAAATGTGGTTAGTTTATACCATCATTCTCGACTTTTGAGATGTATCGGAAGAAAAAGGTCCTTTGCTACCGAGGAACTATTTTCCAAAACTTCAGTGCTCAGTTTTCAACAATTAAAAGCCGGAGAGAATACATGTTAAAATATTCCCTCGTAGATAATAATGATATAGGCTACCCATGAAGTATTCTCGGGAACTTAAATTGCACTGTTACCGATCAAAACCTCTATCTACATCATGTGCGCAAAGGCACACAGTTTTGAATTGTCCTATATTGCATAGTTTACGTACTAGACGAGCGCCATCAATTTACCTGCAATACTCTTTTGGTAAGCCCCGTTTTCTGTGCTAATTGCTTCAGATCTTTGGCGTCTGGATTATGGTTTACAGAGAAGTAAGACTTCATGGTCCGAAGCTGGTGATGCTTGAAGCTTGTCCTCATCCTCTTACTCCTCGGTGGGGGAGGGTGTGGGTGATAGACGTCACCCTCGTAACCATGGTGACCGTCGAGATCAGTTAAACCTGCAATATAAACAGACGAAAATAGCGTAAATAGATTCAGTTGCAGTACTGGCGGTTCAAAGACGATGGGTTGAGTTGATAAGGACACTGTCAGAAACTAAACCAGATCGAAAAATGAGATTATGATTAATCTGTCAAATTGAAAGGACAAGTTCAAGGTTAAAATTACCCCCTTATCAGATGAAGTTACGGAAAGAATAAAGAGGTTCACATTTATGAATGACATAGCCTATACGACGTCCCAGTATTCTGACTGGTGCTTACACCATTCTGTGTAGAACAATGTGTGAACGAGTTGATACACGGGTTGAGAAGTTTATGAGAAACCATCTTAATTATTCACCCTTCAAGTGTTCCAAATAGGGCAATACATGGCGCGGAGGACGATGGAGAGGGTGAGGGAGAGGGTTGGGTGGACAGTGTCTTGAAAGGAATCTGAACCGTATAACAGCATGTTGCTTCTCTCGAGAGAAATGGTCCAGGCCAGATGATCATAGAGATGATCATAAGAAGGTCTGTCAACAGGACAATCTCAGAATACTTTTGCCAAATACCTTTCGACCGGTCTCGACAACAGTTGGTGGCGGGGTGGGGCGGGTGGGGGTGTGGGTGTGGGTGGGGCGGGATGGGAGGGGTGTGTGAACCATATTTTAGACAATTAGGTAACGCCATTCTCTATCCGACGCCCCTTTGCCATATTGTACGGTCACTAAAAACTCTGCCATTTAGGTGCCACAACATCTCAGCTTAACATAATTAAAAACAGACTTTTCTCCAGGACAAATTTAAATTTGTCGCTCCACCATGCCAGGTAATTTCGTTATATTTCATATAAAGACGCAAGTGATAAAGGAAGTTACAAATTATTTAGGGATAACGATTGATGAGTTTTTCGGGAATGATATGTGCTGCTGAACTAGTAGCATATTGACAGTGTCGTGTGCATAGGTGGATGCTGTGATGAAAAACGTACTAGCGCCCTCTTCTTCGGCATTTAAACAAGTAGATTGATTTAGTGGTTGAAAGAACAACTGCATCTCCATTACAGACAATGAACATTTGGATAAATACAGAAAAAACATACAAAAAATTGAAACTCATGTGGCTAGATGGTGTGTTCAAGTACTCGAGTTGTATATGGAGGAACATTAAATATGTGATATCTCCTTAACGGAATAACATTTTTCTTAGCTGTTTGGGGAACGGTTGTTCACGGTGGTTATCTCTGTCACATCGTCCACCAATGATTGTTGCGTTTGTGTCTCATTTAACATCACAATGCAACCTCTATACGGTAGTATATATGGTTACCATGGTAACATATATTCTATATATTGTAATCCATTGACGGGTACTTCGATAAGACGACAGGCCTTTAATCAATGTTGACCTGGCCTGACCTTGTATAGCATTATTATTCCTCAATCATAATGACCTACAACATGTTGACATAGCAGGTTATTATTATGCAATCAAGTCAGAAATGTACTTTGTTAAATCGTTCCTTTTAATGTAATCATTAAATTCTATTATGATTTCAGACAGTTAGGTCACTGACATAATGTTTTAGGTTTTTTTTTTTATAGCATATTTTTCTCTATTAACATTTGGTAAATTATCATTTTCTTGCACAGGCATAATATATACACACTCATTCTTCCCCAATCTGTTTAATTGGAAATGTGAATAGGCTAATTTTTCATTCAAACGATATGCAAAAAAAAAAGACAAAAAGAAAAAGACAAATCAAACGATATGAAAAAAGAAAGAAAGGACAAATCAAACAATATGCGAAAAAAAAAACAGAAGGGGGAAAAAACTAGCTAGACACGATTGCGTGACAGTGGAGCTGTTTGTAAAGGAACATATTGGTTAATGAATTTCTAAGATTAGCTTTAAGATGGTTGATAACACTACCGTTCGAAATACACTGGCGTCTTCAACAAATTAGAGAGTGGACTGAGCGTCTGAATATCTAGGAAATCATGCAGCATATCAGGAAATATTAAATTGCTTCACAAATGTTCCTCGGGCAGTTAAACATCAGATATTTTGTTCATCGGAAATAGTTTCTAATCCCTTTCACAGCGAGGAATATCCTCTTTGGGAAATACTGTCTGGACACAGACGATACGCCTTCTGAAGACATGAATATTCAGTGATATCATTGACCGCACAATGCAAACGTCATAACAACATCGTCGAAAAACTGGAAGTCATTAATTTGTATTGATGCACACATGATTAATATGTATGCATGTACAGGAAAAAACTGTAAGGATTTAGAAAGAGTATTGTTCAAGGAAATACGTTATGATAGAAAATAAATATTAAGTATTGGATAATTATATGAGTCCCCCCCCTCCTTTTTTTTTGTAGTTTACCACTTCACAGAAGATAAATGAAAGTGACATACAGATGTAAGGAGAAAATGCCACAGAAATTGGCTATCTATTTTTTATTGAATATTAAAAAAAAAAAAACTTCCACGGCATGCTATATTGGCGACGTTTAAGGAACGCATCAAGCAAGAAACTCGTGCAATTGTTTTAATTATCATTAAATAATGTCTAATCTATTCGTTAAAACAAGACTTACAAGTCATAAAATTTAACTGATCGTATATATAGACGGGGAAAATTAAAACCGCATAGAAAAAATATATAAACTGTAAACTTTATTGGCAGATCAGAAGAAATACCAAAGAATATCGTTTTCTTGGTTTAGATTGAAAACATAGATATTTTTTTGTTATTTCTCTATCTGATTTCGCCTTGCCTGTTACAATTCCCAAATATAACATCCGTGAGATGTACGCCTACTTGAGGTCTCAAGATGTCCGCCATACGTCTCTACGGTCAAGTTCCGCTCCCATATCGGGCTAATTTCCAAACCCCTGGAGAGGGGCTGTCACCGGCAACTGTAGCTCAATCCACCCCTTTGATTCGTTTCGCCGAACCAATGTAAACATTGCCAGTGTCACTAGGGTGCATATTGTGCACGGAAATTGCGTGCGGTTACCAAAAGCTATGTGACGCAACTTTAGCGACGGGTGTTAGGACTTGTTCCAAGTCGATTTCAATGCCTTCGTGGGATGGAATTGTAAGATCGTGGGGTTTAAAATCGTTGGTATGCTCAGTTAATGAGTATTGACTCTGGTGAACCTCATTTTATTGATTTGATGATGTCATCTTGACGTGTTTGCATCAATGATTGAATTTACCTCTAAAATATTATTGAAAAGGAGAACAACGTAGCGGGAGTAACGGAACTATAACTTCCGCACTCAGTACAGGTCTCGACCTAATCCTTCGAATGAAATGAAAGTTTATCTCAAAAAAAAGAAAGAAAAAAAAGTGAACTTAATGAAATGAAAAATTAAGAAAAGACGGGAAGTGACTAGAAGAAGAAATAAAACCGAAAATGACAGCAACTTGTTTTGTTGGTTATTTTTGACAATCGGGTTGAATTGTCGTATATTGGTAAAGCCCAGATCCTGGTCGATTACCCGATTAACAAATATCTCAGATGATAAATGCATCAAATAAACGTTGGCGAATATTCGACTCGGTCTATCATAACGTCATTAAAGCATTGATACATTTCAGATCAAGTAACTTCCGAACAATGAAGTCACGAACAAGCCTTTACTTTCGACAAGAAATGTTTACATGTTGAACAAGTAGGTTCTATATATGTAAACATTTTTATAACGTTATGTTATTAAAGTGTGTATGTGTGAAGTGATTATACAGCACATCGTCTGGCAAATGATCTAATTCATTTGTTACGAATACCCTCGATTAATCGGAGCTATTCGTTAATCGCAATGCAGTTACAGCCTCGCGTGGAGTCAAACGGCGCCACAATAGACATGCTATTGGCCTTGACCGTCACCTGAGCTTAATCACCGAGAGACGTGCACGAAATATCCAACGGGAAGTGACTAACTAATAACACGATGCCATATTCTGATAAATGAAAATATGCTAGGTAAGTCAAGTTTCTTCTTAAAGACAGACTACCACATTTCTAAGATTATCCACGAATGATTTTTCGTCAGGATTTTCTACAGAAGGGGGTTTGCATCCTCCCCATATAAAATATTTTGGTTTCAAATGCTGCTTTCTGAGGCATATTTTAGACTAGAAATTAGGTCTATAGTTAGATCTAAACGCATGGTCCTGCTGATAACTACTTTTTGTTTGAGTTCCAAAAGGACTCAACCGACCTGGTATGCGCTCATGTTCATCATGCAACCTTCAAATGAATTAACACAATAAAATAAATAAATTTGGTATACGTTAAATTAGCCTATTTATATCGGAAGAACGTTTGTACGACGACACGATATCATACCAGTAACCAAGCTACAAATTAACGCACCCCCCCCCACCCACCCCCATCTGATATCTTGAACATGCAGGACAAAGGTGATCTGATCTGGCCCCAAATTTCAGCATGCTATACCAGTTTTCCGAACTACAATTTCCTTTGAAATTTAAAAGAAAACTATTTCTAGATAATGAGCCGGTAGGATAAAATTATACAAATTTATTTTTTCTTAGTGAAGAGAAAATCGTTGAAAATACTTAAATAATAAACTGACAACCATTATCCTGATGATGACAATTTATAACGGTGTTTCTTAGTATATATCTGGGTCTCTATGAAGCAAACGTCAGCATAACATACACAGCTGAAAAGTTCCCTAATTTTTCTTGTCGGTAAAACTTAAGGATCGACCCTGTTTGAGAAGAATCTGTTTGAGAAATTTCACCCCAAATTTTGTTTCAAAATCAGTGCAGATTATTTATCATCAATTGTGAAACAAGACAAAAGCTAAGATATTTCCTGAACAAACCCAAAAAATCGTGATATATTTGGGTTCAGCGCCATTTTGTAGGTGGTCTTTGTGTATGAATAAGACGCCGAACTCTTATACTGTCATCGGTAGGCGGTGACAACTAACAAAACCGAATGAAATTTAAAAGAGTGACGATCGTCGAAACCAAACTAGGATGAGAAAAAAAAATTATCAAGAAGATGAGTCCATTATGACAAAGTGACTTCTTTCGTGGCGTTTTTTCTTTTTTTGTCTGTTAACGATATGTAGACGCACTTAACCTCACAAATATCTTCAGGCTAATTTTTGTCAAGTTTATCTGACGAGCAATTTGCCATAACTCAACAGGTATCCGTTTAGAAGGTGTGTCTCTTGTCATGGTGCGATGGCGAACTGTAATACACACCATGGGAAACCACCCGAGAGAAAGGCTCTCAGCCTCTCGTCTCGATATGTATTCTCTATCCACTCAACAGAAGAGAGAGAGAAAGAGAGCAAGAAAAAAAGAAAAAAAAAAGAAAATCCCAGCCATGGAAAATTTACCTTCTTTTAGTGTTTAAGCTTTCAAAGGCACCCTAGCGATATGACAAATTACACACATATTAGGAAAAGAAAAAAATAAACGAAAAGAGAAGCAGGGAACATGTCAAAAAGTTTGCAGGCGCGGGTGAGGCCAGGTAATATTATACCGGAGCCACACGGCAGATGAACCCGCGAAATACTTCCAATATGATACATTTTCGGCTGGGAATTTTGTCGATATTTTAATAGTTTTATTCATAACTTACTTCAATTCCAGGCGTCTTCCTAGAAATCAATCCCAATTTAAGGAAAGAGAAGCGATCCATATTTTGAGGCTTGCCAGATGCGCTTTCTTGTTTTGCTTCCTTTTTTTTGTCTTTCAGACAAGATACATTTTATAATACAGGATATATGGACTAGTATTTTATAGTATATATATAGATATAGAATATATTCAAGTCGGGTCACAGAGTATAATGTTACAAGAAATGAAAGACAAATCTAAGGTTGCACTCCATAACTAAAATGATGCATTAAAGGTTACTTATATTGAAACCGACATTTAGCATGCCAGAATTTACCACCCAATAGTGGCCATTACAGGTTCGGTAGGTAGGTATGCATTTACTGTAGGAGTACACTGCATGTACACCTCTATATGATAATTCTTGATTGTATATATATATATATATATATATATATATATATATATATATATATATATATATATATATATATATATATATATATATATATATAGATAGATAGATAGATAGATAGATATATATATATATATAGATAGATATATATATATATAGGAAAAATCAAAGTTTCTTGTCTTCTAGTTTCATTATCGCCCAAACACGTAATTACAAAGGCCATAGTGGGTTTCTATGTACAACGAACATGTCATTTTACTTCACCAAGACATATTATTGTCAAATATCGACGTCGAACCCCCCCCCCCCCACCCTTCGCCTCCCCTCCCCATCGGAACCAGGGAGTAAAGTTGAAGAGCTCCATCTCACAAGAAAACATTTTGGAAGCTTTTCACCATAGTAGAAATTGCGCAACACCCCAGAGGCCCTACAGGGTATACCTTTAAGATGACAATACTGTACACTTGGCCACGACCAACTGTCGTCAGCCAGTTGGAGCAATTCTGTAATATTTAGGCCCCTCTCATATCTATATAGTTCGTTTCCATATCACGCTTCAAACCACATGGTGACAAATACAAACAATTTACCGAACCTTTCCCTAATAGAAACAGGAGATTCACACAGCTCATTATATTGTCAATTCAAGTATTCTGAAGCATGTACACGAAAGTGTACAACTTTAAAGACAAACTGTCCCACATGGGCACTGTAGTGCATTCTTACACGAATATTCATAAATGGGATGTGTACCAAACATATAGTGCGAGTACACCACCATACGTACAAGTACAGAATTCCCATTGGTATGAGTACGCGAGTACAGTGTTCTAAGTACACTTTGAGTACTTAATCTTGCGATCAGTGAGGAGTATGCAGGCGCGTATCCAGGATTTTCTAACCCGGGGGGCGCGAATTACTATCTAAGCGGAGCGCCACCATCGGTTGGCGCGCAGCGTACAAGAAAATTTCTGGTTTTGATACCCCCCCCCCCCCCCCAGATCACCGGAAACGGCACTTCTCGGGCTTGAAATGACCAACCAGATGTACACTTTTGGCCTGAGAACCAAGTATTTCCTAATAGTTTTTTTTTTCCATCCATAACCCTTTTGAAGATTGTCAACCCGGCACACGTCATGTTCGACCTGATCGCATGTCCTGTGGGTCTTTGCTTTTGCAGGTGATTCTACGTCGCGGCCCACAATACCCGTCAGCCCCACTTTTCAAGGTTTTAAGCTCCAAATTTGTTCAGAATTTTAAAATTCACATTTCTCGTGAATAAACTCACTTCAAAACATACCCATAATGTTGTACAAAATTTCATCTATGGACAACCAATATAGAAAAACTACCTTCAATCCCTAACAGACCGGTCAAAATTGCACGAGTAGAGGGAAGTGTGATGCAGAATGTTGGTCAGAAATTTTCGAAAATTCAGACACAGTTAATTTATTGGTGTACAAATATTAAACCTCTTATAACGGCTATTATAAAACTTGGTTGAAGGAAATGAAAAAATAGCAGATATTTCCGAAACCAAACACTGCACACAAAGGCGTAGGAGGCGCGGCGGCAGTGGCGGAGCTAGGGGTATTGGTCAGGAGGGGCGAGAATGGTCTGTAGAGGCGCTTTCGACACTATCTAAGCGGAGCGCCACCACTGGTTGGCACGTAGCGCACAGACAAATTTTGAGTAAAGATACTCCCTAGATCGCCGGAAATGACCCTTTCAGGGCCTGGCTAATTTGCGGATAAACGAAGAATAGGGTGTCATCGCCAAATTACACCAACAAACTGTGACAAATGTCAATAAGTAGATGAGAGCGCAATAAAAAAGTCAATAATCTAGAATAAGTAAAAAGTGGTAAAGAGCTGAAAAAGGCGCCAGCAGTCCATTTGAGTCCGTCAGGGGGCGCATCCGCCCCCTGACCGTATGGACGCTCCGCCACTGCGCGGCGGGGGTGCAGCCCCTAATTCGCCATTACTAATGTAAAAGAAACTTTTGACATAATTGGACCTCCATGCTTTTTATACATCTACATGAGACATGTCGTTGTTTACATTGCATCCCGCGGTATACTGCGCAATTTGAACAGACCGTACGGTACATGATGGCATGCGATGTAATAACCGATGCTTGCTTATATGATATTGACATTGACACGTTGAACGCGCGCTTGGCGCGCGAAAACTTTTGGTTATTTTTTCAGGCAAGTCGGACAGTTTGAGGCTTTTCATCCTGGAACGCCATTTTCATACTCACTGATATGATGTGATATCTGCTGTTTGCGTTACAAATTCGAACAGGCGCGTAGCGAGGAATTTGCCAAGGGAGGGGCGAAGCCTGTAGGCAAATTATCTAAGCGTAGCGCCACCATAGGTTGGCGCGAAGCGTACAAGAAAATTTTGGCCGAAAATGCCTCCCAGATCGCTGGAAATGGCACTACCCAGGACCATTTGTTAGCGCGAAGCGTACAAGCAAATTTTGGCCTTTAAGCACTTTCTATTTTGAAATTACTTAGCGATATCATTTAAAAAAATGCTGAATGGGGGGGGGGCGGTCGCCCCCATCCCAAAATGCGTCATGTTCCCCGGCGACACGGTCGAGTTCGAGACCAGCCACAGTTGGTTTCATAGCACAATTGTACACACGCGTTATGATAAACCCATATATAGTATATATATAGATCATTAGTGAGAGAGGAAAATAGAACCGTCAAAAAAATGGAGTTGTCGGTGTAAGGGGTAGGGTGAGGCACACTTTTACGAAATCATTGATCCGTCACTGGCTACCCTTCAGCGCTGTAATGATGTAACTGTTCCTCTTTCCCTTCGGTGTCTTCGCGTTTTTCTTTTACTCCCTCCTTTTCTCCTTCTTCTCTCTTTCTTCTTTTCCCTCCCTTCCTCTCCTCCTCCTCTTTTTCCCCTCTTTTTCCCCTCTTTTTTCTTCTCTTTTTTTTTCTCCTCTTTTTCTTACCCGGGGGGCGCGCGCCCCCAACGCCCCCCCCCCCTGGATACGCACCTGGTATGTGTATAGGTTAATATACGCTAGAATCGCCAAGTGTACGAGCATGGGTTCACTGCAACTATACGGTTAAGTGCGGTTAATTGACACGCATTGTGAGCGCTTGCATCAACATCTTAACACGCTACGGTACTTTGTAATACAGTTAATCCACTAACCATTCATATTGACCTACTGAGCATGCGTATAAACTTTCTGAAAGTTAACGTTTCCATATCTTTCTCAGTTCTTAACCACTACATATTGATATCATATTACGGTGAACGGAAAGCTGTAGTGAAATTTGTGGATTACTTTAAGTGATAATCAGAAACTTGTTTTACGCCAAGCACCGTTGCATGTGTATGGGAAATAAATTGGGTGAAACAGTCAGGCGATATAAATACAACAAAGTGACATAGCACTGATCACGTGATCTTGGCACGCGAAATTATGACGAAGAGTGACATCAAAAAGGTCGGCGAAATGTCTCCAAAATCGAAGGAAAATCATATACCCCCCCCCCCCCAAAAAAAGAAATTACAAAATGTGATTAAAAGATCTGTTTTGGATTGGTTAACCTGGCGAGATGGAGCGTTTGTAACCTTCAACTTGCTGAGAAGAGATTGAGTTGTAAATATGAAGCAAAAGATTACAAAAATCTTACCAGCCCCGCTGTGCGGGGAGATTCATCCCCATTGATTGCACACAACAAACAAAAAAACACACGGCAAAGTTAGGAACATGTGCTCACCATATTAAGAGCACCGTGTTGACTTCCTATAGAACAGGTATAAGTTTGATTTGTCCAGAGAATCAAGACTGAACTTTGAAGAACAAACGTTAAAACTTAAAGGACCAGATTTTACAATTTCTGTCGTTCGAGCATCCGGGATATTTTTTTGTGGTAGTGGATTGAAAATTGCTTCAAAATATGATGAGGAATTTAGATACAAATATGTATCTTGAATAACTCGGCCTGCTTGCTATTAACTAAAATACCGGCAACGTGCATACTTCATTACATTCACGCGCATATTTCATCATAACATTCACAGAGCGTGCGCATATGTTTCATCATAACATTCACTGATCTGATGCGCATATTTCATTATAACATTCACTGACCAGTGCGCATATTTCATCATCACATTCACATTCACTGATCATGCGCTATACGCAGAATTCATAACGTTTAAGTGTAGTAATGACTCGACTAGAACATTACACAAGTGAGATTACATTCACTGTTGTCATTGTAAAGAAAAGGAAGGTAAATTTTGACTGTACTGGTCGGGGTATGTAGTTTATTCATATATAAATATACATACATACAAACATACATACATACTATAGTTTAAACTGATTAGCCGCCTGTGATTCCACGCTCTCCATCTCTTCTTAATATCTTATATAGATGTGAATGCCTTGAGACCCTCTTTGGTGATTTTTACCTGAATTTCCGTATCTTGGCATTATCAAGTAGTCACGTAGCATGCCGTTAGGCGTGAACGATTCCACCCCCTTATTTTGTTCGTCTTTGTCGTGCTTTCTTAATTCCTGTGTCTGAATAACAATAAGAACGACTTCTTGTTTGACTTTGTTGCCTTTAGCCCAACATATACAGGGCATCATCCTTTAGTACCCACCCCCTTCAGATGCCCCTACCAATGAAATATTTAACGTATCAATAACCGAGGAGCGATAACGGTCAAGAAGTGGTAAGGTAGGGTAAACTCTGCCATAGAAAACATCAAATTACCATGTTTCGTACTATAGAGAGGGAGGGAGATAGAAAAGGTCTATAATTATAGAACATACGAAAAAACAAATAAACACAAATTAAACCGGACATGTGGGGGTTTAAGCTACGGGCACATGAGCAAGATTATTTGATTAGAAAGAGGACGAATTTACTCTTTAGTATCAAGCAACTTCATTCAGAGAAGCAATGACAAATGATAGGAGAGAAAAATAGAGAGAGAAAAGGCATTTAATGATATTTTTCTAAAGTAGATGGAACACAAGAAAATTACGGAAGTTCGTGAGAAATTGTGTTTTCCCTTCATTTGTCCTTATTCGCTGCGTCCAAAGGGCGTCAGTGTATAATAAGGGTTGTCCTTCCTGAAGGCATGAGTTCGTCTGCTTCAAGAGGCTGTCTGACAGGGTTACCGTGTATAAAAAAAGTATCTATTTTTAAAAGAAATCTCTCTTCGGAACCGGCCTACTTATCTATAATGTTAAAGAGAAACGCCATGACATTCGTATTCTCCTTTTCGTTCTTGTATTTGTTTTTGTTCCAACCGATCTTTTGATATGTATATGTGTGTGTGTATGTGTGTTTTCCTCTTTATATTTCTAAAAGAATATCAAATTGATATCATTTGCATATGATCATAAGTTACATTTGTTTTTAGCAAACACGTGTAAGACTATACATTTTATTCTACCTTTTCGGCGTCCCATAGATAAGCACGGGTCACTGTCACATCTCATTTGTCCGTGTTCGTCTGTTTGTTGTGCTTTTGAGGTGTGTGTGTATGTATATGCGGTAGTGGTGGTGGTGGTAAGGGGGTCGGGAGGTTGGGGGAGGGCCATGCACAAAGGTAAACGTGAATTGTCTCAGTCTATCACAATGAAGTATCCACTTATCGCTAAAAGATGCTGCGAGGCCTATTAAGAGCCACTCGACAAATAAAATAAATAATTAAATGAAAACAAAGAAGGAAATACACAACCCCCCCCCACCCCCCAAAACAACTGGCAATCAACTTATAACAGTACGGCTATAGAGCTATTCAATGTTGCGTCTATATTCTTGCTATAAAAGCCTAGTTTTTAGAACTTTTTAACTACCTCATTTGCATAACAGAGAAGCTCTTTTCATCAAACTTCAAATATTCAATCCTTTGTTTTAATATTACGATAGTCTTTCAATTTGTGTTTATATGCTTTTTTTTAAATTAAGGTTATAATATTTGTATTTTATCCATATATTACAAAAACATTCCTAATATTTATTGATTTTACTTCATTGTTTTTCTTTAATTTTTCCCCACCTAATTTACAAATTGTTGGAGATTTATATTAGAATACTCTGTGAACTGAGTAAGTCCCATCGTTTATAACATAACTTAACTTCACAGTATAATTTATAGCTATATTTCAGCAACAACGAATATATATATCCTTCACACTTATATTCTAAGGCATTAACTTGGATTTAGTCTAAAAGAAAGTTAAACTCTAAATCGTTCATGAACCTTTATATTTTGGCTGGAAGACTCTCTCTTTAAGCCTCGACCGTTAACCGAGTTTGTTGTCGATTAAATAAGTATTTGTCATCTGTCTTTAGCACAAATTGGAAGCATTTTATCACTAATTTGTATACTCTACCTGCACTAATTTATACAATTCCGTCCTCTTTAGCTCATAAACAAATCGAATACTCTTCATTATTGTGGTATAAAGGGCAGTTTAAACGGTAATGATTGCATTGGTCACGCCAAGAGACACGAACAAGGGCTGGGTAAAAAGGTAGTTGAAAAAAATGTTAAAAAAATAAAGAAAGCACGAAGACAAAAACATTCTTGAACTAACAAAACAGGACATGTTTGAAAAGATAGTTTGAATTAATTTATGCATGCACACAGTATATGTGGCATTTAATACATTATCTACAACCATCATCATAAAATATGTAATAAACCTGAATAAAACATATCATAAAATAATGATGATCGATTTACCATCAGATAAAAGTAAGATTAAAAACTTGTTTAATTACATAAGACTCTTTTAGGATTAACGCCCCCACTTTTTAACCCTTCGTTCATTCAACAAATTTTAACTATTCAATGATCTTGTGAAAAAGGATGGTGGAAAAGAGGTGGGTGAGGGGGAGGGGAGGGGAAGGGGTGGGGTTAGGAGAGGGGTTGTAAGTTTGTGAGGCAAGGTCTCCTATATACGCATAAACGTACACACCTACGCACGTACGCATACAAAACGTTAATACTTCTTATTGGTATCTCGCGTATATACGGCATATGCTTTCATAAGTATATTATAGATAAACTGATATTGTAACCTGTGTACGCCAACACGAACCTTACACAGGTATAGAGACAGGGTGGTATTTCAGAGTGCAATTTACCCCTAAGCATTCAACAATAGCCCAAACGATTTGTTTGTTAACTTGTTTTACTTTCAACATTTATCAGATCACGATTTTTTCGTTTTTACAACCAAAATCCTAACACCTTGCTGGATATATATATTTATATATAAAGAACGACTCCAGGCAAGTCTAGCTTGTAACTAATCTATCAAAACAAAACCGGAAAAATCGTTCACAAAATATTACTCAAAAAAGAGCGAAAATGTGCTTGAAGCAAGTTCAAGACCTCGGCTCTGTGAGATCCATGCAGTATCGAATTGACGAAGACCTAGGGGTTCTCTACAACTATTAAACACACAAATCTTGTTGCAGCCCGCCCCGTGAGGTGACATTTGACCTCGGGCGGGCCACGTGACTCACCACAAGAAACGGAGACTACTACAACTTTCCAAACTTTCGCATTGGAAATCATGAAGTCATGTAGAATTGAAAAATAAAAAAAATAAAAAAATAAACCAAATCCGAATAAGAAAATGATCACTTAGACAAAGAACCGAAGGGTTCGAAGTGTAGCAGTAGGGGTGCTTCAATTCTTTTCTGACTATCGTTGTTTATTCTCAAATTTTATATTTTTTGGGGGGTATTAAACATTAATTTGTTTGCAAATTCGAACCGGGTAGAATGACCGTGCGGTTGGTCAGTGAACCCCTCGTTAAATGGAGTTGTGCTTTGTTAGGACAGAAAAAGGAGAGGCCCTTTCTATTTTTTTCTCATCCTATACTCCTTAATTAATTTTGCAATTTGTAATTAAGTATGCTTTTGATTTGACGTTGGTATATGAAACAGTATGTACCTAAAATATGTTAGCAAAGAACCAGGGGATTTGAGCGCGAGGATGAGCCCCGTGAACAATCATGTCACCCCCCCCCCCACTCCTCCGCTTGAAGTACTCATTAAATCCATGGTACATTCACTATTGCTTCCATCCCATATTTTCTTGGGCCGCAAAGTCGACTCCTAGCTGTAGACCATCCTGTTGGAGGGGGGGGGGTTGGGCGAGGGGGTCTCAATACTTTTTCTATAGGGGGGGCTGGCAGGGTACTGCTTGAAAATTATTTTCTTTAAAAAAATCCTGACCTGAGAACGGTCTTTGTGCACGCATCATCAAATGGTACCGTAACTATTTGTTTTTCAAATCTTATATTCTTTCTCTTGAATCTTTCTCTAGATTCTTAAAGTCTAGATACTTTCTATCTATACTGTTAAATTTTGAACAAGTTTCAAAGAGTCAGGAAATTGTTGTCTAGTATACTGTACAACGTGGTACTTTGTGTTTAAGAATACATCCTCCAACTTTGCCTATATATTTTGAACAGCGATAATGCTACTACTGCATTATATTTTAAAATTAATTAAAAGGTTTGAAAAAGTAATACCAAGAAACTTTCGAAATCATCCTACAAGTGAAACAGTATTTCTGTCTTCATGAACTGCAGACGATAAATACACTGATATAACATTAATTGATTTACCAATGAATGTCAAACATATACATAATTGTAACAATACTATCAGAAATCAGCGATATATAGTACTAGATAATTAAGTATCACGTTAAATCACGGCTATCAATATACAACAAATCACTCATCGCCGGCCGACGTTTATCTACTCTAAGGTATAAATATTCATTTTATTGCTTATTCCAATACCACAAAACAGCAAGGCTATATTACTCTGTTTATCTATATATATATATATATATATATATATATATATATATATATATATATATATATATATATATATATATATATATATATATATATATATATATATATATAGCGTCACACACACACTATATATATATATATATATATATATATATATATATATAGCGTCACACACTGGCATTTCACGTATACCTTACATTCTGTTAATAATAGCCTATATACTGCAGCATCGGTATTTACACCATATATAACACAGTGTAGATAATTTGTGGACTCCTGATTTTTATGATCGTCATATCATTTGTCTTCTTAAATTCTTTTCCCTATTGCAATCTCATATGAATTTTATTATTTATGTCTCTAGGGGATGTTAATGTCTATACTATTGCTTCTAATCACAATGTTATTAAGAAAGGTAAGCATTTCAAAGTTAAACAGGCTAACAAAACCCCACTCATCCATCTTCCATACAGAAAGAAAAGCAACTGAGTTATACATAATGACTAAGGTAAACAGTTTACCTTTGTTGATTTAAAGCCTCTTTCGGTCGTTAACTTCCAAACAACAAGGTTTACACTTTCGAAAACAAAACAATGTTAAAGCATATCGGAAAAGTACAGAACTGACATGTCTGAGTGTTGTGACAGAAAATCACACAATAATATTTAGACACTGTTTGGGCGAATATATAAGCATTGTGAACAAGTTAATGTTGGACGGTCATATCAATACATCTACTCTAAAATTGTGCAGCTTGACGTAGTTTTAAATCTTACATCGAAAACTGCGATTTCAGAAACAATCATAACAGATTTTCCCCTTTCAGCGAGCTCTAAATCTTCAGATCTGGTTTACGATCATTGTCAGGGTGGTATATACTTAATGAACAATACGTCATTATTTTTACTGTTGACATGGCTATATATATATATATATATATAAAAATGAAAATCGTAATGAGTTGGAAAATCAAGAACAGTGAAAAAACTTTCAGCCTCCACCGGGATTCGAACCACGGGCCTCCCGCTCTGTACGCGGACACCCTAACCACTAGGCTATGGACGCTGATTGTATGTCCAGAGGTTCGAAACCGGTAAGGAAGATCGTAATTCCACTGTAGGCGTTTGTCACCTATATCGAACAATACTAGTTCTGTTTTTGGTGACATATATATATATATATATATATATATATATATAAATATATATATATATATATATATATATATATATATATATATATATATATATATATATATATATATATATATATACATACATATATATATACAAATACATATACATACATATATATACATACAAATAAATAAATATATACATACCAATAACGTACATTATCAACAACTAACATATACGAACAGTCTGTCCCTTTAAGAATGGAACGAGATTTTTTTACAATCTACCACAGCCAAGAAGACCTCCATAGCATGAAAACATTTAACGGCTGCTATTCAATGATTTGAACGAACAATTTAGTCGGTAACGAGCGTTCTGACGGGCTCCATTAGCCGCCATTTTATCAATACGAGATGGCAGGCAGACCCCAAGAGCAGACATTTACTGCTTTACTTAAATCATACCAAAGTAATTCTATTATAGTTTTATGGATCGTTTTAGGAGGCTTGTTCCATTCCAATGTTTATTCGTACATATCACTTTATTTATGATATGATACACTTTTTTTATTTTGCAATGTTCTGCGGTTTCGTCTTTTCTAACTTGTGACCAGATGCATTACTGCTTTATTTCTTTTATGTTTTTGTTTGTTATTTAACAGTCATATGGAAACGTTAAGGTGCCGTCAACATTGTTACGATCTTAATTTTCTGTACTAATAGTAGTAATTTTCAATAAAATTATTAATTTGCGGTCAATATGATAGCAGTTTGCTCTTTTTTGCCAGAAAATGACAAATTCCTTGAATTTAATAAGTGAGGAATTCAAAAATATGCTGTAAAAAGGACAAAATGATTATTTAACAAAAGGCATCAATTAAAATTATTTGAAGCAATGTATGTATCATACCGCTCATCTTTATAAGATGTCTGAAATATGTGGGAACGGTGGGGGCTAAATGTGGGCGTTGGGGAGGAGCCGCGGCTCGGTGGCTACGCACTAAATTCGGCACTGGAGCGGTATGCAAGCACATTTTGAGTACTCCTCAGTGAATTTGGTAAATTTTCAAAAATCGCAATAAAATTAATCAATCTCAAAAAAAATTCAAACAACAATAAAAATAAGAATTAAATAGAAATCCCGGAATATACGAAGAAGCAAGTAGGTCAATATATGACCATTTTTGGATGTTTCTAGCATAAATGCGGAAAACCCTTATTGTTTCAAATTAAGGCAGAAATGCATTGCTGATTATTGAGCAAACATGAATAAGATGAATGGCCTACAAAACGCGAATAATCTGTCTTTTACTTCAATTTAGGTCCCCCCCCCCCCTTTCTTGTTGTCTAAAAATACAATATGGACGGTAGCTAATATATGTTACGTCTCCTCATTCAAATCATAAATTTTCTTGCAACAATGAAAACTTAATAACATCTCAAGTTCAAAACGATTCGCTTGTCAAAACTCTGACACAGTCCAGATGATTGTTTCTTAATTAAGGAGATCCATTTGATCATCCCTACGCAGAAATGAACTCTTCCGTTTTGTTGTTGTTGGTATGCTAGCACAACCGTCACGATATCGAGTTTGTCAGTGTATATATCTCCATAGGCTTATATATAGGTTTGATTTGCTATACTTACTATAGCCTACCTTATCACATATATATGACGCAGCACTGAAAGCCTAAGTTGATTTCACACACCACACAGTGTGCCTGATTTACACACGGCATGTGTGTAAATCAGCACACCTTGTACCATACATAGGCTACATCGTATTCCTAACTTCATGTTGGATATTATAACTTGTTTATTGCCTATAACTTACCTATTGCAAGTCACAATGTTGACCTATACCACCCACTATACCGTAATCATCATTGTTAATATGCTAGTTGTACCAACATCACACAGCACAAGTTCATTTTAAAGAAATTACGAACATGAAACTGTTGTGTTCCCATCGATTGCGCAATCTTTGAAAGTTAGTCGGAGGGTGCATCAGTTGCCTTCGTAACTACATAAGGTTTACGATATACATTCATGCATGCGACTAGAAGGACACACTGATGCAGCACATGTGCATGCGGACCTGTTCAAGGTATATGTGAATGTTAGCTAAGGCTTTATTCCAAGAAACGATTACGCAGCAACCTATCTTCATCCTACTCTCGCCCTATACCCCCTACGCAGTTGACCAACCCCTCAAATTCACCCCTTATTTGCCCAATATATTCAATCGAGGGACATGTTTTCAATGCACTGGTATTCGACTCTTGACCTGACGGTTTCTGACATTCTCAAAAAGGTTTTAGATACCGAAAACGAAAATCTCTTAAATGCCTGAAATATCTTCAGAATGTACAGTAAGTTTGGAAATCATCAATATAGTTGTTATAGGCTTTAAAAGAGTTCTTTTTACGTTGGATTCCCGCAGAGGGGGTATGTTTCTAATGAGAAATAAACTATTTCTTTTTCTTTTCTTTTTTTTAGTTCTGAAATGAATATTCTCTTGTCACAAAGATCGTTCGAATCACAGTTTCATCTTTTTTCCCCTCTCTTTTCCCTGTTTACATTCTTATTCCCTCTGTTTCTGTCGGTATTAATATCAAAAGTTGTATTTCAAGATGCTGTAGCCATCAAAACTCTGTAATGGGTGGCGAGCTCACTGTCACGCAGGTTGTCATATCAACATCTCAAGGAATATAGAGAAAGAGAGAAGAGAAGAGAGACAGAACGAAAGGAATAAAGAAAGAAGAATACCCAACTCTGCGTGCACAGCTATATATCCCTGCATAAACGTGCGCCATATGGATACCATATGCACATATACACAGACTAACAAGCCATACATACTGAGTTGAGCTCTTTTGATACTATTTTTTCCCCCTTTCGCTTCATCATCGATGGTGATTTTTTTCCTCCCTGTTTTATTAGGATGCCTCACGATCTTAGAGCGTGTCCTCTGATCGTGTCCTATCTGTGTCGTCCGGGAGAAATCAAACGAGGGATGATGAACCGTCGAATCATCCCAAAATGAAGACGCCAGAAAGAGTAACGATAGATTTAAGTGAATTTACAACCCGTTTTTTTTCTTCTTCAATTTTCTGCACAAGGAGAGCCAACGAATCTTGCTTTCAAGAAGCAGCTCGCCTTGTTTCAATTTTTTTTTACGGAGAGATAAGAAGGTGGGTCGGATGTTTACCTGACCCATAACGAGGAGGGTATACCAACTTATTAAGAAGAAATGGGAAAGGGATCATGTCGTAATGGACGAGAAAAGAAACACAAAGACACAGTATACTGTAAAACATTATTGTGCGTACCAGTCACATAAAAGAGTGAACCTCCCCCGACGACATAGAAACCTGCGCGAAGGTTTATTATCCCTATAAACGCTACATTAGATATCCAACGATATTTAACTACCATATATCAGCAGTATCTAACGGAATTCGATGACGATAAGCGAGGCTAATGCAAATATGATAGATGTTTGCGTTTTGCATTTTAGGCCTAGGCTTATATCACATACAGTCTATATACGTGTGTCCGTTACTATGAATACATCAAGTGTATAGTATTTGATATCTTTGTGCGAGACAAATATGATGGCTGTTTGCGTGTTGCGTATGTTTAGGCCTCCGATATGAAAGAATGAGTCTGAACCTATATGGTTAACTATATTAACACATAATGTAGAGACATCTTGATTCCATTGATGAATCCCATTGATGAATGCACAACAAAGGCTATATATAGGAATTATGCAAGCATGAATCATATAGCCTATAGCCTACAGCTATACAAGACATCGTAGCGATAGTATATCATTTTTCAGTATATATACTAGGGCGTGTTATATCTTACAATTATCATGAACAATGAGTAAGACAGTTATTATGGACAGCGTGTCACGTGACCCTCATATCAAACCACCGAGACGTATTATTCTTGTACAATATATACGTGACCAATGCCTATATCAAGGTGATCTTGTGATTCACCATCAATCCGTTCATCTTCGCCTGCGATCCTTCGAGAGACGCCACGTCCACTATAAAGACAACGATCCACTTTCTATATGTGTCATAAATTAATCATAAAATCGCTCTTAATCAGGGATAAGCTAACGGTCATTCTCACTTTTGAAAGTTTGTGACAATGTCAGCGAAAATAAAAAGAAGGTCTTTGATAAAAACCGGCAGGAATTGTTTTGTTGAGAATATATGTGATAAAGTTCATCGATTCCGTAAAACTGACAGTATAGTATATCACACTGTCAGTACTGGTGTAAGGTGCAGCAATTTAAAATAGGAATGGCTATAGGAGGAAGTAGGTTGAAGTTAGCTTACACGACGAAGATTGAAGTATAGCCTACATGATAAGGATTATGATATTCATTACGGTGATTGGACGATTTACAGCATATAGGCCAACGTATGAAATAAGAGATGCTTAGCGCATATCTCTTTCTCAAGAATCATTTGCGTAAAATGAACACATATTAAATAGGATATATATATATATATACAGATATTACTAAACCATTTTTTCCAGCATATAGCATACACATGAATTAATTTATCAACTTATAATTCAATGGAAAAGAAAAACTGCAAAAAAAAAATCATTTTTGTTTTGTCATTTCGACAGAATTAAATTGAATCTCTGAATCATCGTATTATAATGAAAAAAATCTACTTATTTGAGCTTAATTTCTTAACAAGGTTTATAATCCAGGCATTTTTTTTTATCTGTAGCTACTATAAATATATATATATATATATATATATATATATATATATATATATATATATATAGGCCTATATATGTATAGGCTATATATAGGTCTACATGTATATGACGCCTTTTCTTATCAGTGGCGGAGTTCCCACAAAGCCAAAGGGTATTAAAGCGGATATAATCACTTCTAATATTATCTAACCTAAAATATTGAAATACTTAAGAATACTAAGCTAATTTTTAGAGGATTTAATCTGCAAACTGCAACCGTTATACTAAGTTTGTATTCTATATTTGTTGTTGGATATCTCATGAATTAATCCTGAGATAAATACAGACGCAATAATTTTAAGCTTCAGAGAATAAAGTTGAGATAAGATCCAGTGTGATCGTGCACAGTATCTATGCGGATGGGATGGGTTGGCGGGAGAGAGAGATGGGGGGGGGGGGGAGTCTTTACGAGCGTAAAACTGTTCAGGGTACATTCCATACTAGTCTGCCATTTCCCTTTCCGCTCGAACACCTCACATACACACACACATATATATGAACGTATATGCAACTAAATACAAAGGCCAAATAATACATGACTGGAAGTTTGTCCTTGAATGTCGCAAGACTTTGATAAGGTCATATCAGCTTCAAACAAAATGGGAAGTGCGTTCTCTAAATTCAGATAATGAAATGAGAATAATCGACACTTCAGTAGTATCAGAAATTCTTGACGAAAGTACCTGTTGTTTGGTATCAGATGGAAGTTCAATTCAGTTAACGGTAAAGTTAAAATACGATACGGGAGGGCTTTATCAAATACTGGAGATACAGTTTGATGGCGCTATTATCTAATATAATTCTCAGTCTGTTCACACACATCCCATCAGGAGATCTTCGACACATACACTGGGTCTAATATGTTTGCAGTCAGCTATACTCGGAACTGAACATAGATACTTGTGGCATTGCACAAGCTGAAACAATAACCAATATCAACGTTAGATTTCGTATTTCTCAACAGTATTTCTATCAATCTCACGTTACTTTTATAAAAGCGTAATCAAACAAATTTGTAGAACTGGAGGGACGGGGGTGGGGTGGGGTGGGTGAGGGGTCAGAAGTCATGCCACTGAAAGTATACGGGGTAAATTGGAGGGAAAATGGAGGGTGTTTGGATGCAAAATGGTGCTATATTTAACTTTTGAAACAATCTTGAAGCACTGTCCACCTTTTAAGTCGTACCGCATGTACTGTACACTAAATCTGTCTGTCTATCTGTCTGTCTGTCGGTGTGGTGGGCTGGGGGTCCTGAGCTTCCTTGATGATATTCTCTTTATTTGTGACTGGGGGTGGGTGGAAGCGGTGGGGGGGGGTCCTGGTTGCACCACTGACGGTTAGACTAATAAATAGGGCCTATTTGAAGAAACATCTCAACTTTATCATCAAGATGATTGATCAGAAAACGGCTTGCAAGTTATTATTCAGTGAAATGGCCATTACCAACTTAATTACACCAGTTCCGTAACAGAGTGAGTTTAAAATGTCAACAAGGTCCCCTCGCAAATGGCAGCTAATAGCTGTAATACAGAGAAAGTAATGGAGGTAGAACAAGAAAGCAATACTGATGGTCTGTACCGTTATACTGTGCGGGGGCTTTTTTTTTTACAGTTCGAAAGGCACAATTGAATATGATTTATCTGTCCGAAGTTTTCTCCTCTGTGGCGATCAAGGAAATAAAAACTTTTCCTCCCTTTGTGACAAAGCTGATCATCTGCCGTGTCAGCGAAATTTTGTGGAATATCACGAACGAGGAGATAAGACAGTTTATATGTTTATCATTGGCTAAACTATGTAATGGATGTTTGGCATTATGCATTCAACATCCTTTCGTCTGGAATGGTATACGAGAGGGTCGTTTTGCCTGTATAGGCTACTTACAATGGAGGACCACTTTATAGGAAAGATAAATCGTCAAAAATGGTCAACGCCTTCCGTGAAACGCTTACCATATCTTCCTCAGTTCTCTACTAAATAGAACATAAAGTAAACAACACTTTATCGCAAGTGTGTATTGGTTCAGTTACGTTGTTACGTCATCAAGTAATTTAGACCTTTACGTGATAATTTTCATTGGGTATATATACAGAGTATACGTCGGTTTGAGTAACGTAAGGAAAGATGTGTGCCTAATCCACAGTTACAGCATATGAAATATAAAATAAAACTGTCGATATGAAATATTACAGATTGCTCTCTGTTATGTACAGGCCACCAATACACGTATATGTAATATTACGAATTAAAATACTGCCAATATCAACCAGAATGAAAAATGCATTGAGGTTTCGATGACTTCAGTGCACTAGACTTCTGGTTGTTAGTATAACCAGAACTAGCTGTTACGATAGAAATGGCCCGAACCACCATTTTGCTACAATAACACTATGGCATGTTAAACACAGGTCAGTATACTGTACGTGGCTATACAAACCTCCACAAAAAAAAACCATAGCAAAAATTACAGATTGTTTTACGACAAAATTGATATTAGGAAGAAATTTCAGGTCCTGCCAAACACAGCATTCCAAATTATTCCAGTCCCTCACTTGTTTTTATATATTTACTATTCACCAGTGACAGTCACTGCGTGTTATGGACAACCGTGTTGTGAAGACCGGAGGCAACATAAACACGCTGAGGTTTCTAGAGGTAAAATTTTGATCTTTATCGGAGGGGGGGGGGGGGTGAATTTCGGCCTTGAAAAGATTTTGAAACATTCAAATATAAATACTGCAAAACTTGATTCTGTGGTCAGATATGATCAGAGTATCCTTAACTGTTTGTAGTTTTAGTGATATGAACTTTTTAGAAGTGTCGATGGAGAATGGGAATTGCATCTGGACGATAATTTACATATTGTGTTCCGGTTACCCTTCACGCTTTACTGAAACTCTTTTTACTCGAAACCCGTGCACACTGAGCTATACGATAGTGTTCATGACACATATGTTCATATATGTATGTATATATATATATATATATATATATATATATATATATATATATATATATATATATATATATATATATATATATATATATATATATATATATAGAGGGCATCCCTATATATATATCACTATATATTATATGCATTACATTATTACTGCAAAACAAAATAGTACGCGCCAATTGATTTTGCCTGAAATTTACTTCACTTTACAACCATTTTAGAAGGTTAAGGACATGATTTGTGCTAAGACACAGTTTGGGCTTTCATTGCGACTCACTAATTTACTATAAATCTATATATACAGTACAACGATAGGACATAATCACATCACCTCTGTGTACTATAGTATCGTACTTTAAATGTGTATGTAATTCTCCTACACCAGACCATCAGCGTACATTCCAGGTAAGCCTCTTAATCCAAAGTACGCATAGATATCCCTCTCACCTGTGTCTAAGAAATACAATGTTGCACCAAACAAGTTTTAGACTATTTCAACTCCAATCTCTCAGGCCCGCATTAAGCCATTTGTCGGCAAATGTCATATATACATTACAGAGCAGGTAAAGTGCATTGTGCCTGCACCGCAGTGTAAGTTCCAAACGTGACGTGTACATCAACACTCCCATTCCATGTGTTAATCTAAATAAATAGAACTTAAAAAGCCCGATGAAAAGATAGGTACCGTATCCTCAAAGACTTCAAAAAGAGGGATAACTTGTTTAATGGAAAATATAAAAACAATAAGAGTAAGTTGTTGTTATTGTGATTATCGTTACCTTAGCGACAGCGTTAATAAAAAAAATCGCCGCGATTCCTAGATTTTCGAGCATTGACTGTAAACGTTCTCTGGTGGGAATCAAATTCTGATCATCCCGGACGAGACGATCTTTTGTTTCTCTTTTGTGAAGTAAATGACAGAACCAAGAGAGTGAATTGGTTGCCTATATATAGCGGCTGGACCCAAGTCTACTCAGCAACAAACAAACATACAAACAAACATACAAAGAAAATAAAGTATAGGCCCATATGAAAGCTAGGACATTTACTACCAACCACCAAAACCATGGTATCCTTTCACCGAAGCCCATATACACCGATACTGTTGGTGTCGTGACCAATGCAATCCTAACATCTCTTGCAGGCAAAAAATGATTTATTGGTCATTTGGACCGCATTTGTCTTCCGCCAGCTCATCTGCTGAAGATGAATTGCACTAACCTACTATATTAACACATAAAAACATGGCATAGCAATGTTTACACAAAACAGCCTATACAATGACCGGGGTGATAAGTATAGGTAAACTTCCAGAGACTACACTATTGTGGGTATAAGGGACACAACAGGGGAACGTCTTTGGCTAATAGTAATATGAACAATTTGTACGGTATTCCAAAGCGAACCATTTAAAAACATGAATGGAGGTCCCAGGGAGGGAGAGAGAGAGGGGGTTCATGATAGCATGAAGCACAGACAGTACTCAATTGCCAGCCTGGATTGTCTGTCTTCAATAAAGCCATCATTCCAACTCGCGCAATTAATGTTCATCACGAAACCCCTCATCCATCTACCAAAATGTGGTAGGTCGGCAATATCTATCACTAAACTCTTCATTTGTACATTGAACTTCACCAGATCCCTTCAAAGGTTTTTTTTTTTTAATCTCTCAAGGTTTTCCTCTGATATACTTGGTAAACCATCTTCGTCATCATCTTTCATATCTCTCTTTCAACATAGCCCCGAGTGTTTGTTGCTAGTATCGAGAGTCCTGCGTTTCAAGAACACCCCGTGGGGATGGTGGAAACCACTTGGCAGTGAATAGCAAAAACAAACGAAATTCTCGACGATCGATGGAGGAGGAAGATGCAGCAGCGAGCATGGGACCCGTGAGTTCGTGGAGGGGCAAAGGCATAGTCTAGCGTTGATAGACCGAGTTTTCCACGAGAAAGTGTGTGGCATTTTTGAAGTGAATGAGAGATCCGAGGGACACACATATAAATGTATATATATATATATATATATATATATATATATATATATATATATATATATATATATATATATATATATATATATATATATATATATTTACTAATGAGTGATAACACTATAGACAGAATCGATGCAGTCTATAGCCCGCAAGGTATATACATGATATTATGATTTGGTGTTGAATCTATTCGGGTAATTCACTTTTTGATTATTATAATTAAATTCAAATAAACGACTAGTGTTCATTCCTTTCAGTTAAGACGGATGGGAAATTTGGCACTTTTATCATGCATATACATGTTGAATATTCATGTTTATGTGGCTCACAACATTTTTAATCCAGTTATGGGTTCGTTTTCGCGATGTTCTTAAAATCGTCAAATCATCATTATTAGTAGGAGACTTGGATATTAATAATATCATACATCAGTTCTAGTACTTTTTTCGATATATTCACACAGAAACAAAACAGAATGGTTTTGCATGTACCCAGTGTGGAAGGTATTAGTGTTCACAAAGCAACACACCAAGACACCATGAAGGAAAGCATAAAACTACACGCGCCCTATACGAAGTTTTGTAGGATTCTATGCGACTGAGAACAAGACAAGTGATAGCCTACACTGGCTGCTATAGAAAACCAATAGTATATCTCATTGCGGCTCCCGACAGATTGTTAAGAAAAGATTGAAGAAAGTATTGGAAACATTGGTGGGAAACGTCATTTTATTGTAATGCTTGATTAGTTAAACGACTATGTCCATCGACAATTTAAAGGGGTTTGATGTAATAATGCCGTATCCGATATCCTGACTCTCATCCAATATCCATGATCTTTCATCATTGCGATATCTCATGTATCAATGGTAGTATCAACTTATAACGAATTGTGGCACATCTCCATCAAAACCTACGCACGTTTTTCTTTTATTATTATTATTTTTGTTATCATCCTCTAAGATAACAATTTCCTTTTCCGTTCAATCCCCACCCCCCCCCCCCCCCAAGCACGAGGGAATCTTTTAAAATTACTGACATCAATCATAAAAAGCAGGCAGCGATGATGTCTTTTAACTTTTCGACGTTAATCATGCATGCAGTTAAGTTACCTGAGACGGATCTTAGGTCCAACCACCAAGGATGATAATGGACCTGACATCCTCCGTCGTAAATTCACAGATATCGTTATTTCATTTTTCTACGCTTTTCTTTATTGGCTGTATACCCAGCATGAATAATTTGTCTTCATTAATGATAACAAAAAAAGTGAAGATAAAACGACTTCATGAGATATCGATAATATACATCCAACTATTATTCATGACATCTATCAACTCGGGTGACTCGATATTCCCGCTATCTGTTCTTGTATGGAAACCCAAATAGGTCAGGCTCTTAACTTACATATATGAAAGGCGAAGCTTTATATGTAGCGGTATTTAAAACTCGGTACGGTTTTCAGTCTTCTGCTGGTGTTTGTCACATGTGATTTACTCTTTACATCTATGCATATGCCATGAATAGCCGGGTAGTGCCAGATACATTGGAAATTTCAACCAAATGATCACGTGCCAAAAACTCTGACGTGGGTTTTGACTCGAAATTGCAAAAAACGATGGTCCAACGCGCCCGTTTATGTAGGCCTAGATGATACCTATTCTTTTCTATTGTTTTTATGTGTTTTAATTTTAAGTTTTCTGCTCATGGAAGCCTTAATGAGTAACGCGTAATAATTAAAGTCTCGGCGACTAGTTTATGTGTATATAGGCCTACACGAAAAACGGGCAGTTAACATTGACATTACAAGCTGTCCAGTAAATACTACATTGCCGCCATCAGGTTGTTAAAGGGTGACTTTACGCAAAAATGTCAGTATTGAAAATGTGATCGTCCAAGAAAAGAGAGACAATTGAGTGCTAGTTTAGTTTAGCTATTACGGTTTTCAAGATATTCAGCTTTAACATATGCTCAATCACTGGAATGCTCCTTTAAGTCTACATTGATGATGACGTCAGCTCCTCAGTATAGGCCTAATTGTTAACGTTAAACTTTTTGTTCTTTAAACTTCATATATAAAACGGCAGTGTAACCATAAATGACATTCAACACCATTTGTCTTTGAAAAATGTGTTATTTGAGTCCAAAAAAGTCCTATATTTTCCTATCACGTGTACAATATCAAGCCGACTCACAACTAATGCATTTGTCAATTATTAATTTTATTATTAAAAAAAAGTTTTACTTTTTCTGAAAACTAAACCTTCTCAAAACCACAAGAATATATTAACAGGTATACAATGTTTCTGTAAAAAAGAGCGATTGAAACAAATTTGTCTTTCGATTCAAACTACAGGGGATTTTTTGCTGAGGCCCTACAGACACGCATGAGTCATATATTTATCAAAACTTTCAAAGAATTTAATATAAATAAACCATGTAGAAAAGTTACTGTTTAATAAGAGAAAATAAATTGCCATCACCTCGCACCTCACAGGATAGAAGGAGAGACAACACCTGCGTATAATCGTGACCAAAGGTTTCGATCGCTTTCAAGCAAATAAATTACCTCAACTTTCTCTTCTAATATAAATTCTGTAGTCTTCTTTCCTCTATTTTATTCTTGTTTTTTGTTATTTCTTAGCTTTTGATATAACTGAATGTTACCCCCATCAATTCTGTAAACTCCTGGGGTCAATATTCGTACAAAGAAAGAACCAAAATACTAAGGCTTAAAGTAAGCTAAGAAATTGACAAGTTACAGTTCTTTGCCAACAAAACGATCGTCAAATTTCTTATTGCATTTGGCTATGGAGATATATGTCTATACCAGGAGCAAAACGAAACTTACAAAGATTTGTTTCCCTTCAGATATGACTTTAAGGTACAAGGGTAAGTGTAGTTGACACATGAATAAACCGAAATAGCGTGAATGGTATGGTATGATGTCTGTGTTTCGTGTATCACTCACTATAGGGTGTTCTAAAATGCAGGGGTTTTTTTGGGTGGGGGGGGGGGGGACTGGATCAGTCATAACTTTTGGGACTACATCTGGCCGTGAGGTACGGTAACCATGGCAAGCGTTTTGTTGCATTTAAATCCAGCCGCGCAGTTTATATGTGTGTATACGCAGTACATGCGCAGTGGGCGCATTGTAAGCGCTCATTCATAGCTTTCGCTTGGCACATAATTTATTATATCCAGTTATTGAGTTATATGTGATACGAAGGAGCAACGAACAGCGAGTCATTTATTTTAAGATATTTCAATATGTTTCTCTTTGGTCTCTCTCTCCATTTTGTTATTTCTTCCTTTTAAAACTTTTTCAAATATGGTGCATTGTGTGCCGTAGTTCCGGGTCAGGTCAAGAGAAACGCAAGCACAAGTGGGCGTATCGCAGGTATTTATGGTTGGCCATCGTACTGATGAATATAGACAGACTAAAAAACACTTACTGTAAATATTTCAGTGACCTCTTTTTGAATTCGTAGATTGTACCCAATTAAAATCTGTTTCATATATATTGGATATTGTTTACTGTTTACTGAGAGAATTGGTTGGCATCTGAACCGTTAGCTTAGCTATGGGAAGGCACTATAGTAGTTTTAACGGAATATATAGGATGAAGGCGAGAGGTCAACATGGGAATGATCTATATTGGTGGCGTTCTGCAGTACTCCATAAAAGGACAAAAGAGGGGAGGTTTCTTATACAGACACCTTATCTCAGAAGGATCAAACCCTGTTGACATTTCAAATCTTCGTTTATCATCGCTGCATTCTAATTGGCAGAATAAATTTCAACTCTTTTTACGACTAGGACAGTTTTCGACTCGACGAATGTAGCAAATCATAATTCCGTGATAATTGGGCAATTGCAAAAGGTTATCAAAACAAAGGGGTTGGGATGATCGTTAGGGGTCATCTTTTAATAGACACTCAGTGACTGGTTGACGATTGCAATCAGCTAGATGTTAAATGTCGTGTGAAAATAAGGCAATCGTAATGATTACTGGCTCAACTGTAGACAAATTTACTGTTTGCAAACACTGACATAACCATGTAAGGTATGTGCATTGTTTACGAACGCTAACATCGTCATAAAGCTGCATGTCCATCGTTTGCAAACATTAACATGGTCATATATCTATATGTACAATGTCTGCGAACACTAACATGGTCATACAACTGGATGCGCATCGTGTGCGAACACTGACATGGTCATATATCTATATGTACATTGTCTGCGAACACTAACATGGTCATACAACTGGATGCGCATCGTGTGCGAACACTGACATGGTCATATATCTATATGTACATTGTCTGCGAACACTAACATGGTCATACAACTGGATGCGCATCGTGTGCGAACACTGACATGGTCATATATCTATATGTACATTGTCTGCGAACACTAACATTGTCATACAACTGGATGCGCATCGTTTGCGAACATTAACATGGTCATATAGTCATATGTACATTGTCTGCGAACACTAACATGGTCATACAACTGGATGCGCATCGTTTGCGAACACTGACATGGTCATATCTATACGTACATTGTTTGCGAACACTAACATCGTCGTATAGTTCACGTGCATTGTTTGCAAACGCTAACGTGGAAATATAGCTGTATACGCAGCGTTTGCAAACACTTACATGGTCACAGGGCTGTAAATAAATCGAATATGTAATACACTTAAGAAGAATTTTGACCAGGTGAACCAGGACTAGATAGAGTAACAGTTCCCTGGATGAACTTTGCTTAATTTAAACAAATTCTGCTCGGAGACAATTGATTATCGTTTCATATTCACGGTTTGGTCGTTACAATGCAGCAAAATGTTGGCCAGCGCAAACTCGCAATCCATTCGTGGATGCAGGTTCATGAGACAGGGTGTGACTTAAGTCTTAACATTTCCTCTTTTATAGTGGGGGAATAGCGGTACCCATGTAACTTCAATACATAATACGTAGGGTGGGAAACCCACCGGTCTTCCTCCCTTGCACGCATGTATTGCAACTTTGAGGTTGTTTTGAGCGCAGATCACCGAGACCTGTCGCTAACTACGAAGGACCCATGCAATGTCAAATGTTCTTACACATCACTTTACGTCAGTTTGGATTATCTGTGGTGTTCCGATAAGCTACCTAATACTGACAACCTCAATGTGAACACTGACATCAGCATCCTTGACTAGCATCATCGGGATAGATAACCCCTAACCCCACAACGCTAAGGGAATGCTACAAGAGATTTAACGGAAAGTGACGGTAAAGGTCTTGGTGTTTCTACGCCCACAGCGGCGCATCGCTTGGGGGCGTCTCGAAGTACCCTGAACATCGACAGGGTTTTCTTTTGCAACCGTGTGCCTTAGGCAAGGATATAGCTGCAGAGCCGGAAAAACGAGGAAGGTTAGCTAAATAGAGGGCTCTAAAGAAGGTGATAAAGGTTGTTGGCAAACAATGAAGATTGACTTTGACACGTGAAAGGGGGGAAGTTGATGGACCGTGCACCCTCGTGTAAATTGTTTAGTCAATGCAAAATTGAGATGACTTCAAAGATACAATACACCACTCTGTTAAACAAAAAAAAATATTACGTTTACAATGTACCTGAACGGCGGCATATTCTACTATTAAATGGCAGAGAGATGGTACAGGTATACATCGTATAAATTTTCTCAACAAAATTTGATCAAACTATTATCCAAGTTAGGCATCTAAGCAAGCAACAGATATATACTGAAAAAGAATATATATCTATATTTATATCTATATCTATATCTCTCTCTCTCAAGACAGCTGTATAACTGATGGGAACAATGCTAACATTTCATCTTCCGGCCATTTTGAATGATGAATTATGGGCCGATAACATACGCCCGCATTCCTTCACACTCTCCTTGATGGCCAATTGATAAACTTTTATCCCTCGCAAACAGACTGAAAGGGTGAGCGAGGAACGCCGTTTGAGTCTTTATCAAGAGTCGATGATACTTGCTAATGATAAGAATTCAATAAACAATTGTGAAAAGGTTTTATTTAGGTCGCCATAAATTTTCGGTACGTTACTTCCTGGTAAAATTGTTTGTTAGTATGAGTCAAGGAGGGTAAATAGAGAGATAAAATAGTACTGACGGCGAGTCGGCACGCATGCGCACAATCGTCAACTGATGATAAAAGCCTGAAGAATGGTTTCAAGAATGTACGGATGCCAGTAGTGAACTCCTGGCCGAGAGACTTGTAGCATGTACAGGTCCATGAGTTTATATATGCTTTAATTACAGAAAGAAAAAAACAATATGCAAAAATATATAGAACCACTTTCACAAATTGTTTGTTCCAAATCATGATTAATTTTTTAGATTGTTGTTTTTATTGTTACACAAACGGCTTGCGTTGCCATTATTTAGCGTCGGCGAGTCAATGCATGTTCGGAATCAATGTTAAATGCCATCACGTGAAAACTCACCATGAAGACCGTAAAGTTGAAAGGTCACACAAGATGAACAGTTGGACAATAGTTTGACTCCAAACACTCAGGTCTGTGATCATATAATATAAATAGTATTGACCTTTATTACAATACATGTAACAGGAAGAGTGTTTCATGGTCAATGAAACATTAATACACAAATCGACGTAAAAAAAAAAGACTGGCGCGTAATATTTTCAGGTATCCTCATATAAGGAAGCAAGCAGGTAGGTTTTAGTGGTTCCCGCAAAGACAGAAAGTTAAATAAATAAGCCCAAACAGACCTTGTATATAGATGTCTCGGGTTGTTTAAAGGTTTTCAGTTTAAACAAACGTAAATCTGTGTGTCTGTGTTTATTCAGAGTGAATAGACGCTGGTTTGAGAAGTGGGGAAGCTTAGTGATACATGGTCCATTAGCAGACGTGAGCCTCTTGACATGTACGTCCATACAGAATCAAGAGAGCAATGATATTAATTTATGTGCTTTCATTGTTTATTTATGACTTAACAAAATGGATCTTTTGTTTTGATACATTTGACATCGCCGAATTCTTCATATATTAGCGACATCACGACATTCATGTGGAATGTAGGATCATGTCAGGTATTCTTGAAGAGGACAGTGAAGGTCTTTAGTCATTATAATGACATGTTAATCATATGGTGTCAAAGGTTAAACTTCTCTCTGCTGATTGGTCGAAGACTCTGCACGTGTTCGTATAGACGCATGCACATACACATATATACTCAATAAATACGTCTTCACAACACTTGACTAACTGTTGCACTGATTAGATATACACGATACGAAAGTTGAGTCATTTTTTATCAGATAAGGCAGACAGTTTAATCCTTTGAGTTACACTTATTTAATTCTATAACGAAAGTGTCAAGCAGTCACAATACTATCGAGGTTGACAGCTTTTTTTCAAAACTTTGTCAAATTTAGACTTTTAATTAGAACATTGTGTTTGTCATAACAAAATTTCGCTTAACTTTGGTTTTTCAGTTCCCTTAGCCCGCCCCCCCCCCCTTCCCCCCTTGTTTTTGTCACACCCTGATCGAATTTCAATAGGAGAACACGCTTAAAGATGTGAGTGAATATAAATTAACGGCATATATAGTGGTTATGGGTTTACCTGGTTGACTAGATAAGCAAGAACAGTAACCCTAAAAGTCATTCGCGTCTTCAAATCAAGTAATTTTTTTTTCAACCTTGATAAATTTTAGCAAATTGAAAACAGTTTTATAAAGTTTTACCAAAACGATGTGGGTCCAATATTCATGCCCACGCATGCGCAGTTTGTCACTGGGATTATTCACAAACAACATATACTGAAACATCGTTTGATGAAGACGCTAACGTAGATTGGCAAGGCTGTACATAGTTCATACAGCGCCAAAGAACAAAGTCCATCGGTTAGATGAAGTGCGTGGCCTTGCCAAAGAAGATTCACAGTTACCTTCAAAAGTGATGTGTTTTTCTGTTAGTCAACTTGACTTTTCGAGGTAACAAACCAGTTTGCCTATAGTAACGGACTGAATATCCGATTTCTAGGCGTGCTGAAGGGACCTTCACATGTGAAGGTTATCAGAGCTACAAAATCTCTTTTCGAGAGTGCGACAGGCAAAATGTTAGTTGACTCACTGACCATTGTTTTCTTCCTCAAAATATTTGTCATACATTATTTCATAAATAATTTTTCTACTCATTCTACGATATTATTTAATACTTCTAAAGATAACATTGTGGTGGTCTATTTAATATAGTTAAAGTATCCAACTTTTACAAACGAATGTGCACGTTGGTCAAAATGACCGTTGTAACATTGGGAAATTAAAGAGCCAAAGTTCCATATAGTCATGTATATGATCATACCAATCTTAATGTACCGGCTTCACGCCCCATGCATGGAACAGGACCGTACCCAAAGGTTTACTTTATTTATTCATATTTTTTTTAAGGGGTGGGGGATGGGTGTAGACTGATGTCCATCCTGAGGAGGGTTCCCATTTGAGGACTGTTTTGTCTTGGTACGAGGGCTTTGTTTCAAACTGGTCCTATTACTTCCTTCCTTTGTAACTACACTTATTTATAGTACAGGCTTCATAATTTAGAACCATTTGGAAGAAAGTCTGCCAAATTTGGTGGGGGGGGGGGGTGGGGGAGTACTGCTCCACATGTTACCTTAACAAGTTTCGCCAAGAGTGCACCGAACACTTTTACGTTGAAACATACCGAATCTGACATATCTACTGAATCATATATCTAAAAGACATAGGCTATCCATTCAAACATAACTAAATAAAGCATATAGTACGTAAACATATACTATACAGAGGGCTGACTTGACATGAAGTAAAAGTCCCCAAAATGAAGTCTAGACAACGATTAACCTAGAAACTAGTAGAACTGGCGTTGACTTTTCACACCACCCGTGACGTCACCGTACTGATATATTATCGTTATTATTCACAATTAAAGTTTCCTCTATTAACATTCAATTTTCTTTCCGCTGTAATCAGACGTAGTGTGTTTGAGACTTGAAATTGTACAACGAAGTCTATACTTTTTGATTCCACGAAGATCAAACAAACAAAATATATATCACATGTGCGCCACCAACTCACCAAAGTGTCTTAAAAAGTAGCAAATGAAACAAAATACACACAAACACACACACCTGCCAAAACAATAAAAAATACAAAGAAGAACAAGAACGAGAGCGATAAAGATGAGTTGATGTCCAAATTTTGTAATGACAGTAACTTGCGGTAGGTATTGTAAAGGGTCACTTGTCAGGGAGTCATTGATGCGCATTTTGTTTCTGTTTTTCTGTATTGTTTTCAGAAAAGAAAAAAAAGAGAGAAAGAAATAGTTTCCAAGGACACAGAGACGCTTCGTATTGTCCCATTTAATCTCAACATTTGATATGTACACAAAAACAGTGATCTTCAAAATCAGCACGGGGATTATCGTCGCGTCATAGCGTCCACGGAGTATACACCCTTCAATTATGACTATATATGTCTATTAACTCGATTTGTAACAATTCTCTGTTGGTAAAATAGTTTAGGATTTACAGATTTCATTGTCGGGTATAATATACTGACAAATTAGATTGCTTACAGACCCCCTTATTAAGGAACTTGTAAGGCTTTTGTGTAAGTGTACTCTTAAGCAAAGGTCGACTTTGTTCGGTTCAATCAAGCCACTTGTCTCATTAAATCATTTTGAGTTTGACTGATTTAGCACAAACAGTGAAAGTAAATCCAATCCCTTATTGTGGACGAACGAGAGATGTACGAAGGAACGAACAAGGTTAACTGACATAATTATGCAGAGCTCATTCAATAAAATGAAAGTTACACAAAGAACCTATATACGTAAAAGGAGGGAGGCACAGTGGCGAAATGTAATATCGAAAAACAGAAAACTGGGTAAAAATGCCCCCCCCCCCCCGCCACCTCTATCTCTCTGTGTTACTACACTGTTGTCAACAAAATATTTCACTAAATATGTTATAAATATTTCACTTTGCTATTTATGTCAATTGTTTATGAAGATGCATACACTTGGTGTTCATATCTGCATAATTGTTTTGGTTCTTTTTCCTGATCAAATCAAGTGGTGTTCTCCAGGTGTTAATCACACGTTATATACACTGATAAAGCACACAATGGATTTTCATTTCGTGTCTTGCATGGTGTGGGGTTCGGGTAGGGTTGTGCGTAAAGCCAAAACGCCAAGAACAGCACAGTTTCATATTTCTATAAGGATTGCTTTGGAAGAAAACAAACAAACAAAAACATTTTCGACAGTTTCCTCATGAACAGAAACAAGACAAACCAAGCGAGAAGAATATGGAACCCTTCCCAACTCAACTTATCTCGTTAATGCCAATTTGAAACAATAAGTGTCAATTCTGCTCTCAAATGGAGAGAAATAGGCGACGAGAATTACTGCCTAATATTTGGCTTTGTTACTTAAAAGATGATGTAAGCAATAAATACTTCGGCGGAGTGATAAGGATCGTGGCGGTATATACGTGTACGTTGAGTGGCGTTCTAAAGTTAACTTTGTAGTATGATAATCATTATTATTATTATTATTGTTTTTGGCTCCTGACCGAGAGGCGATGTAAAGAACAGAAAATGACGGCCATTTAAACCCGTCAGCGCGACGCCACCATCCCGACGGCAACGGCTTCAGGTGGAACGGCCATAAACTACCAGGTTCTGTGATATGGTTATTAATAAGCGATGTTGACAACATGAAGAGGTCTGTTTAGAATCACATCGCAGGGAAACGAGCGCCAACCCAGAATTTTACCGTCAGATTGGAAATAAAGGATTCCGCTCAAAAAAATTGAGTTGTCTTCTTAATAAACACGACCATTAACTTTGGCTAAGGTCTGTTTCAACTGTCTTTAAAACAAACGTTCGATACCTATTTGTTATTTATTTAGATGTACGCCGTGTCAAAGGTCAAACGCTCACAGTTGAAAGTTGGCAAGGTAAATTGAGGAAGGGGTTATCAAGGTGACTTTCAATCACGTATTGAGACACATTATTCACGCCCTGTCTTCCCCTTTCCCGCGGTTGTTAACAACAGTGAGGAAATGATGGAACGTTGAAAATATATAAAGTATGATGATATCATTTCCACATTTATTATCTTTCACTGATAAGAAAGCTGAGCCCGGCTCGTTTAAATTTACCGCTTTCTCATGTTATTTTGTGTATATACTTTAACTTACACCATATTTTCCAAAAGACAAGGACAATCAAAACGGCTGCAATTTTGCTCTAAACAAGGTATTAGCCATAAACTTTTAGAGGCAAGATTTACGATTTGAAATGCATTACATGGTAACTGGTAGCTAAGTAGCCACCTGAGAATTGAACAGGACCAAGTCAGTCACTCATTCATCATGCATGCTTTACAGTACAAAAAGCCTGCTCACCGTACACGAGTAAACGAGTGGTCACGTGACAGCCTGATATAATTTGAATGGGACGTTCGGCCAAACTTTTCATTCCTGGACTATAGGATCTCCTTACCGATTAGCTCCTGTACTTAAAGTTCACAACATTTCGGTTTCAACATTTATTGTCAGAACGTTGCTACTCGTGTTACTCTCAAGATTTAATTTGCATACTTATGAATATGCAAAAATATGAAAACGTAAAATGACGAACTCATGCACCAACCGGTACGATTGTATATATACATATATATAGCGCCACCAAAGGTGAAGCCATGAAGTATACCCGCGCGCGTTTCCGCACGTACTCTTTTGACAATTGTATTTCTTTCAGCGTGTTCGTATACATTTAACGATGAAGCCAAATTGCGCCTCCCTCGATCGATTGACTTAGCTGGTAGTTTCGTGAAACTGCTTTAAAGTATTAGTTAACATGGTGAAAACAACATTGTTTATTAGTGCAAACAAGACAATTACGTCAAAGTTTAGACGCTAATTACGAATAAATGCCACTAAACAATATAGTGTTTCTTGCAAAATGTAGCGATGCATGAAAGTAGGTCTGGTCAACCATTGCAGGGGAAGAAAAATATATGTTTATAACTATATATACTTCTAATACGGCCCAGATATTACAGGTTGGCTTCACTTTCATTCAGTGGTGCATTATCCCTTATTATATACATTATAGCCAAGGCACTATAGTATATCTCTGGTTAGACAGTTAATCTCCAGTAGCATCCCACCTACATATACGCATATATTCACCTACACATACACTAATCCACGCACTTCATCAAACGTGCACAGAGACAGGATAAAAGAGTATTTTTGTATCCACAAAACGCGTTTGCCCTATGTGAATCACCAACAACAGTCCATGAGGGGAGCGGTAGAGTGTGGGGGGGGGGGTGAGGGGAATGCATATTGTAGTTACTCTCCGTGATTGATGGACATCAAATGGCTTAAAGTGAGCTTCTTTTTATTTTATTTTTACCTTAAACATAATCTTCAAGTAAAAGAACTATTTCCAGCTCGTGCATGGTGACAAATTATGCGAGTTGAGGTTAGCAGTCAACCAGGTGTGTCTGTTTCAGATCAGAATTCGTCACGTTCTACCTGTGCTGCCAAAACCACTGGGTCATTTCATCGCCTCGTTGATCGTGACGTGGGTATAGTCTCACTGCCATTCCTTTGTTTTTGTTTGATTACACACCAGAAATATTTCTAATGTCTTCTGTTTATTTCTTTTTATTTATTTATGTTAGATGGAAAACGCGAACATGACAGGTTATATACCTTAAAGCGAAATGGTATTCCCCCTCCATCCCTCCCCTCCCAATAAAATAACGGCCAATATTTGTTTTGGTTCGACTTTATATATAAACGTGTCCAGCATAGTGTATTTGTACTGTTACAGTGCTTAACAATTAAGGGATTCCAATCTGCGCCCCCAAATACCTTCCTAGGAAATGCAAGCACATATCGCGGTACATAACGTAAAGCCATTTTTTCGTAAAAACACTCATTCGGGAAAATATATCGGAGTGAACTCCCAAGTTTGACATAAATGCCACACTGACAAGATTCGTTTGCTTGTAATTTAGTTGAAGAGCAATTGTGATCAGATTAGTCCCACCCCCCTTTTTTTCTTTATGTATCTCAAATGGGGGTAATATTAGAGCATTTCTCTGTACAATAGTCCGTCTTATTGTTCGTTGTCCGTCTGCATTTTTTATCTTTAGTGTGATTTTCCCTGGTACATATGTTAATTTATTTTCTTTCTAATGCTTCGTCAAAATTCTTGGAATAATAATGTTTGCCAACTTGGTTCACTTTATGTCCATTTCTCAATTTATTTACTCGCTTTCCAGCCTAACCAGTTTCTTTCTAAATTTATTCATAAATACGAATGAACCTTTTTTTTATATCTCAGTTAACCAATCGTATACTGTCGCTGTGTCATTCTAGTTTTTGTTATTTTTTTTATTATTATTATTTTTTTTTCTTTAAAGTCGATACGACCCCTTTAAATATTATTTCGATGAGATATGAAGGGTATGATAGAGTGGGAGAGTTATGCAGGTCGGGTGCCGCATATACGACCTTAATATGAAAATCCAAACATTTTAGAGCCTTTATGAGTTCATTTCAAAAGTTTTCTTGCCTTTTTTACGACGTAGATTGATTTGAGATTTATGGGAGGGTGTATAGTAGACACTCTAGATCGGGAGGTTAGGAGAAAGCACGACTGGCATTCATAAAACCAACAACGAATTGTAAACGGATCGACTGAGTGCGTGTGTTTAATACTTAAATATTTCAGTGGACAAGAAGATGAACAAGAATAAGAACAGAATTGCTGCGGTCGGAAACACCTCTAGGGCCAGTTACAAGAAGGTGATGACGAAAGCAAACCAGAATCATGAAATGTGTCCAAAATCGCAACGTTAACTCAGGATGTCCGAAATGTTATAAATAGACACGATAAAAGCCATGAAAGGGTGAAAACACACAACTATGTACTTAAAACTACGACTGGAAAAGACTGTGGTGTCTGGCGTGGGGCGTCTGTTGGGGGGGGGGGGGTTGGAGGTGTTCTTTGTGGAAGGGAGAGATGGTCATGCGGTGGGAGTGTGTGATTTTACCAAATAATGTGGGAGTGGGAGTAATGAGCATGCAAAGAGCGTTGTCGATAAGTAATTGTGAATTTTGTCCATTTCACCCAGTTGGGACAATTTTTTCTATACTGTAGTGACATGTCCCGCTTCAGAGCACTGGTATTGTCAGTACGAGCAGTATGAATATCATGTTTCTATCAGATCATGGCTAGGAACTGTTTGTACTGTCAATACCAGTGCTTTTAAGCAAGATATGGGATGACAGTTTAGAAAGGTATTAGCATTAGGAAATTGTCCCAACTGGCTTGTCCATTTAGTAAAGGTTATGTACATTCATGCTCTTAACATGTTCAACTATTACGGTACTTATGACGTTTACACCCCTTCCTCTGTTACTTATTCATTTCCTGATTACTATAACACATTTAATTACCACATGATTCCAGATATATTGTTTAGGGCATAAATCCTATACGTTAAAGTATTTGTGGAAAGTTTGATCATTTTTTAAATAAAAAACAAGAAAAAAGTTTGGTGCTGGCGGAGAGAGTTAGAAGCGAGGATCTAGGCTTTTTTGGATATACATCACTCTCGACTTTTAGATATCGGGAAGTGGGTGTGTTCTTTCTCATCATCATACCACTACTGTGCTATTTAAACTGCATACCTTTATTGATATGTGTTAACACATGGTCATGACACATCTCTAACCAAATTAATTATTTGAATGTGCTCAATATATCATTGATATAAATCATCGCAAACTGACTAGAAAATCGTTTAGATGGATAAATCGTACCCAAGAATGGATTGTTCATAATAACATTGCTGCTAATACAAACTGGGTATAACAGGGTAATTGCATAGGATTAAATTATCGTTATACATGGTTGGTCTACTCGATTCCGTTAACTGCCATCACTCACGTAATCCTTACCGCATTCTCACTCGCGACAAAGGAAATAAAAGCAGTTGCCAATGAATACCTCACATGATAGTGTACAATCAATGGCTTAATTTATACTAAATACAAAGCCCACGCTGGCGAAGATCTCCATCATTTTCACTAACCCTTCAAAGTCCAGTCTGTCAACACCCTGTACTTTCGTGCCCTCACGGTGTTGCCAAGGGATATAGAAACACCGCCCGACTGAAAAATGGTGCTACTGTACTATTAAACGTTACACATTAACTAGAAACACATCGCTATGTGCCAGCATATATATATTTATATGTATATATATATATATATATATATATATATATATATATATATATACATATATATACATATATATATATATATATATATATATATATACATATATATACATATATATATATATATATATAGCTAGAGTAACGGATGGTTGTTCAATACTTTCAAGTACAGCCCCCCTTGCGCCCCTACCCCATCCTACAACCGACATCGCCACCACCCCCGATGGGGTATATGCGTGGATTCCTTGCCCTTTATCACCGGTATATATTTCTGTATTTTACTAATAAATTCCTACGTCGCTTTAAATCTCTTTAACCGAGTACACGCGTCAAAACTAAGCGTTAACGAGGACGGGATAACTTTTGTTGATTGAAAACATTTTTGAGGTCATTTTTAAAGGCCATTCTTGGTTACTTCATTTCAGAAGGCAGCACAATATGATTATCTGCGATGACCAGCTATGATGGCAAGAAGTCATAGAAGATGGATAATGAAAAAATACAGAAAATATTAAATACATTTGTTAATTTAATTTATAAAATATCTGACGGCCATCATCTCATTTTACAATGGACAGTCAAACTAGAGCAACCGGTATATCAACACCGTGAAATTGATATCGCGATGTGAATTATATCAGACTGCGAAACAATTAAACATTATCACACTAGGACAAGCAGTTAATCAAAATAGCCTAACATTAAATGGCAACGAAAATTGCGTTGGATTGTATAATTTTAGGTTATATTGGCCATTAATGCAAATGTTCGCAGAAAATTGGATTGGGTACGCCTCAGTCTAAAAATAGATAGCCTGTAGTTACACCATTTGCATTTGCCTTACTAAAAATTAGCCTTATTAACAATGTAATGACATGTGGAAACGTTTGTGTTCTCATTTTAAATGTTTTTTTTTAATATCTTATATATGTTTTATTTCAGTTTATTAATAATGTAAACGTTTAAGAGGATGGTTATTAATTCACATTTGTAAATACATGCAGAACATTATAGGATATACCTACGTATGAAGAAAGTACGTATATGTTCGATTTTTTTAGTCTTTTTCGTAACGTTAATACCCCATGCAACCGAACACGCTATGTGTCAGTTATCATCACACAAGTGTATAAGCTCAGCCTAGTACAATGACATACAATGGCATCTGGAATACTTCAGCTTGAACTCTTTTAAAGTTCTCGTTAGTACATTGCCCAGGTTAGCTTTCGTCTACAGTAGATTAATGTTCTATCATCAATAGAGGGGATATAAAAGTACTCTGCCTCCTCCGCCATTAGGCGGGGTTCAACAAAAGGACTTTCGACTATTCCCCTCGTGACGTCATTTCTTAGATCTTTTTTTAATGTAATCCAGCGTTAGGCTTAGCAAACCTACATAGGGTGGAATGTTACACACGTGGCATTAATTACACCAAATAAATACTTTAAAAATGTTGCTTCAGACCTATCTACGATCATAGAAATCCAATCAGTTATCTCTTTCGAGCACATTTTAATGTTTCAAAACTATGCGATCAGTTACGCGATTCTTTTAATTTGAGCAATGTTGTCTTAATATTTAAAACTATAAACATTGTGCTCTATAATCATGTATCGTAAACCCACCAAAAACAAAAAGTTGTACTTTATGAAAAGTTCGTTATCGTCCCAAGAGGGGGAAAATCTTCGCAACGGCAACCTTTGGAAATTATAAACGAAGTTATAGAACCCTAGGTCAAAGATCATTATGAATATGAGTAGCTTAGGACCTATGAAATTGTTGTGGTATAGGCATGCTTGGAAACATTATACACACACAAAATAAATAAATAAAAAGAAAATCATAACATAAAAATCTTGAAAGTAAAATTTACGCTGTTTAAAAATTAAGTAAGCATTTTAAAAACATTGACTGACTGACCTCCGTGACATAAGCTGGATGATTCTATGGTATTATTGCTTCAGTGTACTATGTATGTATCGGATCTCTGTACGAGATTTATGTTATATTAAACAAACATTGACTCTAAGTGCTTGGCGGGCACCAAAGTACTATAAACCGTTATGACAAGTTACATTATCCGGACCGTTTGAATATTTTATTGTACCGTTAGCGATGATATAATAAACACACAGATATTTATTTGAGTCTTCCAGTTTGAGACGTTATTTTAAGTCTTTTTTTCCCCCATTTGTCAGCATATAACATAAAGCAATGTGGTATAATAACTTGTATATAGTTTGTGTAAGTACATGATTTCGTTCGACATATATAACGTTGCTGGTCAACCGCACGTATAACGATCAGATGAATGGGCTAAATATAACGTGTTCTCCATTTCAAGTGATAAAATCGAAATTGCATTTGTATCAGAAATGGTCCAGAGGAGGTAAGTAATATAGCCAGGCTTTCCCATAGGCAGGCCTACATTGTATATCGCGTTTTATAATGTCCACATGCATATGCATGTGTGCGACGAATATAATTATTTCAGAATCGTGTGCTATGTGATCAAGTCCATCGAAGCACTATAAAGTGGTGTAAAGGTTGTATAAATAGCATAACCTACCCCCTCCCTCACCCCTCCCCCAAAGAAAGATCAAGAAGTTAAACCCCATCGTCAAGACATGAATGGTTTCTTTTCTTGTAGGGAGGGTGCCCTTAATTCCTTTCACTCTGAATAGCGTTATCACAAATGTATATTCATCGCCAAAACTACGACGACTGAATTTATGGAAGAAAATAATAATATTATTTATAATACTAACTGAATGTCATGATTCATACCGTAAAAGAAAAACAAAATTGCTAATTATTTTAAAGGAAAGATTTTGTCTATTTGTGAATCCATAATTTGTCGTTGCTTTGTATCTTCAAATTGTAAGTCGAATTGCTGAAATGATTGTTTTGAAATCACAGAATTTAACTCGATTCCTATACCAGCTAAACAACCCTTGTACCGAGTGACATCGCAATTCGCCGAAAATCATCACTACTTGTTGACTTGAGATATAACTCATTTTTAGTACAATTGAGACAAAACACTTCATATAATTTCACAATTCTCACCAACTACATAAATCGTAAACGCCAGTTGAAGTTTTGGTTTCGCTCAATGAAATTAAGCAAGCACTGTTGAGTAAATAATCAAGTATTTTGGGGGTAATAAATTTTAACTTTGTCGTGTATTTAAGCAACGTTATAAGTATGGTTGCGAGCCATACAACTATAGTAGCTGTAACGGCATCATATATGTTTGTTCGTAGTGATACCAGGGAAATGCAAGAAATGCTATACTGCGACATGGAAAATGGTCCCTGGTTTCGGAGTAGGTTTGACAACCTTATATATATACATGTTTATCACCACCTCTGCAGGTCAGAGGGAATACAATCCTCAGAGCTTATATTCCAGCTTTAAAGTCACCCTTGGCGATAGAGATAGAGGGAGGTGGTGAAAGGGAGGGAAGGAAGGAGGGGGGAGGAAAGGCGGGGAGGGGGGGGGGGGTACAGTACCTAGAAGAAGGAATCACTTCCCATGCACCCGACTCTAAACCGTCTGAAAAGGTAACAATAAACGTTATACCATTGGGGCATCACATAGGTATACAAATAATCATGTGTTCCCAAGAAACGCGATTGGTAACACTAATATTTGATATGTGGTTACGGATATACAGACATAAAGATGTCAAAACAGGGCTCAAATTTCACCCACCCACCCACCCACTCAACCACCTCACTCCCCTTTCCACCTTTTATGCTTATTTTAAACTGACCATGTCCGCTGGTAGAATCTGCCAGATTATGACGATAGAATGTCACACTTAAAAGATGTCCCGATAGGCTCATTTTCAGATTTAAACTTTTCCCAAGGTTTTGAATTCTCCAGGATTGACTAATTTCTTCTTCTTTTTTAAACCTATCCTTGTTAATAAAAGCGCACAATTGATGTTTGGACGCTGAGGTACAAAAGAAACCAATAACAACCTTCTTGTCAAGACTTATTAGCCGAATCAAATCTTAACCAATACCTACACCAAGACCCCCATAGAAGAAGAAGAGGGGGAAAAGGGAAGGTTTATTCCTAGGAAATCATCCAGCAAGTTAAGTCACTGACAACTAACGTTCTGACATTTCGTACAAACAGCGAACAATAAGCAGTAACATTTGGTCGCATTCATCTCCGTTGAGCTATCCGTTCATTGGACAGACGGCATTCACCAGCATCAATACAACACTTACTAGTTCGTGTCAGTCACTTTATGGCAACAATAGCGCCCAAAAATCAAATGGAGGCTGTAGAGTTTGACAAGGACACGAGGACAAGAGTGTCCAACTGGGCCGGTAGAATGGTTCAACTGGAACTGAGACACGGCACAGTGGGGGTAGGGTTAGGATTAAGCCCATTAAGGGTAATTTTAAGCCCTTGGAAATCGGTCATCAAGAGGAGGGTATGGCGATATGACGGATATTGGACGAGTCTAGACACTAGGAAGATACAGATCATAAGGCGCTCATTTCAAGATTGTATTCAAACTCGTTGACACTTCAATGATTAATCCCACTGATCGCGTTATTGATAGGCTGTCATTACTTTCAACATGCGGTCAACTTTTAAACTAATTTCTATCGATCTGCGGATGATAGGCCATGACGAGGCAATCTCAAGGATACAATTATGGGGGGTATCTTCTTTCCAAAAATATTAGGACCGCATAAACATCACACACACAATATATATATATATATATATATATATATATATATATATATATATATATATATATATATATATATATATATATATATATATATATATATATATATATATATATATATATATATGAGAGTGACCGTTCACACAATATTGGAGGATTGGTCTGACAAAATTACCTTTACTCTCCCGCAGCCAAACTTTTCCACACCCCCCTACCGCCCCCAACATCCCCGTCCGGCACGGCATCTCATGCTTACTAGTTATAACAATAAGCTCGAAGGACAAATATGAATCAATTATGAAGCTATGTGAAATCACCGTTATACTTTTAAACTTACACAAAACACATTTCATGAATTCCAAGTTTGATCCTCCCGGGCTCCTAATCATTCAATGAAGAGCTTTTAAGGTCTTAAAAGTAGTCAATCCCTAGTTTTACAAAGTTTGCTTTTGCAAGATCCCGAAGTCTTTACATGGAATCCAATGCCTGCCTATAAGATACCTACGAATCCAACGAACGATGGAAGAATCAACAGATTCAGAATCTCGAACGGTAAGGCACAAATCCGTAGAATAATATCTCTTTTACCAGTAATGACATCTCGGTTAGAGAGTAACGTTAGCGGTGTTTATGTTTCGCGGATTAGGTATTCTATGCCCGATTCGAATGTAGCGAGCTGAATGACAGACACGCTTTGACCTTCCTAATCCCGTATTAAACGTACTTTTTCAGACGGCAGTGCAACAGCTAGCAGACGAGCTAAAGGGGATGGACGGGGTTACATCCACCAGCGAGCGCCCGTCTAAAGATAAAAAGAGTCCAGACAAAAGTCATACCGTTACCACGGAGAAGTACGGTACGCATGCGCCAAGCTGTTTACAGTGACTAAAGCACTGGGTTGGGGGGGGGGGGGGTGGAACCAAAGCATCACATAGTCCAATGCTACGGGTTTTGAAATAAGACAAGGGTGAACAAAGGCCCATGGAATTAGTTTTGATAATATGTTGTTCCAAGGTGCTTTCTATACCTGTTTTCTGTTACTGTAGGGCTGAGCGGTTATTAGATACATACTGCAGGCATGGCACGGGCACCACCAGCCCGCTGCAGCTCAACCGTACACTGGTTGGCTAATAGTGATCCCTCTCGGCAATTTGTAGAGCAGTGCCAAGTTCATCAGTTACATATATACACGTATACACGTGTAGTCACGTACATCAGGGAGAGCCTGACTCCAGTGTAAAGTACAAGCGCTGGCAAAAAGGAAGCTCTCCTGTATATAATAACGCGGCCGGTAGATACAGCACCTCGATAAAGCGTTTCGTCTGCAATATTGTTCCATCCATCCATAGAGAGAGTGTGTGTGTGTGTGGGTGGGGGGGGGGGTAGAGATTGACTAAAACAACTTCCCAGGCTACAAACGCAAAATGAAGGGGACGGGGGGGGGGGGGTGGGGAATGCCTATAGGCCTGCAAACTTCCTTATTTGACGCATTGCAATAGAGCTCTGTGGAATAACCACTGACGTTAGATATACGTAGCCTAACACTGCCAACACTTATTCATTCCATGTTGTTAACAGTAGTTACACCGTTCGTCTATCTTGCAATTGTTTAGAGTTTGTCTTATTTGTCAGCCTGCCATTTATAAGAGATCTTCATCTGTCATTGAACCGTCGGGTGTTCGTTAGTTTGTTTGCATTTCTGCACACTTGGAGGTAACCTTTTCATAACAATACCTATATATACATAACAGCTCCTATATTTTGATGAGGTTTTTATTAAACACCTACATCATCATGGTGGGGAAACAAACAAAAACAAACAACAACTGTTCGTAGAAGGAGTGTTAAACTGGACATTTAACAAATCTTAAAATAACTAATTAATGAAATCTTCGTAGTGCTTTATTTTATTCATTTTTACCCACTTCATTTTTGTTTTACCTTGCAAATTCCCAGTGAAGAAAGAAAATGACCGCCCTAGTTTAATAGTCTTGCCCCCGAGGGTGCACACACTTACGACATGAGTTTAACCACCCCAAACACACGTAAACCGTGAGAATCGTAGTATATAATACAAACGTAAACGTGATTGAAAAATAAACTCCAAGCCATTGACGTCTGCAGTTAAGTGTTCCTTACACCCCAGACGGAAATACCCCTCTGGAGTTTGTCGAAACACCTGGTCTTGTAAGGCTAAACCTACAGGGAGGGTTATACGTTACTCTCTTGTAGTAGCGATTGGCTTAGTACTGGATTATCCACACACCACCAAATACATAAATAAAAAAATTAAAAATAATGTGCCTTTTAAACGGTTTAAAGAATATTGACTGTATTGACTAAACATTGTACACCTAAACAAAGGACAAGGTAAGACTTTGACACATCCGTAATTTACGCTACGACAGGTTCTATTTGTTTTACGACAGTCGTGGATTCCTATAATATTATGTATTATAATATTATAAATATATATATATATAGAACAGTGATATTCCATTCAATTGACAAACAGGATACCTGGTTGAAAAATATATATATTATTTCATATTTTTCACATACAAATTTAAAGGAAATATATCCGTATAAATATGAAGATATAAAAATATTTTAAAGTTTTTGGCTTCCGGCAACAGTTCTTCGATTTCGAAATGAAAAAGATCATATCAACTCTCGGTAAGGTTGATTTTTTATTTTATGTACGGTTGATGGTAAGAAATAAATAAAACTAACAAAGAAAATACATTCTCTTACACGTGATGGAAAGCGAAGGAACAACTGTATAACAAGAGCACGCCGGGTAGGGAATAAGTTGCAGGCCCCACCCCACCAACCATGCCCTTACCCCAGCGCCCTTATTATTCCATCATCCCATTCCTCAGTGAAATAATTGCACTACATTCCTTTAAATGTTTAGCCCGATCGTCAAAATTAGTCAGTAATTAATCACCCATGCACCAGACGACCCGACCCTGTCCCTACCCAGATCTGCACCCCCCTCCAATCCCTGAAAGTTCGGGTTACGCATGCGCAATTCCACGAGTATAATATACATGGACTTATACAAAGAGAAGAGATAAAGCTGAAACCTACCTGCGCAAAAGTCACTCATGATGTCTCCTTTTCGTTTCCTCGGTCTCCCTTTGTGGTGATTGAACGGGTGAGGTGACGTAGGATGTGAATGTGGGTGACCCAGCCCATTGTAGTAGGGCGCCCCCGCCGGCGGTGAGGAGTTATTAGGGGCCATGCCCGAATTGGGGAAAACGGTCGGCGTAAGACCGGTAAACATTCCAGACATAGGTGGAGGGTTTTGATGGTCCATAGGTCCTACACAAATCATTTCATAGTGAAGTCTGCAATACACGTGCTCGTCCCTCATCCCGAAATAATCGCCCGGATTCAGAGGTCGGCTGCAGGCCGTACAGGTGAAACACATGAGGTGAAATACAAGCCCCTTAGCTCGCATCACCATCTCATTCGAAGATATCGCCAGGTAACATCGAGCACACCGTTTCACCGAGAACCGTCTATAAGAGGAAGAACCGGAAATATATATATACTGCTGGTTACACTATTAATTGTTATAGCTAAAAATAAACAAACTGGATACTAGAGAGACAACCCCCCCCCCCCCCAAAAAAAAAAAAAAAAAAAAAATCTATACAAATCATGAGATAAGATTATCGAGTTACACCAGGAAGCCAACAGGCTTAGTTATTCCCTTGCTACATTTTGTTATACGAGAAAAGGTTTTGTGTGACGATGCACACCATATTCTCAACGTTTGACAATTGTTCACTGCTTGTTTCAAGCTTTACTTTAGAAATAATCACATTTAAAAGATTTTTAGACTTTGACCACTGTTGAATTCAACCTTTGACCGCCACATTAAACATTTTCGGAGGATTGATCGGACAAAAGCACCATCCATCCCACGGGCCCGTACCCGTCCAGCCTTCCACTTAAATGTGGACCCAAGCTTTACCTTTGGTGTCTACCTGTTCGCAAGGTTTTCAGAGTGACTTTTGACTTTCACAAAATACAATAGGTTATTGTACTCAGCGTACTACTTCACCCCTCCTAACTCATCCTCACTCCAGCCTCTGCAGTCCCAGTTATATGTATCATGTAGCTGATTGTAGTTATAAATGAGGCTTTGGTCGTGACGTCAGTCACACTTACCCCTGCCCCACCCCTCCTCCCCATCCCATTCTAACATTCTAATCAACCTCATCTTGAGGCTATACTATCATTCTGTTCCCAAGGTTACGTACTTGAAATAATCATCCTTGCAGTAAATTTTTCCATCCTTTGAGTAACACGTCAACTCCGAATCTAACTGCAGTTTACAATCGAAACATCGTAGGCATTGAATATGCCATTGCTGATCGGCGGCGTTTAGGAAGTAACGATCACCGATTTGTCCGCCGCAGCCGGCGCATTGTGAGGGCTGCCCCGCTGCCATCGCCGGGCTAGATGTTGTGGATGAGTCTCCGCAACACGCCGACGGCATCTTCAGCTGAAATCGAGAACAAATATTTACGATGACAACAACAACATATAATAATAACAATAATCATAAAAATTATGATAATAATAACAGTAATAATTATTATAATAATAATAATAATAATAATAGTATTAATAATAATAAAAAATAATAACATTCATGATAATAATAATAATTATAATAGGGATAATAATAATGATGATGATGATGATGATGATGATGATGATGATGATGATGATGATGATGATGATGATGATGATGATGATGATGATGATGATGATGATGATGATGATGATGATGATGATGATGATGATGATGATGATGATGATGAAACTACATGGTACAATGAAAAACAAAACAAAAACGAAAAGAAAAGTGGACATTTTCAATGTCCAATCTAGGCCACCAAAATGTCTGCAAGCTAGAAAACAATTCTGATGAAGACCCCCCCCCCCACCTCCACTTTTTTTTTGCCCCTCATTTTTTGATTGCTTCCTACTCCCCTGCTTGAATGAAACAGAGGCGTTAGACAGACGCATTCGGGTAGCGATTCTTAGAGGTCGTAAATATCTTCTAAGTGTTTATGTATGTGTGTATGTGTGTGTTTCTGAGACTTTCGATCCAACATTAAAATATGGTTTTGATAAACCCCAAAATCATTGAAGTCTGGACAAGACAATTTGACTGAGTGAGTTAGCGACGCGCAACTTTGTGTTTATCAACAGAGACTCTAGGATGGCGCACTATGAGTTTAGATAACAGAGTGAGATAAGGGAAGAAAGGACAATATCTGCAAGGAACGCGGAATCTTTACTGATATTTCTTGACAACTGGGACAAATTTACCGTTTGTTGACTTTCTAATCATTGCTGCCTGTCGACAAAAGTCACCACGTACGTATGTGTGTAGAAACTATATAACGCTGAAAGCAAACTGGTTGTCTGTCTGTAACCCACTGATCCTGAACGCTGCAGACCCTTTCAAGCTTGTCACTCAGATTTTATCGTGACGTCATTTTATTTTTATTTTACAGAACTGAACTCGTTATTTTGATGTTGTGGTGTGATTGCCAATGCCAGTAAAAGCAAAGCGTAATGACTTTATCATTTGTATGTGTGTGTATATATATATATATATTTATATATATACATATATGTATGTATATGTATGTATGTATATATATATATATATATACATATATATATATATATACATACATATATACATACATATATATATACATATATAGCCAAGAACTGACAAAATACGACTTTGCATTATTATATCTACATACAAGAAACGAATATGCAATACCCAATCTATGACGTAGTATATTTCAGACTGCGCATGCACCGTCGGTGATGCATTTTTTGTGTGTGCAGGTGGTACCATCTACCCAAATATTTGGGCATTTTGTCAAAATGTGTAGTATTACCAAAGTATAATTTCCTTTGTAGCGAAAAAAAACAACATCCTACAACTGCAAGAAACATTTATAAAGAAAGTTTAAAGAAAGTTTGAATGTCTTCTGAAAATTCAAACGTATACAGAGAAAACCTACGGTACTCCTGTGAGTATTGACTATAATCTTGAAAGGGGAAGTTTGTTGGATTATACAGGGTATAACGTGTAACCGCGCGCAGTTGGTTACCGATATGACGCACCTGGAAGGTAAACCACACGAGACTATTTCGGGCGTCCTGCGGCTGAGACCCAGGGTGCACGAATGATGTTAGAGATATTTACTCTGCTATGTTACATCACTGTATATATATATATAAAATAAAAACTTCGGTTCCGTGCATGCTTGCGTATTATGGCTGTAAATATTGGAGATTGGAGGAAGGCGGGCGCGGAAGACTTAAATATCAGGAAATTTATTGTTTTACTTTTAATAAAAGAAACGTGATATTAAAGATCATGCCTGCCTGCATACACGTAGACGCGCGGTGCATGATGCAGCATTGGACGCATACCGTTAGAATGTTCAACATATTGAGACATATAATTACAGTTGCAGGGTTTAATATAGTATGTCCTACATCTGAATACAAATGTACTAGGCCTATATATCCAAGCATTAACTGGACTGTTGTTTGCAGGTCTGCATTTCGCTTTTGATTAGTTTTATTAAACCCCATTACAATTGATTTTTTGTTTTTTTGGACGGGGTGTTATTTAAAAAAAAATGTTAGTATCTTTTGTTTTGCGTTTTGCGTTTTGGTTTGTTTTTTTTTATTTTATTTTATTTCTTTTGGTCTTTCGACGAAGGAAACGGACAGTAATCATATGATATTTTTGTTTTCGGTATTCGCTCATATTTTTACTTTTTAAGATATCTCTTAGATCGTTACGATTATGGTTGAAAAAGTTGTTGTAAAGTATTTATCGGAAGTTGGTTTTCTACTTCTTCAATAAACAGGAAAACTCACATTATATTAGCAATATCTCAAAGAGTTCGTATTAAAAATGAAGCCCCTCACTTACCCTCCCTGGCATGTGTGATTAGATTTTGAAAAAATTTGGGTATTAATTATTAAACAATCAAATAAATCAGTTTTATACAGGCATATTATTGATTAAGTCACAAGAACGTTTACACTATATGAGATATCATAAAATTACATTATTTCTCGATTCAATTTTTTCCCACTTAAAATAAATAAAACTGCAATCGTTTCATTTCGTTATTGAGTCCCGATACTAACATCTCTTAATATATCGTTTTTTTTTGCGTAAGATTTCATGTACGGTACTATATTAAACTACACATCACAAAAAACTAAAAATCTATCAAAACGAAATAACGAAAACCACTCACTATACATCCAAGGTACTTCATGCTCAATTATACCGTCATATATGACATCTATATTGTTGAATTTATGATTTATTTGTATCAATATATTCAAATAAATTGAACTTTAAGTTATACAAATCACCTTTAATAACAAGCATAAATATTGCACGCTTACAAAGCATTGTAAAATAATATTTCCAAATCTTAGTGGAAAGCGAGCGCAGCCATGCGTAGTTGACCGGAAGGATGGGTTGGTTCAGTGAGAGGTCAGTGTTATATTCAATCAGTCTCAACAATCCAAGAATTCAGACTGCAGATCTATCACACTACTGCCCCTCCCTCCCAACCCATCCCACCCATCCGAACACCCCACCCACCCTCACACCCAAATCAAGATGATAACAAAAGGAAACGAGAATTACTTTTCTAACCGGTTCGGATACAAGTAAGTTATCTACTGACCACTGACAGACTTGTCACATAAACATACTCAAAAACCAAAAAGAACTCAAGCATTTATCGATATTGGACGAAGACTCCCCGAACAAAGTTACTATTATATTATCCTTTTTAGTAATGAATATATAAATTATTTAATTAGACTAAACTGATATCAAAGGCCAATTCAATATTGTAAATATCTGTTTTACTTAAAAATGTGTCTTGAAATTAAAAAAATCATTTTAATTCGACTGAATGTGTCACGTTATCAAAGTTAAAGATTACACTGTGGAGGAAGAAAAACAACAATTTGCTATTTTCTAACAGACTTTTTAAAACAAATTTGTAGTCCCGAATTGCATGCAAGAAAGACGAGGAATGCATTTGTATATATACGGCTGCTCTTAAAACTTTTATATAGACGCCTATAGACGTTACAAATATTTGTATTTATTTTTTCTTATACAAAAGTACAAAGTGGAGGGAAGTCTTCCATAAAGCTTAAAAGCTTAACAATGTGGAAGACTCCCTGAAGAAAGAAAAGAAAAGAAAAAACAAGAGCATACATATATAAGGGCATACATTCAGAGGGAAAAAAAGGAAAAAAAAAGAAGCATCGCTTTGATAGTGTATCGATATTCAATAAACACTTCCAAAATGATGTTTCAAACTTGTGAACAGATGTTTCATAAATTAACGACTTCCATTCAAGATATTTCAAAAAAAACAACAAAAAAACTGTGAGACGTTAAGGCTTTTACAAACGCAATCTGTAGCTTTTAACAATTGACTTTAAGTATACATTGCAGAAGCGAAGTATTGCCAGATGCCTGTATACACAACCGAGAGAAACAACAAAGGCTTTCTATTGTTATATATGTAATCAATTAAAGCACGAAAAGTATGTTGTTATCAAACTTTATACTTCTCAACGGTTTAAATTTGGTTGATTTTCTCATTTAAGCATAATTAGTATTTACTGTTTTGCTTATATTAGAACCCAATTATTCTTTTCCAAATTATATCAAAGTTTTTTATTATATTTCCTAAAATAAAACATTAATTGAGAACGAATGATTTTGCATTTTGTTTAGTGAATCTATATGCCCACCTGATTTTACATTTATGCGTTAAAAGCATGCAAAATAGATAAACAAACGAATAACCAAAAAAGGGTAAGAGGGTTAAAACAACTTTACAAATTATTTTGCGGAACTTACAGTTAAATTTTCCTTTCCATGAAATTGCGAACCCACTAAACGTATAAATAAAACCTACTATCAGTGGAGACATTTGTTTTCCACAGAAGAGCTAAATTTATATATCAGAAAGACATTTATTCGATCTCTATCGATAGAACCCCGTCGAAAGAGTTTATCTTAAGTTGAGAATCTAAATATTTAGCTTAGAGGAGATTAGATATGCTGAACCCAGACACGTGGTTTTTACAGGACAAAGTACACACCTCAACATGTGAGGCAATAGTTTGATAATCTTCCACCAAAACAAAACACTGTCTCGTTAAAGTCTTGCATGAGGTTAAGAAAATGCATCGGGACAACATCTTATGATATGTATGTGAAATGGGTCTTGCGTATATGAAATTAGAGGACATGTTGCCACACACACACACATATATATATATCTATATATATTAAATAACATTCATTCATACTTAGTAAAGATTCCTAAATCCTATTGGTCCATTCAGGTCAGCTGACCGTGGTTAATCCTGTGAGTAACGCACGGTAAAATTACGAGGCATCACTTTAATAAATCTTTGGTTATATGTAACCAAAAATGTTTTGTTTTATGATTTTTTCCCCCACACAAATGGTAGTGTATGAATGAACGGGGTTAATCAACGGTCCAGCGTGCGTTACTCACATGATTAATGCACTCCGGGTGTTAATGCTATCGCTGGATGCACTCGGGCTCCGCCGATCGTGCATTAATCCTGTGAGTAACGCACGCTAGACCCTTGATTAACCCCTTAATCATGGTCATAACAAAATACAAACAAATGTCGCACATAGAATCAGAGTACTAAAAACCGAAGTGTCAAATACAACAACATTAAAAAATTTACAACGTTCCTCACTAAAAAAAAATGTATTTCTTGACTATAATTTTTTTTTAGTAATTTAATCCTGCTGTACTGTAACTGTTATTGGTTAAGATTAATTAATTCCAGCACCAGCGAACCTCGGCCCGAAATAGAATTTAAACTCTTAAAATAGGTTATGTGGCTGCGACCTAACAAAATAAGTTTGCTCAACACGGAAATTCAAGCTGCGAGATAAGTATATAAATCGAAAAGTTCCCACTGAAAAACTATGTAAGTTCAACTGAAGTAAGGAAAGGTTTACAAATGAGAAAATATAAATAAATAACAAATATATCCTTATATATATATATATATATATATATATATAATATATATAAATATATATATATTGTTTTAGATAAAAACATAACCAAACGTTTGACGAAGCATCTTTGACAAAGACCCATTGTCAATTTGCTATGACAAAGAAATGCAGAGGAACAAATCAAACAGAAACATTGAACAAGTCAAATTCTCAAACTTACCAAGGCAATGAAGTTGCAGTAGTTTATAATTGCATATATATAACAATTTAAAACTATTTAAGTTGAACCCGAACATCAACAGTTATTCTCTCCAGAGGGGATTTCTCAGACTAAGAAAAATAGTTTCTTTTTTTAATTTGAAAATTTTGGTGGCCTACATTTCGTGTTCTTGTTCCATTCACACTCCCACAAACATAACACTAAGTTGCATGACCTACATTTTGATTGGAAGGCGTCTTAGTGCGTGCCTCCAGCCTAAACTTCTCTTCATAATAGCCACTGATTTTGAAAAGAAAAATTAAGTCTTGAAAAGGCACGTTGTTACAAGGAATGTGACGGTTTGCCTTGTAACAGTGATTTTGGGTATAGTTGTGAATTGTAGCACCAAGCCGCCCGACAAACAGGTTCAAAGTCAGCCTCTGGTATTGTTGACTGTTTGTATTGTAGTATATTGAACGGTACCTTACGGTTGAATGATAAATCAGACGGCGCCTTTATTCTGCTCGTAACTTGTTCTCAGAAACAACACAATATCAAACTTTTACCGGGTTTTTTTCCCCCCCGTCTTGAAATGAAAATATTCCCAATACTATTTGGATTCCGGTTTCCTTAGATGTAGGATCCTGCGTTTCATTGTGTTCTTCTCCCCTTTTATGAGAATAGCACAATTTTTTCTCAAATATTAAACATCCTATTTGCAATTTGATAATCTTTGTACATTGCTGACACGAAGAAATATATGCACATTAAAAAAAAACTATCATCAACATCTCGACTGTCATCATCAGTGCCAATAATTGCTAATATCAAAGTCATGATGGCTATTACCAAAGTCATGATTGTTATTATTAAAGCCACGAGTGCCATTATCAAAGTCATAGTTGACATTACCATAGTCATGTGTGCCATTAATAAAACCATACTTCCATTAGCGTCCATCATCGTCATCATTAAAGACGGCAACAGCATATCAGCAATACAAAGCTATCAACTATTGACTATCATCATACTTTTACTGTACAATTCAGCGTCTGCAGCGCTATCATCAACGGTGACAGCAATAACCATATACAACCTGTCACTAGTATCAAGATCATTAGTCTCCTCGTCGTCATCACAATTATACAAGGATCATCATTAGCATTATATATTCATGCTCAACAGTAACATACCATGAAAACATTTATCACTACCAAATATATTACAATCAGTTACAACAACAATTACACACTAACAATTACTTCCCGACAACTTCCCGACATGGACGTTAAATGGATGTGTGCCGAGAGATTGGCTTCGGTCAGCTTGCGAGTCTATAAGCCTCCATGGCTTCTTTCGCGAGTTCCTGCTTGCGGGAAGATCACATATACATACATACATTACAACAGCAAATAACAACAAACAAACAAAAGCAATATTGACAGTGCCGAGGAGCCACCATGTACATTTCCTTACCGTACACAATGTTAAGATTTACCTTATGTTAAACTTGTTTTGTTTACTTTTATCATTACCTATACAAATCAGGTTTCTTTGTCGCATTCAACAATTCTGGAGATACAATACTTAGTTAATTGTTTTAACTCCAATAAACAACAACACATTAGTTTGAAGAAATTAACCCAAATTCCTCTTTTTGTTTGTCTTTTCGCATCGAATAAAAAAATAACACATTAACATGTATTTTCAAACAAAAATCTACAAATACGAATACCTTTTGTTATCTCGTAAAATACTTAATTAAAGCATCCACCTGCTACTGTACCAACTCACTTTGTACTTCGTATATTACCAACTTTTCGGCAATAGCAATGACCCCTTGACCTCTTGACGTCATAAAGAGTTGGTCATCACTATTTAGTTGCGATCGATACAATAACCTGTCAATTTGCTTGTGATGGACTCATCTGTCATAAAGAAGATGTTTTCTGGGGATATGATTTATCGATTGAACTCTTTAACTGAGATTAAAAGTCACAGTTGTCGTTATTCAATACGATGACCACCGATTGACGCTGTTTTTTTAATGGACGGTGGGTTTTCTTTATCCAACGATTTTAGCTATTGACTTATCTCAATCATACGGTCACTTCATGAGATGATAAATTAAAAAAAAGAAAACACTTTGTAATTAGGTAACACTAACTCGATATACTTGATTTTATTTCATTGCTCATTTAGCATACAAAGTAAAAATCGTGGCTTATGCTTGGAAATCCACAGCTGCAGTGAGGACTAATTTTATTAAAATCAAACCAAAAGCTATACTTTAGTTTCTAGTTTGAAGAAAGCAATATACATACACACACACACATATATATATAGGCCTATATGTATATGTATATATATATATATATATATATCTATATATATATATATAATATATATATATATATATATATATATATATATATATATATATATATATATATATATATATATATATATATATATACATATTAAAATCAGCATTAAGTTATTGCTTGTTCTTATTCAACTACTTTTTTTCTTCATTCGGGTTCTTTCTTGTTATCTAAGTTTTGTAAATATTACTTTACTTCTTGCAAGCTTGAAAAGACTTAAGATGTATCAAATATACGCAAACATGATTCGAATAAATTAAGAAAGAAGAAGATGACATTACTGCTCAACACAATATTTGTATGCAACTAGTTCATAGGCATATTTATCAATATTTTCCATGTTATCAGCTAACAAGTTCAACATTATGTTATTTTCTGTTATTAATTATGATCAACGAAATACTGATTTCATGAAGACATAATGGTGAACGCTGGTTATCAATATTATGTTTAAAGAAACAGTTAAAAAGGGAATTGAGATATAAAGAGAAAATCTGATTGCGATTTTTTTCTTTTGTTTCAAATAAAGTCTAGAAACAATACAAAAAAAAACAAACTATAATAACAACAATGTTATGGAAGAAACGTTATCAAACAAACAATTTGAAATGTTGCGTTCTTCCTACTTTTCAAAACTATACGACACAGATTTGATTATCTTTTTTTAAGTCTTGATTTTTCCTATATATACTGCGGTGAATTTAATACTTATTACAAACACCAAGTCACACACGGAACTGTAACAACCAATTGGATATGTTCAAGTATTTTATCGGAGTGGTTAAATTCTATTTTACACGATGAACAACACATCGATAACACACTCAGAAATCTTCCACACTGATAACGTAAAAGAACTTGATTACACCACTTCAATAATTATGAATTACCATTCGTTCTTAGTGTAAATGGTTTCCTCAAAACAGCAAAAATCCTCTTTTATGATATACGGTAACAAATAAAATATACGTATTTAATAATTGATACGAAGTGAGTGTAGAACTTATCCGATTGTTCTTGTTGACCATATTGTTGAAGTTACCCTAATTGTTCTTGTTGAACTTATTGTTGAAGTTATCCTATTGTTACAAATGCTGCCGATGATATGAACACTATATATAATTGATAAGTCCAAGTTAGAGAATAAACTCAATTCCAATAATTTGTTGACTTAAATATTAAGCCTAAAATGTATACTGATTAATTCTCAGTCACGAACAAGTACCTTTTTATCACTTTATTGTTGTTATAAATTGACTACTTCTTTAACAATAGCGTTACTCATAGATGTATGGCAATAGTTTGCAGAATCATAAAGGTATTTGCTTTGTCATCGCTATTGTTATATACTCTATAAGTATGTAAGTATGCCTGCTGTACTAAAGTTTGCAAAATCAATTACCTCTGACTTATTTCATGTTGATTTAAGTTTCCAAGAACTACCGTTAATTAACCTAAACGTTATGTACGATTATGCATTGAGTTGGTTACGGTTTGCCTTTGCTTTTGAAAAGGGGTGAAGGCGAGGGGCGGGGGTAGCCTTTTTGTTGAGGCGGATACAGTTAATCAGCTATTCCATCATCTGGTCTTAAGTCCTCGAACCAACCCCCCCCCCCACCATCCGCCATCACACACCACTCCAATCGGAGGGAGGGGACGAGAATATTCTTCTCTGTGTCCTGACCGTGTGTTCTATTTCAGTCTGCTGCCCTCGGTAAATTGAGCTCCTCGTAACGGTCATTTTGATGTTTACAACTGGTAAGAAAAGGTAGCTAAATATATCTAACTTCAGTGATCCGTGTCTGATGTTGACCTTCGTTATCAAACCATTACAAACTTATTGCATGACTACACCAATTGTTAGTCTTAGGTCCAGTCTGTTTTGTTTATACGCCATTAGGCCCACTGTACTTGTTTTTGTACTAAAAGTGTTTGTTTACGCCTTGGCTATGTGGAAATATATGTATATATGGAAATATATAATGATATGGAAATATATATAGATATGGATATATATATATATGTATATATATAATATATATATATATATATATATATATATATATATATATATATTCGGCGTTTTGTATACATTTATTTTAGCAATGCCCCTTTTTCATATCTCATCTTCGACTTTCCTGAAGAAAACTCAATAACAGAACCCACGAGTACTTTAAAGAAAGCGTGAAAACAATACAGACCACAATAAACATATACATACAGTGGCGATACGACATACAATTCCACAACGTTTTCAATGCTAGATTTTAACACTATAGTACGTAGTTCGGTGTATTGTATCTCTATACAACATCCTTTTGACATCTCTCTAACATTATATTGACTCCGAGAAAATATCGTCAACCAGTTCCACCAAATGTCTACCACTAACTGCGGGGAAATTTCCAACTTCCCTTCCAATATATATATATAAGTATATAAAACTTCATACATTGCTATTATTCCAGCCTCTAGTAACCAAGTCATTACAGGGTTCTATAGGGTGTCTTTAATCTAATCAAACGGAAGTCTATAATCGAAAGAGCGGAAGGATCAAGTTGGAACACAAATATATGAATGAAATAAAATGGATGAATTATTAAGGAATGAAGTCACTAAAATCTGAAATCCAATTAAAAACAAAACCTAAAACGAAAATTTGTAGATATTTATCAGAAATAGTAACTAAGGGAAATGAGTTCAAAGTTGATAAATCACACAAATAAACAAACAAAAAACAAAACAAAACAAAACAAAGAGGCTTTGTCTCTTGTGTTAAGTACTGCTTAGATACCAAAATAAGACGTTATAGGTTACAATCAAATATTAGTACTATATTGTACTTAATAAACACTTTTTTTTATCAAAATCATGGAGTAAGTCATCAGTTATACAAAGAAATATATCATTCTTACATTACAAATCATTATACGGTTGTGAAAAACTATTTGAAGATACACAATATACGAATTTAAATTCAATCTGCAAATCTAACAGTTTAATATATCTACTTTAATATTGCTTACCATGCCATATTTACATTTTTTTCCCCAACCTAATATAAAACAGATATGACTCTTTCCACAAAGTAATGAACACATGCCTGCATCCTATAAAATTTTCCCCACCTTTTAACAGTGTCAGTGTCGGTGAGGTTTGCATTCCGTATAGGAATAACCTTCGCCTAATCTTTTGCTAAAGATCCACTATTTACATTATAGCTTCTTGCAGTTTTATGTGCTCATGCAAAATATCATATGTGATATTCACAATACATATTTCGTTTTCTGTATTCACGTATTAACATTCCGTAACAGTGTTTTATGTATTATACAGAATTAACTTTTTCGTTTTCAGTATATTTACATATATATAACACTGTGCAAAATATTTTATGTATTACACATAATTCGTTTTCTGAGTTTGCATATATAATATTGTGTTAAACTATTTTATGTATATTATACACTATGTATCTGTCTGTGTTTATACATATGACATTGTGTAAAATAAATAATGTATTATTACACAATACATATTTCGTTTTCTGTATTCACGTATTAACATTCCGTAACAGTGTTTTATGTATTAGACAGAATTAACTTTTTCTTTTTCAGTATATTTACATATATATAACACTGTGCAAAATATTTTATGTATTACACATAATTCGTTTTCTGATTTTACATATATAACATTGTGTAAACTATTTTATGTATATTATACACTATGTATCTGTCTGTGTTTATACATATGACATTGTGTTAAATAAATAATGTATTATTACACAATACATATTTCGTCTCCATATTAAATCAACAATGAAGACTATATCGGAGGAAGTCCTGTTGCTATTTATGTAAATATGCATTCTTGGATCCTACATTCCTAAGTTATTTTGCCCAACAATGAAAATGGGCATATATATTGTTCGCTACTATAGAGACAAGATTAAACCAGTCTTTGAAAAAAGGGGGTTGGGGGGGGGGGTTGGAGAGGGGGAAAGAGTTTCGTCAATGTATACTTAAAACCTGACATTATTTTAGTAACCTTTCCTTGTTTAGTTATTCCATTTGACTCATCTTAGAAAAGTTCATCAATAGTTCATAACTTCAAGTTAATTTACAACGTTTCACTAATTTTATTTGTTTCCTTGATACTTCATTGTCAATTTTTTTAGACGGTTTTCACCATAATATATGAGCAAATGAAAAATATTATTATTATTATTATCCATAAATTCATCTACTATTCTCAACACGTTCAGCTACTTGCATACATCTATATTCATATTGGAAGTAAAAGAAAGAACCCATTTCATTTAATGGTCCGCAAATTATGCTGGTAATGAAAAATTCTGGCTAAATATTAACAATGCTTTTTACACTTTTGCCTTTGTTCTTTACTTTTATCAGTTGTCGGTTTGCCGTCGCTAACGGTGTACGGTATTCAAACCTGTATATAGTCATTGAACTAATCAGTATAGCATCGCAAACGGTGTACGGTATTCAAACTTATATATAATCATTTAACTAATCGGTATGCCATCGTTAACGGTGTACGGTATTCAAACTTATATATAGTCATTGAACTAATCGGTGTAGCATCGCAAACGGTGTACGGTATTCAAACTTATATATAATCATTTAACTAATCGGTATGCCATCGTTAACGGTGTACGGTATTCAAACTTGTATATATTCATTGAACTAATCAGTATAGCATCACAAACGGTGTACGGTATTCAAACTTATATATAGTCATTGAACTAATCGGTATGCCATCGCTAACGGTGTACGGTGTTCAAAACGTATAGTTATTAACTAACCAAAACGCATAATAAAAACAGTAAACAACACACACATATACACACTTTCACGAATAGCGGTTAACCCATGCGTCTAATTTGACCTAATTACTTTCATAATGATAGTCCTACCAACTAAAACGTTACTTTTTATCTGCATGCGATATTAATTTTCTGGCTTAACTGTTACGTATAGCTTTATCTATAAAATACCAGTAATAATCTCAAATTTCAGCTTTATTTGGGGTGTTTACTATCTAAAATGCTACATCCAAGGTTACTATGACCGGTTATTAACTTTGACGATAAACGCAGCATGTGTGTGTGTAATAACAGTTTACTCAATATACACATGGTCTTAACTAAAATTTGATGTCTGTTACCAACATAACATAACATACCTTTAAATAATAATCATTATATTTATTTATCAAAAAAGTCTCGTTTTTCGATGAAATTAGCAATTCCATTCATTTCTGACAAACTTGTTTTTGCCCTGAATTTGCTTTGTTTATTTTACATAAAATTATTCTAATGAATTAAGGCACAAGGAAGACAAAAAAACAAAACCCGTTTCCACAATCAACAAAGTTTCTCGATTTGTTGAAAGCTAAACTTGAATAGTGCATGGAGCAAATGCGCTGGAAACATGAATGAGATGGAATACATGGAGTAACTTAGAAAAATACAAAACACATTTCACTAAATGCTGGAGGAGGGGCGGGGGAGGGGGTAGTTACGAATAACATAACTTAAAAGAGTAAAACCAATAGAAAATACTAGACGTGCTTGCAAACAAAAGACAACAAGAAAAACCAATTAAAATAAGTCTAAACAATATATAATCAATACAGGAATGAATGGCAAACCATGCAAAATATAACGCATGGTTCAATAACATAAAAAATTAAAGATCAAAATTTTGGGAGAAAATTGTTTAATTAGTCAAATTTAATGTAACATAAATCTACACTTCACTGGAACCATTATAAGTGTCTGAAACCGTCTTTGTTTATCCTTATTGTTTTGTTTTTAAATTTCAGAGGTGTTAACGATTTTTTGATTGCATTTTTTTTCTTCTTTGTAATAATGATCAAATACAATATTACAAACTCATTTTTTCCTCCACTTTTTATTTTTCATTTTTATACAGGTTTTTTCCCCCCTTCAGCAAAACACTTTTCTTGTAACGTTATTCGTTAAAACTTGGGTTAGGTTCGATAATAGCAATGTTTGAACGGTACCCCCAAATCGCGATCTCACACATATAGTTTGATAGTAATTTTTGCTAGAAAAATCTTTGTGGATACCAACGAAGTTAAAAACAAAAGGCGTGTCCGATATGTAAACAAATAAAAATTACACAACAACAACGACGACCATTACACAAGAAACTTAGTTTTCAGGAGGAATGTTTGCAAATCGAGTAAAACCCTATGCGCCGTGATATTGACAAAATATGTTTTTCACATTTCTTAAGTTCTTTGCGTTTGTCCATTTATATTGGTAAAAGCAGACAAAAGGTAAATATCTAATGCAAGATATCAGACGCCAAAGTCTGTGTTTTCTTCTTCCGAATATTTTCAAACGAACCAGAAATGGTCTTACTGCAAAAGGTGTTTCGTTTTTTAAAATTTCGTCTTTCCTAAGTTTTGTTTTAGAGCCCCATGTATGAAATCAACTTTCCTTTTGACGAATGTCGTCACCAACAATCAGCACAAAAAACAATACACCAATAGCAAAAACTACAAATAAATAATTTCGTTAGGTCCATTGGACAAAAATATAAAACAAATAACTCCTTACTGTGTGTATTTTGTTTTTAATCACTTAAATATTCCCCAAACGTGGACTTGTCGAATTATTTCGTTCTTTTGACAGTGTTATACACCCTAAAAGGTTTGATAGAAAGGATGATTTTAGCCTACCGTTGTTAACTGGTTGCAGTTATGCGAGCCCGGGGATCTGAGTTCGTACAGCCCCGGTGAGGTTCCGTTGGAGCTGTCGCAGCAGTAGCCCGTCATCGGAGACAGCGAGGAGTCGTGCATTGACGGCGTAGTAGTAAGGCAGGCAGTAGTAGAAGCGATCCCGACTCTGTTTCCAACGCACATAGATGTCCCTGGTTCGCGTTTGTACGTAGTCATGTCCCGTCGCGGTTAAGTGCCTTCACTGTTTTTCCATGTGAATTTCTTTGTTAAACAAATCGACTTTTAGTACCAGCTATAGGTCAACACACAGTATATAAACTGCTTATGGTTTACACACTCCCCAGGCCTCGTTGAGAATTTTTTTCTGATAAGAAAAATTGACTTGGCATTTAACAATGGAGCTCTTGGCTGTTTTTTCTCCTTCTTCCTTTTTTTTTTTTTGGTACCGGTTTGTGCGGACGGGTTCAACGATCTTTTGGTGTATGCACTAAGGTATGAACTCCTTGTTACAGTTTGTAATGTTATTATTATTATTATAAATAAATATATATATTTGTTGAGGGTAGGTGGAGTGGGGGGGGGGGGGGGTTGAGTTATAAACGTGTCACTTGTCACAGAACTTCTCAAACAAGTTGCAAAACTTGAAATCAGGTAAAAACGGAATATTTCTCTATTAAAATACCGAAACGAAAGAAGTCTATATAGTTTGATCCAACAGCATGGGAGCTCTTATCAGTCAGAACAATTTAACATATTGATTTCTAAAGTTGTGATGAGAAAAGTCCCCGAAAACTTTTTGTTAGCAATGTAAAACAACGTGTAACTTTTTTGTCTCTTTTCAGGCCTTTTCTTTTTGCAAGATACAAACTGGAATACACTAAACGATGTTTGGTTTTTACTTTCCTTCGGGACGTTTGCTTCCGACCAACTTTCCCAAAATAACACCACAAGCAATAAAAGAATGAGAAAAGGGGAAAATAATTCGAAGTTAACGGATTTGCAGCAACCGATGGATTTCTTCTCAAAAGTTCCGAATTTGTTCTCCTTTTTTTTCAAGCGAAGATCAGAGAATACTTTACAGATAACCGGAGAAATTTATATCCTGCGTGACAGAAACTTTCAAAAGTAGGTTACCAGAACTTGAACGGGCTGCAAAGATACCACGTGTGGTGTTGTCTATATAGACTGACAACTCTCTCGAACTTATCTGGTTGGTTACAGATGAAAATAAGTAACTCCTCTTTAAAGGTCTCGATAAAAGCATCCATGCATCAGGAGAAGGCTCTTAGGAAACCGGCCACGCTTGGTAAGAGAGCGGTTACAACCCGTATCATATACTGTACTGCCTTTCAACAATACCTCACTTTTCACAATACCTACCTACGCGGTACACTCAATGGCATGTCATTTGCACGAGCCCTCGGTGACGTAACACAAATACTCAACAGCGATTGGTTCAATCTTCGTCGTCTTTATTCTAGTAGGCGTGGCGTAAGTTCACACTAAAACCCGTATGGTTTTGACAGACGTAACGGTCAGATAATTCATAGCAGTAAAACTGCGTCCAGTAGTAACAGCCACAATACATTCCAACAAAGCTTTGTGGTTTCAGGAAGTGTCAAAAAGTTAAAACTTAAGTCATCACAATCGTTGAAGAGAGAGAGAGAGTGAGAGAGTGTGGTCAAAGAGATGAAGATAAAAACTTGGAAGTTTTCATAGGGCTGTATCGCAGAAAAAAAAAAGGAAAAACAAACTTTGAAGTGTCAAGCCTATTTTTAAGAACAAATTTATTAGAAACTGTCCCTGTGGGAATTTTCAGTTTTATCAGTCATTTTTTGCCTCTGGGATTAGTTTCACTAAACGGACTAGTGCCTTCTTTACTGTTAGAAATTGCACTGAAATGACCAAATGATTTTTTAAATGGAAACTTCAATTTTTATATCGATTTATATAATAAAAACCAATATCTAAAATGGTTTACTGGCGCATGAGTACGTCCAACATTATCCCTGAAATTCACAACTTTGATACAGATTTGCGCTCATCGACTATGATGGAACATTTGAAGTAGGAAATACATTAAAAGTAACTTGCACCCTGACGTCTTTTCAGGGTCGCGTCATCACACAACGACAAGTTAACGTTACCAAAACGTTGGAATATACTCAGGATGATCAAATGATCAAAAAGTAATATTGTATATATTGCAATAGCCAAAACATTACGAAGCTGTCTGTTAAAAGCAAAGGACATACAAAATATATAATGGGGGTTGAAAAAAACATTAAAAAATGTAACTTTAACAACAACAAAATACCACTGAGCTGACTTACAACGATATCGGCTCTCTGAGACTTTTTTCCCCTCAAAAATAACGCAGTACTTAACCATTCAAACTCTGTATTTCTATGTATCAGACTTGTATAGTGAGTCCGTTCTCGTACTATACGCACTCACCCGTGTGGGTTTGCACTATATATAGTACTCGGGAACTATAGTACACACTTACGTACTCGTGCTTATAGAGCCTTGTACTGATACTCATGTATACTACATATATGTTACGTATGTTTTCCTTTGATAATGGCAATCAATATATTAATAACGACTGGATGTTTCAAGATGAGAAGCATGGAATCGCACATACGGCACAACACGTTACAGCATACTATAACTTTTCTATAGGCCCAGTCTAGAATTATACATGTCTTGGTAATGGCAATAAATATATCAACGGGGTAGTGAGAAGAAGACGCTCTTGAAAGTGAATAAACAAATTGTAATAATCCCTCGCCCCCCCCCCCCAAGAAACCCACACAAAACAAACAGAACACACACACAAAACACATACACACTGCAGGGGTGTGAAGTATGAATGTGAGAGGGAGGGTGGGGGTTGCCATTTGACTACGATACAAGAAGATAAGCAAATCTTCATATTATGTATTGCTATCGATATAGATGAAGTAACGTTGTAGAATTTTGGTAAACATAAATCATAAAAAAAAATAAAACAAAAAACAATGCAGTCACGCGACAGTTAAATGATCTCATTCTTGAAGTTATTTTGTTGTTGAATGCCCTCTATATATAAACTGTCGATGCGAGAGGATTGGATATAGGTCTATATCATTTAGTATACAAGGAATGTGCAAAAACTTGTGCATTATTCGTGGCATATATGAATAAACTTCACGAATATCGAAATCATATATAAGAGAGAAAAAAAATTTTCATAACATACTTGAAGACAAAACCCGTATGTACGTCACATATACATTGATAATGTTATTGGTGACGTAATGCAACGTAGGTTCTCATACTACTGGGTAGGAAGCCATAACTTTCACACTACGGAGACGACACAACACGAAACCTTACAAATCCGTAGCATATGCATTTAGAGGACCTTGACGGAGAAATTCACCAATGTATTTGAAATGTGTGCATTGGGTGATGGATAGATATGTAACTAAGGTATATAACTGTTATTAAATGATTGGGTTTAACCTGGTTGTATTATATTCTATATTAATATTTTGCTTTGTTTTGTTATTGAACCTACTACTAACAATAGGGCTTTATATTCTAACAGTTTTCCTCATTTTTGTTCGGAATGATAACATTTGCTTTCCTTCACGAACCTTTACGTATAGGCTATTTAACATGTTTACCAATCAGGAACGGTTTAATTACCAATGCACCGACCCGCACCTCACTCCACCTCTCATCCTCCAACGCACCTCACTCCACCTCTCATCCCCCAACGCACCTCACTCCTCCTCTCATACTTCAAGGCACCTCACTCCTCCTCTCATCCTCCAATACACCCCACTTCTCCTCTCATCCTCCAATACACCTTACTCCTCCTCTCATCCCCCAACGCACCTCACTCCTCCTCTCATCCTCCAATACACCCCACTTCTCCTCTCATCCTCCAATGCACCTTACTCCTCCTCTCATCCCCCAACGCACCTCACTCCTCCTCTCATCCTCCAATACACCCCACTCCTCCTCTCATCCTCCAATACACCTTACTCCTCCTCTCATCTTCCAATGTACCTCAGTCCTCCTCTCATCCTCCAATGCACCTCACTCCTCCTCTCATCCTCCAACGCACCTCACTCCACCTCTCATCTTCCAACGCACCTCAGTCCTCCTCTCATCCTCCAATGCACGTCACTCCTCTCATGCATCATGCATCCAATAATGGGGGGGGGGGGAGGCACGGAATGTCCGCAGTCTGGAATATTGCTGTGACTTCTGTCCACCCCACCCCCTTCAATATCCATCCTGTGCAGGGGTCACTGACCATTCACCGATTTCCATACACACTTTCCTCGCAGCTATAGACCTGTTTAAGTGAAGTTGTTATGTTACGTAAGTTTTTATTAGCGGGAAGAATTCCAATGATTGTGAACAAGTACAGAGTATTCACAACGTCGCACAACGAAAATGAGGTCGCTCTTGCTCATTTTATGTCGTGTTACACCATTGATCCCCATACCGGGTATGTTTGAACATTCCCTTCATAATGTTTTGTCTTTGTCGGTGGGAATTAATACTTTTGAACATGAAATATGAAACGGTTTAGCCATTGTTGAATTCCACTTAGTTCTTCCGGGTTTAAGAAGTAATGTTCCAAACACTAAGTGTCTCAACAGGAGAACCAGACAAGCTGTCTATGCAAGGGGTCGTCTTCGATTTCCTTTATTGATCCAGATATATACAGTTCGGGGACAAGCCAACTTCGGACTCGCGATAGCCGGTTAACCGTGCAAAAATAAACCGGTTAAGTGGTTTAAAAAAAAAAAAAAAATCCCTATATTAAACGACAGACGCAGGTTTGGTTCTTTCTATTTTACAACATTGCCTTAAGTCCCACCCCCTCCCCCGCCTCCCACTCCTCATACGGAGGCATATGCTGTCAGAAGAGAGGGAATTTCCTTCTTTAGTCAGTAGTGTTAGGCCTATAGTTTGCCACTGTGAAGAACTTAGGCATAAAGATTAAAAACATGATGTAAAATAATAAATAAAAACAACAAATAAAACAGAAAAAGTAACACATTTTCGTAAGCGTTTGAGGAATCAAACAAAGAGAGTAAAGGCTGACTACTATTTTTTAATTCTTTGGAGATATGTTTTCCATAATTTATATCCTTGTTGAACATGATCATAAAATGAGATTCATTTGCAGCATTTTGTAAAATTTGGTTTGTGAAGTGGATACTTTTACAAATGATTAACTATACACCAATCATTGAGGTTCTTTTGTTTTATCTGCCTGCGGTCGAGATATGTATGCAGATATATAGAAACACTTCTGCTATTTTTTGTTTGTTTGTTGCTACAGGTATATTTAACAGTGATCTCCAAACATTGATAGATGTTCTAATTTGGTCACAATTGACAGATTATTCCCAAGTTGGCGAAATAGTTTTAAGAAATTCTTTGACAACCGCGATTTAGATAAATTTGATAAAAATGCATCATGTCACCCAGAAATCGTTCTGTAATGTCATTCTTATGACCTGTATCTATTATGACGACATTGAAATGAACTGGGGAATCTTCCAATCGCATCCATCTTAGAATTAATCTACACATTACATAAAGTTTCATATCTCATACAAAAAAAAATTAAAAAAAGCTTCTGGTCCATTTATGTTAGTCTTTATCCTTTCAAATTTTTTGGGGGAGAATTTTATTTTTTTCTTTAGCAATTTTTTTTTTCTGATAATTTTCATTCTCAAGGTAGATTGACATGGTTTTACCTGCCAAAGGTGGTAAGGTTGGGCAAGGTGATCTTTTGTGATGTAAGATTACCAATGGTGTGAAACTGATGACCTCGCATGGCCCTTTATACACACTGACATGTCTAATCCTCCTACACAGGCAGTCCCAGTCTATTGAACAACGCCATATCGGCGTGAATATCGCCCCGGGTTATTGAACCTACTACTAACAATAGGGCTTTATATTCTAACAGTTTTCCTCATTTTTGTTCGGAATGATAACATTTGCTTTCCTTCACGAACCTTTACGTATAGGCTATTTAACATGTTTACCAATCAGGAACGGTTTAATTACCAATGCACCGACCCGCACCTCACTCCACCTCTCATCCTCCAACGCACCTCACTCCACCTCTCATCCCCCAACGCACCTCACTCCTCCTCTCATACTTCAAGGCACCTCACTCCTCCTCTCATCCTCCAATACACCCCACTTCTCCTCTCATCCTCCAATACACCTTACTCCTCCTCTCATCCCCCAACGCACCTCACTCCTCCTCTCATCCTCCAATACACCCCACTTCTCCTCTCATCCTCCAATGCACCTTACTCCTCCTCTCATCCCCCAACGCACCTCACTCCTCCTCTCATCCTCCAATACACCCCACTCCTCCTCTCATCCTCCAATACACCTTACTCCTCCTCTCATCTTCCAATGTACCTCAGTCCTCCTCTCATCCTCCAATGCACCTCACTCCTCCTCTCATCCTCCAACGCACCTCACTCCACCTCTCATCTTCCAACGCACCTCAGTCCTCCTCTCATCCTCCAATGCACGTCACTCCTCTCATGCATCATGCATCCAATAATGGGGGGGGGGGGGAGGCACGGAATGTCCGCAGTCTGGAATATTGCTGTGACTTCTGTCCACCCCACCCCCTTCAATATCCATCCTGTGCAGGGGTCACTGACCATTCACCGATTTCCATACACACTTTCCTCGCAGCTATAGACCTGTTTAAGTGAAGTTGTTATGTTACGTAAGTTTTTATTAGCGGGAAGAATTCCAATGATTGTGAACAAGTACAGAGTATTCACAACGTCGCACAACGAAAATGAGGTCGCTCTTGCTCATTTTATGTCGTGTTACACCATTGATCCCCATACCGGGTATGTTTGAACATTCCCTTCATAATGTTTTGTCTTTGTCGGTGGGAATTAATACTTTTGAACATGAAATATGAAACGGTTTAGCCATTGTTGAATTCCACTTAGTTCTTCCGGGTTTAAGAAGTAATGTTCCAAACACTAAGTGTCTCAACAGGAGAACCAGACAAGCTGTCTATGCAAGGGGTCGTCTTCGATTTCCTTTATTGATCCAGATATATACAGTTCGGGGACAAGCCAACTTCGGACTCGCGATAGCCGGTTAACCGTGCAAAAATAAACCGGTTAAGTGGTTTAAAAAAAAAAAAAAAATCCCTATATTAAACGACAGACGCAGGTTTGGTTCTTTCTATTTTACAACATTGCCTTAAGTCCCACCCCCTCCCCCGCCTCCCACTCCTCATACGGAGGCATATGCTGTCAGAAGAGAGGGAATTTCCTTCTTTAGTCAGTAGTGTTAGGCCTATAGTTTGCCACTGTGAAGAACTTAGGCATAAAGATTAAAAACATGATGTAAAATAATAAATAAAAACAACAAATAAAACAGAAAAAGTAACACATTTTCGTAAGCGTTTGAGGAATCAAACAAAGAGAGTAAAGGCTGACTACTATTTTTTAATTCTTTGGAGATATGTTTTCCATAATTTATATCCTTGTTGAACATGATCATAAAATGAGATTCATTTGCAGCATTTTGTAAAATTTGGTTTGTGAAGTGGATACTTTTACAAATGATTAACTATACACCAATCATTGAGGTTCTTTTGTTTTATCTGCCTGCGGTCGAGATATGTATGCAGATATATAGAAACACTTCTGCTATTTTTTGTTTGTTTGTTGCTACAGGTATATTTAACAGTGATCTCCAAACATTGATAGATGTTCTAATTTGGTCACAATTGACAGATTATTCCCAAGTTGGCGAAATAGTTTTAAGAAATTCTTTGACAACCGCGATTTAGATAAATTTGATAAAAATGCATCATGTCACCCAGAAATCGTTCTGTAATGTCATTCTTATGACCTGTATCTATTATGACGACATTGAAATGAACTGGGGAATCTTCCAATCGCATCCATCTTAGAATTAATCTACACATTACATAAAGTTTCATATCTCATACAAAAAAAAATTAAAAAAAGCTTCTGGTCCATTTATGTTAGTCTTTATCCTTTCAAATTTTTTGGGGGAGAATTTTATTTTTTTCTTTAGCAATTTTTTTTTTCTGATAATTTTCATTCTCAAGGTAGATTGACATGGTTTTACCTGCCAAAGGTGGTAAGGTTGGGCAAGGTGATCTTTTGTGATGTAAGATTACCAATGGTGTGAAACTGATGACCTCGCATGGCCCTTTATACACACTGACATGCCTAATCCTCCTACACAGGCAGTCCCAGTCTATTGAACAACGCCATATCGGCGTGAATATCGCCCCGGGACCCCCCGACTGACGAGTAAAGCCGAACGTATATAAGACTATAGAGAGAAGGGAATAATATGGGTAGGCCTGTATCCAGCAAGAAAAATACGACCAAGTTTTGTCACCTTTTGAAAAATTGAACAACATTTAAAAAAATACATTTTTTTATACATCGAAAAAGGGATTACATCCAAAAAGAAAACTTGACAATCGTTCCTATTCAATAACAAAAACCGGCAAAGAGAGAAATAAGGCTAGCAGTTTTACTATGACGGCTTAGCTTCGAGCCAAACGAACCAAAAGGAAAAAAATCCATGTTTGAGATATTATTTTGGGTTCACTTGAACTGTATTCATTTGCGACTGTAAAATAACAAAATGAACTGTTTACCTTACGATGACGTCATACCGACTCAGCAGTGGCTGGTACGTGATGCGTACAACAATATGACTTTTGCCGACAAAGGGTCAAAGGTCATACGTGAACCTCTTTTCCCCTTTTTTATTTCTTCAACAAGAGCACTGACAAATCTGTTCCCAGGGAACAGCAAGCAAGGGTGATCCTAGCTCATGTATCTATACACAGAAAATTCTATTTTTTCAGGTGGAAGCTACATAAGCATAGGAGATTTTTTTTTTTTGGTTAAAAGTATTAGAGTAAAATATTGTACATGAGAAAGGGGCGGACTGCAGTGAAAAAGGAGCGATTGGAAGTCTTGTGGTCACTATACAGAATGAGAAGACCCTGTGGCGGGCTTCTGAGTCATAGTAAAAAAATTAATAATAATAACGAAAATTGCTTTGATCTTTCTTAAGTTTGAAACTGTAATGGTTAGCTCTTCATGGCAGTACAGCTTACAGTCAAAAAGTAATGTTATTATATGCGATACACATGAATGTAACTTAAACTGACACCGGTATTAGAAGTGAAAAAGGTTGGGGCGGGGGAGGGTGATATGATTGGACATCAAGCGGCTGTGAGGATTTGAAAACAGTCATATGACTAGGGTTCATTGTCCAAGCAAGTTTGAAATAGGGCAGAGAAGAAATTAAACAAAGAAATATGAAAAAAATCAATGAATTTCGTAAGATTTATATACACCATTTCTTTGTTGTTTGCTAATATGAAGAGGACTGCTTAATGTCAAATCGGATGTAGACCTCGTTCACAACTACGGCCTTCCACCTCCAACCCCCCCCCCCCCACATCCGAAAATAGGGGACATACGAAAAACGAACGTTTTTCAAGGGATATTTAATTGAAAATTTAAAGTTCCGTTTTAATTAACTTGTGTCAGGAATCCGTTAGATATTTACCAAGGAATTGCTTTGTAGTATTTCTTGGTAGGTGCTTGGAATATTTTACTAATGTGGTAAGCTACATTAAAGTGTTATTTTAGTAATCGTCGTAGGAAAACAAAATGTGTATTAATCTAGATTGTGGGGTCGTAGATTTATAGGCATGCCGAACTTGCAGAAGGGTGCACCCGTGTGGGAAGAGGGGGGCAAGTGTGGTGGTACATGGGGTCGACAAGGAGCAGGATACCCGATAATGGGTTGTATATAGTCCCAATTTCCAACGACAAAGCAGTTTCTGTATATTATTGGGGGAGGTGCACTGTAACAATGAACAACGTACCCGTTTACGTCACTATAAATGTCATGTTTTGTTGTTTTTACAAGGAAAAGGATGGCAAAAAGCACACTTTGTAAAGTGTTTTTGGCAAACCAACTATATCATACACAATAACATTTTTACTAAATTTCGTTCAAATTTAATCGTGGATTTTTATACAATTTCTGATTTACAGAAAATGTAGGCCTATATATAGGTTAATTTGTTTGTGGATATTGTCATTTTGCTGTTATTTTGTGGAATCATTCTTAAGGTTATAACAATAATTCCTGTTTATTCTTAACGCTATTTTTCAACAAAAAAATTCAGGTGTTACGTAATAACCCAGTTGCTGTATAGGCCATGCAAAGTGGAAGGCAGAACTATGGCAGTACATTAATTTTGAGCGCCCTCGATACCATCAAAATAACAACGATTGTAAATTAGTACGGTAATTTATGAAGTTGACGGCCCAAATATTCTTGATATTTTACGTCTGATTTTAGTAAAAAATACTGATGATTTTAACCCCAAGAGTGTGCTTCCATTATGTTTCCCTGGATTTTCTTTAGCTTGATCTTTTGTTTGATTCAAGTTTAGTTTTTTTAAATCATTTTCTTGCTTGTTTTTGATAATTTAAACTCAGATAGATACATGTGTTAGTTCAGGGATTTTTACATTCGTCGGAGCTATCTTTCTAAGGTCCTTACTTCAGATACAAACAATAGCCTAGCCGGGTGTTGAAAATATTACATGACATTTTCCATTTTGGTTTCCTATTGTTCACGTCATTTATTTGACAAATTAATGAAGGAATATTAGACACCACCCTTCCCCCACCTCACCCCCCCCCCCCACACACACATAACACTCCAAAACTTGACGTGCACTTTAATTTACCGAAACGTTAAGCCCTTCCACTTATCGTTCCAGTCGTTTCAGGGATGGCACCACAAAGTTACAAGCAACTTATATCAAAAAGTTCAACTTAATTTTGAGCAATCATAGAAAAACCGGCAATGCTCAAAATAACAAAAATTCCCGATGCGGAAACAAACACAGTTGGTATTTACAGAAACCGAAACCGGAAAAATGCGATATAAGAAGAAGGAAACAATGAATGTTAAGGTCATGAGTAAAGGTGACAAACAAAATGAAAAGAAAAGAAAAAGAAAAAAAAACAAAAGAAATAAATACTTGTATATAGCCTTTGAATCTCCGACCGATCTAGGCGTGAGCTTACCTGCGGATAGGCAGGTAAGCGCGGTGCGTTATTAGAAAGGTAATTTGACGTGTAATTTAAGCCCAGTATCGCGTTATCAAGTAGTTACATACAATACCATACTCCACGACAGTGCAATTGCTCAAACTTAAAGGTTACATATTGAATCCCAGCTATCGTGTAACGGCACGAATGTAACATAAGGCCTAGCTTGACATTCCGAGAAAACTGGGCACAGAGAGGCTGTTGGGAGAAGCAAGCCGTTGATAAAACGGTAGACTGATGCGATATGACAACTCCCGCTCCGCATACAGACATACAGATAGAAAGTGTCCGGTACGAACACTCGGTGTGATATTATAAAACAAAATGGCGGCCGAGGCAGACGGGAGCCTGAAGGCACGGACCCCTACCAGTTTCGAAGATTGGTCTTGACAAGACCCCGCAGCGAGCCCATTCTGTGGTAGGCTGGTGACTGACAGGTCCTATCACAGTTTTGGTATGTATCTGAATGGGTTAGGTTTCATAACCAGATGCATATCGAAGCACATCGTCCCAAAGTTAAAAATATTTCAAATTATATGAAATTACTTTCTCATGTTTTTACTTTTCTTCATTTAACGTACATGGGGAAATGTTGTATTTTGATATATGATGTATGTTATTCATCATGTTAGAGTGTGGAAGCGTTAGGTTAGCCTTTTTTTGCTGTTGCCAGTGGCTATATAGCATTTTGTGCAGTTTACCGTACTTTGTGCATTTTGTGTATAGTATGAAGGTCGAGATGACGAGATCTATATGAAATGAAAAGATTTATTCAAAACTGCATCACGTTCGCGTTTAGTGTGGCTATTGTGGAACGTACCGGAGAGAAGCTAGCTCAGGTATGACGTCACGTGGAGTAACTGGAACACATACAGATAATCTTATTAACAAACATACATATCACAGAGAGCTTGCTGAGATTCAAGGAGGGCCAGTCCTATATATTCTTCGTCCTATTCAGCCTATATACGCGTGGTTGTAGCTCCACTCCATGACCTATACGTTACCAATATGTGTAACATGAAACACATTGCAGGCTTATTATATATATATACATATGAACACACACACACACATATATATATATATATATACACCAATAGCAACCACTATTTTTGTATGAGATATATGGTCATACACGAAACCATATACTACAAGAAGTTTATGTGCATGGATGGGGGGGGGGGGGGGAGCGGTTCCTTCAAAGAATGTCAGAATACCAGAGAAGCTATTTTCTCTCTTACTCACCTCACCCCCACAAAACCAGTATAACCTCGATGATGTCATCATTATAGAATTTCAAATTTCATTTAAAATACTCTTGATCCTTTCATCTTCTTTAGTATACATTTGGGCCGCAGTTGGAACTGAGGGCTAACTGAGGGCTAATGATACACGTCATCTTGTTCCGAACAAAATGACAGGTGAAATTAACCAACCAGGCGCAACCGCGTATACTTCTACCCCCCTCCCCCACCCGGCCGAAGAAAACTTACCCCATCCCCGCTGACAGAAATAACATTGCAATAAGTTCCTGGTGTAAAGTACATTTAATATAAAGTATGTACGGTGCAACCTAAACAGTTGAAAACTCTTCAACATTGTTTCCAAAGCTGCAAATTACAGCGCCATTTTGCATCTAAGCACCGCCCTATTTACTCGAAAGTTTCCCCTAGAACCACTTCACGAGGACGACGTTAAATCTTAGTCCCCCAAACCAGAAATGGTGATTGCTCTCACGCTAACAACCGGGAACCATAATGCAAGACAAATGGTTATTTTGTTGGATTAGATTAAGAGGAAGGGTTGACCCTCCCCTCCTCCCCGTGCCACCCATTCCTATTGCTTTCTCTGCCGTCAGGTAAAAGTCCTGTTCAAATGGTTGACATCAGTACTTGTGTGGAGAAGCAACCTACTTTCTATATTCATCAAACATTCATGACGTAACTTGACGTGTATAAGTATAATGTAACGTGTGCAAAACAGTGTTATTTTGTCAAATTGAAAATTAACTCCTCACCATGTTTTTTTTTGTGTGTGTGGAATATTTGTCATACTTAACAAAGCGTAAAATCATTAACATATCATTTCCTATACTTAGGGATTCTCATATTCAATATCAAGTGTTGAAATTGATGTAAACCAATATACGTACCAAAAACCTGTGACCCGGATATTTGGTTTCAAGCTGACTCCTGAATATTCAAATGATCTCTTTTCTTCTTTTGGTGCTATTCGAGAAACCTGAAAAGAATTAAAACAATTCCACATTTTTTTTTATTCTGAAGTTATGTCCGATAACTAAACAATAAATATATATATATACACACATGCATTAACAAATTCCTAGATTATTGACAGTAAAATTTACATTTTCTTCAAGAGTTTTGAGTTCCATTCTGAAGTGGGATACTCGATATATTTCTTCAATCGTTTGGTGCAGCCTACTTTCCGTTACCATGGAAATAACATGTGCATATATTCCTGTGTAAATCACTGCATGCACTGCAACAGTACACATGTAATCAACATTATGTTGAAAAAAATGTTTGAAAAAAATGTCGGAAGATTTATTTACAGTTTTGGAGTTTGACATCGACATCCATAGTTCAAGCAAGCTTACATGAATTCTGCGCATCGGATCTGAGGGATGGGTGCTGTGGGAGGGGAAGGGGGGGGGGGTTTCGTGGCTTGGTCTTTGATGAAAGTTCCTTGTCGTTTATCAAAAGGTTAACGGGCGCTGGTGTAACTAATGAAGTGCACTGGTGTGTGATCCATCCGCACCTTTCCACAATTTTATTCACACTTATTAAAGTAACCCAAGACAAAAATTTCAAACACTCATTCCTCACGTCTCTATATAGTTCCCTTTCCTACATATGTGAACGATTTGCCCCTTCATCCAGTCATCATTTTTTTCCTCACTTAACTGATAATTTTGCAGTTTATTTCAAAACCAGTTGATCTATCGAGATATCTTTTCTTACCCCCCAAAAGTGGTTTCTTTCTCTACCAAGACAAAAAAGAAGGTCGGGTGACGAAGCTCTTGACTATATCTTAACCAAAACACAAAACTCTTTTATGATAGAAAATTGAGCATATTTGAAACAATATTGTTGCCGAAAGAAGAAATCGTCTCATGGAATGTCATCGAGTCCGTGTTTGACTACTTGAAAATCTGAAACAGTTTGAAGCTCTGTTGATTGGTGTAATTTATATAGGCTATTTGGGAGGAAGGAGGAGGCGGCACGATAAAGAAGTGTCTCTATTTGGTAGATCAAATAAAAATATAAATAAATTAAGGAGAGAAAAAACAGAGAGGTTTGTCATTTTTAAGCCCGTGAATTTTGGTACTTGATTTTTTTTTTACATTAATTTGCACCCACATGTACAGACAGAAAACACTTATAGAGCAATCAAAACAATTTAAATGAATAATATGTTGAACGGCGTTCCATGAAAGTCGGTCTAAAGGTAAGACCCAATCAAGGTCGCAAAGAAATAGGGGAGTTCATAAAAAAATATTACCAAAAAGGGTGAGTGTTAATTTTATTAACTAAGTACCGTATATAAGTATAGAATGGGCATGGATGGACGAGTGCAAAATGTGTATTAAATTACTGTTTGAATAATACTGCGCAATACTTTCGAATAGAATATTCAATACCAATGAGTCATTATTTAAATGAAGTATGACGTCTTCTGAAAGGCACCGCTCATGACGTCATCGATCATCGACGTCACTATTCAGATTGGATGTACCGTACGTACATATGGAAGCCAAACAGCTCAACACAGCTGGCGTTGCTATGGGTTACAGTTCTGCTTAGCCAACGAATTCCCCCACCTAAGATCTCCAGTCTTATTTTGCACTACAGGTGAGGATAATCAATGCCCCCCCCCCCCCACTCACCCCTTGTCAACCACATTCAAAGGTAGATATGAGCACGACCTTGCATTTAGACCTATTTATAGACCTAATCTAAAGTCTAAATATGCCTCAGAATATAACATTTGACAAGTTTTTTTTCTGGGGGAGGGGAGGCTACTAGAAACCCCATCTACACGGGAGTCGGCTTCAACGACGAGGCATCACCCTCTCCTTTATAAAATCTTGGAGCCAGCCTTGCTTTAAATTTCAAACCATATAGCGAAGACAGTATAAAGCGAAGATATATCATGTAGGTCACGCATTATCCTTTAGATTTAGATGTTTATATGGGTTCATTAACAACACACTACGTCACACAATTGTTCATTGGTGTACTTAGAATGTTAGCATGTCCTCAAAACACTATCATCATGACAGTAGGACTACACTATGGACGGTAGTGAGTGAAATTATGTATCAACCAATGTACATAATGTTGCCATTTGGTCTGTCGGTTGGTCAGTATATAAAGCAGTCTATGGATGTTATATATACATATATCTGCATGATTATAAAAATAGGTCGATGGGTAGGGAAGGGGGGGGGGGCTTTATCTGCATTTTGGGGGCAGAAGTTATTTAACTTCCTCTGAAAAAAAGGACAACTTCTGGATGATTGATCATTACCGGACAAAGAATCCTGCCAAATCAGTCCTTCAGTCGGTTGCCAAGGGAACTGAAACTTATCTGCGATATATACACTACAGTTATGGTCAAATATAGTTCGTTCTACATGAACCCTAATCACAAGTCATGTCGTCGCAGACCGTGTAAACTTAAACCGCGCCCGCGAACAAATATATATATATATATCTTTATATATATATATAATATATATCTATCAAATAGCCCTTTCAGTTAACATCGTATTAAGTAAAATCATTTACTTTTCAAGTGATACATCCACCTCTCTCAACAAAACAGCGAGCGATATTTCGTGATCCACGCCTCCCGTTTCTCCCCGTTAGTTATATCATAACTCGATCATATTTCTTTAATGGTTATTTTATTAAAATATCGAGATCGCACCCTACTTCTGTAACCCGACACTGCCGGTAGACTGGGCATAGAGTGCGCTTTGTGGGGGTCCCTATGGGTCAACATTATATAATATACCCTGTACTTTACTACTGCAGGATCTGTTGAGGTTGCTGCCTGACCTTATAATTAACTTATCTTACAAACTTAATTAACATTTTTGACTTGTGACGGCGTAATGTGCCGGCCACTAGGAATTACGAGTGGCCTGTTCATATATGTATATATATAAATCTATACGTGTTATTCTTCCTTTGTTATGCAAATGAGCATAACGCTTGACACTGTAACGCCTGTTGGATAGCAGAATCTATTTGGTTATGTGTCCGCAAGATTACAGGTCATGAATATGCCGTAATTTTTAAAATGAAAACGATGAACGTGTATCATTATAACAATAGCTGCATCAAGAATTTCTTATATTTTTTGTTATATCTGAGATGATGTTTTATAGTTCTAAATGATGACTCGTCTTTCAGTATTATTTTTCACATTGTGATTTTCACGGTTTAAATATTGAACATTGTATAAACTATACGAAATGTATACACACAGTGACCTAGACTATAGTCAAGGAAATTTACTTAGTGAAGTTCGGTAAAAATTCGGGAGTCCATGTCACTTAATTTTAATCTTATTTATTTTTACTTTTAATTTTAAAATAGAAAATTTAAAAATTCAATATGTAGGGAAATACAAAAACTTTGATAAACATAAAAAAAATTGTTGTTTTTAATAAATGAATCCTTACTTCCGAGAAAAAGTAAGAAAGAAAAATCAAGATTCGCCCTATAGTTGCAAGTCACAAAGACAGGTAGGCATGTTTACCTATAAGTATATACAAGTGCAGGGTTTCATTCGCAATGCTGAATAAATTATGTATAGAAAAATGCAGTTCTATATCTTTATCTACCGATTTATCTGTCGGCAGCAGTATATGTCAATCTATACCAATATATCTGTGTCGGTATATTTATATCGATATATAAATCGACATCGATATATATATATATATACATATAATATATATATATATATACATATATATTACATATATATGTTATATATATATATATATATATATATATATATATATCTAAATATGAATATAGATATCTATCTCTATATATTAAGTTTCCACTGATTTTGTATCCTTCTGTATAGGATTATATATATATATATATATATATATATATATATATATATATATATATATATATATATTTATATATATATATATTATATATATATATATATATATATATATATTATATATATATATATATATTATATATATATATATCTAAATATGAATATAGATATCTATCTCTATATATTAAGTTTCCACTGATTTTGTATCCTTCGGTATAGGATTACCATTCCTCCCTTGTCATACTAAGAGTTATCAAGTGCATTGTTTCTTTAACCTATTTCGGTTTGTTCCAATTGTTTAACCAACAAGAGTAAAAACCAATGAAAATCCACAAAACTTCCAAATTCAAAACGGAACAAAGAATGCATTGGTTAAAATTATTTGTGTCAAAGTAGCTTTGGTCTTCAGTTCCCAGCGGGGGGACGGGTTCACTATGATATTTGCAGTCGCTTCGGCGACAGTAAATCCAAAATACACGAATCGAAAGGGTATTTTATGGTGGAAACCAAATATCAATGTTTTGGGACAATGATGTTTGATTTGGGTTAACCAGATTACTTACGACTAGTAATCAAGTAAGAAAAATTAAATTTGACGTTTAAAAATGTCTTTTCTTCCTCAAAGGGTATTGTTGTTCATGTGGATGGTATGTCTGTGTTCGTGAATCATATGTATAGCCTATAAGAGAAACATGAGTTGGTTGCATAAATACAAATTACGTGTCATTGTGTCCTATAATCATAAGTTTAAAAAAGTATTTGCTTCGATCCATGTCGATAAGAAGAGATGTTGAACTCATGACAAAGAGGTGAAAGTTGCCAAAATTTAACTAAGCCGAACTTAAAAAATAAAAAAAAAAGTTGGACACTTCCCCCCCCCCCCTTATTAGAACTGGGGAACCAGATACGGGGTGCCTAATGCCATATATATATATAGGCCCTACCAACCAAACTGTGTCACCTAAACAATTTTCGATGTTATTTTGTGAATATTTGTGGCCAATTAATACTTTATTTATATATGTTTAAGCTTTCTTTATTTGGCTCGCGATTAAGGTCAAAGTGAACATGTGGGTTAATCTGTGCAATAAGTAAGTAGGCCATACTTTACATCATTTCAACATTGTTGTTTGTTTCGTTTTCGCGTTTGACGGTACATTTAATTACATATTAGTAAAACATTCTTGTAATAAAAAATATACCGGAAAATCCATCACAATAGAAAGATTTTCAGACCATTCCACAACATTTTTTCTCAAATTTACGACAAATAGTATAAGGCTACAACGCATGCGCAGACTGCCAAGAAGCAACATGTAAGGCTATACATATCTTCCAGTTTCATACCATATTGTACTGTACATTTAACCCACACAATGCAACTTATTTTTCCCTTTTAAAAACTGTGACGACATACAGCAAAAAACAATTTTCCCACCACAATTTAAAATGTGGCTGGTCGGCAATGCACTTTTACCACTTAGTAAAAACACGTCACACCTGAATAGATCACTGCTGGTAACTAGTCGATGTTTCCGCCGTATATCTCATCATCTACAAATGAATGTTTGTTTGTTGCCTCCTATAATGTTACCTTTCTGATCACAGAGCAAAGCAAGTTATAAACTCAATCGAAAGCTATGAATGAGACCAATACAAATGACCCTCACTGCAGATACAATACATACACATCTATAAACTACTCCACTGGATTACAATGTAAACACAACGCGTCCCGGTAGCACCCCAAATTTATTTCTGGGGCCATCACCCCCTCCCCATGTAAAATATTTAAGGTGTATATCCTTACAGATTCATAAAATGATCACGTTTTATATACAGAGCAATGGTATTGGCCATGTGTACATTTTGCTCGTATATAAGATACACATATCTGTATATCCTGACAGACTCGTAGTCTGTTCATGTTTTCTATATAGAGCAATGGTCATGTGTACTGTTGCTCGTAAATAAGGTATACATATCTGTATATCCTGACAGACTCGTATTCTGCTCATGTTTTCTATATAGAGCAATGGCCATGTGTACATTTTTGCTCGTATATAAGATATACATATCTGTATATCCTGACAGACTCGTATTCTGCTCATGTTTTCTATATAGAGCAATGGCCATGTGTACATTTTTGCTCGTATATAAGATATACATATCTGTATATCCTACAGACTTGTAGTCTGCTCATGTTTTCTATATAGAGCAATGGCCATGTACACATTGTTGCTCGTATATAAGATATACATGTCTGTATATCTTCACAGATTCGTAGTCTGTTCATGTTTTCTATATAGAGCAATGGCCATGTGTACATTGTTGCTCGTATATAAGATATACATATCTGTATATCTTGACAGACTCGTATTCTGCTCATGTTTTCTATATAGAGCAATGGCCATGTGTACATTGTTGCTCGTATATAAGATATACATATCTGTATATCTGACAGACTCGTAGTCTGCTCATGTTCTCTATATAGAGCAATGACCATGTACACATTGTTGCTCGTATATAAGATATACATATCTGTATATCCTGACAGACCCGTAGTCTGCTCATGTTCTCTATATAGAGCAATGGCCATGTGTACATTGTTGCTCGTATATAAGATAAACATATCTGTATATCTGACAGATTCGTAGTCTGTTCATGTTTTCTATATAGAGCAATGGCCATGTGTACATTGTTGCTCGTATATAAGATATACATATCTGTATATCTTGACAGACTCGTATTCTGCTCATGTTCTCTATATAGAGCAATGGCCATGTACACATTGTTGCTCGTATATAAGATATACATATCTGTATATCCTGACAGACTCGTAGTCTGTTCATGTTATATGTGTACATTGTTGCATTTAATCATTAATAGTTTATGGAAAAAGATAATGACTGTATCCTATTGAGAAAATATGAATATACTTGTATACGTAAAACACTTACAAACCATGACTTCCCATACAAGAGATCAGTTCCTAAAGGTATAGATATCGTGCTCAACTATGTGCAGGTGTTACTAAGGTAGATGAGAATATATTTATTTTGATTCTTTTCGAAATCCCTCCAATTGTATGTTTTTGAGTGATGTAGGACAATAAAGCGTATATGGTAGGCCTATAGCGTATTGTTTGAGAGACCGTATGACCACAACCATACGGGCAATCACAGCAGGGAGTATAAGCTGGTCCAAGTAGAAGCTCCCTGGTCGCAAGTTGCATCCGCCTTGAGAACAATTTGAGGACAAGGTTCGAACATATTTTACGGTATACATACATATATATGCCCATAGGACATGTTAAACATACCCTAGCTTTTGAACTGCGTATACGTCAGCCATGGCGCTCGGAAAAGTACAACAATAGAATTAGTTAAAGCCCTACATATAGGTTGGATATATGCTGAAGGGGTGTATAGGCTTACTACATATTTATACAGTATTATTATTATCATTATTATTTTTTTGTTAAAACAAATCAGATACTGAAATCCGACATGTAAAAATCATACATTACATTCAATTTCGACATGTAAAAAAATATTTGTTAACGTATCGACATTAATTTAATATTGAAAATGGATATTTATGACAGCATATGCGTATAAGTTGATTCCTATTGCGACGATGACGCAAACCTGTAAGTCCACATGCTAGACCGGCCAAGACTGCATGGGGGAGTCAAACAAACAACAACCTGGTATATAAGACCGAACGAAAAATGAATGAATGTTATACGCGTCAATCAAAGACCGTAAACTTCGGTTAAAATTCTCACCTCCTGATAACTGCAGAGAGTGGGTACGAAATTAGACCCGGTTTATTACTGTCCTCCTCTCGAAGAAAAATTAAGGCAACAAACAGCCGCTCTCCCTTAGTATATACACGTCTATACGCTGTCGCCAGTTTTCCGAGGCAGAACAATGTAAGTATGAAAATGGCGGATGTTTTTAAGTGACAATTGCTTGTTTGGAGTCGGTTTGAAGTCACACCATGGCCTTAAAGAAGTTTGTCTTTTCGAGCCAAGTGGGTGAGAATGACTTGTTATAAGCAACGCCGTCGCTGATGGCTTTTACTGTCCTGTCGTTTACCAGTCGTTCACGGCCAGACAAAGCCTGGGCAAATCAAGGAAGTCCTTCTATTGTCAAGGTGTAATGTACCATGCGACGTCACTGAAGGTTCACGTTGAAAATCTGGGACCTCGCATTGAGTGTAGGGGCAGATTTAAGAGCAATCAAAAGTTTACCACTAGCTGGCCGAGTGGTGTGTCAATAACAAAACGCAAAAAAATGTTTAAATTAATGTAGGAAATAATGTCAAAATCTTTTTAAATAATAAAAAAATAATAATAACAAGAAAACGTGAAAGAGGCTGCTTTGTGATGTCGATTATTTTCGTATGAATAAGCGACTGAATTTGGAGGTTAAGAAAACACAGCGGGTTCGTTGTGAAAGTTGGTTATTTTTTGTTTTCATATGCAGAGGATTTTAAAGGTTGTAGTGATTTTATAAAGTTTTCCAAAGTGCAAGAACTGAATCCACTGCGTTGTATTTACCTCTTCACTATCTTAAAAAATAATATATTTATTTATTGAAACGAAATGAATTATTATTTAATCACAATTTAGCTAGTTATAAACGGCAGCATTTCATGTTGATTTTTGAAGACTTACCTTTCATGAAAAATAATTATCATGAAACAGTACGTTAATGAATTTTCATTTGGTTGTTGCATGTCATTAACACTATGTGTGAATAAGGAAAACCATCCGCCGATACATCTTTTACAATCGAATGAACTATTTCATGTAATTAGCATTATTTGGCTAATTAACTTTGAGAAGATTGCTGTTGTATTTGATCGCTACACGGAACGTGTAGTTTCAGCATAGGCACTGTTGACCCCGCCGTTCCGATTTTATTCTCATGTACCACGCCACTCATCAGAGAGCGGTGGCCGATCACATCTCAGTTGCAGGCTGTACGACCTCAGTGTAATGGACCGCTAATATGATTCAATATGTGAAGTCTGTGTCCTATATGTTAGTGCATTACTCAAATTTACACACCGACAAGTATGCTTTGCTAAATTGGCCCTCGAACTTTTATAAGCTCATTTGGACAAATTTTGGTCAAAATACACACATATGCCTATTTGCTATGTTGGCTAAAACTGAAGCTTGTCAGGTAGATTGAATTATAATTCTATTAAAGTATAAGACATATATATTTATGTCAACCGATATTTATCACCACCTTAAGGTATAATTAGCACATTACCGTCACTTTGATATGTAATCGTATTACGCAATAAGCCGATCCGACGGATATTGCGTCTATATCGACTAATAAAAAAAAAATTGAGGAATGAACTATGACTCATTTTAAAAGTCGAACGCCGGTTGATGAATGACGTCACTTCCGTCACCGTTCGCAACTTTTCGATCAAGTAAAAGGTACGCACAAGACAAAGTACATTACAGTAACTTAGTTGGAACGCATGCTCGGTGCATAACTGCGTAATTACATGCCTACCCCCCCCCCTCCCCCATAGCATTGGTTGAAGAAATCATATTTCTTTCTGTGACAGTTGAATGGAAGAATATACTGTATAAGTGTATAAGTAATAAATGACAGGTTGTACGCAGGTCAATACATCGTAACCGCCTCTCCTCCCCCACCCCCTCCCCGCCATAAGAAGAAATGCGTTGATTGAAGAAAGTCAAATTTCCTTCTAAGACAGATGAATGAAAGAATATACTGTGTACGTAGTAAATGGCAGTTTGTACGCAAGGCAGTGTTAATAGTTACGTCATCGGCTCGTGCCGCGCTCTATTTACGTGCTTGCGTATACCGTTACTATATTATCGGCAAAATGCATATATACCATTACCACATCAAATGCAATCAAAGGGCTGCAATTAATAACAATCAGATAACTCAAATAAAAGAAATATTTGTTTACCAAATGAATGCTAATGAACAAATAATCATGAATCTCTCCATTCCAGAATTAATTAAAAAACATCATCACTCATACAAATTTTTGTAGAAAATGTCATTTTTGGGGCCAAATTTTCGATATTAAATTCATGATTTTCAATGCACTACTTGACCATCTCAAGATATAGAAATGTATTTATATCTGCTTTCTGGTTACCAAATTTAACAAAATGACCGAGTGCAAAAATAACGATTTTGCAACAACCGCCAAATAGACATGTTGTGTAAAAGTACTTTTACACATTCTCTTACACAGGCTCTCTAGTGGATAAGCAATTTGCTGATCCACAGTTTTATTTTACTTTGAAATAGACATGTTGTTATAAATAGTGGTTCCCATTGGGCATAATCTACGTCAAAGTAGACCTACAAGAATTCCTAGTTCCGGTATAGAGAGTAGAGGTCTGCACGCATAAAGAAAACAAACAACCATGAAACAAGAATAACAATACTCCAAACAAGGAAGAACAAAAAAAGAAGAATGTAGAAAACAGGACCATTGTTACCACCAGGGTGTTAATATTTATAAGATGATAATAAAACAATAGACGTCATCAATCGTATCAGTTCAACCTTCAGACTAGACCCCCCCCAAAAAATAAAAAAAATAATAATATTACATAAAGAAGACAAAGGACGAAAATAGCTTTAGTTGGACATCGTCAAGTTTCATTGTCTTTAGAATAACTACGTCATGAATTCCAAATTTATTAATAGATTCCAAATTTGAGTTAAAATGTTGAATTGGAAGCCACCCGACTTGTAAGTTGTAATCCATAAGCCCTTGCCGGCGGGCTTCTTCCACATTTGTGGTCGCTTAAGCTTCGTAAAAATAACTGCTGATTATTATTATTATTATTACAACACGTGTTAAACGAACTGAACTCACCACGGCAGCCTTACAACTCACCTTTGTGTTTACTTGCTACTAGGGGCGGAGAGGCCGTGGAGGGTTAGCGGAGGAGGAGGAGGGGGAGGGGGCATGTGGATCGTTCGTAGAATTTCCAAACAAACTGAATCAACCCTAGCATTTGAGAGTTCACTGAGAAGCATAAATCATCAGCATCTATAGGTACTAACCTTAAAGGAGCAGTCTGGAGTTTTAGCATATTTTAGAGGTGAATACCTTGAAAAGCCGGAATAGTTATAGAAACATTACTAGCTCCACTTGGTCTTCTTGGAATGGACAAACAAAGATTAAAATTACACACTCTGTGGTTTTATCCATCTAAATTGTACCCGGAATTATCCATCTATGAAGAACGTTTGCATATGAAACAAGGAAATATGCCTACTTCAAGTTCGTGGAGTACAAAATTAGTGGTTTTCGCAAAGAAGCCAGGGAACAGGGGGGGGGGGCACACCTTTATCGTCAGTCGAGGCAAACGAGCAATTTTAACGCGGATCGAGAGGGTGTGGGGATGAAGGCTACACTAACCCCCCCCCCTCTCCAGCCCTGCATTCAACCTCACTTTAAAAATTCAAAAGTATTCATTAGTACAATTTTGTGTATCGACCGAATTATAGTCTAAATAATGCCTAAACCCTAATACCCATACACCACAATATGTATCCGCCTCTCACAATTCCGTAAATGTACATGCCCCTACTTAATCAGTAATGGTGCACGCCCGTGAGAGGGAGGGGGGGGGGTTAGAAGATGTCCTTCCCCACCGACTTTGAACACTCTGCATGTGCAAGCCACTGGATTAGATGAGAACCTTTCAATGAGGAGCATTATAATTTACGTTATAAACTTCTTATATAGTTAGAATGAGGCATATCCAATTGGATATGAATATTCATGACATGGTCAGAATACAAACAGCATTCCATTTAAATCACCTGTTACAGTTGATAGTTGGCAAGTAGTTATGTCTGTCTAATGACAGAGCAGAATCACCCCACCCCCCCTTCCCCAACGTCTCCACATACACACGCACACACATGGGAGATCATTTCAGGATTGACTTAGAAACCATTTTCGTAAACAATGTCGTCACTTTTTTCTGTTTAATGTCATTCATGTAAATTTATGTTACGGGTCAATGAATTAACTGTGCTAAACACTTTTGCTCCGTAAAAATGACTGCCTATATCAACCTTTATAATCATTCACAAATTTGTGTGGTATAGGCTATTTATCACTCTTCTTTAGCTTCCCCATGTGTTTGTAGCAAGTTTTGTTATTCAAAGCTTTGGAAATTGTGTTTTCTTCTTCTTTAGGGCATTGCGATATAATGAAGAAGGACATTTAAATTCAAAAGATACAAAAGTTTCAAAATTAATTGAGAAACAAAAGACATCAGTACACAACACTTTTAACGAGCGCACGTGCACAAATGCCAGTTATCTGTATCTATTACATCAAACGTGTCAATAAGGACAAATGATTTTTTCCACTATTTGACTTAAGCCGGTATTCGATACAGCCCTACTAATGATCTAACCAACTAACACAAGCTCTGCAATCTGTGTAATCCTGTAAACTTAAGATAAATGCATGATGGATGGTTGTATCCTATCATCGACTCAGGAAGTAAGGTATACCCTATAATCCCGTTCTCCGTATACTCTGATCCCATCGCCCAACGCTCTAATCCGTTTTAACACACATCCACTAATCTCTTATGCCACATCATCCAAATCCCTCCCCACAGCCTGTAATCCCGTTCCCCTTATCCTCTAATCCCAATTCCCACATCCTCTAACCCGTTTGCAACACATCCACTGCCCTTCAACCACTCCCTTCAACACAACTTGTAAGTCCAGTCCCCACATGACCTACCCCGATTCCCAGTACCCTCTACTCCGTTTCCCATACACCCACTTCCCCCTTCAACCACATGCACCAACCCTTAACACAGTCTGTAATCCCATTCTCCACACCCTCTAATCCCATTCCCACTCCCTCTAATTCCCATATCCCACACACGCTTATCCCGTTTCCCACATTATCTCATTACTTTCCCCTCAAGTATGAATCCCTTCAATTACTTCCTCTAACGATTCCACACAAAACTAGCACACCTCAGGCATACACATCGATCGTTATATATAAAAGCCCTTGTAATGATGCTTATTTTTTAGAGTGAAATGGTTACTTCAATTAATGTCATGTAAATTAGTTCAAAATTTGGTTTCTCATCCAAAATGTAGACTTTGATGGACTCTTCTTGCAAAATGGAACTAAGTTTAGATTAAAAACTCAACAGAATTTATGTACCAGCGGATAGCTCTATACATTAGCATGTACTTTCAACTTGTAAGATTTCGTTCTAGTCAATCTATGAAAATGGGCTTATTGTTAACGAAAGTTATCTTTTGAAATACTTTAAACACTGCAGGTGATACAAAACGTTAGTCGAATCTCATACTGTATACCTTTTTGAAGCATTTGAACGGATTTGGCTTAGAAATAACGTAAATAGGGACAACAGTATTTGACATTTATGTATATCTAGGTACATATGTACGGTATTTGACCTATTGTGTTCTAGTTTATTCCTGAAATTTGGCGTATTTTTACATTGAATACAGTTTTCTAAAACATAATAGCATATCAAACTGTATTAAATCTAGCATGTGCAACAGTATATAGCTTAACAGTGTGGTCAATTTACCTTTAATATCCCCATTTCCACTGCTCAACAAGCGGAATGAAATCAAAGCATAATATATATATATATATATATATATATATATATATATATATATATATATATATATATATATATATATATATATATATTTATATATATATATATATATATATATATATATATATATATATATATATATATATATATAAATATATATATATATATATATATATATATATATATATATATACAGAACAAGTATTGTTCGATATAGGTGACAAACGCCTACAGTGGAATTACGATCTTCCTTACCGGTTTCGAACCTCTGGACATACATTCAGTGTCCATGGCCTAGTTGGTTAGGGTGTCCGCGTACAAAGCGGGAGGCCCGGGTTCGAATCCCGGTGGAGGCTGGAAGTTTTTTCACTGTTCTTGATTTTCCAACTCAATACGATTTTCATATATATATATATATATATATATATATATATAGTATTAATTAACAACTCAGATCGTGTATCGAAAAGTTGGGGGTTCGTGGCAAACTCTGACATCCATATGGGGTTCGTGGGGGGATAAAGTTAGGGAAACCCTGCTCTACAAGATCATACTCTTTTACCTGCCCATATATATTTCCAGTCATCGTTTACGTTCACTATACAACTACAATATGGTGATCACGCCCTATATCCAAAACAACGGAGATACTCGTTCACTCTACTAAAATTCATTAATACTAGCCCTCTTTCACGATATGTTCGCGGATAATACATAACACGTGTATTAATAACAATGATTTTACTTAAATTTGTAAGTTATGAGTAATTGTCACAGGAATCACGTGGTTTCATTTATTCTATTGCAACAGTGCCTGAGTGATATTTAGTTAGACAACATACCACGTGTCAATTTGTCACCTATTGGTATAACGGGACAGGGTTCATCCCTAATGTAGGTGACTTCACTCTAAAGGTGTCGCTAGACAAGTGATTGACTTCACTGGTAAATGTATCATTGTCACAATACTTCCACAAGTCTAGTTCTGACTCGGTGTGTGTCTTGAAGCAAGTTCAGAGATGGTACGGGTCATTATTTCAAACAAGTCAAATTCTGACTGGAGTTTAACTTTAAACAACTCGGAATGCGACTTAAAAACAGGTTCAGTTCTGACTCAGTGTGTGACCTAAAACAGGTTCAGTTCTGACTCGGTGTGTGACATAAAACAGGTTCAGTTCTGACTCGGTGTATGACATAGAAACAGGTTCAGTTCTGACTCGGTGTGTGACCTTCAACAGGTTCGGTTCTGACTCGGTGTGTGACCTAAAACAGGTTCAGTTTTGACCCGGTTAGTGACATAAAAAAGGTTCAGTTTGACCCAGCGTGTGACCTAAAAGAGTGCTTACTCGGTGTGTGACATAAAACAGGTCCATTGATGACTCGGTGTGTGACTTAACACAGGTCCAGTACTGACCCAGCGTATGACCTACAACAGGTTCAGTTCTGACTCGGTGTATGACATAAAACAGGTTCAGTGCTGACTCGGTGTGTGACATAAAACAGGTACAGTTTGACCCGGTGTGTGACATAAAACAGTTTGACCCAGCGTGTGACCTAAAACAGGTTCAGTGCTTACTCGGTGTGTGACATAAAACAGGTTCAGTTTGACCCAGCGTGTGACCTAAAACAGTGCTTACTCGGTGTGTGACATAAAACAGGTTCAGAGCTGACTCGGTGTGTGACTTCAAACAAGAGTTACATTGAGGAATGGCTGGAGTCTCCGAGGAGATACGAAATAGCCTACACTATCAGAAGGAAGTTATTCGTTGGAATTTACACTTATAAACTAACACAGTGCGGTGCCAAATCGATAACCAGAAATAGATTTAGCAACTCTACAGTTGACCACTGTGTGATGCATATCAATCTAACGAAAGAGACAATTTAAAGGGTATTTAGCCGAGAGATTACTGTGTCTTATCAATCTTTGTTAAACTCATCCCGAACAACGGGAATTTAATCTAGCCTGGGTGATTTGTTAGGGGGAGTCCTACCATCATGTCTCTGGATTTATTGTGCATGTTTAATCTTCTAGAAAACTGCATGTATGGTCAACCCGCCGAGAAGATCTCATCAGTAAGACCCGGCCAATTTGGCTATATTGTTACTACCACAGTGGTCCATAGCATTACCGATATTTCCCTGTCAGGATTTTTAACTGTCATTCACAGATCAGCTAAAAGAATCAATTCCATGAGACCACTGTTTGGATTTGATAGGTTGTCAATCAGTCGTTTCCTTTATATAAGGCTGAATTGAAACTTGACGGCCCGCTGTCATGAAACACAATGCGTACTAAGTAGTCCTATTCTGCTACGGTATGGTTCCCCGCCCAGGAAAACATGAACAAAAGGAAAGCGTGAAGGGCACAAACAAAGATGAAAGGCTTTGTCGGAGCAAAGAATGGAAGAGATATTTATACGGGGCTATAGCAATCAAACTGGGATGGGGAGACCGCTCTTGGAAAAGAATGTTGCGGTAGACATGCCCATATAATTATTCTTGGAACTGAAAACAAAACGGGAAGAAGCTTCTATAATACGACGGAAGACGGAAAACTTGCAGAAACAGGAAAGTGGAGGAAGATAAGAAACGAATAAAAATGTTAAACTACTAAGAAGTATTGTTTTAAACTTTACTTTTAGTATTGAAAAAGAAAATAAATTTATAGCCGCAACTGGAGATTAAACTGTATCTTAATCTGAATGTTAGATTTTTTTTATACTGTTTGTCAGTTTAATTTAGGTTGGAACAAAGTTATATTTCTTCAATAGATATTAAAATAACCTTTTTTGTGTTACTTCTAAAGATGTTCCTAATACAGTAGTCGCCTCTAAATATACCGTACTGTGACGTATTGACCATTTGCAGGTACGAACGAACTACATGTAAAACAAACCAAAAAACAAACAAACATAAAATATATATCCACATATATTCAAGCGTGTACTATTAATCCACAAATGACGGCTATAAACTATATATATATATATATATATATATATATATATATATATATATATATATATATATACGAGCCTGTATAATTAATCCCCAGTGACGACTTTCATCACAGTAACTATCAACTATACACGCAGATTTGTGATCTCATCTGACAACTCATCAAAAAACGAATTTGGTTTACATTGGGAATCAAAGCTTTAAGAACATTTCAGAGAATGGTTTAAGATCTCCTATACCGGAAGGAAACCCTTCATTTCTTTCATTTCTGTTGTCTGTTTTGTAAATACTCCACAGGTGTCCAGCAACCGAAATACATTTTTTTTCTTGTTAATTAAGCCCGTTTGAGGATTTCTTTCTCCGTTCTCAAACAATAGATTTTATTCCAAGCAACGAGATGGCTCAAATTTCCATACAGGTGCGGGCTATCGTTTCATTGTAAATCACTTTCTATTTATGCTCATTTTCATGTCTACGATGGCAAAAAACGTTCTCTAATGAAAAGAGGTGAGAAGCATTGGAAGACTTGCATCACATGGAGTTATTGTCCCCTAATATGCTAGAGAGATTGAACATGGTCAGTTAAGATGTAAATTATAAACGTCTTTGATGCCACTCTCATGTTTTTACTCACTGGTTTATTTTACTAATTTTGAGCATCAAGGAAAGAATACTTTCAGTACCGTAACCATTTTCTGTCTTTATAGCATGTTGAAATTGAGAGGGGGTCGGGGTAAGGGGGCTGAAGGGGGAGAAGAATAAAATTGATTGTTTCGTCATCATAACAGAATCACGTACGATTCCAATAATTATTTAAAAGCATATTCAATGTTGGTTACCCCTAAAACTAACGAATCAGATATATGTCGTTTAGGTCATTTCCACAATCCTACCTACGTAACGAATAATTGTTCAGGGTTAAACCGATACAGAAAAGTATTTTTTGATCTACAATATACTGGACTTTGCTGCGTTCGCAAACTTCCAAAGTTTTTATGCAGATATTATCTTTTCCGAGTTTGATAACACTTCCCAGTGCATGGGCGTGCGCAACGAAAGATGGGGGGGGGGGGGGTTGATGAGGCGGGGATATCCCCTTCTTCACCTCCATCGTCAGTCAAGATGCTTCAATGGGGGGGGGGGGGGTTCTTTACATTCAGTCGGGGAGGGGAAATTATTAGACGTCAATTATAGTCTAATCCACCATTTGAGGTTTATACGTCTATTTTGTTTTGAGTGGGAGGACTCCAGACACCCACTCCTACATGGAAGTCGGCTCCAACCCCCCTCCCCACGTCACCTCCTTTGTAAAAATAAAACATTCGCCTCTGGCCATTTCATAAATGTTCACGCCCTTAATCCTTATTCAGTCGGGATACACCTTAGAATTTGAAAGCCTATGCACGTCACTGTCCGATAGTGTACAGTACTAATGTTAATGAAACAATAACGAATTAACAGAATTATACACTATGATCAGTATGTACATTTAGGTGCTTCAAAAATGTTTTACGCACATCTTTAAAAAATAAATAAAAAAGAATGAATTAATATACAGTAGTAATGCACTTATTTGCTTATAAAAGTTTCTCTTCCAGAACGCTTGTGGATTGACGAACTATAATACAGCGTTTGAGACATTTTGAGGACGGAAAAGAAGATTTCGAGGGGAAAGGGGGGTTACTCAAATTTATAATCATTTCAATTTAGAAAGCCATTCCAGATGGGAAGACCGTAGATTACTCTTGGTTGCAAAACCCACCTTACTATGACCCGGCCGGGAATCGAACCCGGAACCTCCAGATTGCCTCAAATACCACCGCCTTTATCCACTTGGATACAGCACCGGTTATCAATTTTATTTTAAACCTCGGGGACTACAATCCTTCAAATAAAATTACATTGACGTAACAATCTATTTACAGGACTTAACGAGGGTTTCTCAATACCTTGGAGGAGACAGAATTATTGTCAGGTGTGCGTAATAAGAATTTTCGGTGTTAGAAAGCGAAGTGTTTTAACATCCAAGACTCTTGTCCAGTAATGAATGGGGGTAAAAACACCGAACTCCCATTTCTTTAAACTGAGGGCGTTATTCATGATTGACGGACTAGGGTCCCCACAGAATTAAGGAGCAAAGTTCACCATGACTCGCGTGTGTCTCATTACCGGGATGACTTACAGTCACGATCGGCGGAACGTAAACGAACGATTGGACAATGACAGGAATCACTAAAATGGACTAATACAGCAAATATCTCAACCGCACCATTAACCCGAAAGTAATGAGAAGAGGAAAAGAAAAAAATAATAATAATAATGAGACGCTAAAAGAAAAAATCCAGGAAAAGTCTCAAGAGAAAACAAGAACGGCCTAATTAGGTTCCTTGTGGGATCGATAAGCGATAAAATTCTCGGTGGTCGCGTGGCCGAGCTGCATTCCACAAAGTACATTGTATTGTCTCTATTTGTTTGAAAACCTGTCCCTCTTTACTCGAGTTTAACGTGTCCTACTGATTACGCAATACTTTCAAATTAGCATTGCGTGCATTATATCACGTGGTCGGGAAGTTCCCCGTCCTGCCGTGTCTTCGAGTGTAGGGCGGTGCGGACTTGGGTGTCACGTATTAGAGTAGGTGGGCGGAGTGAGATCATAGAAGAACCACTTCATGGTAAAGATTTTGGCATACTGATCGTCCCGCAATTCCGGTCTCAGTGATATCGCCGACGTTCCCGCCTACCCGAGTCCGTCATACGAGCTGAACTGTACACAGTGGGGAAAGGGGATCTAGGCCATCCCCCAGACCCAAATATCTGTCAGGCCTCACAATAATTGTCAGGAGTATTTTGTTTTAGTAAATAGGTCATGTCTCTCCCCCCCCCCCCCCTCCCACAAAAAAAAAATAGGTTTGCCTCCACTAAAATCAGAAGTCTAGCTACGCCCCTGACTGTACGAGGTTTTAAAATAACCGATCAACAGCTTTACATCATGACATTCCAGTCGCAATAACGGTGAAATTAAAATAATCATTACGAGAGTGATTCTTATCTGCAGATTTAGGCTAGTCGCATCAATGTAGGCAAAGGGTTTATATTTAGTTTCGTGATTTCGGGCATCTTTTTCAGTTTGTACGAAACATCCCAGAAATGTGTCTAGATTCACTGGGTATTAATCAAAAATATATCAAAATTCATCAAACTAAGACATTCTCCTACATTCACCAAGTGACTGTTAATTCGGGAGACATTTTTTCCTTTATCTGGGGCATAAAATCTCTCGGGGCGATGTCTGCACATCCCCGCAAGCGAGCTTGAAGTTCGCCCGCTTTGTCGGGTCAATCACAAATATTGGCATCCCCTCCCTCCTCCCCCGCCTCAGTCGTCGGACTATATAATAACCGCCTGAATTACAAACGCAATCACGCTTTTTCTTTTAAACTCATAAATATGTAAAATAATGTTTGCTTATCAAATATACGTCATTGAAGTCTATACTATTTTGTCACAGAGTAATTCCGTTGTCCCTCAGCCCCTTCACTGGATGCACGACCCCTCTTTGTGTTTTTTTTTTACACAACATAAATTTTTCTTTAAATATTTCCACGGATAGGCCACGTCTTTCAGGCTTTAATCGAGTGACTGCCGTATTAAAATCCCTAAAAAATGAAACACAATGCAAGAAGCTTGAACGTTAGTGTATATATCTCGTAAAGAGCATTTATTTGAAAGAAAGAAAAACTATCAACACAGGTCTTACCCACCCGCCTTAGGAAGGCAGGACCTTGCGATGTTGATGAGGCGTCATCGACCAGCAACAACAATGGCTAGCCGTGTCGAGAGACATACACGCGACGGCGCGCGACGCCACGAAACAAACGACATTTTACGACGTGTTAGCCTATCCTAACCAGTGACGAACTGGTGTCTTCCATTGCCACGAGAGCCCAATTATATCCAATGAGAAAAGTCTTTAGATCCCACGGGATCAATAAAAGTGTGAAACATCTATCACTTGCTAGTTATGTTTGTTCCATAGATATAAATATATGATATTTTTTGAGAGGATTCTTTGGGGGTTTAAAAGCTTGTTGAGACTTTTTTTGGGGTATTTTATGTTAGTCGAAATGAAACGATGAATGAATAGAGGTCTATTAAAACTAACAATCAACAGATTTAAATCATCATCATAAACATACATAAAAATATTAGAAAGACAAATTTAATAAGACAAACATGATCGAAACAATGGTATAAAACTCCTCAAATATCACACATGTTGCGAGTAAGGAATTGATGTTAAGCTGTTTTAATTACCTGTCATGGGGAAACCTTCTATGCCATAAATATTTTCTATCGAGGGCAACACAAGGTTCATGTATGATAAAAAATGATACAAAAAAAGGATTGTTTTGGGTTTATTTTTCAGAAATACTTATGGTTACCACGCGATCTTTATTCTGACAGAAACTAAACGTAGCAGTTAACTTCAACAATATACTGTACAATAATTGACCATCAGATTAAAATTTCGTATAAACCGCCGACTCCTTCTTGAAGTTCAAGGGCCTGGCAAAGTTAAAGTCACACATAATGTGATACAATTGTTGTAGAGCTGCCCAATAAAAACCCTTATACGTGGGGATTGTTACCCTCTAAACACAATTAGGGGTGTTTTAATTAGATACTAGGTCATCTCAATCAGGAAAATAATATGATAGTGGCAGGAAAAAATGAAACTTCAATGGGTAACTACTGTTTTACATCCTCGCATTTTTGGAGGGAATACAGATGACGTTTAAGCTGTGAGGTACTTAAGAGGGGGAATTCCACGAGACCGAAGGTCCGCAAGTCCGAATTTCCACGAGCCGATGGTCCGCGAGACCGATGGTCTATGGATGGTCCATCGATCGTAACTAGACTTTTTCATTAGAGGGGCTTCAGAGGGGGTCAAAGAGATTGTCAAGGGGGACAATATTGTTTATTATAGGGTATCGCTATATCTTATTATTAAGTTATAATGATCTAAAATTTCATTTGGGGCAGCAGGGGGGGGCGAGACTTTTGAGAGCGGGGCTTTTGCCCCCTGCAACCCCCTGGATACGCCACTGGTGGAGGCCTAGTATCAATGCAAGCCGCCCCAGCCCCTTGCGCAAGTCACTGGTATCCACTATGAAAAGAAATGGCTGTAAATTCTTTTTAATTACGCGCTTTATCAATGTAATATTACCGGTAGTAATATTTGTCTTACCACTATTATAGGCCTAGTATAATAGTTTCCATCTCGCGGGGCCTAGTAATAGTTTCGGTCTCGCGGACCTTTGGTCTCGTGGCCAATAACCACTTAAGAGTGTTGGAGACCACTTGATAGAGGATGGGGAGGGGGTCACTGAGGTGGGGGGGAGATTGAAGGTGAGGGGGTAAATGAGTGCACTTTATCATTCCACTCAAGTAGTATAAAACTTAACGTTTTAGTAAAACTTAACTTAGGTGTGTATGCAGTTAACTCCCCTTTTTCATATTTTTTTTTTGGGGGGGGGGGTGGGTGGGTTAGGCAGAGGCATGAAAAAGCAACTCACCACACAAATGGTTCGGTTTGGTGCTAGAAACAATTTTGAATTTGGGTTCGAGTACTATAGGGGATATGGCAAAAAAAGGGGAGGAATCCTGCTGTAAAATTAACCAGTAAATTTGATTTATTAGAACATCCTCCTCTTACTGAGAACATTTACTCTTAACTCAAATCAGTGGCTTGTGTTACCTTACTTTAAGAAAACATTTCCAGACACCCAAATTCTTCCCTTCCCCAACAATGAGCTACACACATATACACACAATTCCTCAGTCTAAATGCAATGACCTACACGGAAACACACATCCTTCTCAGTCTAAATGCAAAAACAAGAATAAAACTGTAGAACTACCGTACAAGCATTGTAATAGTTCAATCGTTATGAGAATACAATACTTTTGTGACATAGTAACTACTACCATTGCAGTTTTACAATGACGCTTGTGCACAGAAGTCATCAAACTTATGGGTGATGCATCTTGTGCGAGATGTTGTTCCATCCGGCTGAAGAACTGGATATAGCAGTTCCATCGGTAATTTATCATGGTGGAGCACTGTTGTAGATGATACATCACTGGATAAAGTGGTTCCAAAGCTAATGAATCAATGGATTTAGCAGTTCCATAGGTAACACATGACAGTATAGAACAGCTTTATAGGTTATACCAGATCACAGGAATAGAATTTCTGTAAGCAATACACTACAGAATTGATGAGTTATGTCTAGTGCTGTTCCCTTCATAGCACACCTGACAGGGCATCACATCAGAGGACATCACTTGAAAGGGCATCACATCAGAGGACATCACCTGACAGGGCATCACATCAGAGGACATCACCTGACAGGGCATCACATCACAGGACATCACCTGACGGGGCATCAAATCACCTGACTGGGCATGGAATCACCTGACTGGGCATGGAATCACCTGATAGGGCATCACATCACCTAACATGCGATCACATCACAGGACATCATCCGACAGGGCATCACCCAACAGGGCATCACATCACAGGGCATCACGTGATAGGGCATCACATCACAGGACATCAATGAATACAGTATTACCATATGTAACATCATGGTATAGAATAATCTCATAGGTCATACACATCAGAGCAGTGCCAAACGTAGAGCAGTGCCAAACATAACACCTCACAGGAAGATCAGTTCAGGTGATGTAGTATTGGATAGAGCAAATCCATATGAAACAGGTCATAGTATAGAATAATTCCATATGTAATACATCATGTGTAGAACATTACCATAGATTATACATTACATGGTAGAGCTGTATTATAGGTAAGACATCACTGGATAGAGCTGTATCATAGGTAAGAAATTACTGGATAGAGTTGTTCACAGTATTTGAAACATGTAGAGCAGTGCCATATAGGTAATACATCAGAAGGTAGAGCTGTATCATAGCTAATAAATCACTGGATAGAGCAGTTCCATATGTAATACATCATGTGTAGAGCAGTGTTATAGTTAATACATCACATGCTAGAGCTGTATCATAGGTAAGACATCACCGAATAGGGTTGTATCATTGGTATAAATACATCACTGGATAGAGCAGTTCCATATGTAAGACATCATTTGTAGAACATTACCATAGATCATACATTTCATGATAGAGCTATATCATAGGTAATACATCACTGGATAGAGCAGTTCCACATGTAATACATCATGTGTAGAGCAGTGTTATAGTTAATTCATGACATGGTAGAGCTGTATCATAGGTAAGACATCACCGGATAAGGCTGTATCATTGGTAGTACATCACCGGATAGAGCAGTTCCATATGTAAAACATCATGTGTAGAACATTACCATAGATCATACATTTCATGATAGAGCTATATCATAGGTAAGACATCACTGGATAGAGCTGTATCATAAGTAAGAAATCACTGGATAGAGTTGTTCCCAATATTTAAAACATGTAGAGCAGTGCCATAGGTAATTCATCAGAAGGTAGAGCTGTATCATTGGTAATACATCACTGGATAGAGCTGTATCATAGGTAAGAAATCACTGGATAGAGTTGTTCCCAATATTTAAAACATGTAGAGCAGTGCCATAGGTAATTCATCAGAAGGTAGAGCTGTATCATTGGTAATACATCACTGGATAGAGCCGTTCTATATGTAATACATCATGTGAAGAACAGTGATAGAGTTAATACATCTCATGATAGAGCTGTATCATAGGTAATTCATCAGAAGGTAGAGCTGCATCATTGGTAATACATCACTGGATAGATTTGTTCCATAGGTAACACATCACATGATCGGTTTGTTCCAAAGGTAAGACATCACATGATAGATTTGTTCCATAGGTAAGACATCACATGTATGATAGATTTGTTCCATAGGTAACACATCACATGATAGATTTGTTCCAAAGGTAACACATCACATGATAGATTTTTTCCATAGGTAAGACATCACTTGATATATTTGATCCATGGGTAACACATCACATGATAGAATTGTTCCATAGGTAAGACATCACATGATATATTTGTTCCATAGGTAACACATCACATGATAGATTTGTTCCATTGGTAACACATCACATGTTAGATTTGTTCCATAGGTAAGACATCACTTGATAGATTTGTTCCATAGGTAACACATCACATGATAGATTTGTTCCATTGGTAAGACATCACATGATAGATTTGTTCCATAGGTAACACATCACATGATAGATTTGTTCCAAAGGTAACACATCACATGATAGATTTGTTCCATAGGTAACACATCACATGATAGATTTTTTCCATAGGTAAGACATCACTTGATAGATTTGTTCCATAGGTAACACATCACATGATAGATTTGTTCCATAGGTAAGACATCACATGATAGATTTGTTCCATAGGTAAGACATCACATGATAGATTTGTTCCATAGGTAACACATCACATGATAGATTTGTTCCAAAGGTAACACATCACATGATAGATTTGTTCCATAGGTAACACATCACATGATAGATTTTTTCCATAGGTAAGACATCACATGATAGATTTGTTCCATAGGTAACACATCACATGATAGATTTGTTCCATAGGTAACACATCACATGATAGATTTTTTCCATAGGTAAGACATCACATGATAGATTTGTTCCATAGGTAACACATCACATGATAGATTTGTTCCATAGGTAAGACATCACATGATAGATTTGTTCCATAGGTAAGACATCACATGATAGATTTGTTCCATAGGTAACACATCACATGATAGATTTGTTCCAAAGGTAACACATCACATGATAGATTTGTTCCATAGGTAACACATCACATGATAGATTTTTTCCATAGGTAAGACATCACATGATAGATTTGTTCCATAGGTAACACATCACATGATAGATTTGTTCCATAGGTAACACATCACATGATAGATTTTTTCCATAGGTAAGACATCACATGATAGATTTGTTCCACAGGTAATACATCACATGATATATTTGATCCATGGGTAAAGACATCACATGATAGATTTGTTCCATAGGTAAGACATCACATGATAGATTTGTTCCATAGGTAACACATCACATGATAGATTTGTTCCATAGGTAAGACATCACATGATAGATTTGTTCCATAGGTAACACATCACATGATAGATTTGTTCCACAGGTAATACATCACATGATATATTTGATCCATGGGTAAAGACATCACATGATAGATTTGTTCCATAGGTAAGACATCACATGATAGATTTGTTCCATAGGTAACACATCACATGATAGATTTGTTCCATAGGTAACACATCACATGATAGATTTTTTCCATAGGTAAGACATCACATGATAGATTTGTTCCACAGGTAATACATCACATGATATATTTGATCCATGGGTAAAGACATCACATGATAGATTTGTTCCATAGGTAAGACATCACATGATAGATTTGTTCCAAAGGTATCACATCACATGATAGATTTGTTCCATAGGTATCACATCACATGATAGATTTGTTCCATAGGTAAGACATCACATGATAGATTTGTTCCATAGGTAAGACATCACTTGATAGATTTGTTCCATAGGTAACACATCACATGATAGATTTTTTCCATAGGTAAGACATCACTTGATAGATTTTTTCCACAGGTAACACATCACATGATAGAATTGTTCCATAGGTAACACATCACATGATAGATTTGTTCCATAGGTAACACATCACATGATAGATTTGTTCCATAGGTAACACATCACATGATAGATATGTTCCATTGGTAACACATCACATGATAGAATTGTTCCATAGGTAAGACATCACATGATAGATTTGTTCCATAGGTAACACATCACATGATAGATTTGTTCCATTGGTAACACATCACATGATAGAATTGTTCCATAGGTAAGACATCACATGATAGATTTGTTCCAAAGGTAACACATCACATGATAGATTTGTTCCATTGGTAACACATCACATGATAGAATTGTTCCATAGGTAAGACATCACATGATAGATTTGTTCCATAGGTAACACATCACATGATAGATTTGTTCCATAGGTAACACATCACATGATAGATTTGTTCCATAGGTAACACATCACATGATAGATTTGTTCCATTGGTAACACATCACATGATAGAATTGTTCCATAGGTAAGACATCACATGATAGATTTGTTCCATAGGTAACACATCACATGATAGATTTGTTCCATAGGTAACACATCACATGATAGATTTGTTCTATAGGTAACACATCACATGATAGATTTGTTCTATAGGTAACACATCACATGATAGATTTGTTCCATTGGTAACACATCACATGATAGAATTGTTCCATAGGTAAGACATCACATGATAGATTTGTTCCATAGGTAACACATCACATGATAGATTTGTTCCATAGGTAAGACATCACATGATAGATTTGTTCCATAGGTAAGACATCACTTGATAGATTTGTTCCATAGGTAACACATCACATGATAGATTTTTTCCATAGGTAACACATCACATGATAGAGCAGGGCCATATACATTAATCACTGTCTTTGGTGATTCAGAGTGATGTTAATTAATTACATCTGAAGGAGGTATTACTAGAGAAACACACCCCTGATGTATGAGGTGTAAAGTTGTAGTTGTTACATGTTTCAACTCCATTATTACAGATGCACAGAGGATTTGTTCCTACCATCCCACTGCCAGTCCAATGGGCAGTTCATCCCAATGGCAGTTCAAAATGCTTACATTTTCAGACTTAAGACGATATTTAAGAAATACTGCATCTGTCCATTAGGTTCAGAAAAGAATCTGACATTAAAAGATGAGAGCGCAACATTGTTCTGCTAATGATCAAATTAAAAGAGAGATTTCTGTCCAAAATCTCTCAGTTCATGGCAAGATTTCACAGCTTGATGCAAATCGACTCTATAGATGACCATGTGTTGCCAACAGACACTGTTGTGCAATTAGTAAAAATAAAACAGAATTGCTTGTGGCTATTGGTACTCAAACTATGTTCACTGCGGTGGCACTTTGTAGTTTAAGGGTATGTGTTAGTACACTGTTACAGTTACTGGGTATGTGTTAGTACACTGTAACAGTTACTGGTTATGCTACATAACCTCAGCAGCAGTAGCAACCGATACTACTCACTGCAATAATGATCTTTAAGTCGTCTTCTTCCTCCTGACCATGTGATGTGAACTCAAGTGAGTAGCAGAATGCATATTAAACAGCAATGGCAAATAGAAATGTGTGCCGTGAAAACATTACCGAGCTCATTGCAATCAGAATCTCCCGAGAATCTGTCACAATTGTACATTCTTTGTCTACAGCATATCAAGAAAGTGTCTCGAGGTTGGAAACAAATTTCATGTATCATCAGATATACCTGCGGTGAAGCCTTTGATGATTTTATCCAGAATTTAACCATATTACTGAATGCTATTCCCATAGTCCCTAACAGGAGTTAGTTAGACATTACCAACACTTTTCAAAGATGGAAAAATGTTTTAACTCCCTCTTGAGGTTTTATCCAGTTCTACAAACACCGACTGATCGACTAAGAGTGAGAAGAGAACTGACCGGCTGTCTTCTTAAGACCAGGTCTCCATCTGGAGTCGTTTCTTCTTCTCCATCTCCCGTAGATATTTCTCAGCAGCCTCTCTTGTCATCGTCCCCTCTGACTGGAGGATCCTGGTTAGGGCAGCCTCTACATCTGCTGGCATCTGTTTGGCATTGCTGATAGAAAAACAATGAAAGTAGATAATGTCATGAATAGAATCCCAGAGGCAGAAATATTAAAAGGAGAAGCAACTTTCTTCTAGAAATCTTGTTACCATTCAAGAAATACAAAGACATATTCCCTGGTGTTCTTCTCACCAGTTTGACTCTCTTGACTTGAGGAACTATCGCATTGCTCTGTGTAAATATCATGCGGCATGTACCCAGAGTGTGTAGTGCCCACCCGCTGATAAATATCCATACCAACTAACAACAATAAACAACTTCAGCCCTGATTGTGATATGTAAAAACAGGATAGGTACATCTACTATTACAGGAAAAGTTTTCCACGCCTTTCATATTTATCGATGGATAGCACACACGGAATAATGCACTGAAGCACACACTGATTTAATCTGAAAGAAAATCACATTTGAAAGTTTACCCCAATCTTCACCCCCACCGACCAAAGAAAGTTACATGATATATGAACATGTTTGTGATGTCACCAATCTACTTTGCTGCCAAACATCAAGCCCCTGTTGAACTGCATACCCACTAGAACACTGTACAGCTACCTACAAGCTAAACCAATAGGTGTTGAAATAAGCCTTCTAAAGGCTTCAACAGCAGCCATTCCAAATTCATTTGAACTGTATTAACTTGCATTGTTGCTATTATTTAATACTTGTGTTGCGGGTGATGGTATTCGCAAAACAAAATATTTTGCTCATAATCATCTCAGTGAATCATCTACAACAAAACAACGAAGTCACAAGGTCATTTCGATCTGATTAAAATATATTCTTACCCAGCAACGAAGAACCAAGCCCTCTGATGCTGTATCAGTCTCCATAGCAACCCTCTCTGCTCCTCCATCTTATGTTGCACATAAATCTTTTCTTCCTGAAATAGATGAAATGATCTCCATTAATATAAACATTTTTCTCTAACATAAAAGAACACCACGAACGTGAAAACCAACAGGTGGTCGATTTTTTTTAATGTGTTTTATAAGAAGAGGTGTCCATCCATCCCTTCCCTTGGCTACATGGATTGTTATGATATATGTCAAGGGTATACCTCTGCAAAGAAGCATATAACAATGAAGGCATGTTCATGAAGGCCATAAGATACACCTTTATATGCAGCGACTTTACGCTAGGAGATGTTGTGACCTTTTGCTTTTTTGAACTTTTTCAATTCTTCAAATCAACCTGTTAGGTATATCTCAATGTCTTTGACGGCTCTGCCCACTCACCTTTCCAGGCTGAGCCCCCCCCCCCTCCAAACCCCATTAAATTGCTTAATCCCAGATTGTAAATGCTGATTCGATACCACTGACCACCTGACGCAATATTGGATACGCCCTAGTGATGATGCCTAACAGTCGTTTAGGAGTCTTCTGGGATTAATAGATCTTGTACAGAAACAATACTAATTGCTGTTTGAGGTTGACTGATGAACATTCTGCTTAATAATATTATGGAAATCAACACTGATATTATTCTTACTGATAGTCCATGAACTTAAGCAAAACCAGGTTAGACATGTCACAGAAAAGCTGCAGCAGCTGCAAAATCCTGCTCAGCTGGGATGAGGCGAAATGAAACAATAGGAATTACCCTCTGCTGACCAGCAGTGCCTAGCTTGTGTGAGACGGTGGAGCAGGTTATATCCTATGTGGCTTGGCTTCAGGGAGGCTGCAGCCCCCTCAGCCTTTTACTTTTGACATGGTACCCTCCATGACTTCACAAACTTTTACTTGTATTTCATGAGGTTCATACATGTACTGAAATTTCAAATGCCTATTGGAACTTGTAACATAATAATTCTAACCATCACTTAAAGCATTAAACCAACTGCAGTAAGATCGGCAACGGCCGATTACAGATAAGTTTTGCCCAAGTAGTCACCCAATTTCAATTTACCGATTGTTGAATAAAATATTGTCCAAGAGTTACAGTAAAAGTAAGATGCATCTCTAAGGAAACAATGCATATTTTGCATTTCACCTTCCCTGCATGATCACATAACATTATATCCCTGATGTGCTTTTTGAATCTGTTGATATGTTCACATTTGAAATAAAGGAAACAGTTAATGTTTCAGATGTTAAATATTTAATAGTTAGCCAGGTGTCTTATTATATATTTGAATTTCACAAACCAAATAGTTGTCTTTGATGAAATGAAAGTTGAGAGAATTGTAAGGAATGTAACAGTTTGAGTAACTTTTATACTTTCCCCAAGGTTAAGTGTTACACAATATATAACTTATTAATTTCCACTGGTTCTGTAGTTTTGTCACTTGCCTAATGAATATGCAGCAATTGACTCTCCATGACAACCAGAGTTGTAGTGAGTCCATTTCTAGTACCTGTAGTATTCTAGCAGAATTCTCAGAAGTGGTACTCACCCTCATGTGTTTGTTTCCATACTGGTTCTCCGGGCATTATGCATATACACTAGTGCAACATTATGTAATCATAGTTGTACTTAGAGCTTTGTTCTCACAACAAGAGAAATTCTACTTGTACTTTATACTCACACTGTTGTACTCATACTCACACTGTTGTACTCATATGCACGCTTTTGTACCTATACTCACATTGTTGTACTAATACTCATACTGTTGTACTGGTACTACAAGTCTGATGGCAACTGACTTAAAATGCTAGGTTTGTAATAATTTAACGGAAGACCTACGCCAGTGATACTGAGATAGTAAGTGAGTGATTCATTATGTTGATTGGATGTATGCACTGATGGAAAATATTGTTACATACGTTCTCACTACAGCTGACTACACCTGGTTTAACCTACATGCATTGGTATTTATTCAACATCTCCTTGTCAACAATTGTGCAATGAATGATGAGGCTAGCATGCTAGCCCCCTGATGCCCCCCACCACCCCACCCTTCCCTTCTTAATACTCATGATTTCAAGAATATTAGACCAAAGCGAGATATATCAAACTAAGCTAACCAGACTAAATTTGTTTAAAAATATTGGAATTTGTTATTCCTTTATTTGGGGTGGGGGATGGGGGATGGGGGGAGATGGGGGAGGGAAGAGAAAAAAAAAAGGAACAGAACATTCTGTGAACAAAACAAATCAAGCTAACTAAGACCTATCCGCTTTATGCCAAAAGTTGCTGCTATCTTCACATGTTTCATATTTTATATCAATTATTTTCTCATAAAGTAGGGAGAATCTCAAACCAAAGAATTGCTACTGAAAACAACAACAAAGAGAATCTTTGAAAAGGACAAAGAGCCCTACCAGTGAATGATCAGTCATGTAAGCAACAAATTGCCAAAAATTAGTTAGCACTTTACCCTAATGATACAAACTTAATAACAATAAAACAACAGTGGTAGATAAGAAGGACTTTATCAGCACAGCTTTACATTTGACGGTCGTAAGATTTGCTAATTAGTCCCAGGACGTCAACGTCAATCAAGGACGAAATTTCACAGGAGACAATGCATTGGCAATTATGCCATTGTTCTTTTTCATTGCATTTTATTTTCTAGGCATGAATATTTTAAGTGAATATTTTACAAAGTTAAGAAGGGAGATCTACGAAATTTAAGCAGTGACTTTGTTCAAGACTTCAGCCAGAAAGGCTTTAATAAATGAGAGTGGTTTAATCATCCATAGCATTTCATAACAGATTTCACCGTCATGCCTTTGTATGATTTTGGCTATGTTTCGGTACATATATATGATGTGAAGGTACAATGGACCCACCATTAACCTACAAGTTTAAAATAAAATTGCAATCTATGAGACATAGAAAACTCTTAAACTAGCTCTTATGCAAGGCTATAGTCATTGCATCATCTGCATCTAATAGTCATTGCATCACTTCTACAAAACAAATTACATTGAAGTTGTGTTCATGGCTTGGTGTGAAAGGAACTTAACCTAGCCAACACAAAAATTTGCTATTATGAAACAGAAAAATTACCAACAGTAACAATGCCATACCTTAACATTTTCCATACTATGTTTTACTTTAATTTGTATTTACCTGGTCTCTAGAAAATGCAGGAAAGACTTGGAGTTTACCACTGTCGGTCAACGTGGCCCATTCACTCTCGCAATAGAAGTCCTTGAACTTACTGCGACATCCATAGAAGAGTATATTTGCTAAAGATTGGTGGGAGAAAAAAAGAGAAATAATCATGGAATGAACTGAGATTATCTACTGCACATGACTACTCTCAATGATACCTAGCCACATACAGCTGAAGACTTGGGAAGAGAGTTGCCATAGTGAAAATGAACATCTTTATAGAATGCTACGTACAGAGATGGAGAACCTTTTCCAAGACATTACACTGTTGTATCTTACCTTTGGTACAAAGTCAACATGCAGAGAAAGTCAGTGATTTCTCACACTAATATAATAACTACAATATCCAACTCACCTGTAACGTTTTCACATGAACGTTCGTTAATGAAACTTCTGAAGGGCGCCACCCCTGTACCGGGTCCTACCATTATCACTGGTATAGTGGGATCCTGAGGGAAACTGATGGTGCCTTTCCTTGTCCATATGGGAACCATTTTATCCTCTAGTGATGAAAAGAGGGAAGAAAATAAGTCTTTACATAACTAATAGGCCGAATTATTTTAGGTAATTAGGTTAAAAATTCACCATGGTGAATCTTATTGTGCCTTGCACTGATCGCATTAATTACTTCTAATGATAAACTCCTACAGAAAAACAATGAAAATTGGCAAACTAACTGGGAAATGTTAGATACTGGATAAGAGCAAAGGATTTTTATATGCTAGAATGGGATTCGAACCATGAATTTCTTCGCCCTAGTAATTTACATCATTTTATCGAAAGAAGGCTGAAAACTCTTGCATGAGTTCCATTCTCTCGTTTTCTTTGGCAACAGAAAGGTTTGTTTTGTTTACCAGCACTCTAGAGATCGAAAAATTCACTGCAAATCTTTGGGGACCTGACGAAACCAATTAAAACAGAGACTGCACCCAAGGCCAAAGACCACATGCAGAGCTGCTATGAACAATAACCTCAACATTTTAAAGTTTTGTTTTTTCTATCTGTGTTTCTGATGTTCTTTTTGTCAAAGTTGAAAAAAAATTAAACTTTCAGTTTGCAAGGCTGGGATATTTAGATTGTAGACTGGGATATATGTTGCTAAATAAGCTTTTATCTGGGATATTTATATATATATTCTTTTAATCTTAAATTCTAAAAATAAGGTGTAAGTCTAGGTAGGCCTCTTTCAAACCAGAGGGCCAATTGGCTTTGTGGTGATTCTGCAAAACTGCCTATCAAGTTCAAAGTTCATCATAGCTTCACTTAATGCAGTGATTGAAAACTCATTTATATACATTTCATTTATCATTTATATACAGCATGCTCGTTTCCCTTTTTTATCCAATTTGGAATATTGGAGCCTTTGTCATAACTTCCCCATTCTTTCAACACTTAATTGCTTATTTGTTATTTTTCTTTCACTTAAATTTAACTAAATATGACCTTCTCACTCCCCTAAATTTTAGGTCTTTTAATTTTAATTCCTTTCTTAAGTTTTACTTGTAGAGGCTTCCTAGTCATAAAATATGAATATGAATTTGGAATAAACTGAATTGACATGAACACACATACACACCATCATCGCATTGGTTTCCTTTGCCATTGGCACAGAATCCAAAAGGCACTAATTTTTTGTGACTTCATCAAAATAGAAAAAGCAAAGCAAGGTCTATTTGACAAAAATTGTAGCTTACCCCAAGGACAACCAGCTATATTTCTAAAACAACATTCACATGGCTTCATATAAAGATAAATATTATGTTAACGAAGCAAAAGGTCATAGTAGAATCAACAGCTTAAAACTGATAAGAAACTTAGTATATACAAAAATCTGAGAGAAGAGAGAAATTATTGGCTAGAATGGAGTGATCCTTGGCCCTTTTTGGGTTAAATTAATGAAACTGGGGTTTGATCCCTGGTCTCATTGTATGCAAATTTCTGCAGCTTATGACTTGAAGAAATGGTTAAATAAGTATTCTCACCAACTAAGAAATAGATAGCTCAGTTTGTAGATCACATGACTTGTAATCCGGAGGTCACCGTGGCCTGAACGAAAAAAAGAAACCTTCCTCTTTTCTCGAATTTGAAATTGTAATCACACAAGGGTAGGATTAGATGGGAAGCTTATTAAAAATTACTCACTACCTTTGGTAATGTTTGCCAGCCAATTGGAACAGAGTCCTTCCCTTGGTTTCACAATCTTGGTTTGGTATTTCACAACTGCCATCAAAATGTGGAGTTCCCCAGGGTGTGCCTAGGAGACAGCAAACAAATAATACTAAGTATGGAATGTGTCCACACTCTAAATTATGAACAAATGTATCATTGATTTAAGTAATTTCCCTTAAGCCATAAATTCAATGGTGTATGCACAAAATGAAAAAGTAAGGTTGAGGTAACTAGGTGCAGTACATTTGTCTTAAATGATAGCTGTTAGGGAAATCAATTAACTCAACACATTACAGTATATGGATCTTAGTGCATTTCAAATGATAGTTTCAGTTTGTAGCATGACTAATCATACCAATATGAAAACTACATGTTGACTCATAACTCAATATGTATCAGCACTTTCATGTACATATACAGGATAGTACTTGATACACAGACTGACTTGACTAATCATACCAATATGAAAACTACATGTTGACTCATAACTCAATATGTATCAGCACTTTCATGTACATATACAGGATAGTACTTGATACACAGACTGACTTGACTAATCATATCAATATGAAAACTACATGTTGACTCATAACTCAATATGTATCAGCACTTTCATGTACATATACAGGATAGTACTTGATACACAGACTGACTAGTTATAGCAATGTAACAGGTACAGTTATATTGATTTATGAAACTCAACACATACTAGTATATGCTGCTACATACTGTATGTTTGAAATGAGAGTTCTCCACTTTAAAATACAACTACAAAACAAGAAAATAATTCTTCTACAGGAAGTAAGTGCTCAGCCTAGACATGAAACCTCTACATGCAACTGCACTTAAAATATCCCAGCATCCATGTGCATTTAAGCTGATATTTATGTTTCATCTCAATCAGGAACAACAAGCAGTAAAAAAAAAATGTTTTGTTGCTATAGATTTTTCCTTATGTTGAACTCAAATGACCTACAGTATGACCTCCACCAGTTGTTGATAGGGCACTTGTACTAACTGTAGCCTCTACAACTATCTTAAAGTAAATGCACCAAAAAACACACTGAATAACCAAGCAATATTTGTACTATTGTTTTATTTGGACTCTTCCTTGTCCATCCAGGGTTCAAAACTATTTGCTAATCATAGGAAACAACTAGTTAGGAAGAAATCTTTGAAACTTATGCACAGCGTTCTAAAATCTAACTCGCCTGCCTCCTTGTAACTTAGACAGCAAAAACGAGGGTGCTGTGCAACAACAGGAATACCCATCCACTCACCAAAGGAGATCTACTTCCAAAATATGAAGTTTCCCCCAAGTTGTCCTTTCTTGAGTTTACTAGGCTTTCAGACTTTGTTCTCTGTTGTACTATAATAGAATTTTGATCACCAATAAAACACAATCAGTTTCTTATACCCTCTGAGATGAATCTACGTCTAAGTACAAGGTGATATTACAATACGTATTTCACCTCACTCACAACAGACAGATGTGAATTTTTTACCTTTGGAGATGACGCTATCGAAAAAGCTCTGGGTTGTATTGGAGGAATTAAATCAAACAGATACTGCAAAGGAATCGTTGAGCTGACATGTGGGAAATCTTGGAGCACTTCTAAAGTAGTCCTCCTTGGTCTGTTACAGTAGGCATAAAGGTCTTGCTGAAATTTGAAACAGCAAAATTAATCCTGAAATTACTTCGTTAATTTGTACATGTAAAGTGTCTCTTGAAGCAAATGACACAATAAAACTTGCAACCCATCCTCTCCTCCCCCTGCCTCCCACCAATGCATGAACAACTTCATTTCCAGATTTTTCTCCATCATTTTTCTAGTATATTTTTACACTATACAAAAATTTATTATTTCTCAAACTTCACACCAAAATGTGCTCCTCAGATTTGAAGACTTTAAACTTCATTAAAAACGATAAATGCAATAAAAGAGCATAAATGTCATTTCACTCCATAGTCCAAGAAAGCAAACAAATCTTGTTTCCTGTTATAAAGAAACTTTCTCTTTTATCCATGGAACTAAGATTAAAATACCATTACCATCAGAGAATCTGTACCCAGAGGGGTGTTATTATCAGGAGCTCCTGTTTTCAAGGTTATATCATTATCAATCATACTGAAATGCTTCATGCATGAATTGAGTAGAGTGGTGTGTCCCGGACATACTTTTCATGAGTGGCAGAGGGAGCCTTAGTTTATATTGTGTCGGCATCTTTGATATCTTGAACATCTAACATAGGTCCTTATTTAATTGTCAAATATTTGGACAACTCATGAATACCTCAAGGCAGTCATTGAGAGACAGAGAAAGGGGGGTGGGTGGGGTTAGTCTTATAATAAGGTTTGTCAGCTACTGCTCTCCCAAAGACACCACTTCCTTCAACTTTTGAACCAAAGAGGGGAAGAAATTTGCTTATTGGGGAAATATAAACTAGACCTTAAAAATTCCCAAAATAAGGTGAAATGCGCTTGCAACATGGTATCCGTGACAGCTTCTGAATATTCATTAGCATGGTTGGTATTAAGTTTGTGAAGATTTCTGTGTTCACAACAGAGCTCTCCAGCAACCTAGCCATGGGAGTTGTCATATGTCCTTATGTGCATGATCTTTACTGTTTTGAAATCACTGAATCAAAGTAACATGATTGCTTGAAGGTGCATCATTCACAAGTTGTGAACATGCCCGGTGAGTATGTAAGCAGATGTGCTGGATTAATGACTCAAAAGTTCCACTAGTTCAGTTTCGTCTGACGAAAGACATGTTTGTGTAAACAAAAGCTAAGGTGTTGATAAAGACAGTTTGTTGGACTGGAAAGTTCCGAGAAATGTTTCAATCAATCTCTTCTTTAATAATTATTGACAAACTTACGTTGATTTACTCATAATACTGCTATATGAGATTGCTGCTGGTGATTCCATGTTGATGGTACTAATACTCACAGCAACAGCTTGAGTAGTTCATGGAACTAGATAGGGCCGATATGACAGTGCCCTCTGTTGATTTTGTTCGAGAATGGAGAGCCCCATTATTTTCGCAGTGGTCCAGTCTGAGCATGGAACTGTAAGCTCACTCGAATACCACAGTATCATGTCAACATTATGACCCCCTATGATAGAGGTTGTTGTATGTCAAAGCATATCCAATGTAAATATAATTAGCTTTTCTTTTACATGTTTGACTGACATACGTATGTGAATCTATTCAGAATAAAAGAGCCAATTTTGTTGCAAGTAGATATCTGACATTTGTTACACCCACCTGACCTTCAGCAGAGGAAAATTCCAACAATTTTTCCTTCTCCAGATCATTATTTGCATGATAAGATAACAGTTCATAGAAAGACCTCCTTGGGATGCCATTTATGTCTAAATAGTGTGTGACAAGATGTTTTATGGAGCAGTGCCTCGGTATCAGCCACTCTGGAGGAAGACTTGAATCTGGAGAAAAAACATTAAATGAGAGAAATATGACTGATACTGCATATTCACGAACAAGATGACTCTATAACAGAAACCAGAGTCTTGAACCAAGCATGCAAAATGTCGCCTGAATATGCAAAAACGTTATTACCCAGTGAAAATCATTCTCTTTAAATGAGGACCTCTGATTCACCTATACATGGCTAACAAAATTTATAGAAGAAAACATGGCGTTGCTACTAATAAGCAATAACCGACCAAGTGTAGTGCTAAATTTTAATACTTGTATTGCTATCAACAGAGATCTTCCAAAACGAGGAAAATAGAATAAAAGAAAAGGAAATCTTTGATCCGTGGATGCTAATGATATTGCACATGTGATCTGAATACAGAGTTATTACTGTCAGTAGAATGATAAGTGTGCTAACCAAATTGCCACAGGGTCTGAGGTTGGCCTTGACTAACCCCTGTGGACATTTTGAAAAAAAAGTTCATATTAAAAGGCTATGAACAGACATCTCATAGTGAGGATTTCTCCAATGTGCATCAACAGTTATGGTTTGTAGGTCATGACCAATTAAGGGTAAGTCTTCCATTATATATCAGGCAATGCACGCTGAATCTTTACAGCATACAGGATATAAATACAGGATATGAATACAGGATATACCATACAGGATATACAGTTGACATAGGCAATGGTCCATAAAACCCTCTATTAAGAGAAGAATATCGTGCTATCTCCACTCCAATTTGCAGTATTTTACAATAAGGGTTATCTGAGATGCAATGCCCAGTATATATATGCGATAATGCGAGTAAAGTGTGCTCTGAGTAAAGTGTAACATGCTGCACAGAATTATTAAGTGTTCCAATTCTTGTAGCAGTTTATAAGGCTTGGAAATTTGTCTCTCATAAAGTACCATGGTTTAAAAACTGCTGTACAACTTTGTACTTGTACACCAATATGAACATTTTGCATAGCATTTTATAATGCGATATTTAATATATTATTCCCTGTGCTGATGAAAGTCATATTCTAGATAATCCTTAAAATATGAAGTGAATACAATGGAAAATAAAACAAAACATTTGAAGAAATAAAAAAGAATAAATAGCAAGATGGTGTTTTTACCTGGGTCATTTGATTCTAGAGAGAAGAGTTGATCGGGATCTAAATTAAGCTGACATATAAAGGCCTCGACAGATTCTGGACTATTACTTGGTTGAATCATAACAACATCACCTGGAGAGTACCTTTAAAGGAATATCGAGAAACAGCCATAAATGTAAATATAACAATATAACATTGGGTTGTTCAAAACAAAAATTTATCATTCATTTAGTGTTTCTTTTGTTTTCAAATTACATTCCTGAAATGGAAATGTTAAGTTATATATTTCGATAGACAACAGTATTTTTACATTACTTGTTTTATAAAAACAAACTTTTGCAGTGCAAAGAATTGGATGCACATGATTTCTATTGAAGTGTATTGTGGGAGTCTTAGCACAACTCATATAAACCAAAACGTGTGTGATACTGATGTAACTATTAACCATCACATAAAAATTATTACCATTAACAAGAAACTGGTTCGACGATTAAGATTCGAAATATTGATCTTCAAAATTTGAATATTTCTTACTTGATATTTGATGCTTTAATGTCAAACTTTATCAAGCGAACATCCTGGAAGTGATCAGGAGCTGTTACTCGTTCGTTGGAGATGATACTGGCATAGAATGGTCCGTCGGAAGATGAAGCAGTATGACCGCCATTCTGTTGTCCTGATGTACCATTAGGAACAACACTGTCATTTGTAGGTAACAAACATGCCTTGTACCTTGAGGAAGGACTGCACAATGGAAGCAAGCCCAAAATATTAACAGTAGTAACTCTCAAGAAAAACACGTTTAGAGTACATATATCTCAATTATGCGGTGAAAAGTGTAAATAAACACTACTGTGTCGTAACTTGCACCATCGTATTGAGATTGAGATTGAGATTGAGATCATCGTATTAGTCCAGTTATACTAAGAGTGTGTCAATTATCCCCATTGTTCCAAAGTACCTCCATCATACTGGGGCTGTGACACAATCATATTATTACATTGATAACAATATTATATAAGTTATCCCTATTGTGTCATAGCTACACTATCATACTGTCCTGGTGATACCATGGTAGTATTGCAGTTATACTGATATTGTGTGATACCAGTATAATGTAAGTAACCACTATTGTGTCTAAGTCACACCATCATAGTGTCTCAAGTGTAGTTATAGTGTAACAATCGATCTCATTAACTCACGTGACATTAGAACTTATGATCTCAACACCGGCTGGTAATGGGTACAGAGCCAAGACCTTATCCCAGAGAGACGTTACCCAAGGATCAACAATAGCATCAGGTCTGGAAGAGATTAGCAAATATGAATTACTAATGAATGGCAAAGGACAATAACAGTACACATATTTATTCATGTGTTAATGTTTTCTGTGTTACTCAATATCCTCCAGCACCCAATTATCCACACACTGTCTCTAGGAAATATTCATAGGAATTTTTCTTCATTGTGGAGAGACATATGTGAAGGAATATATCTTTTAGTTTGTGGAAATGCACTTTATATCGGATATATCCATACAATTAAGCCTAGATATTAATAAGGTGCTCTCAGCATGCTGGTATTATACACAGATTCCAACATCACTGAAGTTTTATCTGCATTGGGCTTGCTTGCTTTCTAAAAGTCTCAAAAGTAAAACTAGTTTTAAAGCAAATTTACAGAAGCTTAAAATCCAAGCTCTTCGAGATCTTCCTGACTGCTGAGCTTGACCAACTTGGCAATATAGAACAAAATGATTCCACTAATAATAATGTGCAAATTTTGCAGTATTTTCTAGAAAAAACACCTTCTTCTGGAAACGTTTACAAAGTGTAATTTCTTTTATAATATAAACACAGTTTAACTGATGTTTGATTCATTTTTGGAATTTTTTGTTACTAATTACAACTATTCAGCTTTGTAATCAACCAACAGCATAATAAATACTCTTGGGATAGGAAGTTAACCATTTTTCACAACATACCCCAGGTCATGCTGATCATCAGCGAGACCAACTTGTTGAAGACTACTGGCTCCAAGCTGAAGAAGTCGTCTGTACAAACGTTTAGCAACAAAATTAAATCTGAAGAACATGGAATAAAAATCAGAACAAATTGCTGTTACATCAAGTTTTAAACTATTACAGAAATGGCATCCATACTAATGTCAGTAAATATGAGAGACGAGAAGAAAATTTAGAACTTACTTCACCACTTTAAAGTATATTACAACTAAATAAACTTATCAAAAGGTAAACAACCATCCATAATTATTTCATATTTTAGTAGAAACAGCAAAAAGGAAACATGAAGAGGAGATAGTGAATTTTCTATATGTTTTTTATTACTACTGGGTGAAGTATGTGATGAATATCTCTTACATAAAAGTAAGGAATCTAGCCGTTTCTTTTTTTTTTTTAACGTTTTGTACTTCTTCAACTTCTAAAATAAGACTTCAAGATATGAAACAAAATGTAGATGTTATTGATAAATTAACAGTTAGTTTACGATAAAAAATGAAGTACAACAACGTCATTGAATACATCATAAACAGGTATCGTGTTCACCAACAGCTCGACAGATTACAGAAGGTGTAGTGCTCCCAATTATCATCCAGCTGATCGGTAAACAAGGGAACGTATAACTTGGTTCCCAGTGAGCAGAGGAAAAAGGGCTAGCTCATACCTTTCCTATTGTTGATAGGTATATCAAGAAGCTCATGAGAAGTTTCAAGGCAAATATTTACAACAAGAAACATAGACATTGTTTTGTAAATTGAGTATAATGGTCTGATTTTTGCAGGTTGAATTTACCATAATTTAATTAAACATTTTCTACTTACTTTGGGTACGACGAGTCACCAAGACCAAGAACTGCAAATTTAAGTCTCACCAAGGATTCTTTAGGAAGATCTTTCCTTAGCAAAAATTTCCAAAATTTCTACAAGAAACAAAGAAAAATTCATAGGAATCAAAGTGAGTTGCCATCATTGTTAAAGCAAGTTTATATAGCAAGTCAGCTACAGTGATTTCCATAAAGTCCTAAAATTATTGGTTATCTGAAAAAGGTTGCAATTTTTTTCCTGTAACGAGTCAGATCCACATTTTACTCTATTACATTACAAGAAGAGTCTTAGACCAACCTTTTAAGCCCACAACCCAGGAGCTTCCATGAGGATTGAGCCAGGACCCACCAGACCCTCACCTCCTCAGAATCGATGTTCAGAAGTCATGCAGGTTTGCTTGGATTATGGATGGTTTTTTCCAACATCTGGGTAAATTCTAACAGAAACTTTAACATGTCGCATTTCTGGGTCAACCCCATGGTTTGCAGACTGTTGTCTTATACTACCCACAAATTAAACAAATTTAAATAACCCCAGTACAACATCAGTGGCATGTAAAATTCACAAACTGAATATTCGGTACTCTTGAAGGAAACATGACAGGTGGACAGGGAGCTACAGCAACCAATTGCTACAGAGCTAATGAAAAGTAAGAAAATAACAATGACAGACAAAGATATCCCCTCTCCCCCTCTCTTCCCCTACCCTCTTCCCCCAAGAAAAAATTAGACTGCACAGTTTTTACTGTTGCATGAGAGCTATCAATTTATACATACCCTCATATTGTCCGGTTCATCACCTTGTCCTGTTGTAGCGACCACAAAGACTGCCAAAGTCTCTTGAATCAAGTTGGACTATTTAGAAGAAAGGAAGAAGCTCAAATCAATGCCACACTTCACAAAGATAAGGAAATAGAAATTTCTGTGAATCTAACATGCATATAAATCTAATTCTAGATGTCAAATTACATACCCTTTATTTATAAGATAGTGTCAGAGCTGACGAGGCTCTTTGTAAACAAATATACTGACACTTTCATATGCTCAATTATGTGAAGATATCAGCGCCCAACTTCAGACAGATTGTATAAGGGTTACATCATTCTGCACCAAGTTTATGGTGACAGAATATTTGAACATAGATAGATTGTGCCTTGGAGATAATTGTGATTTGTACAATTATACTGTAATATTCATATCTAGTTTCAGTATTTAGTAAACGGTAATGCTTCAGATTTCTCTTACAACATTGTAACTGTCCAATGGCATCAGCTTCACTGCAAAATGTCTTCTCTTTGCATCTCTTCCCAACCTCTCAGCTACATCTTGTGCGGTTCCTGTCTGACTTCCAAACAAGATGCATAATCTAGTGGAGGCTTGATCTCCCATTCCTGTTATAAAGTACGTAAAACGTAAGCTGAAAGATATCAAAGATTAGAAGCAAATATTAATGTACATAATGTTCGAAGAATTACCTTGTCTGTTCATGCATATGATGGTTGGCAGGACAATGAAAAATCAATTAGCAATTTAGCACGTTCGAAAGAACTATGGCACACGTACAACTCAACTGTTAAAATCATGAAAATTACAAACATGGATATTATAATTGGCAAATTGGTACCACCATAAAAGGAACATAAATTATTTAAAGATGAAAAGAAATTAAGTAGGCTACACAGGAATGAAAGTGTTGTGCACAGAGATTAACCAATTTCTCTATAAATGCTTTAGACATCTGTAACAAATAAATAGATCCAGTCACGGGGGGTTATTATTTGTTAATACGTCGAAGAGTTTATTTCTTTCAAACTTCAACGGAGTCTTACAAGAGAAATCGAAAACGTCTTGGCTTTATAAACTTAAATCACACGATAGGTATAAAAACACGCCTTGACTTTATAACAACTCTGTAATAACTGCCTCCCAATCCATTCCAAACCCTATTTAAAGAAAACACGCACCATTCAAACAAATCACGCACTCCAAGCGATACGCACAACCGACGCACACACAAACAATCCCAACACCCTCACACACGCACAACTGACGCACACACCAACTCAATCACATATTGTAACAACATCATTAATTGTTAGGGGAAGAAATATTTTTCTCCACTTGAGTCAGCATTTAATTAATATTATTGGCGAAGATTTTTTAAGTTTCCGAGTTGCAGTGGTGATGCTAAACAACTTGGCTTTGACTCCACCCAAAAAAAGAGAACTTCTGGAAGTCAGGGTATTCTATAAATTGTACCTTAAGACTTCCGTGTGCAACTCTCTTACAATACATACCAGGCTGAATCCTAAAACTATTTGTCCAGACGTTTTAACTTAGGGAAAGATAGGTCTGCTTAATTAGCAAGAAATGTGGAATAGTAAAGGCTAATTAATCTTAACGTTAGTCCTGGTTAGGCCTAGGCTAGTGCCTATTCTGAGATGTGGATCCCCCGGCATTCAAGTCAACCAAAACACCAATTTCGCGAAAAGTTCCGTTCAATTGTAATTGTTAGATTAAATTAGCAGTGAAATAGAATTACTTTCAAATTAATTCAAAAGTTTGTCCAAGAAAGCAGTTTATGAATGATGTACCTCCTGAGTGCTGTACTTTTTACCGAACCTGAGCCGTATTACTAGACTATAATACTACAGTACTAGAATGCGCAGACGATAGCGCAGACGATCGCAGAATTGCTGTTTTGAAATCAGATTCACATATTACGCAATATCTTCATCCTGCTTTTGACAACCGTACATGGCGTCCTTCGTTACTGCTTCGGCAGCATAATCAGGTTTCATCTCGCTTCGAAAAATTAATTTAACGAACAATTTAACATCAAATCACACAACCAGGGAATTAAGGTATGTTTAATCTGCACAGCTTTACTCTCTGAAAGATAATTGTCTCACATGAAGGGGTTGGAAGCGAAAGTTAAAGTATTGAGTAGCCTCCGTGATTACATACCGTTGGTTATATTGTTCATATGTAAGCAGTTCCACTACGAAGAACGACAAATGTTAATGAAACTGCGTGAAACAAGACATCAGCCCCTCATACTTTGGTCGAAAACATTTCAAGTAGCCATATAGTGTATGATTTTCAGTGCTTCTATTTTTCAGAGAGCAATGCTCCTAGTGGTTTACTGGTCAATATGTTACATCAGCCTTGTCGCTCAAGATCACCTGTAGTCTAGCCTCTAGGCCTAGTGCTTCCATGCATACTTCCATGCATACTTGTGCTTCCATGCATACTAGTTCTGACAATCTGAGTATCTTTTAGAGAAGCTCCAGTTTTCATATCAGATACTGAAGTGGAGGAATTTAAAGTTTGACCTATTTTCCCAGTAGGCTAGAGGGAGTAAATCTGTTTGATAATTATCTTCCAAGCATGAACTGTAGGCTCCATTCCAACAAGAATGTACTACATTGACCCTGTTATTTGCTTTTCATCATCAAGTGTTTATTTTGTCATTTGCCAGTGTACACTTTTTTGATGTGTAAAGTAATGTCCTAAGAAATGTTGAGAGAGCGTATGGGAAAACGACTGAATAAGTATTGCACTTCTGTTGTCTCCTTTTCCATGCCATGAAGGTACAACAAGATAACAGTAGCATGTACACGTGTAAAATATCACTGTACACTAGTCTCTGTTCTATCCTAATTCTGTAAACATTTTTACTTGCTGGATATAGTACATGAATGTTTGAAGATAATGTACTCTACACGACTATAACTGATTTAGTAGCTGCTTCATGAGACATCACTATTAATCCAGATGTTGGATGAATAGTGGGTAAGACATTGATACCATTCACCCAGATGCTGGATGAATAGAGGGTAAGACATCACTGCTCACCCAGATGCTGGATGAATAGTGGGTAAAACACACTATTCACCCAAATGCTGGTTCAAAAGATAACTGTCATTTGAATGAATGAAATTGAAAGAAATTAAACCAATCTAACCAGTGTGTGACAGTTACTGTACAACAGAATCTATTCAATTTAAAGGTCCATTGTAGAGGATTTTCTTTCCTTCTTTATGCCTTGCAAGAATACCGATTGCATTTTTTTCAATGAAGTAAGGTTGGATGTCTTTTAGTGTATAATTAATTGAAAAAGCAAGTTTTCTTGTGTGAAAATGTAACCTTATGCCAACTTTTTTTTAGGTCAACATGGATGATTTATGAATAATGAATAAATTTACTACATAGTAATTAGCATTTTGAGCCTAACTATAACTAATCATTTACATTTATTGGGTGCATCTCAGTAAAGATAACCGATACACCAGAGTTGTTTACATTCAATTCATTTATTTGCCTTTTCATTGCAGGTTCTATAGCCACAATGGCCACTACAGTTGTTGTATTTGGGGCGACTGGTCTCCAAGGGGGTTCAGTGGTAAAAAGTCTCTTGGCAGCCCCAGAGAAGTACAAAGTCAAAGCGGTTACTAGAAACGCTAATTCCCCGGCAGCGACAAAGTTGTCTTCGCAGGGGGCAGAGGTCATTCAGGCAGATTTAAATAATAGAGAGAGTCTCGCCGAAATCATGTCCGGTGCTCATGCCTGCTTCCTCATGACCAAAACGGATTTCACAGCGGCTGACGCAGAGGAAATGGAGTTCAGCCAAGGGCATGCTGTCGTGGATGTTTGCCTGTTTGCCAAAGTCAAGCATTTGATTTTCAGCGGACAACCACACGTGAGGAGGGTTCTCGGTGCGGGAGCGAGGCATATGGATGCTAAGGCAAGGATAGAGGACTACATTAACGAGAAGGAAGTCCCAAGGACGACGGTCATTCTGCCGTTTGCCTATGAACACTTCTTTGGGGTTCATAAACCAAAAAAGAGAGAGATGCAAACATATGATATTGGTAAGTTCAAGAATATGAAAGTTTGTTTCCCAACTTGTTAAAAAATGAGACTAAACCAACTCACATTTCCAAATTATATGCAATTTCATCATTTATTATCCTACTGGTAAAGTTGAGTTGTTAAATTTATCCTCCAAAAAAAAAAAAAAAATCATGTGGAATATTAAAACTTTTCAATTAACAAAAACCAGTTAAGAACACATTAAGCAACAGATAAGGACAGACAGTTAAATTGGACAAATGATTAATTTATTCAGTTATCCTCTGAAGAAGATCCTGATTAGATCAAAATGTCAGCCTTGCTCTTACCTTTTTACATGAACTTTTACATTTTAACTTTTTTTTTACATTAACTTTTTACTCAAACATATTTACCTACACATGATTTTTGCAGTCGATAAGCAGTTTGCTAACAGTTATTGCTCTCTGTTTAGTTCAGTGTTGGTAATAATCAATAATAACACAATGGTGGCAGATTTTACAATCCTACGTAGTCCTAATTTTAAGTCCGAAGCTTCCAATGAATGCATTATTACTGTCTGATAAATATTTGATTTCAACCAACAGCTATTCCCGTCGGTGGGACCTCCATTGACATGTTCAGTATCAGCGAGCTGGGAGATGCAGTGAAATACATCTTAGAGCATCCAAATGAAACCATCAACAAAACCTACTGTCTCTCTGCGGATAAAAAGACGATCCCCGAGATAGTTGGGATCCTCAACAACCATCTGAAGCCATACAAGTTCCAACATTCAGAGGTAAGACAAACCTTGTTTTCACATGTTTCTTTCTGTAGTTGTTTGTAAAGTAAATCATTGAAAAATCATTGAAAATAGAACAAATTTACAAATATATTTCTCTGAATAAATTGTTCCAAACACAGTCTAGGTTGAAATCACTTTCAATAAAATTACCACTCCCCCTCAAAAAAAAGATTGTAAACAAAGTAATTGCAAATTGTAGAGACAAATTTTCCCAAAATATTCTTTAATATCCCAAGTATCTATCACCTCAAAATTATTCTTCAGTACAACAGACTCTTTTTCCTCATTTCAGAAGATCTAAAGATTTCCTTTACTTTTGAATTTGGGACAGTTTTATATATTTTTATGAGTGACTGATAATAAAGCTTCCTGGTTGTATACAGTAACATGTAATATTTTGTGCTGTAATACAATTGTTTCCGTACTGTTTTACTTTTGCAGACATTGTATAGACTGGCTTTCATTCTTTTGATTTTTTCTCGATATTAAACAGATTGACGTCAGCCAATTCCAGCGTCTTCCCTTCCCAGGAGCTACAGACATAGCCCACATGTTCGAGTTCCTCAATCTAGCCACTCACAGGTACAACATGGTATCCACCAAGAAACTTATTCCTAATGTCTTGACCTTTGACACTTGGGTTCAACAAAACAAAGAAGAAATAATAGCACATCTAGATAAATAAGACAACTCTTGTTTGGATTTCTACGGACATACTTGCTCAATTCGAAGAGGGTCAGGAAATTTTAGATTTTTTGACACACCAACTTTCTGCTGTTGCAGGTCCCTCTCCCCAATAGGACAGATTCATTTTGCATATTACAAATCTAACTACCAATTGTGTGTGAGTTTGCAGATGAGCTACAGTATGTGTTCTCCAATGCTCTTGTGGCTAGTGACAAACAAAGATTGGGAGGGGGGGGGAGAAATAAAGATTGGGAGGAAGTCGGGGGGGGGCCTGTTCCATGATAGCATATTATTTTGAGAGCTGGTTTGCTATCCTACATAAATCATGTTGTGTATACATTTTTACAAGGGCAGTGTTATCATGGCAAAAGTTTGCATGTTATTAATCTAAAAATGGTGTCAGTGCAACATAACTTTTATAATCAATGGAATTATTTGTTTCTCTCTATTCTCTAAATTAATACCAATTTTTGTAACAAAATATGTATGCTTACAATTTCTTGATAAATTGTGTTTTCATTTGAATTTTATTCTGATGGTTTGGTAAACTTATCAGGAATTGGGGACTAATCCCACACAACTGTTAACCTTCCATTTGTTTAACATATGATTATGCTTTATACTTTTAAATTCCTAATTTGACCAGTTTTGACATGATATTTCTTCATTAATCCAAAATTTAAAGTTGCCCATAAGGTATACTGTAAGTGGTACATTATTACATGCTTCTATGTATTTATGTATGTAACTAACAATGAACTTCATACTTTTCATAGTTTTGCTTAGTAACTGCTTGCAGTGAGATTTTTTCTTTTTAACCATTTGCTGTGATTTTCCAACCAAGGACTTGTCATGTACAAGAACTCATATAGTAGCATATTGGTAAATTTCATATTATGACTAAACATATGTAAGAATCTATGCATTAATTAGTGAATTTATAAAAGGTTTTGAAGTTGGCCAAAACACTACTGTATGTGCAGAGTTCAAACATTGTCTCACAGTAGCACTAAAATTAATGCAGCCTGAAGTATTACTAAGTGTCATTTTACTGACTGTAGCACCTCCTTGAATTTTCCAGTGCTGTGGGGCATTGAAGTTGAATTTTACAGTCTTGTTTGAGGCCAAGACCCCTCACACGATTTTCCAACAATTAACCCCTAGTCATTGATAACTTGTCAGACCCACGCACCAAAGTGTGCATAATTCAATCAATCACTCCTGGGGCACTACAGTGCACCATACCTACAGTATGTGTCCCCTGGGGGACTTCTGATAGAGTGTGCAGACAAACGAAGGACTGCTGAAAAAAAACCTAAAAAATTATTATTGTTTTAAGAAAGTATTTATTATACTTTACACCACTAAACCCAGTGACAGATAGCCAGTTGACCTTACAACTATCATAATGTTATCGCAAACTGATATTCCTAGACACTTTGCTCCTTTTATATTTATTGTGTAATCACAGCAATGTTGAATTATTTATTTCGATAATTTATTTTTCAGACCAAAAGCAACAAGTATACTGACATAGCAGGTTACCAAACTTGCATATGAGGTTATATAATGAGATAGTGAGAGATATTTATCTTAGAATAGCGCTATTATACCAGTGCACCAGTATCGGAAACTGAAATTGTTTTATTCTAGTTGTACGTTTGTGTAGCTTGCCTTACATATTGTACAGTACAGTGACTAATAACCATGCTCAACGATATCATACAATCACTGTGGAGTTACAACATAAGATCTGGTATTTAATGTTTGCACCTTGTCATTTTAATCTTGTAACTTCACCCCGGGAATTGTTAAAATCAGTATCCAACTTTGGCTGATGATAAAATGTACTTCCCTCCCTCACCCACATTTTACAAGTCTGTAGGATGCGTAACTAATATTTAAGATAAAGACACGTATTCAACAAACAACATCAAATGATATCGATAATGTTGCAAAAAAGTTGGCAATAACTAATTTTAACTTTTGCACATAGTACAGTACAGTATTTCACTAGCACAATGCAGTGACATTGAAAATACATATTTTCATATCCATTGATTTTGCACAAAACTTTGAATAAAATGGAAAAAAAAGAAGTTCACTTTTTTGCCTCATGTTCTTGTTTTGTTCCTTATGATTTTTCTTTGTAGAATACAATACAAATTATCCACTAATTACAAGTAAAATTCCAACTCCTGCACACACACAAAATTAAAGATCTGTATATTTTAGTTTTTGAATATGAGGGTTACAGTATATGGTGATAATAGCAATGTATATATTACTGGGTATGAAAATGATCTTGTGGGTCATGTGCAGTAAAAGTTTTGCACACATTCTGCAGGCCACCATTCAAGAATGTACTTGTTGCTATGACGAAAATGGTAATATTACATACATGGGAAATAACAGATCAGAAAATTTTAAACGTACAATGTGTTGTGCACCTAGTACGATACTTTCAAACATCTATCACAAGAAGGCACCAAAGTTATCTGTGAACATAAGTTATGCTTTTTCTTGAGCTATATACATGAGGTTCCATATGCCACAGGAAAGAAAAATCTAAATTGTGATATTTTAATCAGTTGTTTTTACAGTAGGTATACATGATAGAATGTGACACACTGGACATTGAACAGGTGTGCAGTGTAGTGTCCATGAAAGACCATCATAACATTTTTTCTCCCTTTCAAATCTGTCCAGTTGCTGTGTGGTCTTGCTATTGATGTAAGCTGTAACCATACATGTAACTTCCTTCCTCTGCTTGATTATCCTGTGGTCCGATCTTCTAAATTGTTTTCATCATACAAAAAGTCAAAATGAAGGCAACAACAAATGTCATGTTGAATAAAAGAAACAAGTGTACTGCTATGAATCCGTCAGGCAGATAAATTCCAGTTTGCAATGATATTAATATTCGCAATATTAGTAATCAATGTTATAAAATATTTCAACGAATCGGAAAGTACCTCTGCTGGGTGGGTGATAGAATAATGGTTGACAGCTCGAAGAACTTTGTAAAGTCAATAGAAAATCTTATAGATGTTCATACTTGAGACAGTATTATGAGAAATGATATTGCAAGAGAAGTTCTGAACCCCTTCAACTAGTTTCAGCAAATTTTCATCCTGTCCTAATTTGATGAAACACATGCACGGATTCCAAGCACAATGGGGAGGACAAAAAGTGGTGACATCACTTGTGAGTAATGCCCCTGTGGTGTACCTTCAGTTGCTAGTTTTTGGCACAACAAATATTCAAATAGAAAGGTGAGAGTTAACAGCAATGCACTCCATAGTACTTTGACACCAGCCGTCTTGAAATCATGTTCCAGAAATAGCCGTATGAAAACGATTACAGAAAAATATGCAATCATACCAACTCCTGTAAACAGAGGAATGAAAACGGTCCACCAGGATACATCCCAGACTTGTTCCACTTTTAGTGCCACTAAAATGGTAAACAATAAAATGCTGAGTGTATGAATCCACATCTCAAATACTGTCATCCCCAACCACTGGGTTGCTTCTTTTTTGGTGTACAACATTTTGAGTAATGTTGTAGCTTCCTGAGTAAACTGGTAAGTGGTATGTGCTACAAGTACTAGTATATTGCACCGTAAATGAACGATAAGCCCTGTGTTTTGAAATTAGGCTTGGGTCACTTGTTTGACATCATAGTTACTGTTCTAAACATATCACCACGGTAATTAAAACACATCACCAATGTTTTAAATATAATCACCACAAGCCTATCGATAAATCTGCTACATATATCGAACGTAGGTTTGTTAGCACTGTTATTTTTAACCGTAACGATATGCCTTAATATGCTTAGGCAAGGCTACATACATACAGTTAAATAGTACATGCTAGACTAAGTAATGTATACGGAACTTAGCCTAGGCTAGCAATCATTCTTCTGTTTTAGTCTCCTTTGACGAGATAGATATTTTATCACCTTTGTAGATAGATCGGTTGCATGTGCAAAAGAAGAAGAAAATCGCTTTTACTGGAAATGCGATTCTTGCTGAGTTCAATGTGTCACTGCAATGAAGGAAAATAAAGAGGAAAATGTTTTGATATCGCGAAACTACTACATAATGCAAAAGTTTCGTTCCAGCTCGTGACCTTTGCCCTAGCCCTTTTGCGACCGTAAGTTGGTACCAAGACAGTCGTTTCATTCATGTAACCGTAGCTAAGACACAGCCCGCATGCGCAAAACAGTAATTGGTCGTCCGGCCGGTCAATTCAGTCTATACGCGACGGCTAGGCCTACAAAGTACATTTGTAAGTTCTACAACGTTTATGTCATTTTGGAATGTGATGCAACTAGATCGTCAACATGACCAAGCAAACAAGAAAGCGAAGTTCAAGCGGTAATTTTTGTCATAAGCCTCATAGCAATAGGCGATACGCAAATCAATTGTAAAGCCGTAGCCGCCCTAAGTTACTGTAACTAAGTATAACCTAGCCTAAGCCTACGTTAGGCTAAAATAGTCCTAGTCTAGTAGCATGGACACTGCGAAGTTCGGACACCTAAGCATTAAAACACTCCAAAACTATATGTTATGGTATAAATCACCTGAAAATATACTTGATATGGTGGGGTCATTTTGGAGAGAATAACTGTAGATTCGTAGTTTTTCGTGAAATTGGCCCTTGCTGTAGCCTAGGTTGTCATGGTGATTGGTGAAATCGTGTATTTCTTAGGGGTGTCCGAACTTCGCAGTGTTCCGAACTTCGCAATACTGACAATACTACTACTAGTAGAACCAAGCCTAGTACTACTACTAGTAATAGTAGTTGTAAAAGTAAAACAAATAAAGGCCTTCACAAGTGACAAATGCAGTTCCTTGAATAGTTTTCCTCCTGCCACTGTCTTAAGAAAATGAAATTTAATTTAGCTGTAGTGTTAGTGTTAGGCATATGACAACAGATCAGGCCTTTTATTTTTAACCGGAAAAAATGCATTGCTTGCATGTTATGGGTTTGAAATTCATAATGTGCAGATATTTTAAATCAAATAATAAAAATGCAAGAATGTCATTTTTTATGTCTCTCTTTAGAAATGCAAGATGGATCAGACATGGAGTCAAGAAAAAGGCAAAGGACTTGTGTGCGAGTTGCAAAGAAGAATGACAACAACAAACAAAAAGATAGCAAAGATGGGTAGGTCTAAATCTCTTTAATTATTCATATAGGCCTACTTGCTATTAATTAACAGTGTGAAGTACGTCAGGAAATATAGTATGGTTTGGTATTTTCATGTATTATTGGGATAACAATGTACTTATATATGTCACAATCTATTATCAACGTAAGAGGCTGTGACAGAAGCTGTCACTCTGATGCTAACATCCTCAGTGTGCTAGCCTACTACTATATCTAACCTCATCGGAATTGTTAGTTTTTCCTGAAGTTTACATGTCAGGGTGTTCGAAGTTTATCAGATCGCTGGATTTAATTGGTTGTTTATATTCACATGAAGTGTTCAGCACTTTCATACTTAACTTTGACTTTGAACTCTGTTATTCACCTACCAGGGATGCTTCCAGCAGTGTAACAAAACAAGATGGAGAAAACAGCATATCAACAGAGGGTGCATCAACCATGACAGTTACTCCTGTCTTAGGTGAAACTTGCACTGTTCTACAATCAGAAAAGGAGAACTCATTAGCAGTTCAAATCACAAAAGAAGGTGGTAAGACTAGTGAAATTGGGGATGTAAAGAATGCAGACAGTGACAGTGGAAAGATTGAAGTAATGTCACAACTTGCAGATACAGGACAAACTAGTGGTGCTGGTCTTACTGGAGATACCTTACATCAAGGGATACCTGCTTGTGAGAAGAATTTGACAGTTGAAATGGACAGTGAATCAGTTAAAGAGGATGAGGCAACATGTTTGATAACAGACAATTCTAAAATAGTGAGTGGGGGTTCCCCAAGGGGGACAGTTATAGATGAAAGTGTGCAAAATGACAACAATGAAAGCAGGACAGATGAGTTACAAGTGATAAATATAGAAGATAAAGTTGAGTCAAGAGAAGTTCCTTCAATTGAAATGGAATCGTTACCAATTTCCGGACAGATTTCCGCAGTCGATAACTGTCAGAATGAATCAACTGCAGTTGCCCAGTCAGTGGACGATTCATCAGAACAGAATATGATTAACAAAACTGAAGCATTTGAAGATAAGGGGCTCACAGAATTGCCAAAAGGACAAGTAGTTGAGAAGGTGATATCCGATGATGTAAACAACACTAAAGATAACCTTGAAGTAGTGACAGAGAGAAATAAGGAGGGAACTTCAACATGTACTTCCACTCTTGAGGCTAGCACTGACTCTGTGAAGACTGCAGAAAATAGTTCTGTTGATGGTATGTTGCTATAGTAATGAGGTACATAAGTCTAATAATTGTTTCAAGTATATTTCAGTTTTTTTTTAATACTCTATCACCTACTAAGCCAGACTATCACATGACAAGGTTATGATTGCAACAGTTACAAGGGAGTTGGATAATGTTCATCATAGTGTTTATGGCAGTATAAAGGACTTAATGAAAGCTACCCTCGGCTTTCTGACTACTTCAGATAAAAAGGAAGGGTATCTTATTGTCACTCTATAAATCAGTTTGCCATGGATGCATGAAACTTCCATTGAGTCATAACAATAATAAATTTAGCATATCATTTCATCGATAGTCAGACTGTTTAAAAATGGGTCTGGACTTAACTGGATAAGTCCCTTTCTTCAAGATGAAACATTGACTGACTTGTGTCCAACAACTGATCTGACTTACTAGATTCGTCATTGTCTTTGATATAATGTTGCCTTTCATATTTTACTTCAAATTAATTTTGTTTATCCTTTTAGATATTTTGTCAAGTAAGCCAGGGTCGATGGAATCATCTGCCAAAGATGGAGACAACTTTGAAGCCTGCGTAGATTTGATGGATTTCACAAGCTCGCAGCTACTCAAGATTGAGGCTGAGGAGTGTGACAAAATCAGCAAACCTGTTGGCATTGACACTCAGTCATCATCACATCAGATGACTGATCCACCAACACCTGATACCAGTCAGATGGAGGAGAGGCAGGGTGATGGAAGGGCAAGAGAAGTCATGAGAAAGATGATGAAGGATCTTAATGAAATCAAGTGAGGAATAATGTCATTTTGTGTTTTAATCTTTTAATTTGACTGGTGTGTATAATCTTGATTATCTCTCTTAAGTGAAGCCCATTCAGTCTATATTTTATGGTTTTAAAGGAAGCAATACCTCTGAGAAGATGCAATTTTTTTGTATCGTTATTTGACTAATCATTTAATGCAATAGTAATTTTGTAAAATACACTGACTGTTGATTTGAACACTGCTTCAAAATTGAATTGAGAGTGACTGGCACAGATTCACTAGAAGACCAGGTTTATAGTGATGAATATTCCCACGCCCTCCCCCCCCCCCCCCAAAGAGAGGGAATGCACCATCTCACAGATCTACCAAAAGAAACAAAGTCAAGCACCCACCAACTTATCTACACATGACAGTCATGTGATTTTACACATATGATGTTTCCCAAACAAATACTCATCCTATCCCACGTCTCAGACATCCGTAAGCATTATGGAATGACAAGTAAATTTTAATACAATCTTTTCATTTTTATTAATCTTTTGATATCAAGGTTGGTAACAGGTTCATTACTGTCTCAGATGTCGCAATACAGGAAACACCGCTCCCAGCGACAGCCGCAGCCATCTGCATTCAGTACGGCAACTGCAAACCAGCCAACCTCGGGACAGTCTTTCCAGAGAAAACACAGAGGATCAGTCACATCACAGTTTAAAAAGTATTAGTGGAAACATCTTAGCATCAAAGAACACTATTTATTGAAGGCTTGTTCCTCCTCTGTCTTTTCATAAAGCCATTGTATCATTGGCAATGATTCAATATATCATATGTCAATGTGAGATCCAGTCTGAAATACAAACATTCATTCTTGACATATTATTATTCATTCATTAATTATTCACTGCTGATGGTAAGAGTATCTTGGACTGAGTTCTATGAAAGACAAAAAGTTATTACATCATTTTGCTATATTTCATAAAAAAATTCTCTCTCTCATTTTTTTTAGCTCAAAGTTGAGACTTTACCGCTAATTAGATATTGTATAATATAAATAAGTTATATAGAGTTGTGGAAATCATTACGTAGTACATTTTATCACCAAATAAATTTAAACATTAATGACGTATGAAAGGAATATCTTTTTAGTGAATTGCAGAGATGCATTGATGTTACTAAAAATTGATGACACCAACATTCCATAATTTAATCTCATATCCCAATAAGATGATGGGAAACAGTTAAGTTGTACATTTCTCGGATAGGGATATGATTTTTTAAGAAAGTTACTGGGAATTTTTTGCAACTGTTTATGTGAAGACCATTTCCTCAAAGCATTTTGTATCACAAAGATATACATTTTTCAAATTTGGCTTCTTCATGTTTGTTACATTGGGTATTCAGCAGTGTGCCTTGTTTCAGATTTTCCATTGTACGTTTTTAATATTTTATAGTTGATATATACTTTGGGATTGATAATTTAATTATTAAAGTTTCACGCTCCAAGGTTTGGGAAATAAACATGTTCAAACAAGCTACTTATTTGCGTCTATTGCTGTCTGTGTTATATTATGGGAATGTAAGAAGGGTCTTTAAGTAATTCAATAGCCATCCTACTGGATGAATTGATCAAAGATATTCTCTGTTCAGAATTCCGATGAGACTGTTTTCACCGTCACAATATATCAAATATATTCACAATGTAAAATATGTATTATGCAGTTATGCGTTCGATACATGAAGTGTTTTACAGGATGTTGCCCCCCCCCCCCCCAACTCCAACTCCAGCCAACTGCACATGAAAACAACAAGGCATATAGAAGCTAGAGCCTACGGATGCAATTTGGTTACGGTTTCCTCTATACAGTGCTCTAAAGTTTACACCGTGCGTAGCTCTAACGTTTTTTGGGACCACGCTTACGTCACATACACAAAACTGATGGTTAAAACTGGCAGATCGACTGGAATGAAGAGGGTCCTGGTCACGTAGGCGCATAAATAGAGGCTTAACCAGCCCTTTTGTCTCTCCCCTTAATTTTGGTCTGATGGACAAACTAGAGCATTTTGTGCCCGTTAAATGACATCGGACAGGTTAGTTTACTCCGGAACCCTCGGCGCTGAGCTTATAGCAAAAGAAAAATGGTTATATACATACACGGTGGTTAACTACAATTGTTTATTTTACGCTATAAGATGGAGAAGTTGGAATTCCCCTACCAATCCCGCCCGGTACTTCATTAGTTCGCTGACTGACTTTACGCCAATTGGTGATTGTTGATAATTCATCGAGTAGTGGGTATATATATAAAGACCATGATATTGAGTAATAACATCAACAAACCCAGTAGAAAAGATGCAGGCTTTCCTTGATGGTTGACTTCAGAAAGTCATTTAGCCAATACAGTTTTATGGCTTATTGGCACTCCGGTTCACGAGGTTAACAACGAAATACAAACACCCCGACTGCTCGACAAAGGCATTAGCGACTTGACAGGGATTTCATGGATTTGAGTTGCATTTTGAAGTGGGTTATTATCGACCGTCACATACGGCTTTTACCCTCCCATTCACCTCCCGGGTTACTTGATCGATTTAAGCAGAAAACACACACTCTTTGGGCAATTGTTACATCTAGAGACATGATTACAACGTACCAACTCAGTGGTTATTAAATCAGACCGTTATAGCAAGGCTTAAGACTATATCACCATTTTAAAATTAATGCCAAGAGATGTTCGAGTGAAGTCGTAATTCTCTCAAAGCCAATGTGTGCTTGGCCATAACATTATCCTTCTAAAGCTCTCGGGCAGATTTGGTAACTGAAAATCGGTAAGTTTATCATTCTAAACATAAGATATTAAGTGTAAATGATAAATAGTGCTATGAAGATGAGTCAGGCCTGTATAGCGACCATGCTTGTCACAAGCTATTGTGCTCTCCGTCTGAGCCACATTTCCAAAATGTGCGCAAAATCTTCAAAAGTTACAGGACACGAGGATTGTGCTTCAGCTGTAATTGATAATGCCCCTCTTTAAACGGTAAATGGCTGGTGTCCCGCCAAGTCGAAACGTCTGACTATACCGGTCTGATGTGAGTTCTTGCAAGTTACAACATAAGTCGTTTCAAAATTGGAGTGAAAAAATAAATCATGGCTAACAAAGATCAGTCCGCTTTTATAAGAGTTTGGTTACCAAAGAAAAAAATAATCACAAACCAACATGTTGCTTGACTAAACTTTCCATTTATAAACTGCATTTGTTTATTATTTTGTTTATCGTTTATTTGACATATGTTTGGCGACTAAAATAATCGCTAACTCATCAATCGCTTCTCGACCTTCTGGCTAAGATCATGTACAACATTAGGTTCCCCTTCTAGGGTGACACAGTCACAGTCTCAATGCAAGGGGACTGGGTTGAGAGGGATCAGTCGTGCGGTTGTTTGGTTTTTCGTGCCCAAGTTCTTTCTAGCTATAGGGTGACTTTTTCTGAAAGAGTTTCCATTAATCTACATCACGTTCAGGATTTGAGACAAATGCAGTGAGAGATAAAATACTCGATATTGATGGATATGTGGCATGTAAAACACAGGTTTCGATAGTCTTCACCTTCCGTATTGATAGACAGAGGTGCAGTAACCGCCCGTGGAAAATAAAGGCGCCGACAGGTTTACAAGATACGGGTGGATCTATTTTGTGGGGGGGGGGGGGAAGTGAAAAAAGTGTATGTGTGTGGTAGGGAGGGAGGGCAATGCATGTCAAAATGTAGTGAAGGGAATGGATAAGCAAGTCCCATATCATTGCTTTTGTTGAGATCAAGAAAAACAAAATTATTTCCCAGACTACAACTGTAGTACAGCGCGGCAAATGATGTCAGCACCCAGCTACATCTTTTCTTGATTTCCCGGTATACATAATATGCTTATCCACTTGCCACTGATTTTCAAATATATATACATGGTAGTCATAAATGTCTATAATGAATTACATACTTCTGTTGTGTTGTGGTTTAAAACGGAAATGTATATCTGTCTGGTTTGTTTTTATTTTCAGAGATCAGTTAATTGTTCCGACTATTATCGGTTAACCGTATACGACAATTGGCATGCGTGAGCAATCGAACCAAAAAATCACAAAAGACGGTTATCGGACCACGAGGGAAGACCCACCGATACGCCGACATATTTCAAGAGCTCAGTATCCAACGTACAGAGTTCCTTCATATATTACAGATGAAAGTGCCCTTCCAAGTCCAACCATTACTACATATGGATATCCACGGTATTCTTACGATGAAATAAGCATACCGTCTTATCAACCGCCAACATCGAACAAACATTCTTCCTCTTCAGATGTTAGTCAATTCGAGTTACTGAGTTATACCTCACCGGATTATCCACTGACGAGTTACCAAATCCCCGATGAATCGCAACCTGTGGTGCAACGGATGCAAATTTACGATATACCATCTTATAACTTACGCCGTTATAGCCCGCAGAGTCACAGCACTTTCCAGAAGAAAGATTCAGTTCCGCAATACAAGAAACATTACCCGAAATTCCCGATACCGCGATATCAGACAAGATCGGGGACCATAGCACAGACAAATTTGGCAAGAGGCACCGCACGTGATGCCTTTCAAAAATAAGGACACGGTATAAGCCCCTCTCCTGACACTTTCATTTCACTTTGTGATATCAAAAGACGCAGATAAGATTATTTCTGTAACTGCAGATGTAAAGAGATGGGCCTCAAGCGAAATTAAATACAATCTACTGTTTGTTACTTTTATTATTGACAGTTTGACATTGGTACTTGATGAATATTCATTAGATGACGTAGTTTGCATGTCATCGATCGTTTCAACGATGAACGAATGCTCGGCTCTTATAAGAGACTCTTACATTGAGAGACAACTGTTAGAAGAAACAGACGATGATATTTCTTGGAAAGAAAACCAAATCATCGGTGAAAACCTGCAAAAGTCGTGGCTTGATGTGTGTTCTTGGATTCCAAACGGTGCGGGCCAATTTCGTCGTCATAGCAACGACAACAAAAGCTCGAACCAATCCAAGCCTCACAGTAAACTCGGGGCGAATTTACGAACAACTACACAAGCCCATGCCAAGCGAATACAAGGCGCAAACTTCCGGAAAGGTGGACAATGTATTGAATTTCATTTCAAACATTATAATAATCCGAAGAAATATATCGAGCAGTACAGAAGATTCCATACATTTGGAGGTCCTTTGGAGAGACTGTCTTCTCGAGAAATAACGACAAGGGAACGAAATAGAGAAGTGAACAATACAAGCAGAGATTTCACAGAAGAACAAGCAGGTTATCTACATTTTGGGCAACCATTTACTCCACTCAAATCTTGTCTTCAAAATGGAGGCATGAAACGTAATTCCCCAGATATTGAGCTTCAGTTACAACTCATTTCTCGTCGACCAGCTACTACGATACAAGGACATAGCCTTGTGAACGACAGAAGTGACTTAAAATACCACGCAAGCTTTTCTGGTAATACAAGTTTACCTAGCTATTGCGCTTTAACAGAAACCGCCAAATCTCGCCGACGAACGGGGAATAAAGGAGTTTCTAGGGTCAGAGGTTACGAGAGTACAGGAAGTAGTACACAGAGGCACTCTGCCGATGCGTTATTGTATGCCTCTAATATCTCTTACAGAGCACCACCTCATACTGCACCGACCGATACGTTTAGAAAATCCTTAGAGGTTCATCTGCCTCATGGAGAGAAGATGGTACTGAAAAATAATAAACTCTACTCTTGGGAACAGTCCTCGTTTACCGATGCCATCGACAGTAATTATCAACAAAGCATGATGGGACACAGTGCGATTCCCCGTGCCCCTTACATGCCCGGATCACTTATCAAGCACTTACCTCCGACATTCTTCGCTGCGAATCAGAACCACAAGTCAACAGACGTACTTATAGACAAACCATACAGGTAAGCAACAGACGCACAGATACACAAACCCTACAGGTAAGCGATACATGCAGTCATTTGGCGGAAAGATGTCGATCTCAAACGACGCAGCAAAAATGACCATAAAATACACACACTTTCATCACATTTTATTCGTATAGTTTTTTTGTCCTGTCAGTATCCATGGAGATGAATTGTTATTTGCGACAATTCTTCATCATGACACTCCATTAACAAGATTCTTTCCCTCTTCAAGTATGCATAGCTTAGTGAATGGTCTCTTCTCTAACGTCATTATATTGTTCAATAGACGACAGTATTATAACGGGTAATCGCACGAGTCGTCCATTCTTCAAAAATAACATTAATAACAATAAGAAATAAAAAATTAATAAATATAGAGGACCCCCAAATTTGTGTAGTTTATTTCCTACAGTGATTTAATACAGTGATTTGAGCCAAGGTTATGGTTAACAACTACGTACCGGTACGCCATTCAGGGCACAAAAAGAAAAAAAAATAGTTTTTTTTCACTGTAGAGATATAATGTCAGCCATAGAAACTGTGACCACGTGATAATGGCAATGATATTGAAAATATAAGATATACCAGAAAATAATTTTTACAAAAAGCAAAAACGTCGGGTCAGGTAAAATATGATAAATGCTAAATGACAAAGTCCTTCAGATGAATTGCGAATGGATCGTTACAAACCCTTAATTAGATACCAATAACCTTTCCTGTGTAGTTCTTCATTGTAGTTACGTAATCGTAGTTAGAAATCCTTGTAGTTACGTCATCATTAGTATACTTCTCTCTCTTCAGTTTTGTGCCTGTAAAGCCACCAGCCATCCCATCCGAAAAAAGGGTAAAATACTTCATATTTTGTTCTTTCTTTATCATACATGTACCATCATCAGTATTTTTCTACAGCACCTCCTCTATACTAACTATTATCACTTATTTGCATCTTCTCTGTTTACCGGGTTTAAATACATGAAGTTGTTTTTACGGTTGTTGAAGAAAACCTGTTCAGCTAAGAGAGTCAAGACAGAGCAAAACAAAACAGGACAACGAAACGAACGATACGAGGCGATGCAAGTTGTTAACGAGTTAAATTTGATCACCAGACACTGTAGTGGTGTAACCATGGAGGTAAAAACAGTATTTGGTTGTTGAAAAACACAAACTGTGTATCAAAGACGGAAACGCACGGCAAGATAGGATAAAAGATACCACACAGCAAGAAAGAACGAAACGCCAGCAATTCCAGATAAGAAAACGTGATTACTCTCCTAAATGTACCGTGATGCAAGAACTTGGAAAATGAATAACACACACTATCGGTTACCCGCTCGGTACCACTCCCCCCCCCCCCCTTCGAACCCCTCTTCCTCCAACGCCCTACAAATACGGCACTTACTGAACTGTAGATATGTGGGTAAGGAAATAACCAGTTGAATATTCTGTCCCACTCCATCTTAGTGTTGATTCCCGACCCGTTGCTAAAGTCTTTCTTGACTACGCCACTGTTAAGTTAATAAAATCAAAGCTAACCAGTATTAAGAAGTGTCGGAAAGTCTATTGATTTTGCAGTGACGCCACGTGTCGATAAACTGATCAGCCAATTATAATAAGCGCCAGCAACTTACATCAGATCTAGCACTTTATCACTGGAAGCTAGAATGTCTCTCTCATATAAGCTTCCAAGTGTTCTTATAACTTCCATTGATACTGCGAAAGTCTGCTCCTTATCACCCCACTCCTCACCTCACTGGTCCCTCATCCCATCACCCAATTTGAAATGACATGCACGTTATTCTTTCAACCACTGGTAAGTTAAGATATTGCTCGTTTTTGCCCTGTTTCGTATTTTTTCAATATACTAACATCATTGTGCCAAATTTCCAGACATTTGTAAAATACTAGCGCAACAGGCCGTCAATCCTTCCCCTCTCGTCCCCTACCGTCCCGTCCCCTACCGTCCCCTCCCGTCCCCTACCCTACCCTCCCGTCCCCCACCCCGTACTAGCATGCCCTGCTGACAGTAATTAGCTATATCTAAGTATTACTCAAACTAAGAATACAACTGAATCTATTCAAACTATATTAACATCACTTCATTCGTCAGTAACTAATGATTCATCTTGTTACTACTTTCTTGGACAGAGACAACGCAATAAATTGTTCGACTGGAGTTACAGTTGATTATATGGATTCTGATGGGAGCTATACGCCCATGGTAGAGGAGAGGAGACCACAACATACTGAGATAATGCTAGAGAACTTCTACAAAGAACTACTGGCCGCAGCGCATCAACTTCAACGCGCGCAGCCGGGGAAGGTGAATGTCGTTCCCACTGTTCTCTGTTTGTATGAATAAACTGGATATCGAGTCGGTGATGTTTGAAATTCACATCCGGAGGGGGTGGGGGTACGTGTTGATCTTTACGGTCCTTGTGGTTAAATCCCAAATGTTATCCTTTTGACCAAAATTATACATTTTTACGTACTTTAAAAGAAATTGCTACTAAGCTTCTAAACGTCAGAATTTTAAATATTATCTTGACTTGAAATGTTTCTTCCATGAATGTAAGTAGTGGTCACCATACAAAGAGAAAATATATTTTTGCACGTCAGCAGGTATTAGAGAAGGACAGGATCCCTCGCCCTACCTCCCAAACCAACAGTGTCGCCTCTTCCTGGGAGCCAAGACTTGCTGAATCAGTTCTGCGAATATTCAAAGGCGACAACACGGCTAAGGGGTCAAATGTCAAAGGTCAACCAAAGTCGGTATCAATCTCGCAAATTATTGATCATTGTATGCCAATCAAAACGGAAGATGAGAGAACTGCCAGACTGAAGCATGGACGAGTATATATGGACTACCCAACAGGTAGCGAGGGTCAAAGGTCACGAGTTCAAAGGTCACCTCGACAAACACACAATTATTCAGGTTGTAGCCCGGTTACAGAGAAAGAAGCGAGTCCAATAGCTAAGATTGAACATAGTAATTCGAAAAAGGTAGCTACAACAACTATTCTTAAACTGTGTTCTAAACACAAAGAATATGTAAACAAGGGAGAACGGTTTTCACCCAAACCTGCAAACATTCTTTCTGAAAACATGTCTTTATCGAAAAATAACAATATTACAACAAGCTTCACATCAAAAAGGCAGCAGGAATGTAATTCTGATGGAACCGATTCGACCACGAAGTCAAAACTAGGCAAAGAAATAGCTCACCACAGGAGAGCATCGAAACAACAAAAGAACGATTTCCACAAGTACGTATCGAGCCACTCGCAAGCAATGTTTGCAAACAGTGCGCCCTCATTGAACAGCCACGGTATGCAGACATATGTCAAACCATCAATTAAAAGAAATGTAAGTACTGAGGCAGGATCTAAGGATCAAAATGAATATTCGTATAATACAGTCTACCATGTACGATTAGGAAACCCTTGCGATAAGTCTTCATAATACTTTCGAAAGGTTGAAACTGTTGAAATAACGTATAAAACGTTCAAAGCTGGAGTAATCTAAACGTACATTGACTTACAAAATGCAGCCCTTGACATTTCGATAGATTACTAGTCTTGACCTAAACTGCCCGTTTTGGTTTTATTGGTTTCTCTGTCTTTATCATAGCATTTATGATACATAATGATGGTAATAGGAAATGCATGATTTACACACATACATATATGTATATATATATATATATATTATATATATATATATATATATATATATATATATATATATATATATATTTATTTAGAATTGAAATTGTAGTGAGTTGGAAATATATATATATATATATATGTTGGTTTTTGCCAGATAAATCCTTTGTTACTTCATAAAACTGGATCACAGTAACAGGTCTGTGCTGTTAAACATAGCACATGGCTTTCATTGTCACATCTTTCATGTTTACAACCTTTTTGGCCACAAAAAAAGAAAAAGGTGTTTCATTTGTTAACCTAGCTGGACTCTGAATTCATTATCAAAATGCAACTTCTTTTCTGGGGGTAATTTTTTTATAAAGATAAAGAAAACCCTTTCCAACTCATTTGCCATGTTTGATGCATTTCTCTTCTGTAATCAGGTAACATCCATTCAAATGTGAAGATTCCCCCTTTTTTTATCTTTTACAAAAGCAAATCTTTATGAAGCAACAAGCTATGTAATTTCATCCGACAGATGGAGAAATTATACACAATTTTTTGAGATTCTTGAGAATTTGAGATTTTTGAGAATTTCGAACGTTGCAAAACATATTCCTTTCAATCGTTGATAACAGAACTAACGATTTTGAGCAAATGGAACATGTCAAATAAAAAATGGAAAAATAGAAATGAGACTTCAAATGTAGACACAGACCGTTTCTTTTTTACAAATATATTTTTAAGTTAATACCTTATCTTTAACATCACCCTGCCAACACAAAGTTCATTAAAAATATGACATTTATTAATAATCTGACAAAAATTGAGGCTGCTATGTGTTTTTACAACACATCAAGAAGGAAAGTCGTTCTTAAGAAATAAGACTTAAGACAATGAGAAATAAAGTGGAATTGATCATACACAAGTCTTGATATATGCTACATTTTCTTCTAAAACAGAGGAACAAAAGCTCAAACACTTCTCGACCAAACGGGCATTGTGACCTGCCAAAGAGATTGCCGTCTTTGGTCCACCAAAATACACAATGGTGGCATAATGCATCAGAAATGAGTTACATAATCAACTAACAGGCACCTCCACCCCCCCCCCCAACCCCCATCACCACGAGTATCTCCCTCTGGTTTGATGAACAATTCACATGGACATCAAGATAGCATTAAAACAGGACTTTTTATCACAGCATTGTTTATACACTTCTTCGTATAACCCTCATAACTGCATTACAGGACGACATTAAACAGAATTTTGGTATTGATATGTTGAAGGCCAAGAGAGGAAGAAAGAAAGAAAATATGAGTGGGTGCTAGTAATCTTTCTATAGCAACTGCTCTGTTAAAAAATGTTCCGTTTTAAATGATACTAAATCTATGCAATGCTCCTTTAAGGCTTAGTTCATGATGACGTTGGTTTCTCAGTGCAGGCCTAGATGTTAGTTAATGTTAATCCATTGGTAATTAAATGCTTATAACACAATTCCCCAAAATGCTTTTGTAACTTTTGCACTTATGAACAACAGAGCACCCTTGGGATGACACTTTGTCCTAGACAAAATTTGAAATGTATTGTATTAAAACATGTTTAATAGTTAAAGACCATCGAAGTATAATCCAGTTTTGTGTTGCAGAACTGCTCTAATGGTCTGCCTGTTTAGTCGAACCGACTTAATCGATATTTATATATATATATATATATATATATATATATATATATATATATATATATATATATATAATATATATATAAAGATGAATATATATAGATATATATAGGCATGTCTCTCCTTTCACCTTTGCAAATAAATACATCGTTTTAGACAGGTGGATAGCTGAATACCCAAATGTACAGTTAAAAACTCCAAATTTACTGAAGGAGTCAAGATGTAGAACATATCCAACTGTTGGTAAACAGTGAAGAACTAACAAGGACAGTTGAATGTCACACCACCATTCCCCCTCCCCTGGTACCCTCCCCCACTCCACCCCCAACTCACCCTCCCCATTATCCTCACCCTTCTACTAAGACATGCAATTATAAATGAAAACAATCACAACCGTTCAGGCAAATAATAAACGCTTCCTTTCAAACGAAGATCGACTAAATTACCGAAATTAGTCGGCCACTATAACAGAAACCTAGCAAGTTTGATCGGTGGTCGTACTCACATATTTATCGTTCTTCAGTTTTTATTTATCTGTCGTTAATGACAATCTGCTCCATTCGATCGGCAGAACGTAAAGTCCTGTCTCATCTGATGTCTTTCAATCAGACTGTCGGCTGAAAGCAGCCGACACATGGGGACTTAAAATTGTTAAAATCTGGGATTAGGGGCTATGGTACCGGTATTTCTCACAGGCCACGGACGCCCTCTCAACTGAGCAGACCCGAGAGAAGAACAAACTTTGTTTGGAACTCCATTCCTAGTATGGTTTCTTCTTTCGAAATAACGACTTCACGATCAACATCCTCTCTGCGACGGGAGATGGAATGACAGTTAGACTGAACTAGATCTCCTCCAAGCCCAGTAACCTGTAGGCAGGCTTCGGTTATTCAATCTGGTGGTACTAGCTTAAACCTTCCCTAGACCCCCCTGAATCTAGACATCAATTTACATCAAGCCGCTTTCTCTATTTCTCCCAACTCCTCCAGCAATTCTCGTTTGTAGTCGTCAAAGTCTCCGTCTATCTCGTTGATGGTCTGGTCCTCCACGACCCAGAGCTGGCACTCTGTCTCCGTGATGAGTCTGGCGTCGTGACTGACAATGATCACACCTGGAAAAGAAAACAGAAATACCACCACTTATCACCATCTATAGCAAACTGTACCTCCCAAGGACCTCTCAAGGACCTGAATAATATTCATGAGAAATAGCAGTAAAACTGAAAGATGTTTCCCTTGCTCGGAAGATTCTATTTTGACAACAAAAAACAACAGTAATATCCTTTTAATGTCAACTACTTTCTACCTTACCGCCCCCTCCCAACACCCCCCCATTCCAATTCCCCATCATTTTCTTCCCACTAATGTAGTAATATGGACATTTCTGTCCTCTTCCATCTATTACAAGTTTTCGAACAACATCAGGGCAAAATGACAATTTATTTAACGGTCTATAAATCAAACATTAGAAAAGAAAAGAAAAAATAGGAAAATAATATCATAACACATGGAAATGTCTGAATTAAGTATTTTTTATTTTGGTTCATGCAAATCCTTCGCTGTTCATTATCATATTAAGCACATCATTAATACAAAACGTAAATATGATATGTAGATATAAAACAAATTAGAAAACAGTTAGAAATTTATTGACTAGCATGTCTTTTTGCTCTTCCAACTGACCATATCAGCCATAAGTAATCACTGGTAATAGTTCAAACTAATATTGTACTGGGAAGTCTTTCCTCCCCCCCCCCCCCAAAACCCCCTTTATTGCATCTTCTCTCTTCCTTTCCCTTTGCAGTTTCGGTAGTTAAAGAAAAAGACATCTTTTCAAGTTTGACTTTCCTAGAGCTAATCGTTCACTCACCTCCTTTAAAGGTGTTGATAGCCTCTGCCAGAGCGTCGATGGATTCGATATCCAAATTGTTCGTCGGTTCATCCTGAAGGAGAAAATGTCAGAGCATAAAGGTCACAGGATCAACCTTTTCAATTCCGTGAAAGGTTTCTTTTTTGTAATGGTGGTTTGGGGGGGGGGTAGGGAATCTTTTGAGGCCAATTTAGAAAATTGCCTTGGACTTTCATTGACATGGCAGTGCACATATACAAATTTTCAGTTTTCAAAAGAGCACCAAAAGACAATTTTTGAAATGGGAACCGATGCATTTTTTGGTGCCAAAATGACTTCTCACCATATTTCTCCCATTTGTTTGATTTAAATTATAATCCCAGACGGAGAGAGAGAGCGAGAGATATAAGTGCTCGAAATCTATCACACAGACTAAAACATTGTTTTTCTACCTTTTCCACCAGCAAAAATTGCTGGCATTTTGGCCAACTTTTTGAGCCCTGACTTAATTCAATATTTCAGTTGAATGATATTTTAATGATCATTTTGAGGGCAATCTGCAGAACCCATATTAAAGGGGCACGACAGTTGTTGCCATGGGTAACAAGTGATTTCTAAAGGACAGTACGCCTAGTGGTAGGGAGCCCGACCATGCCGTCAGTTCCTTGGAGCCTGGTTTTAGTTACGCTGAATTTAATTAATTTGAAAGATTATATTGTGAAATGATCAGTGAAGCAAAACTTGGTCTTTACAAACACTTTCCTTCCTTTGGTTTTCCTTTAAATTTGAAAAATGATTATAAAATGTTGCAAACTAATCTAGTTGTGTAGACAGAGTTTTGCTTTATGTCCTTTAAGGTTTGGACAAAGCCTTAGTTTTCCTTTAATCTTTGACATGATTCTACAAACAATGGAAAACTAATCAAACTATATTGTGGGTTTTCACTTTATAATTTACAAAAGTTCCGGTCAATGAAAAACTAAGACCGTTTGATGCGACATAACAAATTGTTGTGCAACGTACACTTTCCACGAAAAGGTCATTTCACAAAGTTATAATCTCAGCTACTAGAAGAATTATGAAGACATGTGTTTGAGCAGCACATGCCATTGCTCACTTCTATATAATAACTGTTACATCTCAGACTTTCATGAAAAAAACACGAAAAAAAAAAAACAATTTTACAATCATTCATAATTTCAAAATCATAAACATTCATAACTAGGCATAAGCCTACATCTATCCTTAAAATGACCATAAAACTTCTTTCAGCCCTACATCCCCGGTGCTGGTTCTCACCAATATAACAACATCGGGTTCCATAAGTGATAGTTCAGCGAGTGCTACGCGGGCTTTCTGTCCTCCAGATAAATTCCTGTTCAGGATGGTATGGGCGTGGCTGGAGAGACCAAACTGGCCCAGTGTTTTCCTCGTTTCTTGATACTGGAGGTTGAACAACCTCTGCAAATCAAAATTTAAATGATTTAAAATTGAAAACTTATTCGGGTCACATCAGCAGTCGGCTTCTAAGAATAGGTATAGATTACAGCACGTAGGCAGTATTGACTAGATGTTGGATATTAATTTCGGTGAAGCCACTTCCCTTCCAAAAATGGACGCAAAATGCCAGTTTTCTGCGTCCCGTCAGCAACTCTCTCAATCCTACTGAGGTACAACTCAAAACTAGTAACATGTTCTTTTAAGACTTTGTTGCCAGATTAAGTTAATCAGGGAGTTAAGTAATGAAACCTTGCACTCCTAAAGGTATTGTCACTTTGAGGTTTTCCATCTTAGTGTTAATCACATGCAGAAAGCAGAATAGGAATAAAATTTTTTGCTATTCAACTCATTCTCTAAATTGATGCTTGACCAGTCCAGCTAATGAGCCACATTTAGTATATAACAGCATCAAAAATTGAAAAAATTTGACTACTAAAAACAGACAATTTAACACATCAATCAGGAGTAACATTGTGTACTTGCCTGAAAATTCAAATGGCATCCACAGACAACCTGCCTTGCTAAAAGTCAGTTCTAGTATATTAACCAGCCATATAAAAATCAACACTTTTTGGTTTTTGGTTTCTTCTTTATTTTAGCCTCAAGCCATCCTTCAAATGTCTGCAGATATTAACATATTAGAAATTAAATGTAAAAGGGCATAAAACATATAGTCATATTTACCCTCAGGTAGTCGATAGGTGTTTCGTCTAAGTTGAGTTGCTCTCCAGAATGTTGGGAGAAGAAACCAATTCGTAATCTATGATTTTTCCTGCATTCACCTTGGAGCTGATGACAAAACAAGACTTGCTATTAATTTTTTTAAATTTCCTAGAAAGTAAGAATGATAGTCATATCTGTCATCTTTCAATGATTTAAAACAAAAGAAAAGCCAAAATAGTTATTTGATAACTATGAACACATTTTAATTCTTTCAGTGAACTCACATGACCATAAGTACAGAGGTTCCCTTCTGCTGAAAACTAGCTGCATCAAATCTTGTTACCATAAATACAGACCATAATTGTGCTATAAAACAGTCTTATCATATGCAGCCATCTTATTATAACCGATACCTGGAACATTTAGCAGCAGACTTAATCAATTCGAATAATGTTGCCAAAGCTACAGTAGTCGGGTCAATATAGGATTTTACCTCAAAAAAATTGCAACAAAAGGTTTTTTTGCTTTAAGTCGCTCTATAGGTTACTGACATCTCCAGAAAAAAAGTCTCCCAAAATCGGACCCCGGGAAAGGGGTTAATTTGCATAATTCCAAAATGGCGGACCCCAAAGGCTTCAATGTACCGAAAACCTCCTTATACTTCAATTTTCGCATATGAAATGTATTACCAACCTATAGGAACATGATGCCAGAATACCAAATAAGCACATTTTCAATGTTATATGACGTCACCATAGCGTAGGGATGACGTATGTGACCCAAAATTAACATATATCAGCCGATTAGGTTGAAATTAACACATAATTTTCAAACGAAACCAGGCAGATGTAATACATAGAAGGGAACCTACTCGAATTGACATGTTCATGAAGTAGAAACGACATCGAATTACGTCAGCAACCAATTGATGCTCATTTTCAAGTAGCTATACCAAGGGCGCAACCACGTATAAAAGGTACGGGGGTCCCAGTCAGATTGTGTTGGAGGCGCTCAATCCCCCGATAAGTTTTCGTTTCTCTGCCAGAAGTTGAGGTTCCACATGAGGTTTGGGCGTGAGCCTCCAAGTGGTTGTGCCCTTGGGCTATACACGTAACATTTCAGATGACATTAGGATGTTGTGGAGGAATGACATAAACATTAGGACCAGCATTCTGAGGATATGACAATTAACCTAGTGCAACAGGGTCACATATACCTATGTATTCTACACGTCAACGTCATCATCGGATTCAATGTCTGGTCCCAGTGTCTGGTTAAAGGGGTTCTCACAGAAATCCACTTGGCATGGTCCACATGCTGCTGTGCAGGGTAATCCATACCCTCGTCAAGTACACCGCCTCGTTGTACACGCCGTTTGACAGTTACAATGTACAACCTTGAGTAAGCAGTCAGGGGCAGGCGACTTGTCACACATTACAGGCTTGAATAGAATGTTCTCAAGCTTCCAGCCCCAGTCCGTTGCATGGAAGTCTTTCTCCTGGCCGCACCAAGCTCTGATTTGATAGTAACACCTCAATGAGTGGAATTTCGTCGCTGACGCAGTTGGGGGTAGCAGTTCTGGAGTAACAAAACTTGTCACCAGAAGCAACCTTCTTCCTCAAAACCTTATGTCTCAGCTTGGCTAGATCCTCTGTTGCTTTTCCACCAAAGAGTAACGCCATTGCTTCCACATTGTTCAATAGTGTCAGATGTTTCTCCGACACTCTCAAAACGAACTGCACACGAAACTAGGTCTTTGTCCCCCTCGACAATCTTCTGGAACAACGACTTTTCCCCCACACCAAATAGCATGGATGAACAGCAAGTGAGAGCACATGGTTTGACCCAGCAGAAGTTTGAGCTCATTAATGTTACAAACTCGAACTTGGTGCCTGGATTTGTCGTTAGACCGGAAGAACAAAGTTTTGTTTTCTGGGTTCATATAGAACAAGAGAAGAACCAACAAGTCGAGTAGTTGTTCCAGTTTCGGAAGCTGCAATGGCGGCATGAACTATGTCACAGTCCGCATCTGCCTGACAGTTGACTACATGACATCCTTTCTCTCGAAGCCTATTGCTTATCATGTTGATTAGTGCCTGTTTGTTACTTCCCCTTGAGAGAAACTCATCCTTTGTCCCACGGAACACTGCTCCAGGGGTTACGCTCACCAGTGGGTGCTGCCTGTGTTGCCGTCTCTCGTGAGTGCTGTCTTTGGTAGATGGTGTCTCTTGGTACCCATCAAAGACAACAGTTGCAGTGCCATAGTTTCTAAGGGTGAAATCTGCATAACAGTTGGCGATGGTGTCATATGTAGTGCCTTTATCCCAGGGAACTCGATGCATCAGTGAACCGCCATCTAATACATAACTCTCAGTCTTTGGGATATCACTGGTTATCGCTGTCTCTGACTGCCAATTAGTTAACTCCTCAATAGCTCTCGCCAACTGTGCTTTATCTGGCTTCCGGAATACACCATTTGCTTCAAAAAGCGAAGGGGGGGGGGAAGGAGTCACTTCGAACTCCAGAACATCTCCCAAGGATAGGTCTCCAGCTTCTGCGACAAGTTTTGTTACTCCAGAACGGCTACCCCCGACTGCGTCAGCGACGAAGTTCCACTCATTGAGGTGTTACTATCAAATCAGAGCTTGGTGCGGCCAGGAGAAAGACTTCCATGCAACGGACTGGGGCTGGAAGCTTGAGAACAATCTATTCAAGCCTGTAATGTGTGACAAGTCGCCTGCCCCTGACTGCTTACTCAAGGTTGCACATTGTAACTGTCAAACGGCGTGTACAACGAGGCGGTGTACTTGACGAGGGTATGGATTACCCTGCACAGCAGCATGTGGACCATGCCAAGTGGATTTCTGTGAGAACCGATTTAACCAGACACTGGGACCAGACATTGAATCCGATGATGACGTTGACGTGTAGAATACATAGGTATATGTGACCCTGTTGCACTAGGTTAATTGTCATATCCTCAGAATGCTGGTCCTAATGTTTATGTCATTCCTCCACAACATCCTAATGTCATCTGAAATGTTACGTGTATAGCCCAAGGGCACAACCACTTGGAGGCTCACGCCCAAACCTCATGTGGAACCTCAACTTCTGGCAGAGAAACGAAAACTTATCGGGGGATTGAGCGCCTCCAACACAATCTGACTGGGGCCCCCGTACCTTTTATACGTGGTTGCGCCCTTGGTATAGCTACTTGAAAATGAGCATCAATTGGTTGCTGACGTAATTCGATGTCGTTTCTACTTCATGAACATGTCAATTCGAGTAGGTTCCCTTCTATGTATTACATCTGCCTAGTTTCGTTTGAAAATTATGTGTTAATTTCAACCTAATCGGCTGATATATGTTAATTTTGGGTCACATACGTCATCCCTACCCTATGGTGACGTCATATAACATTGAAAATATGCTTATTTGGTATTCTGGCATCATGTTCCTATAGGTTGGTAATACATTTCATATGCGAAAATTGAAGTATAAGGAGGTTTTCGGTACATTGAAGCCTTTGGGGTCTGCCATTTTGGAATTATGCAAATTAACCCCTTTCCCGGGGTCCGATTTTGGGAGACTTTTTTTCTGGAGATGTCAGTAACCTATAGAGCGACTTAAAGCAAAAAAACCTTTTGTTGCAATTTTTTTGAGGTTGAGGCCATTTTCCCCATATATTGACCCGACTACAGGCAGTTTATACTTTTATCAATAGAGTCATGTTGCCATGACTACAGAATAAGTTTTCACACCCATACTTGTGAACCTAGATTTATTAAACCAGCTTTCATATTCAGCCTGAACAGCGATTTGAATTAAAGATAATTTCACCTTACAATAGAATAGTGTGTCTAGGAATCAAATACCCTCATTATTATTGTGAAATTCAGCTTAAAGGAATAATAAGGCAATAACCTCAAAACTTTCTAATACTTGATTTTTAAGTGCACTGCTTCCTGTATGACTGATCGTGCTTGCTTTTGAAAATCAGCTCAAAAGGCCTCACCACAATGCACAGTGAGCCGCCATTGATTACATAATGCGCTTACAATTTCATATTGATGACATAAGGGAGGAATAATAAATAATATAAATTGTCTTTGATCCCTGCCTTAGTTATTCCTTTAAAATGAGAAATATTTGTAAGGGCAAATGTACATCCAATGCACACCTGTTCAACTGAAACTGTTAGAGCATTCATTCAAAGTATTAGATCCGATCTAAGTCATACAAACCACAAGATCAAACTTACAGGTGTAATCTCCCCAGTCAGCAGCTTCAATAGGGTACTCTTGCCAACACCATTGGGCCCAACAATAGCCACTGAGAAGAATAGAGAATGACGGTATGAACAATAGGTCATTGTTTTCAATCACATGAACAATAGTTTATTGTTTCCAATCACATGATTAGATCTGAGCATGTTCAAAACAGTATTTATATACTCAAAAAGAAAGCATTGGAAATTCTCTTCTGAAGAAGGAGGAGAAATTTGGAGCATGTTTAGGCGATATCTCGCAAAGCCAAAGGTCCTTTTGTAAGGTACCAAACTTGGAGGGGGGGGGGGGAACGGGTGGACTCGGTGAATATTCTCTTGAACATTAGTTTCTCATTGTTTTATCGAGATTCAGCGACGCTATGAACCATCCGAGTTGCAAAACTGCCACATGCAAAGCTAAGTAGATCAAATGGTTTCCCTCTTACCTCTGGAAGTCATGTCGATACCAAATTCCAAATTCTTGAAGAGATGCTCCCCTTTCTTGTACCGAAAATCAACAGCTGAAAGAAAGTATGATATAAATACCAAGCATGTTAATATTATCCAATAGTTTGAATATGACAATATATTATATTGTATATATATATATATATATATATATATATATGTATATATATATATATATATATATATATATATATATATATATATATATATATATATATATCTATATACAACCCTGATAATTAAAAAACTCATACTGTTATCATAGAAAAGGCAGCCTTTCCATTCAATGCCGTAAACTATTCCTCAAAACTAAAAGAAAACTAGGAAGGATTGAAACCCAACCGCCACTCACCCACCCCCACCCCCCCCCCCCCTCGGTGCACCCTAACCCTGATACTGTGTTTCTCCTAATTGTGTGAGTAATCCATGAACTCAATAATATCCTGATTTGCATTCATTACATTTCAGATGCTGTGATATTAATCAGCCCAGACTCACAAATGCAGGCCTGCCTAAGATAGCTGGGGCTAGTACTCCTTAAATGTACCCAAAAAGCAGGATTCATCAAAAGCCAAATCTCCTGCCCATTCCCCTGCCCCACCAGCCCCCTCACATTGCACCCATAAAGTCTACCAGAATCCAATCCCTGTTTGGTCCATGACTGTGATTTTATAACCACCGATCTGATAATGATTAAATGTGCGTTCTCTACAGCTTAGAGGCCGTGAGATCATTATTCAATCCATGACAGACTCACAATGCAGGCCTAGTATCGGGGGGCTTAGAGGTGGTGGCTCGGGGAACTTGAAGCTGACGACATAATCCCTGGGTTTCTTCAGTAATTCGACGGGACCATCGTCGTCCTCATGGGCGGGGTCGCCCTTCTTCCTGTTGGTCTTGTCGGACTTCTTCTGTTTATCTGTTTTCATCACTTTGTCCTGTATTGATGCAAAGATGAAGAGACGTACTACTCCTGACCAATGTTGAATAATGCATGTGTGAGAATGTGAAGAATTTTAAAAACCCTGAAGGTGCGAAAAGTGAGTTTGGGTTTTGCCATCAATCAAGCCCTTCGATCAGAGTACTCCGCCACTTACATTACATTTTCTTGAATAATTGAAGCAGTATATGAAAATTGAAACTATGGCTCCTAAGCCTAATGTAACACATGGAAAGTCTCAGCAGGGATGTGTGTGTGATTATGCGACATCCCTTAAAGATACATGAATAATCAGAACCAAGTTCATGAATAGTCCAAGAGTTGGCCCTTAAACAAGCTTCTAAATAGCTCTTAAACGAAATTCATGAGGGAGATGACGAATGTCGGAAATTAGATCATCAACAAACTTAATATTGACACAAAATACTCTGTGATTTATTTTTTGTATAGTCAAACAACATAGTTTGTGAATAGTAAATCAACATACTCTGTGAATTGTCTGTGAATACCGAAAGAACATAGTTTGTGGACAGCGAACAAATTTCGCTCGTGAATGGGATTCATGAAGATATTTAATTTCGGAGCTACAGGAAAAGTGATCAACATATTTTCAGTCGACAATGTTTCAAAAAAACCTGGCCAGAGCTATGGGCAAATTCATCAGAATAGTCATGAATATTCAGGACTGGTAGTCACAACTAATCACATTCCATGCAAGCTCATGAATATTCAACAGGCTAAATGAGTAGTGATTTTACTTACAGCAGCTCCAGACATGAATATTCAGCATTGGGTTCAACATGCTAAAGAGTAGTGATTACTTACAGCAGCTCTATACATGAATATTCAGCATTGGGTAGTCACAAATAATCACATTCCATGCAAGCTCATGAATATTCAACAGGCTAAATGAGTAGTGATTTTACTTACAGCAGCTTTAGATGACTTCCCTCTTGATTTCAGTTCTTTGATTTTCTTTTCCTGGAATCAAATCAAAATTTCAGTCAAAAATTAATAATTCCTTTCTCTCACGATAAAGTCCTACAATTGTTATCAAGAAAGGGAAATTGTCTACAACAGCGTGGACAACTTTAGTAGTGAGCTATCTTGTAAATGGCTATCGTTTAATTGTAATTCTACAGAAAGTTAACGTTTGGCTTGTAAATTAAGCTCCACATTTAGTCTTTGACAATCAGTACTGATTTAGATGGACTCTTACAGTGAGAGGTTACAACTCAAATTTGGAAACCTTTCAATTTAGAAAGTCATTTCAGATGGGAAAACCGTAGATTGCTCTTGGATGAAAAACCCACCTTACTATGACCCGACTTGGGAATCGAACCCCGAATCTCCTGATTGCTAAGCCTCATTGGTGCAAATGCCACCGCCTTTATCCATTCCACAGCACCGGTTAAATGAGCTCAAATGAGTTACAGACAATATCCTTTTTTTATATTTCAATTACAACTTAGTACATTTAAGAGAATTTGAGCATGAAAAATGTAGGGAGATTTCTTCTTTCTTTTAAATAAAAAACACAAACATTTGAGCTGATTTAAGTAAGTTTTCACCAAAAGAGGGATCACTTGGAGACCTACTTTGATCTGATTTTCCTTATTATGAAGAACAAATTAAGAGACTTGTTAATATACTTAACGGCTGGCTTACTCTCCGTTGCTATGATAATGTAAAGCTATTTCCAAAAAAGTGGAAAAGTTGGAACACCATTCTGTAACTAGGTACCTCCTAGTGTATATTAAAGAATACTCAATTTCCATTCTTCTCTTTTCACCCTTATCCGCAGCTATACCCTCTCATTCCCTTCCTTGGGATGTGGGGGGGGGGTGGGAGGCTGGGGTAGGGCCTGTAACTTACCTGTTTTTCGTATTCTTTAATCTGCTCTTTCCGTTTCTGGACAAACATGTTCTTAAATGCATCTATGGTGGAAAAAATAATACAAGTAAGGCAATATCAGTTATTCTGAAAATTCATTCCAAAACTTGAATTTATTTGTTACAGAAACTTGAGCTGTACTGTACGTTCATACTTTACATTCATACTTCCGCAACTTTGATTCGCAGTTAGAATCACATATAGTACAGAAATGTATTAGGTCAAATAAATATAGGTTAATAGCTTCCCAAATATGCTTGAAACATGTTTAAATATAGAAATGAAACCAGATATTTGTAAATGGACACAGAAAACTTGACCATTTTAAATATATCTAAACGAATAGCCCACACACACAGTGGGGGGCAGGGTGACATTACAGATTCTTTAATTAAGGACTGGAGGTCTTCTTCAGCATTGCTGCCATTTTTGGGGGTTTGCCCTTTAGAGGAATCTGTTACAAACTTCCTACTCAAACATTTTCCTCCATTAATCTTATATAATCACAAAAACACAAATCACAATTTAATATTACTTACTGTAGTTGCCTTTGTAGTAGAAAAGCTTCTGCATGTCTGCATAACAAAAACAAAAACAGTTAATAGGTTACACAAGGATGACGCAGACAGCCTCAGGCAACTCTTCAGAAACGGTTTGCAATGTAACATGTGTCTTCGATGCACGTGGACGACTAGGTCAGGGTTACCCTAGATATAACAAGGTTTCTGATTGGTTAAAAAAACGACTCTTTTTCCAACTGGGCCAATAGATATTTTACATTTACACATTTGATGAGAGGTAAGCATTTTCTCGAACAATTTCTTTTTTAATTCCTTCAAATCTCAGAGAGTGTCAGTGTAATCAACAAGTAGCAGACTACGCATCAACCTCGTAAATAAATGTCAAGCCATATTACAACGGTAAGACTTGTGAAAATTGCTGCATTCACTTATGTCGCACCATACTGCAGAAAAAAAATAAAGAGTAGCTAGTAAAGGATCCTTGCCACTTGGAGAGACAAGGGGAACAAAAAACAAACAATTCTGCCCCTATTCAATTTCTTATATGCAAATTAATAACTTAAATGCAAAACGGAAGTGTTTTGGGACTATTTTCGAAGTCTCATGATTGATATGAGAAAGGTAACACTGGCTCGAGAGTTTAAATCATTAGTAACATTAATGGAATGAACGAATGATATAGTTTGTTTCCATGAGTTTCCTAGAGAGACATAGCCTACCCTAGGCTTCACATAGACGTTTTTGCTTCCTTTAACCTCCTATGGTGTATTGCCCCCACCCCGACCCCCTCTATCGGACAGCTTTATTTGCTACCCAAGATGCATTGGAACTATGGCCTTCAAGTCCTGTAGCCACATAGTAGTAACACTACTCTGTGGTATGCATACTGCAGAGACAAAAGCACCCGTAACCGACGGAAACCAACATTCCTTTGAGGGATCGTCAGTATTCTGTTGTTAAGGGTTTTTGGGGCTTCCCTCTTAGGTTTTTTATTATTAGTACAAACTGAACGTAACCTATGGTGGTATATAAAGGACCTATAGGCCCAGTACTGTGTGTAACCGGCTCCTGCTGTATGGGATGTCTTCTGCAGAATATGTTGCTATGTAAGATACTTTGAGACACACGCTATCACCAAGAACGATTTAGTGCTGGTTTACAGTAACATTGTGCAAGAGAGTCAGTGCCCTTGAAAAATGTGTTCAGTAATGAATCGTTCCTGTACAACTTTTCTCAACATAAAATTAAATATATGGCTTGGGGGAAGGTGGGGGGGGTTGTGAGAGTTGCAGATTGGTGACAATCAGTTTAGGCAGCATATATATATTTATATATAAACACTTTCATTGACTTCTCCTACAGAACAGAACATACAAACACATACATACACACAAAGTGAACAGTTTAGCATCTCCAGGGATACAATTGTATGTTTCAACAGCCTGTTGCCAACCAAAAAAAATAAAGACCAAGCAGTCCAGTAGAAATATTTAACTAGTCTTTCATTGTCCCTTCCACCCAGAAATGACAAACAAACTGACTAACATTATACACTCACACACACAAAAACAGAAGAAATAAATGAACACGTGTTTGAAGATCACATGGCAATATTTTTTTTTCTCCAATTAACACAGGGAGGTTAACCTCGATCTGGTGAAGCCTCACACACAAAATAACCTTATTAAAGCATGCAGAAAGAACACAAAGGGATTATACGGATATATTTCAGATAACAAAGGGATCACTGAACATCAGACCACACAGGGAGCTATGTGTCATAATTACAACAGATGTCATTTGGATTTAGACCTCCTAGGAACAACTAATATCTTGAAATGTGAGATATCTGTGGTACACTCTTGAAAGACTAGACAAGAAATGCAGTTGAGTCAACAAAGATATCAACATGATGCATGTTAGGCTAAGTATTAACATACAGGCACTAGACTATAAATAATTGCGTGTGGGTGTGACGAGTTACCTTATGACCAGGCATTAACTGTTGAAAGGTCACCTGAGAAGGCCTTGACCTATAGTCACTTCATTAAGTTGTTTCTTAGCAATGATTACATACTCATACAGTGTTATAAATGCATGTCATAACAGACAGATTTATCATAAAACTATATGCAAAGAATGAGGCCATGTCATAATTAGTTTTCACTGCATGGTGAGAGAGAGAGAGATAAAGAGTGGGGGCAGTATTCACTTATTTATATGAGTTAACACTTGTACAACCATTAGATAAACACTGCTGGTCATGGCAAACTACAATATTCTTGTATCGGTTTTGAAAAGCAACCAGCTGTTGGGCATTGCATTCAGTTTCCAGCAAATTTGATCGAATTCGCTGAGAATTTTCGTAGAATAAGGTTCAAATTAACCAAAGTTCAAACTTTGCTCTTTAAATGATAATTAGCCAGTAATTAATAAAGCATTGCTTTTTTTACCTTAAAATTTCATTTCACTTTTTAAGGAAAACAACCGGAAAGTCCAATACCCAAAGTCCGCAAAACTATTGACACTTTCCTCTTTTTTGATAGGAAATGCCAATGAAAATTATCAAAAACATAGGTATTGAATAATTGCAGAGTTTAAAAAAAAAAAAAACTGCCTAAAGAAAGATGCCACAACAAACTGGCATTGATATCTTAGTTACATTGCCACTTATGACATGAGAGAGACAGCGTTAAGGACTTACCTAAATGGATTATATCTGTGCAAACGTCATCTAAAAACTGCTGGTCATGGGAGACTATGAGAAGTGTCTTCTTCCAGTTTTGAAGGTAACTTTAGAGACGAAGAAAAAAGCGGCTCGTCAGTAAAACCTGACCTTAATCAAGTCTCGTTATATTATTATTATGTGAGAATTATGAGACCCTTTTGACTTGATGGTGATATCATGCATCACATGACGATCAATGACAATCTTGTGGAAGGAAGAAACTTTTAAACCTAATTCGAGCATTTCATCGACCACCAAACACAGTTAAGCAGAATGTTGGAAAGCCTGGACTAACCTGTCCAGCCAAATGACAGCATTGAGGTCGAGATGGTTGGTAGGCTCATCAAGTAATAACAGAGTTGGTTCCATGAAAAGAGCTCTGAAGTGGTAAAACAAGGAAAGAGCAAAAGGTTAATTCAGAGAGACAGAGAGAGAGAGATATGTTTCCCTTTCCTCCCATTTATTGGTTCTTTATTTTCTCCCCCTACCTTCCCCATACCTTCCCCCTACCTTCCTCCTACCTTCCCCCTACCTTCCTCCTACCTTCCCCCTACCTTCCCCCTACCTTCCTCCTACCTTCCCCCTACCTTCCCCCTACCTTCCTACTACCTTCCCCCTACCTTCCTCCTACCTTCCCCCTACCTTCCCCCTACCTTCCTCCTACCTTCCCCCTACCTTCCCCCTACCTTCCTCCTACCTTCCCCCTACCTTCCCCCTACCTTCCTCCTACCTTCCCCCTACCTTCCCCCTACCTTCCTACTACCTTCCCCCTACCTTCCTCCTACCTTCCCCCTACCTTCCTCCTACCTTCCCCCTACCTTCCTCCTACCTTCCCCCTACCTTCCCCCTACCTTCCCCCTACCTTCCCCCTACCTTCCCCCTACCTTCCCCCTACCTTCCTCCTACCTTCCTCCTACCTTCCCCCTACCTTCCCCCTACCTTCCTCCTACCTTCCCCCTACCTTCCCCCTACCTTCCTCCTACCTTCCCCCTACCTTCCTCCTACCTTCCCCCTACCTTCCTCCTACCTTCCCCCTACCTTCCTCCTACCTTCCCCCTACCTTCCTCCTACCTTCCCACTACCTTCCCCTACCTTTCCCCAACCTCACTATAGCATCATTTACCACTTGAAGGACAGCATCATGCCTAGCTCTGTGAATGGGTACATATCCACACAGTCCTTCCCTCTAACCAATGAAACACACCAAACAACTAGGTCTTAGCCAGATTACTTGGACAGACTTTGCAAAACAGATATGAATTCATTCCCATTGCTAAATGCCGTAAAGGCACACACATTGTCTAATCAGATGAGAATTCGCAGTGTAGTGTTTGATAAGAGATTTAATAAGAGGCGACTATTAACCTTGCTAACGAGACCCTCATTCTCCAACCTCCGGAAAAGTCCTTGGTAGCCTTAGCTTGCATTGGAACAGTGAAACCAAGACCCTGCAGGAAGAAAAAAAATATATAGAAGAAAAACTCACAAACATTTATCAGTTTATCACAGGGATCTGGAATGTTATTGTACTGTTATAGGGAGCCTGTGAGAAATGTAGGAAGTTGAAAGGTTGGTTTCAAAATTCATTTTTGTCCTGTTAAACTAAACAGTAAAGAAATGAAGTATTAATGACTTTTCTTTTAACAGTTTTAAACTGAGTGTTTGAGCCTCTCACTCACCGCTAATATCCTCCGCGCTCTGGATTCGGCCGAATCCGCACCGATAGCTTGCAGCTCTTCGTAAACCTGAAAAAAATAAAAACCTTGTAGACGTCAGCTAGGTTGAATGTCTCCTAGTTTGACATCACTTCCATTAGAATCAAAACACATTACAACAGACTAATTTATATATAAGGTAGTAGCCGAGGCTAACAGCAAATAGCAGCAGGGTCCCTAGCACCAAATGGATGTTTCACTGTTTTCATTTCGGCTATTGCAGAGTAGAGCACCCAAAACTGCTAGGAAGGAGTAAATTCTGTCATCAAGGAACTTTATCCTCTCCTATTTCTTCAAATTAAATCACAAACCTCGCTCATTTATCCGTGGCAGTTCCACCTCATCAAAGCCCACCCATATTTTTTTTGGCTTCTTCACACCCTTATAGAGAGTAGCATTCAACCGATTGCTTCAGATCTTGAATTCAGTATGGTTAATCCAGAAACTCCAAATTTACGATGTACCGTTCCGTCGAAAATTGTTGACTATAATCGAGTTGGATAGCACCCTAAACACTTTACTCCACGTCATGAGAGGTGACAACTGTGCGACTATGTGGAGCAATTTATCGCTCATGGATGCTCTTCTTTCAACAATGAAACCATCAACTCCCTACTCCTAGATCCTTCGACTTACCTCCTCCAACCTCTTAGAATTACTGTCGTCTCCAGCTTCACCATCTGCGATTAGTTTCTTCTCCTGAAATGAGAAAATAGAAAAGAAAAAGAATTAAACAAATCCACATATATCGGAAGTGCATATTACGTCAAAGTCGGATAGGCTTACACCCTACATGACACTTGATATATGGCAAGCCAAAGGCGACAAAAAACGTATTACTCATCTTAACTGAAATCTGTTCTCTTTCATCTGCTTCCCCATCTGAGACCAAATGACAACAATTCTACTTTAAACTGACATCTGGACATGCAGCCACGACTTCCCTCCACTTGGCATACTTTACCACCTGGGAAGAGGCTTTACAGGGAGTGGGGGTGGTGAGGGGGGGGCAAGAGGGGAAGGGTTGTTGACAAGTCTGGCAATCCAGTTCAATTCATCTCACTCTATTTATTTAAGGTGTCGCTCCTTTAGGTCATAACATTCTCATATCAATGAAAACTTTAACTTGATTTGTCACCTTTGACCTTGTAGGTATTTTCCCTTATTTCTTTTCCTTTTCCTGAGGGGTGAGTTTTGTGCTTTGCACACAGCTCCAACAGGGTCATAGTCCATTATATTTACCTATCTCCAAGATAAAGGCAAACTCTATTAAAGCTAAACATTGTCAAGCATGAGTGACTATTGCTGTTAACGTGCCCCTGTATGATAACAGTTAGATGCAAAACTCTTAGCGGATGCCAGCTAAGAGGATTGATTTAACATGACGAGAGCATATAATCATTCGCTAATTGGTCAAATTGCGTCTTTCAGAGTAATCTCTCTACCCCTGTCCTCAAGTAACTAAATTACAGCTATTTCTTCACTCACCTCAGCTAAGAGTTTTAACCTCTTTTTGTCAGCTTTAAGCACTGACTCAAACGCAGGAGTATCATCGGCTACAACCTCTGAGGAATACGAAAAAAAAAAAAAAAATGAAGCGAAGAGAAAATTAGATACTGACTTTAAGAAGTTAATAATGTTCTCTCCTCATTTCACCCTTCAAAAAGAAGCTATCCACTAACTCAAATGAAATGTGGGACATTTATACTACCACAATGAATAGTACTTCACCATTCTGTGGCCCTGAAATCTCCCCGCCACAGGAGGAGTGGCAATGCCATTCCATGTGACGCCATCAATCTAGCATTATTTGAGCATGGTCAGCTGGTTACATTTCACCCAGCAAACCTTACCCGGAATGCATCCCAAACCCCCCCAAACGAGTTTCATTCCGAACCATCGTGCGATGCGACACACCACGCTGTCAGATATGGTCGATTGAACGTAACCTGTTTCGGCTTAGTACGTGTTCTGTATGTGTCCAAATCTTCACTTTCCTATTAGAGGCTTCATCTTGATAAATTCTTGAAATGATGATGCATTTGCAACGTTTGCTTAAATAACTTTCAAATATTCTTTGCATTTAGAATTTCATCAAAACCAAAACTTTGCTATACAGTTAAGTAATAGCATCCTGAACTAAACAGTCCAAAAAGACATGTTTGCTGTTTCACCCCTCGCTACCCCTCCCCTACTCCCATCCAACTCATCTTCATTGGAAAATCTAACACATCTCTGTTAACTTGTACTGTAACTGGTGAATATTTTGAATAATAGCTTTTAATCTACAATACAGTTAGAGAAAAAGAAGACAATTTTTCTTCATTTTTTGAAATGGCAAATCAATCAAATTTTGACAAAAAAGGGAGAAGCCATTTTGCCTTTAGACAGAAAGCAGGGAAGGGGAGGGGGATAACTGGTAACAAAACGCCCATAGTGTCCCTCATGTCAACGGCTATAGCGCAATGAAATGAAGATTATTTCGAAGAGGAAAGACTCTCACCTTGTTCACAGAGTAACACGTCTATATTTGGTGGAATAGCCATCTTTTTGCTGGCTATATGGGATAATAAGGTTGTTTTCCCCATACTGTAGAGTACAATAGTAAAAAAAAAGCAGTTATATATAGTTAAATCATGAAGAAGCAGGGTTCTTTTGAAATAGAATCCAAGTAGATAAGCTTCTGTGAAAGAATGGGAAAACATAAATTGATTTTCTTCAGCTATAACAAAATGAACTAATAGAGTATAACTATAAGTAGTGTAAAGTATAATGTATTGATACATTTCAAATGACAGCATGTGCAGTTTTTAAATCTATCTGAGCTGGTAGGAGTTTTGCTGTTGGCACAGTTCTCTGGAAGCATATTCTCTATTGGATGGTTGCACAAAAATGACGTCAACAGACCCTCTTCATGTTTTAAATTAATTAAGGACTTGCAAGAGGACTTGCATTTCTCATCAGTCATATATTAATGTTGTCATTTTCAACATTATATTTTGAATTATGCCAAGTTATATTCACAAATTATTTTGATTCCCTCAATAAGAGAGTTGGATGCTCTCTATTTTTAATGAATTATTAACTGTCTTAATTCAATACACAATAGAGTGTGTCCCCACAAACTGAGTAATTTATTTACTTTCAATACGCAAAGCTGTGTGTCCCCACAAACTGAGTAATTTTATTTACTTTCAATACACAAAGCTGTGTGTCCCCACAAACTGAGTAATTTTATTTACTTCCATTTGCAAACCTTACAGAGTTGTGATTAACGTCATCGGTCCTGTTGCAATTTTTGGCTTCAATTAATGGTCTACTATAGTATCATGAGACTGTAGGACATCCAAGACAACATTCAACGATTAACCATCGCCAACTCATTGCAGATTGCGGCCTACAAATGTACTGTCAGTAGTAACAGTAACAAATGGAGAAACCTAGTCTCAGTTTAGTGGACAAACTATGTAAACCCTAACAGTAATAGAAACAACAACAAAACAATAACAACAATGATAATCATAACAATAAGTCTTATATGGCACAGAATCCACACGAAACAGGTTTCTCAATGCTCTTCACAAATGCCAAGTTTAAGCGACCTAATTAATAACACTTTGAAAAAAGAAGAGTTCCTGATTGTGAACCTGACATTACTGGTAACAACACTGTACTCTTCTCTTAAGATAATCTTGTTTCTTAATTCTCCAGCATGCATGTACTTACCCATTAGGGCCTACCAGCCCGTACCTCCTGCCACTGGCGATGGTCAAAGATGCGTTTACAAACAAATCTTTGCCGGCTGCCGATATAGAAAATTTTTCGATCTGAAGGGGGAAGAAAAAATGAGGACATGTGATCAAAACTCATGTACCAAGCCATGGTGCAAGTGTCAATCTATGGGTATATATTGAGCAAAATTCACGAAAACAGCATATTTTTCAATGGGAATATTAGTAATTGTGAATCCAATTCTACCATCTACATAGGCAGAATACCAAGCAAGGGTGCAAGTTCCAATCTGATGGTACTAATCAACTCATGATGGATTGAATGACAACAGATCACACCAGACCAGACAAGACCATCCTCAGATTACATCACACAATATATACGCAAATTACAATATTTTTCAACTCAGATAAACAGAGAAAGCCAATCTCATTGTATCATCGAAACAACTGACAAGTGATGTCTTGTTCACTCACATCACTAATCACCTGTTTTATCCACTTACATGATATCACAACCAAGCATGTGATATCACGTTCAGGCACATCGGATCACATTCATTCACATGGCCGAGCACATAACATCACATCACAAGTGATCACCTCCACACATACCAATCCAAAACATACTCTCTGGTAACTTCAGGATCTGTTGAAAACTTACATCAGGTACTGAAAGTAATGATAGACACTTATTCCTGTATCTTCAGCAACTCTGCTAAAAGTATAGTGAAACTGTTAGCAAACAATTCCTGTATCTTCAGCAACTCTGCTAAAAGTATAGTGAAACTGTTAGCAACCAATTCCTGTATCTTCAACAACTCTGCTAAAAGTATAGTGAAACTGTTAGCAACCAATTCCTGTATCTTCAGCAACTCTGCTAAAAGTATTGTGAAACTATTTTCAAGTAATTACTGTATCTTCAGCAACTCTGTTCACAGTCTTGTGAAACTGTTTTCAACTAATTCCTTTACCTTCAAGAACTCTGCTCAAAGTATAGTGAACTGTTATCAACTACTTCCTTGTATCTTCAGCAACTCTGCTCAAACTGTTAGCAATTCATTCTTGTACCTTCAGCAACTTTGCTCAACATATAGTGAGCTATGGATATAACAAACCTTGATATCTGTAGCATTTTCTAAGAGAGCACCCTTTGCATGTGACTCCTGCTGCGAGAGAGAAAACTGACCGAGGTCTCCCTCCATTGCCTTCATCTGTTGCATCATCAGTTCCTGAGGGGGGGGGGGGGAAGCAGATAACAAAAAATGACATACTGGCATAGAGGAGAAACAACACCTATGTTGCACAACATTAACGTTCTGTCCTCATTTCACCCTTCAAAAAAGAAGCTTTCCACTTACTCAAATGAAATGTGGGACATTTATACTACCACAATGAATAGTACTTCACCATTCTGTGGCCCTGAAATCTCCCCGCCACAGGAGGAGTGGCAATGCCATTCCATGTGACGTCATCAATCTAGCATAATTTGAGCATGGTCAGCTGGTTACATTGCACCCAGCAAACCTTACCCAGAATGCATCCCAAACCCCACCAGTTTCATTCGGAATCATCGTGCGATGCGACACACCACACTGTCACAATATATGGTCGATTGAAAGTAACCTGTTTCGGCCGAGCGCAGTCGATCGCAGTACGTATTCTGTATGTGTCCAAATCTTCACTTTCCTATTGTACGCTTCTTCTTGATAAATTCTTGAAATCATGATGCATATGCAAACGTTAGCTTTCAAATGTTCTTTGCATTTAGAACTTCATCAAAACGAAACTTTGCTATACAAATATTTGTTTTCCTCAGCGAATAAGTGAGTTTAACATTATTGATAGAAAACAATAACGTTTTCACCTGACTTGGCACGATGACATCATTCACTCTGCTGTTGTTGCCAGATGCAATCAGCAAATAACCATCAAATTTGAAAATTTCACATCTTCGTCTTACAAAATGCTATGCGGATGTGGTTTTGACTCAAAGATGCAGAAATATTTCAAAACTTTTTAGTACGCAATCAGCTTCTTCGGCCACCAGCAATGTCCCTTTAAATGACACAGACGTCCTACACGCTGTCACCACTTGACACTTTTTGCTATAATATTAAGACCAAGACTGCTACAGATTCCAACTGACCTTCTTCTTTTGTTTCTTCTTCTCTTTCCTGCTCATGGGTTTCTCCTCTTTTTCGGCTTTCGTCCTCTCCTGCTCCTCCAAGCTCTCCTTCTCCTCGACATCTTCCTCCTCGACTTCCTCGTCCACCTCTGCCGGAACAGAACAAACACAAAAATAACTCGGTTAAGGGAAGGCGATCGATATGAAAAATTCTCTCCCTTTACGTGCTCGACATCTGGGACGGGGGGACTTGAAATTTGAATATAGCAATGGTTTGTTAAAACATGTCAAATTTAGTGGCTACTTTTTGTGTCCACAGTTGCTGGAGTGCAAGAAATGTTTGCCCCTGATGGGGTGTAAAAATGTACAACTAGTGTATCCTATGGTACATTGTATTACCTCTGTCAAACAAGGGTTCTTACTTGGTAGCTCCATTCCAACAAGAGGACACCAAAAGGATGACCTCCCTTTGACCTCCCCTTGACCTCCCTTTGACTAAACTGAAAATAATTTTGACCTTGTCATATGAAGTCAATAGAGTGTATGTGTTACCTTATCCGTTTTCCTGTGATGCTTCTAAGGAGTTGACTCACTGTGTGACATGCTTAACTAAGTAGTCCAGCCACTTTAACTGATGGAACTATGAAATAGCTCTCCAAAACTATTAATGGCACTGAAATATCCTCTAGTGGTTCAAACCATTCAAAATTAATTACTTGGCCTTTTAAGTCATTCTTTATGTAGTAAGTGAAATGAAGCTGTTATTTAAACCATCACCCCGACCCCTCTTACCATTTTCTTGTTCTTTTATTGCTGGGACTGGTTGTTCTATTTCCTTGTTATCTTCAGGAGAGAGAAAAAGAAGAAAACATTTATCAAACAAGAAGATAGTTTGCATTAAAAAGAGAATGATGGCATGATCAGATTATTCCATGATGAGGTTAATAAGTGTCACCCATTCCTCTTTATTTTCTTGATACAACACTTTCATCAAACTACCACAAAGACTTACAAATATATATATTAGAGCAATTTCAGTTCTCAACTCAGATTATTCCCTTTCCTAGTTTGGGCTGTGGGGGGGGGGGGGGTGGTGTTTGGCATGTGTTTTCAATGTCAAATTTCAAATTGCTCCCTCTTTTTGTTTTTTTCTAGTATTTTTTAGAGAGGAAAAGTAGTCTTCCAGAGTTCTATTTAATTTATTAACACACAACACAAACTCAACCATCATTATTGGTCTATTTTTGCTGGTTCGATTCCTGCCTAGTTCATTACGTTGTGTCCTTGGGCAAGATGCTTTATCTCAATTGCCTCTCTCCACCCAGGGATTAAATGGGTACCTGTGAAGGTAACTTGTCATTGGGCGCAGTACATAACTGCAGCCATCTGGAGGGATTGTCTCTGGGAGAGGTTATCATTGACCAGGGGTAATATAACGTCTGTAAAGCGCTTTGAAACCTATCGCTGGTATAAAGTGCTATATAAATAGAACATTATTATAACCATGTATCACTTCACACCAGTTTTGCCCAAGATAATTATGACAATCGTCGGTAGAAACTTGACAATCTTTTGCTAGATAACTCCCAACAGGATTCAACTAAAGCTGGTAAGATTCCTCAGCAGTTAATGATAATACTTTCCCAATTCCTATATGCAAATTAGGCTAGCCACTGTACATCACTCACCATGAGAGAGCAGTACAATCTTTCGGTTTATTGCTAGTTTTTGTCATTTTTTTATTTTGTTTTCCCCTCAAACTTTCAAGATGCTGCCTCAAGACTTTATTTAACACATCTGCTGTGAGATAAAACAGAGCAAACCAGCAATACAGAATGGCAGATCCCGTTCAACTGATGATGATGACCACAGGAGTTACTCCACAAACACAACCTGCCGGGTGAAAGATGACTTAAAAGATCGTACCTTTACTCTCTTCCTCCACATTTGGTTCGTCCTCTGGCTCTGCTTCAGGTTCCATTTCATCCAAAAATGCAAACTTATTTTTCTTTTTTCCTTTCTTCTTTCCTTCTGTTTTCAAGAAAACACCAAACAGAGACTCTAAATATGAATTATCGCAAAATGACAGAACAAAATAATAAAATAAATAAAGACATGAAAACCCAAATACCCCCCCCCCCCACCAAAAAAAAATGACAATCCATTTTAGTCTAGAATCCTCTTTGGTAAGCCCATTTCTTAAATTTTTTGGTTTCTGTTTTAAATTAACGAAAGAAATCTTTCAAGTCCTACTATCTCTATAGTGGTAAATTATTTTAATTTTATTGTTGTTCCTAAACGTTCACTAAAATTCAGGGTTCTTACTTCCATGAAGTTTTGCAGTTTGGTTGGGCTGTTTATGTTAAAAAGACTATTAAATATACAACAATGGAAGCTATGGCTCCCTGCTGCAAGAGTAAAATCGCCTGGGACGAGGACATTTTTGGCCATCTAAACAGGATTAAGTCGTGACAGCCAAAGTTCAATCAATAAAATATTCATGTTCTGTGTTTGACAATTTTTTCCTACCTGGCAATTTCATCTACGGATCCTTTTCCCCTACCCCTACTTACTTTTCTCCGGATCTTCTTTCTCTTTTACTTCTTCCTCTTCTGGCATTTCGTCTTCAATGCCCAGACCGGCAAATTTGTTGCTTACGGCTTCCGCCTCCTGCTCATTACCTTGTCCTTTTATCTTCTTATTTTGGGGTTCTGTATAGAAAACAATCGTTAACATTTTAAAAAAATTAATTATATTTCTTGAGGCATTTATACGTCTGAGATCGGCAAACGATGCCACAGACACAACACTTATATTTTTAATGCCAAAGTATCGGTGTGTCTACACACTGCAAAATGAAAACCCCCAATGATGACTAAAAGATGAAAATAAAATAAAAAAAGCCACAGAATCTAGGATGTGAGGAATGACATTGACATTTGAAGGAGCTCCTATGATGAAAAGGATCTGTAATAGATCCTGTGAATAACAACAGAAGGGATACTAACTAGTCTCCTCCGAGGGCTTTTCTTCCTCCTTGTCCTCTTGCTCATCATCATCATCTTCATCTGGGATATCACCAGCTTCATCCTCTAAGAGGTGAGCAAATTTATTGGAATCGTCTCGGCCACCTTTCTTCCCCTTCTTCTTATTTTTCGATGGTACTACAAGGAAGCCACAGAAAATATGATTTTTTTCAGCAATCTCAGGTTGAGACCATTTTTGGCAACATATAGATTCTTAGTGAAAAAATTCATTTTGCATCACAACAAAGTAAGAGACGTAACCGTAAATTACACAGATACGGAGTTACGGAGTTAATTAAATCAACATACAGAGGCTTGCTACACCTCTCTGATGAGCTCAAGATTGCTCGCGTAGGATCTTGTCTCCTGCTAGCACGGAATGTCAGACAATTTTGGAATCAATTTGACTGCTTTGTCATCACAGCGCACATTAATGTCAAGACACCATAGGCTCTCTACATAGGAATTGCATATTTGACAAATCTCCTTGTCAAATATGTGGTAGTGAAATAATGAAAAAATCTAGTGTTTAACTTTGCATGGCAATGTTGAAGGATCATGAATTTTACCTTTCACAAAATATTCAAGTAACACAGTTGCGTGTAATGATTGAGCATGTTTCAATTGTGAGGTATGGAGTATCTCGTCCTGTCACATGCCAAGTTTCACTGAAGTGCCATGGACTCAAATTGGAACAGAAGTTGGAGTAGGTTCCGACTAGACTCAGACTAGGAGAGCTTTCTGCAAACTTAAAGGCCCACAATCCAGCATTCTCTTCCACGAGGACCGAGCCACGACCCACCTGAACTCCGCCTTCATGATTGAAGAATTTTTGTGCCCTAAACGTAGGACGTGCACAACAATTTGCGGACCTTCAGACTAGAATCTTCTGGTCTACCATCTGAAGTCTACATGTGAAGCAAACTAGCCAATATGCAGTTATCTCACTGTGCACGATGCCAAGGTCAATACTAACTCCAGGGAGCACTGAATTAAACAGTCTTACCCATCAGAGGATGGAGGTACTCATCATAAATGACTTACACTGAGTTACATCTTCATCTGAACTATCTCCGCCTCCGAGGTTCGCCAGAGGATCGATGTCATCTTCATCTTTGTCGTCTACAATCTGTTTCTGCTGCTGCTTTTTACTCTTCTTGTCTTTCTTTTTTGCTGAAAATGAAAGATTAAAGATAAAATTCAAATTCAGAAGAGAAAACTTTCTCATCAAATAACCTTTCTCAATCCTACAGAGGGTTAAAGTACCGACCCTTTCGTGGGATTTTTTCCTCAATTCCAAGCATGACGGTTCTAGGTACAGATTGTGCATGACTAGTTACATACAAATTGGCAACAGAAAGAGGTAAAGAATGATGTACATGTTTTAGTCTTTGAAAGATATTTATAACACAAACCAATTCCCATTAACATAAAGCCGTTAAACAAGTCTAAAATATTTACGATAAAATGGATAATACTTAAAAAAGTAATCAACCAATGAATGTAAAACGGATACCTCAAAACTTTGGTTTTTAAGTGAAATCGCAAATGATTGACACAGAGATGACATATTTGTCTAAATTCTATCGTAAGGATGAATGTTTATGCGATCATTGTACCAAAAGAAACTCAGAGGTACAGACAATACGAATGATGAATCGCTCAACTTGAGGATCATGAGATCAAGTTCTGAGTTTTTTGCATATATTGGTGAACATCTATAGTCTTGCAGCTCAAAATCAAAGACAAGAATTATTTCTATTAACATTTGCTTTGCACATTTTCAGTAACATATTAAAAAGGTGCTTTTAAGATTCCTTCACTTGTTTATATCCACTGATAGAGCAGAATTTATTTTATTAATAATTCCTTTACATATTTGTTATTATAAAGGAGCTTCTAAGATTCCTACACTAGTTTTTAATCATATATCTAGAGCAGAATTTTTTGTTATTAATATTCGTCTTGATATTTCGAGTTTCATATTAAAAAGGTGCTTCTAAGATTCCTACGCTTGTTTTTATCCAGACTGAGATAGAGCAGAATTTCTCTTATTAATATCTCTTTTGCACATTTTCAGAAACATATTGTAAAAGGTACTTCTAAGATTCCTACGCTAGTTTACATTCACAGATAGAGCAGATATAGGATAAGGTATGGTAAAGATCTTACAATTACCACTCTATCATTAACGTGGGCCGATTAAGGGAAAAACTCCTGTCACCTTTTAAAAATGAAATATGACACCTTTCATGGTATCTATACACTATTTTCCCCCACAGTTTGCACCAGTGATACCCCCTGTTATTTTCTTGTCACAAAAACATTGCCAAGAATGTATTCGCATGTACAAATTTGTTCTCCAAATAAGTCCCGCAGATGGTCTCCTGCAGTTCAACTCTTCATATAGACTTTGGGTACGGTAGTTCAATGATGGGGGAAGCCTGGCCTTCTAATCCAAGCCCCTTAAACTCCTCAGAGATAGACACTGACCTTTCTTTGCTTGGCCCTGTGTTTGAGCATTCTCTTCTTGTTCTGTCACATTTGGCTTAGAGTCTCCCTTTGTGTCTCCATCGTCCCATTCCTCATCTTTAGTGTTGCGCCCTCCCTTGTTCTTGTTTTTCGGCATTTTGTATTATTTGGCGATGTGTCTTATAGCTAAAACCTGCAGAGTAGAGAATTTCCATCAAAATTAAGCTACATTCTAAAATTTATTCTCGCAATTAGCATAAAATATTTTTATTATATGTTTATCCTTTGCAAAATAAAGTATTTCATTGAATGTCCCAGTACTGAAGATTTAAACTTAATAAATCAAAATTGATCTTTGGAAAATGTGAGCATCAAAAGTTGAATTGGAAAATTTATAGTGAGGACTATTCTGGTACGGTATGTAATACGACACTTTTGGAAATTTGATCACATGACTCATCATTAGAAGTTTGCTTTCAAGTTTCTCAAGGTAATTTTTCAACAATGAAGTTAATTTGCAAAACTAGATCCAAATCATCACTATCCAGTAACATTTTTTTCTTTACTTAAATGTCAATCAATGTTTCATCACAATATTGTAGACCTAGGCTAGATTTTTATAACACATGGCAAAGCTAGAGATGTGAGAATTTGATTAATTTATTTGCAAAGAAGTACAATTTGCCTGGTCAAGGTCTTAAAGTTAAGGGAGTGATTTAAACCAACCATTACAGCAAATTTTGTGAATATATTTTAGTTTGTAAAGTAGTAACCATCAGTTAGCCAACTTGGGCTCAGTTGCACTTAGTTATATACTCAAAAATCTTTTTAAAAATTTATTTAGCCAACAATATGCTTTTTTGCCTCAAATTTCAACTGTTACCATACCAGGGTTAGGCCAATTTATATTTTGTCTCATGACAAGGATAGGCCTAGGCCTACTGTATGTAGTTATATTTCTGGTATTTCTTCCCTATTACTACAACCTAGGTGCCATCACGACCTAAATTGGTATCAATGATTTGAAATAATATGGACCTTGTGGAACCGGTACAGCATTTCGTGCCGAAAATTTGTAAGTCGAGGCCTAAAATTATATTAATGCGACCTAGCCTAGTAGTAATAACAATAAAGGCCTTGTCTAGGCCTAGGCCCTAATGTCAGCCTAAGTTCCAAACGTTATATACCCAGGAAGTTTCCATGTGTTGTCCTATCTACAACCATTCCGCTACTATCTTACGATAATAAGTAATAAGTAATATCATTAAATATTCCTACAGTTTCATATTGAGATAATGAAATAAAATTGAAAATGAAAGATACAATGAACACACTTTTTCCTTCTTTCGCGGTAAAGTAGACGCTTCTTCAGCAAACGCAGCTTGTGTATTTCGCAATAAACATGAAATACATGTGTCAACGGTTTGGGGGCAGTGTCTTAACTACAAGTGTTTCACACTTTTTATGCCCGCCCATTCGCCAAATATGCGAGTAGATATTACATGAAGACTATACTAAGTAGGCGTGGTAAAGTGAAACGTAGACCTGTAACACTTACAACTTACGTGACATTGGACGTATCATTTGTGCGACATCAGTTTAGCTTCAACACCACAAACATGAGAAAATTGAAGTATCACGAGAAGAAACTTCTCAAGAAAGTTGATTTTATTTCTTGGGAAGTGGATAACAACCTTCATGAAGTGAAGGTAATGAGAAAATACCACATCCAGAAACGAGAAGACTACACAAAGTAAGGACCGACCAATTTATTCCCGACATATGTTTACTGTATTGTTAATAATAGGTTAGGCTAAGCCAAAGTCTTACCTTAGCCTACCGTATCATAGACCTTGCCTAAGTTTACCAGAAGAAGTTACTGTGCCTCAGTCTGGGAGTGTGACTCAAGCCATATGTAGGGCCTAAGTCCTATTCCTAGCATAGTAATTATGGTGAATTTCAGTCAGTCCATAGTAGGCCTCGTTTTAAAATGCTCAGAAATTAACAAACCTAGGCCGTCAGCCTTTTCAGCTAAGTACTGTTAGTGTTACTACTAGTGTTACTTATTTAGTGTTGGCATAAATGTACTAGTAGTACTACTACTAGTGCTAGGCTATCCTAGAGTAGAAAAATATGCCCAAGTAACGTTGCTCCTAGTGATCAAATGTTAGGAATAGTGATGTGATCTGTCAATAAATTGCTTCCAGGTACCCGTATGCTAATTTTGGACAGTTCCCCGAGTACTTATACATATTAAGATTGTAAACAACTATTCATGTCATCAGTTCAATGATTTATACACTCTGGTACCGACATCAAGAAGGCATCGAATGACATCAATGTGGCTATAACTATAATGGCTATATGTGGCTGAGGCTATAATGAAATTGTTTCTTTTCCAGGTATAATAAGCTCAGTCGCCATGTACGAGTCCTTTCAGAAAAGATCAAACAATTAGAGCCCAAGGATCCATACAGAATCCAAGCAACCTCTCAGCTTCTAGATAAATTGTAAGTCATTTCATTGTTAACTTTCAGATCATTTTCTTTTATATTTCTACTTTAAAATATTATTGCTTGTTAGATTTTTTGTGTTTGAAGCTAACTTTTATATGCTCATGTAGAAAATATTATTTGTCAGACCATAATTCTAGCAAATCTGGCATATTACTGATGACTGGTTCTGCTTAATAATAATAGTACTAGTTTGGTTAACTGACCAGAGAGCAAGCTTGTTGATTTGAAAGTTAGCTTGTCAAGTTGGAAGAAAAATTGGTAGCCTACATGTATGAAAAATTCAACTAATTAATGTTCAAAAACTAGTATTTCATATTGTTACCCGTAACATTTATGACTTACCTCAAGACATGGACATGTAAGTGTGGAACCTTTATGAATGAGCAAGATACATCAGTAGAGACATTCAGTTTTGAGCACCTTCTGTGAAGTTAACGTTAAATCGCTGTTTCAACTATTTTGGCTAATAAGGTACAAGATGGGCCTAATTGCAACAAAGAGTAACTTGGAAAACAGTATGAAAGTCACAGCCTCGTCGTTCTGTCGAAGGAGACTCCCCGTGGTCATGGTTCGGTTACACATGGCCCAGACGGTGAAGAATGCTGTGGAGTACATTGAACAGGGACACGTCCGGGTCGGTCCAGAGTTAGTCCTTGATCCTGCTTTTTTGGTGACACGGTTTGTGAATTTTTGTATTTACTTCAGTAATATTTATTCCAGGTATTGAGTTCAAATTCAATGCTACTTGATACTTAAATACCATAACATGCAAGTCCAATACCCCTGACTATAGGTCCCTTTGATATGAAATGATGTCTACTGTATGTTGCAAAGTGTTTGGGCGATGAAATGTGGAGCAGGGATGGAACCAGTAACTACTGGTTTATCAACCTAAGTTTAGGTGGATAATTTATCAAAGAATTTTCTTCGTTTCAAAGAACCCATACGTTTATAATTTTCTATATCGATAAATGTCTCCCTTACATTTTTTTGGGCAGTCTAGACCAATTGCCAATACACATTTTATGATTTCAAAATGTTAATGCCTCCTTACAAGAAACTTTGAAACCTTGCTTTTCTACAGAAATTTGGAAGACTTTGTGACTTGGACAGACACATCCAAAATCAGGAAGCACATCATGGAATATAACCAAGAGGTAGGTGCAGATTGTATTCAGAAGGATTGAGTTGGTGTAATTTGCTCTAGATGATAAAAGAAAATAATTTGTAGGAAAATTGGAATATGTTTTAAGTCAATCTTATATGTCAGAAGTAACAATTTTCAAACAGAAAGTGAATGTTTATGATGGTTAATTTGTTCACAATGTACAGAATGTTGTTTACCTTTTGTCAAACTTTTGATGGTAAAGATTTCTTCAGCGATGAATAAATTAATAAATTTCATTTGTCATCTTTTACAGCGGGATGACTTTGACTTCTTTTGAGGCAGTGATCGTCTCATTTCAGTGGAGTCAACAATGGATGGAGATGGATGCAGAATAAGGGGAGATGGATTAAAAGTATGATGCCTCTCTCTTTACTCTGAATAGTTGTTGGCCTGGAGGAGAGAGCAGGGTTCCACCAGTCAAAAGTTGTCCTATATTCGCTGGGAATATTCCAAAAATGTTCTCATTTTGGAGAATTCTCAGATGTGTATGTTGGTGACACGAAAATACAAGTATGTGATGGTTTTGTTGACTGGAGTGTGTGAGAGGTCTGCACTTGTCCACAGCAGATGTTAAAAACCACAACGGTTTGAATTGTGACATCAGAAAACAATTGTGTAACCTTGAACAGTGTCAAACATCTTTATATTTGTTGTCTAACAGATGAATAATGGCACCTTTGCATAGGTTATTCATTTGTTATCATTTTGGTGAGGGAAATCCAAGTTTCCAATATCTTTGCATTCATTGATAAGAACATTTGGTATGTACTACATAAATAGGAATAAGTTCTAAGGGAGACCTGGCAGCTATGTTGATCCCAAACAGGTTCAAATGCTATAATGACTGTTTACCTTATCAAACAGTACAAACTACCCATGATGCTGTGACAGTTTGATATTGATATATTAGAAGGTGAAATTTGATATTTAAACTTGGTTTTTAAACTTATGCAAGGACTGAAGTTTAATATTCAACTTGATTTATATTGTTGCCCGGTGGTGGGGGGGGGGGTGGTGCTACAAGTGGAGGGAGCACATGTTACTGCACCTGGTGTGATTATTGCTGCAGAATATTTTTATCTTGATAACCAACCCATGTCACGTTCTCTTAGCAGAATCTGAGGCTAACGTAATAAAGAAGGAAAATATACTGAATATTGTTCTTTCCCTCTCTCGCTCTCTTGTTTTTTGTGGGTTATCTTTTATTACAAAATACAAAAGGAATTTTCTGCATATAAACAATCAAAATACAAAACTACAAAATAATGAATATTTTCAGTTAATATTGACCAAGAACTGCAGGGTGGCTGCCAACCCTCCCATCGTACATAGAAATGAGAGTTTCAAATCGGTTCGGTTTCCCTTCCTGGGTCACGGCCGAAAGGACGGGATCGGTGGCACTCTTCGGCAGAGGGTAAAAAGCCTGCATGGTCTTTTGCTTTTGTTTCTGATTTAGGACCCTGCCCTGCGATTGGAGTAACCGATCGTTCGCCTCTTGTAGCATCTTGGAATCCAAGGCTGCTCTTTCCACCGCCACTTGGGCTTGCCTCATCAGTTTCCGGTGCTCCAAATATCTCTGGACGAGCTCCGCTTGACTCTTCTGGTATTCCCGTTCCCTCTCCACGATTCTGTCCTTGGTCCGTAACAGTTCGCTCTTTATCAAATGCCGGTCGTGTTTCAACAGAGCCTTGGAGATGGAAGACTGTTGGCCGTTGAAATCGGATGCAAATAACTTCTCTTGATTTAAAGATTTGGTTCTGTCCTCTCTTTTCAGTCTCCTCTCCTTGGCTTTCTCTAGTTCCTCCAGCTGAAGGGTGGCCCGTTGTTTCAACGCATCGGCTATGTCGCACACGTCTTGGTCCCTCCTCTGCAGTACCGCTAGACGCTTTTCTTCCATATACGAGTACCTTCTCTCCCTCCGGTCGTCTCTCTGTTCCCGCAACGCTAAGACGTAGTCCGATCTTTCTGCCGTATCCTCTGCGTTGTCCCTGTCTTTGTATGCCTGCTGTACCGCCCTCAATGAAGCCATACCCATGGTCCCTTGCATTCTAGCAAACAATCTCTGATTAGCATTGGGTTTCTTTTTCCTTTTGATGAGCGGTTTCGGTCGCGGAATATTATCGATGACGTCCCTGTGAGCCGACCTGATATCTTTACCGGTCTCTCGTCTTTCGATCAACAGGTTTTGAGTCAGGTCGCCGCGATGGAGCACCGATTTAAGCCCGGCGATGCGAAATTTAATCGGTGGACTTTCTTCCTCCCAACTATCTTCTGTTTCTCGACTGAGATTCCTGTCAACCTGTGGTCCTAACATCTCATAAACTGTGACAGGTCTTTGTTTCTTTGGTGTAGATCCACTCAATTCTGCTTTAAGTTTATTTGCATCTTTCTCGATGTCCTGCGGCTGAAGGAGACCAGAGCTGTTCGGGACCATCACTTGAGCAGGACTCCCCATCTGATGTATTCCGGAGATAGACGATTGAATCGGTACCAGCTGATGTGCGGATTCCAGCTTTGTGAGGTCAATCATGATATTTGCCCTGATTCTTCCCGTCGGTGAGGGAGTGTTTCTATCGAGATTCTGAACAATTGCCACCTATAACGGAATCAATCAAGTTTGATTGTTAAATTTTATCTGTATTTAATTAACCATTATTAATAATTAATTATTATCTGCAGTAACCTGCAAAATCTCAGAGACAGAGTAGACAAAATAAAGAAAATGAAAATGTACAGGATTGCTTTACCACATTGCTAAAAATAAATAAAACAAATTGTAAAAGAGCAGTTTGATCTACTTTGCATAGATTAGCAAATTGAAAGTCACTTCTGGGGGCTGCTAATGTTTTGCCAGTTTGTGATACCATAACATAACATAAAAAAATTAGGTTCAAAATTTTCTTTTCTGTTCTTATTTCAAGGTAAGAACAAACATTGCTATTACTGCAATCAATGATAGTAAAAGTTTATTTAAAAATCAGTAACATTTTTATCAAAAATATATGCAAAAATCCCTTTCAACAATGACAACAAGCAAAGTACTGAATAAAGGTTCTATCTGGGCAAGATTTTAGACAATTGGGGGGGGGGGGGGGGGGGAACAGGTAGGTTTCTTGCCAACCATGTCTCCATGTTTATTGTTCCTGTTACTGGTATATTTGGATGAATGACTCCTCAAATTGATAAACTTCTTCATTTCCCTTCATTTTCCCTTCATTAGTTTATTTTACATTCAACTTCCACAAATTCCATCCAAATTTTACCTGAGGTCTGTCCAGAGGTGTCATGCCGAACCGTTGATTGTCAAGTGATTGAAGACCGGGGGAGATGGAACCTGGACGTCTGTTCTTCATGTAGGTGTCATAGTCCAGTTTGCTCCTCACAGCCAAATCTGCCTCTCTGTTGGTAGTGGATGGGATGGAAGACTTTTCATGAGATGGAGCTGGAAGTGTAGACATCTCATCTACAATTTTAGGTTCAACTGGAGTTGAAGCCTTTTTAGCACCTTTTCCAGAAGCCAATCTTTTCTTCAATTTCTTGGATGCATATTTGTAACCCTTATATTTCCTCCAGTATCGCTGGATTGCTACAGCCGCCCTGAGAAAAATGTAGATAAACTTTGAGAGATCTTGAATGGAATCTAGGTGTAGGGTAACTGAAGGAGGTGAGAAAGGAAGGGGGCGGGGGAGGGGTGTCATCTGATGTCTTTAACACACAAAGACTTGTAGTAGTAGCTAGCTGTTTGTGGATGCTTGTATCTGGTCACTATTTGTGGGAAATTTTGCCAAACCTAACAAGTATTACTCAACATAATCATTGCAATATAACTAAGATACAACACTTAGAGTTTGCAGAATACAAATAGTAACAAAAGTGCAATTTTGGAAATTATTTGCTCGAAACACTATTAGCTATTGATACAAATAGCTAGAAACAAATATAATAATAATAATAGACTTCTTCCATATTTCAAATAAAACTTGACCAGTAATGATAACAAACTGACTCTTTTTAATGGGATTTTAGTGTGGAAAAGTATCAAAATAAATGTTTGCCAAAAATCAACGTAAAAAGATGCATAAAAAATAATATATTAATAACCTTGGCATGTCATGATTGCTTACCAGTTAAATAAGCAACATTAACATGTTAGAGAATAATAGATTCTTTAATGGATGATTTTAGACAATTTTTTTTTTAATGTGCTAAAACTCTGGAATGTTCCTTTAAGGCCTCAGAGGTGATGACATCAGGGCCTCAGTGCAGGCCTAAATGAAAATCCATTGTTTTATCAATTCTAATTAATCAACCAAAACATGTTCCTTAACTTTGTTAAAGCAAACAGAGCACTCTTGGATGACATGTAGCACCACCTGTCATTGACCAATTTGTAATTCATTGTCAACGTCATCTGACGCCATAAATATCAACTTGTTTTCCCCATTGAGTTTTGTGTTGCATCTGAGGAACTGATCTATTTGTGTGTGTATTAGACTTAATAGTCCAGTCACTTTAATTGACAAACCTCAATATTTTAAAGGATCATTTCTCACAGATTAAAAGTGTTATACAAATTATACAACCTGGACAGTGTGTTATTATGGTCTACAGCATATCCTAATTAATTTTGTGCCTTAAACCATCACAAGATACAGATATGAAACATGCAAATTACCAGATTCTGTTGGCAACCAATCGCTTGGCTCTACATCTTCCCAGGAAACCTCGAATATATCTCTGGATGATTATGACTGGAGAGTGCTTGGCTTGAATCAGGGAAACTTGGAGTAGAATGTGACGGACGGTTTCCGTTTCTTTTCTTATGCTTCTCTCCTAAAGAAAAAAATGAGATATCACAGAGGGTAACAGGAAAGTTACCAAAGAAAAAAAAATAATAAAATTTAAAAAAAATTATAACAAACTTAAACAAAAAGGAAAAGCAACCTTATAAAAGTTAAATGGTTTGACTTTTGATCCTGGGGAGGATCTTCAAAGGAAGGCTAAAATGAAAAATAGAGAAAAAGAAAACACTGTTTTTGTCTCAGTACTTGCCTCTACAACCCTTTAACTATCGATGCATTTTACTGCACTGGCAGAAGATGAGCAATTTGTTAAGAGTTTTTTGTCTCTTTGACAGTACAACAGAAAACAGTACTTGTAACAAATTTCTTTTGTACTTAAAATATTTGTGAATAGCTTATCTATGATAAATACAAATGGACAAACAGGTGAAGAAGTATAAACTTAATAAAATACACAAAAAGAAGAAATTTTTTAATTTATGAAAAAAATACAATGATATGAAGGTGCCATTATTGAACCATGAGCAAATATGAATCTTGTAGGGAATGAGGGGGGTCCTAGATGGTGTACAATCTTTCAACCTAACACAAAAATGGCTAAATTAGCCATAATGTTGCATTTAGGGTTTCCATCTACATGGAAGGAAGGTTTCAAAGACTGAATGTCCCCACTGAATCCTGTATAATTCATAAAGTGGAGAGAAGTGATTCCTAAATCCCATGGTTTGACAAATTGCATCCTTTCAGGATCAAACTGCCCCTATTTGGTTCTGTCTCCCTGACTCGGGTGAATTCCCTGACCAAGGCCACTGCTTTATCATCCCTCCTGGAAGAAATAAATTGATCTTCTTGTCCAAATGAATAATCATTTCGAAAAGGGTGACTCGAGATTTACTTTAACATTTGTCGGATGCTTATTACTATGTAGGAATTTAATAGAAATATGTTTAGTAAAAGTACCTTCTTTAAGTTGAGAAGAGGGTTATACTGGAAGAAGCTATGCATTGCACTAAAATGACTCCCAAATTCCGCATCTTCGATAATCTCTTCATCAGAAATAACATGGAAGTCGAGAGCTTTCAGTGTAAAAATACTGCAAAAAAAAATAATAATGATAATAATTATCATGAAATAAAAAGATTTTGTGTGAGAACAAAGGCTACCAAAATATGTTCACTGTAATGCTACATAAGGCAAGATTTTCTGTCTATATGTATGTATATACATGTATATATATATATATATATATATATATATATATATATATATATATATGTATATATATATATATATATGTATGTATATGTATGTATATATATATATATTTATATATCTGTATTATAAAAGAATGAAACACCGATGTGTATTCCCATTGAAAATAAGAAAAAACAGACATGAAACAGGACTTGTAGTTGATAAATCAGTGAATTCAATTATGTAGGCCTTCTTATTGTATCAGAGGAAAAATGGAAAATAAAGACAGCTTAATGTGTTGTCCATGTATGACACCACAAACTATTGCAAAAAAGTATTTATCTGAATAAATAAATAATGTCATTCAACATTTTATATCTCAACAAGATGGGAGTTGGACCAAAATGTTTCTTTCTATTTGCTCTGTCATGTATATTTTTGAAATTTTATACTTCATTATCTGTTTCAGGTTGTGAAGTATAAAAGAGAGTGCATTGTTTGTTTATTTGCCAAAATTTATGAACCTCCTGTGATACTGATCAAATAATTACAATGTTTCTTTATTATGAGATACAGCTAAACTTTCCGTTCGTTTGATTTTCTTATCGACCTTCTACTGTAATCTCAGATCAGAACTATGACATTGTGGAATGAGCGAAAATAACAGAATCTTTGGTTTCAAATGAGATCAATCTAACTTTTAAAGATGTAAAAATCTCTCACCTGTTAACAACATGATGTCTGTAACTCTTCTTCAAACTGATCGGAGTATCAAACAGAGTCAATATTTGAAGGTTTGGTGATGACCCCAGGTTCTGCAAACAGGACAAACGACCGACGCTGTTGTTATGAAGGTACAGAACCTTCAACTCGGGAAGACACTGCCAAAACTTTGGACCCGGTAAAGTTGAGATCTGTGAAGGAAGATACAAAGTGCAGATGTATATATTGACCTTTCTGTTGGGTTATATGCTGTGTTACATTTATTAGACTAAGCCTAGCACTATAACATACATCTCTATATCACTCTCTCTGAGATAAACTGTCTGTAACAGAGCGAACCTTTTGGAAAGTACATATCTAATTACTGCCTTCGAGCCATTAGTTCTTCGCTGGCGGTCGAAACCCTGACTGTTCTGAGCTAGTCCATATGGAAGTGTTCACTGATCTTAGCATGCATTGTGTTTTCAGTAATACATACTTTGGGCAAGGCATTTGCTCACCGAACAATATTTTGAACTAAGTGTGTTTACTTACAAACAAGGGACATGTTAATTTAATCTGTCTGAATTTTGGAGGCTTTAACCAAAACAGAACAAGGCAAAAGCCTGGCTAAATGACAAGAACAGGCTAACATTAAGTTTCTGCATTTGAATTGACAATAACAAGATATAGATTCAGAAGATTTCTTGTAAAGATAACCTTTTCAAATTGCCGTTTAGGTGATAATAACTACTTTTATTTTATTATCTGAAAAGATCACTAACAATAATGGATATTTTCTCAATCCTTCTGCATTTTCTCTTTCTGTAACATAATGGCTTCAGGATTTCCCACCACAAATGTCAGTAAGCTTTGACAAAAAAAATGTCTACTATTCATTAGCTTACCTGGTTGTCGTGCAAGTCTAGTCGAACGAGACTTTCACACGTTTTCAAAGCCTCAAAGTTTGTAATATAATTCCCTGGGAGGCTGCAGTATCGTAGATTCCTACAGAATCCAACATCACCGACATCTTTTAATCGCATATTTGACAACTGCACTTGAAGAATATCTTCGATGCTAGAAATGCCTTCGTCCGAACTATACTGCTCTCGGAGAAAACCTTTAGAAGGAGACAATAGGTAGCCTCTCTCTTCTGCGTGTTTTATGAACTCTAAGTGGCGTTCTTTTGCCATGACTTCTCGAAGACGATGGGGTTTCTGCTGTTCTTGCAGCCATGCCACGAGCTGGGAGTTCTTGTTTGGAGTTTGTAACATTTTCAACCTATGTTGACTTTGAAGTGCTGTTGGCCTAACACCTTCTTATCACATGGGCTTTCTAGACAAATCTGTGGAGGCAAAGAATACATATCTGCGGTTTAAAAGATAGAGGTTTGGATTTCATATCTGGCTGGATTATCGGATTTTGGAAATTAACATAATCAAACAGTTTCTTTAAAGGGTATGAAGACTCGCGCAAAAAGAAATGTCTAATGCCGGTAATCTGACCTAGTTTCGAATGAGGTGTAACAGAAGTGTTAGACACCACCATCGGTCCCAGAAAATACGCACACAGCTTGCTACTGTCGGTAATTAGACACTAGTGTACAGTCAGTGCATATAGCTGCGGTCAATACCAACAGCAAAGTGTATAAACGATACAGCGATGGACATCTCAGGTCCAGCTAAAGATAACAAGGTATCACGTTTCATTACTGTCTGCATTTTGTAGCGACAGTTAACTTTTTCAGATGGCCGCACGCGGTTTGTGGGGAGTCTTCAATTCCTTTAAGGTAAATACTGGTGGGGTGGAATGGGGAGTATGTACATGAATATATCTATATACTCTTTCCCTTCTATTCATGTTCTTCCACTTGGGTGCATGAAGTTAACGAATTTAAGATCTTTTATCGAATGACATAGACAGTTCTCTTCGTAGAACGCAGCTCATTTTGAGCGATTCTGATCACCCTGCCAATGCATATTTCAATTTCTTGCCATCACACCGCAGACTCCGTACCTTTAGAGGGAACAGGCGTTTTACCGCCAGTTTCTTTCCATCTGCCGTCAAACTTTATAATAACATGTAAATTATTAATTGCACATATTATTCTATTATTCTATTTTTCTATTTCTATTCTAAGGAGCTTGAGGAATGTTTTAATTTTCGATGTGTAATTTTATTGCTCATTGATTGAATAAAGAATCTATCTATATATCTTATAAGGTTACAGTGAAAAACTCCATAAATATTGCCAGATTTGAAAATTCCTCATATTCGGCTGAAATTCCGACCTCATTTTAATTCCAGTGAATCCCTATTCAAGGATATATAGTTTAGGTTATTTAGGCAAATCATGTATGAAGAATCTCATTTAGAATATTGTGCATAACACATAGGCTACACACTATAAATTATAAACAATACAATTTTAGTAGCTAACCTTGAACAATTGTCCCACACTGATGCAAACAAAATGTGAAATGATATCTATGCAAGCTTTCATAGACTAAGTCCTCATAGAACATCATGCACATTTCATTTGATTGAATCATTATGCAGATAATGTAAGCAAATGCTCACTTATGTTGCTTCAAATGGCAACAATAGTTTGCAACTTTAACTTTTTTAGCATTTAACATATACATTGAAGTAGGCAATGCGGGAGTGTAGGGCAATTAAAAGCCTTAAGGCCTAACGCTTGTGTCTATATTAAGCCATAGGCTACTTCTTATTTGTGAACATCCTTACAAAATTTATTACTTTTTATTGTTACATAAACTGACTAAGCAAAGAGGTACCATCAAGCGATGATTACGTGTGATTCGCCGTAGACATAGTTCAAACGCCTAACATATTACAACAAGGCTATGGCTCAACGTTTCGCTGAACTTGTCTAACGTAAAAACAGTGTGCATACCCACATATGAAGAATAGGACTGCTCACGGTCTTGAAACATGGTACTGTACACTTCGTCATTTATTAGGTTTTTACTCTTCCTTCTTCTTCTTCTCTAATTCAAAACGTGCTGAGAACTTACACAGAAATATTACAACGGTACACTAACGTTGCAGTTATTTCTTTATGCATTATGTTAGGCCTAACCTTAGCCTACATACTTTTGTTTCGGAAACAACATATATTATATCGTTGAAACAGCTGATACATAAATAGAGCACACACATGGCATTCAACGTAGCCATAACAACAACACATCCAGGACGATGTGATGGCGTAATCATATCTATAAATAGAAAGAAAAACACCCCTCTGCTATCAGTTACGCAAAACACAGAGCCGTATACGGCTCTGGCAAAACCCATAATTAGTACAGAAAATACCATAGAAATTGTCAATTTCTATGGAAAATACGCATCGTAATAAATATAAACATAAAAAAGTGAGGCACATGCATGTTGGCGTACTATACCCGAGTGTTCTCATATCACAGGAAAAGTGACAACAGGAGGACATCTTTTTCGATATGTTTTCTGATAAACGCCATCGACGTATTCATAGATTTATATTTGTTTCGATGATTAACTATCAGTCGGTTTGGCCAATTGTTACACCAATCCGTTCATGTTTGTGTCGTTATGACCTAGAAAGTAGATACATTTGTACAGCAGGTTGTGAATGTTAAGAAGTGATTACATAATTCCGTAGATTTTCAGTATGGGCATTATTTTGGAAGGGATATTATGATTCTGTGAAATATGGGAGTCGGCATCCGGTCTACAATCTCGTAGATGTATGTGGCAAAATAGTACCCTGCTCAATTAATATAAACCCGCTAATCAAGTTTTCGCACTTCTTGTTTTAATTCATTTTGAAGTTGGGCAGCACATTTCCTATATAAAATGTTATGGCTCGATTTGACAAATCATATATTACAAAAGCTATCTTTCCCTCTCCCCCCCCCCCCCCCCACCCTCTCTCTTTCCTCCATATCTCACTCGACCACTTACTTTTTTTGAAAGAATACTATGGGATTTTTATCCAGGTCTCGATGTTGTCAGGGTTACAAGTGCAATCGAATCTAATTCATACAACGACAGCTAGCTTACAGCACGTAAACAGTGGCTGCGTGGCCACTGGTGACGTCACATCAAAACAATCAATAAGCGTTGTCATTTGCCAATAGGCTTTATAAGCGGAAATTATGTATGCTTTCCAGTTATGTTTATAGCACGTAATGGGAGGTTGGAGTTGGGACCGCTTTTGACCGTCGTGACTGCATAGTCCTTGAAGTGTCCGAACTACCGATGTATTAACACACTGCTAGGACCATAGTTTCCTATCTCAGTATTAATATCCACTCCATGATAATGATGTTTCTAATTTTTGCCAGAAATTACCCAGTGATCAGTTTCGCCGTGCAGTCCAGTAGATATACTATATGGTGTTGATCCCGTCGAGCCATGGTTACTCTAAGTGGGTACTCTGGTGGGGATTGAAAAGGGCCCAGGGGAAATCTTGGAGATCATTTCATCTCATTATTATACGAACTGCTGTGATAAGTGCATATGAACAATATCAGGATAGTATGAATATCTGACGGTGGTTATACCTACGCATGGCTATACATACACGATAACTTGTGGTCTTTCAGTTTGAAACCAAACATATAGTGTACCATATAAAGTCCCCCCTCCACATGCTGCCCATATCCAACTGCTTATTCTCTATGTTCGCCACCACTCCCCCCCCCCTTCTGCCCATCGTTCCCCACACATCGGTCAGTTGTCAACGGATCGAGTGTCGTTTCCGAGAGATGCAACTCCCCGTCGCCCCCACCCGCCCCAAATAACAGAGGTGACATCGCGAAAAAGTATACATATATCTGTGGAATTACGTCATCCCTTCCACCTTGCCAACTTATTAGTCGTAATCGCATGTTTTCAACTAACTGAACGTCATTCGTGCCAACGTGGCGCCCGCAGATCTGAGTCTTCCCCTATAAAATAAACTGCGTTTGATGTTTTTCTCGCCATATCATCTTCACTATAGGCGGACCGTCAAGAACTCTATACAATAATTCTAATTCTATGGTAGAAGTCAGGGATTTAAACATCGGCTTCATATATCACACTATGTTGCGAACTTTCTGAGATAAAGTGAGAGCTGAGTAAATTTGAAAGCGGACTAAACAGCTTTATCTGTTATTTCATTGTTGTTCTTGTTGAACTGGTCTTGATTCGTACCGAATTCGAAACCGTGAAGCATCATGGGTTTGCTTATATCGAAAACTTTTAATCTGCTTCGTGAATTAGGCAGTGGAAAACCAACCAGGGTCATCTTAATAGGTCTCGATGCAGCCGGTGAGTGATGAAATGTCAACGTTTGTTTAAAAAGTATAAAATAAATATAACTTTATATATGTCCCCCTATAACAAAATCAAATTGGTAACTTACTGAATCTTCAATCGCAGTATTAGGATTCGAGGTTAATGATTTTTGCAGTATCTCATTACTATATATATAGTCAGTTGCAAATGTGCGTATCATTGTTTTGGCGATGTATGCTACCGCCCCTCTCACACTTATCCGAAGACATGAGCATGAACGAAAAACAACAAGAATAACAATAGGATTTTTTGTTTGTTTTTGAAAATCACACCAAACCTTTAAAAAAATATCAATAAAAAATGAAAGGAGGAGAGTTGGTTTGCATTATTAATTTCACTTGAGATAATTTATGTCTCTAACTGTTATAGGATACATGAGATAATACCAGGGAGTTGTTCCATAACAACTCCCTGAAAATACTCATAGGCAATAATGAAGTTGAGCAAAACATGTGGAATATCATTAATGTTAATAACATAATTAACCAGCTATACTTTACGGATAGAATAGAACAATCAAGTATACTACTTTTTTTAAATGACGACATATACAAGATTGAATAGACGAAAAGGAATATGTTAAAGAGGAGAAATTAATTTATTAATTAAATTAATGCATCTGGCAACAGCCGAGTTAGTGACGTCATCATGGAAAGTGAGCAGGAAAAGGTCGTTCATTTTCTTAATAATGTTCAAACCATTTATCTACTACACGATTAAACAAAAACCGATATTAAACAAAAACCGATTAATATAAGCAAGTAAGGTGTAACGCAACATCTCAAATGTGTCACATTTCGAGGGCAAATCAATACCAGTATTATAACAGGAACTGGAAGCTTGAAAAGTAAAGCTTTTGACGGACATATGACATGGTGACGTCACAGACAACCGACTATGAACCACGGTGGAGTGCACCGGATTTCAAAGGAGCGGGGAGCGGGAAGGGGGATTCAAAATTTTCCCCGATTGATTAAGGTAGGGGCTGAAGTTTTTTGAAAGGGCCAGATGCGAATGGAGGATTTTACAAAGAAGGGGGGGGGGGGGCTGCACTGGGCTCATTGAAGCCGACTCATAATGTAGGTGGGTTTGGGGGTTGCCTCAGAAAAATAAATTGTCAAATGGTCTAGACATTAGACTATAATTTAGGTCTATATAAGTAGCCCTAACCACAAAGCTTTGCTATACTTTTTGTGTGGGTGAGAAAAGAAAGGGTGGGGGCTGGTATAACCATAGCAGTGGTCCAATTCTTCCGCGGCTGAATGCAAATATCCCCGACTGAACCATTTCCCCAGACTGAGAATCGCAGTTGTGGGGGCCATGTTCTCCTCCCCCTCCCCCATTGTACACGCCACCGATGCTCAACTTCCTAGAGTAGGAATCAGGGAACATCTGGTAAAACAGTTTACGTTCCAACAACCATATATCTTGAGTCACATCAGTACATTGAGATGGTATTTTCAACCAATAGTGTATAATGAACTTCTCTCTTCCATAAACGTTACCACATTATCTACCACGCGTGAATTACTCACTTCCATTGGTCATTATACGTATATACTAACTTTCAATGCACAGGAAAGACGACAATCCTCTACAAGATGAAGTTACACGAGACGGTAACCACCATACCAACTATAGGGTTTAATGTGGAGGAAGTGACACCAGTACCCGGCCTCACAATGGTGGTATGGGACGTAGGAGGCCAGGAAAAGATCAGGGCACTTTGGCACCATTACTACCAAAACTCAGAAGGTAAGATCATAAAAAAGATCCTTGTGTGTACCATCAGGTGTGCGTGAAGTTTATTGCAAGATCGCAGCTTCAATCCTGCCCGTGTTGTAAGTAACATCCATCAGTTGTGTCCTCAAACGACGAGGCCACGCAACCAGCTCTCCACGCATTATCACTATGTCATGCTTCCAACATGCATTATTGTAACATCTCTAGATATAAGAAATTCACATTTCCTTAAAAGTCATAATAATATACTGGTGTTATTTCATTGATTTGAATGGAATTGTTTTTCGTCTCATCAAACCAGGTATAATCTTCGTTGTGGATAGTGCTGATGCCGAGCGATTTCCTGAGGCCCGGGAAGAACTTCACGCGGTCTTGAAGGATGACCAGATCACACCCGGTGTTCCTATCGTCATAATGGCAAATAAACAGGACCTACCACGTGAGTAACAAACAAGTACAACGCTTTTGAATTAAGGGGTACAGGTAACTAGGTAAACTGCAGTACAGTGGAACGTGGGTGAGGTGCATGGGAGGGGGATGGGAGGAGAGGGCAGAAGAAATCGAACATGCATGGGGACTACAAATGGTATCAGTGATGAAAAAGCCAAATACTTGCAAGTCCTTGTATGTATTCTCACCAACACTGTAAACACATGAGAAGTATATAATGTTTATGAGCAATTAAAGATAATCATGATGATAAGTAGGTGTGGCTCTGTGTGTGTTTGTTCAAGGAGGGGATTGGAGAGGGTTAGATCGGAAGGGGAAGAGTCATGCGGTTTTCAAGAATAACTGCAAGAGGAAACACTGGTGAACAGTCATGGGTATATTTTTGCCCAAACACCGATACTTAGAGACGGCATCTACATGTAAACTAATTAATATTTTTTTTCAAATCGTATTTACTAATCTGACTAGATTTCATGAAATATTATATTATTTACTTTGTGGAATGTACGTGAGAATAAGTTGGTATAGGCTGTCACTTTACCGATACCAAAGAGCATATTTACAGATATATAAGTCTAATACAAATTTCTCAATTACCGCCCCGTAAAATAGATTCTGCAGGAGCATCTAAACTGATTGAATCTCTGGATCTTCGCACCATCACCAGACACCCTTGGCACATCCAAGGGACATGCGCCACCAACGGAGACGGACTCTACGAGAGTTTTGAGTCACTGGCTAAAATGGTGAAAGAGTATAGAAAAGGAGGTGTACAAAGGTATTAGAGAATATAACGGACTGCATATATATATACATATATATATATATATATCCATATATATATATATATCCATATATATATATATCCATATATATATATCCATATATATATCCATATATGTGCTTTATACCTCTTGTTCAAATAGTAATTCCGTACTATAGAATAACGGTTATGACACAACGTATGAAAATGGGTGACGATAGTACACAATACAAAATATTAATTGAGTCCAACAATGGATGGTGACGTAGAGACTGCCTCTTATGTAGATTAAAGTGTCTTATTAGAAACTATAGTATAGGGACAGTTTTTATTCTAGGTATGTTTGTATGTACATTCCTTGTCTTTTCTTGTACATTTTTCATGGATACAGGCTTCGCCCGGGGAGAAACACTGTCTTTCAATGTTAATATTTCAGAACACTGCGGATTGCTAATTAAACGAACAATGTCTTTCAATTGATATGGGGGGGGGGGGTGGTGTCGGGGGCTAGAAGGAGTGAGTTGGAGTCTGAAATGACAAGATTGTATAGTTTTGCGGCTAAGATTTATAGAAGTTATAGAAGTTACACTTTGTGTGCTGGATCTTTTAATAATTTACAGTAAACCAGCGTATATTCTTTAAACTGTGAGTACACAGTTCAGTTTGAAAATTATACGGGATAAGAAGGGGGATGGGTTGGTGGTTGGAGGGGGGGGGGGGGGGTAGACAATTTATAATAAATATGGATGCACTTAAATGTAACGGGAAAAGTTGGAATCGAAGAAGTCAACGTTTCAGCATTATTTCATCAACTATATAAGAAACTTTCCTATTCTTCTATAATTTGACGTTTTCACAAGTTATATTTTATGTTATAGTTGTATGTTAGCGATGTAGATATGCAAATATTTCCCATTCTATCAATCACCAAAAAAAAAGAAAAAAAAAAAAAAAAAGAGAAGATTATGTGGTGAAGAACTTTCAGAGAGTAAAATAAAAACAAACATTCATTTCTGTCTGTCTGTCTGTCTGTCTTTTCTTGTGTTGTGATGTTTGTTGAGCTGGTATCACCAATCTGTTCCAATTGTTTCAAGTTACAGCTGATTTAACGAGTATCGGTGAATTTCGAAAAAGAAATCTAATACCTAAATGCAACTTTTCTCAGTTTGCTTCGCCCGTGTCGAGCCTGTTATTTTTTAGTTTCAGTTAATTTTCTCTTTATATCTATCTGTATATTGCAAAGAACCCGGGAGGATGCAACGAGGGTCGGTCGGTCAAAGGTCGACTGGGCAACGTCAGAGCAGTATATACGGCTCTGTATACGGCTCTGGGCAACGTAGTAAAATAGCGCCATCTTTTTCACATTCACTTTTTCCAACTAATATTTAGTGACTTAATTATGGCGCTAACTTGAAGGCTCGTTGTATTATTAATGTTAGTATTTTATTGCTATTTCTGAAATCAAAAAATGAAACAGGTATTACCAATTTACAGAACCATGGGACCAAGCTAAAATGTCCAAGCTCTTTCAAAAACAGTGTTTCAAAATATTATATGATTGCAAAGGATGAGGAGTAATGAGAGGGGGGGGGGGGGGGTCTGGGAGATCGACCCTTTTTTTCGCTGAATTTATTGCTTGTAATATGACAGTCATTGGAAAGTTAAATAGTTATTTTATTTACACATAGGCAGGGTATAGTAATATTTTGTTAACCCTTCTTTCTTTAACAATTAAACAAAATTACCCTGGCGTTTGTCTAAAGTCGATTAATGCTCTGTAACTTCCCTCTATTATCCAGGTACATCCTGAGTCTCGGTGTTTACTCCTATGCAGAGGAGTAAAGGCCTACTGACAGTGTCACGTGGTATGACTAGCAATGTCCAATGACTTCACAGCAAATCCTGGTTCCTTTATAAATCAGGATAATTTTATATGCGCCGCGTGTCGATTTGAGCTACGTCCGTTTACATAACAGACGTCCGTTTACATAATCAAGCGAACCATAGTTACTGGCCTAGAATTACACGAGGGGATGATCGAACGATATGCTCTCTCTGCTATTGTCCATACGTTTTTAGAGGCGAGGTGGGGTAAGTGGGGCGGGTTTGGATGGGGTGCAACAGAAAAGCATGGACATACTGGTACTACCTAACTCAATTTTAATGCTAGGAATGTTAGGGTCCTTTCAGGAACAAGAAAGATTTAGTACACAACCTCCTCCCCCCCCCCCCCAAAAAAAATATCTGCCACTCCTCCCCCTTCCCAACAAATTTCTTTTCCATACATGTTTTTGACTAACACCACTTCATTTAGAGGAGAAACAGATCCAACCATCATTATTGGTCTATTTGATGGGTTCACTGTCACCGATAACTTCCCACAAACAGCTAAATAGAATCTTATTCCATTTCGGATATAGACCTATCCCAGTTATAACGTTTCTTAAATACACAAGGACGAAGACTTGATCAAGTCTCCCCCCCCCCCCAAAAAAAATGTAATTGAGCAACAAGTGCATCATTACTTTATGTTTTTACTTTATTTAATACGTTTATTTTTTTGTACAGGAGTTGGGTTTTGCGAATGCTGAATCTAAAATACTGAACCTGTTAAAAATGAGCTAAAAGATAGCATCTTTTTCAGTGTCAACGTTAGTAATCCTAGTACCATGACAACATGAAAAAACAAAACATACACAAAGAAAGTAAGAGGTTTCAGATCCCGGTGGCACTATGACATCACAGATTTTCAAAGTGACATTTATACTAGGATATCTCTCAGTAAGTACCAGACTTTTCTTAACAGCTGTTTTGGTTGAATTTTTTCGTCACAAAAGATCGGTAATAAAAGCCAAAGATGATGCTTGGGTTTTGTGTCCCCTTTAAAGATCTGCTTTATTGGCTCCAATTATAACACGTTATAGCAAAGTAAGTTTTGAGATTACGTAATTGACCTGCCACGGTCGTACATCGACCTCAGGCTCTACAATTAGCCTGCATAGCTTCTGAACACCATTAGACTCTTTCTGTAAACACTGTGTGGAAATATGCTCATGTCTACAGTCTAGTTAATCATACAGCGTTCACACAAAGACCCTCATACAAGAAAAAATATGTGGCAGGCGTTGCAGACTAATTGGTAAAAAGAGGTCATTTTACGACCAAGGCAGGTCGATTACATAATCTCAAGAGACTTTTCCATGAGAGCCTGCTATAGTTGGGGTCTATGCCTCAGACCTAGAAAGAAGATAGACTATAACATGATATTTGTGACAATAACTTCTATCACCTTGAAGTTTAACTTTTCGCACAAACTGGGGGGCCATGGGCGGCGATCCTGGGGGGGATGGGGGGATATATCCCCCCCATGAAAATGGGTGGAGGGGATGTAATACACCATATCCCCCCCACCAAATGCCAGGAATAAGAATATTTTCATGCCTTCATTTATGCATCATCGCGAATGTACGGCTCTTTTTAGCTTCATTTCTCGCCTATACCATAAACGCAGTGCGATCTTTTCAAATAAACCGTCTTTATAAAGCAAGAATAGTTGACTGTAGGCTTCATTGGCCCTATAACAACAAAATGTATTATTGCGCCCACGGTATTGATATAGTACATATATGCACCCTCATAGTATTCATATAGGCCCTATAGTAGGCCTACACACGTACATGTTCCCTCGAACAGCTGAGAATCTCATGTTACCAGGGTAATGCTTAATTAGGGGCGTCGGAGCGGTTCGCCGGACCAATATTCACGGCGCAAAAAAAAAAGGAGAAAAAAGTAGCACTAAGAAGAAAAAAAGGCAAAAAATAAAGAACCAAAATGAAAACATACTTCAAAATGTGTTTCAGAAGATTAATCGGGTACAAAAACAGACAAGGGAGAATGCACAGAAGAAAAGCTCGGGAAGTGCCATTTCCTGCAATCTGGGAGGCATTTTTTCAAAATTTTCTCCATTACGCTACGCGCCAACCAATGGTGGCGCGTAGCGTAGTTTGACCTTCCAAACGTCCCCCACCCCCCCGATAATTATGGTAGATGGCCACACTCTGATCTTCCGTACCAATCCCAAATAGCTTCCGACGCCCCTGTTAATACACATACGTTTCACCTGGATGCCCTAGCAATCGGTACCTAGGAATGTAACTATGTGTAATTGTGTATTGCATGTGTATAGGCCTATAATAGCCTGCATGAGGCCATTTTCTTCATCGAATAATATAAAGAGCTCTCGAACATTCTAACGTAGCGCCTGAAACAAGATTGACAGGGCCAATTTTCCCAAAATAACACCCGAAATTTAAAAAAAAGTATTTTGGATCCTGCTTATGAGATATTTCGGACATGAAATCCCTATTTTAAAGTTGGGTATATGCCGCTTGGAAACCTCGGCAAGTGCCGTTTCCGGCCATCTAGAGGGTTTGTAAATCCCAAAATTTTCTTGTACGCTTCGCGCCAACCCATGGTGGCGCTACGCTTAGATAGTCAACAAGGTCATATCCCCCCCACTCGGAAGTACGGATCGCCGCCCATGTGGGGGGCACCACCATTGTCAAAAATCTCAATTAGCAAATTTCTTCGAGAATGTTCTTTGTTCCATATTATCCACTGATGTAACATTAAAACTGCCTTCGCTTTCATTACGAGTGATGTCAAACAGACTGATTTCGATCTCAGTTTTGCTTCTTTTTAATATGTCAATGTGAGCATATAAGACAAAGAGCTTATATAGCCTCAAGACAAAATGTTTGACAGTCGTTTGATTTACAGAATGATGTCTGTCTATATCCTTGACGGAACAGAAGGAGAGAGAAAGAAAAAAAAAAACGTTGTAGAGTGTAGATAAACATACGACACTTGAGGTCACGACTGTGAGAGACGGCATGCATGAGAGAAACAGCAAATAATGTCTATTAGATGACATCGGAATGTAATATCGCGTAGTAACGAGAGATCGGTACGGTATCGGGATACAGTGGGACACGTTAAGAATATAAATACAAATTGGACGTTTAAGCCGTCGTTTAACTTGTTATTATGATGATCATTTAGTAAACTAATAAAAGCGACTGGATCTGTAGTGCTCAATTTGACAACCGCTGACAATGTTTGCGAGACCGTACAAGACCGTAAGACAACTGATATAAAATGTAAAAAGATTCTTGAAAGGAAAAATCTCTAGGGGTACAAACAGTACAGTCTAAGAAAACTTTCTACGAGACTTTTGACTTAATTTAAGAACCCTGGAAGTAAGTGTCCTTCTTTTTACAGAGCACAAATACGCAAAAGACCATCACTGTTTAGAATATTCCTTCTTGCTCTCTGGTATCTGAAATTAAACCAACGATACTAACCAGCCAAAGGTGAGGTGGTGTAATTTGGTCTTTAAGTAAGAAGGGAATCTTCCCAGCAGAATCATTGTTTCGTTTAATGAGAGAATTACAAAAAACTTGCTAAAATCACATTTAAGGACGACTGTTTGGCAATCCGAGGACGGCGTATGAAATCTGGGGACTGTCCCCAGGAATCGAGGACGTCTGGCCACATTACCCAGTGATGCTCTGTTATTCTGTAGCTTAAAGGAACATGTTTTGTTTGATCAATTAGAATTTATAAAGCAAAATATAAATATTATCCTCTGGAAATCCCTTAATACTAAGTCCCTTAATACTAAGAGGTATTAACTATACATGCCAAGTATTAAACTATAGCAAGCTATGCAAGGTACAAGATAACTTGTGTACAAGCCTTAGCTCACATACACACATATGCTGTAATCATCCCATTGATACCTTTTGCAATTTTTCAGCAAGGCATAAAAAAATTAAATATTTAAAAATTTAAAAAACACTTTTTATAACCACAATGTTGACATGGATTTAGGCAAGAACATCTCAAAGTCTATCATTGTTAATGCTGCAGTCCTTAACTGATCTATTCATTTCAGTCAGGACTCCATGCAACTCTTTGAGCAAACACAGAGATTTATATCCTTGCTATGTTTCTGAATGTAAATCATCCATCACCCGAAGAATTACAACCCATATGTCCTCTCACTAATTACGTCGATCCATTTAGGTCTTGATGTCTCCGTGACTACTCACGGGACAGATTCTCCGGTCGCTAAATTGGACAAGAGGAGAATCCAACTACATGCACGCATGGTTTGTTAAGAAAAACCAAAACGTGGGCACATTCATGATTACTTGTTTCTCAAGGCAGGTTATGAACTTTCCTCTTGCGAGCCTTATTTAGTTTGTAAATGCAAATGAGTTGTGATTACCCTGTTTGTGTGTTGTTTTCAAAAACAACTGAATGTTGAAAAGTCAGATACAAAAATGTAAAATGGAATATGTAGCAATTCTATCCGTATCTTGAACAGCAAGTTTCTGTAACTGATAGATGACATTTGAAAAATATAATTTTTGCATGGTTTCCATGCTCTTTTAATAGAAATGAGATTTCAGACTATTTGAAGACCACAATAATGTCTTACAGTTTATTGTGAAGCCTATACATACTAAATGAGACATAATGCCAGGCTGCAGCAATTCTGGATCTTGCAAAATGTATACTAAGCCCTACCATTTACTTGATGATGGTTCAAATAGCCATGAACCCCAAAAGACTGGTATGCCATATCATAGACTTTTCACCACATATTAATTTCTGAAACATCCTTCTCACATAATTCTTATCATAGTACACTAGTCGGTATAGGCTTTATATCCAGCATATGATCTGAGCGTTAGGCTAGATCTGATGCGTATGCTTGATTGCATGAATGCTAGGACGGACATTGTCACATCTTCTCACTTCTCCATCTAAACTGCAACATTCACAGACTTTCAAGACCAAGCAAGCAGCCTTTTCTTCACCTACTTTTCCCCATTTTCAAAATTGTCCAGGAAGAATGATTTTAAGAATCGTCTGTGATATAATCATCGCAAAATGTGCTTCCTTCATTTCTTCCGGTTTCCCTTTACAGTCATTTTTCTCCTATTATTGCCAATATACTTTGAAAGGGTTTTATTTATTTTATTTTTGTGAGAGTCATGTCCATCCCCTGAGGATACATTAGTTGTACATTACTAAGCTAAGGATTAACATTTTTGAACCTCAGTTGATAATATCTCTGCTGTTGCCAGATACAATCTTAGAATTTGAAATAAATCTCAAGTTTGCTACAGTATCTTTGCTATGATGAAAGCTTTCTGGATGCGGCTTTCATCTACCGATACAGAAAACCTACGGCAAACTTTAGAATATGATCTCCTTTTTCCTATAGGAATAAAACCTTAATTAATAACGATATCAATGGACAATGGAGCTGAACTCAGATGTGCCAATTTGAAAGAAAACATAACATGCATATATTACATGAAAAACTAAAGATTATCCCCCAGTCCTGATGTGCACCCCACAACTTGCAAATGGCCAATCGCCATGACATTAAAACGAGAGAATACTGTAGGACTTGGAAGAGGGAGGGGACATTTTTGGGGGTGCTACGGATTACCAGCCGATCCGATTATTTAAGACTGTCTTGCTTTGCTATTCTGAAAACTTGTTATTGTAATATTGTGACGAGCCCGCTCCTCCGATAGTAAAACTATATCGGGACTCGCGATAGAAAGGTACTGGGATATATTGATGCCGTATTTACGCTTCTTCAGGAGATGTCTCGAACGGAAGAAAACAATGACTTCACACAAAAAACAAGTTGACGAGATAGGATTTGATTATTGATTCGGTATAATTTCTTCTCTGTTGATTCTCTTAACAAATAAAACTAAATTACAATGATTTGACTTGACTTGACTCCGTCAATTAAACAATTAGGAGTGATGAAATGGTGACGAAGCAACGAACTGATCACGGAGCGCTGACGGAGTGATAAATTTGCTGATCAAGTGATAAATTTGCTGACGGAGTGCTCAAACTTTCGGCCTCCTTTTACTTTTAAACCTTACTTCCATAAAAATCTCACTGCGCACAATCAGTAGGCAGCCAATAACCTGACCATCCTGTATTAACTTAACGATATAAAAATAAGTGCACTGGCACTGATCTGCCCTGATTGGTTGGGAGTTTGGAAGTCCATCCCCTTTCTTCGAAACTTCCATACCACGTGAGAGAACCTTCTCGAATGTTCCACAGACATAATGGAATCTATTTTGGGAAAAGGCCCTGTACCAAGATTCAATAAGATAGTTAAAAACTTCTCGTGGGAAAACTGAATCCATGACCTAGATAAATACATAAGAGGCCTGTAAGGTGTCTCGATGGAGTGTTTCGGTAACATCAAAGGGATGGTATTACTATTTCATAACATCCCCCTCAATCTTTTAAAATTTTTGGATACTCCAAAATTTTAACATCATACTGCTTTAACTTATCATTATCTCAAGAAGGTAGAGTACTGTAAGCATATCCATTAATATTCAATAAATGGTCTTCATGTATCTCAAAGGTTAACATCTAGGTTACTAATATTAAAATGATCATATGGTATATACATTGACACTATCTCCATGAAATTGAAATTGAAGTGTACCTCTTCAATATTGATGACATCATATGATGTAATCTAAAAAAAAAAAATATCATTAAGATATCTTAAAGTTACATGACACAGCAAAATATGCAGTATCTCTTACAAAATACATTTATGCATTTCATACATCAATAATACATTTATATCAAAAGTGAAATCATGCCGTGATTTGGGGAGAGATCAGAGAATACTTGACTTAGTTATCTTTTAACTGAACAGAACACCTTGACGTTCCATGAAAAATTCGTACACAAAAAAAAGAACCTTAAAATATTACAAACTCATTTACAAAACCTCGTCTTTAATGAAGGCAAAGTTTCAAAACTGTTTTGAAACCCTGTGAATCATATACATCCACTTCAAGAAAATCAAGAAAATGTGACTCGATAGCATGGTGACCCTAGGTATGCACTCCGAAATGATCTAGTAAAGTACCAAAGTACTAGATATTCGATACCATAAAAGAGACCCCATAGACTATGACATCAACAAATCTTTCTTCAAATTTACATAATACTTAACATCTTGACTTTTCAACTTCTTGCTTCATCATTGAAGAAATTTACTTTTGAATGAATATTTGAGGAAAAGAAAATATATACATAATTTCCTTAAAAGATCTATACTTTCATTTGCTTCGATAACTGTTGCTGTAAGCAAAAGTTGCACATCTTCAATGCTGTCTCTGAATAGCCTTCAATATAACATAAATGATGCAATGTAAATGTCCCTAAAATATTTCTCAAATATATGAAAACCCATGTTGCTAATATTCCGGATATGTTCTAATTGCCGGGTAAACGTTTGAACGAATTCATAAGGAGAAAAAAGGTATACTCATTACACATTTGTTATAAAAGATGAAACTAGGTCACTTGGTGGTGGTTTTAACAATAAAGCTTATATTGTTACACCATACAGTACAATGACTTCCACTTAATAGGTATGCAGGTAATTGCCATGACGCATTCCATTCATACAATTGTGGGTAAAACACCTGTTCATCTGAACTTAAAGCAAAATGCAGTTATACATATTAACCATATAATGTTTGCAACATCCTGCCTGGATTGCCTGTAATGTTCAATCCCTTTTCATGGAGAAAATTCATTATTTCCTCTGTGTTGGAATATTTCCCTACATTCCACCAAAAATCATGACTCTTAAAGCCTGTTGGAAAACATGGTGTCTGATAGGTGACCAGAACCTGTAATTCACCCAATTTGTATCTAGCACGTTGGACTTTCATGTCTCCTTGTGGAGCATTTGCAAAAACTTTCTTTTGCCTTAATATGCTATCTTTCATGGAAGGATATGGAATTGCTAATCCTTCATTATGTGCTCTTTTCTCTAAAAATGATGCAACATTCATTGGCTTAGTAGTCACAAGACACATGATGTGATCTGAAGTTACCCCTGGCAAAATGTTACCAAACTCATCATGAAACTCAATATGTGCATCTTGCATGACATTAACATTTTCTGCATTAGAAGTGTTACTACTCAAAACATTTCGCATTCGTGCAACCTTTTCACTTGATGAACCCTTTGTTTTCAAGACCTGACGCAATTTCTGAATGTTAGTGATATTCTTAGTTTCAGAAGATGCTCTTACAAAACATGGTTTAAGCCTGTTATAATTGAATACATCACTAAGAATTTCTCCTTTGAGAGTGGCCAACAAATAATGAGTCCTATCCAAAACTTGATGGATCACTAGTGGTCCACACCATTCTGCAGCAATTTTGCGAGAGTTCGCAGTCAAGGAGGAAGACGTTGGCTTATATAGATACACTAATTGACCCGTTGAATAAATTGCACCTTTGTCTAGTTTTGCACTTATCTTAACATTTTGAGCATCTTGTTGCTTCTTTTGTAAGACCAACATTACCCTTGACAAATGATCAAATCGTTTCTTTAACAATGCAGCATATTCTCCATGAGATTGTGATAATCCTGCCATTGGATTGAATGATAAATTTGTAAGATTTGGTGGCTTACGTCCAAATGCAAGTTCAAATGGGCTATAGCTACCTAACTGAGGAGAGGAAAATGTGTTATATGCATAGGCTGATGTTGGGACAAACCGTACCCAATCCATACCAAACTGATTTAAGTTCACTTTGAGGAAATTTGAAAGAGTCTGAATGTGTCTTTCAACCTGTAAGCTTCCATGATTGCTTACACTGATGAACCTTTGTTCAATGCCTAAAGCCTTACTTAAGAGCTCCACTAATTTTCCTGTAAGAGAAGCTGCCGCATCACTTATGATACAAGACGGTGGACCAAAAGTTGTGACTACCCTCTGCAATAATGCTTCACATATCGTTTCAGCATCAAGAGTCTTAAGAGAAACACATACAACAAATCTAGTGATCTCATCACAAACAACCATCAAATGTTTAAATCCTGTAGCCGTTGTGGGCATAGTCTTGAAATCCAGACTAAGTCTGTCAAAAGGACGATAAGAATCAGGAATGCGAGCATGATATTGTCTCAATTTGTCCGGTTTCTTACGGAATTCTTGACAACGGAGACATGCCTGAATATAATTACTGATGCGTTGAAACATATTGCGCAGATAGAAATGCTGTCTAATGGTCAAATATGTACGCATTACACCCTGATGATTACTTAACAAGTCATCATGATAACGAGATATTATCTGTTCTACCATAGTCTCAGGTACGACTAACTGAAGAGTCATCTTAGCATCATTAGTCTCATGCAAAAATATCCTGAATAACAAACTATTACATAACAAATAATCCTCTGCTTGAGAACGAACAGTTCTAGCATGCTTAACATTACTTGGAATAATGTCATGTGCAAGAAAATCATAAATTGGTTTGTAGTAAGGACAAGTTTGTTGTTGAATTTGCAACTCTTTTACGTCAAATGGCAGATCATAGTTTTTGATCAGCTTTCCTTGAATTGCCTTCATGACTTTATTCAATTCCTTTTGTTTTGGAATGTGCCCTGTAACCAAATGATCAATGTTTGTTATGACTGGCTTTGGCTGAACAAATAATTCTGGAGGTGGTTCTCTGATTATCTCTTGCACTCTATGTCTACTCTGATCCACTAATCTTGGCTCTGTAGGTTGAGAAACACTTGTAAAATTTGGCACAACTAATATGTCAGGGCTAAATGAAGGTCCATTTTCACTCGGCATAGTAATAATAGGCCTTTCAATATATGTTTCTCTCTTGTCATTAGAAACATCTGGTGTAGTCGTCTTTTGTGACTCAGATTGTGGTCTCTGTGTAACATGCTCACTAGAATGTGTTGCCTTAGGAATGGATGTCCTTTTAACTCTATTTGTTGATACTTTGGCTGGGGAATCCTGCTTGGACTCCTTAGTGACTTTATTCGGAAATAAATCTGGAACTTTGACTCCCATTGACCTTGCCATTGACCTTGTCATGATTGGATTAAATGTCTCCTTAGGTGGAGTTGAAAAATCCTCACAAGAATTGACCTCTTGAGCAACCTGATCTATTTCAGAGTGAAATTCCTGTGGTGCTCTAGACAAATAATCTGCCAAAACCAATTCTGAACCTTTCTTATAACCAACCTGAAATGTATATTCTGACAATTTGAACAGAAGCTTACGTAAGCGTGAAGTTGCTGGTTCTTGTTTTGACTTAAACAATTCAACAATGGCTGAGTGATCAACATATGCCTCAAATTCTACATTTTGCAATAAATGTTTGAATGCTGTCACATTAATAAATAGACCCATCATTTCTAATTCAGTTACACTATACCTCTGACATGCTGGTGGTAATATCTTAGAGTAATATGCAATAATATTCTCTTTGCCATTAACTCTTTGTGTCAGGTATGATCCTGTTGCTACTCGTGATGTGTCGCTATATAATACAAAACGACCATATTTCTGTGGCATATGCAATATAGGTGGATTACACAACAACTCTTTAATACTTTGAAATGCACACTGATGTTCCTCTGTCCATTTCAATACCTTTCTTTTACGACTCAAATGATGTAATGGTCTCAATAGTGCTTGAATATTTGGGAAAAATGAAGCCACATAATTAACTGCACCCACAAATCGTCTTACTGACTTAACATTGTGTGGTTTCGGTGTGTTCCTGATTGCTGCACATCTATCATGTAAAGGTTGGATACAAGCCTCACCTTCTGGGGTTATTGAGAGCAAATGTCCCATATATCGGACTGAATTTTGAAAAATGCTACACTTTTTCGGAGAGATTTTCAATCCGTTGTCCATTAAAACCTTAAAAATTGCCTGTAGGTGTTGTTTGTGAGATCGTTTGTCTGCACTGTACACAACAATATCGTCATGATGAGCAATACAGAACTTATTTGAATTTGGGATCGTTGCCAAAATATCATTAATTTGCGACTGAAAGATCGCTGGAGATAAATTCAATCCCTGTGGTAAGCGTTTATAATAATAATGCTTTCCTCCATGAAATGAAGCAATACCTGTATATTGTTGTGCATGAACACTAAGTGGCAGACAGAAGAATGCAGACTTTAAATCGAGAACACCCAAAATTTTGGCTCCAGAGTACCCTATGGTACGGATAGTCTCATTCAGCAATGGAAATGGGTGATTGAGACGTTTTATTCTACTGTTCAAGTAGCGAAAATCTGTGACAACCCTTTTGTCTTTTGTTCCCTTCTTTGGAATGAGGAAAACCGGTGAGGTATAAGACTGATGTCCTACCGCTAAGATTCCTAATCGCACTAATTTGTCAAGCTCACTGGCGACAATGACTTTGTCCTCATCTGAAAGTCTATAAGGACGTATGTAAAATGGCTCATCATTAGTAAGAGTAATATCAGCCTCATAATTTGGACAGTGAGATAATTCACCATAAAGAGAAAATGCATCTCTATGTGAGTCTAGAAATTCATAAATGCTTTCTGTTTCTGAAGCATTTAGAATACTTTGTTCCAAATTAATGTTATCTCTCATGATTTCCTGTTCAGATTTGGAAACCAGGGGATCATCGACTGTCAAATGTGGATATCGATGTAAATTATATCGTGTAATTTCATCACGATTCTCTTTAGAGTTAGAATTGGTTCGAAAAAGAGACGGTTTTTCGATGTCTCTCATGACATTTAGAAAATCTAGGGAATCAGTAGGTATGTCTTCTGTGACCGTAATGATATCTGCTAAATCTAAATGAGCCACTGTGCGAGAAGGATGCAGACAAAATTTCTGGTTACCCATGTTCCTTAGTAGAATCTTTGTTCTACCTTTATGCATTTTCACTAACATTCGTGAAGGACACATACGAGATATTAGAGGAAACGGTTTAATAACCACATCTGCATTTCGTGCATATAATGGAAGACGTCCCTGTACAGTAATGTATCTTTGCTGACCTGGGTAAATAACAAATCTCTGCACTGGCCTAAGGAAAACTTTGGCTTGTTTAATTCTAAAACAGTTTGTGGTAAAGTCCAAAGATCCATTCAATTCCTTCAGAGTTTGACTACCTAATATTAAGTCAATACCTGTCAGGTTTGCAGCAATTAAAGCAGAAAGCTGAAATTCATGACTCTGAATTTTGACCTGAAATGTTATCGTGCTATACGCATGAATAAACTGACCATTACCCAACTTTAGGTTTACTACATCAACTGAGACTGGTTGTATAGAGGATAAATACTTTGAATTTTGCACTGTAGAAGAAGAAATGATAGAGCGTGTTGCTCCACTATCAAACAACAATGAAATTCCTTTACCATCATGTAAAGTACCTCTTACAAAATTACGTGTGTCCAGTTGAATATCCACATTACGGTCGTTACCTGTATATTTAGAACTAGGAATATTACTATTCTTCCAAATATTATTTGTTTTACGTTTCGAGCTTCCCTTACTTGGTACTTTGTCTGGAGTCACTGTATGATGAGTGCAATCATAAGTGCTCCCTACTGAAAATTCTGTGTTGGTACTCTGTTTACCTTAGCCTCTATTTCATGGCTTAGGCGAATTTGGCAATATTGTGCAAAATGACCTCGATTTTGGCAGTAGTAACAAGTGACTGAAGGATTAAAATACGGTAACATTCTCCTGTTATTATTCTGACCTGTCCTAGGACCACGAGAATCACGAGAACTATATCTTTGCCTCATATCTTTTGGATTGTCTTGCGATTCTGACCTACGTGACTGATCAAACTTGGTCTCTAATTCCTGAATTTTGGTACACAACTCGTGTATCTCAGAAGATGCAGAAATAGTAGGAGTCTGAACAGAAGACGCTTTGTCGTGCATTGCCATAAATGGTTCGGAAGATGCCGGGGGTTGACTTTGGATTTGTAAGTCAAAAAAGCACTGTACTTTCATGACCAAATCTGCAATTGTTGCTTGTGGTGTTGCAGACATTAACACTGCTGAGCGGCATTGCAAAGGCAGGGTCGAGATCAATTTATCTCTAATTTGGTCCTCGCCATAATTTAATTGTGCTGCAGCTTTTGAAATTTTGGCCAAATGAGCTTGAGCTGTATCACCTGGCGTATAGCTTAATGCATGAAATGCCTGTGATTTAGCGTAGGAAGAAGTGCCTGGACTGAAACGAGCAAGGAATTGCTTCCGCATATCAGCAATAGTTGAAAAATTTTTGTTTTCAATCCAGAGTCTGGCTTGGCCTTTAAGTGTTCGCTTAAATATGCGACATATTTCATTAAATTCTTCCGCTACAGGGGTGGTTTGGGACGGCAATTTATGCAACTCTAAATAATCTTCAAATCCCAAATAATGAGCTTCTGCTAAATCTGCATCTATTACATCGCCCTGAAATCGTGATGGCAAAAAATCAGTGGGCCTATGTTTCTGCATAACATTAACAGAGGTCGAAGTTTCCTGTTCACTGACGGACATTATGCCGCATACAATTAGGCTAGTTATGAGTATACAACATGAGCCTATACTTAATTGAACACACTATCGACCGCAATTAAATACAAATAACAAATATGCAATACATGGACACGATTAAAATAACTTAACGGTACACTCTGATCTCAAATAGGGGTTGGGATACAAATTGGCATGATTTCACTCACCCTTAAGTTTAAATATGAACTGGTAGTGGTACTGCAAACGATGAAGTCCCTCGGTTAGCAGTAGTAGTTGCGGCAGGTAGTAGCAGTAGCAGGTGGGCCTACATCTCGTAGTAACTGCAGATTCGTTCGCCGTTAACATCGGGTAGAGTCTAGGCTTAGATCGCGATGTTCAGTTCTGATGTTTAGAGCTGTAGTATGACTAACTACTAGTTGCGCGAATGTTCAAACGCGAACTGCATGCTGGGTTGATCATCGTTAGTGTACAGATCAGTGGTTCCGGCATCCGGTGTACAGGCTTAGGCTAGTATAGGCCGTCTTCCCTCGTAGAGTGTTTCAGTTAGGCTAGGTCGTGAACATACGTTGTCCCTCGTTAGGTCTTCGGGCCAAAAAAATCCTTCTGTTCGTTATTGATCGTAACGAACGAAAGTTGTGAAAGTTCCGTTACCGTTTTGTTCCTGAAGAAAGCAACCGCTCCTCCACCATGTAATATTGTGACGAGCCCGCTCCTCCGATAGTAAAACTATATCGGGACTCGCGATAGAAAGGTACTGGGATATATTGATGCCGTATTTACGCTTCTTCAGGAGATGTCTCGAACGGAAGAAAACAATGACTTCACACAAAAAACAAGTTGACGAGATAGGATTTGATTATTGATTCGGTATAATTTCTTCTCTGTTGATTCTCTTAACAAATAAAACTAAATTACAATGATTTGACTTGACTTGACTCCGTCAATTAAACAATTAGGAGTGATGAAATGGTGACGAAGCAACGAACTGATCACGGAGCGCTGACGGAGTGATAAATTTGCTGATCAAGTGATAAATTTGCTGACGGAGTGCTCAAACTTTCGGCCTCCTTTTACTTTTAAACCTTACTTCCATAAAAATCTCACTGCGCACAATCAGTAGGCAGCCAATAACCTGACCATCCTGTATTAACTTAACGATATAAAAATAAGTGCACTGGCACTGATCTGCCCTGATTGGTTGGGAGTTTGGAAGTCCATCCCCTTTCTTCGAAACTTCCATACCACGTGAGAGAACCTTCTCGAATGTTCCACAGACATAATGGAATCTATTTTGGGAAAAGGCCCTGTACCAAGATTCAATAAGATAGTTAAAAACTTCTCGTGGGAAAACTGAATCCATGACCTAGATAAATACATAAGAGGCCTGTAAGGTGTCTCGATGGAGTGTTTCGGTAACATCAAAGGGATGGTATTACTATTTCATATTATAATTAAATTTTGATAAAATTAATTCACATAATGATTTATATTTGTCTTCATTTAAGTTTCGGTGATCTTCCCTTGGCATTGCCGGCACGACCCTTTCCTTAAAACGCAATAAATTCCCTCCCGAGAGTCAGTCATAAAAACACCAGCACAGTTATTATTATTATTACGACTTGTTCCCTATAGTTATTGCTATGACTAATAGTCTCAGACTCCAGCCAATCATCGACGACAGTCTGTGACTGTAGGAGATGGATGGCACATAGCTTACCAGTGCTGTACGTTTAACCTAGCACATTGTGAGGATGACTTATTGGTCACCCTTCTATATATGTAATTTATTACATCACGCATAGAAATCGGCCACGAACAAGGGCTAATTCAAACTCGTCGTGCAGTATGACCAATCACAGAAACTCTACCATAGATGCTACAACATCTCCACATGACTTTTTCATTTCGGAACAATCAAACACAATGTCCAATCTTCTGCCCTCACTGCTCCATTGTCACCTTTCTGCTCAATTCCCACTTAATAAATGTTCTTCTGATCTATTTATCCCTCATTTCTATATTTATCTGTTTTGTCCCTTGAGGGTGGTGGGGGGGGGCTTGTTGTCCTCATTCATTCTCCTTTGCATTTTCACTTTCTTTTCTCACTCTGCCCATCTGGTTTATCAGTTTCTTGTCCGACTCCCCCACCGTTAGCGCCGGTCTTTTGCATCTTGGGTTTCCTTCTGTTCTGTCGCCCTCTATTATACCTCCGATTTCTTTTCCGTTTGTTGGGATTCCTGTTATCCTCCGAATGCCGGGTGGAATCGGTCTCTGCAAAAAATGTACACAAAAAAGGCATCGATCCAGAACGACCTATGGCCATAACAATAACGCTTGCTAGCCGAAATAATACATGTTACTATAAAGAATAACAACCCATTGATACAAATCAATGGTATCGGGTTTTCATGGACAAAAACGACCCAAATTTCTCAACGTGTCAAATATCCCGTATATTACTCCGACCTCGTTCTATAAGAGATTTGTTTTTGCCCACAGCCTTGGTTGATGTGAGATATGCGTCTAAAATATCAATTTTTCTCTTTAAAAATCAGAATAACCCAGCATCCTACATTGTAAGAATTGGAGACAAGAAAATGTACTTTATTATGGTTGTAATCATTAATTAAACTTTTTTTTTGGCTTTTACTGCACACTTCATGAGCATTCTCTGTTAAATGTCAAACAGATACTCATACATCTCCAAGCACCAACGATTGTAATGCAAGATATCTCTTGACTTTACAATGAGAAGATCATTCACCACATTTGATTTTACAATTCGTTTTCATATCTAGACATACATACTGAAAGAAGGACAAACCAACATACTTCTTAGAAAAAAAAGAAAAAAAATCACATCAAAAATGTTGAATTTAAATGTCATTTTTTTCCCCCTCTGATATTTAGCAAGAACTTTGACGACATGCTGTTTTCTACATTTGGCATTTTGCACCGGGCTTTTAGGTCTGTAAAACACAGCATGCTAGGACATTTTTCTGTGAACATATTTCTTCCTGGGTCACACAGTTTATTACCTTGCTAGAAATATAAGAAATGGTGTTCCAGTTAAATAATATACTTAATCCAGAAAATTTATATAAATGATGGATAAAAATTTTGTGTGGCCGAATAACATACACCATTTTAAGGCCGGGTTTAATAATAGACTTCTACACTGGTTACAAACCCCACGCACAATAGTTTGTCAGACAAGCATAGAACTGCGAGACAAGGAAGGTTGGAGGTGGGTGTGGGGGGGGGGGGTAGAAACGATTCCGGCTTTGCCCTATTTTGTGACCTCTGTTCCACAAAGTCTATTGTTGCCCTGACAGTATGACTTTTGACCATAGAGGGACAATTCATCAATTGTGGTCAAAGGTTGAATACTTCATTCACTTACGTTTTACGACCGGTTCTGGCTCTACGATCTTGAACTCGTCCAGCTTGTCGTCAAGGGCGACCAGCAGTGTTGGGTATTCGACGACGGACTTGCCAACAAAATTGTCCTTCAGGGTTTTGGACTTATCCAGAAGATGGAAGCTGCACAGAAAAACAGAAAAGGAGAAGTGTACGGGTGGGAGAAGTGAGGGGGGGGGGTGGGAGGAAGGATTAATAACAACACCTTGTACTGAACATTCTCGTATGAGGTTAACTTTTCTTGACTCTATTCTCTGCAAATTTAAAGTGAATATCACTTTTCTGAAAAGTTTGAACTATTTTAGTATAAATAAAGTACATGAGTAAGGCTTACTTGAACAAACATCACATCAGGACTTGGAAGGTTGATGCACAACAATTTGAGGTCAGAGGTCAAGTGTAGGCTAATAGACCATCAATCTGTTCCATAGTGTTAGCACTGAAAAAATGCTTCTTTTGGTTTTGATATGTTGACCTCTACTGACCTCTACTAAAAAATAAATAGGGTTCATCTGCTCTATGCCGGGCATCAGCATACTAAGTTTCAAATTCATCCAATTTTCCATTTACCTGGAGATATCATAGTTATCAGTCTTTGACCTGTGATGACCTCAATTGACCTTGAATATATAGAGTTCATCTACTCAATGTGTGGTATCTACTGTGCACACTGTACCATACTTCATATGTAATTCACCTCAGACTCCCAATTCTTACAGTAAGATATCGTGTGTACCAGTATTTGATACCTAGACCCCTGCTAATGTCAAATGACCTTCCACCCTTCAATAAAAACAGTATGGTTCATCTATTCAATATGGGGAGGGGGGTGCATCCACATACTATATAAATATGATACTCATGAAAGATGACCTTCTTGAAAATATTTTGTTTACAAGCAAGGAATCACACATACATGCCAACCCACAAACATACACACACATGCAAATGGCATCGTTATTGCAAAGGTCTGTCATGTACAAATAAAAGATCAGCCCAAATTTACTTTCCCTGTTTCTTTGCTTTGCATGTTTCCTGCGGTTCGAAATCCATTATTCTTCGATGTCGGTAAAGTGACAAAGACCTTGAGAGAATATCGAATAAAGCAATTTATGACTTACCCTCTTTTCTCTTTGTCTTGATATGGTTTAGATTTAATGAGCACCTTGACATTCTCCAGACCTCCGGCTTGCGTATAAAGCTTCACTCTAAACAGATAAAAAGGAAGGCAAGAAAGGAAAAGCGAATGAACATGCTGCCTCTAAATGTCTAGCAATTTGCAAGTTTTCAAACATATTTTTTCTCAAGGTTTAAGCAATTTCAAGATGTTTCCAGACATTGAGGCAGTTAAATTGTACCAAGAAGGAAACATTCTCTGAAATTGATCATCAAGAAAATCTCTAAAAAAAACCTTGAAAATTTCTGATATTCTAGCAGATTTGGGGCTTTGTTCACTTTCCATTGGTTGGCTGCAGATACAGTAAAATTGCACTCACTAGGTGATTTGACCAATCAGTGTCCATGATTCTGGGTATCCTCTGTCATGTCCAAAACAGGCATGATTCGTGATTAACAACCGTTAATGAGCTTGGTTTTTCTGAAACAGTGATGGTTTTAATCCTGACTCCTTCTTATATTGCGATATTGCAAATTTTGTAACATTTATGTTCCTTTTAACATTTCAAAGGATTTAATTTCAAAGTGGAAGCTGGTAATTGTTGCTGAATAAACAGGTTTTTCAATGCAGTACATGCTCCTTTAAGGATCCTCATGATCTGACGCCATTTCGAAATATCTTTATCTATTATTTCTACCTCGTTATCCCAAACGCGACTATTTCTAAATTCCATTTGTCTACCAGCTCCCTGGGAGGATGCTGACAATGTCCAATTTTTAAACATTACTATCAATCGTTGCAGATAAAAACAAACCCACAGTATAAGAACATAACCTGACACTCATTCATAAAGTGAATAATATTCCACCTGTCAGTTAAAACAATTCCCATTTCAAGGATCTTGTCCCTAACTTGAGATATGATGGATTGAATGAACCAATTTTGTAATCTGGGTAATCCCTTGATTCCTCTCCAGGATGTGTTTCAAAGTGGGCGGCCTGTGATGACATCATCTCAAATGATCCTCAAAAGCTTGACTTTCAACTTTTATTTAATACTTTTATTTATCCTAAAAAACTGATAAAACTGGAAGCTATGCTTTAGCTGTCCATGTTCCCTGTATTTAAAATTCCATCAAAATGCATCTTTTTTTGGAAGAAATATTATTTATTCCTCTGGGCTATTGATGTAAGTTACATATTATAAACAACAACAAAAAACATTTATAGGTCATTCACTCCACTGTTGCCAGATCCATTTAACTAAATGTTACAAAACTTTGAAAAAAAATACATCTCCGCCGTACAAAATGCTCGGACCACGTGGTTCAGACCACAGGATGCAGAAACTTTCCAACAGTCTTTTTAAAAAAATACACAATCAATTCCACCTGCTGTACCAGAATATTATCCCTGGAATAAGGGGCCCTAGAGCAAGGGTTCCATAACCTTGTCACACCGACTTAGCAAAATACAAATCTCCTTCTCGTCTTTCTTTAGCAGTCACTTTTACTTGTTCAGCCCAATATACATTGAGAGTGGTCTGAAAAATTATTGCCCCAAGCAAGTTAACCTTTTCTCTAAATCAGGTGTATTTATACTCTATGAGAACTTAATTTCACCTTTGCTATAATTTCTCAAGATCATGAAGAAACAAGTCATTTGTTCAAGTTGAACGGAAAAAAATAGTCAAAAGTCTATCATCCTAGTTAATATCTTCCCTCCAAAAATGTAGAGAGAATGAGGGGAGGAGAGGGTGGGGAGAGGGGCAATGGCAGGTCACTTAAAATTCATGCAAGGTTGAAGAGCAAGAGACCATTCTTGTTTATGTAAGACCGAATTGCGTGAATTTGTGAGAACTTTTTCCTAGTGAATCCCCTGAATGTTTCCAGGTTTGCCTTGTATGTGTTAGTCACATTTTTATCAGTGGGATGACAATTACTTTAAATCAAACTTTGATGAGAATTGAAAACTTTGCTTTTATAAAAACAGGATGGCCAGCTTCCTTTAAGACAGCGCTTCTAATTTCTTCTCCGAGAATAAATAATCAAAACCTACAGTATAAAACATTTTGAAAGATTTGTCACAGCTGGGGTTCTACTCGTAATGCATTAGGATGGCAAGTAAAACATATTTTTGAGTACTTAGTCATATTGGAAACTTTATTCACAATACATAAAGTAATAAGTGTGTTCCTTATACATCATCTGCGGTACAAGCAGTCTTTTTCATTATAGACATTTAACCATTTTTGTTTCTATCTAAAGCCAACTTATGTACCCCTATCGACATAATGGACTATCCTGCAAAGCTTCAGGTACATTGACTATTGTATAGGGTGTTAACAATTTCTGTATCAAACATGACATATTTCAACATTTTAGAGACATGTTAACTACATAATATTATCAACATTTGCTATTATATAGTACCAAGTACAATTTTCATATTTCTTTGATAATTTTGATCCACCTGTGGAATGTTTTTCTAACACTGACAAAAACAGTGCAGATCCTGCGATTTTATAGCTCGACCGTTTTGAGAAATGACGGTCTGGCCGTCGCTGGTCGAGCGGTTTGTACCAAAGTAGTCTTCGGATCTGAGTACAGAGTTTCTGTGTGGTGCCCTGTGGGACGAATCTAACCGTAATAGTAATTATCGACTGTGAGATTCGCGTTAGTCATTGCTGACTTTGCAATCTGCGGTCCCCCTCACAATCTTGCAAGGTCGTTAAGAGTGACGCCACAGTTTTCCCTTTCGGGGAAACCCAAAAGCAATAAAAATTCCTCTTGAAAGTCTTGAAAATGTGCATCCACTGGATTTTGGATGTCAACAGTACAACAATTTCTAGGAAATGTCATTTCTAAGGCCAAAACCTAAATCTACCCATTGACAAGCAGATTAGTTGAGAGGCTCCAAGGATACTTTCGTACAGCATGTTCTCCTGATGATAGTAAAATGCGCAGTGGATATATATATCACAGTGATATATCAGTTTTGTACAGATACAGGCCCACTCTAAACCCAGAGACTTATCCAGCTACCTTGCTACTTACTGTAAGTACCATATTATTCACATATTTTGAAGAGGAAAATCAGTTGAATCGACGATAAGAAAGGAATGCTATACCGAAGACACAGAATCTTATCTATTCTTCTTGGATCGTAACCGCAATAACTAACTGTGACCAATTTCACAGAAATTTATCTTTATCTCTTACTGTAATACTATACAATTTCAGTATAGAGGGGCTTTAGTGGCGAACATCTGCAAAGTCTAAAATCTCTCATAACTAGTCCATGTACTGAAGTATAGGCTCACGATATGTTGCACGAATGCATCGAAGAAATAAAAAATAATGAGAGTGTCAGACAATTGCTGGATTCATTGATTATCAAAAAGTGTTGTTACTTCTGTAAAAAGCATAAAAATTGTTTACTTTTGTACATTAACACTGGAATGCAATGTATATTAACTAAGTTTTCTTTTTGTAAAGAAGAAAAAAGAACGAAAGAAAGAATTGAACTACACATTGTCAGTTTGCTCGGGCACTTCTACACTACTTAGGTTCCTTTAAAATTGACATACTGCTATGCCACTTGCATTCCCAATTCACAACCGTCATAAAATATTAAAATCTACCGTCAACGACAGAATAACACCCAGAGAGCCTCGAGGATAGTCATCAACTCATATTAAAAACTCATATTCATACTGCAAGATAAATTAACATATCTGTACTGTGTGAGACTGTATCATCTGACATAAAACTACTATCACATCCTAATTAAGCAACATTGCAACAATGTACAGTATTAATTTTTTTTCTAAATATCCCATATATCCGTTAAGGAGTTTTGAAACTGTTCATCTGTTTTTTGACGACCCTTCTATTGCATTATAACAGAAGATAATCCTGTTGGATCCTAACCCAAAAAACCATTACTAATGATTGGCAGTGCCTATTAGACACCTTAGGCAACATTTATAGTCTGCAACCATTCTACTAATGACAGAATTAACAAAATGTAAAATGTCATTTTTAGCCAAGAGTAACATTTAAGATAATGTGATGCACATGTCAGTGTCATCTTCAGTACACGTGAAAACTATATTTGCATCAGAGACAAAGGTCTCTGCTAAAATGTTGATATAACTCCATACTTAACATGCTGAAAGTCAATTCCCATAGCAATGCAACTCATTAGCTTAAAGTTTTTTTCTCGTTTCCAGAAAAAAAAGAAAGACAAATTTTGCCCTGGGGGGGGCGGGGGTGGGGAAGGAAGGAGGAAATGAAAATCAAAAATTTTAAATATTTACCTCCCAATTCCCTTTGGGCATGTGATTCCCACAAGTACTTGTCTAGTTGACAAAATATTTTACGCAGCATGGAAGCAGTAATTATACCTGTAGTTTAACATTCATTTGATGAAAACCCCTGGGGGCGGGGGAGGGGGATTACATTCAGTATAATATTAACAAGTCTTATCTTTTCTTATAGAAAAAAATCCACTGGAATTGTGAGTGAGTTAAAACATTATTACAAAAACGTTTGCAGCTGAATTGCTGTGATATCATCGTGAACATTTAATCTGCTGTTGCCAGGTGCATTACCAAATTATCCCTTAATATGAAAAGTTCTTCACGATACAAAACGAATTGAGGATGACGTATGGACTTAATTTTGATGATATTCAATTCTAACATTGCTAAAAGTAAAGTTGATTATTTGACTTTAATTTCCAAAAGACAATTGGAGGAGAGGGGGAAGGAAGGAAGAAATGAAACAGAAATTTTGAATATCTCCCACCTCAACTCATTAGCTTGAATGTTTAACTTTTATTTAAAGGGGGGAAGGGAAGGGGGGAAGGAAAAAATCAGAACTTTTGAATATATTCTCATAAGGGCTTTGGCATAAAATGGTTCAGAAAAATTTCCAGCATTTTTGAGTCATCAGAGTATTCCTTTAATTTGGTGTCACTCTTTCAATCAACTGAAAAATATTTGCACGTATGCAGATTTTACGGTATACGGTACAATGCCTAATTGACTCCTTTAAGTTCTATCACCATTTTTGTTTTCCTGATTTGATTGTAACCAATGAAAATGAAAGGAATTTTCCAACCTTTAATAAAAGGTCTTTTTTAATAAGAGTGGTAAGAAAATTTCATCGCATCAACTACTGGAAAAGGACAGGGGGAAAAATGAGGTTGTCTTTTAGGATTTTTGTAAAATTCTATTTCTTTACAGGCTAAGTGGATTTGTCAGGTTATATTGGCCGTCAAGGATGACGCCATGATTGAAATTAACTCATCGGGCCACGAGAGAAGGAAGTAGTGAAATATGCCTTTAATAGTTATCTTCCAAACAACAAGTAAAACAGAATGTATTCAGTACTCATAGTGGATGAAGGAAAGAAGGTAGAAATTCATTTGGCTTTGAAATTCCTGCGAAAAATGCTACAAAATGTCGATTCTGATGGAGAAGATCCAGTCCGGAGTGACCGTTGCTGTATTCGTTGAAATGGTGGAACTGGACGGGCGGGTGCGGTGATCTGTAACGGGTCATTGGGGGAGCACTGCAAGAATGTTAACCGTTGTCATAGGCAAGGTAGCCTGATTGAACATGTATGGGACACAGGGTAAGTGAGGGGAGTGAAGTAAAAAAGAGGAGCTTACTGTTGCCGTTTGATCGGGTCGCAGACTGACGGATCCAAATAAACTCCGAGAATATCTTGCAAGGTTTGATCTTCACTTATTCTGAGGAAATCAAAAGTAGAGAGAGAATACGCTTAAGACGGAAGTACGGTAAAAGAACCGGTTCAGTTAAAAGCAGTTCTACGTCAACACTTTCAAGGATCGAAAAATACGTTGAGGGTTTCTAAAGTAAACCAATACACGTACCATAATGCTGTCTAACTCCCCTCGAAGCAGTCTTTCGTAAGGTGGTTCGCAAAAAGATGAAACAATTATATGGCTTTCAAAGTGTTCTGCAATTCTTTGGCGTTAGAGAACCACCTCATATCTCAAAAGTGAAATCGTAAGGCAAACAAGAAACTTGTTTTGTAGCCTCATACTCCATCTTTCTGGATACATTCACCATCGGTTTGAAAATCATTTGCAATCAAATCTATGCTATGGATGTGAGGTCCCCAAAATTCCTGGCCTCCTCCTCCCCCCCCCCCCCCCCCCCGAAATGAGAAAACATATTTTGGAGTGCATATACTCCTTACTTTCCTAGGCTCACAACATGACATGTAGAACATACACATACACACAATATGATATACATACTCATGTATGTAAGACATGACCTGACCTATACACTATTGTACACCTCACTTTATACTCCTCCTGGATTATGATGGAACGGCTCGGAGCATACCCACGCAGGATAATCAGATAAATTGGACCGTGGGAAACTGACACTTTTGAACATGAGCTTGCAATGTATTCAGGCTTCAGTCGAATACGACTCTCCGACAGGGAAGAGTGGGAGAGGTTATCGGTTTCTTACCAGCGACCTACTTTTTGAAAATGAGAACAGATGCTTTGAGCACATAGTTCCACTTACAGAACATAATCCCTTTTGTATCTCTCTGTGTAAGAACTCGGAAGTTTCGTTAAAAGGAAAAGGAAAACGAAAATGCTCTTGACAACGGAACTGACCAGAATTAATAGAAGCTCATCTTTGGGTTTATTTTGGTCATCAGATAGGCAATAAAGTTTGAATTTATCCTCCAAATACGTCACAATGGTCTATCCTTAGGATGCAAACGACGATGTGCTAAATTGGTTAATTTGATTACACCGAGGAAAGACTATTTCGCTATTACCACTATTTGCATAGCTCATGGATTCAAAGTAAATCAATATAAAGTTTTTTTTTTTTTTGGAGGGGGAGGGAAGAGTGGGTGTGTGGGATTATGGTGGGGGAGGGGGAGATTCTAGGGGAGAAGATTCTGGGAGGGGGTGGAAGAGGGAAATGGGAGAGAATTAATGGAAATGAAAAGAAAAGCAATGCAAGATAAATGACACCCAATGTAAAGCAACTATGGCATGTAGAAAGGATATCACCAATCACTATGTTTAACTACACATGTCTAAGATGTGTGTACAGGCAATATAAGCCAACTAAAACCTGTTTTGCACAATGTATATGTTCTTTACTACGTATAGGTGCTCTGTATATTTGTATCCTGTACTGTATATGTATGTTCTATAAAAATGTATAGGTGCTCCATACATGTGTTCTCCTGTTGTACTATATATATATATATATATATATTTGTATGTTCTATACTAGTACGGATAGGTGCTCTATACATAGGTGCTCTGTATATTTGTTTCCTGTAAATATGTGCTGTAGTACATACATATACTGTATATGTATGTTCTATAAAAACATATAGGTGCTCCATACATGTGTTCTGTATATATATGTATCCTGTTGTACTACATATATATATATATATATATATATGTATGTTCTATACTAGTACGGATAGGTGCTCTATACATAGGTGCTCTGTATATATGTATCCTGTAAATAAGTACTGTAGTACATACATAGACTGTATATATGTATGTATTATACTATGTGTAGGTGCTCTATACATATGTTCTTTATATGTTTTCTGTACTATATATGTTCTGTATTACCTATATACCTATTTACCTATACCACTGAAAAGACAATTTTCAAAAAGAGCCACTGTATTACAAGGCTGTAGGGCTTTGATGAAACACAAACAGCCACACAGTTTCCTTCTAGGGTTACCATACGTCCAGATTAATTGGGACTTTCCAGGGTTTACAACGAAAATATGTTTATTAAGCTGGCAAATTAAATTTTTCAAGGTCTTTGTTATGTTCAAATATATCGCTATATTTACCATTAGCAAACTCCCCCCCCCCCCCCACAAAAAACGAAAAAAAAAAAACACTTAAGCAACAGAAGTTGGGTCAGTTAAATATAATAACTAATGAACAGTAACCAGCTTTGGCTAATCCATAGCAACAAATTTCTGGTAAAAAATTACAATTTAATTTGGAAAATTTTATGCTGTTCTAAATGGGTGAAAAAGCCCCTCTAAATATGCCTCCATAATATGCAGCCCTTTAAAAAAAAAAAAAATACAAATACAAATTTTTCTTCAAAAGGGTCTCCCCCTCCCAATACCTCCCTCCCCCAGTGTCTGCAATGTCTCACTTTTCAACCCAAAGATATAGGGTAGCCCTCAGTCACTAAATCAAGTGATTAGATTCAGAGAGTCGTTACTGTTAAAACATAACACTAATTATGAGTTTTGCTTTATATATTTTGTACGAAACCAAATTCAAAAAACGGTCCAACACAAACCAGTATTTAGAAAGGCTGTTAACCTAAATAGACAAGAGTGTATTTAGAGTCCTCAGTATTTTCTTTGAACTTTGGTCTTTAATATGAAATAACCAACAAGCTTTTTTGACACTAGATCGAGACAAAGAAATGGAGACACGTCGATTAACCCAGTTTTGGTATTAAGCTTGTTCAAACACTTTTAATTAATTTCGATTATACTGTATTTTCCAAAAATATCTGGAACTTGGTTTATTATGGGAAATAAGACACAAATTTATTTCAATTTTAAAAAGCAAAGATTACAGGAGAGTTAAATTTTGTGATGATTAATATAACTCATCACTCAAAAGCTAGTGTCCTCAAGAGAATTGAATCTTTGAGTTCATCTTTTAGGAAAGGCCTTTAGGGTTTTTATTCTCAATTGCCAGAAGAAAAAAATCAGTGGTTTTCTGAAATTTTCATTTCTTTGAGACCTTAAAAGTAACATACAATACTGTGTGACTCAATGCAGATCAAAATTTCCTGTTTTAATGAAACAAGAAAAGCACACTGATGATTGAAAAATGGAGTCAAGGAGCGTAAAAAGTTTTGCCTGTTATTTTGTTCCTATTTCAATGCATAAGCATGATTTCAAACATATTGCATTCCACAGTTTATGTGTATGACTCATCCACTGCATATGCATTATGACAAACATCTTGCACTCCACATTTTGTGTGTATGACTCATCCACTGCATATCCATGATTTCAAACATCTTTCATTGCCCTTTTTTTGCATATTACTCTGCCACTGAATTGCTCAAAGTTTCATGTTAGTCCAATTGTATCAAAATTTACCTTTCCCCCCATCTTTTATGGCTATTGCTCTGTTGGAGCACATTCCTTTTTTTCTGAGGGGGGGGGGAGGTAATCTTCAGTGGTTTTTACATCTTGTAACAATCCTCCATCACCTTCTCAACAGAGCGATAATGCTGCAGAATCTCAATACTTCCTCCAGTACTACTGCTGTGCTTGTACTTCCATGCTCAGTTCATGTGCATAACTGTGTGTGAATACTGTATCCAGATTGCCATGCCTTCAAGAAAGCCTCTCGTTTCTGCAACCATTTCCGTCTATTTCTGCAAACATTTTTCATTTTTGCTGCTCCTTTTTTCATTAGAATATCTCAATACACATCAGTTTCCTATAAATCCATCAATCAATTAATCAACAACCAGAGATAGCTACATTCTGTTCTACAGTGACATGCTATTTGGCAAACTACATGAACCTGTGAAAAAGTTCTACTGGGACATTACAATGACTGTTACAGTACTGATAATTTTCCTCTGATTAATACAAAATTCAAACAATTGCTTTAGATTTCTGAACTGTTTTAGGAAACAAGCCCTCTGAAGTGAAATTAAGAAAGAAAAAATACCCCCGTTGCTTTGATTCATTCGATCTCTAATGATCGATGTCATGTAGCAGAGTCACGAGAAATGTGAGGGGGAGGGAGATTGGAGAGAATGATTGGGGAGGGAATGAGTGGGCAGGGAGGGGAATTGGAGAAGGGCTTCCCCTTCTTCAATCTCTATCCACCTTTTTGAAAATAAGTTCAGAGTTCAAAGTCCTGCCCTATCACACAAAGTGTATATCTTCATCTGCAGTGACAGGGAGACTGCCATACAGTTTAGAGTAATATAATTTTCACAGATATTTTTACCTTTACCGGGGTCATCGTCCGTACTACATATTGGTCTGCTCGAGTACCCAATACGCTGAGGGGGACCATCAAAGTGTTAGGTAAGGCACGCAGAGGGGAAGAATCGTGATTGATTATATTTAAATGTAAAGAATCTGCAATATCAAGACTTTGTCACTTTGACTGATGGAGGCCTTTTGCAAGGTTCAAGCAGGAAGTAGGCATGAATTAATGAATTTAATGATCTCTCATACAGGAAATAATGAGACATTGTTTAGTACATTGATTTTGTTTAACAATTGTCTACTAAAGAGTAACATTTTTTCCCCTTTTTTTCAAGGAGCACTAAATGAGTCCCTGCCTCCCTGTTAACTTGTGCACGTGTCAGAACGAACAAACTCAATAAGTACCGACATGTAACGATGTGATAGTGTCCCTCAAATTTTGACTTGCCCAAGTCCTTTAATATGTAATCTAGTACAGTTGACATATTGAATACAGAGTTCAATGTTTTACAGAACAATGTCCCTCCATTTGAGTAAACAATTATGCCTCGGTGACATACGATGAACACCCACCTGTTAAGTAAATGGATATCATATCTGAAATTCTTCTGGACAATTAGTCTGAGACTTCAACAATGTCATTTCTTTACAGTAATCAGCCATTCAATTACCGCTTCATGTGACAGACCCGATATGTTTTACTTGTGCGAGGGAGTTCCAGAAACACATAAATCGTAAGCCTGAGTTACTCAGAGGATCTGTCTTCTCTCAGCTAGAGGTCAATTAAAGCAGGCCATGTGTGCTGTGTCAGTTTCCTTGACAACGATGAAAGAAATATGTTTTTCTCATCAACACACCGTGAGGAACCGCTCTCTAGTTTTTATCACCTCAAAGAGTTATCGAGTGGAACATCGTTATTTATGAGACGTAGCCCCGTAAAGAAAATGTTATCTTCTTACTTTCATGTTTACCCTTTGAGTAAATTTTAACTAAAAGCATATAGCAAAAGTCCAGAGTATAATTCAATAAACATGATGTCTTGGGTAAATATCCCCTTGTACACTAGAACTTGTAACGCAAGGCTTCTCTAAACATGACTTTACACAACGAACACACACAAGCAACATGTAGTATGGACGGACGGACGGACGGACGGACGGACGGACGGAACAGACACTTAAATAGGTGAAACCACCACTTTCAATTACATTTGCGGTCTGGAAAAGGAAGGAAGTTTGTCTGGTCGAAAAAACTAGGCGCTTGAGAAAACACTGTTTAGTCTGTTAGCTTTTAAAGACTTGCATTATCTACCCAAAATCACATACTGTTACCATGGTGATACTGGTGAGTATTAATAATATTTTCTAAACTATGATACTTTTTATCTATGCCTGGTACTGTATGTTTTATTAAAATTTGTGTTGACAAGAGACTTACTGATGTTCCATGAAAGTGACACCACTGTGCACAAACTGTAACTCGATGGTCCACATTATAACTCTGTGGGTAAAAAAACAGACAAGACAATAGGCAATGTATTCAGAGAAACCTTCAAAGTGACAAAAAAAAGTGATTATGTGTGAAATTCTAACATAATCTCCACAAATTAGTTTGGCTCATTTGGTATCCTATCAGTATCCTTATGTTACACCCACTGTTACTTTGTATACCTAATTCTAGTCAAGAAGGCTAAACCCTAGAATAGTTTATTTCATTAGTATTTGAATCACGTAGGCGGTCGCTATGGTGACCAGCATTCTATAGTCTTTTGTACATTTCACGATATGTCATAGCGACTAACAGTCACTGGAATGATTGAAAGGGCAATATTCTGCTTGTTCTTGTTCTACCCCCACTCCCCCCAACCCCAACCCCCCTCAACCCCCACTACATATCCTATGTCCTCTCCCCAATTCATTCCACCAAGTCACAAATTGAATAGGATGGCCACTGAACCAAAAAAAAAAAATTGTTATCTTTGCTGCCATATAAAATTTCGTTTTGATATTTGCGCTCATCAAATGTGGTATTTGTTAGTCCCCTTTCTGAGCAGCTAAGTTCTCTCTCATGATGGTAATAGCCATTGCATTCTTCGACGAATGTTTCCTTGTTCTGTACTCCTTTGTATGGTTTTAAATGTTTATTGCACATGAGGGCTCACCGTCCTGTCAAAATAGTTTTTACTCAGTGAAAATTTAGAACAACATTTTTGAAAGCATCTGAAAGGCGACATAGTGACATACGTAACTAACGTAAGTACGTCACCGAAATTCGCATTCTCTAGTCGACCAAGTCCTCCCACGAAAGCAGAAGTGTCAGAGACAAATGCCAACCAAAGGGATGAAAAAAACGGATGAATCGATATTTGCAGGCATCCCTCAAATTGCCTGCAAACACCGCTGCTCTACTAATGCGATAAATGATGGCACGAGATCAGAGAAACAAGGTGAGAAGATAACGTGACAGATTTGCCGTCGTTTATCAAATTAACGGATTGAGTGCTTGATCACTGGAGGATGCCGAGGTTTACATCTCACCTTGAACCCCTTTGGATTCCACCGATAAAACTTAATTCGGCTCGCACGAAGACTGGAAAAATACGGCGAGTTTTTTAACAAACAACGGAGTAGGGGAAAGAAAGAAAACAAGTTAAATATTCCAAACTCTGATGAAAGGAAATTTCACTTTAAAAACTTTATTTCCAGTCATGCGTAACATTCTTTTTCTTGAAACGGAGCTGTTCTTGGCATCGCTTGAAAACTGTGCCTAAAATTTATCGAGTGAGTTTATGAGATATTGGTGAATTGTTTTGAGCTTTTTACATGAAGGCTTACAGAAGAATAAGACTCTCCATGAATAAAATAAGAGGTATGATTGCAGTAAATATGTCAACAAATTACTTTAAACTAAACCCCCCCCCCCCCCCCACAAAAAGCCAAGAGAAGGTTGCATGATTGTCATAATCTCAAGAATGTCACATACTGATCCATTGCAATTCTGATTGCTTAACACTGCTTTGTACAATTTATATTGTATTTTGTGTAGCCAAGAGGGATTTCTTGATGATAAAACTGTTACTGTGTTGATTCACCTTCAAGTAGCCTTGCAAAGTCACAGTCACACATGACATTAACTTGTTTAAGAAAGGACTGCTTATGCAACTTACATTCATCAATTTCTAATGGTGATCATTCAGGCTGAAATTTTACATTCTTTCCAATGAAATTGCTGTAGGCAAGATCTTAAAGGAGTGACTTCAGGCACAAACTTAATTTTGAAATGGGGTAGACTGTTAGGAAACACTTCGCTCATTCCAGGTTTAATTCTGTACCACTTTTAATTTTTGAGAAATGACACTTTGCTAAGGCAAATCAATTAAGTGACTAGACTTTTCTATTTTATTATAATTATTTTTTTATTATTGTCATATTTAATGAGGGTAGTCCTGCTCAGTGCAGAAGCACTGCTTTCCAGAGGAGCCCTCTATTCTTACACACAGACCAGGTCAGTTCCACGCATGCCAAAAAAAAGCTCAATCGGAAAACATAAAGACTTCCTTGACCTCGAATGACAAGTTAACCATGCACTATAAACTTGTCAAGGACAAATAGTGTTGACTTTCATTCAAGGGAGCTCCTTTTGTTATGAATATGAAAGAACATTTTTTCGGATGATTTATTAGAATTTTAAGACATTGGAATAACATTAACATTTAGGTCTGCACCGAGGGGCCGACTTCACCATATACTTAGCCTTAAAGGAGCTTTCTGCAGCATTTTCACACTTTTAAAGGTGAATATATATTTAAAAGTGGGACATCTATAGAAACTTTACTACCAATGAAAAGTTTTTCTTTGTTCTTGAAATATGACATATCAAGATAAAAATTCTGGCTAAAGGCATCAATTTAGTATTTCTCTTGAAGGATAAGGGTACATTTTGATGGTCTTAAATATTGCCACAGTGACGCAACAAATTTTCTCGATGACTCATTTGCAAAGCAGGCCTCTAAGCTGAAATTTGATGGGGATACCATTAATTTTTGTTACGCTGACCAAGCCAAGTTCCAGTCACCCATAATTTGTGTCCCCTTTATGCTAAGTGTCCATGATCATTTCACTACCCACAAAGTATTGAGTCCTGAACCCCTTATAGTGCAAAAAATGGAAACTTTAATTGGATGATGCCATATATATCAATAGGCAAATCTTTCAGGTTTGCCTTTTCTCAGGTTTTGCCTATTTCCATCATTGTTGATGCTACTGTACTGGTGGTTAAGTAGCAGGCAATATTATCAAGTACATTAACTTTCTTCTAAGGGATCAGAATGTTACAACATTATTGAGGCAGAAATTCAACCCAACCAGAAACAACCGAAGCTAAAATTACTTTTGCATGAACAATTCTCGAGGCTTCCGATGCCGTTCGAAATAGGCTTTCCTTAAAACTTTCAAATGATGCAATCAGTGTTTTACCTTTGGTTGACTTTTGTTCTATTTCTCTTTGAGTTTGTAAATCCGGGAGGTAAAAATTCGTAGTCTAGGCCTCCTCTCGTTGCCATGACTTGTACGTGTCTTCTCTGAGGAGGAGGAAAATTAAAAGAAAAATGGGATAGAAATATCAAGAATGGCTTTACAAACAAAAACAATACCCAAAAAAATAATAAAACAAAAAAGAAGTCAAAAGGCATATCATACCTGTTTGGAATCCATTGCTATTGTTACATAGCAACAGACAGGAATCGTTTGTTTTATGGATTGTTTCATCAGACAGCTTTTAATGGTATGTTGTATTTTCAGTATTAGATTAAATAAATGCACTGTGCTCTCAGTAATCCCTGAGTATTGAGACAAGCCTCCGTATTTAACTTTATTAAGAATGTCCAAAAACTTGTTGACTGGCAGAGTACCAGTATGAATACAAAAAGAACAAGGCTCTAAGTACCAGTGGCCTACTGAATTTTGCACTAATGTCTATACTAGGATCCAAAATGCCTCGAGTACTCTTGAGAGTAACATAACATAACAAAACAATTAATATTTATATAGCGCTATTCCATCTAGATCATAGCGCTTGTGACACAGACACAAATTAGCATGGAAATAGGTGAGTCTTAAGATTACTACAGAGTACAAATCCATGAGGCTGAGTCAGAGAGTACAGGTCACTATGCTAGAAATACGAGTACCATTATGTACTCACAAAAGAGCCTGCATTGTACTCACAATCCCCATAGACCTTTGGAAAGCATCCTGATTTCTGGCCCGCTGCGCTGCTTGACTTTTTCGGTCCACTTCCTCTAAAAATCTATAATCTGTGGGTTGGCCAAAATGGAGATTTATGAGAGTTGGTAAATCACACGGCACACTGTTAATCCATAGACAGATCCTACTGTAAATTCATTACACATCGTAGTAATTAATCCAAACTCAAACCGGTTGTAACCAGGTATATTTTTTATTCTTCATCAGACACTACGGACATCACTTAGTGTATAACTTGTAAGATTAAGTTGTTGGATTTTATTACAATGCTCGCCTGAAAAGTTTATGTATGCTATATCAAACACTTTCTAAAACACACCATGTCAAATATACAGTATACTTAAGTGTATACTTTTGCGATCAAATTGCTGTACTTTTCTCAAAATTCTTCAAAATGTACAGTATCCTTGCCAAACAGGTCAGCATCATCCATGTGCATGAGTGTGTACACAGATATCAACATGGTGGTGTGTATGAGTTGTACAGTGTTGGAGCATTTCAGATGTCAGGAATGAATACCAACGTCCTAAATATAACATAATCTGATAATTATATTGTTCTAGAGAGTAAAGCAGTCTAAGCCATTGCACCTGCTATGTTATGTAATAGGCAATTACTTTAAAAATGCCATCTATTGAAGTGTTCTAGAGAGTAAAGCAGTCTAAGCCATTGCACCTGCTATGTTATGTAATAGGCAATTACTTTCAAGTGCCATCTATTGTTTGCTCAACTATTCTGTTTTTTGTTATGCAAAATTAGCATGTATTGTATTGAGTTACAGAATATGTGCTTTAGAGACAGTGGTCAGTTGTAAACTGTTCTTCAAAGAGAAAGGTTGAGTGAGAAATAAGTTGTAAACTGTTCTTCAGAGAGAAAGGTTGAGTGAGAAATAAGTTGTAAACTGTTCTTCAGAGAGAAAGGTTGAGTGAGAAATAAGTAAAAGACAGAACACAACGAGTTGTAAACTGTTCTTCAGAGAGAAAGGTTGAGTGAGAAATAAGTTGTAAACTGTTCTTCAGAGAGAAAGGTTGAGTGAGAAATAAGTTGTAAACTGTTCTTCAGAGAGAAAGGTTGAGTGAGAAATAAGTAAAAGACAGAACACAACGAGTTGTAAACTGTTCTTCAGAGAGAAAGGTTGAGTGAGAAATAAGTTGTAAACTGTTCTTCAGAGAGAAAGGTTAAGTGAGGAATAAGTAAAAGACAGAACACAACGAGTTGTAAACTGTTCTTCAGAGAGAAAGGTTGAGTGAGAAATAAGTTGTAAACTGTTCTTCAGAGAGAAAGGTTGAGTGAGAAATAAGTAAAAGACAGAACACAACGAGTTGTAAACTGTTCTTCAGAGAGAAAGGTTGAGTGAGAAATAAGTTGTAAACTGTTCTTCAGAGAGAAAGGTTGAGTGAGAAATAAATAAAAGACAGAACACAACGAGTTGTAAACTGTTCTTCAGAGAGAAAGGTTGAGTGAGAAATAAGTTGTAAACTGTTCTTCAGAGAGAAAGGTTGAGTGAGAAATAAGTAAAAGACAGAACACAACGAGTTGTAAACTGTTCTTCAGAGAGAAAGGTTGAGTGAGAAATAAGTTGTAAACTGTTCTTCAGAGAGAAAGGTTGAGTGAGAAATAAGTAAAAGACAGAACACAACGAGTTGTAAACTGTTCTTCAGAGAGAAAGGTTGAGTGAGAAATAAGTTGTAAACTGTTCTTCAGAGAGAAAGGTTGAGTGAGGAATAAGTAAAAGACAGAACACAACGAGTTGTATTAAACTGTTCTTCAGAGAGAAAGGTTGAGTGAGAAATAAGTTGTAAACTGTTCTTCAGAGAGAAAGGTTGAGTGAGAAATAAGTAAAAGACAGAACACAACGAGTTGTAAACTGTTCTTCAGAGAGAAAGGTTGAGTGAGAAATAAGTTGTAAACTGTTCTTCAGAGAGAAAGGTTAAGTGAGGAATAAGTAAAAGACAGAACACAACGAGTTGTAAACTGTTCTTCAGAGAGAAAGGTTGAGTGAGAAATAAGTTGTAAACTGTTCTTCAGAGAGAAAGGTTGAGTGAGAAATAAGTATAAGACAGAACACAACTTGTAAAAGACTGAGAAAAAGAGAAAGAGAAAAAGAGAGAGATAGAGAGATGAGCAACGAAAAATAAAAAGAGAACAAGCAAATTTACTTTTGAGTTTAATTTCACTATGTCTGGTGAACATATTAAAGAAAAAGAGAATCAGACTCATTCCTATGAATAAGATACTCTGATATTCCATGTGATCAAATTAATATACCAATGAACATTATTTTCTATAACCTACTGTACCTGACTTCTGTAGTTTAATAGATATAGTACAGAGAATCCAAGCAATGGATGCCTTGTTAATGCCATTACAGTATGTTAATATTTCAGGTCAGTTATACGTAAATATACTGATAAACATACAGAAGTAAGATGGGATGGGATTAAATTATAAGCCAATTTTTGGCTTTGGTAGTTGTGAAGGAAAACAATGCAATAGTTATCCTATTATTGGAGCCTTTTGAGGCTTATTCCAGCACCTGTTGGTATAGTGTTCTTGTCCGTATCCAGTCCAAATAAACTTTTTTAACTACAGTACAGAAGTAAAATGAATCTGTTACATCAACTTCATGCTTGTATCGTCAGTTAAAAATTCAATTTCTTTTTATCAACCTGTAAATGAGCTATGCATTTGACTGGACATTAGCGATTTGGATAAAATTGTCGAAGCTGAAACCTTGCCCCACACCTCTTCCTCCGGCCCCTCCCCCCCCCTCAAAGGAGCTTTTATTATGTAACATACCACTGAGCAAGTTGGTTTCATTAAACTGTTGTATGGGAACAAAAGCTGTTTTGTCCCTCACACCACTGCAGCCCGACTTCTCTTTATGTTGGTTCACACACAGCAGACTGAAAAGAAGAATTAGGAAGGGAAGTATAGGTTAATGGAACGAATATGCAATCTTAATACCAAAGATAATTCCATACTTATAAATATTTTAGTATTGGAAGATTTGAGCATAGACTATATTCCTTTTTTGAGGTTACTTCAATATTAAATGTAAACAGAAGTTCTTGTAGCCACCAAGGTACAATTTATAAACACAATTAGAGTCACTGTAATTTATCTTCGAATATCAGCAGGCATCAGGCTTCATAGCCGTGGCTCAATTTATGATGATTTAATTTTCTGTTTGATGTACTTTTATGAGACAGACATTCCCTCAACATCTTTCAAGTGACTACAATTTAGCATAACAAATATTAAAATGTGCAACAAGAATTTATCTGTAATTTATGCAGTCTGAAATGATGACAGATTTCATATTTCATTTTACCAAAGGTTCAAACTATTGACGGATAACAACATAATTCACTCCAGAGTTTCAAAAATGGCGTGAAACTGCGAATAATGTCCCGCAAATAAAAAATGAGCCACGCTAACCAGAGGGATTTGTTGGCTATATTTCTGGTACTTCTACATGGTACAAATTATGGTTCATCCATAAACCTTTCAAAGTTCACCTTTTTACAGTACAGTAACCGTTTTTCTAAAAGACACCTAGATAATCGTACATAACTAACGCTTTCATTGCACAGGTTAAGGAATGTGTGCCCTTAACATAAAGCAGGGGTTCCCTAACTGGGGTGCATGAACCCCCAGGGGGTGCGTGAGTCCATCCACAGGGGGTTTGTGGGGGGATAAAGTTAGGGAAACTCTGACATAAATGTAGATAGATAAAGAGATGACAAGGAAAGTTCTGTTAATTAGGTATCGATGACATTCTCTTATGTACGGCATACAATGAGGTATCTGCTCTTATTGGACTCACCTGCATGAGTTAATGTGACAAGCTGGACAGGTGTAGAGGGCATCATTCTTAGCACAAGTTGAGCACTTTCCTTTTCTAAATAATAGTTGAAAGAAGAAACAACTTTCACAATAAATCATAATCAAACAAAAGACCAGTTGTATCAATATTTTAAATATTTATCTACTGAAATGTTTTAACATAATGAAACTTTTTTCAGACTGCTCGATTGTTGCAAAATTTTAACGTTACTTAAGTGGTGTTCATTTCACCCTCAAAAATGTGGAATATAATCCTTCACGAAAGACATACAATTGGAAAATTTTACTTGGCTTTAGTTTCTTCTACCTCTGTCAAATCAACTTTGACTGAAAAAAGGTGGCACGGTCATTTTTATATTAGGTATTAGAATTGGACACTGTTACTAACATTAAATAGAACAGGTCTTTAATGGCAAACATTATTTTAATTTTTATTTTATCCCTCTTATTTCTTCATTTAACTGTAATGAAATCAGCAAAGCAATAACATTACAACTTACAAATGTGGATACTAATTAAGTTAAATCCAGTTTAATGATAGGCTTCTGAAATCTTATTCTGGTCAAGTAAATAAGAAATATACACTATGCTTAATATGATCCTAGGAAAGGCCTACAGGGTAGTAAACAGACACTCTACACCTATTTATAAACACAAGCACATAGGTACAACTATCGATGCAGGCCACTTGAGAGATATATGTTCCATGGTACATGCAAACATTCCCACACACAGTTTAGAATATTATTTATCTTACTTTCTTGATAGACCTTGCTACTACCACAATGGTGGGTCGTTTTTATTTTTGCTGTCCGCATCCAAGGGTCTGCTTCACGTAATGACCCTGCCTTTACTTTAGGATTTCAGGGAAAGTGAATCCATGACCACTTCTCCACTTGGTTCAACAATATAAAGATGTTTAAGAAGTATCTCCTCTTCTAAAGATTATATATCTATTGGACATACATGTTTTGTTTCTTTTATTTTATAGTAGCCACTGATATATGGGAAGTTCCTGACCCCTATTATTTCTCTTCATTTATAAATATATATTTTGTGCCAGATATACCCATTTTGTATACTTAGGAAGATCTGTAAATACTCAAGAGGCTATTCTGAATTATAATGTGGTGAGTTATACTAGTTCATATATACTATAATAATATTCTTATAATACTAGTTCATTGCCTTAGGCATATAAGTATAACTGTCTCCGAAGTGAATTCTACAATTTTTACTACCAAGTATAAATATCATGGCAACAGTACCATATACCATTAATACTTGGTCTAGTATTTGTTAGTTGAACTTTCTAACTATATAGGCCTTGTTGCGCTGTAACTTTAGTAGCCAAAGGCAATTGCCAACACATAGGGTTTAGGCCTAAATCTTATATTCATCAGACTAGCATAGTGTAATTGACGCCTATGCTTGAGTGTAACTTAACGTTAGGTACAGTAGTACTAGTACTAGCAGGCGGCCATGCCGACACAATTCCTTAAAAACTTCACTTTAGTAGCCGAGACTAGATGTTTCTTGTGACTTCCACGGATATTAATAAACACATTAAAATCACCTGCTATCCATCTTCGCACTGTCGAGCATTTTCTCTTTTGCTTTTCTTCGACCCAATTGAACTGCAGTGTTGCGATGATAGTAGAACTTGTGTACAGTACACACCTCGGTTACTAGTTCTAATTGCACATGGTTTGATGTAAACAACAGCGGATATGTATCTTTCCGTTGACCAGATTGTACTTCTCATGATCTTCTATATTGTGCAATTTTTTTCTGCCATGTGTTGAAGATTTTTGGTCGCAGTAAGCTCCCTGTCACTGCAGTATGCCCCACAAGTCAGCTAACATTTTGATCGGCGCGGGAGGGGTGGGAGTGAGGAGACGATTATTGCTTAGGTTTTGTCTTCTGTGGGGCCTTTGTGGGGTTTTGAAATGAAGTGGCTATGGCCCTGTGGTCGTTGCGGCCGACTTTCATGTGGGGGAGGACGTTCTGTGCTTTCCCCAGACAAATAAAAACATTAAGGCATGAAATGTTGTATCCGGAGGCATGTAACAGACATATTTTTGCTGGGAAATAGTAAGCAACAAGGGTGTAACAAAACTATATTCAATTTCCTCAGTATTCCAAAGTGTTATAAAAGTAAAGTAAAGTAAAATTTATTGATATTCATCATAAAATGACAATATAATAAAATGGACTACAGCATCCCAAAAATAGGTTAATAAAAAGTTATCTATATATCATACAATTCAAAGTAGTTAATACTTCTAGGTAAAAATGATCGCCTAAACCGTTCTGTCCGCATACGTGGGATCGTGTAAAATCTACTGACGTGGTTTCATGTAAAAATCAAAGAGAGGGTGATCGGAATCCTCGACTATATATGAAGCACACTGACATATTATACTGATATGTAGTATTTTTGTCACAGTATCCCTATACAATCCCCCCCCCCCCCCACATTAAATTTGGCTTCATGAACGACCACAGGGCCACACCCCTTCTTTTGCAAAATCCCTGATAAGTAAATCGGGTAAAAATTGCTAGAGCAGCACGAGGAGACAGAAATGGGGTATTTTTGCCAGGGAGAAAGGGAGGGGGGGGGGGGGGGTGTGGGAGCGAGGTATCAAGGAATTTAAGTTTTCTAACTGTTACTGAGTCTATATATACGATAGTACGGTACCGTACAATGTTAATATCCGAATTTCTACATTCGACATTTCAACAATTTCTTAAAATGTTGTCATCTTTTTCGGATAGCGACGAGTAAGTTATATCGAAATATCAGCTACGGTATTTTTTTTTTCAAATTTCTTCTCAATACGTGTTTGCTGATGAACTTCGAAAAACAACTTCCGAAGTGGATTCAATGTTTCTTGCACTCTGACCAGGTGGGTTAGATAGAGTAAAGCTGTTGCAATCGATAGAAAGAAATTTATTTTCTGTTGCCCTTATGGCGCGAACGATTTACCGTAAAATCACTGCGACCGCCCATGTCAGCATGTTCATTACACAAATGTACACAAAATAGTCTTTACATGCGGCCCGATCAAGATTTTAACGCAGTCGTATGCTCGTATCATCCACTTTTTATAATTCCACGGAGGAAACGTCTGAAAACATTCATTGCAATGGAAGGAAATGACACAATTTCGCAAGATAAATCGGTAAGACCAAGAGAAATATACAAGAGTAGGGACCTAAGACAGGCTAGCCACGAAAGTAAAAGTAAGCCAACGGTTGTAAACAAAAAAAGAGAGATTTGATTGGCGCGTGATCTGTTTGGCGGGGTTTGCAAATTTTGATTGAAATTTGTAGAATCTACGGACTCGTTAATATTATAACTCTGGCGAATTAAATTCAGCTCACAGTTTTTAACGACAGATACCTCAATAAAAATAAGGAATATTGAAATGAAAATTGCATAGAACGGTGTCATTTTTACTGGAACTTTAAAACAGTAAGCTGGTAAGGTCGAAGTTTAAATTTGGCAAGCACGTACTGAGACTTTAATATCGACATTTCGACATTATACCAACATGTCAACTTTTGTGTCAAAATTGCAACCGTATTGATATCAAACTTTAAATAGACTATTATAAACTCAGACAGAATTCTGAATTTTGTTTTTAAATGTTTTATCTAAAAATATCCAATATATTTGCAAAATAACGACCTGAACGTAAGTTTGTTTCCATCCCAAAGTTAAAAATGGAGCTGAAGATTTGACAACCACATGGACATCCTCTCCGTGTATAATGTGTTACCACGGTTGGTGGAGGGACAGGCCCCTTTTTTATTGCCCCCTTGCCCTGCCGAACACTGAGACGCCCTCAAAAAGCTACTTCCCCTTTAAAGGAATATATAATTACTGTATCCCTTCATGTTCCCAGATTTCTAGAACTTACAAATAAATATAGAAAAATATGTGCTAATATACCGTACATCGCTTACACAATCTCAGTGACTGACCGATGATTATAGCCATACTGTTGAACTATATAGTTGACATCACTTAGCAGACAATGGCAATGCCGGGGCAAAAATTATTTGGAAGGTGGGGGATGGGGGGGGGGGTACAACTTTGCAAGTTTTCCTGACTGTTTTAGGTAGTAGGGGCATCAACTTTCCAGGCGAATCCAAACTCTTGTGTTTGTGACGCCGTTGAATGACACTCCCAAGAAGAGGGTCCTATACAGGCCCTCCTCCTAAACATTCAGAGTTCAAATGATACAAATGAGGCATATTTTAGACTATCAATAAGGTCTATAAGTTTGCGGTAATAAATACTTTTGATTTTGAAAAAAAAACTGAAAGCCCCCCCGCCGATTGACTGATGGGGGTGTAGGGGTGGGGAGGGGGCATGGCTCCCGCTCACCTTTGATCACGCCCGTAACATTGTAGTTTCGCTTCGTTGCATTAAGCCAGGGATTATAGTTAAATGAATGTAACTTCTTTTTTACACATCGTGGTCCTCGAGAAACCTTATACTATCAGAGCAATGATTCTAGGCAAATAAATCACATGAAACTAAGGGAATGTGAAAAAATGTACATTCTCTGGAATATTCTGCAATTCATCATTTTGCCACAAAATGTTAAAATGATGCTATTCTGATACGAGCGTATTTTAAATTTAGAATTGATTGGATTAATTAATCAATTGATCATTAGTTCTAAAAATTGTAGAAACGATGTCTTTCCGGGAGAATGGCATCAGTTTGTTGCAAAATGTTAAATCTGTGAATATATTAAGTGCATCAATTGATGATTCTGCAGCAAAACGTCAATTTCCCAGTCACTTATTAGATTCAAGGAATTTGTCAGTTTGTTGAAACTTGCTGCTGTCTTCACAGAAAGATCTTAACATTTTGACGGCACTTCATCGTTCCCATATGGAACAGCCAGTTTTCACTGAGTGACCGGAAGGAAACACGTGAAATAGGTTATCTATGCTTTGGGGACTTCGTGTATATGTTCTACGTGTCATAGTTCAACATAACATATGGACAATGCGCACTGTAAAATTTTCTGATTCAATTAAATGTAATATAACCCCTCATCAAGTCCTTTATCAGCTCTATCAAACAGGAATTTACTGTATTCCAAGACGATCAGTCTGTAGGAGAATCGTTTAAGGTACCTCCCCCATGCTAGCTTTAGTTCGTCAACCCCAAACCTTAGATTTCTACTCACTTCCTCCAGACTCTCTTACACAGTTTTCACCTCCGCGGCAAATTTCCGTTGCGGTAAACCTCGATGCCAAATACACCCCCATATTACCCCAGGCCCCGGGGTCAAAATTCCCAATGTTGACTATGGTCGAAGACCCCCTTTCCCCCTCTTGTGATTCTATTAATGTTATTAACATATTCTACTGTGTACTTTGCAAAAGAGGGTAATGATGTAGGTGAAACAGGTTCTCGGTTCCGCTTACGTTATAATAATCACAACAAATCTATTCGTGATATTTTGCAGGATTATCGAACATTTCAATCTTCATAGTCATTCTCTCAATAACTTGTTTTATAATTGCCTCGAACTTCAAATCCGCTACTGAACGTAAACGTACAGAAATCGATTGGATCTTTCGTATATAAGTCTCACATCACAGGCCTCAACAAGGCTTGTAATCCGTTCTTTGCTCCTTAATCCACAGCCTGTATAGTCATGGGTTTTTTGGGTTCTAATTCCATCAATGCAACTTACAATTATCTAGCTTCATACTCTCATCGTGTCGCATGCTTAGGTAGGACCTACATTTCTTCAGTGTCGCAGTCAGGGATGGATTAAAGTTTCATTGTAGTCCATTAAATCAATTTTGTGTCCCCCTCTACAGTAGGAGATTTATCCTGAGACCGTCTCTTAACATATGTAATCCACGACGTAGCCAAACGTAAAATAGATACATACACAATAAATTTGCACAGTCCTGTTCTACTGTGAGGCACGTTTCACCTTAATTGAGAAGGACTTCATTTAATTCTTTCCCATGACTGAACTAAAGAATTTGTGGAAATAAAACATTCCATGTAGCCGTCAATCCACAACTTTTAATTTCAAATCTCCCCTGTCCTTACAATTTTGTCCTTGTCTTATTACAAATGTGGGCGGAGCAACGATAGTGAGTGCAAACGACGTCAGGCTTAAATACACAAGCTGGCGGGAAATACTTCTCACACATAGTTCTCTGGTACAATGCAGTTGATTGGACTGATATTAATATTACTGTTTGAACTTCGTACATTGGTGGTCGGTATACGGTGCAACCATTTTCATTTAGAAATTGTCACTGAGAAACACAGACGTATTCACATCGTATCGTGATCAAATTGGTTCTTGTGGTTGTTTTCGTTTGGATATATTGTACATTGAGCCCGTGGTAAACATCGCAATTTCGGTTATCGTGGATGTGTTAGTTAATCAAAGTAAGCATTCATGCGGTTAAGATTCTATGTTTCAGATTTCTGAAATAGCTTCTTTATATAGGCCTAATTCGCTTTTAATGTACTATAACGTTAGTTACCACACACCGTTACTGTAATTTGCAAAGGCTTGTTAGATGTCTGCAATCACATACTAGTTAAGTTACAATTACAAAAGAGCTGAAGTTATGCTAAGGTCTTAGAGTTATTGCTTAGCATATACCCTTATGGAATGATTCATAGAAAAGTTAGCATAGGCTAGGCATTTCATCAATCATGATAATTATGACAGGGCTCTTGTATTTTGTAAGTTACTGTTTTGAATAACCTATAGCTTAAGCTGGCTTAACATCGCGGAAGTAGCATTATTATAGCAGTAGTTAACTTAGGACATTAACCTAGCGTTAGGCCGACTCCTAGACCTAGGTTGTATTATTTTCATCACTTCACACAAAGGTCACTTCGTCCACCACATTTGGTGCAAGATTAGGCACAACTAAGTATCAGTATTACTATAACACTTTAGGCAAATGTTGCCATGCAAGTTACATAGTTAGTGTAGACTTCACTTATTAACCCTAGGAAATGATATCATGCATGATTAAGCTTCAGTTTAGCCTGGTGTATGCTTGTATCGACCTAGGCCTAGCCCGGCCTGAGTTACATACACTGATACAGTGATCAGACTCATATTCAGAAGCTAAGTTCTGCTACCCATACTGGCTTGGCCAAGCACCAGAGTCTGTGTATTTGCCCTACATCTAACTGCAACTTTCTTGTTGGCTAGTAGTAGTATAGTGCCTGCTTTAAGTTTAACCTAGACCAGATGTTAGCTGGAAGCCAAGCTCACAAATATTCACAAGGGCATAGACTATAATATATACTTCAGTTGATTACGCCCAGCCACAACCATTTTATAGCTGCCTAGACACTAATACAGTAGAGTAGTGTGGGATGTGGACTAGCCTGCCAAATCAGTTAAGCCCACAGTACCATTAAGATTGAGTCATCTCACAAAGATGACTATCAAAGTTAAGGCTACCTTTAACATAGACTAGGCAAGTGTTAGGGAACTAACCTTGTAATTAAACATTCATTCCAAAATATCCGACTTAAGTATTACCTTCACAGAAGATGGGTGGACCGATTGGTAAGTTCAGCCAATAACAGAGAGAACACAGCATGGAAATCTGATGCATCGCTTTACAAAAAGAACATTCCAAACTGACATTCCTATTAAGGACAGCTGGAGTCAGGGATATTACTACAGAGCATTTATCTGCTAGATGGGAGGGGGGGTGGGGGTGGGATAGTGGACTGCTGTAGAGTGGGTTCACTATTGTTTTCTGTACTGATTTGCAAGCTGTCATATATGCATTAGATGGTTTTGCAATTTTGTTTAAGGAAGATATCAAGAAGTATTCTGTGATTTTCATTTGATTCCAGTTTTTTTTCAAAGTAGGGTATCCTCTACTTAAATTTATACTCAAAGATCTCAATAAAGTAATTCATTAAAATGACAAAATTTTATTCAGAGAAATTTGGCATCCAGATATACACATTGTAATATCGCCATGAATTAGAAAACCCCAGCAATGATGAATAAAAGTTCTGATAAAGTATTCTTGAATATTTACAATGCAAAGTGCTAAGGGGGTTACTTGAAAATGCTTTTGCAGTGTTATACATCTGAGTCTGAATTGCTACTGTTTGACTTTTTATCATGTACCGTGGCTGATGTACATATACATCAACCACAGTGTATATCTATGGACCATAACCCTCAAGGGTCGCAACCTACATGAAATTTAGCACTTTGGCTGCATGGAGTCCCTAAGGTGAGATAAGGTTTAAAATGGCAGGAGTGCATGTCCTTTGTCTTAAGTCCAGTCAGTGTGATGTTTGTAATTAATGTGTCATGAATTTTGTTTTTCTTATATCCTCTATTTTAGGTATTGGTTACTAGGCAACCATGTATGCCACTCGGTGTTCAGTAGCATTCATGTTAGCATTGGCCTGTTTGATGGGTCAACATCTCTGTAAGGAGGACAACCAATTAGCTACCGATGATGGTGACAAGGAGGAAGGCAACGATACCCTGCTTTACATTGGAGCCATTTTCCCGATGACCGGTGAAAGTTGGCAAGGTGGACAAGGATCAAAGCCAGCAGTGGACATGGCTCTGAAAGATGTTAACGATAGGCCGGACATGCTACCGGGTTACAAACTCAATATGGTCTGGAATGACAGTGAGGTGAGTGAGTTAACATTATGCAAATTTGGTTGTGCATATGCAGTACATGTTAATAATTGGCTGCTAGAAGCACATAATTTTTTAATACAGTGCTCGTTGGTAATTGAACTGCTGATTCCATGTTGAGAATTCATGCTCTATAACTGTGTATAGCGTGCACTGAGTTTCTTTCAAAATTTATATGAACTGGGATATATTACATGTTGAATATTCAGTACATGCTAATATTCTTCAGTGCATAAATTGCGTATAAATCTATGGCGTGGAGAAAGGCAGTGGAGAAAGATATTACTGTTGTGTTCCCAGTTGTCTATCAATGGTTGTGCTGCAGAGCTACAAATATGGGATGTATCAAAATATTGACCTTAATGGCATGCCAAAAGGTGATAGTCATATCAATGCCTTTCTAATAATTCTAATAATTTAAAGGATGAGATTAAGTGACTAACGGTCTTCCAAGTAAGAGATAAGCAGCATGACACAATGGAATCCCGAAATACAAACTGGCCTAGATTGGAAAAACTGAAAGCTATACGTAATCTTCTTCTGATCTTTCAAATGTCACATTTTGTTACATCTCGTCACAAAGTTTGTATGGTGCATCTGAATATGATCCGAATCTTCTGCTAGAAATGTCGAGCCCAGCTCAGAAATTTACTTCACTTTATGTCTAGCAGAAGATTCGAATCACTATATCACACCATACATCATATCTCTGTCCATTAATAGGGAAACTAAGTGCGAGACGATATGTGATCAATAATTTTTTTTAATAAAAAACAAATTACGATTTGACCAGTGTTGCAATTTTCCCCCTTTTTTCCCCCTGCTTCATACTGTTTTTCTTATGTCAGCAAAAATGTCTTTAGATCATCAAAAGATGGTTTTTTAGATGAATTATTGATAGTAAAAAAAATGGATTGCATAGTCCAAAAATTCCTACAGAATTATTGACACAGAAGAAATGCAAGGCTGTCCAACACTTGATTATCCTTGAGGTACCACGGCAATGAGAAAAAAAAAATACCAAAAAACTGACCGTATGCAAATTTCACTAGCAGATCAATTAAACTGCAAGACACAGCCGTATGTATAGAAACACAGGCCATCTATGGCCATCAAAGGTCATTTATCCGTAACACTGATTGTATAATATCGCAATTAAAGACAGTGCAGGAAGCATTTAGTAGCTCATATATTGACCATGCTTTGGAAATTTAGTTAAAAAAAAACCTCCTTGCATGGTCAATATATTTAAGACGTGAAGTAAATTAACTGAGTGTACGTGACCATGTGGACATAAAATTCAGCAGTTTGTGAAACAAACATATATCTGTGTGCATTACTCTTCAATTTTACAAAATGTGTAAGATTGTAAAATGAAGTATTCGGATTTGTCATACATTTCATAGCGTGATCAATGTTTGGAAGCCTGCTAGTTTACATGAAGTGGAGGAGGGGTCTGGGAGGGTCTGGAGGGTGGGAGGGGGAAGGGGAGAAGAGATGAGGTACAGAATGGTACCTAGAATATGATCAATAGGTAGAGTTGTCTATGGTTGCTCACGGTAACTTGTACAGTTTTGTAGTGATGGCGCCCTATTCCCAACAAGTTGTCAATTTTAACCAGTGTGTCTTTTGCAAAATAAGGCAGTTTGGATTTGTCGTACATTTCATAGCTCGAACAGCGATTGGAATTTTAATAGTTTCGGTGAAGGGAAAGGGAGGGGGGTGCCCGTAGGTGGGGGGGGGGGTGGGGGTGATGAGGATGAGGTAAAAGAATGTCTACATGGGTTTGAGCTGCAGATGCTTTTACAGTGATAACTGCGCGCAGAATGATTTCATCGTTTCCAAATTTAGCAGCTTATAGAACTGTTGTCATTTTCAAAGGTCTTGGTATAGTTTGGGATATTTATGATAGGGTTTGTTGCAATTACATGCTCCAGATCCACAAACCATGTCAGCTATAAGCAAAATCAGGTTAGGGAATCTTACTTCAGTGAGGTGTGAGATGTTGAAGTATTTTGATTGTCATGTCTGACAAGATTAATGCATATATACTGGCTTTAAAGGGATATTCAGGTGGCAGAGATATGTGATACTTCTTTATTTAAAAAAAAAAAAAAACTCCCTAACTCAACGTCTTTTTTCTAACTCAAGGTATAGTTGATTGAAACTCTCGATGGAATGGAACTTGTTTTTGACTGGTTTAAACCCTCCATTCTTCCCTTTAAGTAGTTCATTACTGTAGGTGGTCGGGGGATGTCATAACAGCAACTGTTCTTCAAAACCTTTTCTTATCTATGATTATCTTCTTGTTGAATTATCCTTTAAACTTGATACATTTGGCATGTATGAATGTTTAGCTGTCAAGGTTTTCTGTATAATTTAGAATTTCATAAAAAATGCAACTATAATGTTAGATATATGTTATTTTTTTCTGTGAATATAAATGGGTTTAAATATTATGAAAGAGAAAGAAAAACGATTTGCAATGAATATTCTTGATGACATCATTCAATTATGTTTTTGCCAGATGCATAATTCATAAAATACCACCAAATTTGACAAATTCATATCTTTGCCATACAAAATGCTATGAGGATGTGGTTTAGAACTAGAAAAATTGCATAAAATTTCCAGCACGATAAATTATTAAAATAATTAGCAGCGAAGGCAATATTCCTTCAAGTTATATTTTATGCGCTGTCAATAGTAAATCTGTGGGTGTCAAAGTGACATCTAACAAAAGAAAAATGAAAACGTCCATTAAACTTACCTCTTGTCCTGGTTTTAACCTAATTATGAGATTTCCTCTCTAACCTTGACATCTTTTGTCACATTCATGGTTAATCGACTTCCAGCGGCCATCTTGTTTGAGTTCCATCTTCTTTATCTTGATCAAATTGCCAAGTGTGATTCCACATTTAAGGTCCCTTCACATGTGACAGTCATGCAAGACCCTGATCCTGTAATATAGGTACAGTTCATGTCCTGGGGGATGAATTACTTTAAGTGCAGATCCACCTTGTATATTATGCTAATCTACATACAATATCTGAATGAATAAGAGTAGCTACCATGTAAATGTAGTCATGTTTGCCTTATGCATGTTATTATCGGAAATGGATGTTATATACTGTATATGCGTTTATATACGCTTGTTTTGTTAAAGTATTCGCAGCATCAAAAAAAAAAAAAAAAAATGAATAAAAAAAAAATTATGATAATAAATGCAACATGAATGATATTATTATGATTTATAAATATAGTTGTTTTTATTATTTATATTATTTATGATTATCTGTCGCATTTTCCTTTAATAAAAATATTGTAGGCCCGGCCCAAGAATTAGTGATAAATTTTATACCTCGTTGGTTAAACCGTTTCTATGCTAAACTATATACCTACCTGTGGGTTAATTTAGATGTCTTTTTTTCTTTAAATTATAACCTATGTAATCTTGTACAGAAGCAACTGTTATGTATTGTTGCTGCTGGACAATCAGTGAAATTTTAGAATATTCATGTCACTTCTTCAAAGGACTAACATGGTAATATTTAGTTATATTACAATTTGAACGTCTCATTAGAATATGTACAGAAGTACTATGTTTATCTTTCAGCCTTTGTACCTTCAGCTCCCAATCCATGGACGAACGTGATAGTATTTGCGTTGTCTAATACTTGGCCAGTAATGTCAAATATAGTACCCTTTCTGTACAGTACACCGGCAGAATATATCAGTCAAATATTTTTTCACGCACAAGTTTCCGTGTTTTTCGATGATCGAGATTGAAACTCTGTCTATACAGTCGTTGAATCCGGAAAAGGAAAAAAACAAAAAATCAATGAAAAGTGTCGAAAACAACTTTTAATACTACATACTGTGAAACCACATTGAATTGAATTGTTGTATTGGCAGCCGGTTTTTGTTTTATTTGTAAAATGTCGGTATCTTCACCCATGAGTAAACTCTTACCGTTGGTTGTACACTTGATTCGACCTTCATCATCCATAGAGAGACATATAAAGAGGGAGAGAGAGAAATTGAAATGCTTGGTCAGGTGGAAGGCGGGGAAATCAGAAATTGAAAAACAGTTGATGACAGGACTGGGTAGTAAGAGCTGGCAGTGTCTCTTAATGATAAAAAATGGACTCGATTGGTGCTACACTGTTATTGAAAATGCTGCCTGAGAAGGCTAAAGGCTCCCGTGGGAACGCAACTCTGATGGGTTGGAAAAATTTGTGAGTGTCCCTCAACTTCTCAAATCTGATGCCCGCTGAGAAGAATATACTTGTTGAGGCTTTTTTCAAGACATCACTTTAGCTCGATGGTAATGCCTCATCTTACAGTGGACATTAATTAGGGTTGATTCCTACACTGCAGGTTAAACGTTTTTGTTTAATTCTACTTAGGATAAATTGACAGGCGGCCATGTTGGTTGCTAAGGTATATTGTATTGGTAATGTAGCACATGCAGAGATAAACAGTATCTACCTAAATTGTTGCGTATTCTCTCTCTGTGACCCAGTTGAACAGACGTTGGCATCACAAAACGAGTTCTATTCAGGCTGATGGACCGTAATTAATTGGACTGAATACTTTGGGCACTTTCAGCCCAAATTACTATATATGCCTCAAAGGCTCAGCAACTGCTTATTAATTTTCGGTACCTGTAAAATTGTACGTTTTACCCTGCAGCTGCCTTAATGACATTTGCAAAAACCTTACACTTCAGTTATACTGTTTCTGTAATGCTCGAGTTTGAAGATTTCTGGTTTTTCGAAGGAGTAACAGCAAACCAATTTATCACATTTTGTTTACAGTCCTAAATCAAAATGTTCAATCTTCTTGTTTTTCTAGACATGAAAGAAAAGACAGAAAGAAAGAAGGTTCAATGAATATATTTCCTCTAGAATGAAACAATTGTAAAGAAAATGCAAAATAATTTGTTGTGATCAGTGAATTCCTAATGTTTCTCTGAGTCCATTCCATACTCAAATTTAGGCCTTCAATTGCATAGGAATTGCTATGGTGGGGGTGGGGATGAGGGTGGGGATGGGTGGTGATAGCAAACATAACCGGCTGCTTTGAATCGGTTTGTGGCATAGGCCTAATAAATGATTTGTTGTCAAATTTCAGATGAGATCAAGATTTCACTTGGAAGTTTAACACATGTATGCATAGTTCCTCTACACTTCCCTGAAATACAGAAATAGTACCTTTATTTATTGTGTCAGAGCATTTATAGTGCTGTAAAGTGCTTCATTATTGAAAGAGTTCAATGTCAGTGATCTACCCCACCTTTGTGAACTTTGAGGAAGCCCTGCGATTCTCTTCCGGTTTCGTTCAATGATGAAAGTACTTTTTCATTAGAATTGTGGACGGAATTGACTTGTTTGATTATTTGCCACCGTTTCCTCACCTATTTCTGATTGCAGACGAGGCATTTTAATGGTTTTTAGAAATGGTTGCTTTTAATACTGTTTTGTCTTTCCCGCTCGCACGTGACAGTCTTCAGGGTGGCATGCACCTATTATATTCTCCATGGAGCTGACCTTTCCTGACCAAATTTACTTAAGGGATGTGGGTGAAATGAACTTCATGCTCCAAGCGGTTCTAGCAATTAGAGAGAAATTAGCCGCTTATACACAAGGATATGGAACGGCTAGTGAATGCCCTACTCTTTGCGACATTTTATCACACATTCGCTGAGAGGTTCAGTATACGCTCTGTTGAGCATATTTAGATGGGAAACATTTGCAAAGGGAAATTGCAAGCTTGCATTGATAAGATTGATGTTAGCTGTGATCAGGATGACTGGTGACGTTATTTATACATTGTTTGTGAAATTGTCGTCCAACTTCCTCACAGATCCTTTTAAATCATCGAGCTATGCCTAGCTTTCTGTGATTCAATCGTGACTTTTATGATTTCTTCGGTGTCATAAAAAAATATGATTGATACCTAGGTTGTGAAGTCAGTTATTACTTGCTTCAATTTTGAGTTACTACAGTATCAATCAAATTAACCACTTCTCAAAGATGAATTGCAAATTCCTATCATCCTTGGTTGTCATGTTGTATAAATTCAACCTCAAAAACGTACTTTTTTTGATATAGTTTTGAAAAAGTCTCTTTTATGGATGACATTAAAAACAACTGGTCAACCAGTTTATATGTCATTATGAATTTTTTAATTTTTTAAAAAAATGAAAAAAACATCATATTTGAGACAGTTTTACTGTACGTTTGTGGATGAAAATCTTGAAAAGTCCGAGGAGAATAACGCAATGTGATTCACACTGTTCTATTTGTTAGGAAAAACTGGGACATAAACAGACGTTTTGCAAACAAAAGTCATCCTTTTTTATAAGCAAACACATATATTTGTTTCGCCCTACCCTTGCTATCAAGCCTTTCATCAGTTGACTTCTTTAACCCAAGTCAAAAATTCTTGCTTAGCATGAAGCCTGTAACTTGAGGAAGATAGACAAATCCTAATTAACCATTATAAATTTCATTCCCCATTAATTTGAATTAAACAGCTTTGCTTTGGCGCCTGGCCCTCCGTTAATAATATTTTCATATTATTTTCATGGGACGTGCATATGGCAATGGATCGCATCGTGATGTTTCGTGGTGATGGTCATAGTAGTGATATGGGTGGTAAAGTATATAGTAACCATGTGTGTCAATCAATGATCAGTATTTGGGAACCACGCTTTCCTATTGCAAATTGCTTGGCAATGAGGGACCACAGTAGTACTATAGGTACACATTATACTATTCATAATGCAAAACTATACGGTAGTTGGTTCATCATGGCACAAGCAAGTCTGAAGTATGCTGCACATGTCCCATCCAAGTATCATTTTCTGAATCAAAGTGACCATCTCATGATGACTAAATTTTTATTTTCCTGCAGTTATCACAGAGGGCCTAGCAGTATCATAGAGTGCACCATATGAAACATACATTGTGCTATACAGTACATATATGTTGTGTGTATTGTAGAAATTTTTTACAATTAACATATCTCAAGGCTTTGGACAAGTTAATTTCATAATCACATGTAATGTTCAGACTGGTTGATAATCAACTAAACGTTGGAAGAAATGTACATTAATTAATTATGTGTAAGTAGACAGTTATCAGATTCAACCATATATACAATATGTGGAAGTGTAATACATACTTGCAAGCTGTAAACTGTAGAATGCTTTTATTGTATTAAATTCAGTGCATTTATAATCATTTACTTGCAGCAGTTTTAGTTTTGTCTACAGTGTGAGTAGAGCTACAGCATAGCTACTGGAGTATCTCTATGGCAACGAGACAACTTGATGGAGACATCAACATTACATCAACATTAACTTACATCAACATTGACTTACATGTTAATATGGGACTATACAGAAGCAAGCTAGAAGCAATTCCACTGTCTGCAGCTGCCATTTTGTACAATCTATGATGCAGAGCAAAATGTTTAAATCAGGGCCTGGGTTAAATTGACTGGCGGACGAACGGTACAAATGATAAAATTGATTTTCAACTCTCCCATCACCATGGAGATCCTGAAATTAAAATAGCGGTTGAACAGAAATTAATATATTGGTGAACCCTACATATGATCCACTCTAAGCCTATATGTATTCTGGTCCAATGCTGGTATTGTATGTATATGTAGTCAAACCGTAACACATCTCTGATACTGCAGTGTACCTACTGGTCGTCCATTGTTATTTTGCTACGTTTATGGGAAAATCAACATTTGCCATATATGCACAACCAAACAGTAAGACCTGATTGTCCCCCCCCTAAAAAATAAAAAATAAAACTAAATATGTTTTTTGCCGGTGATGCCATACAGTATAGTGATTCACAAATTGAAACTTTGACTTTGTAATTTAGTATAAATGTTATCTTACCAATCACAGCTAGATCTTTGCTTCTGCAGGTTAGTAAAATTGCTTTGATTCTCCTCTATTTCTTGTTTTTCCCCACCCCTGCCCCTTCCCCCCTCTCTTTGGTTTCTTTAGGTAGCCACAATATTGCATTGCATAAGTGTCTCTGGGTTTTGCACATGTATGAACACCAAATAAGACATTAATTACTGGACCAAATCCAATGTCACTGAACATTTGCTAATATATAAGAACTGTTTGTAGGTTAGCAACAATTGAAAAAATGTCTACGACGGAGACTAAAGAGAAACAAAGGAGATACAGAAGCCAATTAAAGTCAAACATTCCTATGATGTAAATTTTAGACTTGCTCAAATCTTTTCGTGAGCAGAACTCAATGGACTGATTCAGTAAATCTCTCTAATTGGTTCAGGCTATTTTCAGTGCTATAAAGCTGTTTGGGGGATTCATGCCTGCTGTATGTCTACCAAATAGGTTAATGATGATGATCATGATGATAATGATGATGGATTTATATAACCTCTAGGCTACATTTTTGAAGGTCAGAAGAATGTGAAGGAGATTGGAATAAATGTTCAGAGTACTGTGGAATAGCTTTGTTTGTCAATCTCTGAACCTTATACCAAACCTAGATGATAAATATAAAATTAAACCAACATCAGATAAAGTAACTTTGTAAGTTATTTTTTCATAATGGGAACATCAAAATACTTTGAAATAAATAAATGGTTTCATTCTATACTTAAGGGAAACTTTTTTGTACAGACAGTTTGTAATGTACTGTAGCAGTAACACAAAAAAATTAAATAAACAAAGCAAAACAGTAGTTCATGCATTGTGTAATAGACAGTAACCTGATGATCGCCGCAGTGAGATTAAGAACTCAATGTGTGCGTGAAACTCTGAGTTGCAATGCAATGGAATAGTGTGTGTATACATACCTATATAGCTCTGCACATTGAGCACTATACTGTCATTATTGAACTTTATCTACTACGTATCTACTACTACTACGTATATATATATATATATAGGCATATATATATATATATATGCCTAATGTGAACTGACTGAGGAGACAGGTAAGCTCATCGCTCGAAACTATCCATTTGTAGTTCATATTGCCCGTGATACAACATTTGTGAAATGACCCAACCTAGCTGTAGTCTGAATGGAAAAAATATGTATCTATATGGATACTATATATTAACTAAAGAAGAAAAAATGTCTACATGAAATGAAAACTTATCCAATTCACAAGCACTTTTCATTGAAGCCTAAACCATACATAATTAATCCTAATATTCATGGCATGCAGATTTTACAACCAAAATACTTTTTGCTTTCTTTTTTTTTTGGCTACTTGAGTTTAACTTTAATTCATGCATCAGCTGTAACTATATATAGCCCCAAGTTTTTCACAATAAAAAAAAAAAAACGAAAAAAACCCCCCTCGGTATCAGGTTTTTCCTACGTTGTCTTGGACAATTTCTTTTGCTTTCGGTGTCTCACACTGATGAGATACGGGGACATTTTTTTTATTCTGCGTCAGAGCTGTTGTCCTACAGGGTCCATGCCAAATTAAGAAAAATGGTACAAGGCCTACGGGATATGCTGGTCATATGAAGTTACTAAAATTAGGTCAATATCTTTTGTTGTCTTGGACAACTGGAATAGACTTTAAGTATGTACTTGGAATTCTAACTTGAGATTATTACTGGGAAAGACAAGAAAGAGAGGGAGAGACAGAGAGAGAGAGAGAGAGAGAGAGAAAGAGAAGGAGAAATAAATGAAGATGGTAATAATAAGGGACAGGAGCTCGAACAGTAAAGTGGTTTAAAAATGATTCTTGTAAGTTTAATTAATAACAGCTTTAGACTATTTGGAAATGAGAAAAGTTTGATATATATCTTAACGACTCCTTTCGCATATAAATCTGTTATCGTGAAAGTGTCAGATTACTCTCACATATCATAGAATAATTTATCGATTATTATTGGATAATGATATAGCCAATAATTCTAAGGTAGATAAAGCGATTTTAAAATTGACAATGTAAAATTGATAAAGGGATATTATTGAGGTATTCAGAAGTTTAAAAATGTGAATCAAGTTAGAAGTAGCATTCAGACAAGATATAACACTATACAGATATCTCTATATGACCCAAGCAATTTGCAAGTCATTGAAATCTTACAGTATATATATGTATTATTGCTTATTGAAATCCTTCATAATTAAGTTAATTACACATTTCTTACAGTTTGATCGTCAGTATTATGGAATGAATGGTACATAGTTTTTACTGTTTTTTTTATTTACTTTTTTTTACAGTAGAGCCGTAATGTTAACATTGAAAATATAACATTATTCTGGAATCTCATGTTTTGAGTTACTGTATCAGGGCAACGTGTTAATGGTTGTCCAGTCGTCCAAGACGACCACATTTCTGTTCGGGCGACCAAAATCAGACTTGAAGGTCGTCATAGGGACGACCCTGTCATTGTTCAAATGAAATTCAGATTGCATTGTAAGTAAATATCCCTTAATACATAAAATAGTACACTAATTAACACACAGCAACTAATGGAGCACATTAGATTACAAGCCCAAACATTCTAAAGTTATGAAAGTGTGTGATTGTGTTTGATATAAGACTAATCCAATAGCCTTTTTTTTTAATACTGATAGCTTCAGTACTATAAATAACACACACATATTTATATAGCAGAATAAGAAATTATTTGTATATATATGTTTTCTGTGTATAAATGATATGTTGCCGAGGTGAACCGTAATGTTTACCGTTGCTTGACATTCTGTTATGCATGTCCACACAAGAACTTCCAGGTAGGTAATTTGTAAACAATAGCAGATGTTTTTTCCCCCTAAACTGGCTTTATTCAAACAAAGTCCCAGTCCTAACCATAAACCTCTTGTGTGTGTAATAACCCAATTTGTAAATTTACATTTATCTTTTGTCTGCACAACTGAAATGGGACATGCCTGCTTGCCAAAACGCCTGTGTAGATGTTGTGGTACCTCGCGCGCTAGTTTAGATTTTAATAGTGTCAAGTGTGGTATTGGATTTTGAGGCCGCATCATAACAGTCGGTGCAAATTCCTTGTTAGTATGAAGTCAGAATGACTGATAAGGTGTGTGTGTGTGTGTGGGGGGGGGGTGTTGGTTGTGAGAGATGTAAGTCAGCTATTCAATAACACAAGTATCTAGGTCATTTCTGCATTTGACCATTGCTAATGGTTGTTGCTAAGAACCTTTTAGATTTGAAAGACATTGTGTAAAACAAACTCCTCGTATCGCAACGAGTGCGGTACGTAATACTACTATGCAAATATATATGAGCACGGAGATACTCGGCTGGTACAAGCTGGGGTATATTATATTAAATACTTTGATGTAGGAAGGCAGGACATAAAATTTGTGAACTCGTTCTTTGTAACGCCACGCGCATGTTACTGATATACGTATGCGATAAACAAGAGCACAATAAAAGTTCGGCTAACGATGGAGGACAGAAAAATAGGGAAGAAAGTAAAGGCTTTTTTCATCTTCAGAAAGTTGCATGGTTGGGTAGTAAATGCCATGAGAGCATTTCAAATTTTGACAGGTTGATGTAAATAATTATAGAACAGAAAGGTTAGATTTCAGCCTTAAAATTTGTGAATTTGAATAAATATAGATGGCAACAGCAATTTTTTTCAGTAAAGTTGCAGCAAATTTATCACAAAACTGTTGCAAGATCCATAGTGTTCATCTGAAGTTACAATTTTACAAGTTTGCATTCATGACTTAATATCAGCTAATGAAGTCATGTATATATCTTCTTCCAACATACTAAATAAAGAAAGGACGAAAATCGTACTGCAGGCCACTAGAAGGCGCTTGCCCAAGGAAATTTGTATTAATTACGATGTATCCTCAGATTTTGCCTTTGATTGAAACCCGTACATTTTGCATTTGACATCGGTATGTTCAAGATAATATCTACTTCCCAGAGTGACATCTAATGTTGACATAATCTGATTTTTCGACGTAAGTTATAGTCTGCTAGTCTGTTCGGGGACCAATTTCGTCTTTCTGGAAAAGCATTGAAAAGATTATAATATTCTAGTGATGTATCCTGTTATATGAGCTGTGTGACCCAGTCAGCCACAGGTATCAAATGTTTCTCGCAAGTAATGAGTTTTTAGCTTTTCAATTCTAGACTTAGAGTTGGGAAGATTTTTTTCTTTTTCTTTTTTTCTTTCTGGCAGACTGCAGCTTCTTATGGTGCTAATACATTTTTAGTAGGTTAATTGGAGCAGAGATCCCGGTAGGATATTTGGAATGATATTGTGCCTTGTACATATTTGTACAGTATACTCTAGCTATGAAACCTGTGTAGATATAAGGCCATTTAATAAGACCAGATTAAGAGTTGATGATGATTGAAGCAGTCATTTTACTCATTTTACGTTCACAGTCGCTAGTTTGTTGGCAATTTTGACCAAACGGATTAAAACAACATTAATTAGTGTCTTATATTATTATTTCTAATTTATTGCAGTATTGATCGACACTTAATCTATACTCCTAGTTTTTATTTATTTTTATTTTTTCATAAACAGAATATTGATCTGCTGTTATAAAGAACAGTTTTATACCATTTCTGAGAAATTTGTTGATTTAGGAAAACACTTTGAATTATTAATGATTCTTAGTGTTAATGAAGGAAACAAAGATGGAACCTTGTAGATTCAAATCATTCAATTATAGAAGAATCTTTTTGAAATAGTACATGTAAAAACAGCGTACATGTTGATCTTTGATTCATGCAAGCTAGTTCACTTCAGACACCCCAGAAACATTTAAATGTTTGATAGCAAGAGGAGTAGTACCAACCAGTCTTATCCAGTTTTAAGCTTCTTCAGATCGCTTTGCAGTGCTGAAAAAATGTCATATGAGAACCAGCCACTCTGAAGTAAACAGCCTGATTATTCTATTACTATTATTTCACTAGTATGTTTGATGTTGAAGATTAATAGATTCGTCACCATGACTACCATTTAAGTCACCATTTATATATAAGTCACCATTTAAGTCACCATTTATATATAAGTCACCATTTATATATAAGTCACCATTTAAGTCACCATGGTCACCATGACTACCATAAGACATTTTGCTACATTCATCAGGTGGGGTTAGTGTGACTGTGACGAAAAGCAGATTACTGGTATAGAAAGATAACATGGGCATTGCTCTCAAAGTTGAACATTCTTAACTTTGCTAACTAGAAATTCTCCAAATTAATTATTATTTATTTTGACATGTTCTAGGTTCTGTATGGTCCTCCAAAGTTAATCTCAGATTTATATATCAAGAAATACTAAATAGACAAGTATCTATGTCAGGGGATGGAAAAATGGTTTCATTGTGCAATTGTTGGTTGAAGATGGAATTATGTGTGACCATTAATTGAATGTCTAGCATATTTGAGGTCAATACCAGATGACCTTAATGTTGGATAATTCTTTCCCATGGGTTTATTTGGTTCTGGCTGGCATACATATGAAGATGAAACTAAATGAAGCTGTTTCAGGTGAGCAAGATATATATATATATATTTGGTTGTTAGTTTCTGCACATGCGCATAACTGCAGAACACTGAGTGATGTGAAATTATTAATAGGATATAGCTAAGACGCTCTAAGAATTGGAAATATATATGCATTCATGTTGCCCATAAACTGTCTTCCGTTTAAACACCGGGTGCAACCTACGGACAGATCTGCGGTGAAGGATTAGAACTGCAGTAACAATAACACCTCCGCTTGGTAACCGTAGCTGTAATTCTCTCCCATTCCGTAGATCAGTTTTCACTGCATCTTTTGGACTCGATTCGATCAATATTCTCCGAGGCCTCAGTCACAGTCTGACAGTTCAGGACGAAAAAAAGTTCCGGAAAATATGTTGAAACATGTCCGCTGTGAGCCCTCATCTCTGCACTGATGCAATTTAGCCAGTTTCCTAGTTTAAGTCAACACAGTAGGATATCCCCCTAGCATTCTATTTGCATATATATGAAGAAACCTTTCACATGTGGCCTTAATGTGGACTTTTGTCCCTCAATATGTTTTGGAGACACGCTTTATGAAGTTATTTGCAGGTTCTATGTCTTACAAGCTGATTTGGTTCTATTCTAGACAAATTTATCTCTTCTGGGACCATTGATTTTGAGGCTAATTGTGGTGGAAAAAGGTTTGAACTATTACAGTAATCATGTGGTACTAATAGCAATGGTGATTGATCTGTGTTGAATGGATTTTAGTTTGCAATTCTGCTTGAGCGAAAGTGATCTATACTTGTTTGTGAGAATTGGCAAGGTACAAAAAGGAGGGCATTTTAAGAAAGAAAAAAACTTTTGGTTGTTGTATTTGACCTGCATTTTCAATAGGGTGTTTGGACTCAAACTTAACGTAGTGTGTATCTTTGACCCCCCCTCCCCCAACCCCAGTCTAGATTGGGCTAAAAAATGGTTGTGAAAAAGAAACTTTAAGAATATAAAGAGGAAACAATCTTGTCTGTATAATATTCCTTGAACCACCGAAATCGACAAGAAAAACGTGTTGCCCTACATTAATTGTCTTCAGATTCCCTGATCCCATATGTGCCAGAAAGAAATCAAATCTGGTCACCAATTGTCACAATATTTGAATGTATGCTTTCCTAAACCACTTGTTATTAGGGGATTATTATGTGATACGCTTACATACCTTTGTCCGCATTGAACTGTGTTACAAATAATGTTTATGATACAAACTGTAGACGTGTAAGGATAGAACTACTTTTGATGGACCATTATAAAGGCATTGAAGACTCGCCCAAACCACATGCAGCACTGTGAAAAAGTTAACTTTCCGTTGCTTGCTTTTTTCTTATTGCCACAAAATGCAGACAGTAATGAAACCTGATACCTTGTTATCTTTTATCTGGACCTGAGATCAGGGAGTTCCATAAAACTCCCTGCTGAGATGTCCATCGCTGCTATGTACACTGTGTTATGGGTATTGACTGTAGCTGCATGTAGTGACTGTACACTAGTGTCTAATTACCGACGGTAGCAAGCTGTACTGTGTGTATTTTCTGGGATCAATGGTGGTGTCTAACACTTCTGTTACACCTCAGTCGAAGCTCTAGGTCAGATAACCGGCATGAGTCATTTCTTTGTGCGCAAGTCTTCACACATCCCACTGCCATTTTTTATTCAAAATCATTTTCCAGATACATTTAAGTTTGTATTTGCCATCAGCAAGCGCAACAATATAGAAATCCATATATATATATATATATATATATATATATATATATATATATATATATATATATATATATATATATATATATATCCCGGTGGAGGCTGTAAGTTTTTTCACTGTTCTTGATTTTCCAACTCATTACGATTTTCATTTATATATATTCATTTGCCTTTGTCGTTTACCTCCATTGCATTAACATAAAATATATATATATATATATATATATATATATATATATATATATATATATATATATATATATATATATATATATATATACTAGTAGCCATCATTGACACTCTTGGCTGGAGTGAATCGTCAATTTGCTTAATTCTTTTTCCTGACATTGCATCGGTAATATTCCTCGTACCCGCCAGCGAATCTCTTTCCAATCCTTTTCCGTACGCTAATCCGTCACTTTTTTTCCTTCCCTTTTTTTTTTTTTCATTCTCTCCCTCTCTCCATCTCCAACAAATGCATTCTTCCTATTGTACTGTTTTTTAATCAAATGTCACCTTTTGCATCTTAATTTATATTCATTACTTTACTGGCCTGTGGCGGCGGAATTTTGTTCATCTCGTGGATCCCCCCTGAAAGAAATATATTTCTACGTATATGTTCATCGCAGGCTAATAAATGATATCTATACATATATATGCCTGGCAAGAGGGCAAATATCATTCCCGCATCTGTAGTATCAGAGAGCTAGCTACGTACGTATGGTAAAAGCAAAAATTTAAAGTGTGGGAAATACATAACGGAAGTTGTTCATGCCCTGTCCTCTAGTCATATTTTATTTGTAAATTTTTTTTTTTTTTGCTTTTGCTCATGTACTGTATTATGTTGAATAAGTTAGGACCACAGCATAGATTTATAATTCTGTTGACTGGTTTCATATATTCCAATAGATTAATGATTCTGTTGACTGGGTTATATTTTCGGATAGATTATTGATTCTGTTGACTGGGTTATATTTTCGGATAGATTATTGATTCTGTTGACTGGGTTATATTTTCGGATAGATTATTGATTCTGTTGACTGGGTTATATTTTCCGATAGATTAATAATTCTGTTGACTGATTTCATATTTTCCGATAGATTAATAATTCTGTTGACTGATTTCATATTTTAGAAAGATTTATAATTCTGTTGACTGGCTCATATTTTCCGATAGATTAATAATTCTGTTGGCTGGTTTCATATTTTCTGTAACGTTGGTATAGTGCAACTTGTCGATTGACATATATAGATCCACACATTGTAAAAAACTGTATAATACTTTACAGTACTACCTTAGACATACCTTAGCTCTATAGTTGTATAGTGTGTAACAGTCAGTTGCATAGCATTTGTGTGAAGAAGCAAAATCATGTCTACAGAAATAAAACTGCTTCCTTTTGGTCTCAATAACAACCACCTGTTTCTCAGAATTTTGATACAGTTACTGTCGCTCAATTGTTCTACAGATTTCGTACCAGTGATCTGGCCTTGTAACTCGTAGCAAAACACAGTAAACGCTAAATTATTCCCTGTAAATATGACTGTAAAAGTATATTGAGCCATGCACAGTCAAATTAAGGAACGAGTACAGTTTGCAGTCGTCATTCCATCTGTGCACCAGTTGTGTGTAGCCTATATGTAACCTATCCACTTGAAATTCTAGCTAATTTTCTGTATGAGTTAACTTTGAAAAATGAGCCTGGATATATAGATATATATTTATTAATATATATCTATAGATATATTTATATATGTACATTAATATCAGTGAAATCAAATTTTGATGTAATTTAACATTCAAGGTATACAGTAGACAGCTGTAGTGTGATGTATATATCTTCTCCTATAATTTCTATAAATCCGGTCAGGAAATACTTTAACCATTTAAATACACTTTGCATGGCAATTTCAAGGTTCACGACACTTGGATTTCCAGGAATACTGCAAATGACTACGTTAATGCATGTGTAATGACAGCTATGTATATCGTTTGCATAATTTGTGAAGTTATTTTTGCCAAATAAACTGTGGCACAATTTATTACGAGATACTCCACAAGTTGAATGATTCCCCGTAGGTCGCCAGTCCTCTACATTTAAGACGAAAGGGTAACAATAGAGTATACTTCTTGACCTTCCTTATATTTTCCCCTCGTCTTCATCCCTTCTGGTCATTTACTCCGTCATGTTCCAGAGAGGAATTAGAAAAAGAAAGTAAAATTTTGGATGGCGATATAATGGGTTAGTCTATATATAGGCTATGCAAGTTTTCTTAGATTCCTGCATGCAAACTTACATGCATGAATTGTACAATTCCTGCCGTTGCTAGGGAGTTTTCTTAGATTCCATGCAAAGGTACTGTAGATGCAAGTTTTCTTAGATTCCTGCATGCAAACTTTAATGCATGAATTATACAATTCCTGCCGTTGCTAGGGAGTTTTTTAATCCCGTGCCTAATTTCTCAATTCCATATCCTGTCCAGGTCATCTTTTGATGAAGTATTCACGAAATTTTTTAATTCCAGTCCTGTTTTTCTTCTTATAAACGGAGAGAAATCAATCTTCTTTTTAGGACGGTAGAGCCTCGGATGAGCACTCATGCCAGATTTTTAAATGGTTTTGCTTTCCACGGTTTCTATTTATCTTGGCCGACCCATAAGACGATGTAAACCCCAGGGATCAGATATCTTCTCCCTCTGGGAGAGCTGAGCCTAGAGGACGGATCGGAAGAGATGCATTAAGTGTGTGATAATGGTTTAGACATGTTCGCTGTCAAATTAAATGCGGGCACGGGTAATCTTTTACTCGTTCGAGAGATCTTTTTTTATTCTTGAGAGCAAAATTTAATATCACTTTTTCGAATGAATTCTCAAATCTTAATTAATACATGTTGTAGAACGAAATAAAACAGTTATCACTTTGGGATATTAGAGAGATTTAAGTAAAAGAAAAGAAAAGGGATGTAAGGAATTTGCTCTACTGGCAAATATGACCAAAGTTTCCACGTAAAAGTACTTGAAATTCAGGCTATTTATTGAGTACATGCCATGGATTTTTGCTGTTTTGCCACAAGCAATTAAGAAATAAATAAAAGATAAAGAAAAAAGGCAGTTTCAATTCTTTGGAAGTAGACATTAAAAATGTTAAAACATCAGCGTGACTGCATTATGACTGATGTGTGTGTAAATCATGGAAAAATACATGTGGGAACAACAAGTAGATATTTTCTTTAGCACTCACCAAGTACAGTAGACCTATATTAAATTAATGTGAAAATCTATCCCTGTCATACTTTCTTTGTATTCTTTCATATTGGGTGGTATTTGAAAATGATTTTCTCGAAATTGAATAATTTTGGAAATATGTATTATAATCTACTGACAGACATTGTTTAAAATTAATAACAGCAACTTTTTATTAAAAAAAAAAATTATGAACGATTGGATGAAAGATTGGATGAAAGATGAAAGATTGGATCCAAAACGATATCCATAACTGCTAGTGATAGTACATATGACATGGCAGATTGGACAAGTGGTCTCTGTGTTGATAATTGCCAATCTCTGGTTTTCCAGCTAAGCGGTAAAAACCGGGTAAAAAACTGGTAAAAATCAGATTAACTAACTATCGATCATTAATGGTCAATAGTGGGTTTTCATTTTGGATGGCCAACATTTCAAGTCAATATTCTACATTGCTAAGATACACATGTAGGAATTACACTGGTAAACAGACAACTGTATTTAAAGTTATATGTAAACTATATCCCAATTTCTGTCTTAAATGTATTCTAATCATCTGAATCTGGTTTGATGCATTTTCCAATTATGCATCATTTGCAAATGTTTTAATACAATTTCAGATATTTCCTAGTTTTTCCCAAATTGATGTACATGGCAAAAAACTTCCCTAGAATCTGGTTTGTATGAGGGGGGTATTAAAAAACTCACCCGATAAAGTACAGATGACCCCTGCTTTATATTAAAATGTCCGTGTATACAAGATGTCTATTAGGGTTTTGGGGGGCGAATCGTTCATGGTAAACGTCTCTTCCACATCGATACAGGCTACAAACAATATTAGGCATTGAATATTCTAAGTTTTGTCATCCTTAACGAAGGATGATCGGATTTCTTTCGGCAGAAGGGGTGACCCTACGACCTTTTGTCAGTCGTGTAATTGTTATTCCTCTCGATGTTCATGCTTGAGAATCCCTCAGACTGGAAATAACAAGATTCTGCTTGACTTGCTGACCTATAGCTGGGAAGTTTTTAGTTTAAGACTTAAGTACAGTTCACTAGAGAAATGTTTTTAAGATTACCCCAGGGGCCATTTTGAAGATTGTGTGTACGGCTCGATCTTTGGTGCATTGATATAATGAAGCTTTCAGTTTTTTAATGCAGATTTACAGCAGAAATTTGTGTCTGTGATACCCCCCAAAAATGAGGGGGAAGGAGCGGGAGAGGGTAAAAATGATTGTTGATCGTTTCATTTTTACCGAGTCCTTCAATGGTGTAGGTGCTCTGTAATATTTGAATGACATGTTAGGACATGTTCATCTCACAATTTAGTGGCTATTGATGTCTGAATAACTATCCTGATAGGGGAAAGACGGTGTTGTAAAGCGAACGGCTATTCTATTGAATAAATATCACACAGTCCTCGTAACTCTAAAGTTATAGCTTAAGGCTGCATATCAAAAGGTGCGTGAATAGGCATAAAATAAATCTTTATGTATCGTAGTTCATTGCAAAACCACTGCTGCTGTCAATGCAGGTTGCATTTCTACATGACTCTCGTATTCTGAGAAATGACTAGGTATTACCTAGTCATTTCAGCATCAGAGAAGGCCTATCATTCAAAGTGGCTGGACTACATAGTCTAGCAAAAAGACCATTTGATCAACCCTTCAGAAGCAATATGATGCAAAACTCAATATGATAAACCAGAAAATTCTTTGGCCTCAAGTTCTATATTTATTTTGCAATAAATTTCACATATTGGTTTTGTATGCCATCTTATGACGCTCTGTTTGCTTATATCATGAAATAAAAGAATATTTTTATGGTTGAGTTAATACAATTTATGAAAACAAAATGGATTAGCTAACATTTAGACCTCGACTGAAGGTTGATATTATTGTTTTGTACAGTAGATGAGCTGACTTTTCCGACATGTTTTCTAATCGGGAATGTCTTGAAAACTGGAAGTGGCTGTTAGAAACACCACTAATACTCAAACTTCCTTTGATGAACTATTTAAACACTGACAATATTCCAAAATTGTCAAACTTATCATGCTATTTCTTCCCCCATCAGTTTATAATAGACTTGTCGTTACGTGGATATTTTAATTTCTCGTAAAATTTAAATATTTAGGTGATCGTTTTGCCTCACAACATTTTGACTATTTTTGCAAAATTGTTGTAATCAAATCTATTCTAAATTATCAGAATTGAGATTAGCCGATTGAATAAGACAAGAATCATTTAGAGAATATAATGTCCTGAGGTTACAAAATGTACAAAGTAGCTAGACATATTTTGACAGTTGGTGACCAGCCCTGGTGCCCGAGATTTGTTTAGAGGCAAAGGAGATGATCATGAGCTTGTTGCTATGGTTTCCATTCAGTATAAAAGCATAGTGCGATCCTTTTGTCTCAGATTGCAATGTAGGAGATCGAAATCCTCTTCCAGATTGATTACAGCCCTGTTGAAAATAAAAAAAAAAAGTGAATTAGTTTCCCAATAGTAAAATTGGAATGAAAGCGATCCTACCCTATTGAAATGTCAAATGTTTTAACTGCACGTTGAAAGATTTATGAACGATGTTGCTAAATTAGACGATGGATGCTAATAGGTTATCGAAGACGTTTGACCCCGACACATATCCAACGGCACAGCGGTGTCCAGTACTAACTCAGCGTCGTGTTCCCGCAGCCCTGCGATAGCAAGTTGATCCGTCTCGTAAATCACTCGTACGACAAGTTTGATGGATCTGAGTGGGATGGATCTGATATCCTCCAATAAATAATGTTGCAGGATAGATGAATTATTTTAACATGACTTTCTCTCATGATATATATAGCCAAAGCAAATATATAGCCAAATATATATAGCAATATATAGCATATATATAGCAAATATATAGCATATATAAGCCGGAACATTAAGCTTAGGACTTTTGAGGCTTTATTAAAGAGTATTTTTTTGTACAATTGCGAACTGTGGGGCACAACGAAGGATCTTGATCGCAAAATTGACACTTTTCAAAGGAGAATACTTCGTAATATTCTCAACATTAGATGGACCAATAGCAATTGGTTATCAAATGATGAGCTCTACAACGAAACCAACCAAACACCTTGGTCATCCATAGTCGCACATAGAAGATTGAGATTTTTCGGTCATGTAGCAAGACTCCAGGAGGACGCTCCAGCAAAGGTTGCTTTAAGAGAAGCACTGAGACATACTGCTAAACCAGTAGGAAGGCCTGTGACAACCTTGCTTGGAAAAATAAAGTCGCAATTTAAGGACATTAACAATTTTGAGGAAGCAATAAACCTTGCGCAAGATCGTGATATGTGGCGGAGGTTAATCACTGAGCATGTCGGATAGACGAGACTCAACTTACTACTACTATATATAGCATATATATATAGCAAATATATAGCATATATATATAGCAAATATAGCCAAAGCAAATTCATTTACTTTGAATATTTGTCCCAACTTTCGTCATTAGCTGGGTTGCTCTTTAAATTGAAATCAGTGCTACAGTTTTGTAGCTAAGAGTATCTGCTTTTTTATAATTATTTTGTAATGTAGCGAAAAACCTGAAATTATCAAAAATGCAACAAAGCAGAGATAAAGCTGCTTTGCAAATAATAATGAATGCACAAATAGATTTGTACTTATTTCATTCTCAAAGTATTTCAATATTCACATCCATAGCAATTTGGCTGGAAAATTCAGACCTCATTATCAGATTTTCAAGTTGGACGCAGTCACTAAAGAAACTCATTTATGATTAGACAAGCAAATAGATATTTCAGGGCTGGAAAACCTTGCGAACCATCTGAAGTCAGGTTGAAGTTGCGGCGCTCGCGGGGAAATTGCTTTGCACACACAATATAGAAATGAATTTAAAAAAAAATGGATTAAGGAAATAAAAAAGTAAAATAAATTGATTAAGGAAATAGATATGCAATTGATGGAAGGTAATTCTTTGCCATTTCAAAATTTGTTTTTAAAGAATGACTCATAATGCATGTGTAACGTCAATAACACATTTATTCTCATATATGGTTGATTCATTATACTCATTCATGCATTGGCTCCACTCAGCAGGTTTCCCTTTGATTACCAAAAACCAAATTCTTATAATGGGTCTTTTAAATGTGGCATGCTTCTTGTGTGTAATGTTCTCGTGTGCAGTGTCACTTCGAAGGGAATGTTCATCCACACCGGATGGTTCAATACTGTAGGCCGTGCATGTAAATATCTATCAATGAAGAAACCAAAGGAAATAGGTGAAGATCATATTTCAACAGACTCGGTATAATTTTAATGTTTTAATGATGATTATATAGCTATGTATGTCTATATAACTGACTGTAGTGAGTTGGAAATCCAGAAGAAACTTCTAGCCCCCACCGGGATTCGAACCGAGCCTCCCACTTTATATTCGGACACCCTAACCAACTAGGCTATGGACGCTGATTGTTTGTATGTCCGGATGCTCAAAACTGGTTAAGAAGGTTGTCATTCCACTGTAGTCATTTGCCACCAGTATCGAATAATGCTAGTTCTGCTTTGGTGACATTTTTCGACCGTACTCTAGAGATCAATCAAGATGCTAAACAACTCTTAAATCATTTGTGATTCCTAAAACCGGATCGGAAAAGAGATACCTTGAACAGACTCTGTTAAATGAATGGAAATAAACAACAAAGGCAAATGAATATATAATGTTAGTAAAGAAAATCTTGACGATTCTTTGACTGGCTATTGTTAACCGACTAATAACCATTTGTTTAAGTTTTAAAGTCTTACTGGCAGAAAACTGCCCTTTGCCCTTTTTTTCCTTACTGGCAAACAGCAAAATCCACTGAAATTTAGCCAGTAAATATAGCCCAAAATTCTAGCGTTCTTGCCTTACTTGGATTTTATTGAGGTTGATTTATGGGTCACAATGGAGATGTAATGGCATACACGGTTGGATGGAGACTAGGATCATTAGTAGGACGGGCCAATCTCAATCTCTACAAGTTAAGAAGTGAGGATGATCTGGTATAAGTCAGTTAACAGGAGTGAGATTAATATGGATTTATGGCTGGTAATTGCAACTCAGAAATATCATACAGAAACAACCAGAATCAAAACCTTTGAGGAAATGTTTTCTTTTTCTTCTTAAATTAGGTTACATTTTATTCTCAATCATGATTCTGTGACTTGGAAGGGATTAAAATTTCTTCAGATCAAAAGATCACATCTGAAGCGCAGTTCTCTGTGTCTGTGCTTCACTGATTTATGTTGTAATTGTAATATTAATCTGAGTAGACACTAGATGAAACATAATTGCACTGCCAGATAAGAAAAAAATAACTGTACAGGAATCTTGTCATGGTTTCTTTCATGTCTGTAACTTGTAAATATGGACACATGTCTGTTTGTGTGTGATTTGATCGAGTTGATATAAAAGTGTATTTTGAATGTTTGTTTACTAAACAGTTAAGGAACGAGAAAAGAAAACAACGTTTAAGGATGTAAACACGTCTTCTAGGAAATGTTTTTTTTTCATTGTCAAGCTCAGTGTTGTCATGGATTATTGCTATGGAATAGACATGGTTGACATTGCAATCTCACGCAAATTGAAACATGTGTATAGTCTGCCAATAATAATAATGTATATCTCCAGTGTTCACTTGTGTCATCGCAAGCTCGGCTGTTGGTTTTTTCTGTCTGGAGTCCCTGGTCATAATTTCTATCTGTAGTCACCAATTAACGCATAAACTCACATTTTCATGTATGCATACTATAAATTGTGAATGCATACATATTAATCATTCGAACGTTACGACTTGGATGTCAAGTGTGTGCACGATGTATAAACATGCTGACAGAAAATTACAACCACTATATGTCTGCAAGTAATTTTGAAACATTATTAAAGAGCCTGCTTGTGTAAGGGATGGTTGTTTACACGCGGTGGGTGATATCAAAATTGTCACTGTAAACAAATTGAATCAATTATGTCGCATAGGATATTTGGAGAAATTTATCACTCTCTTTGAATATATCTATATGTATGTATACTGTATATATATATGTATATATATATATATAAATGAAAATCGATTGCATCGATTGCATCGATTGCAATCCATTGCATTAACATAAAGTATGTATATATATATACACATAGATATATATCTATGTATGTATTTAGATACATATATCTATGTATGTATTTAGATACATATATCTATGTATGTATTTAGATACATATATCTATGTATGTATTTAGATACATATATCTATGTATGTATTTAGATACATATATCTATGTATGTATTTAGATACATATATCTATGTATGTATTTAGATACATATATCTATGTATGTATTTAGATACATATATCTATGTATGTATTTAGATACATATATCTATGTATGTATTTAGATACATATATCTATGTATGTATTTAGATACATATATCTATGTATGTATTTAGATACATATATCTATGTATGTATTTAGATATATATATATAAGTAGAATAGAAATTGAATAGAAAAGTACAGATTTTTTTTTTTTTTTTATTGTTGGTAGTTTTCTAGATACAGTTTTAAGAAACCCAAATATTTTCTGGGAGTTCATGCTTGATGAATATATTCATTCAACATGATTTAATATGAGGAATAATGTTATGTAATAGTTATGCCATATGGCGCTTCTAGCTACGTACGTCATCTTTCAGGTAATCAGATCTGTTATAAAAGCCAGCATTCAGAGCATGAAATTGTTATTAATGTACTTTTCAAAATCAAAATATCAAGCAACTCTGCTTGTTGCAGTATATTACATCATCACTAAAATTCTGTTTAAAAGTCATCATTTAATTAAAATTAAACTGTAAAGCACTCTTTTTTTCCCTTCCACCAGGATAAATATACAACTGTATTAAACCCATACAACTGCAAAATTCAACACATAAACACATAGCTAGGATTTATTTGGTATCCTACAGGTTGCTACGGTATATGACCAGAGAGTCACTGTATTCAGAATAGCAAAATTAGCTTCAGGGGTAGCCCGGGCTTTAATCAACATAGCCAGCTATAGATTAAATAAAGACAAGTGGGCTTGTAACTGGAGATGAATGCAATACCTTAGGCTAATACTAGTTGTATGTATATAAGTACATATTTATATCTATATATGATATATATTTATACATATAGTTAAATGAAATGGTAATAAACGACAAAAGCAAATTAATATGTATAATTGAAATGGCAGTGAGTTGGAAAATCCAGAACAGTGAAAAAACTTCCAGCCTCCACTGGGATTCTAACCCGGGCCTGCCGCTTTATATGCGAGACCCTAACCAGCTAGGCTATTGACGCTGATTGTATGTCCAGAGGTTAATCAAATACATTTATACATCTTTGGACTTTTATATATATACCAGCACAAACCCATTTTACTATGTGATGTTGGATAAATGATTCCCTACGGGCTCCACAAAACCTTATTCCTTACTTGGTATACCTTTACCGCATCAAAGTATGACAAGTACATGAGTAGTACTTGTTCTTGATGTTAGGTTTTACATGTTTCGACAGCCGAATGATACATTCACCTTATAAAATACCCCACTTGTTGTTCAGTTGATCATCCCATACTAAACCTGTTAAAAGCAGCTTGCATATAGATCTCCTAGCCTACACACACAGCTGATTGTATGCTTTAAGCTATATTGCCTTACCCATGTTTGTATATCAGTTGACGAACCACTCATATCCAACGGCTGGTCAGGTGCTGGATGATAAATGGATGATTATCTCAAGTTAATTGGCCTAAACCTGAAATTAATATAAACATGTGTTCTTTTCTATTGCCGCTCGCCTGTTCCATTTTTAGAAACGGGGAAGGTCATTGTACATTTATCTGTGTTGTTGCATATCAATCAAAGTACTGTCTGCTTTTAATCGATGCATATATGCGTACAGTATGTTTGTCATTTTATTATTAAATATCTATTCTCTGTACATATTTGTATTGAGATGCAGATTAGAAGAATACAGTTCTGTTCTAAAATTGTGCATAATTCTGATCTTTGAAGCTTAGGTGACATGAAGGAGATCTTGGGAAAGGGGGAGGGGGAGAGGGGGTTGGGAGGTGGGTTTAAACCCCACACACCCCTGGATCTATGCCTGCAAGGTACTATGACAACAAACATTCAGTGTAATGTACAGACACATTACAAGATGGGTGTACACAATATTGCACTGGAAATGTGTAAGTACCATTGGAAACACTTTGTGTGATCTTGGGTAATCATTTGTTTTCATTGCAATTATAACAATGCACATGATTAAGTGGATCATGATTATAAGGGAATTATGGACACAAATTATCAAGAAATAAATCACAACACACTCGTGAATATGGACAGCTAAAATGAAAACAAAACCAATACGTGCATGATATGCGCTTCACATTACTTAACCTTGCGTGGAAAACATTTTCTTTCATCCAGGGAGCAGTCATGCAAACCTTCAAACTAAATAACATATAGTTGAGCAATTATATGGCCCAGCGATGAGGTCCCCCCCCCCCACCCCTCTCCTTTGATTTAGAACCTAACGACTTTACAACTTTAATTTGTGACTCATAATAAATAACATCCACTAAATGTATTTGCATAAAGAAAGTAGGGACGCTGTTACATGGTTAATGAGAGGATCGTAGGGCATATCTGTTACGGATGACAGGCATAACATTGAACAGTCATTGAAATGTTTGTCATGTGATATCTCCTATTGGGCATAGAGAGTTCACCATCTCTAAGCCAGTGTTCAAATGCTGCCTCTTTGTTCTGTGTTCAGCATCTCCAATATGCTCGATTATCCATGTTCTGATATGCGTACTTGGTTATAGCTCAACTCGTGCATTTTCTTTCATTGAAACAATGTACTCTAAAACTGTGAGTGGCTATATATATATACACAGTACATCCAAACCAGATGGATTCTTGCCATTCAAACCCTAAACTTTTCAGTAATAATCATCAAATAGCTGTGAGCAATATGCACACAACTTGATGGAAAGTGCCTGGCAATAAGAACTACAACAATTGACCCTGTTACCATAGAAACTTGCATGATCGCACAAACTACCAGATCCATGAATGATATATGTACATATACAGTAGTTGATAATTCCTGTATGGATAAAACATAGCATTTGTTAATTACTGGTGCATGAACAGCATCAGAACTTTAACCACTATAAGTTATATATCAATCATTCTCTGGCCTATTTTTTTTTTTCAACATGTTGAAATTTTCTGGAACTGCTTTGACATTCCTAATGATTTAAAAGGGTCAGATGACTTGAAAAAAAATATGTTTCAAAAATATCATCTAGAGTGATTTATAATTGCTAATATTGGTTAAAGCAGTAAATGATAATCATAAAGAAGATCAGACTTTATATTCATGTAAACTTTTGAATCTCACACAGCTTGCTTTTTGAGCTAATTCCAGTTTTTTTTTCAGATAGTATGAATTTCTGAAATGTAATGAGAACCAAATCAAATAACCCTCTGTGATTTATATGATGCTCACGAAAAAGAATTGGCACAAACAGCGCACGAAAATCTTACAACCGTTATTTACAAATTTGAAAGTATCATTTCATCAAGAAGGAAAAGACATGAACAAGACTTAATTCTGATGTACGTCACAGAGCAATGTTGTTTTGTGCTCGGGTTTTCAATTCATATCTTTCTTGATGCAATGAATTAATTTTCTTTCAAAAGCTGTTGTATATTTGAGAATGTAAATATTAAGAATTTTTAATTAGTATATTAATTTGCAGATTCGAAAACCCTCCCCACCCCCTTCGACTTTAATTATTTATTGCTTTTCCAATGATAAAATTTAGAATTGATCTCTAACTGGAATAGACCGAGGTTTCGATGGTTGAGCAATGTGCAGCACATGTTTAACATTTTCCTTTTCTTGTACTCGATTACACGGGTTGTATACAGCGCCTCTCTCGCCGCATTTTGAGTAACCAAGTCAGCGTTCCCCCTGAGGATTTAATGTGCCTGTTAATTGTTTCAATCATAGAGTTATGTCTTTGCGGATGAAGGAGAGAGATCTCTCGCCTATGGCACGATCTCTTTTCCAGATTATCATCCTGACATGTCAAAAGTTGTGACTGTCTACAATTTGAAGCAATCTTCAATTACATTATTGGATGTCATTTTGAGGCCACGAAATGAACCCACCACTTATAGGCCTCTGGTCATTAATTGATACAAGATCAAAAATGGTCTCTTGGATGCATCCGTGAGAAAAAGACGGAAAAAAACAAGAGACGGAGAGAGAGAGAGAAAGAACCGAGTAGAAGAGATGATATAGTCACGCTGCTGGTGTACGATAACACAGAATGTGATGATCTTCTTTCGATATGCCAAAAACTGAGATGCCACTCGAGTAGGGAGATTCGCTCTGTCCTTGTACTCGATAGTGTTAGTCAACATTATGCAAATCGGCCTACGTCAATCTACAACGGGGAAGTTATATTCGATTGCTTTTGAAGTGATACTCGGTGAAGGAGCAGAATAGAGAGACTTTAAAAGTGAATGTGTATTAGCCATAAAGTGTTAAAGTGCCTTTGCAAATTAAAGGGATTAAATTGGGCTTTGAAGTTTATTGGAAGAGAGGGTAGAGAACTACATGAAGAGCCTAATTTATAACGAAAGGATAAATTAACTGTGTTTCACTTTAAGCGATGTAGGTATCACTTGCCTGTGCAAATATGTGCACTCCGGCATAATGAGGAGTTGCCTTGTGGTAAAGTATCCTTTTTATGTTTCAGAAAGGACAATTATGAACTGTGTTTCACTTTAAGCTAGGTATCACTTGCCTTTGTAAGTGTGTGCACCCTGTCAGAATAAGAAGTGGCCTTGTGGTTAAGTATCATCCTTTTTATGTTTCAGAAGTATTAAGTGGTAAAAGAGCAAATGCAAAATACTAATTTTTGTTCGTTAAAAAAAAAAAAAAAAATCCTGAATATTTTATTTTGTCAGCATGCCAGAACTTCAAGGGTCATCAATATAATATTTTTTCAGTTGTATACATATGGATTTGACATGTTTTTAGCAAAAAAATGTTGAGGAAGGTAGGGAAGGAGGAAAAGGCTAAAGGAAGGGCCATTTAATGAGTAGATTCTAGGCTTCAAGCCATCTCAAGAACTTTGAAAGAGAGGACCTGCACAACAGAGTATAGATCACAAACAAGAGGTTTTGTTTTCGTTCTTCGTAACTTTGTAACTATAATTCTAGCAGCAACATGAAGCTGCTTAAAAGGGATGGCGATACAAATTTATTTGTGTATCTTGTTATAACTCCTCCAAGGACATTTTACATATTAACACTTTGCTCCATGCATAAAACAATAAAGCAATTCATTACTTGAGGAGGGTGACTGCAGTAAGAGACGTGCATGTCATTAACACTTGAATGAATGGGCAGCATCCTTCACACTTAAAATAACAAGAAGACAAGCTGGCGACAAGTACCTCCAACGTTGATACAAGCAAAACATACACGATCAGTGCCCCACTTGCTGGTTTTTTTAAATCTATGGTTTTTAATTTATTCTTTAATTAATGAGACAATTACAACTTGTGCACTTGCGATCACATTCACTGAACATTTAAGTGATGTTTACCTACGGTACTTAACTGAGGCCAGTTATTCTTTTGCCTATAAAGCAGCTTCCTACTGGTTAAATAGACTTTGCATTTCCAACTGACTTGAGATCGTTCCTTCAGAACTGACGATGTTTTGCAATGTTTTGACTGAGGCAGGTGACAGGTGAATTATTTTGTCCCTGAAGGTGAATGAATCGACCAGTAGTTGTTGTCGTCTGTCATGGATATAGTTCCGTACTGATCATCTTTACCACTTCATGACTATTGATCAAGCAAGCTGGCCTCATCGTGAACCTAATGTGCTTCCTTAAAGTCGAATTCAGAAAGAGATTGTCCGGTTTATATATGGACAAATCCTAATATGCTCAATTTCTTCAGGCTTATTTGAGGGGAAATTGTTTGAGAAGACAGGAATAGCTGTTGCCATGGAAGTGCATAGTCGGCTAATGTAGTTGACCAAAAGCCTATGAATAATTATTCTGAGTAGCAGCTCAGGACTGTTGCTAGGGAAATGAAGTTCAAAAGGTCATCTAGGGGTCAGTTCAGTCACATTTTAAAACAGCTTAAAGTACTGGAAATGTCCTTCTCCAAATATACTCTGTGCATGGATATATTCAACAAAGCCACTCAAAGTTATAAAAAAATTTGGGTAGGGCCTATAAATGATGAGTCTGAAGTCAAGTAGTGGTCTTTTTGAACATACATGTACGTTCATAGCCTACATCACAGAGTACAGTTGCAGGACCTGATTTTTCTCGTGGAAGTATTGATGGCTTGAAGCAATGGGCAAGGAATCACTTAGCCTTTTGGCTTTCTGGTATTACATTACATTCATCAAATTACTACTCCTCGATCATGCTTTTATACATGAATGATATATGTAACACCAAGGGAATTCCAGTGAATAATATATCCAGTATAGCATTCGCAAAACACTGCGTTAAATGCTCAAGTTGCTACAATAGTCCAAAGATGAATAGCAAATATTCACACATGATTCAATTTCAGAGCCATTTAAAACTGCTAGACAAAATTTGAACATTTAATTCAAAATTCCCTGCAGTTTCTTTACATTTCCATTACCATGGCGATAGATTTATTGCTTGACATATCATGTATGCCCTCACATTCTGCAGAATACATAATACGCATTGATATTAAGTTATCAATAAACATGGAATAAATCAAACTGTCTTGTAATCTGCTCGTAACATTAATTATTGATAGTTTTGTGCTCTGAGGTTGATAAGTATAGCATATTGTCTTAACCTGTTGAGTCAGTTAAAGCTATCAATCACATTTTATAAGTTTCATTAATACTGTCTGTAACATGTTCGTTAAATGCATCACTGAACAACATCGCCTTGAACTGAATGTCACTCAATTTCCAAAAAGTGGCATGTTGAATTTTTTATAGCGCTTCACATTTACGATTTAAACAAGGTATTGTTCAAAATACGAAATACGAGTCGATGAAGGAGATGACTTTTCAAGGTTTATATCTTTCAAAGATGGACGATCAACAGGGTTCGCCAAACGTCGGTTTCAACAGAGGGCGCTAACAAATTGGTCCTAACGTGTATGATCTGTACTGTTTTAACCGATCGATCTCTGAATTCAAAGAAACAGGATCTAACTAGCATGCAAACACGCCAAATGAACTCGGATAAATCGATGCACCGGTCCATTTAGCTAATTCAAGGTTCCACTCGTGAATGTTTGGCCAAATGACAAGAAAAGAAGGTTTCAGAAAAAAAAAAATTTGACGGTGCTTAAAATAATCAATTTGACTTGAAACTTTGAAAATATGTCATCAAAATATCTCTTCTTCAATTCGAACTAAAATTCTACATATTAAGAGTGCATGATCAAACTCAAGTATGATACTGTTATAATCTCCAGTCAGAGACTGCAATTAACAGTTATAAGTTTTGCAAAACTAGATATTGGAGCAATCTAATATTTCACTTCATTTCATTTATTTTATTTTTTTCTTCACAATATAAATACAGAGAAGTTAACTTAAGTGACAAAACATATCAGCAACAGAGAAACTTGTGAAAGGAAGCACTCCAAAAAATCCAGAGGGCTTGTATAGTAGAGAGAACAATACAACAAAACAGTAACATAGCGCCTGCCCTCTGTTAACTTTGGGCATGCCTGGCGAGCCCCATTGAACTATAGAGAAATTTTTCATTCATTTCTAATATTTTGTTGTTGAGTATATTGACTAATTTCAAAGAATATTATGTAACATAAATATTGCTTGCTTCTTAAATGTTTAGTTACCATAGTAACCTGAGCTAAGGTGGAATTACTTGATACAGGTTTACTGCAGCTTTTATACACTCCTATCCAATTATTGATGTTGTTGGATTTCCCTTGTACTTCGTATTTCACAATAATGAATTTTCTTTTATCAAACTATATATTCAATGTAACATACATACACACGCAAACACACAGATATCTTATATACATGCATATGTTAGATTGCATGTTCTTTGTAGAGACAGCAGTTAACCCTCTACTTTTTTGTGCTTCTATTTTTAGGCCTTTGCTGCACAAGAATGCTAGCTTGATTGAATTTGGCATGAAAGAGCTACAGAGTGAAGTTGCATATATCTCCTGGGTGTTGTTAGAATGTTCGTCTGTATCAATTACATAGATTCTTAAACTGAGAAGTAAATTCAAAAGATTTGTCAGGTGCAAGCTTAAATTTGATTGATTGAAGTAGATACGGTTAAAGGAGCAGTCTATGGCGTATTAAAGTACTTTAAAGTGTTTTGTTTAATGTTGGCCTGTAGAATTTCATCTGAGACTTTAAAATGTAAGATTTATTAAGGGAGAGACTGTTTCTAACATGATTATTTTGTTACATCTCTATCAGACGAGATCTAAAATTTATTGAGTAACGTTAAGTTACAAACTGTTGTTTTCTTTTAAGCTGGCCTGTAGAATGTCACCTAAAACCTTAAAACAGAACATTTTTTCAGAGGAAGGTTTCCTAAAAGGATATTTTTTACATATATATCAGATACATCAAACTTGTACAAAAAAAGATGTTGTTGAAGGAGGCATTTACCCACAGTGCAATTCGGCTAAGCATTCAAATGTTGTGTGTGAAGCGAAATTTTCCATTATAAATCTTTTGCTTTTTACCCACAATGCAATTGGCTTAGTTTTCAAATGTTGTGTGTACAGTGACATTTTCTGTAATAAATCTTTGCTTCTACATATATTTACTATTTGTTTTCTTGACAACAATAGACTCCTACCACATTTTTGTAAACATATTATTTACTTGCTTAAGTAATAAAAAAAAATGGGCTTGAACCTATCAATGAAACTTGACTTACATCACAATTGTTTACATGTTGCTTAATTTAGTACCATCCAGGCCTCTTGCATATTTGTATCACTTCAGTTTGGTCAGATATGAGTTCAGTAACCTTCTTATGACTTCACAATCTCATGTAAGGATCTGGATCACATCTCCATAATAAAAAAAAAAACTGATGTATCTTCAAGAAACATTGATCAAGACCCAAGTTTTGCCTTTTGTAAACAAGTACGTTCAAACAGCCTCAAGGCCTTTGTTCTTCACTAAGTGTTGATGGTAAGATTTGTGACATGCCAGTCTGCTTGGGTAAGGGGGAGAGAATGTACTATTACTCAAAAGGGAAATTCCAATATAACTCCCCAATAAACAAATATGTAAAGGTTGCTCTTAATATTAATTCTGCACAATTACAAAAATTTCTGGCAAGAGAATTGTGTATTTTATTTTAAGTTTGATATCCATTTACAGTATCTTTCTTTGAGGGACCTATTAAATTGCATAAGACACAAAAATTTGAAGCAATTACAAGAATTATTCACTTGGTGGTAGAAACTGTTGTGAGCATAGAAAATAATATGAAACACTGGTAACTAAGAAATCATATTTTTAGTTTATTACTGCAAATTGATGCAAATTTGTTATCAGTTTCAACGACGTATACGTTCGAAAACGACTCATGAATTATTCATAACTCTTTGTTTTGTAAACACAGCTGAGCATATATGCTGTACCCACGCTATCACTACTGTGAAAATGCTGATGTGCCAAGCAGTTGGTTGTACTAATAGGCTTTCAAAACATACCAGTGAGAAAAGGCAAAGTTTTTCCCAATTCATGACTCACAGAAGGAAACCAAGTACATACATGTACAGCATGGCTCCATGCCACAGGAACCGACAACAAGTTTACGTCTGCGACCTACAAATTTACGACCTACAAAGTTTACGACCTACAATTACGACCTACAAAATTTGCGACCTACAAAGTTTGCAACCTACAAATTGAACAGAAGTAGGCCGGGTCGGCATCTGTGAGGACCATTTTTGAGGAGTGGAACTGGTACCAAAGCTATTACTATACTAGTAACGGATCTAGTTGTCATTATTAACATTGGTGGCGAACAGGCTAAAATTTGTAAGGATTCGGTCAATTTCCATGTTCATGAGTTGAAGCACTTTATAATAATATTTTCAGCACACTTTGAAAAATGTAGCCTACAGTACTGATAGACGAAGCTTATTCAACAAAGTGAGTCGTAATAATGCTACATGGGCTTATATGTAGGCCTACATAGGTATTGTTGGTTTGTGTCATGTCATAACAATACTACATCGACTTATATGTAGGCCTACGTAGGTATTGTTGGTTTGTGTCATGTCATAACAATACTACGTATGTAGTTCATATGGACTTATTTACGTATGTACGTACGTTTTGGTTTGTGTCATGTCATAACCTATGATTGATCAGTATAATTTATATCAAACGGAATCCAATCTAGTTTGAATAGTACGTGTGCTATCTACTTAAGATAATCTGCACAAAGTGCGATAAGGACGTCATATCCTTGTTCGTACTTTTTTACATAAAAAGGCACTTTTTAGGAGAGTTATTCAATGTTAGATTTCTTGAGACATGGTAATGCAATTGGTCTGAGACTTGGTGTGTTGTGGTAAAATATTCTCTTCATTCTAAGAATTAAATTTAAATGCCATGGATTGTTCGTTTTGTTGTATTAATTACCTTAAGAGAACTAACAAAAGGAGCAAAAGAATGGCGGGAAATCATAAAAGCATGCTTATTAAAATTATACTGCTTCAGTTCTATCTTACCCGCCAGAGACGGTCTTTCACAATTAAAATTGCTCTTTTTAAAGTTATATAAGCAGAAAAATCCTTAGCCAAACAAATAACCAGCAAATATTTTTCATATATTGACTTGTGCAATTGAGAGTTGTGAACAAGTTGAGAAAGGACCTCCTGTTTATGAAAATATAATTTGCAGTTTTATTGTCGTCTTTTGCTCATATTTTTTTTGTAATAGAAATCAGTAAAATTAATAAATAGTTGCCATTAACTATTATTTACTTTAAGACACCTCTCTGTTTAATTGAACAATTAAGCTTTCACACTTGTAATTAACAGTCGTTGAGGATATTGGTTAGAAATATGCTAGAAATTGCTAGAAGATTTTTATGAACCCTGTATTTCCCTCATCATTAACTATTATTTACTTTAAGACACCTCTCAGTTTAATCGAACAATTAAGCTTTCACATTTGTAATTAACAGTTGTTGAGGATATAGTGCAAACTATGCTAGAAATTGCTAGAAGATTTTATGAACCCTGTATTTCCCTCATCGCAGCTGTAACAGAGACGAACATAAATACATCCTACCCCACATAATTCTCCTTGGGTCGTGAATGTTTTCGCACATAGCGCTAACTATGTGTTACAAGATTTGTGAAGTCACATCTTTGTTTTTCGTCCACTTGAAATACAAGAGGCCCCTTCAAGTGTACCAGAGTGTCATGAATCTTTACAAAGAGGATCACAGCAGGTAGCATGAAGGACACAACTAACATTCATCCCGTTCGCTACAGCATGCTTGTGAATGTTCGGGGTAATAACAGCAATTTCAATGGCTCATGCCACTGCAAGGAAACTTAATGCGCATTCTTTGGAAAATAAATTAGTCTTTGATATTGTATTGTTCTTGAAGTATATACAGACTATATTGTTCATATTTGATATTTGAAGGACTAGAATTATAGCACAGGGTTGATTTCATTTCTATAATAAATATTAACGGCATTCCAGTTTCCACCAGATTCACTCAATATGCTTGTGAAATACCTGTTTTTACCTTTTTGGTTCAAATGCAAATAAATAAAGCAGCTTATATAGATAAATGCCAGATACATATTCTAGCTATATATTCTCCTTTACTATAGCTACAAGTAATTACCACAATAAAGCAACTTATAGAGATAAATGCCAGATACATATTCTAGCTATATATTCTCCTGTACTATAGCTACACGCTTACCCCAATATTAAAAGAAGCTTATATCTAGATAGAATGCCAGATACATATATATTCTAGCTATATATATTCTCCTTTACTATAGCTACACGCTTACACCCAATAAATATACCTTGTGTGTGGATCTGACCCTGGGTTATCGATTTCAGAGACACCGCGTGTAAAGATTGCCGCTCAAATTTTGGCTGTTTTCTCGGCGCAGGGTGTTGGCACCCACGCTGTGTATGATCTTCACAAGTTAACAGTGCCAGTTTTATGCCCCTAAATCAGTTTATCGAGACCTAAAGATATGAATTGGGTCTGTTCAGTCGGGATAATGCTCTTGAGCTGAGATTGCTAATATGATTTAAACCTCCGGTATGAAAAAGCATCTCGCAACGTCAACCATTCCAAAGAATTAAATGATGAAAAAATTGACGTCAGTAGTCGTTTGGTCTTTTGAATGTACTACGTACACGTACGTTGCAAGGCAAGTTTAAGAGCAAGCACGTTATATAGGATCTTGCATCTGATAGGTTGCTACTGAGGGGGGGAAAAATGAGCAATAGAAGAAAAATGCACTGCAATATTATAAGAAACAGAAGTAAAAATGGAGTGCCCAATAAATTTGATGATATAATAATTATTGCCTAAGCGAGCATGTCTATGATTAGAATTGACATGTTTTGATGCTACCCAGTACATCCAGTGTATCTCGCCATTAACATTATTGCTTTACACATATTCTTTGAATCTTTTGCAAGAAGACATATATAAATAAATATATGTATATATTACAATACGTTATTATTCGTTCAAGACGATTATAAAAACCCTTTACAGTGTGAATAGTTTGTTGGTATTGATCGTCCCTTTGAACCTCCACAAAGCAACTGCTTGGGAGGCGGAGTAGGTGTTGCCGGGGGAAGGGCTTGGGGCACATTTAGTTAAGTCCCTTTGACATTGGTTGAGATGAGTCAGTTTTAGAAGGGTCTTACAGGGGGTGAAGACTCGCGCACAAAGAAACGTCTTATGCCGGTAATATGACCTAGTTTGAATGAGGTGTAACAGAAGTGTTAGACACCACCATCGATCCCAGAAAATACACACACAGCTTGCTACCGTTGGTAATTAGACACTAGTGTACAGTCAATACATGAAGCTACGGTCAATACGCACAACACAGTGGACATAGCAGTGATGGACATCTCAGCAGGGAGTTGTTATGGTACTCCCTGATCTCAGGTCCAGATAAAAAGATAACAAGTTATCACATTTCATTACTGTCTGCATTTTGTAGCGAAAAGAAGAAAACTTCACTTGCAAGCAACGGAAAGTTAACTTTTTTTCAGAGGGCGGCACACGGTTTTTATAATTATCGTTCATTTCATTAAAAAAAAAAAAAAAGGTATATTTTTGCTCACTCTTTTGCAGCTGTCAACATCTTAAAATTTCTAGCAAAATAAGTTCTCAAGTATTAAAGTGCAAGATTTGCAACTCTCTCTTTTCATGTCTAAAACAGCTTATTCAACTGACCATCCTTATTCAGAAAGTCATTTATTCAAGGGAGAAGATACATAGTATCCATGGATACGATGTAATAGTACCACGTAGGTACAATTTTTGTGGGTTCCTGCTGCAAGGTGATAAAGACAGTAAATATGTAATGTCTTACTTTTTGTTTAATGTCAGGAAGTGTGTCTGACATGCTCGAGCAGTCATTTATTCCCAGCGTACGTGATCTCAACTTAGAAGTACTGGGACGTCACTATCTTATCGACCAGGGAGCTTGTCTATGTGAGGCCGAGCAGACTTTAGGAGTCGTTAATATAAAACTGCAAAGATGCTTGATCATCATTGGATGATCTAAAGTAAATTTCAAAAGTAAACGAAAATCTACAATCACCAAAAGAATGACTTAAGGTAGGACCTGTCAATGTTGATAGGTAAAGGTCAGTAATAGTCCTAACTAAATAGATTAAGCTTGGAGTACACTTGTCAAGATGATAGACTTAACGTTACTGATCTGTTTTTTCAAGAAACCCCGTTTGAAAATGCTCCAATTTCTAGAGAATTATGTTAAAGTCAAAACAGTATTTCTTCATAGAAAATATATTATATGTTAATATTAATTTTTTAGCAACAAAGCCTTATAACTCTATCCTCCCCTCCCCCCGTCCCCCCAAAAATAATAGTTCTTTAAGCTAGCTACAGGTGCATATGAGTAACGTACCAGCCAATTGTATAAAAAATTTAAAACTTCATTCGTCTGTGAGAATCTTGTATTACATTGATTGGAGGCTGTGCATTAATTATCCGCGGGAATGAAAGTCACCGTGTGCTGATATTTGATATTTAGGCCTACACAGCGCGTTGGAGGTAATATTATATCTGTCTGCCAGAGGTATACAGCGAAGCCAATCTAGTCAATAATCAAATAATCTCAACAGAAATTCATTTTCAAGCTATATAGGTATTATTGATCTATTGATCAAATAAAATTTCTTAGCATTTGATTCAGATGTGTTTCTTTTGGGTCTTGCCCCATTGTGGTTATAGTAAGTATTAACTATAGTATCTGGGCAACTGACTTGTCAAAATTATAAGAAAGTAATTAACATATCTCAATGATCTTTGTGAGAGTGACAGTGTATATGAGGTTGATTGAACTATATGTAATAAATTGAAATTTATATGCTATTGTGATGACATTTTTACATTGAACACATTCAAACTTTCTCTACTTAGGGGAATACTTTATAAAAGTATTTTTTACAAAAGTCATGATTTTTTATGATTTATTGATGATGATTTATTGATGATTTATTGATGATAAAAGCCATTAATTATTTTCCTTTTGGAAAAATTCTGCTCATTGCAAAATTTGTTAGGAATTCCGATCTACAATTCAGCAGCATACAATATGTATTATATACATCAACACTTAAGAGCATATATGTATGGATGTGTCAATCTGTGGGTTCAATTTTCAGCCATTGATCATTTAAATAGAGGTTGCTGTACAGATATATACGACTCCTCCTTGTCTCTCTCTCTCTCTCGTATTCTAAAATAGCCGCCACGAGGGATTTACTCTGACAGATTAAGTTTAAATTCTAGCGTCCTTGACCTTGGAATAGGACCTGTGGGTTCCCAGGACGATGAATGTAAATATACAAGACAATTCACTGATGAGTCGTTTTTCTGACTCGTCATTCCGGCCCGTGGATTGAATTAAAAGACAAAACATGAGAGGGAATCTAAACGTGTACGATACACTTTTAAACGAAGCTAATCGCCTTTGGTTATGAATACCGGGAAGAGCAGCGACCAAGATGCTAAAACTTATGTCGTTCATAAATTTGTACTTTTTTTCCTTTTCGGTTGTGTTTTGTCTGTGTGGGTGTGAAATTTTCTTTATATTAGTTGAATACAGAGAAGAGGAGTGATTTGACAGTTTAGCCTTGTAATTTAAACTGTTTAATCTGTGAAGATCTGTAATGATTAAGTGATAATATGAAAATATATGGGGAAATAAATAATGGATGATTTAAGATGATAAAAGTTTTGTGACATCCAAGTAATTAAGTCTCAAAAAGACAGCACTACAGAACTACTGTACTTTTGGTTTTTGCATTGGTTTCTTAAATGAAAGTTTGATTTGCATCAGTGGGTATTTGAACTACATGACTGTTGTTGACAAACAAGCAAATTAAAAGTAAAGAAAAGTGGGGGGAAAATATTATTGTAATAATTTACCAAACAAATGAATACTATATGAATACTACTAAACTGAATACTTTACTTTGATAGTATTTGTCAAGGTTATATCTTTTAATATATTCTTGTGTTATAACAGCCTATAATCTGTCAGTTCACACAGTGAGCTTTTAGTAATTATTCATCATTTATTTCAGGCACGTAAAATCCGATAAGCTTGTACATTACAGAATGAATATTTCGTTGAATTTAGCATATCCCCTCATAACGTGGCACAGATTGTTGAGCATTACTTGTACAATTGCATACACACAAACACTTTTGCATATGCATGGCATCTGTGTCTGACGTTTACCTCTTAGTTTGTGCTGGAAATTTGGCAAGAAAAATTAAAAAAAAAAAAACTCCCGCCGGTCTTACATATGATGATATCAGGCTACAAGAATATCTCTGGGTTGTTTTCTTCCCAGACGAATTTAAGGCAGGAAAACCCTGGAATTCCCTGGAATATAAGCCAGGAAAAGCCTGGATTTAACCCAGGGAAATCCGGGGAAATTCCTGGGCTTGAAAATGGTAATTCGGACAGGAAAAGCCTGGTAAAGCCTGGTTTATATAACTCATTTAGAGCCAGGTTAAGGCCGGACAAGCCTGGATGGTTAACCCAGGTTTACCCCGGAAAAGCCAGGTGTCTAGTGTGTGAGTGAAGAGCCAGGAAAAACCAGGAAAAGCCTGGTATATGCACACCCAGGATTACCCAGGAAAAGCCAGGTCCCTGTTTATATCAGTGAGGAGCCAGGAAAAGCCAGGTGTCCATGCTTACCCTATATAAATTATCTCGCTGGCTTAAGTTGGCAGTTACTTTTAGCTGATAGGAGGTTAGTGTGTTTGTGGTATAGGAAATTTTCATAACTTTAAAATCATGAATTATATGTATATGTAAGGGTGTTAGCGACTGAAAATAAACGTTTGTTCTTGATCAGAGAACTCTGGGTTTGGTGTGATGACCAAACACAGAACATAAAAATGGAACACTCAACTGGATTGGATCAAAATAAATTAAACTTATGAATAACAAACAATATACAGCTGATCTGAGCCCAGTCAAAGAATTAATAAAACGACTTAAAGTCGAGAGGTGCACCCAAATGTTAAAGTTAATACACTTAATTTATAAATCTGTTCTGGTGATTGGTGTGCTGGTGACATCAGGTACAGATCTTCCAAGACATCAGATCTTCCACGACATCAGTATAGTTGAACAGAATAAATTGTATGATAAATGTCCGATCCCAACAAAATAGTATCCTTTAATTAATAAGCAATAGTGTCCCAGGGTGTCCTTTCAGTAAAATACTGTCAGTTATAACAAATGGTGTCCCGGAATATCCTTTATGGTAAAATAATATCCTCTAAGTAAGTAATATCCTTTAAAGTAAATAATGTCCTTTATAGTAAAACGCGTGCCAGACTGATAGGTGAATATCACTCCTTCCATAAAATAATAAGGACTACAGTAACTTGATTTTATAAATTAAGGTTTAAAACAAACTATCCAGCATTAAAACTATATTTCTCGTCTTTTGCAACTGTCTTGCTCCAATACTCATGGCCAACTGCCTAACTCCCTATACCCTCACAAAACTCTTTTGTTCCTATAATATATATACACAGACCCCTTTTCCTGTGAGAGCTAATTTCCAGGAAGAACAAAGATAGTTGCTTAGCAACCCAGGAGAGAGAAATCTTAATCCCCCCGACCACAAAACAACTTACAAATATACTGTACAAATGTATAGCCCTCTGTACAGTGAGCACTGCACTAATAAACAAGTAAAACTATGGTACAAAAGAAAACTTTATGTAAGAGCTGACCATCTTACAACTAGCTAATACTGGGTAAAAGGCAAGCTTGGCTTTTCCTGCCTAGCCAGGACAGCATTCCACTCTCTTTTCCTACCTATTGTGGACTTGGGAGGCTGGGTGAAGCCAGGAAAAAGGCTGGACTTTCAAAATCCTGGCTTTTCCTGCCTAGCCAGGACAGCATTGCCCTCGCTTTTCCTGCCTAGTGTGGACTTGTGAGGCTGGGTGAAGCCAGGAAAAGGCTGGACTTTCAAAATCCTGGCTTTTCCTGCCTAGCCAGGACAGCATTGCCCTCGCTTTTCCTGCCTAGTGTGGACTTGTTAGGCTGGGTGAAGCCAGGAAAAGGCTGGACTTTCAAAGTCCTGGCTTTTCCTGGCTACCTGAGGCAGGAATAAAGCTTGGATATCCAGGGAAACCCGGGGTTTTCTTGACTCTTGCTTAAAAGCCAGGAATTATTTTCGTCTGGGTTTGATATTTTCACAGAATATTCATAAATCCTACCATTGCAATTTCATATCTGTTCTTGTTATAGTGTACTAGTGCAAATTTGTAATTATTCTTTGTTTGCCCTTTCAAAGACTGAAAGGTGGTGGTATGTATATTCCAGTCCTCCCCTCCTCCTTCCCGATCTGAATTGGACAGGGATTAAATAACATCTAGCCTATATGGGTTTTTTTTTTGCTATAAGGTATTATACTTACACATATGGTAGGCTACAATTGGAAGTCATTTAAATAATAGCTTGCCTATATGGTTTAATTCAAAGATTGCTATTAGGTTTTATACTGACACATGGTAGGCTAAAAACCTAGGCTACAATTGGAAGTCATCTAAAACTTGAAGAAATACTATGAAAAGTCACTTTTATTCTTCACTCCATCATGATTCCAGGGTGATAACAAAACTGTTATTAAAATACTGTACATTGAACATGTTTCATTTCTATTAAAACATTGCTATTCATGCTAATTACCTGTCGCCTGCAGATTGGTTTGCAATTCTTTTTATATCCTATCAAAAGAAACGGAAGGAAAAGAATTTTTCTTACACTAGTTTGTAACCTCTTTTAGATAGCCTAGCTCTATTTTATGTTGTTTATTTTGAGTCAGTTACGTATTTAACTCAGTGGTCAAAGCTATGTAAGCATTACTGTAACTCATAATGTCATATTAAACCTGTGTTTATAACCATGGAAACATGGCCGTGTTTTCCCGATAATACATATATACTACTTTACATGTCAGTCACAAGGAAAGCAGTAATGCACATCACAATTAGAAGATACTTTCTCATTTCGTCATACAGTTAATCATGATACTATTGATCGAGAGAGTCAAGCTATACCTTCCTTGGTGCTTATAGTTTTTACCCTCTCCGTTTTATTAATATCTGTGCCATCCACTGTACGCTGTTAGCGTAATGGCTCTCTGTATAGCTTTATAACTCTGCCATCATATTGCGCCATTTATTTATATATACATATATATATTCATTAAAACATTGATCTATACTCCAACCGTATATTTCCCTTTTTTTTTTTCTTCATCTTCTTGCCCGAGTTCTCATTTACACAGAAGAATTAAATTTACTACTGACAAGTTGAAACTGTCCTAATCAAATTGAGCTGTGAAAGTGGGGGAAATAAAAAAAAACTGGCCACTGTGGAGGACAATAGCAGGTTGATACAATTTATTTTGTCTCTGATTGTCATCAAACTGAAATATGCTTGTCGGTAAAACCTTTAGATGTATACAAATATATATATATATATATATATAGATATAGATATAGATATACATATATATACATATGCCTAGCTTCCTTCTTTACTCTTCTGTTGTATGTAATTTGTATTGAAACGAATTGAGAAGAAGGACGACTCATATCACTAGTTATTGGTCAACTTATCAAATCACAAAGAAAAGTACAACTACTTAAGATTTTGACAGTAATATACATGAATGCACTCGTTATTCGCACTCATTATTCACACCGCGATGGCCAGCAACAAATGATATATATTTATTGTACAAATATCTTACCGACAATACGTTAACTTTAAAAACAAATTAATTTGTCCGTCCATTGTTGTACATGTTACAAGCACGGTTGATCAATGATGATATAACTCAGGTGTGGTATATAAATTTCTTTTATCGATTCCCCGAGTAGTATTTTAACAGAATCGTGTGTCAGTGATACTTCAAAGACTTGAAAATAACATTTGGAAGCATTCCAATGTCAATATTGGCAAATCAAATGAGAGAATAGAGAATGATAAAAAAGACTTTCAAATCGATACCTGCATTTTCCTGGCAGGGAAAAAAAAAAATGTTCTCTCTGAATACAGAAGTGCATGTGACCCTGCTTTATTCCTAGGAACAAATGCAAGGAACAAGAATGGAATGACCGAAATTTATTCAGGGGAAGGCTTTGGATTTGGTAAGGGGGGGGTAAGGGGGGTAAGGATGAGTGGGAAGGGGGTGGTAGAAGGGGGAGAGGGAGGGAGAGAATGGGGACAAGCGAACAAGGGAAAAGGGACCAAGGGAAGGGGATAAGGCGGTGATGGAGGAGACGAGGAGAAGAGGATAGCGGAGTAGAAGACAGAAAATTGTGGGAGAGTGGTTCAATCGTTTGTAGTCTTTGATGAACAAACTTCCCCCAAATATTTACTTCAGGAAAATCTCATTCCATTTGAGAGATACTTTACCACAGAGTTTAATACCCTCCGACGGCTGAAGGCTTGATCAAGTCTAAATATGACATCATCGAGCCACATATAATTGCTTCATAGTTTTATGTAAGATGAAGGCCACACTTTTCCTAAATTTTACGCTTGAAATCATCGTTCGATGAGGAAACTTCTCCTTTCTGCCTTTTCAAAGTCCTAATGAACGTTGCTATTCAAGTTGTTCTTGTTATGTGTAGAATAGTTTTATACAAAAGTGCATTTTAATTTTTTTTAAATAGGTATTATTTGTATATCAATTTTGCTTTTTAACTGCATACATTTTCAAGTGGTTCTTTTGATAGCTTTGAGAAATCACAAGTTATATACTACAGTTGGGGTATAATAAGTGAATGAAAGAATATCAGAGAATAGAAGATAAAAACATGAGTAGAGTTGTCGTCATGCAATTTCAGCACAGTAATTAGCTCATTCCAATTTGTGTGATGTTATAAATTACAAGAGAGATTAATTCCCAAATACAGGTGTATTCAAGTTTGCCATCGAAATCAGTGTCGGAGAATGAAGAAACGATTAAGTATAAACTACCTTTCCCCATCTCGATAAAGCATGAATGACAGTCAAATTTGATAAACTGCCTTGATCCATAAAGCCATACGTGCAGAAACACATCAGACAGGTAAAAAGATTTGCTTCTTAGATATTATAAATTAAAAGAGAGATTAATTCCCCAAATACAGGTGTATTTAAAGTTTTGCCATCGAAATCAGTGTATGAAAATGAAGAGATGATAAAAAAATAAACTACCTTCCCCATCTCGATAAAGAATGAATGACAGTGAATTTTCAAGAACTGCCCCAATCCATAATGCCATACGTGTAGAAACACATAAGAAAGGTAAAAAGATTTGCTTCTTATATATTATAAATTAAAAGAGAGATTAATGTAGGAAAATAAAAGGAACGATTAAATATAAACTGCCTTCCCCATCTCGATAAAGAATGAATGACAGTGAAATTTCATGAACAGCCCCGAACCATAATGTCAGACGTGTAGAAACACACCAGACAGGTAAAAAGATTTGCTTCTTAAAAAATGTTCAGAAAAGAAGGACTTAGCGTTATAAAAGCCCTGGGAGCTTCGGAATACCAAGCACGGTTTCATAATCTATGATCTCGGGTGTAATCTTTCTGTAATTCCGTTTAATCAAAGTCATGAATGACGTAGAGAAGTGGGTTATGACAACATGATATGTGTCTGAATCCTTCACTTGACTAATTCTCTCTTCCTTTTTTCCTCCTGCAAAAATGTAATTTGATCAGGATCTTGCCGAGCTCTTCGGATCGGTAACATGTGACAGCTAGCAATGTGACTAATTTATCTAGTTTTCTCTCTATAATGAGAACAAATTTGATCTATTTATATACAGTAGGTTCTGTCATCTATTTTTATCCTTAAGGCCTGCATGACGTCACTGATATCGAGTCCGCTGTCATGAATTGTAACTCTTTTTTTTATTTTTATGTCTAGAGCAAGAGGATCATGCGACCTCTTCTATGTCTTTAAAGATAATATCAAAAGATAATCCCCTCCCCCACCCTCAGTCCTTCCCAACATCCTCACTTCAAGCAAAACAATATTGTAGCAGGGGTTACATTTGTATGTAGGCCTATACAATTAGAGTACATGTACTGTATAGGATCTGCTAAACCCTCCAAATCTTTCCTAGGTAGTTGAAAATCACACATGAGGCAACACATGCAGTAATAATACTTCGTGTAGAAGTTTGAACTGGAACGAACGCTTTGGGTTCTGTTACTCGAATATGACTGGTATAGGTTAGAATGAAACATTGGATCTATCTTAATACTATGTATTTGCACCAATATAAATAAAGCTGTACAGTGCATCCTGCAGTAGGCGGTGGAGGAGGGGAGGGAAGTGTCCAATGGGAGAGATATAATGGGGGGGAAGGGGGAGGGGGAGGAAGGTTAGAATTGCTTCATTTGTGCAAGAAAATATAGATTAATTTTCAGTTATTGTTGTTCATGTTTCTATTTACTACTGTTATGTAAATATTCTTAAGTCAACCTTTTGACAAGATAAGCTGACTTTACCATTTACCAATTACTTTACCAATTATATAGTCTGTAGTACTGTAACTGTCCTGATATATTGACCTCATCCTTTCCTCTCCCTCCCCCCCCACTGCCATCCCCTCCACACCGTCACACTGTTGCCCCTTACAACTATAGGTGTATGTGTGCCCATGGCCTTTCAGTATAACAGCTAGGTTGATGAGATTGTTACAAGATTATTTCAGGATTTGAATGCATGTTTTAAGCCTTAACATTTTTTTAAGTCTTTTAAATGCTTCAGAAATGTTTGCATTATAATTTCTACCATTTTGTGTGTGTAAAACTAAGTAGGGGCTTTCTTCTGTGGCAAAACGACAAGTAACAGAAACTACAAGGGACAACATACTTGTAAGCACAAAATACAGATACTGTAGGTTAATCAGCCCCACTTACTTTTACACATTCTCCCACATAGGCTTTGTAGTGGATAAGCAGTTTGCTAACAGTTTTTGTTTTATTTTGATTTTGTGCCATAAAAAAGACCTAAATTCAGCTGTGATATAAAGGCACTTGTGGTAAATGATGATTGGGTGGATCAATTATACACCTGACTGAAGGCTAAATACCAATTACATCCTTGAGATGCATCGCCAGGTCACATGATAAGTCAGGTGTATACTACCACCACCATCATCATCATCTTCATCATTAGTCATTACCGTAAAACACCTCATTAGATGCCAAGTAAGCAAATCACGTTTTCACAAACTTTTTAAAGTCGAGTGCAAACTTTCTTCTGGTCGCGTAGATTCGTCTGACGATATCGTCGGCGCGCTTAATAGTTGGAAGCATTCTTTCGGGCTTGGTTGGCAATTACGCATTTCAGATCAAAAGAGTGATAGCTGTAGCTGCAATGATCGAGAGAGGAAGCCCTAGCTTAATGAACATTAAAATGATCTTGTGTAATCAGTAAATGGCTAATGCAATCGAGATGTCAAAGATAGAAAGAGGGAATCTAAGAAATCTTGTTTCGAGGTGAATTACGATGTACGTCAACAGTGTTAATGGGGCGTGTTAGTCTTAATAGGCCTCTTTGCAGTTAATGCCTGACCTTGTACACGCATGCTACTGTTCTGTAATGGAGTATACTGTCGTTATGATCACTTTGTAGACTTTTATCAAAAAGGTATTTTTTTATCCCTTCTGTTTTTTTCTTCTTATACACAAGTCTTCTTCAAATTCATAATTGACATTATGGGAGCTAGGATCTTCAAAACCATTCTAGTATTGTAGTATGTTCATCCCCCCCCCCCCCCCCTTTATATGTTTTCATTTTGTTAGGCACGGTTGAACATGATCTTAAAGTGTAAGGATTCAGCATGGCATGAAATTGTGATATGGTGCAAGGAAAATGAATTGAGATACGTATTGGTGCGTGGCCATGTCAGTCAACGAAGCAGTCGCGATAATTTACTCCTTCCCATCCTTACTTTTAATGGAAATTCAAATCCCTGGCAATGTACATTGTTCTGATGATTCAAACTGCTGTTTCAGATTATTTAGATTTCCTCTGACTCCCCTCCTTCCCCTCCCCTCCCCTCCCCTACATACCACATTCTCACTCTCATCACCTCTCCCATATACCCCACTTTCCATCACCTCCCAACTTCCAGTACATTTCCTCTCCGATAACCCTTCCCTTTTCATCTCCCACTGCTCATCCCCTCTCACACTGCGGTGCTTGCATCATGCTTAGATTTTTTTAATTTTCAGAATTCCCTGAATCTGTGATTGTGGCAAGGGAAGTTTATGACAAATGAAGTCATTGAATTAAACCATGATGATTATGCAATTTGAAATTGCATAAAACTTATTAGAACTTAATAGACAGGCGGGCTAAGTGGTTTCAGCGGGAATGTTGGTAGGAATTTTGGAAGGTGGTTTTAATCAACAAAGAAAGGCGACTTCGATATAACATGTCGAAAGTTCAGCTCCCGACATGAAAACAAATGCTTTTTTATTTCTGAATACAACCGTCAAATAATCAATTCATAAACATGGAAAATAATATATATACAATCGATGAGAGGGCATAATATCCCATTACATGAGTGTCTTATAGATGTAAAATTAGTTATTTGATACAAATTCATGATCCGAACTACCTTCGACTTGACCAGTTCAGATAATCGGGGTTTTACTGTACAGTATATCATCTATCTCTGAAACTATAGAAATGTTATAGAAAAATGTGGAATGAAATTTGTGCTTGTGCAAGTAAAATTTAATAAACGATTGAACTTGACAATAAGATAATATATATATTATATATTATAATCCATTTACACTCTTGGATACTTCATGCTTTGATATTATTTGAAGCTAATTAAGAAGAATTATATCGACTAATTTTGCTCGGAAGAATAACCGATCAGGACTTTTGTCTCTTCTTGATATCCATAGAATGGAATAAATGAATTTGATGCCTGCAGCCCTTTAATGTGATCCATTTTTCATTTTGTGCAATGCATAATCGCGAAGAGAAGCTTAATCTTGTATATATATCACAGATAAACTACACGCTTTATCTCTGATCTACGCTTCGTGATGTTTCCAGGTGTAAGAGTTAATTCTTAAAACTTGGGCCAAATTTCTGTGTAATACTATTATTATGTCCACTTTAATATCTATTTTCTCAAATTTGAAGCTCACATTGCAGCATGCAACACTAGAATCTGGGTTTGGAACTTGCAGTAAAAATGCCAGAACTTCCCCTAAATGAGGCTGCTCATCATTCGTATATGTTGCATTTATAACTGTTGTACATTATGTTATAAACTACTGTTGCTATGGCAACCGTGATTTTCATTCGTATGTTAAGTTCACATGGACATGCAATATTTAGCATACGTGTGTTCTTGAGCTTATAACAACAATTTGATATCAGTCGCATGTAACTGAATACCCTCTGTTGACTTACTCTATATTAAATTTGAACTTTTGTCACGAAATCAAACTTAAAAGTAAGGGCAAAAAGAGGGGTTTTTGCAATTATTTCTTGGTTAATTTGTATTCCCTCCACTTTGTTTGCAACCCTGCATCAATAAAACATTGATCACTGTAGTGATAAATTTCAAGCTTGATGGTAGAGTCTGACTAGTTGTCGCTATGGCGATCAAAATCTGGCTGATTGTGAGGAGGAAGGCTTCAGCTTTTCTTGGTCCCATTCAGAGCTAAGTACCGTTGCTCATGTCTATCTGGAAATAATTTTGCAAACTCCAAACTAGAGTTAACAGATCACTGGCAGGGACGGTAGTTTCAGACAAAGCTTCAGAAATAATTCAAATTATTTTGTATCGTAGCACCAGAAGTGACTCAAAAAGAATGTTACTTTAATACGAGAAATACATGATGTCCCGTCCAATTTAAGCTGTGACAGAGGGGGGTTTATTTACAGCTTCAGTATCCGAGAGACTTAAAGAGGCAGTTTGCGCAGCTGTGAAATGTCAACATCATTTCTTCAGCTAATAAATTAAGTGTTCTTTAAAATTGATATTTTTATGGCCGATGAAAGAAGAACTTATTCTTACCATCTCTGTGAAATTTGCATCCAATTCCTCAATTTGTATGATTTAATCGAGATAACAACATATGAAGTTGACATGTTTTGTAGCAACTGTGAACTTGAAGCAAACAGGTGTGATGTCATACTGTAGATGCACTCACACAAATGCACTCCTCATATCCAAGGTCAAAACTAAGTATAAGAAATAACGAAAAACAAGACGTTCTGCTCTTGACCAGTGTGCAACCATGACAATCTACAGTACGTGTTTGCTTCAAGTTCACTGTAATACTTATTGTACAAACTTTGACAATTTTCAACAATCATCTCAGATACACACTGTACAAGAATTACAGGCCAATTTTAACCCATGATGCTTTAATATTATGTTCGGATCCTTCACATTAAGGCAAAAATAAAATGTTCCTCTGGACTGAGGGAATATTTCACCACCACACAAGGATAATTATTCTGCCTTTTATAGTTCATAGCTACACAAAAGTCACTTTAATAAGATTTCCTGGCAAGCAGAATAATGATGATAGGGATGAAAAACAGACTTAATGATTGATTTAACGATGTCATTCTTTGATATCCAAGTAAACATCTTGGCTATAATACACTCACCATGACAATAGAGGCCCATATATGTCATGGGTGGTGTTACCTGGTTGTATCTGAGTGATCGCAGGGACTCAACCCTTCATCAAATGTTGAATGTGCAAAAAAATTTTTTATCAAGACATGAAGGGACACTATAGTGGCATCTAGCATTTATGAATAATATATTACTTCATGGTATCGTATGTTGTGATGGTGAAGTCATGAGGTCTTCTTGGCAAGTAGCAGTCTCTGTTGGATTCAGGTTAAAACAACGATTGTAAAATAGTTGATCAGTGACATGTACCATCTTATCTGATATATCAAAAAACAAGTAGAAAGCCTTATCGTTCAAAGTGGAGAGTTTTGAAATAACAAACTTTTTTTGGGATCACATAGCCGCATTTTTCTGGTAAATTTGTTGTATAAATGTCAGCAGAGGGAATGGAATAATATAAAAGTCAGGAAGTTTCCACAGTTGTCGATGTAGTCCACGAATCATTGCTACAATGTGTGGGACATTGATAACCTAGCTGAAAATATCCAAGGAACATAAAGCTAGGCCAGACTGACTACCACTAGAAGTACTCAGTAGAATTAAAAAAGTTATGAAATTAGTCAATATACATATATATCATCCAAGCGCCCACTTATAACCAAGAAATGTTCTTCTTTAATTGTGAAGGATATTTCTGGGAAGGAAGTGTGTTCTTTTATTCATCCATAGGCATGCACTTTCTGTCGGATATACGTGTCCTTAAAATTAAGCCTAACTGCAATAATAAGGTGACTCAAGACCTAACTTTGTGTCGTATACATCTTCGGTAAATGTGAACATTGCAAATTTGAAGACATCATCTGCTGCTAGTTGATAAAGCAAAATTCCATGAAATTTGTTTTAATTAGTTTTTAGGATACGATTCTTAATTAGACATCTATTAACATCTTTATAGTTACGAAATATTTTAATAATTAAATAGAAAGAAAACCTGGTACAATTTCCATGTGGCAAGACTATAAGTGAATGGACGTTTGGGTAATTTTTAGCATACGTGCTCTTTCTTTCTTGTATCAATTAATAAGGTGAGATCGTGACCTTCCAATGAAGAGGTCACATATATATTGGCTTTCTTCAAATTACTACGAATATGTCCGTCCTTGTGGTTACTGAAGTACTTGCAGCAGTCTTGACAGTGTGTTAACCCTTCGAACCAGCTTGTACGCGAATGAGATGTCATCACGTCGACAAACAGATAATGAATAAAGTCTCCTTGAAACCTGATTGGTTTTCTTCCAGTTCTCCACTTCCGATACTCCTTCAAGGTCCTTGTTGGACGGCCTAATTTATAAATAGCCAAAAGGTATCTGAAACGTCTTTCGACGTTTGGTACAGTGTCCAGTTACAAGCTTTTTTGCCCCCCATAGATATTTGTAATGATCACTATGTAAACACTCCCACATAAGTGGAGAATGACCACTCCAAAATTTCCGACCAACCAACGAATGGCCGTCCTATTGGCTATAGTGGAAGTACTCGAAAATTAAAAAAAAAGAATGAAACCCTCATCACAGTTGAACTTGAGAAAGGGAGTAAACAAATGACGAAGGTCTTGTCTTTTTTTTCTACTCTTTAAGTCTTTTACCGCAGAGTTGTGAGATCAAAACGTGCGATAGCACATCGGCTAATATCCAGCATCGTGCAGCTATCTCGAATTACTTGAACAAACATTGTAGAAAATGACAGCTGGCTGCTATGTGCTTTAATTAAGACAACACGGTTGAAGAGATATAAACCGTCTATATCGTATATTAAATGTCAATATTGAAAAAGTCTCATTTGTTATCGTAGCTAGCTCGACCTTTAGCTCTTCAAAGAACATCTGCTCTCGTGAAATTTATGTATCAATTCCGACAGAAATTCCGCCGATCTGACATTCCATCAGTCAAATCCGTATGTGTAGATCTCAAATATGGCCGGCCTTAATTAATATCGCAAAACGAAATGAAGAGTTATAAGACTTGTCCTGTAAAAAAATAATAATTATAATAACAGAGTTATAATGCGCACGTGTATCAACCCCAGAAAAAGGCGCTCAAAGCCCAAGGGCGCTCAAGTAAAGCACATGACGAAGATGAAGGATCAAACTATCACTCTCAAACAGTCTTTACATAGCAAAATGTCATTCTCATTTTGGCTAGCTGTGCTCAGTACAGGATTTCTTTCAATTTGCCAGTAACTTAAATTTCTCTGTATCTCTCTCATTTTGAACGTGGAACAGCGAATTAACGCTTTTTATAACCGCGAATTTCCCAGGGAGTCATTTCTCTACAAATCCCAAGCCATGCATCAGAACTTTATTCACAGAGTCCATACCTGGGATGGATTTTAATCAAGCTTAGAGATTATAATGCATTCCATACTTCTAGGGAAGGGTAGTTAAAAAGTTATTATATGGACCTCTTAAATTAAATTAAATTGCTAGTATGTAGCAGTTTTCCAACAAAATATGGTTATAATTTTATAATTATGTATAATACCCAATGTGACAACCCTTTCTAGTCCAAGGTCACTCAAAGGTTGCTATCTAACATTTAATTCCTTTAAAAATTCCTCATGATTGATGCAAATTTATTAATAACAATCTTATTTTGTTGTCAAGACTCATTCTGTAGCTACAGTTTACCACCAAATCCGATCCGACTGCTTATAAAAATAGTTTGTAATATGATGGAATTCAGAGCTTGATAAGACATGTCAAGTTGTTGTTTTTTTTCTTTTACTATTTATAATTTTAATTTTGTAACCTTTATCAGTATACATGCCAGAAAATAATATTTCTTTTTACCATATAATTCATGTGTGTTTATACATACATGACCTCTGTTCTGGTGAAGTATGTGTTTGTGTGTGTGATTCACTTTACTGTAAATTATTGTATCACACCTGAAATGCATTTAACACAATTACTCAATGATATCTCTTCTAGACAATCAAAATGTCTAAAATCGGCAGATTTTGGGTCACAGAACCATCTAACACAGATGAATTCAGTGTAATTCTCATGCAGGGCTACAGTTGCTACTTATTGATGTATTCAGTATAGGGTGGTTGTATTGTCTACCTAATTTACACTGCAGGATTACATGTGATATAGCTATAAAAGCTAATTTTCAGATGACCAAAGTAACCATCTTAGTCAACTTTATTTTCTTCAGAGACAGGTCCCAGGCCAGGAAAATTCCTTGAAACTTTACCCCCAATATGTTAAAATGATTGATTTTTATTAAAGTAGTCATTAAAAGTTCTTAATAACCTCTTTGTAATACACAATAGTGCTTTTTCTTCTGTTGCAATCACTTCATAGATTATGAGATGATTAAGCTTGAGACAGTCTGTTGTACTATATCAATATAATATCAATGCTGCATTGGAATACACCCCCCCCCCTCCACCCAGTTCATAGCAGGTCCCTAAATGGCCCATCCATAAATTTACGGCTAAAAATCGGTATGATTGCATTATCTCTGGCAAGACGAAACGTTCAATAATGTTTCTACTATAGATAGGATCGATGCAAAAAGTTACTTTCCAGAGAGCAAAATAATGCATATTGGGTGTTGGTGAGAATTTGTGCACTATAGCTGGCATTTAACGTAATTTTGGGAATTAAACTCGGCTGGTTATGCAAATATGCATGCATTTGTGTCTGCATGGCTCAACATGTTAGGATATTAATGTTAACTTAGAGGAAGTACATAAGGAATAACATGTAGGTTGTATGCACCTGGTGGATATCTCAGTGCATGCAAGTTTATAAGTACTTCCTGAGAAATACCGGGACAATTCAGCCAATTAGAACACTGAGATAGACCTCCACTCTGTAATGACAGGCAACCGTCATCGGTCTGACCTCATGAAATTCTTTGTGATTAGTAAAAACTTGAAATTGTAACATGATACTCATTAGTGAAGACTCCCAATGAACTATGCATTAGTGGGTGAACAGTGTTGGTATAATCTCGGCTAGCAATATATATAGCTTACCAAAGATCATTTGAAATGTATTCTTCCTTAAGGAATTGAAGCTCTAACGAAGACCCTCCTCTAATAATGGCACCGGTCTGTTTGACATGGTCTAACGGTTGCTTAATTCTTGATGTTGAGAGAGCTCCATAATATATACTGTACAAGATTATAGTTATGAATTTATTTTATCTCTGGCATCTCAATCTAAGGGAGATGAACCCAACATAGATAGAGCAGAGTTATTGTTCTCATTAAAATAGATTTGTCCATTCATGTTTTGAGGGGATGGGGGGTGGTGGGGTATGCATTATGTTGTCATTGGAGACAGAAAAATATATGATTCATAGAAGTAAGTTCATATACATGTAAGTTCATGGAATATGCTCGTAAAATACAAGCCTGAGTCCCTGATTGTACCCTAATTCACTCAGGGTCCTCCCGCAGGACTGATTCAATATATTTGACAGCGACGTGTTTGAGTCTTTTTAAAGATTTACCAATAAGTTAGGTCATAATTAAATTTTAATATAATAAAACAAGAAAGGGTTAGAAATAAACGAAAATGTTGACCATCTATTTCAAGAACACAAACAAAGTTATTCGTACTGTTGACCATGGTCCTTCCCCCAATCCTACTGTACATTCCCCATCGTTGTAACTTTGTTATGCCTGTCTGAGTAAACTCATGCTGGTATATTGAAATAAATAATAGACAACAAAGTGTTTCAAGATTTTCCCTCCACTTTGGCTTTACTCTTTGAGGTTGCAGCGGTTATCCCATAAACTGGCATCTCCCATCTGTGCTAGATTTCATGGTGTAACTGTAAAAGTCAGCGTTGATTATACCTGCTGCTGTATGGTAATATTTACTTCGCTCCTCGCTTACCTGTCTCCTCACAACCTTAGCACCTCATTCTACCGTGCCTATAAAGTCCTGGTAAATAAATAACACTGTGCGCCCTCTATGACCGGACCCCCCTTCCGGTCCCTCCTCCTTTTTCATTCTACCATTCCAAGTGCCTACACGCATATTTTTCTTGTGGATAGTTTCCTTGGAAAATTGTCTTGGTTTTCTTCGACGATCGCCGGAAGTTTTTTAGCTTCGGATCTTTAGAAGTTTGACAGTCCTTTCCTGACCGATAAGTATCCTTTTTATCAAAAAGGGAGGGTTTTGGGGACTGTTTTCGTAGTGCGTTTCCTCCTCGGGTTGGTTTGCGGCGGGGTTAGCAGTTCCGCGAAACTGCCTAGGTTCCCGCCCTATTCCTCCCCACGCTATAGCGTGTTGTTGTTTTTGTGTTTTCTTAGCTTGTTTACTAGCTTTCTTCCCCCCATTTAGTTTCTCTCGTCCCCCCTTTGGGGATTCATATTGCTCACATATATTCACTCTTTTTCGTATGTATTTCTCGCTCTCTCATTTTTGTTTCAGCTTGCATTTTCATGTTAGGCCACCCCGTAGCGTTACCTTGTTTACCGTTGCTAGGTTACGCTACGCTCCACCTAAGCCTAATTCCCTCCCTAGTTCTCCCCTCTTACGTTAAGCTTCTATTGTTGTTCATTTATCACTAAGAAGTAATCTTCCTTAATCCGGTTATTCAGCATGTCACGCAATCCATTGAAGTGCATCAACTGCTCTATGTTTCGCCCAGGCAGAGCCTGGGACGAACACGACCTTTGTCCAAAATGCAGATCCTGCACTCGACGAGACCCCTGCCTGGTGTGTATTAAGTTTACACCAGCTCAGTGGCAGGACATCGACCTGTGGCTTGAGGGCTTACGTAGCAAGCTCCAGGGAAGGCTGGACTCGATCCCGAGCGCAATCGGGGCGCCGGAGGTTCCAGGAATAACGGGAGATAGAGAGGAGGAGGGAGTAGTAGAGAGAGAGGTGGAGGAGAGTGGCCAGGAGAGGGCCGAAGGAGAGAAAGAGGTAGAGAGAGAGGAAAGAGAAAGAGAAAGAATTCCCCTAACGGCCCCGGCTACGTCCGGATCAGTTACGGCCAGAGGGAAGGGCAGGAGCAAAGGCAAGGCTCCTGCCAGGAAAAGACCTCCAAAGCAGAGGCACAGCTCGGCCGGGCTGGAGACTCCGTCTCAGTCCGGGCCGCAGCTAAACAGACCCACAGAGCGCGGCCCCCCGGCCGTGGGAGGCTCGGGTCCTAAAGAGAGAGCAACCGAGGGGACGCGGAGACGGAGCCGGTCCCGTTCCAGGGAGCCGGACAGGGAGCCGGAGAGGCGGGTTCCGACGGAGATCCCGGCCCGAGAAAGTAGGGAGAGAGAGTCCTCCCGCCGACCCAGAAGGGAGAGATCGGGGTCGCATACAAGATCCCCAAGACGTAGAGAGAGGAAGAGATACTCTCCAATCTCCGACGAGTCCTCGGACTCTTCCGACGATGGATACAGAAGATCCAAGAGGAGGCGCCGGTCCCCGAGACGGCGTCAGGAAGAGGAACCAGCTTGGCTTTCCAAACTCACCGGCCTGCTACGGCCCCTGCTGGAGCAAAGGACGTCCACGGTAGCCGACGTGGCACCGGGCCCTACCAGCCCCGTATCGACCATGGCCCCGCAACCGGCCCCGGACCCGGACGCTCTGGATTGCAGAGCGTCGGTGAATCTTTCCGGCTTGGAGGACGAAGGGGAGCCCATAGATCCAGATCCTCTCGACTACGATCCTATGGAGGACAGCTTTGGTCACAATTACGAACCGGAGGAAGCACCCGTGACAGGAGGAGCCCTCCCACAGGAGCTAATAACACGGGCGGCAGACATATTCAGACGACACCTGGGGTTCGAGGAACCCGAGACGCAACCGCAGAAGGCGGGCCGGGTATCAAAATTGACGGCGACCGGCGAAGCGTCATATAAGCCCAAAACTACCATACCAGTAGACGCAACCTGTTAGGACAGATTTGAGGCCATTGCCAACAAGACCAAGTGGACGGCCTTCCCGGCCAGGGCAGATAGAGCGGTCAGGGTACCTGACGAGGCATGGAAGGATCTATTCAGATGCCCAACCATTCCCCAGGAGGCCAAGGAGAGATTAAAAGCCGAACAAGGGGCCTCATCCACACACGTGTTCAAGACCCCGGACCAGAGGAAGCTAGAAGAGCTTTTGGTAGAGGTGGACATGGCAGCCCGTTCGGGCATGAAGTTCGCATCGGTACTAATGCTATCAGCCGAAGTCCTTATGCGACACCACCAACAGCTCCCTGAGGACAGCAGCCAAGTATCCAGGGACGAAGCGGGCCAGCTCCTCCTGCTGCTGGGCCCCCTCGTCAGACTCGCGTACGATCAATTTGCAAGGGTCGCTACCAGGTCCGTTAAGGCCCGTAGACAAAACATCGTCTCCGCCATCCACTGGCCTTCGACGGAGGCGAAGGACAGAATGCTGGAACTACCAATCCTCGGGGAAGACCTTTTTGCGGGCTGCTTCCAAAAGAAACTCCAGGAAGAGGTAGCCCGAAGGGAGACTCTGGCCAAATCAGAATTCCGACCCCCACCTACCCAGAGAACCAGACCCTTCCGCCCGAGGGAGAGCAGAGCACCTAGGGGAACGAGAGCAGCACCCGCCAAATCTATGAGCAGAGGAGCTCTCAGAGGCCGAAGCCGGGGGGCAGCCTTCCGTCCAACCCGCCCCTGGGCCCCCAGAGGAGGCAGAGGCTCCACGTCGACCAGACGGGACAGTGACCGCTCCTCCAATCGACCAGCGTTCGCCGCCCAGCCCTAGGGGTGCCCACCTCACCGCGGCCATTCCGCCGGTGGGGGGGAGACTAACAAACTTCTCCCAGCAATGGGAATTTATTGGCGGGGACAAGTGGGTGTTGGACACAGTCAAACACGGGTACAAAATAGAATTCTCCTCCAGCCCACCTTTCGGGGGCGGAGGAAGGCAGACACTCACACCCACGGACCCCGTCAAACGCTTAGCCCTAGAAGGGGAAATTCTGGCCCTGCTGGCCAAGCAGGCAATTACAAGAGTTCCGGAAGAGACGGGACCACTCTTCCGGTCCTCCTTTTTTCTGACCAAAAAACGGGACGGCACCTGGCGTCCCATTCTAAACCTAAAACCCCTGAACACAAAACACATCAGACCAAAACACTTCCGTATGGAGACCTTAAACTTAATATTACCCCTACTCAGAAAGGGCATGTGGGCGGCGACCGTAGACTTACGGGACGCCTACCTGCACATCTTGATACACAAAGAACACCGACGATTCCTAGCGTTCCGGTACGCAGAACAAGACTACCAGTTCCGGGCGCTCCCATTCGGCCTAGCCACGGCTCCCAGAACCTTCACGAGAGTCGCGGGAGCAGTAGTCGCCTACCTCAGAAAAAGAGGGGTCACCCTCTACGTATATCTAGACGACTGGTTGGTAGTAGGGAACAGTCTATCGGAAGCAACCAACAACGTCCACAAAACGCTCCAGACCCTTCAAGAACTGGGCTGGATCGTGAACCAGAAGAAATCACGGCTATCACCCTCCCAGACGATCCAGTTCCTCGGGGCCATACTGGACTTCACCACCGGGGTAGCCCGACCCTCAGAAGAAAGAGTCGCGGCAGTCAAGGCGACCACACAACAGATCTTGGCACACCGGGGGTCACCAACGGGGACATGGCTCCGGGCCCTGGGACTCATGGCCAGCCTCGTCGATATAGTGAGACTGTGCAGGCTACACATGCGACCTCTGCAACTGCACCTGCTGAGGTCCGCAGACCCTACAGACCCAGACAAAACAACGCTCATCTACAGGTCAGAGGAGGTCACACAACACTTTCGATGGTGGCTCGACCCAAACAACTGGAGTTCAGGGGTACCCTTCGCGATACAGCTACCAATGACATCGATAACGACGGACGCGTCACTGTCCGGATGGGGAGCTCACTGGAGCAATCGCACAGCATGGGGGACGTGGTCCCAAACAGAAACATCTCTCCACATCAACATCCTGGAGATGATGGCGGTCAAAAGAGCCCTGGAAGCTTTCAACGACCACGTACAGGGAACGATAACCACAATCTTCACCGACAACACGACAGTGGTGGCCTACATCAATCGGCAGGGGGGCACCCGCTCAGAGAGACTGTGCCGACTCGCGTGGGAGGTGATAACAGCGGCCGAGGACTCCGGCACGATCCTAAGGGCTTCCCACATCGCAGGCAAGCTCAATGTGATGGCGGACGCCCTATCCAGGGGGCATATAGACCCCAACGAATGGTCTCTGGAACAGGAGACTTGCGACAGAATCTTTTCGATCTTCGGCAGGCCCACGATAGACCTGTTCGCAACACACAAGAACAACAAACTCCAGACCTTCTGTTCCAGACGATTCCACCCCCTGGCCTACCACACGGACGCAATGTCCCTCTCCTGGGACCACATGGATGCGTACATCTTCCCGCCGCTATGTATGATCGGACAAGTCCTCAGGAAAATTCGGAACTCCAAGGGCAGGTTCACACTAATAGCCCCGTTCTGGCCTCGCAGACCCTGGTTCGCCGAGATCCCCCAACTCCTCATGGACGTCCCAGTGAGTCTACCGGACAAGCCCCACCTACTGTCCCAGAGACAGGGAACTCTCTCCCACCCAGACATCAAGGGGTTACAATTAGTTGCCTGGAGGCTGTCCGGTCTTCCCTACGACAGAGAGGCTTTTCAGAAGCAGCTGCCGCGATGGCAGCCGACGCTAGAAGGGGAACGACCGCAGCGACTTACGATTCCCGTCTGCGGAAGTTCGACCAATGGTGCCGACCGAGACAGATACTGCTGCCTGCTGCCTCTGTGACACAGATAGCCGAGTTCCTCCTCTCACTCTTCGGAGAAGGGAAACAAGTCTCCACTATCAGGAATTACAGGTCGGCCATCGCTGCCATCCACCAGGGCTTCCCAGATGGCTCCACACTGAGCAATAACCCGTACATTGCACAACTCATCAAAGGCATGGCGAATCGTCGCCCACAGATCAGACGGCTGGCCCCCTCCTGGGGACTCTCAGCAGTGTTACATGCCCTGGCAGGACCACCATACGAACCAATGGCTAACGCCTCCCTGGCTGCCCTCACAAAAAAGACACTCTTCCTCGTCGCAGTTGCGTCAGCAAGAAGGAGGAGTTGCCTCCACGCCCTATCCACCAAGCAGAATCACATCAGATTTGAGGGCCACGGGGTGAGGATGGTTCCAGACCCGTCATTTATTGCAAAGAACCAGACCTTGACCTTCTTGCCAGGAGACATTTTCATCCCGGAAATTAAGACCATGTCATCAGTAGCCGAGGACAAACGATGGTGTCCAGTCAGGGCACTGAAGTGGTACCTGAACAAGACAGAGAAGTTAAGACAATCAACTTCTCTCTTCATCATACCACGACCACCCTACGCAGCGGCCTCCAAAGACACTCTATCCAGGTGGCTAGTAGAGATCATACGCCCGTTCACATCGGGGACCTCCCGACCAAGGGCTCACGACGTCAGAGGGGTCGCGGCCTCTACAGCCCTATTCGCCGGCATCCCGGTAGAGGACATACTCAAAGCAGCAGCGTGGAAAACTCCAACTACGTTCGTCGCCTGCTACTTGACCGACACTTTACACGCCGAAGCGGCATTTGGTAGCGCGGTGATGCGAGGTCCGGTGGGTAACAGGTCCCACCCCTCGGGCCTCCCACCATCGGGCAGTGCCACTCGGTGCTAAGGTTGTGAGGAGACAGGTAAGCGAGGAGCGAAGTAAATATTCCAAAACTTACTGGTTTGGATATTTACGAGTGACGAGCTTACCTGTCTCCATTCCCGCCTCCCTCCCCCGAGAGGGTGGTGGGACACAGCCGGACGGAGGAGCGGTCGCTCGACTTGACTCATGACTCCGAGCTTCACACCAGATAGACAGAACCACCATCCACCAGAGAGCCATCGACTATGTCTATCGGTGAGTGTACCTATGTGTTTCCGTATGCGTTTGCGTACATAGTCTTCCACTTACGTTCTCACCTAAGTTGATCTAAGGGTAACAAGTGGCGGACCGTAAATCTTTAGGCTCCTTGTTAGTGTAAGGGGTAGTTCCGCCTGCAGGGTTCAGGAGAGTGTCCCCCCTTCCCGCTGCGCCGGAGAGGGTTACACTCCCCCCTGCTAAGAAGGCGTCAGTGAATTTTTTGTTAGGGGTTCACTTTGGGAAGTTAACTCGACGGGGGTCGTTGGGGGTGGCCAGACCTTGCCACCCCCACTCCCGTGTCCGTGAGGCCACTCTTTAGGAATGGTCTCATGAGAAAGGAGGAGGGACCGGAAGGGGGGTCCGGTCATAGAGGGCGCACAGTGTTATTTATTTACCAGGACTTTATAGGCACGGTAGAATGAGGTGCTAAGGTTGTGAGGAGACAGGTAAGCTCGTCACTCGTAAATATCCAAACCAGTAAGTTTTGGAATTTCTATAATGTATGGGTTGTCTGGACTGATTTTGCTACGTTTCACATTGAAAGAAGGAAATTCATATATTTTGAAGGAGCAAAATGCATCAGTGCAGAGTCTCAAATACTTTAATTATTAATGTTTTCAAATATAAGGTTCACTTTAGTAGTCTGCACATGGGGGCGTAATGTCACAAAAATGGATGCCCCCCCCCCCTCATTTAAATGGCATGATGTAGCCTAGACAAAGTACTTAGATTACACAGGCCCTGATTCATGTACCTTACTAGTTGTATGGTTATGCACTGGCCCTTATCCTGTACCTTACTCTTTGCACAGTTATACACTGGCCTGAATCCTGAACCTTTATACTTGGTGCTTGGTTTTTGCACACTGGCACTTATCCTGTACCTTACTCTTTACATGGTTTACACAGGTTCTTATCCCATACCTATAACTTGGTACATGGTTTACACAGCTGGCCTTTATCCTGTACATTACTCGGTGCTTGTGTTGTACACTGGCACTTATCCAGTACCTTACTCGTTACATGGTTTACACTGGCCCTTATCCTGTACATTACGTTTTGCATGGTTTGCATTGGCCCTGAATCCTACACATTACTCGGTGCTTGGTTTGTACACTGCCACTGAATCCTGTACTTTGTTGCATGTATGTTTCATGTGTTAATCAGAAGTATAGGTTTATTAGTTATGTCTACATCCGTCTGCCTCTTCGATTATCTTTCTTCGCCTCGATTCATCGTGTCTGTTGTCATGCTACCATGCCATGTGTGTATGATGGATCATCCGGCATCCATAATAATTAGCTCCGCTTTGGTTTTCGGCAAATACTGTGGATTCATATTACTCTGAAGTTAGTTAGAAAGGACAAGGCTTCATTCTTCAGAGTTGTTGGAAGATCACGAACATGCTTCGAAAAAAATCTTAGCTCACTACGTGAAAGATTATGTGAGGTGCAAGGGGAGGGGGGGAAGGGGGAAGGGGAGGGTGTTGGCAGAAGTCTGCTTCCGTTGGCTCAATATCTATTTCTGAGCAATTATAGCAGAATATATTAAAGTAATTTATCCTACAGATTGATGCTTTAAATAGGTTGTTGGCTAGGAATAACTCAGTGGACTGTATAGTCTAGTCTTGCATCTTTTTATTTACTGTAATACTCTTTGTTTTTAATACCCTCTTTTACTCCCTGATAACATATATGAAAGTAGTGTCATAAGCATATATATGAAGGTTCCTACCTATCTTGGCTCACAGTACTCTGATAAAGTGATGTTGATATTGTATGTTTAATATGTATCACTTCATGTTTGGGACATGAATGGAAACAAAAAATCGACTATTCCTGTAATATTTGGCAGTATTAATTAATACCTTTTAAGTCTGTGGTCATGTAAAAGAGAAACCATCAATATATCCCCACCATGATATTACTGAATATTGTAACTTCGTAATTGTCATTGTGTGAGGTCATTTGAAGGTCAAATGACGTATCGACAAGCATGTACTCTGACTTTATATTTGGGAAAACAACAAAGAAATTCAAGGTTATTTGTTTATTTATGTTCAGTGAGCCAGTGAGTGGTTGCTTCACTTCAGAGAACTACCCAATATTGTCAAACTTGGATAAAAAGTAAAGTAAAACATGGCTCATGATATCTTGCATATTAATACTTAGCAAAATGTATGATCAGTGTTGTAAGGGGAACTGTGAGGGGGAGGGGGGGGAAGGAGGATAAAGAAGAGTAGAATGGTAAGAAAGGATATGAAGTTAGATTTGAAGAGGAGGTGAAGGGGGGGGGGGGAAAGGAGTAAAGGAAGGAGGGGGAGAGTATTGGGAGATGGAACCTCAAGATTGCCTATGATTTGTATTCCTAATGCCCAGTTACATAGTCAGGTATGTTTCTATACTCTAGGGCTCCATGCAATCAAAACTGACCCTTCTGAATATGAAGAGCTGTATTAATGAAGATAACAATTATCCAGCAGTAAATTCCACATACCATGGCAGCTGCTCATAAAAGTACAGTTGCCCTCCTTGTAGCATCTATAATTAACAACAGAGTAAATGTACCGTGACATATATATCTATATAAAAATGTGTCACCTGTAAAAGAAATGATTCATACACTCAACAATAACTCATGGCATGTTGGTGTTCTGAATACTTTTCTGATGTTTTTGTTTTCTTTCAAACATAGCCTAGTTCAGAGTAGAGTTTCTCGCAGTTGAGCGATCATCAGACAACTTATATATGGTATCATAACCGTGCATATATAATTCAAAGTAAAAGTTGCACTTAGTGATACAACATGAAGCTGACGATTAATGATACCATAGAATTTAATATAGTTAGTATGTCCTTTTTAATGAAACATTTACACCATTTGCATAATTGAATTCATTAGTTACCTCAGCGAGATACGGCAGTCACGTAGTTCTCAAACTGGAAGGGTGTAGTACAAAAATGTTTCTTGAGCTCAACTAGGCATGCGAAAAGATGAATAAGAAACTAATAACAATTTAACAACATGTTGGTTAAAATTGTCATTGGATCCACAAATAAGGAATTTAACTTGTAAGAGTTTTGGTAACAGAGTGACAGCCGTGTGACAGTAAAACAAAGCTGTTTCTTGGGCAAACACAGAGAAGTAGATGAACATGACAAGGAAAATCACAATTGAGCTATTAAAATTGAGAAGGCATTCAACTCGATTGTGGTGACAGTGTGACAGCAATGTGACTGACAGAAATGCAAAGCCATTTCTTGAACTCAAATGGGCATTCTAAAAGTGATAATGTAGATGGAACATGCCATAGATTTATAATACTTTAAATTGAAATAACTTGAAAACTGGAATTGCTGTAGAAATATTACCAGCAATATCTTCATTTCTCTTGGATTATAAATATGACAAGATTAAATTTCTGCCCAAATCTATTGTTTATAGGCTTTACAGGATTGTCTCTTTAACTGTTTGCCACCATAATTCCTGACTATATGCAGGGTTTACATCTCTTCATTTCGTGACATACAGACGATGTGTGTGACTTGCCTCCTTTTCATATTTTGGGGGGCATAATAAGCAGAACGAGGAGGAAGTCTAGACCCATGTGTCAATACCGAAGGCTTCCGTTTTCATTCTCTAGCTCTCCTCCCGAACTCAATCCACAATGGAAATGAATTCCCGACAACTGGTTATATAAATTACCCATATCTCACCCTAACCTAGAAGACAGAACTATATCAATGACGTAATTATTCAGATTCGCAGACAGTGCAGCCCCTAACGATTGAGTTATTAGGAGGGACGAGATTATGATGACGACAACCGATGCTTCCAAACGATGTAACGAACAAGGTTTTGGTAAAATAAATCCCACATGGTCGAACCTAGACGAGGGAAGGCACAGTTGCCCATGCGCCAGTCAGTCTTTGAAGAGAATCGACAGCTGTCTGGGAATGGATGGTTATAATGTAAACATGCACCCTTCATCAATGCTGATTAGTCCTGAAGTATCCTCTTGTCTTCCTAATCATCACAATGGGTAGAATTATTGACAAAATCCGGGTAATCAAATGGAACCGTCGTACCTAAGGGTTTTCATTCGGTTTCGGCTCTCGGGACCTAGAGGAAGTAATGCGATCGGCATAGTTTGCAGCATTCGGGGAATACGGTCGGAAAGAAAATGTCATAACACGTGAAAAGCTTTTCGCTCAGGGGAGAAAGAACATCGAGTGCAAACTGTTTTGTAGTGAGAAGTTTTGTATGTAATTGGAATAGCTGTTGACGGTTGAATGATATCTTTTGCACAGCCCGAAGAAAGGAGAAAAAGGGGCGAAAAAACAAAATAATAATAATAGATAAAAGGAAATATGGAACGTGAGCTTCCGCAAAACTTGACAGAAGAAGAAGAAAGAATACAATGAGAAGTTGACAATGAGATGTGAAGGTGAAAATGAGGAGCCACATGTACATTAATGATGATCATGTTGCTAACATTTGATGCATAAGAAATGTCACATGTCAAAGAAAGAAAAAAACAAATCAAAATTGGAACATGATTAAATATAAATGATATATTGAACAGATGTGAACATCCCCAAAAAATTATTGAACAATATTAAGGCAAACTAAATGTCATAATTAATGTAGTGAGTGTTCACCATGTTGTCCATTCTTATACCTTTTTAATATAGATTTTCAAGTCTTTTCATGTTCCGTCATGAACAGAAGACAGAAATATAAGTAGATTATATAGGAAGAAAGATACTGCAAATTAAGAGGAGATGGGTATAGCAAGCTACTGTAGGAGAAAAAAGTAGACAGAAGATTGCTTTGTATGGACAATTTCAAAAGAATCAAGGGTTGTATGTGCCTGTGTGTGAGGGATAGGGATATTATAATTATTAGGATTATAATTAGATGTGGGCGTTATTGAACCTAATGAAAACATGCATGGATATTGATCGACACATAAGCCTATATACTTACATGCAATTGGTCCCAATGAACATTATCATGATTTAACATGGACAGAACTAATGAAACCAAATCAACGGATACAATTATGGACGAAGGCATAATGAAGTTTAATAGTTTACCTGTCAAGGACATAATGAATGGAATGGACCGTGACATGATGAACTCAGTGACGATGGACATATATTGTGAAGTGGATATACTGTGGACACATTGAAATTTAATGAACATCTAGTGAAGATGGACATATAATGTACGCAATGAGAATGGACGTATTGCGGACGTATGGACTTAATGAAGATAGTGAACAGGGAGATATGTAATGAATGCAATGAGAATTCACATATTGCAGACATAGACATAATGAAGGAAGGTAGCATGGACATGTCATGTCATGAATGCAATGAGAATGTAATGAGAATGGACATATGGTGGACATATTGACATAATGAGCAAAGTGAACATGGATATATCTTATAAATGCAATAAGCAATGGAAATATTACGAACAAATGAACATAATGAACATGGACATCATGAAGCCAATGAGCTGCATGGACATAGTTGATATGTATATAACTACATTATGGATATAACTATGTAGTGGACATGATTTGGGGGAAGTTGTAGTAGTATGTGCTAATAATTGGAAAGAGCGTGAAATATAAGACTATGGGTATTAAGTATTTAAATATATAGGATTGGGTGTGGGTAACAATTTGTTTGTTTTTGTTCTAAATCATGTTTTCATTCTGCATATGTTGATTTCAACACTTGTACATAATGGTAACTACCTCATCAATCATCCATGCACTCTGTGTATTGACCTGTATTTGTATTCTGCTCTAACGCTGACACACGTACGTTGAGCTCTATGCCTTTGCATAAATGCTGATTTACTTCTTCTCTCCTTGAACCAGCTTTCAGATGGCTTGGACTCGGAGCGTAAGAAACTGGAGAGCATAATTCATGCGGTGGAAAAAATTTATCTGATTGGATTAAATATATTATGAATACAAAAAAATGTTGTCTTATTGATTGTGACCTAGATATGAAATAGACTTTTGCGATATTTCACACCAATTCCGTCATAAGAAACGCAGAAATTTGCTCTCCTGCCTCGTAAATATTAAAGCTTAGGAGTCGCACAATTGGCTATCTCCCCGCACAGGTGTAGTTAGCATGATTCATTCTAATTTAGCATTTTGCCAAAGTATATCGGATTAACCTTCATTTATCGTGTTTACTGACAGTTTGTCAGACCGAGCGAGGGCTGCTCGCTTCCAATTCCACGATGGCTTTTTCGTTCTCCGATATTCAAGGGGACAAAAATCTAGCAGATGAAGAGTGGGAAAGATAATTAGTCAGGCATGAGCTTTTTCCGCGAATTCGCTGAATATCTGTGATTTCTTTGCTACCTCAGGGACAAAAACTATTATCCTAACACATTGTATCATACCCAAACTGGAGCCTATACCGCAATTTTTGCAAAGTTCTGTGTATTTTTTTTTATCCTGGACTCATCCCTGAATTAGTGATAGCAAAAATGATTACTTAATGTCATTGTACATGGTTTGGACTTGCACATGTATGAGTTTGTTGTATGTTGAATGCTGATGTTATGTATGTTTATGGTGCTTTTTCCTAATAGTTATTTGATAGGTGTAAAGATTGCAATTATGTAGGCTTTCTAGACATTCAGGCAAAATCATTTGTAAGTTTTACCCCTTACTTACAGAAGAAGAGTTCTTCTTTAGACCGAATTGATTGTATAATGAGGATTTAATGTCTGCAAAAAGTAGAAGGTTATCAGCTACTTGAACCATCAAAAAAATAGTTGTGAACACATTTAGCAACTTTTAGCATGCTAAAATTTGGGCCAGACACTGATGTTATATGGATCTTATATTTATTTGTGCTAGTTTCCTGAATTCTGGTTTCTGATTGTGAGCTAGTAATACATTGGTTGAAACAGTTAATTCTTACCACCGTCCTGGTTGAATACTAAATTCTTGCCTTCTTAGTCCAATAATAAAGACCTTAAAAAACAATTGATTATGATATATATTCTACAATGACATTTCCTGAAAAGCAACAAAATTTGGAAACTGCTCTGTATTGCAAACAGAAAAAAAACTCAAAACAAACAAGCAAACACGCACACGCATGTACACGCAGTAGTATCTGTACCACCTACAGATGCAAAAGATATTAGCCATTATTCATTCTGGTTCCTACGTTAGCAACAGATATAAATACTTCACACCAATTGTGAGCTTTTTTCAAATCATTTTTCTCTTACGGTTTACTTCTCGTCTGTCAGACACGTCGTACCAATTTTAGCTCCGAATTCACGAGCTATGAAGCGTCGCATTAGCGGACGACCTTGGTAACTTGTGAAAAGTTCATTCATAATGCATGAATGTTATCACCCAGCAAGAAGTGATGATGGTTTCAGCCAACAAAATGGCACCGTTCAAGATCACATTTTTGAACGATTTTTACGGAAGGATAGATATTACGAAACTTACGAAGAGTTAGATTTGTTTAAGGTCACAAATTAGTCGTGTTAATGCTATGTATCCATAGCTATATCTATAAACTCTAATATATGTACCCAAGGTCTGTGATTAAAGACATGACCCTCAAATTTAAACCGACCAAATTGAAAGAAAAATTATGTATATATTCAAATGTACTATAGTAATGGATTTGTTTTGTTACAGGATATGTCGTACGTAGAAAGTTTATGAAAGTTTGGCATTCCGTAGGCGAAGTTATAGCACACTCTAATTGTGATGAATTTTGTTGTACACTGAATTTGACGAAGAACTCAATATCGGCTGAATATGTCGATTTTTTTATCAGTAATTTGCAGTTTATTTATCAGTAATTTGAGAAAGGTGGAAGATGGAGGTTGTGGGAGAGCATGGGTAGAAATTACTTGGGTCGGTGTAGGAAAGGGAGAGACGCTCTTTTAATATGGGCAGGTGGTATTATATTAAGGCTATATTATGTACTTCAAACCTGAACACGTTGGGGCATAGCTACACTTCTTGTTTTAGAAGGGCACAATGCTATTCTGAGCCGGGGAGGGGGGAGAGTAGGCCAACTCTATTTTCTAAGAAAAACTTGTTTTAATGATAAATTGTTGTGAGCCAGAAAACCCCTTCCCCTGGGCTAGGCACCCCCTCCCCCCCCCCTTTGACTACGTCTCTTGGATTACAGCAAAATGGGAGGGGGTTCTGCACTGTACGTAAATGTAGACCAAATTAAGTTAGGTAAAGTTAAATTTAAGAGTTAAAGCTTTGCATTCTTTTACAAACTCACACAACTCTCCTGTTCTTATTTTAATGCTTTCACTTACTTTCAAAATTCAAACTGAATAATGGTTATTAGTTTCTTTCTTTTTGTAAGATTCTTTAATTTTAACGCCATATTTTAAAAGAAGGCACTTAGTCCAAGCTTCTTGTACCATGGACTTGTCCAGATGAACAGTGGATAGTCGATCTATGTGAAGGATCTTGATTTTGAAAGGGGACCTTTTTTTCCATTTATTACTGTATTAATTTACTGGTAAAACAAGGTATGTTGTATGTCCTTGTCTGGTCGACCTTTCTGCCTTTGAAAATTGTGTCCACAATTTTTACATCAAACTTCTAATCTTTGCTTGTTGTTAAGTCTGTATTCCAGACTGGTAGGTGTTGCTACGGAATTTGCCTTCCTGAATCTCTCGGTGTTTACGAGGTAATCTATCTGCTGCCATAAAAGTTTGTGTAATAAATAAAAGTAGGTGGATAAACATGAGGTCTACTAGATATAGGGCAACACCCACTCCCCCACCAGACCTGTGCGAGGGAAAAGGGAAAATAATACAGTATAAATATATAAGCAACACCCACTCCCCCACCAGACCTGTGCAGGGTAAAAAGGGAAAACAAATACAGTAAAGACATAAACGACCTTTCCTCCCACTAGCCCTGTTTGGGAAATCACAATACAGATGTATAAAATGACATTTACAACTCAAGAAAAATCAGATTTTCTCATGTAGCCTTGTTGTTTATGTAGTTCAGCATTAACTATGACAGCCTACAGTGTCACATGTTTATGTAAAACATGTAATTAATACACGCGATTGAATGTTCTGCGGAAGACATGGAGAGATTGATGAGCAAAAAGTGTTAGACAGAATTGGGCCAAGCTTTAGGGCATCTGTGTAATAATTTGGATGTTTTGTTTCTTTCATCGGTTGTATAATAATTCGTTATATGTGTTAATTATAAGCAACTCAAAATTCTCGGCATAGAGAAATCATGTTTCAGTGCACAGTTATTAAACATGTTTTAATGTTGTTTGTAGCTATGTTTAACTCAGAATCTAATGGCAAGGAGTTCATAGACTCTAACTGCAGTCATAAGTATAAATTAGTGACTGCTGAGATGCGTTGCCTAATCAGGGACGTCGCTAAAGGGGGGGTGTGGGGGGTGTCTCACCCCCCCAATCTTGGTAAAAATGACGATAGTTGGAAAATTTGAGTGCGACAGTCGGAATTTCCGACTGTCGGAATTTCCGACTGTCTCCAGCTTCAATTCGGAATTTCCGACTGTCGCGCTCTAATTTTTCTGACTGTCGCACTCTTATTTTCATATGTTCTTGTAATTTGTGAGTGACATAAAATTTCCGATCAAAATTGACCTTTAATCAGTCATATTTACCACGTTTTCCTCGTCACATTGAGAAATTGTATCTCGCGATCCTTATACTCCACCATACAAAACTTCGTATGATTTTGAATACTCTAAAAAAAAATACAACGTTCGCCAGCTTCATTTCGGAAAATTTATGTAGTAATTTTGCTATTGGGTGGGTCGACCCTGTTCGCTAGCTTAAAGTAAGTTCAGGATATACCAGGGACGTAGCCAGGGGGAGCAGGAGAGCGACTGCTCCCCCCCCCTTTGAGTGTCGAAAAAAAATGTTTAAAAACTGTTGTTTTTTAGCATGGTATTTTGTCAGTGCTCTTTTGATCTTGAATACTCGTCAACTCCGTTAACTCGATTATAATCGTAATAACATGCAGTCCTACTGATTCAACTACTTACTTAGTTTGGCAGATGCAATTAGATAAATTTAGCCTATAGCCTATTTCAAACCTACAGTTGGCCACTGCGTAATAAAATACATATTGCCTACCTAACCTCACTCGATGGAATGTCACGAACCGTATGCACAACGACGACGACAAGTTCGTTCTCATCCGTTCTATGATTCGTCCTAAGTTGTTGCACGAACAGCATGTTATGAAGCTAAGCTAGCAATCGTACGTGATACGCACTTCCTATAAATAATTATTACACTGTTAATACACGGAGATAACGATATTTTTTTAGGCCACTGCAAATCTGGCTGTCTTACAAAATATGAAAGTTTATATTGTCCATCAATTAAGTTCGTCAAATGTATTTAAGTCCAGACATTGGACAATAAACAAGAATCATCCTTCTGGAAAAATTGTAAAAGAGCACTATGTTTGTCTTTCTGATATATTATGTAAAAGAACATGTAAAAGAATTCAAACAGGAAACAAAATCTGCTGATAATATGATATCACATGATAATGATGAAACTGGCAACAAATTGCACCAGATCGCATCTAAGGACCTTCAATTGTTCAAAAAAATCTCAAAGGGGAGGGGGACACCCCCTTCCCTTAGACCCCTCCCCCATATCAATAGCAAAAAGTGCTTCCCCTTTCAAATTCCTGGCTATGACGTTGGGATATACAGTGTCTCTATGGTATACAATTAAAACACGCAATGCTAATCTACGGAAGTTTAAAAGTGCCATCAACATAAGCAAAAACTTTGCCCCATAAGGTACAAATGTATTGAAAAAAGTTTGGAACAAAAGTGCAGTCGCGAAAGATGGGGTGTCTGACTGACACTGACCGTATCGTTGACGATGAGTGCGGGGGGGGGGTACAAGGCGGCAGTCGGAATTTTCTGACTCCAAAACCCATCCAGTTGGAATTTCAGCCACTACACCCCCCCCCCCAATCATCAGGCCTTAGCTACGTCCCTGTGTCTAATACGGAGCCAAGTACCAATACCTTTAGTGTAGAAATTTCTTATCGAGCGAATCCATCAAAAGGCTTCTAGTTTAATTTTTGAGTCTTGCAGTATACTGAAGAGACGACTTGCTTCTCTTTGGATATAACACCTCATTGCCCCCTTCAGGTCGGAAGTAGACGGCCTCGGTTTACGAAATCAGACCCTTCTGATAGAATACAAGAGCGAAAATCCAACTGGTCACTTTTCCCCTCGGGAAATTTCAGCGAGTTTTTCTCTGCATCTGAACAAGGCGGCTTATTCCGTCCAGGGCGCAAGTGATCATACACCCGACGTAATCCGCCACCTTGTTTTCAAGTACGATCGGTTTAATTTCTGAGTATAAGGAGATGTCTTACCCCCATGTAAATGAACCTTTACAACAAGTCCAAGAGAATGAATGATTTGGTCACAGTTACCTCGGGGGAATTCTTGTGGTTTTAATCTACGCTGTAAGTGTGCTTGTACATTTACGCACGTGACAAGTGAGAGCATAGCCTCAACCCTAGCTGTATATATAGAGATATATATATATATATGTATATATATCCTTCGTACAGTATACTCTGATGCGTTTCGTATGATGCTCACGAGATGTACGGAGGAGATCTTGCGAAACTTTATCTCTGCGGTGTCCTTGCAAGACTCTTGAAACCTCCCGATGGCTGCATGGTCTTGATTTGTCGTCATGACCGTCAGGTGCCAGGCTACCACTTGAGATTTTCCAGTTTCTGTAGAGTTGTAGAATTCTTAAACAGATTGTTTGTCAGTCACAAAGTTTGTGAGATTTCTTAACAAGAAAGGTAGAATGATTCATTGAGTGGGCAGTAGGATAGGATATGGGATAGGATGTAGTGGAATAGTATCTTCCATATATGTTGTTCAGTATAGATCTGTATACTGTGCCATGCTCTATATACAGTACAAGAACAAAGAATATATGTATATATATTGTAAAGCTGTTACTGTAAAGTTGAGGAGCAATGGGAGTTTTGTGTGGACGGTGTGGAACCATTGTGGTAGTTTAAATCCCCTTGGAATTATACAGGGGTTATCTCTCCTGGCATTAAGTAAACCAGTTGTAATTGTTGGCAGATTATGGCTTTTGGGGCTGCTCCTATGGATTGGCATGTGGTATCAGGCTTATCCTGGGATTGTGATGTAACACATGTGATATTTTCTAGGGATACTCTTGTGATCACAATCATCTCTGTAAAGGAGTACAATTGTTTGGGGATGGTAGGAATGCACTGTAGTATTTGTGTGCTATGTCTTAAGCTAAGTTGTAGAGAAAAGTTCATCATTTGTATACATGTGGCATTTCCACGTATTGTTAAGGGATTTATATAAAATGCATTACCTGGGAGGGACAGGACAGTCTACTCTGGTTGCTGTTGGAAGAAACATTGTTGATGGTAGGCTTCAGGGCCATGTAGCCACAAGTTTGTACAACACAGCCAGTACAACACACTCAACCTTACTCTAAGAAGTTTTCTTTTCAATATATCTGTGTTAAAAAATACAATCACTTCTCTGGATTTATTTTGTGTTCATCTTCATTCTCTGGCCAATTACAATACTACATCTTAGGCCAAGAACCCTGAATCGGCTGGATGGCGCAACTCACAGAGGAAAGTGCTACAATATGTATGTATGCTAGCCAAAATAGGTTAGGGTTGTATATGGACAAGTATTGGTATAGGGTCTTTAGTAGTTTTTCAGTATGGAATATTTTGCTGAAATTCCACTTAAATGTCACATTATCAACCATTGGAATATATTTTTTGACCTACATAGTACTAAAATGTTCTATATTTCCTTTTCTTTCTTGCAGTGTAACCCTGGTCTGGGCACTAATCTATTTTATAATTTGCTGTATACGAAACCGACCAAAATCATGATGTTAACAGGATGTAGTGCTGCCTCTACACCGGTGGCTGAAGCTGCCCACATGTGGAATCTAAACGTTGTAAGTATATATATAAACCCCTCATCGAAAAATATCAGGAATTAACCATCAACATTATTGTACAACTGGCATATCCACTGTGGATCCAAAGTGACATTGTACGAGTGGCATATCCATTGTGGATCCAAAGTGACATTATTGTACAACTGGCATATATCCATTGTGGATCCAAGTGACATAATTGTACAACTGGCATATCCACTGTGGATCATAAGTGACATTGTAAAACTGGCATATCCACTGTGGATCAAAAGTGACATTATTGTACAACTGGCATATATCCATTGTGGATCCAAGTGACATAATTGTACAACTGGCATATCCACTGTGGATCATAAGTGACATTGTAACACTGGCATATCCACTGTGGATCAAAAGTGACATTATTGTACAACTGGCATATCCACTGTGGATCATACATTATTACACAACTGACATATCCACAGTGGATCCAAGTGACATTATTGTACAACTGGCATATCCACTGTGGAATCAAAGTGACATTGTACAACTGGCATATCCACTGTGGATCAAAAGTGATATTATTGTACAACTGGCATATCCACTGCGGATCCAAGTGACATTATTGTACAACTGACATATCCACTGTGGATCCAAGTGACATTATTGTTCAACTGACATATCCACTGTGGATCCAATGTGACATAATTTATGTTTTGTTGATGAGCATGGTTGAGTCATTCTGTCACTTGATAATACACAAGACAGGCCAAACAAGCTCCACTCAAGCGGCGTGAAATTTAATATCAATATTTATACTTCATTGATAATGAGGGCTTTGAACACAGGTGACTTTTTCTGATCTCCAATAATAAAATTAAAAAAATTATTTCGACGAAGACGTTCGTTAATACGAGATTGGTACGTACAAACATACATGTAATTAGGTCCAAACACCCACTTGCTACTCCTCCATGCAGAAATGTTAAAGGTGATTTTCAAAATTAGTTGCATCCACATCTGAAGTACATATAAAGCTCTACATTGTGCCTCTCTGACTAATATTAACGATATAACTGGAAGACTTTTGTGATCGATGAAAAAATCTACTTTTGATTTAAATCAAGTCTGCCTTTTTTTTTGGCCATATGACAACTCTATTAGTAATTTCCTTTAAGATGATTAATCCAATAGTTTATCCATGGTCATTAATGTCATTAATGGTCATCATGATATGACATATCAAAACAAAGCAGAGCTATGCAAATTGGTCACCTGTTTACACAAAATTACAGATTTATTTTATGAATTTTTTTATTTTTTATGAACCTGATTAAAATTTGCTATTTCTATACAAATTGTGAACACTGATTTATTCATTTTCAAAATGTTGATAGAGCTGGCATGTTTCATTTGGCTTACTTTTTCTATATTATAATTCAGAGACAGAAATTGTGTAAAACAAGGCAAGATGCTATAAAAAGCCCAGATGAAATGTCTCATTATTATGAGATATGTTCATACTTTGAATGTCCAGCAAAAATATGTAAAATGTGGTTATTTACTAAGTTTTCTCACCTATTCCCAGCAATTGGTAGTTTTTTATCAATTTTTAAAATATTATTTTGGGGGTTTTGGTATGAGTGACTTTAGTTGTCAAAGTAAAAATGTGTTGATGTTAGTTGGTGTCGTTTCGGAAACTTTTGTTAATCTCCAACAAATTTAATCAAAACACAGCTTAGTTTTGTTTAACAAATTGAACAAACCTGTTTCACAATTTTTATTGACAAAAAACAAAACAAATAGAAAACAATTCTTCTGAGAGCAATAAGTTTGGAACATGTAGACTATTCCTTCTCAAGCGTTTAACACAAAGTCAGAATAAAGTTGAATCGGAAACCTTGGTATATATCAACAATTGGACTTGTTCCATAGGTGCATATTATTCCTAATAGCAATTGTGCAATTATAAAGTCCTGAGTAATAATAGATTAGAAGAGAAATTCCATTTTATTTAGCTAATTCTTCAAAGTAGAGGGCGCTATATCATTATCATACTACAATACACCAGTACATACTTCTTATGTAAAGTGGATGTCTTGTGATTTGCTGTTGGCTATGTTGTTATGATCACATCATAACATTAAGGCTAACAATGTAAATATTCTGTCATGCGGGGGGGGGGGGGGGGAATGTCTCCTATACAGTTGTTAAAGTTGTATGAGTTATCAAATAAATTATGATTCCATAGAAAGGATGCTGTGTTGGCTACACAAACGTTCTTCAAAGTGCAATAGTGTAGTGTTGTGTGATTCATGTTGCAAAGTGTCCTTTATGATTGGTGTGGATATCATGTACACAAACCTTAATGATAATGTAAATGCTGTTTTTTGTAGGAATTTAGATCTGATTGAAAAATGTTTTACATATGGACCTTTGAAAGACATGGTCATTTTTCAGAATATTAAACTTGAAGGCAAATTGTGTACATTTGTCTGTAATGTTATACTATACATTGCTAAATTTTCAAATATACTTTCTGAAAAAAAATGTGCTAACATACTGATACATAAAAGGTTTGAAGTGAACAGTGCATATAAAGGAACTTAAGACTAGATCTCTAAAAAATGATGGTTTTGGTGTCATATATGGGTTGTTAAATGTTTTAGTGCACCCACAGATTTGGTTAGCTCTCCATGGAGTATCCTTAGACAATTTTCCGTTTCAAATTGTGGACAATTATTATACTAATACAGTCTCAAAAGACTTGTAGTGGTTTTGCGACCTATAAACCGAATTGCGTATGTGTCGACTGTCCTTTATGGTGTTATCAATCATGACGTGAAGATTGTTAGCCACGACACATAACGAAGATCTTTTCAGTGAATCCATATAACTCTCCACTCTCACAGGAACTGGTTTTCTATCAAGTGCACTGTCCTTCAAAGGCATCTTTTAAAATACAGTCAAAATATTTTGTTGGCTTAAATTGCCCCAATTTTTCTCACCAAACATACTTTCATAAAATGTAGGCCTACTTGAACATTGACAGGATAGAATATGCAATCCCGCCATTTTGATCAGATATCAACAACTCTACATTCTCCCATGATGCATCTGTGTTGGCACTATTTTACTGATGGCGGATGGATACCAGCATACTGAAGGTTATGGTACTATGATATAGTTAGCTACATATTCAAGGTTCAAATGCCACCAATAATCCAGCTTCTCTGAGTTGATAGCCAAAGCGTCTGCTAGCATGCAGCTTTGATCAAGTGCCAAGTCTTCCAAGAACCATAAATGTTTCACTCTGTGCAGATTAATATGGATTTTTGTTGTTTTCTGTTTTCTGGTTATTGCACCAAAGAGAGAGAGCAGCTAAGTTGTCAAGAACAAAATCTTAAGCAGCAGAAAAGAGAAAGCTTGTGATCAGATGAAGCCCGTAAGCTGCAAACACTCGTCCGTTAATTCCTTGGATTATAAAATACATAATTTCTGCAGCTTTTCAAAGGCTGTGGGAAATGCCAAATATGTGTGCACTTGTATACAAGGATTGACTTATAAGATTTTTACAATACTGGGGCTGCATCTGAGTCCAGCTATTAATGAGTGGCCTGTACTTTCTATGACCTTTCTGCCACAGGGATATGGTAAAATGACGGATCGAGTTTTGCTTCAGCAACAAATTGGAAAAAAGAGTATTACATTATTTTGTTGAAATTTACTCACCTGCCACAAAATGTTTCGTACATAAATATTCAAATAATATCAAAATATGATTTAGTGGTTTGACCTGAGCCATGTTTAGGAAAGAAGTATCTTGCACACTGGCCCCCCCCCTCTCCCCTTCCCCCTCTCATGATAATAGTCAATAGGCAATTTGAATGCTAATAAAAGAAAGCAATGACATCTCTCCCAGCCTCAGTTCTTCTACAAGAACAAAAATACAAAACATAAAAAGAAGTTCTGCACGTGTTGATTGGATCGGTGCAACATGCTTTTAATGAAAAGCCTAAGGCCTCACTGTTTTTTTTATTCTTCTGAAAATAATGCTTTGGTTAGAATTTCAAATCATTTGCAAGATGATCTGAATGACTAAAGTTTACTTACAGAGCTAATTCTATAGTTTTGGCTCAATTAAAACAGCTGTCGCCTCCGTTCATTTTTTGACGATATCAGTGATCCCATGACAAAAAATGATCAGTTATCGGCAATTGCCGATCAGCAGACACCAGAAAATAATTTAAAATTGATGTTAAAGTAATCTACGTTGGCAGACAATTGTAATCAGCTAAATGATCACTTGCCCTCATTTAACTTTAAAGACTTTCATGACATTGGCTTTTATGTATGTAAAATATAAATGCAGCTATTATATAAACTGCTACCTCAATTGACCAATCAGAGTTGCGGAAATGACCGTCTGCGGTATGATCTCTCCATCAAGACCATTATAGTACTGCTATATGTGATTGGTGATAATAACCTCTTAAAGTTGGTAAATTGCCTTAATAGTTTCCATAATTTATTTCCCCTAAGTTGCTTGACGACTGTTAATCTCGGAAGAACACTTTAGTTTTAAGTTTTGTCATTTAAATCATTCATGCATGCATGCATACATGACCCAAAAAATCAATGTTTCTGGCTAATGTAGGCCCTGTGTTCCAAATAAGGTGTTTCTTTATCTTTGCTTTATATAATCCATTCAAACTGGAACTTGCGGCAAGTTGAAGCTCATAAAATGGCAAGGAAGGTGACAGTTTATACGTAATCGCTCCCTACAGAGTGAAATTTTAAGTTTAATAGTTCCACTGGCGATATTTTACTCTGACAAGAAACGGGAATCAGTTATAAACACCTCGGAGCAATTTCGGAGAATTTCTCTCACTTTGTAAGAAGATTACCGTAGTAAAACAGAGATGAGTGATCACAATCTATATTAGCTAGTTGCCCAGGAGGCGATCGACAACTATCACGATAAATATCTGAGCGACTAAGATGTGTCAGTTGTTAAAGTCTTTATATGGATGGTTGCATATGTGGCAATGTGTGGCAATGATGCTTTCAAGTAATGTCGTAACTCTCTATTATTTTTCTTGATTAAAGTATGTTATTTAATCTGACTAGCAGCCTGAGTGTCTTAAATGTGTTGAGCAACATAACTCATGTTTGATATATCTATCTCATTTACAAAGTGAACCATGATGGTTCCTTTGATGTACTTCAGACAGTATTCAATATGTACAGTATACCCCTGACACCAGGATAGACACAAATTTTGTTAGTTTTCTTTGAGGTTACTGACTCACAAATTAAAATGGTGGCAGCAGTGGGATTGCCCATGAGATGTACAATGGTGGCAGCAGTGGGATTGCCCATGAGAATGTTGTATGTAAATAACCGTGAATTGGGACCTTAACACATTGAACATGTAACACAGTACATACTGTTCATGTCAAATAGACATGACCATATAGTGCCACAGCAAGGTTTATAAGCCCTGTCATTAACTTTTTCATATTTCATGGAGGATTCTCACTTTGCATACAAAAGTCACATGTATGGATGTATGGTTTTCCTCATTTATGAATTCAATGTTTCTATGCTACAAAAAGGGGGAAGGAAAGAAGGAAATATGAAAACGCAAAAATCCATTTATAATACAATGGCTTATTAACATCATTAATTTTAAAAATGCCTCTATAGTTTGGTAAATTGCAAATAAGTGTTAACAACTTTAAAAGCAGTGAGTAAACACCATATGGAGGGATGAGAGGGAAAGTGGGAGGGACATTAGAAGTTCATACAAAGGAACTTGTCATCACATTTGATGAGAGTTTGCCTACAATTATTATATTAATGCCATCAATGTTTGACCTCATATCTTTTAAATTCTGTAGCCATTTTCAGTTTTCAACCATAATCTGTGGTCCAATCGGTGGAATGCTTTGCTAAAACTCCCTCAAAATCTAATTACTGCTTAAAATACATTTGTTTCCTGAAACAAAGAATGTTCAATCAGAATCCAACTGTAACATTGTAACATAAATGACAGTGGTTAATATATGTGTCAGTTTTTGAAGTTCTTGTTGTTGGTTGTCATGAAGATCAATTCTGATGCATTGTAGGTTAAGGAGAGGAAGGGCAAAGCTTAGTTGTAATTACGTCCCTGAAAAACACGGATTGAAAAGATTTAAAAAATCGATAAATACGAAAGCCTTGAGTAGTTCATATGCCTGCTTGGTTATATATCGATGTAACTATCTTTAGGCAGTATGCTTTCAGGATAACAGCATTACATTGCTACCTCAATCGTCCAATCAGAGTTATGGAAATGACTGTCTGCACTAGGATCTCTCAATCAAGACCATTAGTACTGCTATGTACGACCAATCAGCTTTTATTCATTTGCAATTATTACTGTAGGGAAAGCTTTTTCCAATTAACAAAACTTTTTTCTATAATATAGTATTCAGTTCTTTATGAAAGGATCACTTTTTCGTGAAATGTTAGGCATGAACATGCATTTTCAGATGAATAAAAAATCCAAGCAAACCAATGGCAGTCAGTGTTTTACAATGCTACATGTTTCTGCAGAAAAATGTGTCACATTAGTGAACTTTAATGTTTGAAATCTCAAGAGAAGTCAACGTACTTTTCCTTGAAAAAAAAAGAACAGAAAACTCATTGACATTTACCATTTTGTCCTTGGTTTCTAACCAGAAGAATTTTTAGTTGCTGCGGTAAGTGGCCCAGATGAAGAATTTCCAATACTTCTTGTCCTAATTTCTACTTTTTGCAAACTATAGATATATATTCTCTATATAATTCAAAACAATTCCTTGAAGTTACGAAATAATCAAACAGGTATTAAAAATTTTCCAAAACTTCTGCCAATCCAGCGAACTCAGTTGCATTGACTCTATTGCATTGAACTCAGTCTCAGTGACTCTGTGAGAGAGTTTCAATATTCAATTACTCCTTGTTACTTTCGGCGATCATGCACTGAAGAAGAGCTAGTTTTGCTTGAAAGCTCTGTAAAAACCAAACATTGTTGTTTAACTTCCCATCACTCACTTAATTTAATTTTTGTTTCTCACTTGAGAGCCAGCCATTCTCTAAGTGCAGCATAGTTTTCTAACATTTTTTCCATTCCCTTTATATACACCCAAAAGTAGACTTTTCTTGTCAAATGTTTACTTTTTGTCAAAATTACGAGAGAAAATGAAATTAGATGAATTATGAACTACGTGAAATGAAAAATGGATCAGTTGATTGCCTGCCACTTCTTATGCTAATACAAATGATCCGCTCGAGTGATTTTAGCAGTGAATCCCTAGTTTAAGGGAGGGGGAAAGATGCTTAATTTTGCCCCCTTGGGGCCCGAACAAACTTGAAGTTCTCACGCTAACAATTAAGGTGTTTATATCCATGGAACTTGATTTTAGGTTGAGAATTTTTTTATTTTACTTACTTTGTCACAGACATTTATTTTCAATAAATCCCCTCAAGGAATGGTTTATTATTGGGGGGGGAAGAAATGAAGACAATTTTTGTTTATCTTCACCCCGAAGGATTGTCTTGCATACAGTGTAAGACGCCAAGATACGTGCCAAATGATATGTAATGTACGGAGCAGAGCTCGCTGCTGCGTTCGGAAGAAGTTCATAGCTCAGAAATACAGTCAATAAATCTGTGAAAGAAAATAATAATTTTAACCAAATTATGGAGATTGTCATCGGAAGATTCATATCTCTTAAGTGGAATTATCTCAACTATTTAGCAATATTCTTCATAAACATCAGTCAAGGTTAACTCCATATGGTGGCAGAAGAGGTTTTGTCTGACAGCTAGGACACATTAAACTTTGAAGGGCGCAGTGGTACATGCGTGACTTTGATTTGAGGGGGCAAGTTAACCACAAAATCACCTAAAAAAACACCCTGAAAAAATTAACGGGCCCTCAGGTCCCAGTATTTGAATGTTTTTCAACGAAACAGCACTTTTCAATTACACTGTTTTAAGTTTGCAAACAAAATTTTTCAAACAACAAACTGGTAACTCGTTCATTGCAAAAGTGAAGAAAGTACCTTTTAGTAAAAAAAGGGGGGGGGGGCACTTCTAAAATTTTCCACAAGATGGGAGAAGGGAAAGGAGGCAGCGAGAACCATTCCCCTTCCCTGGTTAAGGTACCCATGCTCTGGACCCATCGGTTGGATGAGGTTATCACATTTATTAGAAAATGGTTTCCATAGCTACCACAAGGATCTAATTACCAGGGAATCTCCCAGGATGTCTGATTGCCAAACCAAATAAGTTTGAAAATTTTAAGTTAATTAATATTAAACAGAAAAAGGCATAAATTTAGTTCTAAAGGAAAAGACACCTGCACAAACATTTTCGTCTGTGATGCGATCATGTGCAGCGACAAACACTTTTCGGATTAAACGAAATAGCCAATATGATTTCAGAAAAGTGACAAAGAATTAACTGAGGTAAAAGTGGCAATATTTGAATGTAATATTAAGGCTGATTTGTCTGCTTGGATCGACTCCCTAAAGATGCTACTGTTGTGGCATGCGGGCTGTCTCAATCATAGCAAATTTAACCAAAGGGGAAGGGAAACCTCAGATCCCCCCTCCTATCATGGGCCAAGATTGTATTGTTCAGCCTGTTATTTGATCCCTTAGGTCTGTCTAAGGACCTTTCAGCCTGTATAAACTCAAAATATATAATTATTAGAAGGTCATTGATCAGTATTGCCCTCAAATATGCTAAAAAAAGTCAGATTATGGCCAACCAATGAATGCTCAGAATTCAGCAGGCATTTTACTGCCAATCCAAGAGTAGTGTTCCACAATGCTGGGATTTATAATAATTGTCTATTTTCAACACTCCTCAAGATGTCTTGGAATAATTTTGGAAGATCCAAGCCAGCTCTTTGGAAGTACTTTTGTAAACTTTAATAATTCTAGTAATCTTCAGCATGCTCAGATTTGGGGCAATTAAAGTTAGTCAGTATAGGCCCCAAATTATAGCATGCTATAATTGCTAGAAGTTTTCAAAAAGTTTATCCCTGGAGGTCTTTACTATCCAAATTGTTCTCAGACATTTTTACGGAACACACAAGATGACAGAATATTCCCAGTGAGGAAAATTTCCTTGAAGGTTGTAATAAAAGCAGTTTAAGAATTGTAACCAAAAGTGACCATATTTGAATATCTAGCATAATTTGGGGCCAATATAACATACCTTTAAGTACAGATGCATGTCCTTGAAGTACATCATAGTGTTGGAGATTACCATACACACTCTCATATGCAATAGATTGTGGTATTATATATACACATATATAGCCAATGGCAGACATTACATTATGTGTATTAGGTATCTGGCAACCTGTATGTACAATATTTACTACTCATCCACAATATTGATCTCTGGGAGTTAATATTTTGTAAAGCTCTAATTCGGTTTCAGTCTGCAATTACAACTTACTGTACATTTGCTTTTAGTCTTCTGGTAGCTGGGCACGCACTGTAGCTTAATAATTTTTCTTCAATGTGAAATTACACACTGGTTACTATTAAATTTTACACGTAGAGTTGTCCTCATGCAGAGTATATTGCCAATCATTCCACAAATCCTTTGGGAAATAAAAAAAAAAGAAGAAAACTTTAATAATGTTTAGAATGTTCATGGTATTTGCAGCAATAAGAAGACGTGATCGATTAAAGTAGAAATGTTTTTTTTTCGGGGGCCGGCTGTAAATTGAAATCCGATGGAAATAAGAAGTATTTATGCACCTCGCATGATTAGAATTTATGAGTCAGTTGTTGCTTTCATCATCATTAATATTTTGAGCTTTATCATCAAGCCCAGATTAATTTGGGTATCGAGACCAAGTATGCAAGGGTTCATATAGCAGGCTCCAAATCGGTTTTAATTTCTGATGGATGTAAATTATCCTCTCCCAGCAAATCAAAGCCCAGCAGCTAATGATAAACCCAGGTCGATCGGGCGAAATCTCCACATAAATCTAATTTGACAATAAATGACGATATCGACACGCCAACAACATCATGTTTATACGATACATCATACTTTACCCAGCTTCCTGAAAATGTTATTAAAATCAGTGGATTAGGTTAGGGAAGAAAGGAGAGGAATTGGTGAGAGAGGGGAGGGGAGAGGGGGGAGGGGGAGGGGAGGAAATGGTGAGGTGGAAAAGCTGCCAGAGTAGCCAAGGATATAAATCAGTGTAGGTTTGCTCTTTGTAATTAACAGAGATACAATAGTCTCTAGATGTAAAGATGACTACTAGATTGGTTACTAAGGTGATTTAATTTTGTGATATTTCTTTCATCTTCAGCTTGCGTGGGGAGCCAGTTCACCAGCTCTGTCCAACAGGGAGCGTTTCCCTACCTTCTTCAGGACCCACCCCTCTGCAACGTTGCACAATCCAACCAGGGTTAAACTATGCAAGGAGTGGAACTGGACGAAGATTGCCATTATACAGGAGACCCAAGAAGTGTTTACCTCTGTAAGTTAATTTGCGGAATGACCAATTTTTAAAAAGATTGCCAAACACTTTAAACAGTTTTCTAAAAATACTTTCGTGATGGTTCTAATCTTCAAAATTAGTAAATCAAACGTTAGAAGGGGGGGAGGGGTATAGGGGGAGATAAATTAGACTGTAAAATATACCCCACGTGAAAACTGTATTTTCATAACGGCGCTCCATTCTTACTTTATTGGAGATAAATTAACCTCTTCTCTAGTACAAACTACAAACCATCAGTGTCTGCATGTCTTTCTGATATAAAGACTCACCAAATATGTAACAAAAACAATTCGCAGTGATTTTGTTTCCTTTAAAATCATATGGCATATTTTATAAACGTTATTTTTCTTAAATTTGTTGAATTCTTTCAGACGAGTGAAGACTTGGAGAAAGAAGTAGCCAAAGCGAACATGACGATAACGGCAAGGGCTAGTTTCTTGACCGAGCCGAAGACTGCCGTGGGGAACCTCAAGGCTCAAGATGCCCGAATAATCGTCGGCGTATTCTATGTCGGCTTTGCCCGACGAGTCTTCTGCGAGGTAAGCGTATTATCTGAAGAAATCTATCGATCAATCAATGCTTCAAATTTGGCGAGGTATACTGAGGGACAGGCAGGGTGGATTGGGACTATATTACTTTGGCGTACCGTGAGGGCCTCTTGGTAATGGTCACGCTTTCGAGAGGATTGATAACCTTCCTCTAAAAATGTGTAAATTTTTGGTCAAATCCATCTTGGAAAGAGGACTATAGACCTTAATCAATCAATCTAGCTTTCTCGGTTATCACTTTCTGTCCCTCTTGCCCCGCATGATTCTTGAGAAGAGATTAGCCAATAAGATTGTCTTCTGTTTGGGGTGACAAAGAGTCGAGATATATGACATAATTGTCACGTTCTCAAATCCGTTGTTTTTTTTTGTAGTTTTCTCTCTTGTCTGGGGAGACCATAATTGAGAGAAGATTTGTAACTCTTTTCCATACAATTCTAAGTTTGTACAAAGAAACCAAATAAAAAAATGCCCTCTATGAATACTATGTCTAAATGTCTACAAATGGTAAAGAGAGGGTAATTGTACAAAATTGACACATGGGGAATATATCTGTCGGTCCTCATGTGGAAACGTACTATAAGAAATTCGAAGTTAATGCGTGTGCGTTCTTCTAGCTAAGTCTGTCATTACTCCAGTATGTTTGATATCGTTGGTCGATATCGCTCTGAAAGTATTGGCAATATTGAACAAATTATTAACTTCAAACGCCTTCCATATTTTGCAAAACTGTAACGACACCAGAGGACGTACTAGACTGCCCTATAGTGGACTTCTAGCTGGTTGTGCTTCATCTACATATGTTGCCATGGCAATTTTATGTTTCTAAGACAAAAACCTAGAACGTTTGGTAGGATCGTCTTGGACAAAATACCTGTTTGAGGCCTTGACTCTAAGTAAACTGCATAGAAATTTTATTGATTATAAGTACACTAAAAGTCAAGTCATCAACCCGAACACTTTGTTCAAAGTTTTGAAAAGAGTCATCCTCATGTCATGCACAAAGGATATAGATAGACCACAGAAATGCCATCTGCACTTTTCATCTGCTCAAATACCTTCAACTTCCTGAGCTGAAAATCAGCTGCACTTTTGCCATCCTTGCCTACCTGCCAGCGTCCATCAATAAAGTCACCTGTCTTTTCAGCGTATCATAACAAAAGGTACAATATATCCGACGGTCACAAGCGATATGTTTCAATTAAGCTTTTCAAGACCTTAAAAAACAAACTATAAAAAAAAAATACCTCCATCATCAAGCTAGCTATAGGGATGGATAACTCACGCGGCAACTAGCGTGATAGTGCAATTGTTTTTTCACGAGGTCATAACATTACATACTCTCTTGGCAACTGCTCAAAGTGGAGGAGATATATTCCTTTTCAATTAAAAACTTTTCTTCCCCCCATCTCTCTCTCTCATGATCCAACTGATTCGTGGAGGTTTGGAAATGATGATGATGATGATGATTTCAATATTGTTACGGCATGAAGACGGCAAAGCTTAATTATCAAAGGCAGTAGAGAAATATAAAAGTGTGGGGAGTGCGGGGGGGGGGGTTGGTCAACGACCAGTGGGTGATATTTCATCCACCGCTGTAGCAATTTGTCGCTGCGATCAATCTTGGTCAAAAGATAGCGGTACAAACCTTATTTTAGCAATGTGCTCATTAAAATGAGTCTTAGCTGATGGCGTTTGCTGCTCATTATTCGCTTCAGGTAAAGATATGTATGCATCAATAAGAGCTAGCCATGCTTAGTTTCTGTAGGTATTATGTATGACAGATCTCTGTTTGTAGTTGTAGGTATATGTTGATGTAATGTGGGTTTGTGATGTAAAGACCTGTGATGACATATGTAGGTTTATGTGGGTATGTATCCAAAGGTATCTGATGTAAGTATATGTTGATGCAATGTGGGTGTGTAGGTTTGTTTATGTATAGACCTGTGCTGACAGATGTAGGTTTATGTGGGTATGTATCTATAGGTATCTGATGTAAGTATATGTTGATGTAATGTGGGTGTGTAGGTTTGTTTATGTATAGACCTGTGATGACATATGTAGCTTTATGTGGGTATGTATCTATAGGTATCTGATGTAAGTATATGTTGATGTAATGTGGGTGTGTAGGTTTGTTTATGTATAGACCTGTGATGACATATGTAGCTTTATGTGGGTATGTATCTATAGGTATCTGATGTAAGTATATGTTGATGTAATGTGGGTGTGTAGATTTGTGATGTATAGATCTGTGATGACAGATGTACAGTAGGTTTATGTGGGTATGTAGAACAGAATTTGAACCTTTCACCTCTGGGTTACAAGCCCTGAGATCTACCAGCTGAATTATCTAGCCCTTAGTTAGTGGTGATGATCACTATATAGACATTGTTTGCTGGGGAGAGGGGGATGTGGAGGATGGGGACAGTCGTAAGTTAAAGTACCTGGCATGAAAACAGTGTATCCACCAGGGGTAGCACCTCCATGGTTTCATTCGTTACAACCCAGAAAGCGGTGGGGAAGGGACTTTAAGAGGAATTCCGGTTATATGGTATATTCCTATATGAGTTAACGAGCAAAGGAAAACTAGCTATGATTATTAAAAACAATTAGTGGACAAAAGCTAAGAAATTAACAACAGACGTCAGCAAGTAGTAATACCAACACAGAGAATTTGTTGTTGTTGTTGGTGTTCATTAAGTAGTTTTCCCTATAAAGTATACTAATGGAGAGAATGATCATGATGAACTTATCTGACCATGATGTCAACCAGAGCCCGCTTTGGCGCAGTCTAACCTGAAAATATATTTCCAGTCGTGATGTTCTCATGATTGATGCAGGAAACGATGAACAGGCACGTGCCTGTTCGTCACTGTACAGTAATTAATAGTTTCTCGGAAAAATTTTCATTCACCAGCAGTAACGTAATGTTTGGCTTTGTTTGGCTTTTCACCTTGGTTTCTCGTGACTGTGCATCTCATAAGTACAGTGATCATAGGCGTAGGAGGCGGGGGGGCTGCAGCCCCCCAAACAAAATTTTTGGTGAAAATTCGGGCAATATGCTGAGAATTTTTCGGGCACCTACAGAAAGAAGAATAATTTGCAATGTGTTTTTCAATGGTTAAACTGATATTATTATTATCGTTATTATTGTAACGACTTCCCCAATAATTATAACCAATATGGAAGGGTAATAACAGGGAAAATAGAACCAAAATTTTCGTGCGCTTCGCGCGCATTAACATCTTATTGTGCATGTCATATAGGCATTCATCGGTTATCGTCATGAGATGTAATAACCGATGAATGCCTATATGATAGCACATTAAAGCAGCATTTTGCGTCCTTTTCTATGATTTTTCTCAACGGCACTGACTCCACTATGCCATAACGACATACATAACTAGCTTATCTATTTATATCTTACTTCAAATGGTGGCATAAAAGTAGAAAAATTTGCAACTTTCAACTTTGTTTTCTCCAAGATATTTTCTTGGCTAATATCTTAGTTTGCTGTTTTGTGATTGATATATGTAAAAAACTCGATGGACATGTCAAAAAAGTAGAAAACGGCGACCAAACGCAAAATGCTGCTTTAAGATGTTGAACGCGCGCGTAGCGCGCGAAACATTTTGGCTATATTTTTCGGGCAAGTCGTTACAGCCCCCCCAAATCAAATCAGGCTCCTATGCCTATGACAGTGATGTCATTAGGTCGGGGTATTAGGACTATGAACTATACACAAAGTAACCAGTGTGTTGGTTTGGCACCCGATTATCTGATTCGTGACCAAACAGCCAAGCGAGAAGGTACATTCCTTGGAGTTTCGTAATATTCTCCGTATATATTTTTTCTGTATATTTTTTCGTAGCTCTTAAACTATGATAGTCTGACCTAAATATTTAGACAAGTTGTCAGCCTGTAGTATTGGATGACGATGTACTGTAAGTGTTAACAACGTATCCGCACATGCAATGTTTGTCAAACATGGAAACATCTGAATCCGGCACAATTACAATTATTTACATATTTAAGGTTCCAGAAAAGAACCCTTTTGGCTGACAGAGAACTTGTATAAATTACATGAAGTGTTTCATACCAAGGAATGCTGAGGGAGAAACATCATTACACATGCGTGACTGAGTGAGACTCACAAGATCAGCAATAGAAACAAACATGTTCGGCCTCGGGGCATTTCATGCTCCTAGACACTTTAGTGGGTTCAGGACTGACCAGCTATATTCCCTGTTTTTGTTTTAATTAACTTGGCTAATTGCGTAATGAAAGACCTCCCTTTATTTTATCGAATTAATTCACACATTCGATGTAGAAATCTTGTCACCTTTCAAGCGAGGTAATCACATGTCGCTAGTTTTTTTTTTGTTCTTCATTTCTTTATCGTGCTTTCCTCCTCGTCGTAACTTTGCGCATCTGCTGCTATGCGTGACGTTACTCCCGGCAACGGTATCAATAAGAGTTTGATACTGCGGTGGAAAGCGGGGGGGAGGGGTGGGGGGGGGTTAGGAACAAACTTGGTGATAAAAAAAAAGAATAAATCATGTACAAACTGTGATGAATTCATGAAGGTCACATAAACCAATCTGTCACCTTAAATTTGGAGAGCGCCATCAGACATCTATATCAACGGATATTATTACTGACTTAAATAACCGTGATCAATCTACAGATTTTAGCGCTCATCCCTTGGAAGTATGAATATAACCTGACACTTCTTTATGCAGCAATCTAGAGGCCATTGCCATACGGTCATGATATCCTCGGTCAACAGGGGAATATTAATGTAGCGTTCACATCTATGTGCAGCAGCCATGGAGGATTGAATTTTTCAATCGTTTTCTTTCACTTTTTGGTAAAATTAAGGCGAAGAAATGGAGGGAAAGGGCAAGGCCTCTTAAAATTCTTAGTCTTGAAAGCCCTTGAAATTTAAAAGTTTAATCAGGAAAGGCGAGGAAAAAATCCTGATCTGAAGATTTCTTCTCATATATATATTTTCTCAATTTGCCGCTGTTGTCAGGAGCGATGAACTTTGGATGATGATTTGTGAGTCTCCATCATAGAGCTTGATGCAGTTTAGCCTAGGCACTGAGTCTAGACGTACGATCGGGTCATATGCTAGATGGAATCATATATGCTAGATCCAATCATATGCTAGATCGGATCATATGCTAGATCGGATCATGTGCTAGATCTGTAGTGCATTTAAAATGGTCACCAAACCCAACCGTCATGGTTTATTTAAGAGACAGAATACTTTGTGATAAACAACTCCAGAAACAGCTAAGCAAAGCATTTGTTCCATGTTGGGAGATGTATATTCTGTATAAACATCGTGTCTGGGAGATGTAATTTTTTCAAATCTGTGATGTCATAGTGCCACCATGTTCTTTGTTTTATATTTTCAATGTAGAATGACCACAGTGTTGACACTGATGCCAATGCCATCAGTGGGTCATGAATTGTAAACACGGTTCAATATTTTTAAATCATCTTTTTTCATAAAACCATCTCCGTAACAAAATAAACATTCTACCAAACAAATGAAAACTAAATAAAAAATTGAAGTGCAGGTTACCTAGTGATGTCATATTTAGACTTAATTGTTTGTGGAGAAATGTTAAATCTGATATTTCCCCAAAAATGCAATTTAGCTATTTGGGGAATTTGTTCAAGACAGTCCTCTAGATGCACATTGTACAGATAATGACGGTTGGGTCTGTTGTCTCAATCCTATAAGCGAGGGAGCTGTTTAAGAAGTGTAAGCTTGATAAGGTTTAATACTGGTTTAAATCAATTTGTTGTGATAAGTTAAGGCTTATAGGGTTCATGGCTCCTTGCACATCCCCCTCACCACAAGTAATGACACGGATCAGCATACAGTTTGCAAGAGATAGAATGGTTAGGCCTACAAAAGGTAGCCTTTCATGAGGTCCTCATACAGGGTAGGCTACGTAGAATTGTTAGGTGTCATCACCGTTTAGATACACCTTCTTGCAATTCTGAAGAAGAAGAAAAACATAGCTTACTGAGGGAAAGTTAAAAATTTTCTTTCACCTGTCACTAGGACAATTTAATACACACTAACAAAATGGCAGCCCCCTGGCACAACGTTTAAAATTTCATTGCTATATCTCCCTGGAAACAGAGCTATATTTGCCTCAATAGATACAGTATGTGGGCAAGGTGTTCATCAGATGGAATTCTTATCATAATTATCATAAAGCATATAAACTAAAATAAAAACTATGACAGGTGTTTAATTGTCAGCAATATGTGTGCTTGTTCAGAAAATTTATCTAATTCTATACATGCTGTTTTCACAGATATTCAGTTTGCATTAGAAAAATCCATTTTGTATGTTTGTAAGTGCCTCGGTTAATTTGTGAGGAGATTGTACCGGAAATCAACCCGCCATTTAGTAGCTTTCTTGTAAATTTAGTTTTCATCCCAGGTAGAAAGAAGGATCGCTATAGGTACCCCTTTGGGGTTTGCCATTGGTGCATTCAAAGTTTTCCTTCCGGGAAGTCTGATCTCAGCAGTTTCGGATTAAAATAAATTGAAGACTTAATTAAAGGTTAATATATACTTTGGCTCATATATTGCATCTGGCATCTAAGATCTTCTTACACTTAATCTCACTTTAGTGAATAGATTGTTAATATATATAATTATTGATATCACTATATAGATCTTGCTACTTAGTTATTAGCTGTAACATCATCTGTACATCAGTCAGGACAAAAAAAAAAAAAGATAGGTCACTCCCTCGTAGGTCGTGAAACTCCAAAAATCTTTTGTTAACCTCTCCCATCTTCTCCCAGAAAGTGTCAAAACAGCCTCGGGTTAGGTTGAAAATAAAGAAAAAATTCTGTAGCTAGGTTCGGAAATAAGACAGCGAGTATATATAAACTGTTAAGCTTATAGTTTACTTGTTTTCTTGTATTTTTTTCCCTTTTTCTTCTTCTTCTTTTCATCTGTAAGCAGGGTCGCTGGCCTCTCGCTATAAGAGTATGTGCATGTTGTGGAATTTTGTTAAATGGATCAGTTTTTTTGTGGAAAAACAGGTGGGGAAAAGAAAAGAAATATGTGGGTGTTTTTTTTTAAGGTTGAGTAATCTATTCTGACTTCACATTTTGTACCCCCTTTTCTTTCAGTATTAGCTTCTGTTGAGCTGATATTGTCCTTGTAAAGATTTGAATTTAAATACAAAAAAGGTAGATGAAAAGTCTACCTGACAAGAAAATGTCCTAGTTTGATGAATGCGCCACAATAAAAGAGGCCTTTGAATTGACTGACATATCAATTTAGAATGAAGAAAAAATTCCAACTCCGCTTTTAGGAGGCGACAAGTCAACAACATCTGGCCTCGAAAATGGATCACAGATTCCATTAAAAGATTATGAGAAGCACGAGTCAAAAAGTTGCCAATATTTATTGTTATTATTCCTGATCGATACATTAAATTCATGCACTAATTTGATATTCATCATATTTCTGCTTCATTATCATGGCTTTTTTTTTCTCTGTGTATTTCCTTTTCTACATTTGCTATGATTCAGATAATATGAAGAGCAGGCTGAGAAGTTTTTTAGTTGGAAAAAACTTTTCTTTTAAATTTTTTTTTTTTTTTCTAGATGTCTACGTTACAATTATTTCTAGATGTCTACATTAGAAAGGGTTAAGCCTGACAATTATGTTAATTGTAATGCTCCTAAATTAATGTGTTTGCAACATTAAATTCCTTGTTCTCATGTCCTTTAGAACGATTGGCTGCATTGAATGATAGTTGTATTTAGGTCGATGGTGTGAAACGTCCTTCGCCTTTCCAAAACCTGATCTATCATATATATATGTATATATGTATATATATATATATATATATATAGATATATAGATATAGATATATATATATGCCAATCAATTATTTTCTGTATGCGTACAGTCTGTCACTGTATGTGTACCCTGGCCCGATAGCACTTGTAGAATACGCTTCAGAATTCACAATTTCGTCTGACAGCTCAAGTTGCGTCATCGATCTACCGATGATGGAAATTTATGAAAATGTGTGTTAATGTATTTTCCAAAAGGTGTCAGGCAGGCCTAACTAAGTATCTGCTTTAATATTCAACATTCAAAAAGATGGAATGGAGATCATTTGTGTCCATCATCTAGTTCAACCTTTTGGTTCTCAAGTTTTCCCCCTGCAATTCTTCAAATGTGGACAAAATTTGGTCGTCGACCGAGCAATTTGTGCTGTAAACTAAGTTTGAACTCAATTCGAATCTGACTTGCTGATGTTTATCACTTTTAATTTTTAATTTTCGTGGAAGGACCCTTTAATCGTACTCAGCTGTCATTCATCAATAAAAGTGACTGGACTATGTAGTCTATTATACACAAACGAATAGATCAGTTCCTCAGATGCAACACAAAACTCAAAAGGGAAACAAGACTCTTATGGCCTGAAATGATATGTTAACAATACAACTTTCTCATGGCCAAAACTTATTGAAAATCATTCAATTTCTGTTACTTTCATGAAGTTAAAAGAACCTTTTTTTGGTTTGAAAATAGCTATTAGAAGTTATAACACAGTGTCTTAACACTAACATATATAGGTCTACACTGTGAAGAGACCACACTATCATCAGTTTATCCTTCAAGGAGCATTTCCAGAGATTTTGCATATTTTTAAATAAGAATATCTTGAAAACTACATCCTGTAAGCGTATACTAATAAATATCATTGTGATGAGACCTACATGGATCATTTAAAAAGCTTTTCAGCATAAATAATCCATTTTGTTTTTAATATCCATTTTTTTTTCGGTCTTCTTTTTTTTTGGAAAACCGGAATAGCTGCATAGAAACATTACTAGGACTGAATTTTCTTAATTTTTTTCCCTTAGAATATGATATATCAATAATATTACTGCCTAAAGACATCCTATAAGTGTAAACTAATGAATAGTAATGCGATGAGGCCTAGATAGATAATTTATAAAGCTTTTCAATATAAACATCCACTTTTATATATCAAAATTCTTATTTTTAGGGTCTTATGCAAATGTAGTCTGACTGGGAAGGGGGGTAGGGGAGGGAAAGTTCTGTAGGGGGGTTTTGGAAGGGGAGGAGGGTTCATAGTATAGCATGCGGTTAGGATGCCCATCCTACACGTAGCTGTAGGGATCAACAGTTTGATATTATAATTAGCCAGCTTCTTTTAAACAGATTTAGAATTGTTGTATAGTAGTCATATGTGTGGATCATTGTATGAGATTTTTAGTACTTTCATGAGTTAATGCTTTAAAATTGCCAGAGATAATCTCTGCACTTTTGTTGACTTTTTTGTCGCCAAGGAAAACACTAAGTTGTGATATTTGACTGACAATTTAATTGCTATTTAATGTTTTTGCTCGAAAAGGATACTTTAAAGGAGAGTTCCTGATTGTAAATTAATTGACTTTCTCTTAATGATTTGATATCCTACAGTCACAGTGCATTTTTGTGAGGTTTTTATTATTTTGGAATATTTGGTATCGACATGCATCAAAATCACTGCTAACAGCTGCTATAGAAGGTTACACCATTTAAAAGGGAAATTCTGATATTGGACAGCTGTGTTAAACTGATATCAAAGAGAAAATTATTCAACATTGTTAGAGATGCAATTCTGCCATCTTGGTATCTTCTGTTTTAGTTAGAAATATTCAATTTGCTCTGTATATCGATAATTTATTAAAACTATTATAACACACAAAAAAAGACCCCCAAATATCAGTTCCATTGCCCCTGATGCTATACATCATTCATTCTGCTATTGCCAGATCGATAACAAAAATATCACCAAATTTAATTACCCCCCCACTCTCCCTCCCCCACTCCCAAAAAGAAAAAAAAAAAATGCTTACAGTGCAAAATGCTACAAGTGTGAGGATGTAGTTTAGACCTATAAAGATCAGGCACAAGCTTTTTCCGCGAATTCGCAGAATATCCATGATTTCTTTTCTACCTCGAGGACAAAAACTATTATCCTAACACACTGTAGCATACGCAAACTGGTACATATACCGCAATTTTTGCAAAGTTCCATGATATATTTTTACCACAGGCTCATCCCTGAAAGATGCAGAAAAATTCTTTGACAGCAAAATCTGCAACTTCAGCCACCTGAAAGGTTAAAATTAACACTTTGGGTTCTCTTTCCATGTTCTGAGATGTTTGAGATCTTGCCTTACCATCCAGTGGCCCCCAAAATCTAGTTGACCTATTCTTGCCCCAGGGAGTACCCCCGATTTCACCCATGTTTGACCTATTGAAATACACTCCCTGACAGCTACAGTAGGAGTTTGAACCGTAGGAAAAAAGAAACTTAAGATAAATTGACACACTTTGAACTGTGTAAACCGATCCCTCTCCTCCTCACTTCAAGTGATTGTCGTTAGTAGTTTGTACGCTACAGCCATGTTGATAAAATTTCTTTCCCACGGAAGGAATAGTATGTATATTCCATAGCTGAAATTGATTCCTTAGCTGGAAGGTCACACGAACGGCATAAAAGTCTTTAATACAAGTAACAAAAACACAGTAGTATGTAGCTTCAACCCAGATATGATTGAGTTCGCTTTACAATCTTTGCCATTTCATCTTTTTTCGTCTATTGTTAAATGTCCTTTGTAGTGCATATATCATCACTAAATTGTCGTTTGTGGTTAATTTTTTGCCTGATTGACTAGGCTAATATTCGTAAATGTTCTGACTGTGTTCAAAAAGTGTTAATATACAACTTGGTATGTGGTTAACAATGTGGCAGATTTGTAGAGTAATTTGAATAAGGTTGTCACGTAGTCATGGAAAAGCCCTGGAAATTTCCAAGTCAAATTTCTTTCACGGGCCTGGAATAGTCATGAGAGGACATAAAGAGGTCAAAAGTCATGGAAAAACGATGATTTCTCAATACGCTGTTTGTATTGCCTATGATTTAAAGCAAAAGCACACATTTTTTATGAAAGAAGTCATGGAATTACGTTCTCAAGATAGCTTGGGATATTTTCTCTGTGTAGCCGTGCTAAATTTCGATATTGTGTCGATATGGGTAATTACTTTCTGGAGCTTCAAATAATTATTTGTGACATTTTTTATACACAATGAAGCACGCAGCCTCGGTTTACTTTTACCACAAAATACGACCTTTGAGATTTACATAAAGATTGGAATTATGATGTCGTCTTTATCGCCTGTCTGCCGTCGAAAAGGGGAAGGAAACAAAATTCTAGGAAACTTTCGTGACTTTGGTGCCAAAAAAAAATTTGTGAAAAAAGTCCCGTTCGTATAATTAAAAGAGATATGAGTAACGAACATTCGATACTGTGCACAGCATTCCGGAATGTAAAGTTGATTTTGGCTTTTGACGTCGAAATGTGGTATATTTTTCCAATCACGGCCGTGACTGGATCTGTTATCTGCCGCTCAGAGTGTAGTTTGACCTACCGGAATACTCCTCGACGATATCAAGGTTATTACACTGGAAAGAAAAACGATTTTTCGCCCGATTCAAATTTCCTCATTTGCATCACGGCAGCTGTTTGTGACAGTTTAGTTTCCCGTCATTCAAGGTTAAGAGGCAACTTGTTTCTGGAGAAACAATCTTTCTTTTTTTCCTTTAATTCCCCCCCCCCCCCTCTATGAAATAGTTTTTTTCTTCTGCCTTGCCATTTGTTCGTAGCATGGGGGTGACTAGATGTACAAGAATCACCGCCTCAGGATGTGCAAGCCAGCAAAGACACAGATGGCTAATGAGTTCATTAGTTTACTTAGTTTGTTTTTTTATAGTTTTTCTCGTCTAGTGTCTGACCACACGTTCCGACAGAGCTTTTCTTCCTCGTATGAAGATCCAACGATGGCTTGCCATAAGCTGGTAAAATTTGTTTTATGAAGCTGGAGTTTGTTTTCACACGTAATATAAACTAGAAACCATGCACATATGTACCTATATCAGGTTTTGTGTTAAGATTGGTAAATTTGTTTTATGAAACTGGAGTTTTGTTTTATACGTATATAAAAAAAGAAACCATACACATATGTACCTACATCAGGTTTTGTGTTTAGATTGGTAAATTTGTTTTTATGAAACTGGAGTTTGTTTCACACGTATATAAACAAGAAACCATACACATATGTACCTATATCAGGTTTTGTGTTTAGATTGGTAAATTTGTTTTTATGAATCTGGAGTTTGTTTCACACATATATAAAAAAGAACCCATACACATATATACCTACATCAGGTTTTGTGTTTAGATTGGTAAATTTGTTTTTATGAAACTGGAGTTTGTTTCAAACGTATATAAACAAGAAACCATACACATATATACCTATATTAGGTTTTGTGTTTAGATTGGTAAATTTGTTTATGAAACTGGAATTTGTTTTATACGTATATAAAAAAAGAAACCATACACATATGTACCTACATCAGGTTTTGTGTTTAGATTGGTAAATTTGTTTTTATGAAACTGGAGTTTGTTTCACACGTATATAAACAAGAAACCATACACATATGTACCTATATCAGGTTTTGTGTTTAGATTGGTAATTTGTTTTTATGAATCTGGAGTTTGTTTCACACATATATAAAAAAGAACCCATACACATATATACCTACATCAGGTTTTGTGTTTAGATTGGTAAATTTGTTTTTATGAAACTGGAGTTTGTTTCAAACGTATATAAACAAGAAACCATACACATATATACCTATATCAGGATTTGTGTTTGGATTGTTAAATTTGTTTTATGAATCTGGAGTTTGTTTCACACGTATATAAACAAGAAACCATACACATACTGTATGTACCTACATCAGGTTTTGTGTTTAGATTGGTAAATTTGTTTTTATGAAACTGGAGTTTGTTTCACACGTATATAAACAAGAAACCATACACATATATACCTATATCAGGTTTTGTGTTTAGATTGGTAAATTTGTGTTATGAAACTGGAGTTTGTTTCAAACGTATATAAACAAGAAACCATACACATACATACCTATATCAGGTTTTGTGTTCAGATTGACATATATTATTCTCTTTGAGTCACGCAATATTGATGACAAAATATGCTTGAAACTTGTCAAATATTGATCTCTCATATCCATTTCAAAATAATTGTCCCTCGCCACTTCGATATATTTTTCTTCTGATGTAATAAATCCTCCGTCAAATTTGGAGGAAATACTTTTGCAGTGTTGTCATTATAGCTACGGCTAGGAGAGCATAAAAAAAACTGTTCTTTTGGAAATGCTTCCAAAGTTGGTTTGCTGGGGAAAAAAACCTAATTTGTCCCAAATATGTTTAAACAACCATTGAAACTAATCATTTCCCTATATCGGAGCAAAGTTCAGCAATTTTGGAGCAATTTTCAAGACATTCGATGGAGCTGATCAAAGGATGAAAGCAATTTCCCGAAAGCATAATTTCAAATGAATATAATTCATAGTTGTACTGCAATCTAGCTTCTATGACAGAAAACATACAGCAGTAATTCCTTTATGTCTCTAGCACGGTGTCAAACTCACATTGAGCTTTGTGTTAAATTTGTAAGGTAATGTTATGTTATGTTACATTGTGTAAAAATGGATCAGACCCCAACATCTAGCCCCTGCGATGGACAATAGGACAGTGGTTAGATATACCAACCACACATTAAGATAAACGCACAGGGCTTCAAAATTAATTAAGAAAATAGGTCATGCCTGCCCTACTTCAACCCTCCTTCCTTCCCCCTAAAAGCAAGTCTTCTTATATGGCCATTTTACTCTATGAAGACCGGAAAAATGCAACCTAACGGTAAAATTCTAAATGCTGTACACTCTTTCGTTTTGAGCTAATCAAAGCTTATATTCAGTTTGAGGTAAAGTCTTAAGATAAAATTCAGTCTAATCATGCGTCTGGTCTTTGTTAGATAATATTTTATTAAAGAATAATTGTAAGGGGGAAGATCTTCAAGCAGCATGGCAGTCTTTATACATTCGTATAAGCACCATGCAGCTTAACCTTGAGTCAGGTGTACTTTTGTCCTGTTAGGATATGCAGGCTTCATGCTTCAACATCCCTTGAGATGGAAAAGTATTGATTGGACTCGGTTTGGATTACCACGCAGATGTGTTAGTCAAGGAGTTTAAAATTACTTTTTCATTTTGTTAAAGTTTAGAGAAGAAACTGTACACTTATAGGAATAGTTTCTTCAACTTCGTATATGCTTGGAAAAACATCATTCTCTCTGATCAGAACAATATGATGAAAGATGTATCACTGCTCCTTCTGCATTTCATCAAACTGGCATGTGATTGGTGTTGGAGTGTATCTTATAACACTCTTTATAGTTCCTTGTCGCCAGCATAGGGCAGGGTACGTTGGTAGGGTAGGTGCGGTAGGGTAGATGGGGTAGGTAGGATAGGTAGGTGGGGTAGCTGGGGTAGGTAGGTTAGGTGGGTAGGGTAGGGTAGGTTAGGCAGATAGGTGGGTAGGTAGGTTAGGTGGTGGGTGGGTGGTTAGTGTAGGTGGGGTAGCCGAGGTAGGGTAGGTAGGGTGGGTAGGGTACATAAGTGTAAGGGAGGTCAGGTAGATAGGTGGGTTGGGTCGGGTAGGTAGGTAGGTTAGGTGGTGGGTGGAAAGGGTAGGTGGGGTAAGGTAAGTGGGGTAGGCTGGGAGGGGTAGGTAGGTTAGGTGGTGGCTAGGGTAGGGTGGGTAGTTGGGGTAGGTAGGGTGGTTTAGGTAGGGTAGGTAGGTAGGTGGACAGGTAGGTTAGGGGATGGGTAATGTGGGGTAGGAGAGGTAGGTTAGGTAGGTACGTAAGGGTAGGGTGGGTAAGAAGGTTGGTAGGTAGGTTAGGGGGTGGATAGGGTGGGTTAGGAGAGGTAGGTAGGGTAGGTAAGGTTACGTAGGTAGGTTAGGTAGGTAGGCAGGTTAGGTAGATATGTGGGTAGGTAGGTTAGGTGGGGTAGGTAGGTTATGTAGGTAAGTTAGGTAGATTAGGCAGGTAGGTTAGGTGGTGGGTAGGGTGGGTCGTTAGGGTAGGTAAGTGGGTTGGTTGGTGGGTAAGCCTGGTGGTGGGTAAGTAGGGTAGCTGGGTAGATAGGTGGGTTGGTAGGTAGGTTAGGTGGTGGGGGTGGGTAGGTTAGGTGGGGTAGAAGGGTAGGTAGGTAAGGCTAGGTAGGTAAGGCTAGTGTAGGTAGGTAGGTTAGGGGTGGGTAGGGTGGGGTAGGAAAGGTAGGTAGGTAAGGGTAGGTAGGTAGGTAAGGGTAGGTAGGTAGGTAAGGGTAGGTAGGTAGTTTAGGTAGGTAGGTTAGGGGGTGGGTAGGGTGGGGTAGGTAAGGGTAGGTAGATAGGTAGGGTAGGTAGGTAAGGTTAGATAGTTAGGTCGGTAAGGTTAGGTAGGTAGGTTAGGTAAGGTTAGGTAGGTAGGTGAGGGGGTTGGTAGGGTGGGGTAGGTAGGTAGGAAGGTAAGGGTAGGTAAGGTAGGTAGGTAAGGTTAGGTAGGTAGGTAGGTTAGGTAGGTAGGTAAGGTTTGGTAGGTAGGAAGGTAAGTGTAGGTAGGTAGGTAGGGTAGGTAGGTAGGTAGGTAAGGCTAGGTAGGTAGGTTAGTAGGGTAGGTAGGTAAGGTTAGGTAGTTATGTAGGTTAGGGGTGGTTAGGGTGGTAGAGGTAGGTAAGGGTAGGTAGGAAGCGTAGGTAGGTTAGGTAGGTTGGCAGGTTAGGTAGATAGGTGGGTAGGTAGGTTCGGTGTGGTCGGTAGGTTATGTAGTTAAGTTAGGTAGATTAGGCAGGTAGGAGAGGTAGGTAGGTAAGGGTAGGTGGATATGTAGGTAGGTAGGTAATGGTAGGTAGGTAAGGTTAGGTAGGTTAGGTAGGTAAGTAAGGGTAGGTAGGTAGGTTAGGTGGTGGGTAGGGTGGGGAAGGTAGGTAAGGGTAGGTATGTAGGGTAGGTAGGTAAGGTTAGGTAGGAAGGTAAGGTTAGGTAGGTAGGAAGGTTAGGTAGGTAGGTAAGGCTAGGTAGGGTAGGTAGGTAGGCAGGTTAGGTAGATAGGTGGGTAGGTACTATAGGTAGGTTAGGTTGTGAGTGGGCAGGTAGGGTAGGTAGGTGGGATAGGAGGGGTAGGTAGGTTATGTAGGTAGGTTAGGCAGGTAGGTTAGGTGGTGGGTGGGTAGGGTAGGTAAGTTAGGTAGGTAAGGTTAGGTAGGTAGGTTAGGTAGGCAGGAAGGTTAGGTAGATAGGTGGGTTAGGTAGGTAGGTAGGCTAAGTGGTGGGTGGGTAGGGTAGGTAGATGGGGTAGGTAGGTTAGGTAGGTAGGTTAGGTAGTGGGTGTTGTAGGGTAAGGTTGGTAGCTGGGGTAGGTAGGGTGGGTTAGGTAGGATGGGTGGGTAGGTTGGTAGGTAAGGTGGTGGGTGGGTAAGGTTGGTTAGGTAAGGGAAGCTGGGGTGGTAGGTAAGGTGGTGGGTGGGGTAGGGTAGGTAGGTTAGGTAGGGTAGCTGGGGTGGTAGAGTAGGTTAGGTAGGCAGGTAGGTAAGGTAAGGTAGGGTTAGGTAGGTAGGTAGGTTAGTTAAGGTAGATAGGTTAGGTGGTAGGCATGTTAGTTAGATAGGTGGGTAGGTAGGAAGGGTAGGTAAGTTATGTAGGTAGATTAGGTTGTGGGTGTGGTAGGATAGGGTTGATAGTTGGGGTAGATAGGGTGGGTTAGGTACGGTGGGTAGGTTGGTAGGTTAGGGGGTGGATAGGGTGGGGTAGGTAGGTAATGTTAGGTAGGTAGGTTAGGTTATTTAGGTAGGTAGGTTAGGGGGTGGGTGGGGTAGGACAGGAGAGGTAGGTAGATAGGTAGGTTAGGTAGGTAGGTTAGGTGGGTAGGTAGATAGGTGGGTATGTAGGTAGGCTAGGTGGTGGGTGGTGGGTAGAGTAGGTAAGTGGGGTAGGTAGGTTATGTAGGTAGGTAGGTTAGGGAGGTAGGTTAGGTTGTGGGTGTTGCAGGGTATGGTGTGTAACTGGGATAGTTAGGGTGGGTTAGGTAGGGTGGGTTGGTAGGTGGGTAGGTAGGTAGGTAAGGTGGCTGGTGGGTAGGGTAGGTTGTGTAGCTGGGGTGGTAGGGTAGGGTAGGTAGGTTAGGAAGGTAGGTAAGGTTAGGTAGGTAGGTAGATAGGTGAGGTTGTAGGCAGGTTAGTTAGATAGTGGGTAGGTAGGAAGGGTAGGTGATGGGTTGGTAGGGTAGGTAGGAAGGGTAGGTAAGTTATGTAGGAAGGTTAGGTTGTGGGTGTGGTAGGGTAGGGTTGGTAGTTGGGGTAGATAGGGTGGGTTAGGTAGGGTGGGTAGGTAGGTTAGGTTGTGGGTAGGTAGGGTAGGTGGGGTAGATAAGTATGTTAGGTAGGTTAGTTAGGTAGGTAAGGTAGGGTAGGTAGGTATGGCAGGTTAGGTAGATAGGTGGGTAGGTAGGTCAGGTGGTGGGTGGGTAGTGTAGGTGGGGTATGTAGTGTGGGTAGGTTGGGTAGGAAGGTAGGTTAGGCAAGGTAGGTAGATAGGTTAGGTAGGTTAGTTTGGTTAGGTGGCGGGTGGGTAGGCGGGGTAGGGTAGGTGGGGTAGGGTAGGAGGGGTAGGTGGTGGGTGTAGGCAGGGTAGGAAGGCAGGTTAGGTGGTGGGTGGGTGGGTAGGTTAGGGTAAGTAGGTTAGGTGGTGGGTGGGTGGGTAGGGATTAGGTAGGTAGGGTAGGTGGGTGGGATACGGTAGGTGGGGTAGGCATGGTAGGGTAGGTACGTTTTATGAATTCTAATAACTCGACCAAGGTGTATGGTCTTTGAAACTTCATATTAACAAACAGAGCACCCTTTATATTAACATACAGAGCATACAGAGCATATTAACAAACAGAGCAAACAGAGCACCCAGAGCACAAACAGAGCACCACTTTTAATGACCATTTGCCAGTCACAAATGTTAAACACATGATAAACATGTCATTTGAGGCCATAAATCATTAAAAGTCTTATGTTTTCCATGTTGACTTTTGTGTTCATTTTGAAGAAGTGCATGTCTTGCGTTTTATAGACTATATAGTCCAGTCACTTTAACTGATGAACCTCAGCTGTATAAAAGTTTTTTTTTATTATCAAAAATTGGAAGTGCGTATAGATAGTACAACCATTGTTTTAACAGTGTACAACATTTCAAATTAATTTTGTGCTTATAGAATCATTCGTTAATATAAGAAACAACTCGACTGCAGTAATAAATGTCTTTAATGCCAAACTTTCCGTACATTGCAAAGAGGAGGCCAACTGTTAAGAAATGGTTATTGTTTGTATTCATTTATTTAATATATGCAATGCATTACAACTAAACTGAACTCTATGTATTTTACACATGAATTGTATGTTATATCTAAGTATATAGCCTGTCATGGCAAGTCATAAACTTGTTATATTTTACACGCAACAAAAAACAACAAAACAAACGCCATTAAAACAAAAGAAACATTATTATCAAATCAGGTATTCAATGAATGTTTTCTTCAGGGTTCTATTTTTTACTTGAACCGGCTGCAGGCGCTTTCAATCGTTTCCCCGAAATGTCTCATGCTGAGACAAAAAGCTACCAATTTGCTGTTCTTCTTCTTCTTGTGAACTGAAAGAACATAAAGAAACAGGTAATGAAAACGTGATCGCTCCATAGGTTAACACACATGTTGCAAAGTTCAGTGCAGAACAAAATATTTAGCAATGGTAGCTACCAACCTCGAGGGCAAAATCTATAAAAAAAAATATATATATATAAAAAAAGTGTTCTCCCTAATTAGTTATCTGTGAGGCTTAAACAATGAAAGCACTCAGGGATGAAAAGGTGTGGATAAGAGAACTTGCCCTGCAATTTAAAGAAAACTGGTTGACTGAAAATTAATTTGTCTCATCACTGGAATAAGTTCGTAGGACTATGACTGTAACATCACACAGACGATGACAACAGTGTTGTACTCTTTTTTTTTTGGGACAACTTTTTTATTATTTGAGTACACTGACCCTTTAAATATCTGAGGATCATCAATTGCAGTGACTGAATACAAAGCCTATCATAAAGATCATAAGGTCAGTTCCTCAGATGCAACACAAGAACACACTACAAAAAATCGTCATAGAAATATCACCTTGTACCCGTTTTGTGAGCAATTGGTGTTTTTATTTTTAAATAAATATATGGGGAAAATTCTCCATTTTATTAATTTGCATGAATTAGCACTGTTACTGAAGTATAATGTCAATATTTTAACTTGCCTTACAATGATACGCAGAATTCATTCTCAATGGTTCACAACTTTTAACCAGCCAAATAAGTTCATACATGAATTGCCAGAAAGCTGCCGGTATCCTGCTAGATATGCTAGAAAGAGTAAAACCGGTCACTTGCAATAATACCACACCAATGTTACAGCATCATAATCACTGGGAGATATTTAATTGGTTGAATAATTTCAATGTCCCTGAAATTCTAAGAACAATTAAAAAGATTTTTCTAACCATTTTGTAGTATGTTAAACCTTTGAAGATATATTTTGATGAGTTTTTTCAATGTTATATAAAGATTGAGCAAAACTGGTTTTAATATATGTTAGCACCAACAAAATATAATAGCACCTCTTCTTCTACCCTAATAAAGCCTGCCCCCCCCCCCCCGATTTTTTGCTCACAAGGAGATACTATCAGTTTTCCAATTACGTCCTCGGGAAATTCCACTCACGATATTGGATCACAGGTTTTGCTAAAAGAGATTAATATTTCTCCTGGAGATAATGGATGGCCATTTTTGACGGACGCATTAAATATGCAAGATAAATATTTCGACATAAATCTTTGAATATTAATATCAGCTTATATAGTATAGCTAATGCACCCTGACCGGATAAGAGTGTCATTCACCCTTGCATATCCGGCAGAAAAGTGCAAGCACACCATTTTGAATGAGTACTCTAAAAATCATGTGTTGCCATCGGATACAACGACCGTGAGAAAGTTTGCTCAAGATTGATCGAGAAACCTTCTCTACATTTACACATTTTGACTAATGATCTGTGAGATTATTCTTCGAGCCTCAGTTATTTTCTTTCCCTGAATTATCGTTGTCCTTAGCTGCGTAGGAGAATCATATGAAACGTTAATAGATTTCTAGTTTCTCTCGATCTGTTTAGACATGATCAGTCCATTTGATGGTTTTGTGAACCTCACAAATTTATGCACTTTGCTGTCGGGAGGAGGAAGTGAATGCAACTGATTTTGCGAGGGGATTAAAATTTTCTTGAACGGATCTTCACGGCTGCTTATAATCGCCCGAAATATACCAATTTGACACATGTCTATAGTTCCTCTTTCAGATTTGTTTCTTTGTAAGAAACAAATGGACAGACGAACATTCAAAAAGCAATGCTTATGAATCTCCTGCAAAGGTATTAACGTTATTAACCGAAGACAATTAAAGAACTGCAGATGATTAAGCACCTGAATCATACCATATATGTATATTACGACCTCTCTTACCGGTTTCGAACCTCTGGACATACAATCAGCGTCCATAGCCTAGTTGGTTAGGGTGTCCGCATATAAAGCAGGAAGCCCGGGTTCGAATCTCAGTGGAGGCTGGAAGTTTTTTCACTGTTCTGGATTATATCAAACTGACTATAATTTCAATAAATATATATATATATATGTATATATATATATATAAATATATGTATATATATATACATATACATGTATATATATATATATATGAATAAAATCCTCAAAACTTTATTTTGCAGAGGTAATATGAGACCAATAAGTTTCAAATTTTGGGGGTTGGGGGAAGTGGGGAGGGTGGATGTGTACATAAATTGCACTCCGGATATTTACTATATCACTGACTCAATGAACTGTTCAGATCCATAAGAGTGTAATGCATAATTTACCCTATCTAGTTATATAAAATTGAAATGTCATTATTTAGTTTTATTTCATATCTCCCACCAACAAAAAGGAGAAGAGAGAAATACTTGATATTTTTTTTTCCTTTTCATTAGGGAATTAGATTTGATGAGTTTTATTTTCCTCGATGGAATACCGCCATAGATCCAACGTCTTTTTTTTACGGCCGTGTTTATTTCCAATCATCAGTTCACTGGCCTTTTTCTTCATCATTTTATCATTAACCTGATTAGCTGTTTCTAATTAGGATCTCTGATTGCTTTCGCACTCGCATTCTCACCGTAAGTATATCCAAGAACTTGTCACCAACGCCGGCGCGAAGCTTGCGTGCCTAATTTCCATCCTGTGGTTTAATGTTACTATTAAGCATCTCGCGTTCCTTCATTCTAGTCTAAATAGTCTGGAATATGTGACAGAGATAGTCTTAACGATACGATAACAGCTCTCGTGCGTGTTTACAGAGAATCTTCAGAGTGAATCTGATTGGTCTCTGCAAGGCGGATACTTTTGATACGCTTTCGTTTAAAGCCAATTGGAACCTCTTATTACACGGTTAAGTAGGAGTTTAATGGTTTTATTCCCCAGAATTAAGCAGCCCGACTCATCTTTTTCCAAACAACAGAGAATTGAATGAGGAAACTGATATCGAGAAGTGATATTAATTTTTCTTTTTTTAAAGAATGAAAAACAATTAAAACCAGGGCAAGGGAAGGGGAGGATAATTAAACCCCACACTGGCTTCACGGGCCATACTTGCGCTGTTATTACCTGCATTCTCCCCCCTCCCCACTTCACACCAAATGTGGCTCTCAAAATGATGTCTGAATTCCCTCCCCCCCCCCCCACCCACATTCAAACGATGCCACTGAGTGTGCATATCATTCATCTTTAATGTCACAACGTACAACTTAACTCTCAAGATTAGTCCCAGATTATATTACAACCTTGCTGGTCACAACTACACAGAAAAACCGGGTATTGCAGTTGCATCACCCATCATTAGTTGGCCATTTTCACCATGTTGGCTTTTAAATATGCATACATGTAGGTAATCAACGTAACAACATAAGGAAAATAGACATGTAAAAACTTATTTTTTGATCTCTAGATGTTGACTGGATATATCTCGGCAATTTTCTCTATATACTAATAAAGATCACTTTTTTAATAGTACAATACACGAGCCTTGTGTGTTTTCTTTTCCGTTCATTTCCGTTTTCTGTTTTAAACACGAACGTTGTACTTTTCTGCTAAAAAGTAGACTTTTGTCACCTGTGTTTTGCACCCGAAGAATAAAAGTCTTTCCACGCTGGGTAAATGTTCGACTTAATTTGTCGTAAGAGCCCGGAACAATGTTGAAACAGGTGACAGCGCTCGGGGCCGGTCAACTTTGAGAAATGATGGAAATGGTATGGTGGCTCTCACAGATGGATGCTCCCTATTTCTTACACGAGATTGGAGAAACAGTGAGAAAAGATGAGAGTCCAGCTAACTGCGTATAATCCATAAACACGTAATAAAATATCCGCAGCAGGAACAGACTTGCTAGAAAAGTACATTTTGACACCAAATTTTTTCACGAAGTGTCAAAGGAACGAATCACATTTAAATAAAACCTGAAGGCTTTTTTAGCGTCCTTGTTAGAGACAAAATTGACAAGTTGTTTTATAGTAAGGAACTTTTTCCAAAGTTTTATAAAGACTTTGTGATGTAGAATTGCAAGCTGTTAAAATATTGTAGATGTGCAAAAAGAAGAGGTATGTTTAATGTTTTGTGTGAAGAGTATTATCAGAGTATTATTTCAGATATCATTAAAGATTTTGTATAATTTTCTTACTTCATTTTTCATATCTTTTCCTTGTAACAGCACCCCCCCCCCACCCCCTCGCCTCTTTTATGTTATTTTTGTTTCTGTTATATCAGTCGATATTCGTATTACGTCTAATCCAGTTAGGCTAAGAAAAAGCAGTTATCTTGCATCCTGAAGCTCTTGTCATACTTGTCGTAGTCTTGGGGGACTGCTTAGCAGCTAAACCTGAAGTAATCATATATGTAACCGGTATTTACCATATCCTACCCTAGGCCCATCAACATCATCTTTATCAAAGCTGCCTACCCTTTCCCCCTCTGCGTACATCTTATCTCAGTACATATATATTTATATATATATATATATAAATACATACATATATTAATATATATATATATATATATATGGATGGCGTGTCAGCTGCTATGCCTACAGGAAGTTATGCATAATCAAACTGCGTTCACTTTAGGGGGAAAGAACACGTTTTGAAGGTGGCTTTGGGAATATCTTCTGTATAATTTTACCCTGGAATTATTCTAGGCATGTTTGCCAGATAGAAAAAGCAATTTGATATTCAGCACATAAAAAAACAAAAAAAGACAAAAAACAACCACAAGGGAAAATAATGTTTAAGGAATTCAAAAGTATTTTTCATATATTAATGCAGATGTTATGAATTGATGAAATTGAACTTGACAAGATATGAAACCTAGAGGGTTTGCTTGAGTCACATTGCATGGGGACAGTTTCTATTGTAGCTATGGCAACAGGATAGCTGCGTGGGCTACTCTTTTTTTAAAGGTATGGTGCAATGTAAATATAGTCTGTTCTAAATGGTGCATTATTGTTTTAAACTCTGCACTATAAGGTTGCCATGACTATATTCTGAATAGGACGGGCTGAAAAGAGAAAGAACTTTTAATTAAAAAAATTGTACTCCTAAAATACAGAGGTATGTATTATAGTCAGATGCTCTTAGTAAGAGAGCGCAGGAGAGCCACCAACATCACGTCAAGTAGTTTTAAGTTTCCCGAAATGGAAAACTACGGAGCCACTCTCACCGACCTTGCAAAATTGTGAGGGGGACTGTGGAGTGCAAAGTTGGCAATGACTGCAATGCAGATTGCAAAGTCAGTAATGAATATTACGGTTAGATTCGTCCAACAAGGCAACATACAGAAACGTTGTACTCAAAGCCGAAGCCAAAGTGAATTAATCATGTCACACATCCCGAGTCTATGCATGCTTAGTTCTTCAATACCGCCCTCATTAACCTTTCAGGAAGCATTTGATACTGTAGTTTTGATTACTCTGTCTCTCTCTTAATTCTCTGGATATAAACTAACAAACCCAAGAGTGACATCAATATTTTAATGCATTTAGGAGGGTTGTAGTATGTATGCTTAGGTTGGGGGGGGGGAGGGGGGAGGGAGTTGAGACATAACTTTATTGTTAATCATGTATTAATGTTTGCTATTATTATTTATTTATTTTTACAAGAAATTGACGTATATTTAAATCAGTAAATCAATCAGTGTTGATCAAATGTATTTGATAGAGTCTTTTCAAAGTTGCTACAACTCCATTATCGTTCCTTTTGTCTTTAATTTTGTTGCTTTGGCAGGTGTACAATCAAAGTTTCTTTGGACCAAACAGGGTCTGGTTTCTGATAGGTTGGTATCCAGATAACTGGTACGCCGAAAAAGACGACAACATCGACTGTACGCCAGAGCAGCTTAAGGAAGCCTTGGAGGGCCACATAACTACGGAGGGGATGATGTTAAAGCCTGACGATTCACCATCAATATCAGGCATGGTAGGTATAATAACGTTAGTTTCGATTAATCACATTCCAGAGAAAATGTTTTTTGAAATGCATAGTCTGCAATCAGGATATCACAATAAAGCATGAAAAGTTTGTAGCTGAGATATGTGAGCAAGAAATCCATCATTCTATCCGTTGTCTCAAAACAAATTCAAGGCACTATATCAAAAAGGACAAGCTGCAGTAGCTGCAAAATCCCCTGCAGCAAGGCTGCAAAGTTTCTCAAACAGTAGAATGATCTCTGCAGACTGTCAGAGCCTATTATTTAATAATTGCAGAGCACAGCATGGCTGCAGTTGTGCTGCAGCCCCCCATCCCCATCCCCCACCCCAGTATCGGACTTTTCAGACGATGCCTGACAAAGAACGGGCCGAACGGGTACGCAACAGCCTGATGCATTTACGTGCTATAGCCTGATATGTACATGTATCTCATAGTTACCGTAGCGATCAGTTCTACACGAGAAACCCAAAGGCTGGTTCATACAGTAATGCACATTGAATTGTATCTTAATTTGAAGGTCAAAGCGATCTGTGTGTTCAACAATATATTTTCAAGGAATACTTCCAAAAGAGTAATCAATGTTTAAGGCAAACGCTTCTCAGCCCTTACGTAAATTTCTGAGAATCGATTCGTGCTTTGGTGACTGAAAAATTTATGCCTCCGTGCGATCTTGGGGCCCGGATAATTCTACGGGGGGTAGTTTTCTTTTCCAAAACTGTGCTACATGATCTTTGTTTTATTCATGTAGATGTTGTACTTGTAATGATTCCTTTGGGAATGAAATAGAGGAGACTCTCAAGATTTTCATCAAGGAAAAAGGGCCGTAAGAAGGTGGTAATTTCTTGGGAATGATATTTTTAGATAACTATGTTTGCAGGTTCTGTAATACTCAAGTGATTCAGCTACAAGCAGCAAAAAAGAATAAAAAAAACACTGTCCAGTGACACTCTTTCCGTCACTACAGTTAAGTCATTCAAATGTGCGACCACAAATGTCATCTCAAAAAACAATATTTGAAAATGAGATCAAAATATATCTTTAGGGTTTGGTCAGGGCTAAAGGGTTTATCTAAGCTACAAGACTGCAATATCTTTGGTTATATTTTGAAGATCACCTGTTTTAAATTTGTAATATAAAGTTAGTTTCTGTGAACAGAAGAAACCAATATAGTACAATATCTGATCAGTTTGTTTCATAGAGATGGGAAGGTTTGTGAGAGAAGGCAGAAGAATGGTGGCTAGGTTTGGGAGGATAGGGTGACGCGAAATTTAAAGTTAACAGCAAATCAATGCAAATAAAAAAAATCAAATAAAAAAATCAAATCAAATCAAAATCAAAAATAAAATCAAATAAAAATCAAATCAAATAAAATCAAATAAAAAAAATCAAATAAAAAAAAATCAATGCAAATAACAGCAAATCAATGCAATGCAAATAAAAAATAAAATTGCAAATAAAAAAAAAAAATAAAAATTGTTATTTTCGTATCATTTCAGTCATAGTCCTGCATAACATAATTTATTTGTAGTAGTCAGGGATTTCTTCCTGATCATTTGCAAATATAGTCAACCAGATCCAATAAGTATGTTGTTTCTTTGTCAGGGCTGTTAATATGCCCTTCTAACCTGACAAAATCATTTTCTTACTGTAATGAGCAGAATTTGTATCGCAAGGTTGTTGACCTGCAGACGTAGATGCACTTTTTAACTTGTCGCTTGACTGCTATGAGTTTACCACCGGCTATAAAGTTACGTAAATCACAGCCCATAAATTGCTTAAATACCATTCAAGTATTTCAATATTATGTTTCATGATTAGATTAGTTTAAGCGATTACATCTGCACTGCATGCTCGATCAACTCAAATCTATTTTAATAATGTAACTACAAAGATTATTGTAACCATTGCACACTATGTAATTGACCTACAGAAGGCAAGGCAAATTTCCAAGGACTTTTTTATTGTTGGATCTCGGACAGCCGGCTAGATTTTAGTCTTTACTAGTCCAAACAGCAAATTTTGGTTGTAAAAAAATGTAACAAGTAATGAATAATACGTACCCTGTAGATTTGGTGAATATACAACAGGCTTTGAGGCAATGAAACAATCCCTTTTACTAAATTGGGATATTTATCAAAATGCAATCTGAATTTGTTGTAGAAATGTAGTCGTAGATTTTGGTTGTCTCTGATGGCTGGACAACCATTAAAACTTTGCCGTGGTAGGCCTACGTAATGAGTAACATAGTTTGCTGGTAATCTTATTAGGTACTTGCTTACTCACGTTAACAAGACATTGGGACTATTCATCTACAGTAAGCCAGTTTGTTTCAGAATTTGATAAAATCAATAACACCTTGTTTGAAGTTAAGACATCACGGACTGACACAGTACATCCCTTTCTAATAGAAGGCTTTGTAGTTTATACAGTAAAACATTGGGCTTGCTTCAAACAGTTTATGCTTACAATTAAGCCATTAAATAGATTAAAAGTTGATTTTGATCAGTCAGTTGTCACGATGTGCATTTAGAAATACTAAAAACGTGTGTAATTATATACGAGCTATATGGTCGTATGTGTGATGTAAGCATCCCTACACATACTCAACATGTCTTTGTCGTGAACATGGTGCGATTTTGTCAGGAATATTTCTGAAGCAAAGTGTCACATTAAGAGGAATTGGAATGAATTAAGTGCTAGCTGTTAATGCAGTTTTCTGTTAACAGTTGCTAGGGCTTTCAGGAAGATGAAGTATCATAAAGAAAAATAGTTTGTTGAACTGAACCATTGCATGTACTTAATCGTAAGTAACTCCTAAATTTAGCACACTAAGACCGCGCGTATATGTAGACATATTTTTTTATTATTCAATATATGGCAGGGAATTAACAGTTGTTTATCATCCGAGCAACATCAAAGCTTAACAAACGCCTGCATAGCCTGCTATCGATTGACCTGTATAAAGCTGTCCAGTGTGGTGTCTAATTGAACCTGTGTCCAATAAAGCGGGAGAAAACAGGTCACGGAAAAATTGGCTGATTGCAATGGGAGTTAATTTTGAGTTTTGACCTCCAGGGAGAATCTGTTATTAACAGCTTTTTTTCCATTACGGACCCTATGAAATGGTAGATGCTGACAGAGTTCCCATGGATTAAATTTAAAAAAAATCCTTTGGCCTTCTTCTCACAGGTAAAGGTTGTATATTGCATAAAAAAAGGTTCAGTGTCTCTTCGTGCGTAAAATTAAGCCACGGTTATCGATATTGAAGTTAATACATTAGTATCTGCATGATAGTTAGGTCATGGTAACAAGGTGAAGGACAAGCTATTTTTGATTATTGCATTCATAAGTCTAAGCTAACCAAACTGTGGTATGTGGTAAACTAATGTAATTGTGTGTATAGACTAAATATACTCAACGTTGACACTGTGCTCCATCTTCTTAAGAATAGAATAGTATGCATAGTACACACACTTATACAGTATGGCTAACAATTACACAGTCCCCTATCTAAAGGCTAAGTCTTCACAACAGTGACAAAGTGTCCTAGCTTTTAGGGTGCTGATTGCTTTTGGTACACATTATTTTAGCTAACAGCACAGACCCTTTTGATGGGTAGGCTAAGTCTTCACAATAGTGACAAAGTATCCTAGCTTTTTAGGGTGCTGATTGCTTTTGGAACACATTATTTTAGCTAACTGCACAGACCCTTGTCACTGGAAGTGTAGGCTAAATCTTTACAACAGTGACACAGTGTCCTAGCTTTTTAGGGTGCTGATTGCTTTTGGAACACATTATTTTAGCTAACAGCACAGACCCTTTTAACTGGAATGTGTAGGCTAAATCTTTACAACAGTGACACAGTGTCCTAGCTTCTCAGGTAGTTGTGTACTCCCTCCAGTCTTATTGATATTCTTAACCTGTGAACATTATACCTTGATAGATATCGACATTATCCACAGATGGTAAAAAATTAAAAATGGTAGATTTTCTTCAATGCATCAGTCTTTGCCATTGTTGATCACCTGTCTGGCAAATTTTGAGATCTGTTTATTGATTTTCTTAATACACAGCATAAATAAATTGAAAACAAACGTGCAATAGGAAAGAAATGATTGAGTATAGAAGGGATTTGACCCAGGAATGACCATTTCCCATTTTCTTCTTCTTCTTTTATTTTATTTATATTACAACGTACATATTCTTCTTTACATGTCAATTTGTGTTCATTGAACGATAAAACTGTTGTTATACATGCCTGTACTGATTCACCTGAAGAAACCTAAATTATAAGTTTGGTGTAAATTATGGAATAACAAACAAAACATGGTTTTCCAAATGTTCAGTCCAAGATCCACTTTTACTCAAGCATGTCATACCAGATATAAGCTTCCCGCAATACAAAAAACATTACGAAATTCATCAAGACTACATAGGTGATACAAATTTGACAGGACTAGTTCTGATATGCTAGTTTGTTTCACTGTGTTCCCTAAAACGGATTTCATTCAGTTCGTCTGTCATCAGTTGCAATTAACCGATTTTGCTTTCTCTCTCTCTATCTCTTTTTGGGGTCTGCAGACATCCGATAAATTTGAGGAACGGATGGCGAAAATATTTGCCAATCCAGCGCAAACAACTGGCTATCCTGAGTCTCCATTGGCCTATGATGCTGTATGGGCTCTAGCCCTAGCCCTGAACAAGTAAGATTTAATAAAAATGGTCTGAGCACTGCCCTCATTCTCTACGTTTTCCATTTAATGAAGTGTGGGCTCTCTGTGGTCACAACCATCGGACAGTAAAATTAGACTATTACTGTCCCAGGGCAGTGCACATTGCTTTGTATGAACCAATTCAAACATGATTTATAAGTTGGGGCTATTAACTTTATTTTTCAAGACTTGTCTGTCATATTTGGTTGCCATGTTTTTATTGACTAAGGATGGCTGACTTAAAAAGATATTTCATAATTTTATTCAAGGACACATTAAGGATTACTAGACAAATCTTTTGTGTTGCTATGGGGAAGTCTATTTAGTCGAGCATACCTGCTCTTCAGTATATTTCGACTTTGCACAAGATTGCAGGCTTATAAAATATGAATAACATGTCTGTACATGTGAGTCAACTTATAGTATACTTGATAGTAAAGTCAGCTTTCACTGTCTGTAGACATGCTGATAACCCATTGCTTTCTCATCAACTCTAGAAAACAGATCTTAATAAAGAACAAAGATTTTGCTTCATTACACCTGTTTGCATTGATATATTATCATTGTAAATGTAACTCTTGGTATTTATAAACACACAGACACACCCAGGTATGTTTTACCTGAATGTGTTTTACCTGAATGTGTTTTTTTCATTGTTTAAATCCACGTACACTACACCTTAACAATACCACTTTACAATACAATTCTTCTGAGGACATGTGTGATTCTTCTCAAGTAACCTCTGAGGACTTGGAATTCCTTTGTTCATGTCCTCAGAATACAAAAAAAGTCCACATTTACACACACACAAAATTGCCCAAGCCTTCCACCTATCGAATTGTGCTTCGAATTTGATGAGTTTAATTAGTGATCATGTTTCCAGGCAGTGTTGAGATAAACAAACAAACAAATAAACATAAATAACAAAGCATCATGGTACTGTCATGCAGCCTGCATTTTAGCAGTGTACTCCACAAGATCTAGCATAGTGAACACTATACACCTGATAACTCATTTTTTATGCGATTGTGTTTGACCTAATAATCACCATATTCTTGTCTTTTATAGAATACCTAAAACAGCTCATTTCTACAACATCCAAAATATATCTGTATTATATATATATAGGTCATGAAAAGTCTCAATGTTAACTTTTGTTATACATTTTACATGAAAAACTGAACTGAGCTGATTTAAACTGTTAGCTGCAGTATTCATCTAATGAGGATGAATTTCTATGTATACATGTTGATCACTGGATCGATGGATGTTATATTTCACTGAAATAAAAGACACAAACTGAAGTCAAAAAGATTAACACGATAGTAAAAACAGTAGGGTATCTTTTTCTTCCCTTCAGGCTCACTCATATCCCTATCCTTCACCTCCCCCCTCCCATCCCCACCCCCAAAAATGATCTAGCAACAAAAGAAGATGACAAACAGAAGTGATTAAATGTTGTTGGTATATATCTGCCACAGAAGTGCAAGCTAAATAGTTCTCAATGATTTAGGGTGATATTTTGTAGTAGGGTGGAGGTGAAAAACAGGGCTATAAGATCCACCAACAGCTAGCTACATGAGCCTTAAGTGTTGCTATTGACTGAGTATACTATACATTCCTAAGTATGAATACAAAAAATTAAAAAGGGGGATAATATTTGTCTTTTCTGAGAAAAAATTATTATAGTATGCAAAACTGTACCAGATTAGATGTACAGAAATCTCAAGCACTAGAAGCTTGCAAGATTTTGCTAACTATCAGCAATCAAATTGTACATCGAATGGATAATCAACACTTCAATCTTTGATATTTATGTGTTAATTCACTGTTATCGCCAAATTTGCTAGTTTACATACATCTTTGTTCATATTAGCTACTCTCTTACGAAGGAAGTCGCTCTGCATTTTTGATATGGCCAATTTCTTTGTTTGATTTGATGCAATAGAAAGCACTATGTATTGTAACACATGGTAATATCATATATTCAAAACCCTACTTGTCAAGTTCACAGGATTTTGTGTTGATTCTCTGAAAAGCCTCACCCCAGGGTGGCTGGATTTACAGGTTATCTTGTTTCTCTGTGTGACAAAACATTTCGCAGGTGACCGCCAGTGACTCGGTCAAGTTTTCTGACACTTAAATAATCTCCTAGGATAACTGACAGTGGGTAGGTTTACAAGGTATTTATACTCAGTTGCTAAGGAAGGGACTATTGCCTCAAGAAGGAGATTAATTGTACTTATCAGATAAAGCTAGGAGGTGATAGCTAATGTAATTCATCTGTTAGGATGTGTCCTTTCTAGGTAGCTTGAAGCTAAGATCATGATTCAGACACAAAGCCCCTTCTCTCTATCTATAATAAAAAACCATGCATCGATTGGAGGAGCTGACAAATCTTTTTCAATTAAGGCTTTTCTTTGGTTAACTGTCACTGTTCAAGCAACGGACCATCCATGATTCAGAGAAACGTAAGGTCAAATCTTAGCTTGGTGCTGAAATAGAGAAATTTTGTAGATAGGATATGTATCTCAAGAGCAAAGCTTTTATGTGGTTGGTTTTATGTTAACAAACATGGATCTCTTGTTACATGTTGTCAGCATGCTTATCTTGAAGTGTAGGCTTTTACTAAGTGTAACGTTCCATTCTTGAATAGAAAACTATGATTTATCATAAAAGCCTATCCTTGGAGTTTATAGCAATATGTCTGCTTATCATAAAATGAAGAAATATGGTTGATTTAGTGGGAGTTATTAGTTTACATATCTTCTTCTTTTTATATTTTACAAGATGTGTTTAGTTATTGCTATATGGTGGTTAATAGTGCTCATTTTGTTAATCATATTTAAATTGATTTATTTCTGTATGATGGCTTTCAAAGAAGATGAAGAGGACCACAGGTCTGACAAGAGGGGTAGGAGAGGTGGTGGCAGTGGGGTACAACAGTGCGGCCCTGAGAAAATAAGGGGGTATAGGGAATGGGGAAATATTGGATAAACAATTAATTGCCATTTACAAAATATGCCCTTAAGGAGACATGAAAACTTCAAGAAGTGGCCTCTGGGTGGCATAATTGTCCCCAGGGGCACAACCAGGCTCTCAATGCCCCCGCATAGTTTGTTATTATCCTAAGGGAATCCAAAGAGGTACAAGCAAGCACAATCAATTGTTAATATCTGACTCTGTCCTACTTCAACTGAAAGTAATAATACTAAAACCCATCGGTGCACAATATTTAGGTGTTGTTATATATATCACTAAGTTGTGCCAACGAGAAGAGAAGGCCAGAGTAGAAATTACAACTAAACATATTCTAAAAAATATAAACATAGGTTGGTTTATTAGGATATCAAGTTGAGTTTTCTATATGAAGTTTCATCCATATGTTTGTAGCTACAATGGTATATACTATTACAAATGAAGGGAAAAAATTTATTGAAATAGTACACCTTGTTTTTTTATCCATCATTGTAGGGCTCTATCAGTGGAAAGGAATTTCATGAAATTTAAAAGCAAAAACAAATTCACTGATGAATCACACATGATTTACAAATTTTCATATCCTACTCAATGGTTGCTAAGGGGTCTTTTTTCACCGGATATTTGCATGGCATATTAATACTCATCGTGTAATGAGGTCAACAGCATTGTTCTTTATTACCGTATTGTCTTCAGTTAATTTCTTATATCCTTATACTTCCAGGCCTAGAATTTAATGAGTTTAGCCACTTGGTAAAAGGTACAAGTGCTTAAAAAATTTACTAGCTAAGTTAAAATTCCCATTGGCATTTTGCTGAATTACATTACACACATGAATTACATTACACACATGCTTGATTATGCATGAAGAAGCCAAACAGAATTTGCTGATGATATACAGCAGCCTAATATAGGAATACAGGGCTGTTTTAGGCAGCCTACATATAGATCATGCCCATTGTATAATTGACTGTTGTACCCAACATATACCATGTTTTATGTTCTACTGGGAGAAACATGCAAGTGTTGTTTCATTTTACTTGCAAACTGCAGAATCCACTGTCATTATTTAGCCAGTAAATAGTCTGAATTTCGGGCCCCATTTCCACGATATTTTTACATGACACACAAGAAAATATCACACGTCTTTTTTGTGATGAGAAACCACTTGATCAGTTTCTCATTTTCACATTTTCTTCTCCTTTTTCTATCTCTTCCTGAAGTACTATGAACAATTTAGCTCCACGGAACCTCAGCTTAGAGGATTATAATTACAACAACCAAGAAATTGCTGACGATATTTACATGTCTCTCAACTCATCAAATTTTGAGGGTCTCTCAGTAAGTGGAAAAGTTATTATTATTATTGTTTTTCTTCCCGTCTGCTTTGGTATCCCATTAAGTTTTTGTAACTATATGCATACTCCTATGTTCATATTGTAAACTATGTTAGTTTCTTGTTGTCAAGGGTATGGATAGGATGGAAGCCTATCAGTATACTATACATTTAACTACTATGTACCAGCATGAAGAACTACTGTACAGCATTTCTTGTGTTAGTAAAACAGATTAAATTAAAAACTGTGGTTCCCACACGGTCTGGAAAAGTCAGGAAAAAGTATGGCAAAGGAAAAAACCCATTTTGTAGGTCATTTAAGTTTCAAATTTTGAAGCTTATAGTCTGGAAAAGGAAGAATCAGGGCAAATCCTTGTGTGAATTTACACTTTTTGTATGATTTAACTTAATACACAAGCAAGGGGTTTGAGAAAAGGGAGAAAAAAGTTAATAATATAAATCCAACTTTGGTGAAAAGAATTGGCTACATCATGTTATATTTGAGGTCCTTGTCTCTTTAAATGTCCACCTCACCAACAATTAACAACATTAGCTACATCATTAGTATATGAAGGCATCATCGTAAACCATGCACACAGCTTGTTTGGAAGAAAGTCTGGGATTTCATTTCCCTCAAAAGTGTGGGAACCATATGTGTTACACACAGAGCCTACATGTAGTTTAATATGTGTAAGCAGAGCTAACTCCCAACCAGGAACGTAGAAACTTAGAACTGGATTTGAACCATGGCTATACAGCAGACAGACTACATGGCCAGCCTAATGATGAGTTGATAAGCCTATACTCATGACTGCAGGAATTCTCCTAGCGCCCAATGCTGTAGGAACTGTGACATATGGCTTGTACTGTGATACCATTCAGAAGGTTTGATCAAGCACATAATTTATCTAATTCATAGGATAAATCTAAATGAATGCAAAACCTTTTGAACCCACACTGATCTCCATGGGGGCAACATACTGTATGTCACACACACCTGGCTTGGTGGGTGGGATTAGATATATGCTATACAGCAGATGCTATCCATAGTGTAACCATGCATTTTACAATCTTAACAAAAAATAAACTTGAAAATATCCTTTTTTCTTGTCTAGGGCACTGTTGCATTTTCCAGCACTGGTGACAGATTGGCCTGGACACAAATTGAACAAATGAGAAGTAAGTAAAATGTTTTACAAATGACAGCTAACTTTAGATTAGCTGATCCTACTGCTTTGTCCCTTGTCCCTGCGGAAACGGACACAACTCGGAATTTTGTTTATATCTCCCCCCCCCCTCCCCCACGCATCATCTTAGTGTACAGCAAACACTCCATCGAGTGGCACATTTTACTTGTTGGGGGGCTTGTTTTTCCATGCAATCAAATTTCTAGCCAAAATCAAAACTGACACTATTCTGTTTATCATTTTTAATGCATCCAAAAATCGTATAGCTGGAAATGATTGGACAGATATTGTTCAGCTCAATCGAGTCATGATCATCTGGAAGGCTTAGCTACAAATGGAAGTTGACAAGCCTCTGTCCTTGAAAGTTAATGATGTATCTGGTGAAATAAATTGCATCGGAGCTGTGAAAAAATTAAAACTATAATGAAAATATTCTCCGTGGTGAATAATTGGTTGGCAGAACCAAACAGTATGGCAACCCATGAAAAGGTTTTTTTTTTTCACATTCTTGTGAATCTTACCTGTGGAATGATACCGTGGTTAATCGGATGTCTGGTAAAAAATTTGGAGGACCATTTCAGATGGGAAAAATGTGGATTTCACCTACATGGAAACCCATCTTACATAAGCCAGCCAGGTTTTGAAGGAACAACCTCACATATGCTAGGTATATATGTGCTTCTAAATGCTACAGACTTTATCCACTAGCCTACCATAGCCCAAGCTGGATAACTTACAGCTCTGTACCAATCTTCCATAGGAAAGACTAACAGAAAACTGTACTTTGGCTATGTCCACTGGTTCTCTCTTTATCCTCTGGCTAGCTGTATAGCTATGGCTGTCGATCTCCCAGCTGTATAGTCATATACAAAAAATAGGCAGCCTAGCTTTCTATATTCTTTACACCTAGGCATCTGATGGTTCTGTACTGTTTTAAAGATACAGTAGATTTCAGACTGTTTGAAAGTGTGTCTTTTATTACCAAAGTTCATTTCACCTCATGCAAAATGTAAAAGTCGTTTACGCCACAGGTTTTTGATATAGCATTAGTCGAGATAGGCAGATAACTGCACCTAGGAGAGTTGATCGAGTACTTACGTGAATCATGACTAAAGTTATTACAGAGAACATGGATGGAGGGATGACAGCCTGCGTGGGATGTCTTTCATAAGCTATCAATGAAGAGTAGTTTCATGTGAGCCGTTAGTAATATCTAAAAGTGCACAAAGGAACTAAAAGGAAGGGAGATAGTGACACGGAAAAGTGGTTGCGGATAGAGAATATATGTGTATGGTAATTCTGTATCTTATTCACATGATATGACTAGGAACAGTATATAGCCCGTGCATGGGACATAAAATATCAAGTAGGGCGAATTAATGTCTACGTTGGTATGTGAGCTACATGTAGGCTACTGGCATAGGTCTTGAACCAGCTCACTTGAAATATTCAAAATTCAGATTTTAATCTCTCGTGTAAAATTTAGGAAAGCATTTAAGACGAGAAGTTAGAACAAAATTCACTTATAAGCTACGATGTAACAAGGAGACAAATAAAAATTCAAAAGAAATTTGATAGTGACTGATGCCCAGAAATGTTTATGATATTCAACGATGGCTTTATAATTATGTATCAAAGATCCACTTCTGTGATGGCCTTGCATAATCCTATTGCTACAACTGCATGCTTAAATATATATTTGAAACCTTGACCTATGACCTCACCAAAAAGGTCACACATTTTTTTCATCTTTACAATGAAACCTTTAAGCTATAAAACAACAGCAGCACCATTCTGTCTGAGCCTGATAATTAACTTGAAAACTTTTAAGTTTTAATTCTTATCAAACTTTTGTCAGAAAACAACATATTCCGACGCACTGCTTTGTAAAGAGATCTGAAACGTCAAACATTGTAAATCATTCGGGCAATTGCCTTACACCTCAGCACTTTTTGGTTCTGATGGGGTGTAATTATACAGGGTTTTTAGCTTGACCTCAACTACATGCACTACACATTTCAGGGCCTAACACAGAGAATTATAGCCTAAGTTCCACCAGTAAGATGTACCTAGACTACCGGCGAGGCAAGTTTAAATGGAATCTCCTGCCAGTGTTTTAAACCTGTATTTCATTTACGTTAAATAGAATGTGGATTAAAGTTTACTATAGAAGTCACAGAAGTCAAACCCCAAGAGTTGATTCGATCTTTCTCAAGGACGAATGTGTTAATGAAGTCAACAAACGGAAAAACTCAATTACTGGCAAAGGTGAAAGCATCCAAACACACCTTTTTCATGACAAAATAGTCTTTCACCACTTTCTCTGTGGCTGTTGCGGTAAAAGTTTCCAAATTTAATCGCTGCATATATATGTACCGCTTTCTACCACTCCATTCAAATTTGCAAACAAACAGCTCGATCAGCAGCCTGACGTGAAATAAATTACATTTTCATTTTAATTTGCTCATAATTGGAATTCATACTCGTGTAGCCCGGAGGGTGTGCGTGGCATTTGGAAGAATTTGTCTTTCTCCGTCCTGTGTTTGCTGGATTCCAAACTATGGTTCTGGATGTAGGGTTTTGACTGTGCTTTCTGGTATCAATAAAAATTAGCACATTTTTTTCCCCCTTCATATTAGTGAGATGAGATTGTTATTTTGAAGTTTTTGAAATTACCAGAGACATGTCTTCCAGCTTAACTATGAAAGTCTTAATTTTTTAGCCAGCTTAATATTGTCACTCTTGGAATATTAAAATGGAAATGATTTTTGTATTATTGTTTATCATCTGATATAGTGTTTTATTAGTAAAGGGACAATCAGCATTTCAGAACAGTTGTCATATTTTGCACAGGATTTTCAGTGTTGATTCCAGGACTGGGTTTGAATAGAAATACAGTATAACTGGTGTTACTGAATAGTAAAAGATAATAAGTAATTATATTAGTGTAAAAATTAATTTAATACAGTGATATTAAATATATTAATATTAACAACGTGCAACAGATGCACAAAGCAGAAGATGAATTAAGAGGTGGATGAAGGCACAGAGCCTGAGAGAGATTGAATTAATAATTAAAGTGCATCATTGATATGAAAGCTATTAACTCCATAGTCTATAATTGCAAAGATTGGTTTTCATGTTAGAAAGTCGGTGGTGGGGTGGAGGGGTGGTAAAAAATGTGATTTCAGGAAATCTCAGTCAATGGAAATGTTTTTTAAAACAGTTTCCCATGTTTCGCTGATAATATTCATAAAATTTTATATTTTCTTAGTCTCTGTGAATGCCCAAAATGGACTTCTCACCTGTTCTGTGCACGTTTCACACCTACTTATTTCTTTAGTGAGCATTCTTTCGAGGGAGTTCGATCCAACATGTGCTTTTCCTAAAGACGTTTGATCGATGATTGTTGATATTTTATGACCTTTACCCCCATAATTTGATTTAATTTGATTCAAATTTATTTCCTCAAATGTACATAAAGGCCTGGTACACAAAGTTACAATTACAAGATACATTTGATGAATACTAGAAACAAAAGAAAGGTTGTTTATCAAGCTAATTGACCACAAGAACAACAAAATGCAAGGAGACAATAGAAATGTAAACAAAATTCACAGGAATATTGGAATTGAAAGGAATATATATAAACAAGATTAGATTCAAGAATATTTGCGGAGGCTCCTGAGAGTACTAGCTTGCTATTAAAGGAATACGATATGGGAGATTATGCCACATATAATAGCAATTGTTGTCCAGTAAAACAATTAATGTCAAAATTCTCGCCGTTGGTAAGGCCTGCATTTTGTACCGGGAGACTTCAGCACACGACAGTACATGACTGATCACAACCCCACACAACTTGACTGTCATTACGGGCAAAATTGTGAAAATTAAGAATACTAATGATTGTGAATTTGCCTGTTTTAAGTCACATATTAAGCTTCGATCAGTCTGGAAAACTGAACATGAAGTAGAATTATCCTGACTGACAGCCGTGCGGTGTGCAGGGCTTTGATCACCATGGAAACTGTACAGTTTTAACCAATGATTTATGACGACCAATCACAGGGTTCATAAATTTCCATCTGACCTGAACAAGCTCCGTTCATTAACAGCAAACAGTCATTGTGTTCGCCGATCAGTCGGTCAGTATGCGGGGGTCAGTCTTAGGACTAATTAATCTTCACAATTAAAAATTTTCCACTCCATGACGGTTGATTCGTGTCGGAGTCAGTCGTACATTGTGGAACGTACTTTACTTTGCTAGCTAACCTGTCTATAGTGTTATTCGTTATTTACGAGAAAGTGGATCTTTGAAAAATATTTCCCGTTCTCAATTATAGATGAAAGTAGGGATGCACCGGATATCCGGTCCGGCCGGACTATCCGGCCGGATAGTGAGCAATTATCCGGTTCCGGTTCCGGCCGGATATTTTTCAAAATCCGGCCGGATCTTCTTCAAAATCTGGCCGGATCTTTTTCAAAATCTGGCCTGAATTATTCCTTAAAAAGGTGTTGATATTAACTTAAATCAATGTAAACTATTTCCAAAAATTAATAAAAACATTCAAAGTAAGGAAAAATTAGGTTTAACGTGTTTAATTTAATTTTCTCAATGGTCTGGCGGTTTGCGTATACCTCACCTAAGATTTGCTCCTTGTTTCATACTTCTACTTCTTATTAATGATTTTCTTTTGTGAAATGAAAAAATCCGGTTCCGGCCGGATTTTATCCGGCCGGATTTCATGTACTATCCGGCAAAATCCGGTTCCGGCCGGATCCAAAAATTTGGATCCGGTGCATCCCTAGATGAAAGGTCCTTACCGATGTGGTGTTCTTATATAATAAATATTGATTTTATTTAAAAACAATTGTCATTCCCAGATGGCACCTATCACAAGATTGGTTATTACTCAGATGCTACTGACAACCTGACCATGGTGAACACAACAGAGGAAATATGGCCAAGTAAGACCTGATGACATCTTAAATGCAGACGTTTTTTTTGCTTTTCTTGTCATCATTTATGTGTTTTATCCTGGAACAAAAAAAAGATTCAATATTGAAACAAAAAGGAAATAAAGATTCAATCTCTGACCTTTCATACTGCCAATTCCAATATGATTATTATGATTATAACTATGATTATTACTATTACTATTATTGGGATTATTATTTATTATTTTTATTATTATTTTTATTATTTTTATTTTTTATTTTTATTATTATTTTATTATAATTGAAAGAGAATTAACAGGATTCTATATTGAACTATCACATCCCCCAATGCGTTGTGAGTACTTTGAGCAAATTTTGTTGACCTATCGGTGTGGGTATAAAGAAATGAACACTATAGGTCTCTGTGCACTATTTTTGTCGTTGTACTGTCTCATTACCCAGAAATCACCGTTCGCTCCAAGACTTCTCAAATCTCTTTTACAGAAATTTATTATATGTTAAAAGAGAATTAACAGGGTTCTGTATTGGATTCTCACATCGCCTCAATGCATTGTCAGTACTGCGAGCAAAGTTTGTCAACGTGGGTATAAACAAACGAACGCTATAGGGTCTCTGTGCACTATTTCTGTTGTCGTACCGCCTCATTACCCAGAAATCACTGTTCGCTCCGAGACTTCTCAAATCTCCGCGCTTGATTCAGCAAAGCAATTCTTCCACCGTGATGGAAAAGTGCATCCAATTTGTCAAAGCAATGTTCCTTTCATGGCACATTGATTATTTGTACTTTACACGAAATAGCTGGTGGAACGTAAACAAAATTTACACCCCCTTTCCATCTTTTCTTGTTCTTCAATATTCCATTTTTAGAATACCTCTGTTCTGATTTAGAACAACCTCTTACTGCTATAGCCAATATTGTGAGAACTACTATGAATTAATTTGACATCTAGAATTTGTGGGGGGGGGCGGGTGGGGGAAGGGGAATGCTTGGCATCGAAGCATGCATGTTCACTTTTGTGGAATCACTATCGATGGGTTATTTAACCCTTAATTTTTGCATGAACGAGGAATGGGGATATATCGAGGAAAATGATCTCTGGGGGTTACTGATGTGAGAAATTACTTTGTAAAATATGCAGGAATAAAAAAATGCAAAAAAAACCCGAAAACTAAAAATTTGTCAAACTGCACATTTGTGACCTCAGTTTAAAAGGTAAGCAATTAATTTGGAAGTTCAATATAAATTTTATTCTTTGTGAACAATAACAACTTAAATTATTTCTTTGCCTTCGTCTAAACATTCTGCCAAGTTGCAGACATCTCACGGATGCTATATTTCGATTTAGTATCAATCATCCAAATAGATGCTATACTTTAGCACAACTGAACTCAGCGTGATCGGGAGTTACAAGAACTTCAACCATTAGTACAGCTATTAGAGGAACAATACCACTGGTTTCAGCTTGACTGGGCTCCACATAATAATAAATAATAATAATATGTTAATTCTATATTACTGGAAGTCAATGAATGAAGTGCGAGTGATCGGGCGACAAACGTTTTCTTGCGGATAGTCATTGGTTGATGTCATTCTATTTATAAAACCAACCCAGCCGTCTTCAGACCATTTTTGATGAGTTTTGAAATCTCTTCTGAGGATTTTAATGAAAAGTGAAAATCTGCATGACTGTCTAATTAAGCTGCATGTGTAAAAAAGAAGGTCTATATAAACCTAGGCTGTGTGATGTGGCTGCATGGTACATTAGGAATTAACAGTATATACTGAAGACAAGTGTAATTAGAAGTGTTATTAACATGGCTCTGAAGTGTATCCTATCAGATCAAAGTGGGTGTTTTTTGCCAAGCACCACATTTACAAGCATTTCAAGAGAAAATCTAAGCATGAATCATTCACTTGAGACATGATTTTTCAAGTTATCCAAACTGCAATGAAGCAATGCTTTTTATAAAAAATTATGAAAGCATGGGGCTAAATGTGCTATAACCATGGTAACACTTTACATTTTAACCAACTTTTTTAACTCTGATGATAATCTCTTTGCAGATGGTATACCAAAGGACGGTGTGGACGAGAGGATTGAGTGGAAGTACATTTCAAAGAGCTGGTATATCCCAGCATGCCTCTTGGCATCACTGACCATCATAGCTGCCATCTGTTGTATCATATTTAACTTCCTTTATCAACACACCAGGTATGCAACATTGTTATAAAACATTTAGATTCTTAGACAAGTGCCAAGCTCGTCCATGCGTGTGCATGTCGTAGGTTTTAAAAAGGTGTGTCTGTGCAGATACACATATCTTGGAACTGCCGATGGCTCCACAAGCTTGTCCATGTGTGTCCATATCATGGGTCCGCAAGCACGTCCATGTGTGTGCATGTCATGGGTCCACAGGAACGTGTGTGCATGTCATGGGTCCGCAGGCACATGTGTGTGCATGTCATGGGTCCGCAAGCACGTCCATGTGAGTGCACATCATGGGTACGCCAGCACGTCCATGTTAAGTTGCTTGAAATATTTGTAAAGGATCGAGTTCTTTTCCCCGAGTGTTGTGAATGCGTGGAATGACTTGCCTCTGTCCTCTTTCAGAGTGTTATATTAATTAAGTGGCTTGAGGAATTTTTTAGATGGTTAATTTAAGAATTGCAGCAGGATTTTGATTTTTCTGTGTGTTTAGTGTTTCTTTCCTAGGGTCCTTGATGGGGCCTTAATTTTAGTCCCGCCCCGATCCTCTTCAATACATCTATGTATAAAATTCTCCTTATTGTTTATAAATCACTTAAAGGACATGGTCCAATGTATATTTCTGACTTATTACATATTTATGTCCCCTCTCGTAATCTAAGATCCAGCTCTCAATTTTTATTATCTGAAATTAAGTCCAAACATTCTTGGGGGGGGGGGGGTAGGTCATTTATTGTTTCTGCCCCTCGCTTATGGAACCAACTCCCCTTAAAAATCAGACAAGCATCTACTCTCTCTTACTTTAAGAAGAGCATCAAATCCCATTTAATGACAAAAGCTTTTATATAATCTTGAACCATTAAGTTTTTCTTCTGTCATTGTTTTGTATTATTCTGTATTATTTGTATCATTTCTCATTGTCAATTGCGCCTTGAACATTCTTTGAGTGGTGTGTGCGCATTATAAGTCGTATTATTATGATTATTTATTATCTAAACATGTCATCTCAATTCTCTTCTGTTCTCAAATGCAGCTATATCAAATGCTCACAGTGTCACATCAACAGTATCACAGCATTGGGGTGTGTCATCTCCTTAATGTGTGTTTTTCTTCTGGGTCTGGATGGCCAGTATGTCTCTAATACAGTCTTTCCTAAGACATGTCATGTGAGTGAAATCTTTTCTTTTCAGGGAAAAAATTGAGAATTTTCTGAGTTACATCTGAAGGCTATTTAAAACCGTTTTGTGAAACCTATTTGTTATTTTATCATATTAGTTGTAATGCTTTCCACACACTTTTCTTCTTGTTGTGATTCAGTCTCTAAAATTCTGTACGGTTGTAGAGCTCACAGAAATAGGTTAGGATACAAATATTCCGTCGTGGAATGGTCTAAACTGGTGGGCACGATAGTAATCTCGCCCACCACAATGAGATTTTGTACCCAATCCAGCACCCTCATCACTGTTACTCGCACCGTGGCACAGAAAACATTGTTCCAGTATATTAAAGGTTTAGCAAGCTGCATCATTAGGGTTTTGAAAAACTTCATGTCCACCACAGAAAATGTTGACAGAGGGCAGTATGCTTGGATATGGGTCATAATTGTGTCCACCTGTGATAAACTTTCTGCAGGTTCAGTTTAGCTTCACGGGTATTGGAGTGCTGTCTATCAAATTTAACAACACTAGATGTAAACCACGACAGAGAAGTTATGATATTATTTAACCAACAACAGAAGCCATTTCATTTCACTCATCTAGCAGTGACAAAAGACGCTTAGTCACTCTAATACCCAGCAGCCAAACCTGCAACACTTTGAGAGCCATAGTACTTCTGCCTCATCGGTTGGTCATACCTTTATAAAATCAAATTCAAGAGGGGAAAAAAATGCCTCAAGTAAACATGTGTGACCATGGAAGTACTACATCGGTTGCATTCGCAGTTCGCTTGAAGAATGTGTTGATATCTTTGCTAAGATATGCCATGCAGTTTTCACTTCAAATGTGAGAAATATAAGAAATACCACAGTGTATTATATCTACCTTTGGTTAGCATGCATATCTGTTTATATCTTCTTCTTCTTCTTATAGTTTAAAAGAACGATTCAAGTTATATTTGCATTTCTCAGGAGATTGAGTTGTTTTACTTTTCTTGATTTATTTTATTCTGCAGGCTATCTCATGGCTGTTGAGCATCGGTTTTTCTCTTGGTTACGGGTCAATGTTTTCCAAGATTGTGATGATGCACTCCTTAGTTACGCAAGAGAAAACTGACGAGGACGGGAAGCGAAAAAGGAAAAAAGTCAGCATGCAGGTGAGGCCCTATGATGACTCATGTCCCTGAGAAATCAAAAGAAAACACAGATTAATAGTTGCCATGGTGATCATATGAATGTTAGTCATACGGGCATATTCCCGGATGATTTCATTATCAAAGACTCGTCACAATTTCAGAAGACTGCTGTGCGTTTTCTTGATTACCTTGATTTACTCAGTAAAATCAAACAACAGTCATTATTCATAACTGCAGTAGATCAAGCTGTGATGTGATCCCGGGGCTACCATACATCGTGATTAATTGTGGTTAACCATCCCACTTTGGCTGGGAAATGATATTGCTTGGCCGCAAAACCATTGTTCCAGATTTCTAAAGGTCTTTGTGAAGTGCAAAAATATCACTGTCTTTTTATGATATGCAAACTAAAACTTTGACTTCAGAAGTGGGGGGTGGGGTGTTGGGGATGTAATTTGATATTTAATCATGTTTGACTATAAACCATACTAAATTAACCACTCTTTTGCCTACAAAAATTTTCCATAAAATAAAAAAAAAATTGGGAAATTTTATGCTAAACTGAACTGATGTATAAAGCTGTATTAAAATATGCCAACGTGAAAGCTCATTGTGTGAGTCTTTGAGAAAGAAAGACTCCATTCTGCATCTTTTGACATGAGTTTGTAGTCACTGACCAATAAATCTTGATGATAATATATATTGATGATATATATTGATGATGATTGATGATGATATGATTGATGATATGATGATGATATGATTGATGATGACCATTTATTGATGATGATATTGATGATATATATTGATATATAACAATAAATATTGATGATGTCCCTCATTGGGTTTTTATCAGTTTTAATTTCTCTCTCTCTCCATTCCACCAAAGAATGTTAAGACCTGGAGGATGTACATCACTATTATAATTATTCTAGTCGTCAACTTGGTGTTGCAGTTAATCTGGCAGATCATGGCTCCCATGACCAGAAAGGTTGATACTTTCTTCAGCGTTACCGTAAAAGATGTCCGAATAATTCCTCAACTAGAACATTGCGAAGCTGATAATTTGGCAGTGTTCTTAGGTAAGAGTTTTGTTACCACAGCAACGGTCCTTGGTAACACTTGGTAACACTCCTCATAAGTTAACAGGCTATAATGTTTTATGAAATACTAACCAATTCCAAGGTTTTTCATCTAAGGATATACAGAAAAAGGTTTTGTGGTAGGCATTGGAAGCAAACGCCTGTTGCGTTACTCCTAGTTTTCAGATACTAAATGTGGGTGAACATATAATGTTCTCTGGGTCAAAAGGTAAACCGCTGGAATTTTTTAATTTTTGATTGCAAGATTAACAATTTATGTGCAGTAAACCAAAACCTATCAATTTTGTTAAAAGAATCCCAAATTAAGGGGGGGGGGGGATAATCCTTTGTAGTATTTTTCTTAAGGTAGGATATTCCCATACATTTGTATGTAGAAGCGAGGATAATCCCTTAATCCTTAACTTAATATACTTCCAATGTAGATGTATCTAATAAGTCAAACTTGTTTACCCTTTTCTTGACAACTTTTGTCACTACTTTTGTCCCATTTATATTCAGAGAATGGTTTCAAGTAAGGTAAACAAGTTTTGTAGGGATACTGCTGGTATTTTTGTTTGTTGAAATTATTATTATTTTTTTTTTTTAAATTATTTTTTTGAAATTATTTTTGTTGAAATTAGATGTCAACCGTAACTGGTGATACATGGCATCAAGCAGGGTGGTCGGATGTGAAGGGTTAGTGAAAAAACATCTGGTTATGAATCTTTTGAAACCAAGGAGCCTTTCAAAAGCAGATAGATGCAATATATAAGAAATAGGTCAGTCAGCTGTATGAATCCACAGTTTAGCTATTACATCAGGAATTTTGACTATAAACTGTATTAATAATTTGATAATCTTTTTTTTGATGATGATGATGATGATTTTTGTTAATATTTTTGTAAATTGATTTTAACAGTCATGTTTTACCTTTTCTTTGATCTGCTTGATAGGTATTGCATATGGAGTGAACGGTCTGTTACTAATATTCGGTCTCTTTTTGGCATATGAGACAAGAAACATGTCCGTGCGAGAGTTAAATGACTCAAGACTGGTCGGCATGGCGATTTATAACGTGGCGGTAAGGAAACCCAGTTTCCCAGAGATTTCCTTAACAATTCTTTGAGTTATCATGTAAATGGCACCAGTACGAATTTGCATGTGAAAAGGTTGCTATGAGATTCTTAAAAGGATGACGTTAGCCACGAAATTAATTTAATATGTTTTGTAGACAATTTTAAAACCATGCATTCAATCCAGGTTGTACTACTATACCACATACAAGTTTTGAGAGATGACCCTTTAATCATCCGAGGATCATCAATCAAAGTGGCTGGACCTCTTAGTCTAACACACATACCATGGAATCAGTTTCTCAAAAGTCTGAATGGCTATCGAAACATTAATAGCACTCAAATTTTACTTTTGTTTTTGGACTATGACATATCAAAGCAAAATTCTGCCTATAGTCTGCCTTTAACCTCTCTCACTGTCGAATAACTGTCGAGCACAAGAAGTGTTTTTTAAGCTCTGTATTGCATTTCATTCCCATGCTGTCACCAGAAAGTAGGTTACTTTTTTTTTTTCAAAACAATCATTAGCCTCAGGCCTACAACACTTTTAAGGTTAATGTACCTATGCTTTGGCCTGTGATTTGCAATAGGAATTTGAATCAGAAAAGAAATTAAAATGGTGAGGCTATTTGCACCTGTTTTAGGGGCAATTGGACATAGTTCATCTGGTTGCTATGGAACATCGCCCTAGTTAAGTGAGTGTACGTGGAGGGAAGTGAAGCAAGGTTGTAGTTAGCTTCGAAGAAGTTGTAAGCTGCTTGCTTCAACGTACTGTCCGATAGCTTGAAAGTGGTAACGATCATTGTAGTCGAGGCCAAACATAAGGCTTATATTTCTTGCATACATTTGGACAAACAGTTTGCATCTTTTGCTTATAAGTGCATTGCGATTGCGATGTAAAAAATTGCAAGCATGATCTATTCCAAAGTTTGGCTTTGTGGATTACTCTTGAATGACATGAGAGAACAAAGCATATTTTCACACTCACAGGAAACATTATTTTTTACCTGGTTAGGTGTGACGGCAAGGGAATGCTAATAGGTTTCTACTATGTATCTTGGAATTGATGAAAACAAGTAAGAAAAGAACGATTAAAAAAGCATGTTCCTTAGTCACATTTCCTTCCAAATTTATTTAGGTTGCTATGACAATGGTCTGTGCAAATCCCATGAAGTTTAACCTTTTCCATTTAGCAAAGAGGTGCATTTGTAAACATCCACAGTTTAATATTAACAATGACAGCCCTGATTCTTGTATGCAAATAAGGATCAGCCAGTAACGTATTGTATAGAAATGACAAAGCTTTAGCCCGATGTTTGCTTTGAAAAGTAAACATACTTTCCCAGAATTTGACGTTACTCTTGTGACACTCATGCAAGAACAAATACCATTTGTCTTTTGTTCATGCATGTTTGACGGAAAACAAAGCCACACTTGAAATACTTCCAGCAGCTTCAATTCCTCTCAGAAATTAAATTGCATCACTACAGATGATGACGTTACAAAGTTGAAGAAAGAAACAGAGCTTTGTTAGTTTGCACAGAAATTACCCGAATGAGGCCATAACTGTTATCTGATAATGTTGAGTTGATATGACCAGCACAATCTTGTCATAAATGTCAAATTAGAATTCTGCTGGGAATTTTTAGAGGCTCTCTGAAGAACAAGCTATGCCAATGAGGATCAAGAGGATTTAAAACCCCAACTGGTCTTTGTTTCAGTGTATGGTGGAGAGATTATTTGTTCGTAATATTAGACAATTTTGACCTATAATGTGAAAAGGAGAGTGCCTCCCAGAGATCTCGTCTTGTCCATTGATAGTTCAGCTTACGTAGGTGAATACAAACATTAAGCCACACTTGATGACAAGAATTATACGAGAAGGGGCATATTCTCCATTATTACAACTGATAGTGTGCTAATTGCATGTCCTTCTAACAATGCGTTATAATGCTTGGGAATTTTGTTCATCTTCCTAAGATGAAGCAGAACCTTACACTGTTTTACTGATGGTAGAAATGGTAAAAGGTTACAACAACAAAAATCATGGGTATGCCATCGTTATCTCCTAAGAGGAATGGAATTGTGGGTAAAACTTATAGATAAGTCTGAAAGTGATCTTTTTAGTTCCTCCTGGCAATGAATTAAATTCGGATGATTTAAAAGTTCTCATAAACATATCTCAAGTATGTCTTCCTTGTGCAGTATGGAATATAACTTGTGATGGCATTTTATTGATGTATTATGAACAACAGTTTCGAAGGTATCAACAATAATTTGGCAAAAAGAATATTTCAATGAATTTTCAAGTCTAATACCCACCACATCTCCCCTCCCCCCTTCTCCCCAACCATCAACATCTTCCAAAATGTGTTATATAAGTGTGCTTTGAAAAACTATATATTTAACTAAAAGACTACAAATTTACATTTGTCAATGATTCTTCAGTTTATTTGTTTTTCATCTCTTTACAGGTGTTGGGTATTATAACAGCACCAGTCACCCTTATCATCAAGGACCAGGCAAATGCCGTCTTTGGCTTCTCGTCCTTGACAATCATTTTCTGCTCAGCGATAACTTTAGCTCTTATTTTCGTTCCAAAAGTAAGTCGAACCTTTCAGAAACACAAACTTCCTAAAGCATCCCTTTTTTGGGGGAATTCTCATTACAGTAAGTGGTAAAGATTATTTGCGATCATGTGCTTAAAATTTAGGATATGAGTTATTTTTTACTCTTGGTGATTCATAGAGAAATATTAAAAAGATCAGGATAACATTAATTTTGATTTTAATTTTTAAGAATGTGATCACTGAAATTTAAAATCGCCTGCATCAAAGTAAAACAAATTGTATGCAAATTAGGACAGTTTAATCCATAGCTATTCCAAACCTAGTATTTATCGGTGATGATTATCAATATGCTCTTGTTATTATTATTCAACCAATTTCCGGGAATATTCGAGCAAATGTGTCTTGTCGTTTGTTTCATGTGTGAATTTGTGATGATGTTTTGGGTGGGGGGGGGCAGGACAAAATTATGCAACAAATTTTAATCGGAATGTTTTCATAAGTGAGCGAAATTCGATTGAGATGCTCAACCACTGTACCGTCAAAACATTTCCGTGGCAAATAACAAGAGAGTTCTACCCATGATGCCCGTGACAGTATTAGCTACAGGAATTAAATGTCACGTGAAATGACGATAACTTACGGTTGCAGGTTTCACATAATCGGCGAGAAATACAGCAGACTTAATGTAACTAACTTTCCTGGAGACGGACAGTTATACCTTCAGGACTCCGCTCATTAACCTATTGAAGCAGCGAATGTGAGAGTAAAAATGCCAATAATGATCGATTTTTTGGATGAAGCAAAATGTCAATCTCGGACAAAGAAAACATTGAACTGGATATTTATGCAACTTGGAACATTCTCCCCCAGGCAATCTCTGCAAAACTGCTCACATTCAGTCAAATCTAGTCGGGCTATTTAGTGACAGTGGATATCTCTTTCAGGGCTTATAAACTGGCAATCATCTTAATCCGAAAACAGAGGCAATGTTTTAGTTACACTTGATATCGTATGTCCCTTAATTTTTCTCTCTCGCTCTTCATGTTTGCAGATTTTAGAGATACAACAAAACCCCAGAGGCACGTATAACAAGAGCATTCGCGGGCAGACGACACCTAGCAGAGAAGATGAACAAAAGCATAGTAAACTAGCGGCAGAGAATGAAGAAATTAAGAAACAGTTAAAACAAGTAGGTCTCCATGGCGATGTTTCACTTCTGTGTGAGACTAGTATTCCTTTTCCCTGAGTTTACATAACAAATCACATCTTCTCGTTTGGTATAAATTTGATTTGCGTGGGACAGAAAAGGTTTCATTAAATGGTTAACTGAATTACAAAGGATGTGACGATCCCATGTACTTTGAGTCTGTGTCTTGTATTCTTTCTTCTTCTCGGAGGGTATAGGTTGGTAGGGACTAAATATCTAAACGGAGGAAATAATTGCAATGCAGTGGACAACGGGACTTAAAAATCTATCTTAATAAGATTCGAACGGTATCCTGTTTCAGTGAATTATAATCTAATGCATTAAAGAGATGTGAATATAAACAAATTTACTCAGACATTAAGATACTGACAAAGCAAAACTAACTGCTCTTTCACTGAAAATAATCTGGGTCAACAAACAAGGTAGGGTATTTGTAGGGTATTTAAAGAGCCCAGCACTGCAGTGTGGTGATACCTGCATGTGTTACAACAAGGGTAATCAATAAATTAAATAATCAATTTGTGAATCAATAAATCAGCACTGGGTTTTTTTTCACAAACCACTGTAAAATTGGATTCTTTTGCCCACCTTTGGTCTGATAATTGGAAGACTAACATTTTTCCCCTTTCACTTTGTGCAATAGGCTTCGGACCCTTTGCTTTCTACATTTCCAAATTCATTGTAAAGTAACTTTCAGTAACATACCGGATGTAGGGAATAGAACTTTAGCAGGTCACGTGGTATTCCACAGCAGACTATAGCCGATCTGTATCATGAATGAAGTTTATTGCTTAAAGGTTGACTTTTGTGCAGAACTGTAGTCTGATTTTGTTATAGTATACTAAAACAGCAAAACAAAGTATAGTACTGGTAATGTTAAGTACATCCCTTTTCCAAAACGACATTCTGAAATCGGTTAAAAAGAGCCGAGACTCATGCTTGCGTGAAAGATTTTAAAAGACGTTAGTAATTAAAGATAAATATTGTCCGTTGAGAAAGAAGTAATACTAGGCCTTTTCTCTTTTAAGAGAGAGAAATGTTTTCTACATTTATAGTCAACATAAGATAAACTTAAATCTAAATAGTTACAGTTGGTGTATACAAAACACCTCCGTTTAGAGACACCCAATCACAATAATATGATAGATTACCGTGGACATTCCTCTATTTCTAAATATCTGACAAATGGCCATCAGTGTATGTATGTATGTATTTGAGATCCTCCTGCAAGCAGGAACTCGCGAAGAAGCCATCATTGGATTATCGAAGCGGCAAGCTTACCGAAGTCAGTCTCTTAGATTCATATTTAACGTCCATTATTATGAATTGTCAATTGTCAACGACTCTGTAACTGGACGACATACATTAATCTTGGAGTGACTCGAACTGGGTACCTTATGATTGGAAGGCACCGGCGTTAACCACTGAGCTAATTCTTCTAATGAACTACAAACTTTCCCCGTTTATTATGGTTATTTGAATTCTCTTTTTTTTCTCTTCAGAGGGAAGACAGAATACGTAACCTAACGGAGCTGATCGCAGAACATTCAAAGTCACTTCCTAAACAGGCAAACAACTTTGTACAAGCCCAGCCATGCAAGGCGAGGACAAACTTAAATGGGCCATCTGTTAGGCTTGCGCCCCCTGCTATTTCAGTGACTGAGGATAGTGCATACGTTTCCATGGCAGCGCCGAGCACGGCACTAGTGCCGCAGCTCAAGTCTGTAAATATCACCAGAGCGACCGGAATCTCGGAGGACGAGCTCTCCGAGACGTATATCTGACGATTGCCTAATGGAGGATTCGATCGAAGTGATGAAGACCGAGGATAACGATTTTTGGCGAGTAGGTTGGAAAAAAAAGGAAAAAGAAAAACAACCTTACCAGATGCCAGACAAGTTGTGGAAGGCTCTGTACATCTTCTGGGAGAGTCTCGATTCTCGGGGAGATGGCTAACCAGGTAGCCTAACACACTTTGATGAAATTCTTTGGAAGAGTCCAAGACGACTGGACGGAGAGTGAACGGGAGTGTTGACAGCAACTGTATGTCAAGCTATTAGAGTAGTCAGCAGCTGCTGTAAGGCTTCCAGATGAAACAAATTTTTCTAAAGACACCTCTGGAATTGTAATTTTTATTCACAAATGGTGGAAAAATGGTTTGGGATTTTCATGCAGTTGATGAAATAGAAGGATTATGTGAAAATGAAAAGAGGAAGTAGAAGCATATTTGTAAAGTAGAATTCCAAAATCAACTTTGAAATGATGCGAAAAAAACAAATTTTCATTTTTTTGGGGGGGGGGGGGGGAGGGGGAGCCAAAAGTATTAATTATATTCCTGTGATGTCAGTCATGTATGGTCAAGATGTACGAGCATTTACTATAGTATGCACCTCAAGCCTGACGATGGCTGCTACATGGGTTGTAGGTGTTCAGTGGGCCAGCAAAACAACAGCACAAAAATAGAACACAATTAGCAAACATGAAGCTCTCCTTTGATGCATTGTACATGTATCCAAACAATAATGACAAAAGAAAACAATATTGCTACACAGTACCTCTGTGTGTACACTATGTCCACTGTGTGTACACTAGTATGTCTACTGTGTGTACACTATGTCCACTGTGTGTTCACTATGTCCACTGTGTGTTCACTATGTTCACTGTGTGTACACTATGTCCACTGTGTGTCCACTGTGTGTACGCTATGTCCACTGTGTGTACGCTACGTCCACTGTGTGTACGCTATGTCCACATGGCCGGAGAGAGCGATGATCAATATCCCAGCATGCTTTGCTGCAAGTGAAATATCAAAAATTGGTTGAGGTTGTAAATGCCTCTAAATGAGAGATATTTTATGTTTTTTAATAGCTGGTAAATGGGTAAGTTTTGCATAACATATAATACTGTAGTTAGCAAGACATGAATAATTTGTTATAAATTAAGTTTTGGCGCTATATTTTGAAGAATTACCCCTGTCATAGGTGGGGAATGTTGTTAAGGTTGCTATCACATCTAAGACGTTTTTAAGATGTGTGAAACTCAGTGGAGTAAGATGAAACTCTTTTCGGTGTAAAGATATTATAATGGGCATTAGACGATAAAGGTGGCCATTTTGCACTTGATACCTCCATCATCTCCGGATCACACGTAAATAATTTTAATCTAGGTCGTTAGCTCCAATCTTCCAACCATACCCACTTGTAAATGATCGAGACTGAATGATTTCGGCCGCTCTTTGTTGTCGATCGATCTAGCAAGGATAGAAGGGTAGAAACAATCTAAGAATCGAATGCAAATTGATGGCTGTCGTAGGTAAAAGTGCAAAAGTTAGAGGGCCTTTTAATGCACGCTAGATATTCTTCAGAGACAGTCTTCCTCAGAAGAAGATCCTGCTAGGATTGAAAGCTTCAGGTCTGGCTAACTCTTATATATAAATCTGGCAACCCCAGAACGTTATCACCATCCTAGCAACGTGTTAGATGCAACATCGAGAAACAGTCTCATTGGCCAAATTTATTCTCGATACGACGTTCACGATTTTCAGTAAGATTTTACTAGTGTTCTGTAATATTATGTGAGGATAATTATTTTCAAGGTTGATATCTTTCCCATTGCAGATTTTGGTTGCCCTAGTTAGCATGATCATACAGCAGTTTTTATAAGTCTTCCGAATGCTTGGTTATATAGACATAAGCCGGTCTTTCCCAGTAGTAGTCTTGTGTCAAATCTGGTAAGATGTGTTAACAGAAGGTGGTTATGATGTGATGTTCAAAGCTGCTGCATATTATTAAAACAACCAAGTTAATCAATAAATCAATCCAATATCATGTTTAGTTATTACATAGTATACAACAGAGAGTAGCAAGTTAAACAAACTGTCAGTGACTGTGATCAATTATCAATAAACCAATCAATTTGACCCAATAAATTAATCGATCTATCCTATATCATGTTTAGGTAATAATATATTACATTAGACAGAGTCAAGTTAATGTAGGTTTTTTTATGTACAAATTTACAGTAAGGTTGCTCAATAATCTAGTGGCTACAAGAAAACTATCCTGATCTATCAATCAATCAAATCAATTAAAGCAAAATGTAAAGGGGCCTGAGGTCGAGAGTTGTTGATCAAGTTTGTTGACATTTTGTGTCCAGTGACTTATCTTAGAAAGTTTGATTACCGGCTAAATTCGCAGGTCTAAACTACCTTCCACCTTTAAATTACGTTCCTATAGTTTCCAGTGAAATGCTGTTGCCAGAAATTGCTTTTACGATGCATCCAGCTGGGTAATTATGATAGTTATGAAACGACTAAAATTTATTCTGCGAGAAGCGAATACTTGATAGCATTTCAAGGATATTTAAGAAATTCAAAATATAGTGGAGTGAGAAACAAATAGTGTCTTTTTGAGGGGTGCATAAGGGGTGCAAATACTCTAATACATAGTGAAATGCAGTGAACTGTTTAAAGTAAGACGTAACTGCTCCAAGCTCAGACAGGATTTAAGGAGGTGGGATATAAGATTTAGCAAGATGTGTTTAAAAGTTTGAACCAGGTCCCCTATTTCGGTTGATCTGTGCAATATCGTTAGGGTGGTGTCAATAGAAATGTAAATGTTTGCCTATAAATGGCCCAGTTTTTTATTTTCCTTTTCCTAAAGAATTAACAGGGGCAAAGTCATTTTATGATATCATTGGGATTAATAAGTTGGTGATATTTAAAAGAAACATGTGCAATTTTTATATTTATTGTTTTCTGGGATGTTTTTGGTGAAACCATTGTACAAAAAAAACAGAAAACCAAAAGAAAGAACAATGGGGATGATGGAGTAGATTTATAAAACTTTGACCAATTTTTTCTTTGTTTCATATCTCATGTTTGTTTTATGAAATAAATTTTTGCAAACCAATCTTATTTCTTTGTATTGTTTTACAAGGATATAACTATTTGTGAAATATATTATGAGATGGTATACGTTACAAATGTAAACAATAAAGATACCTCAATTTTGTGAAAGTATTACCTATGATGTTTTAGAGGGAGAGTGCAACAGGTGCGCAGATGGAACCACAAAAAAAAGAATCATATGTAATATTTTCCAGCTTTCTTATCACGAATCACTGTCGGTAAAGATTTTCATTAAAATTAATTTTGTACTTGGTATGTTAAAATGGGACAATGAACCCAACCGTTGTCGTTAAATTTATGTCATTGAAATGTATATGATTATCTGCTGCCTCAAACACAACAAGGACTGGGAAAATTTTAACAAGACTTGAATAAGGCTGGGAAGACTTTTACAAGACTGACAAGATTTGTAGAAGACTTGTTCAAGACTCAAAGGAATATTAAGAGACTGTGACGCCGTGTTCAAGAATTTTGCAACACTTAGAAGACTAATGTTAGACTAGCAAGTCTTGTACCATATTGGAAAGACTTTCACAAGAATTGTAGAAGACTTGTACAAAACTCAAATGAACATTATGAGACCGTGAAGCCTTGTACAAGATTTTTGCAACACTTAGAAGACTCGTGTTAGACTAACAAATCTTGTACCATATTGGAAAGACTTTCACAAGACTGACAAGAATTGTAGAAGACTTGAACAAGACTCAGAGGAATATTATGAGACCGTGAAGCCTTGTTCAAGATTTTTGCAACACTTAGAAGACTCGTGTTAGACTAACAAGACTCGTACAACATTGGAAAGACTTTTACAAGACTGACAAGAATTGTAGAAGACTTGTTCAAGACTCAAAGGAATATTATGAGACCGTGAAGCCTTGTACAAGATTTTTGGAAGACTTGTGTTAGACTTTAAAATCTTGTACAAGGTTTGGGGAGAATTTTACAAGACTGGCAAGAATTGTAGAAGACTTGTTCAAGACTCAAAGGAATATTATGAGACTGTTAAGCCTTGTACAAGATTTTTGCAACACTTAGAAGACTAATATTAGACTAACAAGTCTTGAACAAGACTGACAAGAATTGTAGAAGACTTGTTCAAGACTCAAAGGAATATTATGAGACTGTTAAGTCTTGTACAAGATTTTTGCAACACTTAGAACACTAATATTAGACTAACAAGTCTTGAACAAGACTGACAAGAATTGTAGAAGACTTGTTCAAGACTCAAAGGAATATTATGAGACTGTTAAGCCTTGTACAAGATTTTTGCAACACTTAGAAGACTAATATTAGACCAACAAGTCTTGAACAAGACTGACAAGAATTGTAGAAGACTTGTTCAAGACTCAAAGGAATATTATGAGACTGTTAAGCCTTGTACAAGATTTTTGCAACACTTAGAAGACTCGTGTTAGACCAACAAGTCTTGTACAACATTGGAAAGACTTTCACAAGACAAGAATTGTAGAAGACTTGTTCAAGACTCAAAGGAATATTATGAGACCGTGAAGCCTTGTACAAGATTTTTGGAAGACTTGTGTTAGACTTTAAAATCTTGTACAAGGTTTGGGAAGAATTTTACAAGACTGACAAGAATTGTAGAAGACTTGTTCAAGACTCAAAGGAATATTAAGAGACTGTGAAGCCTTGTACAAGGCTGACAAGATTTTTGCAACACTTAGAAGACTTGTGGTAGACTAACAAGTCTTGTATAAGATTGGAAAGACTTTTACAAGACTGACAAGAATTGAAGAAGCCTTGTACAAGATTTTTGCAACACTTAGAAGACTTGTGTCAGACTAACATCACTTGTACAAGACTGGAAAGACTTTTACAAGACTGACAAGAGTTGTAGAAGACTTGTTTAAGACTCAAAGGAATATTAAGAGACTGTGAAGCCTTGTACAAGGCTGACAAGATTTTTGCAACACTTAGAAGACTTGTGCCAGACTAACAAGACTTGTACAAGACTGACAATACTTGTAGAAGATTCTGACGAGTTTTTCAAGACTTTTAAAAGACTGGAAAGAATTTTACAAAAACTGACCAGACGTTAACAAGATTGGGAAGGCTTTGCAAGAATGACGAGAATTAAACAAGACTAGGAAATCTTGTATGTGACTGACAAGAGGTATGCAACACTTAGAAGACTTGTGTCAGACTAAGAATACTTGTTCAAGGCTGGGAAGACTTGTAGAAGACTTGAAAGACATTTAAAAAGATTTACAATACTTATAAAAGAATGGAAAGAATTGTAAAGAATGACCAGACTTGTACAAGACTGAGAACACTTGTTTAAGTCTGGGAATACTTGTGTAAGAGTGACAATACTTGTTTAAGTCTGGGAATAATTGTATAAGACTGACAATACTTCTGTAAGACTGGTAATACTTGTGTAAGACTGACAATACATGTGTAAGACTGGGAATACTTGTGTAAGACTGACAATACTTGTGTAAGACTGGGAATACTTGTGTAAGACTGACAATACTTGTGTAAGAATGACAATACTTGTGTATTAATGACAATACTTGTGTAAGAATGACAATACATGTGTAAGACTGGGAATACTTGTGTAAGAATGACAATACTTGTGTAAGACTGACAATACATGTGTAAGACTGGGAATACTTGTGTAAGAATGACAATACTTGTGTAAGACTGACAATACTTGTGTAAGACTGACAATACTTGTGTAAGAATGACAATACTTGTGTATTAATGACAATACTTGTGTAAGAATGACAATACATGTGTAAGACTGGGAATACTTGTGTAAGACTGACAATACTTGTGTAAGACTGACAAGAATTGTAAAAAACGGAAAAGAGTTACCACAAAACTGGAAAGATTTATACAAGACTGGAAGGACTTGTGTAAGACTGATAGGTACAAGATCTAAAAAGACACACTCAGCTTGTCGTCATCAATTTTTAACAATCCTCCAATTCTGTTTCCTACTTAATTTGTTTCAATGTACGGTTTTACAGTTTATTTAACATGTACCTAACATCAGTGTTTAGCACTACCTGATATAGCCCATTGGGGGAGAGAGGGGGGGAGGGGCGAGAGGGGTTTATTACTATTTTATGTGCATTGGGTGGGGGTGGGGTAGAGGACTAACCAATCTGGTAAGGATCTATATCAGACAGTTAACTATATATTTGTTCGATTTATGTTGAATAGTCTCCATGAAGTGGTATATGCATAAAACAGTATTCATTTATCGATCTTTTTTATCCAATGTTGCATCACTAATGTAATCATGTGACAATATTTCCTCTCTTGTTTTATTTCTCTCTCTCTCTATTTTGGTGAAAATGATTACTTACTTAGAAATCTGTTTATTGTTTCCTTTACCAAACTCTTTACGTAGTTATTTATTTGGTGCCGTTCTTCCATTAATGATAATGTACAGACTTAGTGCAATGACATGAAGGGGGGGGGGGGAAACATGTTTTTGATGAAGAAATTTTAAAAACTTGTGTCCGACTGCAACTTTTTGCCTTTTTCTTGACTTCTTATCTTCTTAGTTATTTAAGATACAGTGCCTTGGCATTGCTCATGATATGTGTATCAGCATCCATGATGATAGGGGTGTTATCGCTTTGTGGAAGCTTTGAGGGTCGGTCCATAAATAGGCGACTTTAGGCCGGGTCAATCATAGATTTCCATAAAAGGAACTGATAAACTAGAACTGCAGGATAGTAGCAGGATTGTAGTGTGCGTGGAGTGCTTGCAGTATTAGGAACAACTTTTCTGTTGTTCATGTTGTTATTTTTTGGGGGTGGACAACACACCAGGGAGTATAGTCATGTAGGTACCTACAAAGTGAGGGCGCTTGCGAGCGCCGTGACAGGCTCAGAATAAGTTGGCTACGCAGCTAGCCTCTGAAACTGCAAATGTACAGAGACTATATGAAACTTGAAGTTTCAACTTCAAGTCATGTAGGTATCGATCACTTGGCCATTAATGCTAATATTGGAGCGCGCAGGCGCACTGCAATAATGAGGTAAAAGAAGTCGAAATTTACAAATATGTAGTCGAAAAAAAATTGAGACATAACATTGTTATATATCAAAGGGGGGAGGGGGATGATGTCGTTGAAAAGACGGACTAGAATTCCACCCCACAAGAGCTGTAGCTTGGCTAGGATATATAATTTACTTTGATATTAGTTTGGGTGAAGAAAGAGATGGGGGGGGGGGGGCTGGGGGAAAAACATGGTGTAGGAAAAGTTCACGTACAACCGAATTATCCCAATTCAGTTTAAGCCTAACGTATTGTCAACTTACTGAGCCGAAAAGTCGACCAGGAAAGAACCTGGGCACGAAAACCAAACGACTGATCCGCTCTCAACCCCAGTCCCCTTACATCGGGACTGTGACTGTGTGATCATCGTCAGGTGTGCATCACCATTCCCCTCGAAAGGGAACAAATACTACACATGATCTTAGTCAAAAGGGTAAGTAAGAAATAAGAGGGTAATCCATGCAGTTGGATATCCAGCCTTCATGGATAATAGGTTTAAATTCCACAGCCATTCATGAACTCCACATTGAAGAAAACAGAATTTGTACTTAATGCAACCCTCACCCACACCTCCGCACTGGCGGTGTAGCAGTACAAACTGTCGCAAATATCTTATATTCAGTCAATACTGTCCTAGTCCCACTCGGACAGTTTATACTGTATTTACCAGTACGTTTGGTCTCCCTGGACCTATTGTACAAGGCCAGTTTGTACAGACTGTCTCCCCAGACAGTATATGCTATGGTTACACGAAGGGGGACATTATTTGACGGTCATATATTTTGTTGTAAATTGTGTCCCCCCTGAACACAATGTCCGCCGTAGCAGGTACGTTGTCACAGCTGATAGAACTTTTCCCCACCCCCTTGTAGGGTAGCCTACGGTAAGTAAATGTATAACACGTATATTTGGAGTACAACCTAAACTTCTGGGCGAATTAGCAATTAACCCCTACCCCTGCAATACAAATAATCCCCCTCCCCAATATTAACCCCTCCCCAATTAAAATTAGCCCCTTCCCCAAAATTTATGATTGTCACCATATATTCTTTAAAATTCATCACGTCCAACCCCCAAAATCTCCCCTCCCTTAAAGAAGAAAGGAATAGGATTCAAGATCAGGTGCTTAAAGTCGGGTGGTTGGAACTTTCAGTCGGGGGATTTTTATCTTTTTTCGGGTTTTTTTTTCGGTTTTCCAATTTTGGTTCGTTTCGTTCATTTCTGCCATTAAATTACAAGGATGTACATTTGTTAATACACAGTTATAGCAATGAGGCAGCGGGTCCAGAAGTAAGATAACTACTTTAAACTTATAACTAAGGGAAATGTATATAAACATACGAGGCGGAAGGAAGAACGAAAGAAATAATAACTGAAAATGTGTATCAGAAAGGCAGTGTAGGCCGTATACGTAGATTGTAGGTGTGTGTTGGATACAAGCCAAGTGTGCGTCGTTAACGATTACGTCATAATCAGAGCACGTCAGCACAATATTGAATAATTCACAGCCTGTAATTCTCAATTAAGTCTGCTTAAAATAGCGTTGATCTGCAAATAAGATACAGATAGTTGCTACACAAGAAACAAAACTCAATACTGGTTGATAACGTTTGTAAGATTATTATGGTTGATGTGTCATTAATCCTCTTAAAAAGTTTAGCAATTTGAGGTTGCTATCTTGGACAAAATTATATTAAATTCCGTTTTTTCTAATTATTATAAAACCATACGCTGACAAGATTGTCAAATTTGGATAAAATATTCAGTTCGCCAAATTTTAATTTTAGATGTCCGAGAACGTTGTATATATATATATATATATATATATATATATATATATATATAATTGAAATCGGAATGAATTGAAAATCAAGAACAGTGAAAAAACTTCCAGCCTCAACCGGGATTCGAACCCGGGCCTCCCGCTTTATATTCTGACAAGATAACCACTAGGCTATGGACGCTGATTGTGTGTCCAGAGGCTCGAAACCACTAAGGAAGGTCGTAATTCCACTGTAGGCGTTTGTCACCTGTGTCGAACAACACTAGTTCTGTTTTCGAGACATATAGTACGATAGAGAGATCATTATTAATTTATTGACAATTAGTTATTAACGCCATGATTCTCAACATTATATAGGTCAGCGTATTTCCATATTTCTACCGACGATGTTTGTTACATTCAATCTGTGTGTGTCATGTCTCTGTCCGTGTACCTAACATGTTTTTGCAATCAGCACGACGCCTACACAATAGGAAGAGGTTAACAGCTCTTTTACACTACACTTTCTATACCATTTTAACGATGGCTCAATGGCTTGCAAAATGATCAAATTTGGACGAAAAATCACGGTTCTCCAATTTCATTTCAAGATTTGATATTCATATTAGATATGTTATTTTAATGAGTTGGGACCTATTTTAAAAGCTATTATTGTCTGATGTATAATCCAAAGGTCAACCTCCGTTCTCCGCATCTATTTGGGAAGATTCTAAAAAGTTGCTAATTTTGGTCGAAATTGATCAAAATGATAAGGCTATAGCCTTGCAAAATGATCAAATTTGGACGAAAAATCAAGGTTCTCCAATTTCAGTCTCGATGTTCATAATGGATAAATAGGGATCAGAAACACATTCCTCTCATCTTAAAAGTGATTTTCCAATCGATTTTTCGCCTTAATACAGATATATGAAATTATAACATCAAGATTTGATATTCATATTAGATATGTTATTTTAATGAGTTGGGACCTATTTTATAAGCAATTTATGTCTGATGTATAATCCAAAGGTCACCCTCCGTTCTCCGCATCTGTTTAGGAAGATTCTAAAAAGTCGCTAATTTTGGTCGAAATTGATCAAAATGATAAGGCTATAGCCTTGCAAAATGATCAAATTTGGACGAAAAATCAAGGTTCTCCAATTTCAGTCTCGAGGTTCATAATGGATTAATAGGGATCAGAAACACATTCCTCTCATCTTAAAAGTGATTTTCCAATCGATTTTTCGCCTCAATATAGATATATGAAATCATAACATCAAGATTTGATATTCATATTAGACAGTGGCGTCACCAGACTTTTCAGTCTTGGGGGTGGGGCACATGGGGGGCACCAGCATTTGATGGGGGACACTTAGGTGGATACGGATCGCTGTCCTGGGTGAGGGGTCTAAGGGGAGGGGGTGTACTACTCCCCTTTGGAAAATTTTGGCATACGGAGGATGGGCTAGATGCAAAATGGTGCCACATTTGATGCTAAATTCGATCTGAAGATATCTCCGGAAATTGCAATATTTGAGGTAATGATTTTAACAACGGGCAGAATTTTGCAGAGGATATGAACCACATGCTGTCGATATTATGCCTAACCCTATCAATAGAACCTACATTTGTTGAATTAATGTGTGCATGAACCCCGACTCCTTTCTTGTCCTTCTCGTTTTCTCCCATTATCTATTAAGATGTAACAGGTTCCAGCATCGTTGTTGGCTCCTATCAGGGATCTCACCATGCAATCCAAAGTTGGATCACACATCGAGTATGGCTCAGTATGCAGGTGTGAATATTTGCCATTTGTTCCTATAAGCATCTGACCTCAAATGACCTCTGCACCCCCTACACAACAGGGTTAATATATGAGTCCACAAATATAGGCAAGTATGGTGCCTGCGGACCCTCACATTCTCACATTTCGTCAGCTCCTAACATGTCAACCTCAGACCAAGGCAACATACTGCAGTACCCTCCCTTCTCACAGCAGGTCCAGATTTTCGGCATTTCACAGGCATCCAATTCACGAGAGGTAAAAGACACACACAGACAGCAGACAAGCACTCTCACCCATATGACAAATGCACACAAAGGCCCACACAAAGGCCCTCAAGGTTAGGGTTCAGAGCAACGATATTACTCATCGGTCCAGAAAAAATAAAGCGCGTTCTTTCATATTCTGAGGTCAGAATCATGAGAAAGGTCCAGAAATAGTGTTCTCTGGCGAGTAGGGGTGGCCTACTTTTCAGGAATTTGATTGGACTGCACCTAGTGATTTTCTGAATAGTCGTCCTACTTCCTAGGAAATAAAAACACGGCTGCAGCACAGCCAGAACAGGGAAATTCATTGTTTTGAACGATGAGTCATGTAGCTCGCGAAGCGGACGTGTATAGCCGCTGGTATGGCGTGAGCACTGACACATTCAATGTAAATATCGACACCTGTTGTGATGGCGCGGGTTACGACTTCGATAGCCGACGGTCAAGGATAAACTTTTTCATATTTTCGCAGCTCATTTGAAGAAAATACGAATTACTGTGCTTCTTTGTCCTTATGAAAAACCAACTCATATGATGGGAGTTGAATATAACAAACTATATATATTTTTCTTACCAACCAAAATCTCAGATGGGGGGCACTCGGTTTTCCAGGGGGGCACGTGCCCCCCCCTTCCCCCCCCCCCTTGGCGACGCCACTGATATTAGATATGTTATTTTAATGAGTTGGGACCTATTTTAAAAGCTATTATTGTCTGATGTATAATCCAAAGGTCACCCTCCGTTCTCCGCATCTATTTGGGAAGATTCTAAAAAGTCGCTAATTTTGGTCGAAATTGATCAAAATGATAAGGCCTTGCAAAATGATCAAATTTGGACGAAAAATCAAGGTTCTCTAATTTCAGTCTCGATGTTCATAATGGATAAATAGGGATCAGAAACACATTCCTCTCATCTTAAAAGTGATTTTCGAATCGATTTTTTGCCTCAATATAGATATATGAAATTATAACATCAAGATTTGATATTCATATTAGATATGTTATTTTAATGAGTTGGGACCTATTTTAAAAGCTATTATTGTCTGATGTATAATCCAAAGGTCACCCTCCGTTTACAGCATTTATTTGGGAAGATTCTAAAAAGTCGCGAATTTTGGTCGAAATTGATCAAAATGATAAGGCTATAGCCTTGCAAAATGATCAAATTTGGACGAAAAATCAAGGTTCTCTAATTTCAGTCTCGAGGTTCATAATGGATAAATAGGGATCAGAAACACATTCCTCTCATCTTAAAAGTGATTTTCGAATCGAATCTTGGCCTCAATATAGATATATGAAATTATAACATCAAGATTTGATATTCATATTAGATATGTTATTTTAATGAGTTGGGACCTATTTCAAAAGCTATTATTGTCTGATATATAATCCAAAGGTCACATCAAGGTCGATTTTTTGCCTCAATATAGATATATGAAATTATAACATCAAGATTTGATATTCATATTAGATATGTTATTTTAATGAGTTGGGACCTATTTTAAAAGCTATTATTGTCTGATATATAATCCAAAGGGCAACCTCCATTCTCCGCATCTGTTTGGGAAGATTCTAAAAAGTCGCTAATTTTGGTCGAAATTGATCAAAATGATATGGCTATAGCCTTGCAAAATGATCAAATTTGGACGAAAAAACAAGGTTCTCTAATTTCAGTCTCGATGTTCATAACGGATGAATAGGGATCAGAAACACATTCCTCTCATCTTAAAACTGATTTTCCAATCGATTTTTTTGCCTCAATATAGATATATGAAATTATAACATCAAGATTTGATATTCATATTAGATATGTTATTTTAATGTGTTGGGACCTATTTTAAAAGCTATTATTGTCTGATGTATAATCCAAAGGTCACCCTCAGTTCTCCGCATCTGTTTGGGAAGATTCTAAAAAGTCGTGAATTTTGTTCGAAATTGATGAAAATGATAAGGCTATAGCCTTGCAAAATGATCAAATTTGGACGAAAAATCAAGGTTCTCCAATTTCAGTCTCGAGGTTCATAACGGATGAATAGGGATCAGAAACACATTCCTCTCATCTTAAAAGTGATTTTCGAACCGAATCTTGGTTTTCATATAGATATATGAAATTATAACATCAAGACTTGATATTCATATTAGATATGTTATTTTAATGAGTTGGGACCTATTTTAAAAGCTATTATTGTCTGATGTATAATCCAAAGGTCACCCTCCGTTCTCCGCATCTATTTGGGAAGATTCTAAAAAGTCGCGAATTTTGGTCGAAATTGATCAAAATGATAAGGCTATAGCCTTGCAAAATGATCAAATTTGGACGAAAAAACAAGGTTCTCCAATTTCAGTCTCGAGGTTCATAATGGATGAATAGGGATCAGAAACACATTCCTCTCATCTTAAAAGTGATTTTCCAATCGATTTTTCGCCTTAATAAAGATATATGAAATTATAACATCAAGATTTGATATTCATATTAGATATGTTATTTTAATGAGTTGGGACCTATTTTATAAGCTATTATTGTCTGATGTATAATCCAAAGGGCACCCACCGTTTACAGCATCTATTTGGGAAGATTCTAAAAAGTCGCGAATTTTGGTCGAAATTGATCAAAATGATCAAATTTGGACGAAAAATCAAGGTTCTCCAATTTCAGTCTCGAGGTTCATAATGGATAAATAGGGATCAGAAACACATTCCTCTCATCTTAAAAGTGATTTTCCAATCGATTTTTCGCCTGAATATAGATATATGAAATTATAACATCAAGATTTGATATTCATATTAGATATGTTATTTTAATGAGTTGGGACCTATTTTAAAAGCTATTATTGTCTGATGTATAATCCAAAGGTCACCCTCCGTTCTCCGCATCTATTTGGGAAGATTCTAAAAAGTTGCTAATTTTGGTCGAAATTGATCAAAATGATAAGGTATAGCCTTGCAAAATGATCAAATTTGGACGAAAACGCAAGGTTCTCCAATTTCAGTCTCGATGTTCATAATGGATAAATAGGGATCAGAAACACATTCCTCTCATCTTTAAAGTGATTTTCGAATCGATTTTTCGCCTCAATATAGATATATGACATTATAACATCAAGATTTGATATTCATATTAGATATGTTATTTTAATGAGTTGGGACCTATTTTATAAGCTATTATTGTCTGATGTATAATCCAAAGGGCACCCTCCGTTCTCCGCATCTATTTGGGAAGATTCTAAAAAGTCGCGAATTTTGGTCGAAATTGATCAAAATGATAAGGCTATAGCGTTGCAAAATAATCAAATTTGGACGAAAAAACAAGGTTCTCCAATTTCAGTCTTGATGTTCATAATGGATAAATAGGGATCAGAAACACATTCCTCTCATCTTAAAAGTGATTTTCGAACCGAATCTTGGTTTTCAATATAGATATATGAAATTATAACATCAAGATTTGATATTCATATTAGATATGTTATTTTAATGAGTTGGGACCTATTTTAAAAGCTATTATTGTCTGATATATAATCCAAAGGGCACCCTCCGTTTACAGCATCTATTTGGGAAGATTCTAAAAAGTCGCGAATTTTGGTCGAAATTGATCAAAATGATAAGGCTATAGTCTTGCAAAATGATCAAATTTGGACGAAAAATCAAGGTTCTCCAATTTCAGTCTCGATGTTCATAATGGATAAATAGTGATCGGAAACACATTCCTCTCATCTTAAAAGTGATTTTCGAACCGATTTTTTGCCTCAATATAGATATATGAAATTATAACATCAAGATTTGATATTCATATTAGATATGTTATTTTAATGAGTTGGGACCTATTTTAAAAGCTATTATTGTCTGATATATAATCCAAAGGGCACCCTCCGTTCTCCGCATCTATTTGGGAAGATTCTAAAAAGTCGCTAATTTTGGTCGAAATTGATCAAAATGATAAGGCAAAATGATCAAATTTGGACGAAAAATCAAGGTTCTCCAACTTAAAAAGTCGGGAGTTTTCAAAATTTCACACTCACATTTATCTGATATTAGATGTGAAAGTTGGCAGAATAAATAAGCCAATATAAAAACAATAATATGACTCATGTAGCATTTCACAAATTTTAATTGTATACATCACACTCAACTAGTGTTAAATTTAATCCCTTTAATTTAACAATTTGTTGTTTATCTACTGTATTGGCAGGTGACGTCACTACCTGGCCATGACGTCATCTGTTAATATTCAACGTGTAGTACCATCGTGTTATGTCGATAAAGCGAGCAACGATGTAATATTCATAAAGTGGTTTCAAGTTTCAACATCCTGTAGCAAGAAAACGCTTCCTAATTGAAACGAATCTAAGATAAGACGGGAATTGTTTGTTTAGTTGGTTCGTAGCATATATTCTTGAACAAGGAAATAAACAACAAGTGTATTTTTTAATTGATTAATATTTCATCTGCATCATCAAAACCGCCGGAGTTCGAGAGTGGGCGAAAGGAAGGCAACGGAGGGACACGGCCGGGTTTCCTGATAAGCCTCTTCACTCCTCCCCCCACCCCCAGCCCCCCTCCCCCACCCCACCCAACACACAATTCCTCTTATACATTACGTTGACCGGTGCAGAGGGTGAAGAAATAATACAATAGTAAATCAGTAAATTTTTGAATGTTTGAGAAACTAAGAAACATTTATTTCGTCGTTAATGCATTAATGCATTAGTGTATGAAATATAAGTTAAAGAAAAAGAATGAACACATGTGCAGCTTAAATTGTAGATTGTTACAACTTTCCAAAAATGACCATTACACCCTCATAGAATATCAAGGTTTGTATTGTAATATAAATATATATATTAAAAAAGGGTATGTATGGAGCCTATGCATGATGGGCACACTACTGTCTTATGATCACAATATGATATGTAATATGCAAATGATACAATATATGGGAAAACAGTATATAATAAACATATAAATGTATGAAAACAGAATGGCAAATATATGACTCTTTATATGCAAATTGCATAATTTTTACATAGCTTTATCTATAAAATATGTAGCATAATTTTTGTTTTAATGATACTAAATAAATATATAGCGTTATGAAAATGCTATGATAAACATGATTATAGTACATTATTAAAGGGTTTATGTAATAAAGTGTATTAATAAAGGGTAAACATATTATAGTATATTATTAAAGGGTATACGTATTAAAGTGTAAATAGATACGATGTCATATATTCCCAAACGTTTTCCTTGGCGCACCTTATTTTTCTAAGACCTAACATCGCCCAATTGATTGCACATTGACTGAAAGTTAGTGAATGACAGCACAGATGCAAATATTAAAGCTTGGGAAACAATCATGGCGTGACAGGGAGTAAGTTTAACTGTCAAATTCCATCGAACATATTGGTTACGGAATGAAACAAATTTTTGGCCTCTAGCCGGCTCGCTGTCTAGCTCAAACGTAATTAAGTGAGCCATTGTTTAAGCTGGTCTCGCCAACTGAAATGACATTATTGACATTACGAGTGGCCGTAAAATACAGCAACTGAAAATGTAGACGCAGCATTTCTGAATAGCGTGAGTCACTGAGCGAACTTCAAATCGGGGGGTAGCCTGTCCTAAAGCAGTTGTTTGTTTTCATAACCATCCGCTACCCCTCCCCCCCCCACACACATAAATATATAATTTAAAAAAAATTAACTGATATGAATATCTCTTGCTAATAAGTTATGGTTAATTTTTAATTTTTTTTATAGAATACACTTGGCTTAAAATTTTACAAGGTGCTAAGGCTATATGCGATATTGCACATTTGTCCTAAGAGTAAACTTAATTGACCAACTGATTTGCAGGTATAAATAATTTGCTCACTTGCTCACTCTTCTTTTTAAGCACACAGAGTTGAATAGATGAAAGACACGTCACCAACATACTTTTTTGTTTAGATTTTTCCCCCTTAGATCTCGCTTCTCTACAAGAATCCCCCCGACAAATTTAAATTAATTTAATTTAATTCAAATTTCAATTTCAAAAACATCAAAAATCATCAGGAAAACTCACCCACCCCCAAATAATATATAATAGTTAATATAAATAAATAAGAAAATTAAAGAAAATAATAATATTTCTTAACGACCGGTTTTGGTGTCGATAAGTCTCCCGATGAGCTCCAAGAGGTTTACCTTGGCTCTTTCAAGATAGTACTCAAACTCCTCAATAATGTACAGACATTGCATATACAAACACTCTCCGGCGCATATTTGATTGTTAACACTTCTGGCTATCCGAACAGAGTTTCCGGGTGAATTTCCGGCTGGATATCCTTTCTGAAAGAGAATGATAGAATATTTAACTCAATAATCTATACCTAAATGTATATATATTCCCCTTTTTCTTAAGACATTAGTTACACCTTACGCATTGTTTTACTGTGTTCGAGTAAAACTCCCGTGTAATATTATCTGTTCACAATTATCGGGGTAGTATACATCCGCCTGAAAAGAATAGTCCTGTACATGAACTGGTAAAGTGACTTTAATTTTGCCAAATATTCGGTTACAATCACTCCTTTTGATGCTTGGATGTTGTAGAGGATGAAACTACTAATGGGTCTAAAGATCTTAAGGATTGAAGGTTATTTAAAGCGTTTTATCAATTGCAGGGGTGAGAAACAGGCAGATTCCGCAACGAAGAACTGGCAGATGGGTTTGGTAGTACCATATGCTAAATTTCTATCTCTTCTAACTCAGAAACTAAACGTCCATTGTCACCGTGGTAACATTTGAATGCGCTGAGATAGCCTACACTCTATCAGCTATCATATGTTGGTGGGATAAGACATGCCTGGTTGAACACTTTTAGTATAGCGGCTTTGGAAAGTGACTTATTTAGTGTGTTAGTCAATGGAGCAGTTCAACAAGTGGAACGACACCGTTTCATGCCTCCATTGACTAGTAATATATGGTCATAAAGCAAAGAAATCCCTTACCTGAAGGATAAGAAGCTCGAATCGGTCCAGAATTTCTCGAATCTCGAAATCTATAGTGGTCGCATTGTGATATAGACCAAAGCCTTCAGCGTCAGCCTCATCTAACAGTATCGCGCCTATTTCCAGGTAAGCATGGAGAAACGTTGTCAGAATATCCGAGTGTAGAAAATACAGCGATGTCAAATGGTTGTGAAGATCCTGAAGGAATATGAAGGGAAATATTATTTGGGGAGCCAAACGAGCCAAAAACAAAAAAATATGCTTATTAAAGACGTTGAGGTATTTCATGATATACTTATACCACCCCCCCCCTTCACCTCCACCTCCATACAGAAGAAAGCAGTAGAACTTCCGAGTGACTCTCTCATCGGAGCCAGTAGGGGGTTGTAATTGGGAAATCGGTAAAATAAGGCCCTCCCCTATGGCCCTCCCAAAATGAGCACAATTGTCCGAACACCTTCCAGCAAAGCATTTATCAACTTTCTATTTTCGGGTAGCGTCTGCCGCACAGCTTAATAAAGGGGGAAGAGGAGGGGTGGGGAGGGGGAGAGAAGAGGTGTACACGGTGGTTCCAATGAACGTTAGTCCGACATTGGATTCGCTGGCCGTATGATGCAGCACCAGGGAGCATTGAAAAATTATCATAGTTGTACAGGTTTGTACGCAAGTTCGAATAGGGGAGGGGTGTTTGGTGGGGGTGGGGTGGGGTGGGTTGAGGTGAGGTGAGGTGAGGGAGGGGGTAACATTGTTTCATGCTCCTCTTCTCCCACTTCAAACATCTATGTATATTTCCCTTCTAACATTAATGATACTTACAGCAGAATTATCGTTGTACCAATCCAGTCGCGAGAGGTTCGTGGAGAGCATTTCCATTCCTTCGATAGTAATATTTGGACTGGTTCTGTCTTCGTTATTAAAGCGATGTTGTATCTAAAACAGAAAATACTCTTTATTATAAACGACTGAATTAGGGAGCTTAGGATACACTTTAAGATAATGTTTGTTCATCTTCTTGCCGTGAAGAGAGGCTTTTTTTTTACTCCAGATTAAAGCAAAAGCAAACAATGAAGCATATATATATATATATATATATATATATACACACATTCCTAGAATATTGACAGTAAAATTTACATATTCTTCAAGAGTTTTGAGTTCCATTCTGAAGTGGGATACTCGATATATATATATATATATATATACATACATATATATATAAGTACATACCCCGACTTATTTAGGTAAGAACTGAACCTATATGTAATGAGCAGAAGCGAATGAAGGATTCTTTTAATCAGGAATTGGCGCTGGGCCGTTGAAGTCGACTCCTGTGTATGGGATTCATTTAAACAGTTTGTGAAAGTTTCGTGACTTATAAAATTAACCGTTTAACATACTCACAAAATGAGATCTAAAGTCATCGTTGTATTCTTTCAGCGAGAGGATAAAACGCTTGGCGCTTTCTAGATGGTGCAACTCGTCACAGGTTACATATCCAACTGCCAACATGTACACCAAAACAACTATGGAAGAGCATAAAACCATCAGTTAGACACATGAAGAATAAAAAAATATTCTGTTTTTCAATCAATGAATTATGAGATTATTCAATTCATTCATTAATTATGGGATTAAAATCATATAGTATATAACAAAACTGTCTTGGATAAAAACAACAACAAAATATGTACCTTTCCTTCATTTTTTTTGTCATAAAGTTTAGTACCGTACCATAAAAGATACTACTTTTGTTGGCTGCAAAATTTTAAAACTTGATCTACATATTGCTTATAAACCAGTGCTTAAACGCATATATTCTCATTAAAAATGCTCTATATAGGAGTGTTAGCTCAGTGTTTACGCCGGTGCCTTCCAATCATAGGGTCCCCAGTTCGAGTCACTCCAAGATTAATGTATGTCGTCCAGTTACAGAGTTGTTGACAATTGACAATTCATAATCATGGACGTTAAATATGAACCTAAGAAACTGACTTCGGTCAGCTTGCGGCTTTGATAAGCCAATGAGGCTTCTTCGCGAGTTCCTGATTGCAGGGGGATCTAAATACAATACATACAAATATAACGTCAAGTTAAGCATGACACATGGCTTTAATGGTCTTCCGTACCTATATACACTGATTGACGGGTACGCTTCAAACCACCGCAAAACTAAACAAAGGGGAGAGTTCTTCAAACTATTTTGCGCTGCATGATACAGTTACATGTATACGCAATGCAGTAGAAGTTAGTCAACCACAAATCATAACACCTGAAGATTATGCGATATTTACTACAAATCAATAAGACTGACATATCTGAAGGAGGCATACAATAATGTGCGCTATTAAAATGTATTTTCATTTTCATTCTTAGTAGGTACGATTGGACAAAGTAATGACACTAATGATACATAGTTAAAGAGCTATAGAACAGCCTATCATATACAAAGTCTAGCCTATATACGGGCCTTCAAGTGCATACTGCAGTTAAGAATGCCTGACACAAGATATACTTGACAACCACATGAAATTTGCGTCACTTGAAGTGAGGAGCACACGAACACACACACACAAAAGAGTAATAAAAATATAAAGGTATATATGTTCTTACCAAGGTATCCACTGAAATTCTGTTCCATCTTCAAGTTGTGATTATTTCGCCTGGCCGTGCACGATTGTTATATTATATAATATGATACTTTATGGAAAGAGATGTTTTCGGTTTGATCTAGACTCGGCCACACACTGTGATATTTCAGAATAGACTTGGCTACAATTCGACTTTGCCTTTCCAGCTTCAACTTTGTTCTGCCCGACGGAGTCACAAAACGAGCTTTAAATACTGATTGAAAAATAGACAATATAGGTCGAGCATGATTGACAACTTTGAACATTTTCAAAACACAACAACAGAGACATTTTACCTGGAAGCTAATAAATACAGACCTCAATTTTTTATGAAAATAGCGTCAGCAAGAACAAAGGGGATTTCCCTATACGTCTTACCTTTTGGTTGACAGGACATAACCGGAAATACTTCGTTGACGTCAGATTTGGTTCACACGGGTTTAATACTTTACATATATATATATATATATATATATATATATATATATATATATATATATATATATATATATATATATATATTAACAAACTAAATTATGTAAGTGAGTTTTCAGGCAAGGCTAATGAATAAACAATCATTTTATGTTTTGATTGTATCGTTTTGTGTTTGGGTGTGGTTGGGGGGGGGGGCGGTGGGCTAGGCGTGGGGAGTTTTTCAGTCAGTTCACGTTTTTTTCAACTTATTTTACATATTTTTAGAGTGGGGAAGGGGTATACGTATTAAGTATCACCGACACCCTGAGGAGGACAAAAAAGTGCAGAGAACATGATTAGAGAGAAAACACAGCGAGAAAAAAATAGAGGGACGGAAAACAGTGAAAGTAATCAAGTTTAAGAAGAAAGAAGACTGTATAACGAAAAAAAAGTAGAAAATATTAAAGCAAAACTAGAAAGAAGAAATAGAGAAGGAGAAGAAAGCAGAACTCATCTTTGTTGTTTCCAAACTGTCTAATGGGTTGAAATAATGAACAGACATCTCATTTGTCACTATTCGTTCACCGGTTAAGGAGTAGGGGTGGGGTATTAATTGGGGGGGGGGAGAAGGTGGATGTTGGAAGGGGGGAGATCCCAAAATATAATGCAATATTACGATGATGATAACTCCATTTTTGTTTGTCTTATATAATCACTGAGTTTAGCAGGCGTCCTTGACACACTCTCTCTTACTAACATATCCGGTACACAACATTCCACAAATATCCATGTTTTTTTTTATTAATATTATACTACCCCGCCCTTCCTGCCCATCCATGCACACTATCCAACCAACCGAGTATCCGTCCGGTGTCATAAACGGGTGTGAGGTGCGCGGCCTTTTTTCTTTTCTTTTTGACAGAAATTACAATATCTCTTTCCCAGGACCTATACGTGTATTGGGATAAGCCTGTCAACAATTTTAAGGTGACCTTTGAAGGTTTTATCAACCGACCAGGACAGGACAAGGTTCAATGGTACTTACAAGTTTCAAAGGTTTCGTTAGAAGTTTCAGTATTCATTGTATACATAAATAACGTTACGGTGTGGACTATATATAGCCTAAGCTATATCTAAATAGGTATCGCATGGTGAGGTGTAATAAATAAATAAATATATAAATAAATAAATATAAAGCACTTCAGCAATTCTGGTCGCGTGATGACAACCAACATCATTAAAATTAAAGTATCAATATGAGGGTTTGGGGTGGGGTTGGGGGATTCCCACCCTTAATCTCTGTCCGTTAGTTTGGACAGTATCCGGTTGGTAAGTATAGTTTAATAGATTGAACTGTATTGTCGGAATCAATCGCAACAGGTATAGTCCGCACATTAACTGGACTCCGGTGCTGGAGATCCGAGATCAGTGATGACACAATACCTATGCGAACTTCAGTCGTCATCAGGTTTTCTTTGCCCATGCGTTAGTTTCGTCGAGACCTGATTCGTGTAGGTCAATGCTCGCTGGACTTTCTGACTGCAAGCTCAAACCTTATTTTCGAGTTCAGAAATGCTAGATTAAACGTCCACTAGGCCTTCGAATGTTCGGTATGTTCGCTAACTAGGCGAGGATACAGTGACGTTTAATATGTAGTTCAATCGGACCAATCAGCGTCCAGGACTATATGTATTCTCTGTTACGTCCGAAACAGGCGTGATTCGTGATTGACAGCTTCGTCACAAAAACTTGGAACCTCAATAATTTCCGACTAAGTATTTCCTTAGTCTGCTGAAGCACCTTCGGGTGGAAGCGTAATACGAGGTATATGTTATGTTATGTTGGTTGTGATAGTTTTAGTCATCATTTCTTCGTTTATATTGCAGGCACATGCTAGGTAGAGTAGCCTACTATTGATACAATTGCACAATATAGCCTTTGGTTTACGTTAAAGGAGCAAACGCCGAACTGGCTTCTTCGTGACGGAAATAACTTCAAAAAGGTTGCAGTAACTAAGACCCCTCCATTGAATATGAACAACTAACTAACGTTGACCTGCACTACGCAATACAATGACAAATACAGTTGTGCTAGTTTCTACTGTCCCGTGGTAGAGGCGGGGAGGAGGGAGGGGCAGGCGGGTATATTGATTTGACTTAATAAAGAACACATTTACAAATCACGTGCGACATGATAAAATACGACTTGTGATAGGGTTTACAAAATGTTTCTATCAACCCCCCCCCCCCTGCTATCTTATATTTGAGGATATGAATCGTGCACATGATGCGATACTGAATACCGACGGTTTACTTAAAATAAAGTATTGTTCTGATTTTAAGAAGCCTATTCATTGCGAAACCCATTCTCCAACCCCCATCCGCCCTTTTTAATCGTAAAACGTAAAAAGCAACCACACGCATGAAACTGAAACGAAGACGCCTTTGTCGAGCAGTCTGTTAAGTGTTAGTGTCGTAACTTGACGATAAACAAACGGTGGCTAAAGCAAACAGCGACATGCTCCAGGGAAATACCCTGACGAGGTGCGCGTCACCAATGATGGTTTTAATATGCATACAGGGCGAAATGATTAAAAATCTTGGAAGTATTGGAATGTATTCACCCATGGGCGGCGATCATGGGGGGGGGGGGGGGCGGGGGACATGTCCCCCAATATTTTAGGTAGGGGATATAGTATATATTTGGTGGCATAGTTCTTTTGTGTGGCTATTTATAGAAAATAATACGTGATATAATTTATCCAAATCATATTTGGCGGTGGCTAAAACTTCATCCAACACATGCTGCATGAGGTAAATGACTCTCCGTGGTCGTTTCTGTGACCTGTGACCGTATAGCATGTTGTCACTCATGATAATTATCATAATGTCTGTACATCTCTTGTGTATGAGTGTAAGTACGCACAATGATCCTCATCGATATGGGTTCACTGGGTTTCCATTTGGCCTGTTTCCTACAAGATTTCTAACCGCATGCGCACCCACACCCACCCACACGCACGCGCATACACACACTAAAGAGAATAGTTTTAGATGTAAGTGCAGCCCAAATATAATTATGTTGAAGATTGATCATTGGCGCCCTCCGATATTACAAACTGCGGGAATGTCAGTGGTGAAGAGGAAGTGTGTTTTTGGCGGGGAGGGGGATTTGTAGAAATGAGGTTATGCCCGTCTAAGGTTACCGTTGCGGTCCGAGAAGAAAGCAATTGTAGAAAAAGGGAAATTTCTCTGTTTGAAAACATCCGTTTCGCACAGGCAGTGGACAATGGATCTCGGTATCCTATGACGTTTAATATGGAAATATGCCGATTGTGGATTTGAAGCAGTCGAGAAAAGTTTCCCGGAAAGCAATCGTCAGAAACGGACTGTTTTGTCGTTGTTGGTATTATTAAACAAATGAAAATGGAATGTTAACAATGAATATCCTACGAGTATAGGTAGGCCTACGGTACTACTACATACAGTCGTGAATTGTGTGTTGACTTTTGCATGGATGAATGAGTTTGACGCATAATACAGTGACGTCATAATTTATATAACTTGAGCTTTGTGGTTCAAGTTCGATCCAACGTGAAATCATAAATGTACAAACGGTTACATTTTATGATGCAAAGTAGTTTACAGCCAGTGGGCTAGGATGCACTGCTACAAAATGAGAATTAAGCTTACGGTACCTAATCTTGTTTTTATTCCCTTTGAAACAAGACATTATATTCCAACGCACCAGTACTAGAGGGGAGGTGGGTTGGGGTGGGGTGGGGAGAAGGGGTACGAACTGTTGCGTTGAATACATATAATAACTTGATAATAATGAACCCGACTGTTAACTTTGTTTTGGTACAAGCGCATTTCTCCAACTATTCACGACAATAATGACCAGACTATATGGGAGCTGCTACACTTATATAAACAAAAAACAAATTGTCAAAGTCCACCCCCCCCCCACTATCATCCAACCTCCCTCCCCCACCTGAGCAAAGGAATAGCGGATTTTGACTTACTGATCTTTGTTGAAATGGTTCACCGGTTTTACACACATTATATAATGAGTTTTTGTCCATGGCTTAGGCAATAGGCACCTTTTCAAATACTGACTGATTCTACTACAACCAATCTGTGTAAATAATTGAACAATCGGAATCTATTTAAAACAATATTCTTATACCCAAAAGTTTCTGTGTTTTGTGTTGGGTTGGTAAACCTTTCAAACAGTTTACAAAATGAATAAACTGTAAATCGTCATGCGTCATCAAAATATTGAAAATGGGTGGGGGGGGGGGGGCTGAGGGAGCATGGACGAAGGAAAGGAGTTAGAATGTTGTATTGTATATGTTATAAATATAATATATAGATTATAAACTAGTTTAATATTATTTTCAGCTTCTTTATAGGGGCGTGGCGGGGGTGGGGGGGGGGGGGGCGACTTAGCCGGTGGAGGCTTTTTTACTGTTCTGGATTCTCCAACTCACTACAATTCAATTATATATATATATATATATATATATATATATATATATATATATATATATATATATATATATATATATATATATATATATATATATATATATATATATATATATATATGACTGTTTTCTTTCCTGAGATAGAAGGAAACACTATACAAGGATCACAAGACAAACGTAGTTGTTGTTATTAACAAACTTAATATGTTACCTATCCACACTTACGTAAACTTTTCTATTTTTTGTTAACTAGATACGATGTGTCATGATTTTTTGTCAACCGGTGGCTGACTCGGTGAGAAAACATTATGAATCGTTCCTGATTAATCTACTATTGTTATTCACATAACGTCATTTTCATAAAAAATAATATATAAAACAAAGTCTTGCGTAGTTGAATGTAAACAAGGGAGAAGTGTTTTTTTTTTCCATTAATTTTCCATTAATGATCGATCGCTGTCGACAAGATGACTAAGACTGCCGGGCTTTTAAAGGTCATTGTTATTGACCATTAATACGCTAGAAAGTTAATTTATGGTCACTTATGCTCAACACTGGGTTCAACGCTGTGGGCATTTCACAGCCATCTTGAAAGTATTCCCCTCCCCCCCCCCCCACTCCCACCCCACCCTTCCTCACTGAAACATTTAATTTGTTTCATATTAAAACACCCCTGGATGTCAGCAAGTAACTTAGAGGGGCCAATACTGTTGGTCCTCAAGGACGGCCCCGGCTGGGTGGCGGTGGTAAAGATGAAGATCTTCCACCCCCCTCCCCTATCATACCCCTTAAACTTATAATATTTACGATATCGGATATGCATTAAAACAAAGCATTAAACAAACAAACCAGTTTTCATTCGGGTCAAATTCATTCGGCGAAATGTTATACGTATCCGCCAAGACGGTAAGGTACTACAGTGGCATTCACAGAACGCCAAAATTATAACGACTACCACCCCCCCCCACCGGGGGGGGGGTAAGGGGAGGAGAGGTGGGGATAACGTTGTATAATGTTAAAACTTCATTATTTCGGACTCTTCCACACAAGCCAATCTTCAGATAAACGTTGTTGTTTCCCAGTCCTGAATATGACCCTTAGCTGACACACTAAAACATCGAGTTTACATGTAAAAGGTAGACTTCATTTTGCCTTGTCTGTTGGGCGGAACGTTCCGCGCCACCTTGATTGATCTACCACCCATTATTACATTTCTTGGAATTTCTTTTCGATATCGCGCATGCTTTGCGTGTCAAAAATAACAATGCTATTGTTTATCCGCAAGTACGACAGCCAATTAGCTATTGCTCTAGGTCATAATATGACATCATGCTCAGTTGAAAGGCACTTACCGTATATAGCATTTGTGTGCGACGCATTGTCACCTATAGTGTAGCCGGTAACGGTACATTGGTGACTAACATCTCACTTAAATTAACTAGCTAATTTGAACTTGGTCTGGACTAGAACGTGGGAACTGGTTTCGTCCCAGTCCGCTTTCGGTGGACTAATAAGGGTTAGGCCCATAAATGGCATTCCTTGCTTAAACGCTTCTTGGGCGTTAATCCAAGTTCCTTGTGGTTACAAATCTGATTCTCGAGTACCTTACTATCGGCAAAAATCAAACCCACACATTTACATTCAGGGAAACCCTTTAACGTTCCACAATATAATGCGATTGTGCATGTGAGTGTCGTACAACAGTACGAAACATAAATGGTTCCATTGACCGTAAGAATACCCCCCCCCCCCCCACACCTATCTATCTATCTATCTATCTATCTATCTGTCTGTTTGTCTGTCTGTCTATCTGTCTGTCTATCTGTCTGTCTGTCTATCTATCTATCTATCTGTCTGTCTATCTATCTATCTGTCTGTCTATCTATCTATCTATCTATCTATCTATCTATCTATCTATCTATCTATCTATCTATCTATCTATCTATCTATCTATCTATCTGTCTGTCTGTCTGTCTGTCTGTCTGTCTGTCTGTCTGTCTGTCTGTCTGTCTATCTATCTATCTATCTATCTATCATTCTAACAACCTAAAAATTTATCTATCTATCTATCCATCTATCTATCTATCAATCTATCCATCAACCAATCAATCAATCTATCTCCCCCCCCCCCCCCTCCCCTGTTACGTACCTTCCATGCACTTAAGTTTTCATTGATCAACAATTTCCGCGTGGCATCCCCAAATATTCCCACTGATAGCCTGTATAGTTTCTAAAGGGCCAAAAGTATTCTGATTTGTAAACCATCTGTTATATGCCCTGCCAGAAATTATACGATCATGTACTATTTAATCACAATACTAAACTCTCTGAACTTACCGTAATTTTCTGGACTTTTTTTTCGAGCTAAGACATTCCGTCGATGGGTGGGGGACTCACTCGTCGACTGGCAATTACACGCCTACCTCGTTATTCTCTGACAACTCATAGAAAAGGGGTGACTTGATGAAACCGCTGTTCATCCACGAATATCACAGGGACTATGATGCTTAGCAATCGGGAGGTTCCGGGTTCGACACCCGGCCGGGTCATAGTAAGGTGGGTTTTTCATCCAAGAGCAATCTACGGTATCCCAATCTGAAATGACTTTCTAAATTGAAAAGATTTCTTCATTCTACAAAAACAGAAAGAGAGGAGGATAAAAAAGGGACAGAGAAAGAAAGAAATACACGCACAGACATACACACACGCACAGACACGCACGCACGCACAAAACAAGAGACCAAACCAAGGAATAAAACAAGACTTTACGAATCGTTTTCGGATTTGTATATAAGGTCGTGTGTACGTATAATTTTGAAGATCACTGTGGTAAGATTTAATAATACGGTAAATGTTTCAATAGTTTTCGATCATATTAAAGCTCTTCGAAAACGTTTCCTCAAGAAATGAAGCTACGCATGGGGCATGTATATAACCCTTACAATAGCGTTTTGTACACTAAGCCTAACCAATGAAAAATTACCACTTTGGGGTTTCCCGAATGGGAAAACTATGGAGTCACTCTTACTGACCTTGCAAAGATTGTGAGGGGGACCGCGGATTGTAGAGTCGGCAATTACTATTACGGTTAGATCGTCCAACACAGTAGCATACAGAAACCGTTGTACTCAAAGCCGAAGGCAAAGTGAATTAATCAGGTCACACATCCGGGGTCTATGCATGCTATGTTCTGCAATACCGCCATCATTAACTTTCTTCAAACATTTCATACTGTATAGTTTTGATGTGTTTTTCTTAGCAAACAAGAATTAGTGTCCATGTTCTTCATCGTAAAAGAAATCACAGTAACTCATGCAGGGCGGGCTCGTTTCCTTATCGCCTATTGAGATGATATTTTGAATTGCCCTTTCAAATCAAAGTCACCCGTCTCTCTGCCCCTCAAAGTTGTGTAACCCTCCCCTCAACCCCCCCCCCCCCACACACACACAAACGACCACTCAATAAATATATGTAAGGATAAAACGGCGGGGTAAAGCCTATTGAGATGATATTTTGAATTGCCCTTTCAAATCAGTCACCCGTCTCCCTGCCCCTCAGAGTTGTGTAACCCTCCCCTCAACCCCCCCCCCCCCACACACACACACACAAACGACCACTCAATCAACTACCACCGCCCTTGCTTTTGTAAATTTGAACATAGGTATGTAAAAAAGCATGCATGAAGGTGATACGAACTTACATATATAGCTTATGACCCATGTACCCCGAACAACAAAATATTCGCCTGTGCTATATATAGGTGCAAAGAATCGACGACTGCCAATGTCTACAGCACGTATCGATTCTCTGAAACTGAACAAACTCAAGAGCTATACAACATATGTTGACTTTGGCATCCAGCAACAATTCACCTTTCTACGAAGCTAAAAAAAACACCTTTTCAAACTTGCCCACATGAAGTTCACCCAAAAAAAAACAAAAAAAAAACAGGAAACTGGGGAACTATTCAGTTATAAATCATCTGATGTTAGAGCGACTAAACTTTTTAAAGCATTTTTTTCGAGGTTCATTTTCCGAATTCTTGACCACTGTAATGTATTTGGACACAATTACCCCACCCCCTCCCCACCCATAAATATATGTAAGGATAAAACGGCGGGGTAAATCCAACTTCCACTAACCAGAAAAGTACGACCCTTTAGACTAGTTCACCGTTTAATTGTGTTATTTTTAAATATTCGATACAAAATCGATCATTTCCGCCGCATTAGGGATGCGCCGGATATCCGGTACGATTTTTGTAAAATGCAACAAATCCAGTTTATAGTGGGACCATTTTCTGGTACAGCTCTGTTTTAGGACCAAAGACATTCCTTAACTTTTAACACTACTCCAGTACCTCCTTTCATGAGCCCCCCCCCCCTCCCCCTCTCAGTAGTCATTCATATTTTGTTGACTGCAAACAAAGGATTTAACAAGTGTGTTTATTAACGTTAAATCTGAATCAAATAATATAAAAGGTACCGTATTAAGGACAGTCTTCCTTTGGTTAAAGGTCTCCTTGTATATTCCAGCTGCATGGGCCTCATTGTACTTCCGGATAGATAAGCCGTCTGTCCTTTTCCAAATACATAAATCATAAACGATAACTTTTTATTTATGGAAGGTTTTTTTTCTTAACCACCTATATCGAGTGTAACTTAAGTCTTTTCATTACATTTTGAGCATATTTTGACAAGTTGTGAAATAGTGTGATACTAAGTCTTTCTCCATTATCATTTATTATTGTGTTTTCTTGAAATGACTTCATTGTATCTCTTACAAAAAAAATCATCCAGTGTGGCCAGAATTCGAGTAAAGATCTGGCCAAATCTGCTTCCGACCGGATCGAAACATTTCAATCGCGTGCATTGTTGCCTCTTCCCTACTCCTCACCGCCGATCCCGACCCATACCCCCCACACACCCATACCCCCCCCCCACACCCATACCCCTCCCCCCACACCCATACCCCTCCCCACACGAAAGAACCTTCAGACTGTTTGAAAAAGACAGTAATAACAAATAATATAAATATAAATGAAAGCTATTTTTGAATATGACAATACATGAGTGGGTTGCCACTCCTTTTTTATTAGGACAATCGTTTGCAGTCCCATGACATACACACATAGATTGATCAGAACGTACCGTTCCCTTCCTCCATCATTGCTAATATATAACGTACTATCACCAATGCCAAACAACTTTATAAACTTAATACTCAAATACTGATATGACTGTGAACCAATCTTCCTTCCCGTGCCTTTCTTTATAAGTAGATACTTATATATAGTTGTTATATAACCATATATTTTAGATAATTATATTCTCTACCCTTATTGCTGTTTTTTTTAATGCGAGCAGGCATTTTGTACCTGAAAATGTCCCAACCCCCCCCTTTTTTCCCCCAATCCCCACAAACTTTTTGACTTATCTGTACGTGTTTTTTTGATGATGCGAGAAGGAATTTCACATCGCCGAGCTGAAATCTTGACAACTCGGAATAACTTTAATTTGTATATTTATCAAACTCATAAGGCTGCATATAAAGCGGGAGGCCCGGGTTCGAATCCCGGTGGAGGATGGAATTTGTTTTCTTCACTGTGCTGGATTTTCATACTCACTACAAATCTTTGTCTTTCAATATCCAGCTTTAGGGTTCACAGATGGTTTCGAATTGGTTAAGAGTCATTATTGATCTCTAGAGTTTTAAGGCAAAATGTGTCACCAAAACAGAACTAGCATTGTTCGATACAGACGGCAGAAAGCCTACAGGAATGACGACCTTCCTTACTGGCTTCGAACCTCTGGAGATACAATCTGTCTCCACAGCCTAGTTGGTTAGGGTGTCCGCGTACAAAGCGGGAGGCCCGGGTTCGAATCCCGGTGGAGGGTGGAAATTTGTTCACTGTTCTGGATATCCAACTCATTGCCGTCTAAGTATATCAATATATATATATATATATATATATATATATCAAGGGCGTAGAAACCGGGGGGCTGGGGGGGCGCCAGCCCCCCCAGTGAAAAATGTGGAGGGGCGGAAGTATCATTCCGCCCCCCGCTCCGCAAGTCAGAAAACCCCTTTTTCATTTCCAAATGAGAAAAAAAATCTCATTTGGAGCACCAAATTGCATCTAAGGCCAGGTGAAAATACAAAATTAAGTTTACAAAATGGAGTGGGTGTTGAAGTGTGCTATATTGCACCAAATTGCATTTGAGGCCACCTGGAAATGCAAAAAATTCCAAAGGGGAGGGGGCACCCCCTCCCCTTAGACCCCTCCCCCAGGCCGGCCATCAGTCTTCAGCCCCCCCACTCAAAAGTACCTTCCTACGCCACTGATATATATATATATATATAGATATAATATATATATATATATATATATATATATATATATTAATTTGAAATTCATATCAAACTATCAATACTCGTTAAATTCGAGTCTTAAGGAGACTCACTCCTCCACTCACTCGTGCAAAATACAAATTTGGATCCTTTATCAAAGATTGGGCAGTTTAACCCAGGCCAAGAATAAGGTCGCCTACAGAGCTCTGTACACCTCCAACAATGTAGTGTAAACACCTCTCATAATTAGAGCGACTCTTATATTACCGTACAAACAACGTACCAATGCATTAAATACCATTGGTAGTTTGTTTGTTTTTGTTTTTGTAAGACATAAAGGGTTGTTTGAACTGATCCAGGTCAGGTTCTTGCTACGTGATACCACGAAAGACCAAATGGATTATGGTCTTGCATCTACCAAGCTTTTAGGAGCCAATTTTGTCAATACTTTTTGGAAGTTTTGCAAACTCTTGAAGTGCATAGCTTTTGAAAACAAAGTACATTGGTCAAACTATTAAGTCTCATAGCTTGTTCCATGATTGTTGGGAATCGAAATAGCAAATTTCATTTTCACACAGAATAGTGAATACTATATCAGTAACCTGTGATGTGTTATATGCATGGATCATTAAAACAGCTGCATTTTCGTTCACTTGGAATTGTTTGAGAAACTGTTTTAAGGGCTGTTATTTTAATACCGTATTATGGTATGATGGCGTATTTAAACTGGAACAAACTTCATTAAGAATTTCATTCAGAATTTACGGGGGGGGGTCCTTCCTGAATCGTTGAACCCCCCTACCCCAACCAAACAAAACAATGACAATTAAATGTGTCCGTCCGTCTGTGTGTCATCACAAGTTATTGCACAATGTTCTTTTCTCTAATTAATTGCAAAAATCCTTCCACAATTTCTTATCTCCGGCAAATGGAACAAGCTATACAGATGAAGAGTTTGACCAACGTGCTTAATTTTTACTCTCTGTATATATTTTATTATTTTGAGCCTCATATTTTTGTTACATGGCGGACCAAATTGCCCTTTTCAGACATCCCTTTTTTCTTTTACAAAGTCAACACTGATTTGATTGGTTACACTTTCCGATGAATGACCTTATTCAAACACCATCAAATAACAAAAAAATAACAAAAAACATTCAACGTTTTAAAAAACAAACAAAAAACTTGCTGGTATATGAATGTCCTAAACTCTCATTCACAAATAAAGTTACCTCCTGAGTGTGTTGATGTACTGAATTCACAAAACTTGAACCAATCCTTTGAACATTCTGGGGGTACAGCGTCAGTGATATGGTGTAAACAGAGAATGTCAGACAAGATCCGTACCAACGCCAAATATTTCTCTTCGCGAGATATTTAAATGAAAAATTTAACGAATCGACACTATGAAAAACTTATCATATAGGGACTGAATGGTGAGTGGGGTGCAGCAATCTAGTGTTCTTCTTTGATCTCAAATATTCTACAAACTTGATACTTTTTCTGACCTCTTTCACTTCTCCGTCTTGATTAGAAATTTGATATCAGTGACATGCAAATACCACGAAAGGAGACAACACAAATAACCATTGTGTAAAGAGAGTCAGGTTTGCAGTGTCCAACAGAATGTACCACTAAAACACTACACTGTACCCTAAAACAACTTGCCCTGGTGTGAACTTGAAGTCAAATTTCATGCAAGTACCATAAATGGAGTACCCATACAATGTCAATTTTGTACTGACAAGTTGTAGAGTACCCCAGTACACTGTATACCACCAAAACACACTTCAACATGTGAATGTTAACCATGTCATAACTTTGTGTTACACTGAAGTCACTTCAACAGTGATGATTCACTTGTGAATTTTAACCATGTCATGATGACAAAGAAAACAATTGTTCCAAATCGCTGAGTTTTAACGTCTAACCTCTAGAGAGTTCATTGCCGTTCATTCGGTTCACTTTAAATAGATCGCTGGTATTCAAATTATTTTGTTTAGTGACCCTAATTTCCACCTTGCTCATCTTGGAGACCTTCCAGTGGCCAATGTGGCCTGTAGGAGGGCTCTTCAGGGAGGCACTCCCCCTTTGAAAAATCTTTAATGGTGCCTAGGTAATAATTGCAGTTTTGAGAGTAATTATTTTTCAAGATTTTTGCAAATTTCTTTCCACAAATAGCACCAACTTCTTCTGATTGTTTTGGTGACCTTGCAAAATATTTTGCCGACCCTAAAGAGGGTGGTGACCCCCACTTTGACTACCAGGGGTTTTCGATGACTGTGTTCGCTGTCCTGACTCTCATAGCGCTCGACACATCCCTGTCCGTAACCGCTGGGAAAATGGATCAATGTCCAATTACGACAGATGAATAAACGAGACTATTAATCTCGTTATGCATGAGTCTTCAACTGCGTATTAACATCTGATCTCAACTCCACCTACCCACGGCACTTGGTAACTATGGGTTACTCTCTGTTGTCTTATATGGTTTGACTGTTACCTACGGACAATAGATCACTTTCGAACAGTATATATTTTGAATCAAATCGTTGCTACAGTTTTGCAATGTTCTCCAATAATGACATCACAACCACAATGTTAGTAGATAGCTTTACACATTATTTCAAAGTATGATGTCAAAACTCCAAACTTGTTTAAAGTTCCTAAATTTTGCTTCCCCCAACCCGGCCTCACTCCCCGCCCCCCCCCCACCCAACATACCCTGAAAATCAAATGAAAAGTTTTCTCTGTGAAAAAATGTCTAGGAATGAATCTTATCATTCATGAATCGCAGCCTCATTAAAGTTCATTTTGTGAACACAATGAAAGGAGTGTGTCTTAGTTTGATGACCTGTAGTGCTTGATAGGTTTGGTCAATTTGTCTAGAAAACTCAAAAAGTTGCATTAAGGACATGTTAACACTATTTTGTATGTAGTTATAGCGTACAGTGTTAGTAGTCTTGTTGAAGACCATATCATTCATGTGGTAGATGATATGCACTGTAACTGTCCGATACACACACAAACCTCCTCTTGTGCTGTTTAAGATGTTGCATGCTGTAATAGTACCAAACACCAATACACTATAAAGCAAACACAATCATATTTGGCTGTTGTGTATTGTATGATATTAAGCACCGTCATTGCATATACCACAAAATGTCCCGTTGTGCTGTAATATTACCAAACCCAATCTCACTGCCCACCCATCCTTTACAAGCTTTTCTCAATTAATACTGATGAAATAAACTACCAGTTCCTTTCCACTTTTTTCTCTTCACATATTGTACTATCTAGTACCATTCCCCCCACCCCCATGGAGGGGTGGAGGTAGGCTCTTTATATTCCAACAGACGGTCGACGCCAGCCTCTAGCAGACATCCACCTCTCTACTCTCGAGTGGGATGCTGTCTGGTCATCGTAGTACGTTCCCTCCTCCAGGGGTAATAAAGTTCCTCATCGGTTGCACAAACGCCTGTTACCCTCGGCGGCCTGGCTTGGTATGATTTTGAGCAGCTTTTAGACCAATTCCAACACTTTTATAGTACCCTGACTGTTGGCTGCAACCAGGACGTTGGAACCCTGCAATGGAAGGAGTAGAGTAGAAACTGTCACCTCGTCGAATTATTAGAGAAACGATGCGATCGATACACATGCGAGCCACAGTAGCAGAGCTACTAGAGGTTATCGTTTAACCGGTGAGTGTTTCCCTTTCCTTCGGCCTTTTCCTCTGATGCCTTTTTTCCCCTTCTTTTAATCTGAATCTTACTTATCCAGGCATCCTTCATCTCTTAGCATCAGTTTTATCCCTTTATTTGGCTCCTCAAGTTGGTCTTACCTCTTCCACTTGATTTCATCTCACATTTTTTTTCATCTTACCTCACCTTGCAGATAGCTCCAAACTTTCACCTGATTTGCCCACACCCCCCCCTCCCACCCACCTTTTTTGCAATTTTTTACCCCATCTTTAAATCTGATCCCTTCTATTTATATCCAACCTCTTTAAATCTGACATCTTCCTTCTGTCAAGCCTTCTATTTCATCCCACTGCCCCTTTCCCCCCTTTCCCCTATCCCCCACCGCCCTATCACCCCACCCACCCCCTCCCCCGATCCATCCTATCACTTCAACTTCTCCTTGTCTTACCGTCCTCCAGGCTACCGCACTGACAAATTCATTCGCTTCCTCCTCTTTTTCATCTTTGTCCTGAAACGAGAAAGAAACACAAAACAGATGACGGCCAGCTTGTACTTAATTAAGCATTCTCATCCTTACCCCTCATCCGTACCTCCCTAAAAATTCTCATGTCAACCCCACCCCAACCCCCGCCCCCTCCCTTCAAAAATATCAATGGAGTTAAAGGCACCCTGTTAAAATAAAATCAGTAGTGGGTAACAAAGTTGTTTCTCAACACAGCAAAAAGAACAGAAATCTACCACACACCACAATCTATAGACCAGAAAAATGCCAGATCAGTGGAACGTGTTGCACGGCAAGATTCATTTCCGAGGATCAAGTTTGATACAGGTCAAACAGAGGAGCCCCAGGAGAGCATATTATATTACCAAGGACAACCTTTCTTGATAGTTGGACAGCAGACTCTAACTGCATTATATGATTTTGTTCCACACAAAAAAAAATATATATATAGCATTCTTTGACTTTAAAGATTTAGTTAAAAAGATGTATTTTTCAATCACTCCTAATATTTCACATATATATATCTGATTTTTTTTATTACCTGAAACCCTTTGGCAACTTTAAGCAATCCCTTCGGAATATCACCCATAGTAAACTGTCTATTCAAACATATGAGGCTCATCAGGTTAAGTGGCTGAACTGCTTAGTCTAATGCACAGACCAGTAGGTCAGTTGCAATTCATCACACTGGGATACCTCTCCATGTGTTTTTTTCCTTCTTCGATTTTTGCTTTACATCTGAGGCTCATCAGGTAAAGCGGCTGAACTACTTAGTCTAACACACAGACCATTAGGTCAGTTGCAATTCATCACACTGAGTTTCTTTTTCCTTCTTTGTTTTTCTCTACATCTGAGGCTCATCGGTTAAAGCGGCTGAACTACTTAGTCTAACACACATTAGGTCAGTTGCAATTCATTACACTATGAGACCTCTCCTAGTCTTTGTCCAAAAATTACCCCGGTAGGTAACGATCCTCACCCACGATATCTCTTAAATTTACAAAAAATCAGAATAATATTAATTACAAAATATAAACAGTTTTCTCAAAATTTTTCTTCATTCCACAAAAAGACACTTGGTAAGTTACCTAACGATGGACAAAATTTGGATGTAACTTTTAGAGACAAATAATAGCTTACTCTAACCTAAAATTCACTGCTGTCAAAAGCTGTTTGATAGTTAGCAGTGGGGTGGGGTGGGGGGGGGTGGGAGGAGGGAACTCACCAGTACACTGCGGACTGTGTCAAATTTGAAGGTGAAGAGTTGCTTTGAGAGCCCTTTATAATACACAAACACTGAGTTGTTTTCGCTCCCGCAGGTGATGTAATCTTCCGTAGCGGCGAGACCGACAAAGTTTTTCTCGTTGATGTGACCGGTGAAGGTTCGAAGGCAGTGCGGTTTTTCCACATTCCAGAGTTTTAATTGGCTATCGGTTGATCTGTGAACAAAAATATATACATATATGTGAATATAGATATATATATTTGTACATACGGTAAAATGTACAAACAGTAGAAAAAAAAGAAGAAAAAAACATTGTTCAAATCGTTGGAATTTATTTTCAAGTATTTAAATCTTTATTATTTATCAATTTTAAACTACACGTATCTTCTTGATAACCTTCACCACTGACGACGCTGTTGTCATTTTATCAAAGCAAACGTTTCATTGCAGGGAATGAGCCAGTCTTCTAAGAGCACATGAACTGTTACAATATTTTGTGCAACTTTTCAAATTTTTCTCATGAATCAACAATCGAAGACAGTATTTCCATCCTTTTAAGGTGAAAGTAGTTTTGTATTCATGAAACCGAGAGCAAAGGGAAATGGGTTTTACAACTGAATGGTCAAAGAAATCATAAGGTTTTCTCAAAAACAAACTATAAGAGAGCAAAAAATTTATGAAAATTGAAGGCCTAGTAGGACGAGTACAACAACATGAGTACAAGGCTCTAAAAGTTTGAGTACACTCAAAGGCTCTTAAAGCTTGAGTACACTCACAGGCTCTAAAAGCTTGAGTACACTCAAAGGCTCTAAAAGCTTGAGTACACTCAAAGGCTCTAAAAGCTTGAGTACACTCACAGGCTCTTAAAGCTTGAGTACACTAAAAGGCTCTAAGAGCTCGAGTACACTCAAAGGCTCTAAGAGCTCAAGTACACTCAAAGGCTCTAGAAGCTTGAGTACACTCAAAGGCTCTAAAAGCTTGAGTAAACTAAACTACTCTATTAGCTTGAGTACACTCAAAGGCTCTAAAAGCTTGAGTACACTCAAAGGCTCTTAAAGCTCGAGTACACTCAAAGGCTCTAAGAGCTCGAGTACACTCAAAGGCTCTAAGAGCTCAAGTACACTCAAAGGCTCTTAAAGCTTGAGTACACTCAAAGGCTCTAAAAGCTTGAGTACACTCAAAGGCTCTAAAAGCTTGAGTACACTCAAAAGCTCTAAAAGCTTGAGTACACTCAAAGGCTCTAAAAGCTTGAGTACACTCAAAAGCTCTAAAAGCTTGAGTACACTCAAAGGCTCTAAAAGCGTGAGTACACTCAAAGGCTCTAAAAGCTTGAGTACACCTCATTTGTACGTGTGTAAGTCCTGGACTTTCAAAATATCTCGAATACGTAAACGAGTACAATTCCACACGGACAACTACGAAAGAAAGACCACCACAATAGCTTCCAAAATTTCATGAGTACAAGTAACGAGTACAAATTCATGAGAACCAGTATGGGCAAACTCTGCTCGAATACTTGTACACTTACAGGCTCACTACAAACTCACTACTTAGAGTTGCAAAGAATGAAGTGATAATCAGTGGGTGGACACTTCAAACGAATGAAAAATCATGAGCTCTTGCAAACAGATTTTCTTCCAAGGTGGAAAAAAAAAAACAGATTTATGCCTGCCATCCCCCCTCCCCCCACCCTCCTGAAACATTACATATTCCTGGAGAGGTGTCGTCATAGGTAATTAATGACTTCTCCCTGCAAAGATAGATTTTATTGGTGGTGGCACTTACGCGGAGACTATTTCGTCCGCTGTCAGGAACTTTGTGTATGAGACTGCCTTCCGATGGCCCTTGAAGATATTGACTGCCGTTCTTGTGTTTCTCAAGTCATAGTAATGGACACAGTGATCTATTAGAAGGAAAATCAGCTCAGAAATGACATACATTTGTTCAACGTTCTGTCTCACTTGTAAACGAGATGTGGTCAAAAAAGTTCAACAACCTTCTCCCCTTTAAATCAATTCTGCATTTCCAATTTCATCTTCAAGACAAAAGTTGGACATTCCTGTTGTCAAATGGTGAAAAACATGTCGACAAATTTACGGTTAATTTTTTTTTCCTTCTGCATCATCAGGTGCCAGAAAGGACCCTGATATTTATACGGTACAGAGAATGATTTATCCGGTCTTACGAATCGCAAAATACTACGCAAAATAAGGCAAATTGCTATGTAAAATGGGATGTAAAAACAAACCCAGAAAAGAAAGAAAAATAGAAACTGGACAAGCTCTGATTTCAGAAGACATTGAACATTTCTGATGTATCAAATTACAGGGGAAAATAATCGAAACAATTTCATGGGAAAGTAAAACTTTTGAAGTAAATGTGTCGGCCCAACCAGTTGATCACATCACTGTTACATTTCCTGGAGAAATTAAGAATTGACCTCACAAATATCACATGATTAATAAATCAGAGATTTATGCAAATATCACATTATTTAAATATCAGAGATTATGCAAATTGGCTAAACTTACCAGCGGAGCCAAAAGCTAGATTATACATCTTGGAAGGACTGAATTTGACACAGCAAACATTAGCTTTCGCTTCTATACAGGTGACAGAGTTTTCCTTGTTCGTGGACCATATTTTGACTAAAACGTGAACAAAAAGAAGGAGCGAATGAAAGAAATTATGATGACACAATCAATTCAACAACCGTGTACAGGGTAAAATCGTCCCTCCACAAGCTATATATAAGGTAACACCAACAGCATAGGATATTACCACTGTTTCACAATGCTATGCAAGATAACACCAACACTTAACAATGCTATATAGGATAACACCACCCTTTTGCAATGCTATTCAAGATAACACCAACACTTAACAATGCTATACATGAAAAAAAACACCCTTTAGCAATGCTCTTCAAGATAACACCAACACTAAACAATGCTATATACAGGAAAACACCATCCTTTAACAATGCTATATAGGATAACACCACCCTTTAGCAATGCTATTCAAGATAACACCAACATTCAACAATACTATTTAGGAAAACGCTGACCTTTAGCAATGCTATATAGGCTGACAACACCTTTTAACAATGCTATATATTATAACATCACCCTTTAGCAATGCTAAATAGGATGACACAATCCTTTAGCAATGCTACATAGGATAGATAACACCACCCTTTAGCAATGCTATACTTAAGGAAAACACCACCCTTAAACATGCTTTCTATAATAACATCATCCTTTAACATTTTTTACTTGAAGCAATCTGTCATAGGGTTTTCGTGTGGTATATCCTGAGACATCCAATGTTCATTTCAACCTACTTCGATATCTCAGGAGAGTCTCATAGTCTGGGTAGTTTGGCAGATTAGATCACTACAACCCAACACAGAATGCTAAATTTATCACTGAAATCAGATTTAATTGTATGGCATCCAACATACTTTTGGCTTTTTAACAGAGCTTTCTGAAAGTTTGGCAAATATTTCCCTACCAAATTTGTCACCCCCCTCCATGAACCTGAGATTGTACTGCTTATTTCTTTCAATCACCAAAGTCCACCGTTGGTACAACAGTAAAACAGACCATCAATTTCCACAACTTTTAATTAACTGGCAGTATTTATTTGCATCGGCTTCTATTTTTTTTATTTATCTTTAAATTAATCAAAATCAGATACATCCCTTCTGTTCTGTTTTTCCCCAAACAGGTAATTAATTATTGGTTAATTATTAATTAATTAAATTCCATTCAATTCTTACAAATTTGTTTTTCTTAATATTATCCTGCTGGTTAAGGTTATCATATCACATGCTAATCAGATGAACTGAGATTCAAACTCTAAAATTTTTGGGATAAATTTTCAACAAAGGTTGGAAAGGTTCAATCTAGCAATCTGTGTTTAATTAGATGTGGGCAGAACAAAAATAATAAAGACTCTTTTTACAAAGTTCAATGCAACCACTGTTTTTTGTTGGCGAAAATATTAAGCTCGTTTCTTGTTCTGCAAGTAACAATTTTGTAATTAATTATTGGTGAATTATTAATTAATTAATTTTGAACACATTTATTGACTGACATGCTCTCACTGATATGGATGTGTTTGCTTTCCTTTTTGCATTCAAACATATTTATTAGCTAGCAAAGGTATGATGTTAGTTTCAAAGGCAGATTGTGAGAGATACTTTTCATCAACATCACTTTTTTCTCGTGTTGTTTTCGCATTCGACAAGTCTGGGAAAGACAACGCTGGTTTTCAAATAACTTGTAGACTGACACTGTTTTCGACAAACAGTCTTTTATTTCTGCATCCAACAAATTATATATTTTTATTTTATTGTTGTCAACAAATTGTCTTTAGTGTCCTAAAACAGATGTCCCTTCTAACAAATGTGTTGACTGCAGTTCTTATCAACTTTGTGTTTGTTTTCCATTCTGCATTTCGCTAATTGAACTAGCTACGTAACGAGGGTTGATATTCAACAAATTTGAAGACGCACCCAATATCAACATAACATATATGATCAGTACACACAAAGGAGAGATTAAATTCTCAAGGATGAAATCAGAGATTTATGTTTCAAACCTTTAATAATCAGATATGTTCATGACATGCCTTCAAAGGACTGAAGATATGGGACAAGGGTGATAAGGCATTGATCTAAATAGCCATTTCAAAATACACATATGCTACATCTCATTAATGAAGCATAAAATATCCCTCCCACTCCACTCCACCCCTCCCACTCCACCCCTCCCACTCCACCCCTCCCCCACCCTTCCCAATAAACACAAATTATATGAAATATTTCCTCTCCCCCAGAATGTGTGCAATTAGCCTCTAAATTAATTACACAAATAACCAGTATCTGCCCAGAAAGCTTCCGAGTGTATTAAAGTCGGTTTAACAATCGTAGCAGCGACTTCTGCTACGATGGAAGTGTTTGCGGGCCTTGGCTAGCGGCCAATGTTTTGTGTTGAGAAATAACAGAATTATCATCCTAGCTTGTATTAAACATAATCGTGATATCTACGGTACAGCACAATCATGAATATTCAGTAGTATCTGTATGAATATTTAAATGTTTTTACCTTTGGCATCATCTGAACCAGACGCTATTAGTTTTGGATCCATCCGGTTGAAGTCTACACTCCAGCACCTTTTTTCGTGTTCCTGCAAAGAATAGCAGAAAGTGAAAATAATGAATGTCCGAAAATACACGGTACCGAACTGGAATGAACCGATCTGAGGTATGATATTCTGTTGTACAATATCAACAGTCGTATAGCGCAGTGGTTCAAAAGTATTTGAGATGAAAGGTGTCATGTTGTGGCAATGGAAGGTTCTATGTATAGACTCTAGCAAGACTTCTATCCAATCCCGAGAGCACTACAGTTTGGTTCTTGTAGCAGAAAAATGACAAATACTGTTAGTATTCAAGTTTTGAACAGTAACTTAACTGACTCGTTCAAAATAACAAGTATTAAGTTTGACTTTAGAGTTGGTTTTGCAGCTAGGAACCAGATGGAGAAAGAGGTAACTATCATCAGGAATAGTACCCCATCGGCAGCAGGAACCCCCCCCCCCCAGCAATAGTACTCCATTGACAACAGTACCCCAACAGCACGCCATCAGCCATAGTACCACATTTAGTACCCCATGGGCCATAGTATCACATAAGCCATAGTACCCCAACTGTTAACTGCTACAGTACCCCATGGGATGTAGTGCCTGATCGGCAACAGAACCTCATAGGCAAAAGTACCCCCATCGGCAATCATACACCCCTCAGCAATGGTACAAAGAATTTCCCAACACTCATGAAACCTTGACCATACAATGACTTGTCTCAGTATTTGGCACATAGTTTGTGATCAAAACAAGTTTGCTTATCAATGTGAAATTCCTGCACATAATGACAGGTTATATATATATAATCTTGAACCATTAAGTTTTTCTTCTGTCATTGTTTTGTATTATTATGTATTATTTGTATCATTTCTAATTGTTAATTGCGCCATGAACATTCTTTGAGTGGTGTGTGCCCATTATAAGTCGTAAAATTATTATTATTTGCTAGAAATCGTCTTTCACATACATCTGAACCAACTGTTTCCCTCCTTACCTCTCTCTCTTCCTCTCTCTCTCACAAAAATGCTTGTACCGAAGACAAAATTACAATCAACAAACTCATTAACGCAGCTGCTTCAAAATATTAGTCTGCACGACAGGCGGTGCTTCAAAATGACTTTGATATTTGTTTGATACGGCAGGATTTTAACCTTGCTAAAATTAACGTTCAAGCAAAAAAACCCAAATCTAATCATTAACATACCTTATTGAGCAACTAAGACAAACATTATTCCAAAAATAAACTTGAAACTGAAACAGGAAATTAAGAAATGATTCACCTCCTTGTGGCATTATGACATCGCACACAACCGACAACATAACAGCCTGTAAACCAAGATATCTCTCAAAAGCAACAAGACTTTTCCTCACATTTATGTTTTTGAGGGGAATAAATGGGTGGAGAAGGGGGAAATGGGTAGGAATGGGGAAGGGGTCAGGAGGGGAATTGGGTGGGCGAGGAGGATGGGTGGAGAGGGGAATGGGTGTGTGATGAATGGGGTGGATTGTACCCCCATGAAAATCAGATGATGAATGTGACAGTGAGATTGGTCTTACCTGATACAATTTTGTTTTTACACCCTGGAATACGTCCCATAATGCAATAGTACCCTCATAGTCGCTGCTAGCTAGTACCCCTTTATGATAAGCACTCCAGGCGACAGAGCTGAAAAGGGAAAAGGCAATATCAACTGATCCATTGTTTTTTTTTTTTCTTGGAGCCCCGGCGGTCTTTTTAATTAAGATTACAACGAACACAAAGTGCATATAGTATCATCACATCATTAGTTACAAGCTCTTGATTGCGCAATAAGTATATGTCTACAAAAGTCCAAAACCTTATTGAACCATCTTCTACGGATGCCTGTAAGCCACTGACAAGGGATCTCAAACTAAGTACACGTCTTGACTTATCGACAGTCCACCACAACTGTCTTCAGACTTAACTACGAAACTATGAACTAGCTGGCGGTGCTAGCTAACTATAGTAAACTTAACTACGAAACTATGAACTAGCTGGCGATGCTAGCTAACTATAGTAAACTTAACTACGCAACTATGAACCAGCTGGTGATGCTAGCTAGCTATAGTAAACTTAACTACAAAACTATGAACCAGCTGGCGATGCTAGCTAGCTATAGTAAACTTAACTACAAAACTACGAACTAGCCGGTGATGCTAGCTAGCTATAGTAAGTCCTCACCACACAACCTGAAGTTGTAACAGACAGGACTGGGTGTTCCAATTCTGGCTGGATCCTGTATTGTTCTGTCCATTATTGCAACAACAACAAAATTCATCTGCCTCACTTCACTCAGTCATTTATATAGTGTTTCTTTTGTACAAGGTTGTGTGGCTATACCATATGTGAAGTCATAGAAAAAAGGCCTTGGCCATTTCAAAAAGACTGTTAAACTTCAAATTTCAAATCTCAACTTTTTTTGTTGTTGAAAAAAATTCATGTTTCCCAAGTTTACATCCCTTCCATTTCCATATGAAGGTTGCCTTAAACTTAAAAAAAAACCCAATATTTTCTAAAACGAGAAAGAAGGGGGGGGGGGGGGAAAGGGGGGAATTGGGAGACTCACCTAATTTTTGAACTGCATACCATTTCGTGGACGGGATAGTGTATATCCACTGCGTCCGTTATGACCGTACCGTACTCAAAGACCTTGATCTTCTTTGTGACACCGGCTATTGCGAAATAATCATTATCCTTGTCAAATTCTATACTGTAACGGAAACCAAAAAGATGGGGGAAGAAAAGAGAAAAGAAAAGTTGATTCACGGAAACAGCAATATCCTTTCTGTCCGCCGATTTCGTAAAAAGTTTTGAACCGTCACTACTGACCCGTTCGTTCATCTCGAGTTGTTCACTAAGCCCCGTTCCAACTCTGATTTTTTTTAGGGTAGTTCAAGGCAATGCCAATTACCCTCAAATCTCATGCGCAACTCATTTGGCTAACATTCCCTCCCCCCCTCCATTCATCTCCATCCACCCACATTCCCAACCACACATGACTATGCAAAGATGTGATAAATTTTACGAGTGGTAGAAAACCTGTATGTTAGCATGTCACACTAAGTGTGAATTAGGGAATGTGCAGGTACTCCCCCCAGAAGTGTCGGTCAGGGATTCCTCAAAGGATTTCTCAGTGGTTTCGGAGACTACAGCTTGTCAACTTTCGCAGAACTAGAGAGGGACTAATATGACAGCGCCCTCTGTTGATTTAGAGCATGGCGGGAGACTCCCTCCATGGGTGAAGCATGGATGAGCCCAGGATTTCCTGAGTGCTGGGTAAACTGATCGATTTTAGAAGGTGCTCAGATGCCAAATGCAGGCACTTGTGTAGCTTTTTAAGCACATACACAAGTACTAGTTTTGCTAACAATTTACATTTTTAAATTTTTTTTTAGTGAAATATATTACGTACCTGGTAAAAGTTATTAGTTTGTTTCAAAGAGATTTAACAAGGGACTGGTTGAGAGCCGTAAGTAATGTTTCTTGCATGCGTAACTGGTGCATTATTAGTCTGTATGACTTTGGCATAGGCTAGGCCCAACTTATGTTGAATATATTGTTAGGAATGTTGGGATTTTAGATGAAAATAGTGCTGGGCAGGATTCACGATTTTTAAGACAGTGCTGGGCGGTAATTTTTAGTATTGGGCGGGGCCACCCAGCATGGGCACATCCCTGGTGAAGTACAGACTGTAAGTCACGCTGGTTGTATTGACTCACCTTGATACTATGCTGGAACCATTGTACACATCGGCGTAGCTTAGAGTGGCTAACGGTCGCAGCGAGCTGTACTTGGTGAACTTGGATATACAATCGGTGAATTGGTCTAACATCTCCACCGAGCGAGACTCAGCTACAGAAAAGTGGAAGAGTGAAAGAAACGAAAGAGTGAAAAAAGAGAATCGGGTTCCGAGGTTGCTAAGCGATGACGTTTGAAAAACTCAACGACATTTCCACCTAAATGTCAACGGACTAACAGCCACATTCTTTGTTTATATAATTGCAAATTCGAGGTTTAGATAGCAGCCACTTTTGTAAATATGCAAAAATGGTAAGGGAATTGATACAGTTTACGTGGAGTTACATGAATGATATAATAAAAAAATAAATGTGATATAATAAACATCATGTCATACATACTCCACTCGTAAAGTTTGATTTTCATTACATAGTTTGAAAAAACTGTTGTTAAGTTGTGCAAAAAAAAATATTTCTCCTGGTTTGTGTTCATCAGAACTTACCTCTTTAGTGTGTGTATCTATCCGTCTGTCAGTCAGTGTGTGTCTGTCCATACAGGAGGTCCTGTCTATTACAGCTCTATATATTATCAAGTTCAATTCTGTTTTACTCACCGCATTGAAAGATATTTGTCTTGTTTACTATTGAGGTAACACAGTTCACTGATTCGCTGAATCATCAATTTGAATGTGTATTTGTCTGTCTGTCTGTCCGTACGAGGCCTGTATTTAAATCTTCGTGTAATGTCAAGTTCAATTCTGTTTTACTCACCACATTGAAAGATATTTGCCTTGTTTACTATTGAGGTAACACAGTTCACTATTCCAGTGGATCATCAATTTGAACATGTATTTATCTGTCTGTCTGTCCGTACGAGGCCTGTATTTACATCCTTGTGTAATGTCAAGTTCCATTACTGTTCTTTTACTCACCAGGTAAAAGATCTGCTTGTCTAATATTGAGGTAACAATTCTCTAAATCTTCAAAGTGAATGTGCAGTCTCTTCCTTCTCGAAGCGAACGTTGCATCCAATCTCTGAGGTTTACCGACCTGACACAAGAGAAGAGGAATATGCCATAAATGTTAGAATATAAATGTAGAAAGCTTACGACAGCAAGACAGGAACAGAGAAATGAAATTAATGACGGCTGACGACGTAGCAGGTGTCATCCTCTGAGAACCCGTCTTGCAGGGAGATGCCAACAAATTTATGCTTTGGGTTAACAATTTCACCTAAATATCTGTTTCTGAACATCAAGAGGCCTCACAAGGAAGGACAAAAAGAAACACAAGTGTGGACTTATAACACTCATGTGTTGAGTAATCTCTGGAGAGTGATATGAGGAAGATCTGAGAAGAGGAACGTAAAAACCATTCCAAACAATTTGATGAGTGAATTAAAAGGAAGATAAAGTCAATTTTTTCCCCTGTTTCCGTCTGTGAATGTTGAATTACACAATACATCTTTAAAGGTCAATAAAAGTTTGCTAAAAATACGCATTTCAATAACAACCTCCCAACCCACCAAGTTTGTTATTTAACCATTGAATTGTTTAATTTGATTAGTTCAAATTAGTCTAGGCGTCTATTCCTTTATTTGTCTCGTTCAACCCTACTGACTGTCTGTCCAAACAGACCTGGGGAGTCGGTTTGATTATTTTAGCAGTTTTCAGCTTGCTATAAATTGAGTGCCAGTTCTAAATAACTTCATTTTAAGGGCAAGACCTAGATATATCCCAGGGGTCAAAGATACTTGAAGCACCACTTACATCTGGTCTCTAACATGAAACTGTCCCATAATTGCCCTTATACCTTCTAACACAAACACTTCCTCTCACCTCCTGCCCTCCCCCCCCCCCCCCCCATGTCCGTACCATAACCAGTGTGGTAACAATTGCACCTTCATACTCACATTTTTACTTCCATTGAAGCCTTCCTGTTGACAATCAACTTTACTGTTTTCTCCTGGTACATTTGGACTTGGTGGACTGCAAAGATAAGCAAAGGTAAATAACAGGTTGGTAAGCCATGTTGAATGTCCCACCTCACCGTTCTTTCCGTTAGGTGGGGGTGGGAGTGGGGGGTAAGGAGGCAGCAAACACTGTTTCAGTAACTAAGCACTCCGTGCATACGCTTGACCTCTTTCAAGTTATGCCATGGATACAATCACCTCCTTAGCGACATAACACGCACAAAGTAACCCTCAGCTTTCATTATATTATCCAGTTTCTCGACTGCATAATGCTATTTAGGTATTGGGTCATAGATTGATTTGCCCCTCTTTGCTACACAATGTATCCTTTCAGCTAGATTTGGCCGACTAGATACCTCGGCCGATTTCCTTTCACAACAATAATGATGAAGTCTTTGCAAAAGAGTTCAAAAAGCCACTGTAACACAATGGATTGACCCAAAAATATATGTCAGACATATATGTTTTGTCTATTAACTGCAGGAACAATCACCCACAACGGGGAGTTGCTCCCATTTCACTACAAACAGTTTATAGTTCTTGTGATCCTTGGATAAACAGTTGGAAATGAGTCATTACAATTTCTGCTTGTTGTTGATAATTCATTCACTTAAATAGGGACACACACCTAGGCTTACAGTCTGCTGTTAAAATGGATAAAAAAAGGGATATATTCCAGTGGCAGACAAACGTGACACTAACCTATGGAATAGGAAAATATTGCAAACTGTTACAAAACGCCCCATCTCGATATATAACTTTAAAGCAGCATTTTGCGTTTTGTCGCCGTTTTCCACTTTTTTGACAAGTCCATCAAGTTTTTTACATACATCAATCACAAAACAGTAAACTAAGATATTAGCCAAGTTTTTTCCCTGCCAAAAGCATTAATTGGTGAGTAATTAAGGACATTTGCAGATAATGAGAAAAGAGTCGTCCGACAAAATACACATTTAATATTAATCGCATACAGTTCCCCCAACCCACTAGTTTGAATTCAACCAATCAGAGATGCAGATTTAGTTTATATGAGCCGTTGCTAAAAATAGATTCAAAACGTCGAGTTGGTAACTTAGTACAACCAGCGAGCTGGACTCTAACAGCTCCCTGGTACAACTGCCATAGACAATCTACACAAATCAAGCATGGTATTGGCCAATGACGGTCGTAGCTTTTAAATATTCATATTATGGGCAAGGTTTATTTGGATCCCAACGGAAAATATTTTCGAGAAAAACAAAGTTGAAAGTTGTAAATTTTTCGACTTTTATGCCACCATTTGAAGTAAGATTTGAATATATAGATAAGCTAGTTATGTATGTCATTATGGCATCGTGGAATCAGTGAGTTGAGAAAAACCATAGAAAAGGACGCAAAACGCTGCTTTAAGATTTGTTTGATTGAACATATTCCAGCTGGCAAAACCCTCAATTTTCCCCCCTCACAGCCCCTCCCCCTCCTAAGTAGCCCACAGTAGATGGTCTGGGATTTCATAATGGCAAATGTTTGTCAAAAGCTTTCTTTCCTATTGTAACCTTTTTTGGTAATTTACCCTTGAAATTTGACACCTTTGAAATGTTTGCATTTTGCTGCCAGGGTTTGCTACATTAAGAATTTCATCAAAATACACCTTTTTAGGGAGAAATATTTTGATTTTCCTCTGTGAATAATTAAGTTAAATATTATAAAGAGAGAAAGGGGGGGGCAGTGGAATTTTTAGCTGAATTCGCCATAATTACATTGTTCACTCTACTGTTTCCAGATGCATTCACAAATTACCACTGAATTTTTGCACCAAACTTCTGATCTTTTCCATTCGAATTACTACAAGGATGTGGTGTTTGACCAATAGATATAGAAAATTTCCAATTTTTTTGTTTTTGTTTTGTAAGCTATCAACTTCAGACACCAGAATACCCTTTTGAGGGATTACCCTTAATTCTCAAAAATACAACAATATTTTTTCCAGCATTTTTCTTTGATTTTATCTATCTAACTACTTTTTCAAGTTTTCTCAAAACATGTTCAAACTTACCTTGTGGATGGTGAAATGTCATTACAGAGGACAGGAAAGTTCTGTTTCAGGACGAGAAAAAAAAAAGGAAAAAAAAAAAGGGACATTAAAGATAGGGACCAATTCGTACCTTTGTGCCCAGATCTTCAAATGCAGGTCATATTTGGTAAATTGACTACTAATGATTCGGTTAATATGTGACTGCACTAGGCGGACTTTGAAAAGAATTCATACCTTTGCACAGCACAAGGATATATACAAGTTTGTAGTTAATCTTCTCTAAAAAATAAAAACCAGTCCTAAAGACCTAAAAGTCCTAAGAGTGCAATAATCAACAGTCTGTCCATAAGAGACAGTAACACCATCTGTAAGCCCACCCCCATCTTCCCCACCCCCCATCCTTCCAACCCACCCACCCCTCCCGCACATCACCTCACCAAGAACTAATTTCAGAATTACCCTGGGCTATCTGATGATATGCAATGTGGCATCCCATCCCCAACAAGCGACATGAAACTTGACACATCTTGCCAACAGGGAGCGGGTACCCGACATTTTAGGTTTCGGCCAAAATATCACGTGACCCTAGTAAATTTGTCATTGGCCCCATAACCGTGGCTGAACTCTTGCAGATATCCTACATGAATACCTTTTGTTTACAATTGTAACTCCTTTGCAAGAAATTACGACAGCTCAAAAAGATATTACCAAATGCATAAACTGAATGCAATTTCATTTTGATAAAATATCCACGCAGCAGTGTACAATGGTAGGCAGAACGAATTTTGTAGCTTGTACGGCGCATAAAAATCATTCCCCATCTCCCTGTTGGATGAAATGGCCACCATAGGGCAAGCTTATAGCTAAAACCACATCATCCATCCTTGCCCCATCTACAGCCCCCCCCCAAAAAAAACACCCCCCTTGAGCTACTTTGGGGCTAAAATGGGTAACGGTTGATATTAATTCACAGTGAAGTCCTACTGAAACCCATCCTCTACCCAACACTTGACAACACTTGGTTGACTTACAGACATGGCTGCAGAGTTATACGCTATGCGGTGCTTGCTGAGTCTGTCTTCCACTCTTTGTAAATCACCCTCCATTAACCTCATCTGTTTGTTGACTTCATCAAGGTGCTGAGGAGAGCAAAACATGGAAATCAAACATTTCATTACAAAATTACATAAGAAATGATAAACTATTGCTTTCGTTTCCAGGCCTGTGTATATATATATTGTCTGTATATTTAGGGTGGCCCAGGTCGAATCACGGTGGAGGCTGGAAGTTTTTTTCACTGTTCTGGATTTTCCAACTCACTACAATTTCAATTATATTCATTTGCCTTTGTCTTTCATTTCTATTTCATTTAACAGAGTCTGTTCAAAGTATCTCTTTCGAGATCCGGCTTTAGGAATCGCAAATGATTTTGCGTTGGTTAGCATCATGTCTGATCTCTAGAGTAAGGCAAAATTTGTCACCAAAACAGAACTAGCATTGTTCCCCAAGATCTTAACTTTCAGCTGAATTGGCCAAATGACATCATCCATTCTGCTGTGTTGCCAGATGCACAAATATTTTACAAATATCACAAAACTTTGGAAAAAAATCCTATCTGCGCGATGCCAAATGCTATGACGATGTGGTTTTCACCTAAAGATGCCGAAAATTGACAGCAATCAACTTTAACAATCTGGACATTTTATACAGTACAAAGATGACCTTAAAAGATCAAAATTCAGGAAGACCTAAGACGACGGTGGGAAATGAAAAGGGTAAAGAAACACCAAATTGTACCTCCTGTCTTTTCTTTTTAGCTGCCTCTAGGAATTCTTTCAGCATTTGATTCTGTGCATATTGGTGGTCCTGTAGAGGAGGAAAAAAAAACAAAAGTTTACTAACATTGTACACAATCAAAATTGTATTCAAGAAAAGACCATATTAAGAGCATTCGAGATAAAGGCCATTTGATACAGTACAGGGCAAATATTTTTACTGGTCACCTGAGGCTATTTCTGTTGGTACGACGACCAAGATCGGCTTTGGAGTTGGTCTGCCAGGGATGACTAGTTTGTCAAGGTCCGATTCAGATGGCATTGTAATAAAAATACCCTCAAAAGGGTAAAATGATAAATTAGTATCATCTTCCATCACTTTGGAGATATTTGAAATAAAAGTGGTAGGAGTAAACGACCGACCCGATGGGAAGTCATGCTGGTCCAAACTAGTGTTCTATTCAAGAAAACAAACCAACACATCTCTCTAACAGTGTACATATTGGTATTCTATTCGCCAAACCTACACATCTCTCTCCAACAGTGTACATATTGGTATTCTATTCAACAAACCTACACATCTCTCCTACAGTGTACATGTTGGTTTTCTATTCAACAAACCTACAAATCTCTCTCCAACAGTGTACATATTGGTTGGCTATTCAACAAACCTACACATCTCTCCAACAGTGTTCATATTGGTTTGCTATTCAACAAACCTACACATCTCTCTAACAGTGCACATATTGGTATTCTATTCGCCAAACCTACACATCTCTCCTACAGTGTACATGTTGGTTTTCTATTCAACAAACCTACACATCTCTCCTACAGTGTACATATTGGTATTCTATTCAACAAACCTACAAATCTCTCTCCAACAGTGTACATATTGGTTGGCTATTCAACAAACCTACACATCTCTCCAACAGTGTTCATATTGGTTTGCTATTCAACAAACCTACACATCTCTCTAACAGTGCACATATTGGTATTCTATTCGCCAAACCTACACATCTCTCCTACAGTGTACATGTTGGTTTTCTATTCAACAAACCTACACATCTCTCCTACAGTGTACATATTGGTATTCTATTCAACAAACCTACACATCTCTCTAACAGTGCACATATTGGTATTCTATTCACCAAACCTACACATCTCTCTCCTACAGTGTACATGTTGGTTTTCTATTCAACAAACCTACACATCTCTCCAACAGTGTTCATATTGGTTTGCTATATTCAACAAACCTACACATCTCTCCAACAGTGCACAACTGGTTTTCTATTCAACAAACCTACACATCTCTCTAACAGTGTACATATTGGTATTCTATTCAACAAACCTACACATCTCTCTCCAACAGTGTACATGCTGGGAATTCTTTTATTATTCTGCTACATTTTTGTTTCTTTGACATGAACCAAATTTGTTGTTCAGACAACCAAACTGTATTAAGACTAGGTTCTCCGATTGACAACCAGAAAAATCGATCTTTCCTGAGATAAATCATGCGGTTGACCAGCTTGGAAAGAGAAAAGATGAAATGCAGATCAAGCTCAAGAAGTTGCATTTAACATCAGATCAGATGAAGGTGTCACAATGCACACAGTCTTTGATGATAAAACTTCAAAGTTCTGAAGTCACATTCTTGGCAGAATATTAAGGTACCTTGACAGTTTCATGACATGTAAAGATAATTTTAAAATAAACAAATACATACTAAACAAGACCATATTTACCAACTATTTATGTGATACAAAAACCTGGTGCATCAACATAACATGTGGACAGATAACCCATCAGCATATGTTCACTAATATTCCAGTCAATCATTCAGCTTAGTGTTGAACAATCACAGTATACAGTTCTATATTACTGTGATATTACAGTAATACTGTGATATTATAATGAACTATAATTTACTATATTACAGCAGAATGGAGCCGCCCCCCACCCCTTCCCCACGCCACCATCCATTTAAAATATTAATTTTTGATATATTGCAGGTTGTACAGTACTTCTATTCATATTTTCATTTTTTTTAGAAATTAGGCTTTTACCAATCAGAAGCTCATCAACAAGTGGCCTGACTAAAAGCGTAACAAAAGGACCATTTTAAAAGTGCAAACAAAGAAACTTCATGATAGGAGAAAACCAGAAAGACTTTTTATGATCTCAAATTTAACTTATTTACAATGCATTACAAATTTGTCAAGGAAGAATGGTGTTGATGATAATCCCAAGATGCTCTGTATTAAATATTCACATGAAACGAGCCAAAATATGTTTTGGTTGACTTTATATTAGAATTTATTAATGCAGGCCTCGAATAATTCCGCTCAAATACTGTCTAAATGCCAGTGGAGTTTTCCCTTTGCCAGTAGGATAAAAAAAAAAGCACTGGCATACTTTTTTTTCTGTCGGTAGACATCACGGTGATTTTAAATACATGGTAACAAAACACCAGTCAAAGAATCGGCACGATTTCCATACCTGACACAAGCCTTTTAGTATTGCTTTATAAATATAATTGGGCTGCCCTCAACAGCCCTGTACGGTTACTGACTTGTACCGTCACACTGTAAATGGCTTGCTGGCGATAACATGATTTGAAGCCTGTAGGTTTGTGTTACACCCGAGCATCCTTTTTAGGTCTTTTCCAGCAACCTACCGTACTGTATGTCTAACATTGTGAAATTCTAGGTCTGAAACGTACCCAAGGCTAACCAATATGTATACACAAAATTCTTAACTGGTTAGAAAGGGAAAAGTTCAACTTCTTTAAGAGCTATAAGAAAATGAAATGAAAAAAAAAGCACTCACCAATTCCAATTTTCTCTTCTTGCTAATCAGAAATTCTAAAGCCTTGTTAACTTCTGTCAAGCCCCATTTATCAGGATCAGCCATCAGTTCATGAAGGTCAGATATATGACTATTGTGCTATATTTTACGCGAAGGGAGATAAACAAAAACACAAAAATAAAGAACATTTCAAATTATGATGAAATTAATGAGATGGGGGCGGGTGGGAGGAAATGAAGATTCTCACGGCCAGACCACCGAGAGACTCACAGTAGAAGGGTTTGCTGATACATACATGTCTAATTATGCCTTTTGTTTTAAATTCTAACGGCAAATACATGATTTACAGTGTGGTGTTTCTGTCATTTCTTGTGTATACTGTGTGTATACTTGTGCATACTGTGTATACAGAATTCTACCATCAATGTAGTTTTTCTACAGTGCAGTACAGTATGTGGAATTTTTTTCGAGGCAATTTAAAATTTTAGTTTGAAATAAATGAACTAGAGATCTTACCAAAATTATTTAAGACAGTTCCTTCAGAAAATGAGACGGCTTTCAGATTATTATGATATGAAAGTTCACAAAAAAGTCAGTCCTTGTGGGAATCAAATTTGTTTGACAAGGGGTTTGGGGGTGGTGGGGGAGGATAATAATTTGCTTACATGACAAACACTGACATTTCCCCCAAAAAATTATAAAACAGTTCCATAAGAAAAATGAGATTGTTAAGATGCATTAAGGTTCACATAGATTAATACATTAATATGAGGAATGAACTGTTACGCTGACATTTGAGATTAAATACAGCATGGTTCCAATGAAGCAACCAACACAAAAAACTTAAACACAAAATGGCAAATTATGAAATGATTGACGTTTGCCAAAGGGGTCGAGCTGGACCAATGAATGTGACATCTGGGGAGAGCTTCTATGCCACACTTTTTTAATTTTTTCTTTTGGATTCTCACTTTACGATGTAAAACGGACCAAATTATTTATTTGACAGCAAGAAAAGGTCAAAGCTAGGACAGAACTCACCGGATGACCTAACTTTGGCCTCTTGTCCGTCTTTTGACGATGCTTCAGAATTAATTCATTTACTGTGAAAGAAACAAAAGACAAACGACAAATGAAAAAAATATATAAAAAAACACGTCAAAATTTGGGGAAATGTGATTGTAACAGAGTGACAAAGGAACAAACTGTTTCACTCCCTCTCTCTATAACAAGTAAATATGTAACGGGGAACAAGCTCAATTCCCATGGCTTGTGGTCATAAACACAAAAGACTATTGTTTCTGCATTCTTTCTTAACTGTCATTGTCTCAGAGAATACAGTAAATAGTAGTACAGCCTTTAAAGATCAGAACAATTGATCATAAATACTGCTGTGCTTTTAGTTTTCACAGCATTTTTCGGAGCACAAAAGCCATACAGGCATACACATACAGAGATAATATGACTCATTTCGCAATAATTGTTATTCTTTTGATTCCGTTCACGAAAAAGTCAAACTAATCGCCTCTGATAAGTCAATATATTTCAAAACTCATATTTTTACCACACCAACATACTCGATGCAACCTACTGAAATTCCAGTAGAGAGGGAAAATGTAATATTTGTCAGTTAGGCTACTGTATGCCAACTGCTAATACCTTGTACGGCGTCATACTTTCCAATATCTGACTTTCAAATCAACTTTCCTGACACAAAGCAGCTCATCTCTGATCAGAAACTGTTTTCCAAACTCATTACAGGAAAGTTTTTCACGACAAGTGGGGAGAAATGTATCAAAATTTTGCTTTAACAAAAGCCTATGACCTCGTCAGTAATTTAAAATATGATTTACAAGAATGTCTGCAAATTTGTAACGGTCGAGCTGCTTGCTTGCTTGCTTACAAGGGGTCTATCTCAGCGGCTCGCGTCTTTTCTGAGGCCACGACCCAGCCAAAATTTGGGCACTTGGCCATGACCTACTGATCATCCCCACCCTTCCACCCAGACCCCAAATTTATCATTACAACGCAACTGGACTCTGGTTGCTAACGTGATATGGTTGTCTCTGCTTCCTTACTACATGTTTGTCTATCTTGACTGGAAACTACGTAACAATGCAATCCTGAGATTGGCTCACACGGCCACTGTGTCCAGTGTTAAAATTAATCAAGATAACATGAGTCAAGCAAAATTGGTCATTTCTGGAAAAATTTTGTGACCCATCGAAATTCTTTTGGGACCCAATCAATGGGTCGGAACTCATAGGTTGCTTACCATGGGTAAGACAGACAGACAAACAGACAGACAGTTTAATCCACACTTCCACACCAGTACTAAACCAAAGACCTTGCCAATGTAAGCCCCCCATCAATCCTTTCGGGGGGATTGAATTCAGATTGGAAGGAACAATATGAAGCGACTCATACCAACTCGCCTTGGAAAACTGTTTCTACGAAACTTTAGAAAATTGAACAGGGTTTGCCAGCGTATCAATATCATCCAAAAGCTGAAAATCTTAACAATTTCACTGCAAGTTCTCCTCACTAGTAATTTGAAACACATCCATGTTCATTATAAGGGTATTAGGGGTTAAAGCTTCCGGACATTGGGACATTATGAAGTACGTCAAACTCTACGAAACCACAAAACGGCCAGAGAACCTTGTTCGCAAACCACGGTTGCCCAATTCTCAACTTCAAGAGAGATTCGTTCTAAGATGTGACTGATAATACTCACAAGCAAAATTTGGGAATATTTGATCTGTTTTTTCTATTGCAAAATTGCACTTCGGACATTTGCTTCTCGCTTTCAAGCTCTGTGTTATACATCTGTAGCTGAAATGAGACAAATAAAAACAAAAAAAGGAAAATGTGATATGTACCGTATTAACATCGCAACATTAACACACATACCTTCATTAGATATATTTATTCCAAAAGATAATTTTGTATCTTTGAATTTTTTATTACAATTTCTGTAAAACATTAGTGGTCATAGTTTTGAGGGTTTCATATGGTGTAAATGGACTACCTTAATTCACAGTTTCTTGTACGAAAATTCCCTGAAGATTTATCGGTTTGGGAGGGAGGGAGGGTTGGGATTTACAAGCAATGATATTTATCTGTCTCCTAAGTGCAAATGTAGTTTGGAGACAGGTAAGTAAGAGAGGTGCAAAGTAAATCTTATACAGGGTTCAAGCCTAATTGCAACCACAATCTCTTCAATGACTATGCCAAAAAAGTAACATCTTAATACCATTTTACAGTATCTGTATATATATTAACAGCTTTCAGATATTGCTTGAGATGCATTTTTCATGAGCTCTGATGATCTTATCATCGCCTCACTTCAAGTGGACGAGAGATGCTAAAGTACAGTACACCCTCAAACATTCTTCTGCAACACTGGACTGTCGGTGTTAATTGGGATTTTCCCCCTTTATAGCATATTCGCTCAATACATTCACAACTGACTGGCAGGGATTTCCCCCAAATGCAGCAAAGTGTTTTCCAATGATACATATGCTTCCAATAGTTGGCTTGAGAAAGGGATGCCTTTCATAATCACAGACATGGTGTTTCAAGCAAATTACTGTACGTAGATACTGTCTTGGGGGGGGGGGAGAGGGGGAGGGGGATTGGCAAAAGTTTCTAAGGATATGAAGATTTGTCAGAACATATTTCCTTAATGATAAATGATGGCATGTTCATTACCATAACTTCAATAATTAACAAGCAAGCCTCTTTTCATTAATACTGTAATGGGAATCATGTAAAGAACAGGACATATTTGTCCCAAACTTAGTTGTAAATATTGTAAAATGTATGACATATCTGAGACCATAAAGACATATATTTTCTATATATATATACTTACCAGAAACTGTGCCCACAGTTGGTAATATAAGCCTCATCGATGACGTCAAAACAGATCGGACTGAAGGGAAATAAGAAATGTCAAAAAAGAGAAGAACATTAAACCTCTGGCTTTTTCAAATCACCCGAGCTCAAAGACAGTCTTACAGTGAAATTGTCACTCTTAATGTAGAAGTGTACATGAAAATTTAATGAGATATCATATGATGTTTGATCTGTATGCTAGTGTCATATTCATCTACTGTAACATTAATGAGCAAAAATGTTCAATTTTCTCCATTTAAATACTGACGTCTCAATGAATGAGAAGAACGAGCCCCCCAAATGCCCTAGCAGTAAACACGATACTCCGCGACTGAAAATGCAAATTTCATACAAATACGACAAATAATTGTGAAATGTGAGGATTTGAGGATTTTACGTTCATACTACTGTAAATTCATGTTTTTACAGCATGCAGTTGGAAGTTAGGATATTCAGGATCCAAATTGTTTAATAGGTGACATGTGATTTGTAGTGCTTATTGTGGTTTCACGTCTATACTGTACAGGTACTGCACAAAAGAGGATTTCTACGTGTACACAAAAAAGCATTGTTTTTGTTGGTGTTTTACTCCTCTCCAATGTTTTACCTCCTGTTTAACTCCTGTTAACTCCTGTTAACTCCTGTTAACTCCTGTTTAACTCCTCTCCAATGCCTGGTTCGTTGTGTCACTGCACGCATTTTGCTTGAATTCACAACAGATTGTCAGGGGTTTCACCAAATGCAATAACTGCTGTAGGTAGTTTGTCACTAACAGGAGCCCATGGGGGGACATGTGGGAACCGTTTTTTAAAACATTTTACGAGACGTTTCGCTATGATTCTGAATTATGGACAAGCTTTAATGTCAATGTTTCGACGGATGATGGGGTTGCAAATTTCTCATTGCTTCTGTGCAATAGTCAATAATTTGTTTTACCTTGCTTTTCATATACATGTATACATATGTATTTCTGACAAATCGCAATAATATTCCCTACCCCCTACCTTTCCGTGGCAGGCACCTTCACAATATCACCAGAAAATAAGTTAGCATTTTCACATGTTTCTAAGCATTTTCTAGATTTCTGGCAGTGTTTGTCACAACATTCTCAATAACATGTACTGCATACAGGCCTGGAATTTCAGGCTATTTACGCAGAGGGACTTCGCTGTTTGCCAATTTACAAAAAACAGGGCACTTGTACTTTTCTGCACATGTAGTGTAAAATTAATGTTGCTTTCGTATTAATGAAAGCAAAATGCAAGGAAAATGCAAGTGGGAATTTGATTTAAGCCAGTGGAATTGTTATGCACCAGTTGACAATTTTAGCTTACATGTGGCTAAAATTTATGAAATTCTAGGACTGGTACATATATACTACACTATGCTGTATGTAGGTGAATCGTTCCCTGGTCACAGTACCAGCCCATAAATAAATATTATAATAAATATCTTGTTGCTATGAAAGTCACTTTTCCCAGGTACTATATAAGCGAACCAGCAAAAAAGGTCCACAGACGATAATACAAAGTAGTGGTAGCACAGCCTTAAAGAAATAAATATAAATAAATAAGTATATAAATAAGTTTATAAATAAATTTATAAATAAGTTTATAAAAAAATAAATTCAATGACAAAGAACACATCAAGGGAAAGATGTCACAAAAACCCTAAAAAACAAAAATGCGGGAAAATAGAAGGAAAATGCCACAGCAAAATTAATTCTGTGATACATAGAGTAGTTTGATATTTATAAGTAGGAAACCCAATTTGCTTCTAAGCCATTATTACCTGGCCAAATTCCTGCCTCTTAATAGTAGTAGGGTGCCAGACACAAAGACTAGTTGTACTTAGTGTGTCGGGAATCTGAGTACAGGATCACCAAGCGCCAAGTTAATCCTTCCTCATTCTTCAAATTCCTGTGTGTCTAACCACAACAACAATCCTAGGTCACGACCTCTACAACTCAATAGGCGATTTCGAAGGGAAAAGTAGAAGCGAAAATGTGTTGTAAAGCCCCAAACAGACCCAGGCAGCAGGGCTGTTTTTTCCTTTGCTTCCCTTCTTTCTGAGGCCCCTGGTATTTTGTTACCAGACTAGACTGAGCCTGTTTGGGTTTTATTGAAATGAAGCCCGCTTACAGTGGGAGGAATTTTCGATAGCCCTGGGAAAATTTCTTTGAGATGGTCATGCATGTTGCAGATGTCGAAAAAGTTAAAAAGAGTAACTGAGATATATACTACAACCAGAAAACGAAGACGTTTAGTGGTTCCGATGCCTAGACATATTCATAGTCTCATAAGCCATGCTTGTTTAATATTCATGAACTTGTGCATACCAAAATGAAGAGGAATTATGTATTGACTAATGAAGCAACATATAAAGGAAGGTACCAGGAATCAGTTATCATGTTGACAAAGTCTATTTAGTGACATCGTATAACAACAGATACATGCATGAATATTAATGAGGTCAAAGTTTATGACCTCATAGGCATGTATCTATATACTTACATTGTATTATCCAAGTATATCTTGTATATAAAGCTAATTAGACATACTATTTCACAGATATCTGATGAAGAATTTTATCTTCACTGATTAATATTTATAATACGCACACAAAAAAACAACACGGTTGAATGTATGAATATAGTGAGACAAAGCTAATATCCCAAGATGAAAACCATGGAACATTTGGTTCTAGTCATATTTTTAAAAGCCATTCTTCCAATTTGATGAATATTAATGACATCAAGTTGGAGATATCATGACAATCTGCATATTATACCAACATCACCATTACCAGCATGAACCAAATTATATATGTTAGGCCACTCCCGCTCATAAAAATTCATCAGATGAGAACCACAAATAATAGGGAAAATCTACTCATCACATTGAATCAGTTTTTGGTTGTTGAGATATCTTGTTTACAAGCTGCTTTTGACAATTTCCCATTAAGCCCCATCCACCCAAAATATTGCTGAGGTAAAACTGTTGTTACCAAGAACATGTACACGTATAGTATACTTGTAGTTAAATCACCATACTAAGTATGAACTAAATCAGACATACGTTGAAGAGATATTGACAGTTTAATAATTTTATGTTAAGTCCTGCCCACTTATTATTATTATTCATGATTAATATTCATGAGATGGGAACCACAAACGTTAGCCGTCACACACACACACACACACCCACACACGTCAGCACGATTGCAAAGGTTACTGAACCTTCGGCAACATAACCGAAAAGGGATTGATTTGGTTTAAACCACATGTGAGTGACTAAGTTTGAATCTTCAATTGTGTTGATTATAACATACTTAATCTATAGCACTGTTGTATTAAATTTGAGGTCATTCTTCAAAACGTTCTGAAACAAAAAGTCAAAAAACGAAAGAAAGTTTCATTATAGTCATCCTGGGTAAACCATTCAGCATTACAAGTGTCATACTGTAGTTTTTACCAAACTACGTTACGGTAGCTGCCTATTAGAATATACATGCTGCTTCCAAGGACTTGCTAGCTTCCACTGACCGTGTTGTATGACTCATGAGTCAGATCTGACCACGGTAGAGCGCAAGGTCATGTGATGATGATCATGGCAATGATTGGTCCAGCTGAATGAATATTTACATACAGTATTCAGCCTTCTCTTTTCCCAAACGGATCCATTCAAGAAGTTGAAGGATGAAATATCTGACAAAGAGATACATAATTTGCCTACCAAAAATGCTTAAAAATATTTGAGGTTCCCTGCTGACAATTACGTTACACCTTGTAGCATGTACAGTACAGAGGAATGTTACATGCAGCAACCTGATACTGTAACTAACTGTCAAATTTTATCCGATTGTTTCACTTTGCTACACAGATATATAGATAATGTACTGTGTATCTGTCATTTTTGAAGTTACAAAGTCTACATTTAAAAAATAACTTAACCTATTTATTAGGACAAACTGCAAACAGTCATGTATCTATTACAATGTTATTACTGCACAGTCCACAAGTTGCTGGTATCGAATGCTGTACATGTACCGATGGCTCTAAATGCTGTGCAATTTAATGGGCCGTTCTTTCGACAAGGATGTAACAGTATTCATATACCTCCTGATTTGGTCATAAGTTAATAACTCAAGTTTAATACGCTGTGAGCATTGTGTACTGACAGACTATACATACTGTAGCATAGCATGGATGCACCCAGGTATGGCCAGCTGGTGAAGAACGCTTGGGTAACAAATGGAGTTTATAGTCCTAATTTCAACGGAGACAAACTCAAACATCATTATTGCTCTATGAGAAGAGGTTAACTGTCACCGACAACTTCCCCAGGCAACTAACGAGAGATATCTTATTCCATATTGGGAGGTATCACAGATTTAACGTATCTTGACATGTAAGGCCCGAGGACTTGATCAAGTATAAATACAACAACCTCGAGCCGCATGTGCTTCAAATTTGTTATCTTTCCATATTTTCTACAGTGGCGAGGGGATTGGCAAATGCTGAATGTGAAATATTGAAGCTGGTTACATGACCTACTTAATGATGGCAATTTCACCCGGAAAATAAGAAAAGACCAACAAAGTGAAAGGTTCCACATCTTAGTGACACTATGAGCTTATGACATCACAGATTTACAAACGACAGGCCAGAGACACAACTTTTATAAACTAGAAGGATATCTTCCAAATGGAACATGATCTTTCTTTGAGCTGTTTGTGGGAGAGTTGTTCTTCCCAAAGATCTCTGTCATATCATAAGCTAAAGATGTTGGTTTGGGATTGCATCTGTGTTAACTTTCAAAATTTAATTCTGCAAAATTCATGTTACACTGCTCAGTACAGTATGTAAAGCAGAGATTTATTGAAGTTAAGACTGCAAGATCCACCATCCAACAACAACTACCCAAAACCCACCTCCTCCCACCCCCCCTTCCCCAACCACATCCTTATGCAGTAAAACTGTTCAAACGTACTCCGAACAACACAATTTTAAAGCATATTCCAATAACTTTAGAAAGGCAGTTATATGTTACTTTCTTTAGCTTATTTCATTTACAGTACTGCAAAAGTTGACCTCCAAAAGTAGGTCAAGCTTTTTCCAGGGAATAAATTGTGATGGAGATCAAAGGTTCTCACCAAAGCAAGATTTTCATTGAACAAGTGAATTACAAGGTTTTTCCTTACTGCAAGTACTAATCAGCGTCTCAAAGGCTCAATGGCCATACAGCTCTTTAATAATCATCAATACAGTGAATCAAATAATCAAAGGCAACGGTTGTTGAGCCTGCCAATATCTGGTAACGGTAGTGTTGATACGTTAGCTGGTGTCACCGAGTACCAGCTACTGCAACTGAAAACTTTTTTTGGCAACAAGGTTTCTAGAATTGAACTCATACTGAACTGATTTTCAGGGCCAGAGAGTACTGTATATCCGTATCTTCATGGTCGTGTGATAAATTTTCATAACTATCCCGTTCTAAATTAGTGCTGTTGAAGATAAGACCCTCGAGATAGAGCTCATCGTGGTGAATCACTTTGACCGTGTTTAAAACGGAATACAACTGAAACGAGGCTTTAGAAGTGAGATGAACAAAATAATTGTTTGAATGTTTTACTGCTGAAAAGGTCTGCAGTAAATTTGCTCTATCTGTCTGTCTATCTTTATATCTACTTATCTATATATTTAGATGAGAATTAGTTGAGACTAGTGGAACACTAGTAGTTGTAACTCAGGGAATCACACGTTGAGCGATCGTCAGACAACTGCACCAGTTGTCGCTCAACGTGTGAAACTCTGAGTAACAACTACTAGCGTTCTACTAGTCTCAACTAATTCTCACCTATACTTTGCTTTGTCCACTGAACATAGAGCACTCTGCGCCAAGATAGACACCACCAACCAAACGTATATATATATATATATATATATATATATATTTATTTATCCAGGGTCTTTGCAATATTTCATATACAGTGCCTATTACCCACTCTCATAAATAACCTTTAGGTAGTACAATTTAGTTTGGCTGGCTGTTAGCTAGGCAGTTCATGACCCGGTATACTGTATGTTGTTGCCTTTTTGGAGAGTCGTCTACCAGCCACTCAGGCGAATCTTCATTTCTTCTGAACAATGCACAGGGGGACGGCTGGAGAGAGGTGAACTAAGGACGCATGAATGCTTAGCAACAATGAAAATTACAGTCCCGTTTTGCCATCATACTCGATAGATCTAACAGTACCAACCAGTAATTAGTCCACGTGGTCCCCTCAAAAGTCGGTTTGATAACGACGAGTAATTTTAATAACAAAGTTATATAACGCGTAGGAGAGTAGGGACAGAGTAATCTAAAGTAAGAGACCTTGAAATATATTGGATGTATCGCATATTAACATGTGGGGGACATTTCATAATCAACCTGTCTACTGGTGAGTTTGGTTTCAGAGCTCGTCTCTGGTACAACAATTCACTTAGAAAGGTGAAATAAAGTCACCAGGGCACTTTTGTGTGGATCCCAGAAAGCGTTAAACTGGAACGTTCTGAAATTTCTGAAAACTGAAAAGAGTAGCAACTTATGTACTGACAAACTGTGTCCTAGGTTAGATGATTTGTTGACTTATTTTGGAACTGTAAAATTTTAATTTTAAATTTCTTGAAAAGATACAAATAAATAATCTGATAAAATTATTATTTTGTATCAATAGAGAGAAGAGTATATTTTTCCATGTTTTCTTTGGTGATGTTGTTATTGTTTACCTTTAGAAAGACCAAAAAAATAAAAATAACGGTAAATATTACACAAAAACTAAATACACATAAATACACAGAAAATAAATACTACACAAAACTGGGTAGGCCTAACATGTACTACGTTAGCCAGCTCTTTAACAGGCTTGTTGTATATCAACATTTTGGCCACAATCCAAAATAGGATAAAATTGATCAGGAACTAATATAAACTTTACTGGTACTGTAACTTCTACCTGTAGACAGCAGTAACAAAATTTTGTAGGCATCACATTTCAAACGCACCAGCGAAATACTGCGTTGACCTTTTAAATGTCCTGTAGTTTAGGAAACTGCCTAGCATAAATTTGTCATACCAGACATGTTACTCCATATTGTCACACCGTGCTATCTAACACTACTTAAAAGTTTAAGTTCTGATCTTCAGTTTCACTAATGACTTAAGACAGACAATTGCCACCATCATTAATGCATTACCAAATTTGTCAGTCTGGGAAATTACTGTCGTCAATGGCGACGGTTTTTGCATCACTTTATAAACAATAAGAAGGGCTGCAGTATGCAAGAAGCACAGGGCATTGTATAAACATACTGTACGCTCTCTGTCATACTGAATATTGTGACGTAATGTGTAGGATACAACTGACTGTTTGGAAACATCCTAATGTACAGTACCTCATGTACTGTAGTGCACCCTGCCATTTGCATCTTTTAGTTCCTGAAAAAGATTCTGTCTTTAAGTTGTTCAAAAACATGACTGTCAACAAAAATGATGCTGTTTGTGACCTAGTTTTAAGAGCCAACTTTGGAATGTCACATGCACGTGTAAATTGTGTCTTTATTAGAAAGAGCTACCAAAAACATCCTTGTCAACTTGTTATGCTATGAACAGCAGGTGGGTAATCACACACTGTCAAGAACAGTAAATGCTAACCGTTCACTCCCACTGCCCAGTAGAAAGTCTGACTGAGGACCGAGGCCTCCCTCCTTGGTGGTCACCTTACAATATCTGTTTTTACCTTTCTACACTCAGGGATTCTTTTGTATTCATAATGTTAATCACTCCTTCCACAAACTGTGTGTTATATATTGCAGCTCTAATGTACATCCTAAATACTATTACTGTCATTTTCGTAACAGTATTTGCAAGAGTTGTAGAATATGATAGTTATTTCCTCCATATTAACATTACGTTCCCATGCACTACAGCTAATTCATGAGAAAAGAAAAAAAACTTCACTGAATCTTTACTTTACAGAAACAAATTCTATTGCTTAAAAAAGTACCGTACAAGTATCTACTTCATTAAATCACTTCTTAACTGTACCTACAGTTTCACCCACAATGCAATTTGCTTCTTATACTATTTATATTATGAACATACTCAAGCAATCGTTTTTGGCATCGAAGTCAAACCAGCAGCACACACCACCGTACAGTGTGTGCCACGAATTGCAGGCTAGGGTGCATATCACCCTGACCCAGTGACTGTAAGGGATACTACACAGGTTTGTTTGTGTACAGACAGTACAGTAGAATGGTCATTTCAGGTGAAATAGGTCACCTTGACTTGAACCCTCACGACAATGCTGTCAACAAACAAACACCAGTGATTCATACAGTACTTTAGGCATGAACAAATCTCACCAATTTCATCGCTTAAAACAATACTGTACTGCACGGAAGGTACTGTTGACATTTGGCTGAACTGTTGTACTTTCTGTACTACTTGTTCCAGGTGTGTTGCTCGACATGTCTGTATTTACATACAGTACCTGTATGATTGAAGTCTTTATTACGACTTATTAATACATTTAATGATGGATGTGGGTGAAGGAAAGTACAGATATTGAAGTACCGCAGTTTGTCAACTGTCTTATTTTCACAATTTGTAATCACGAGTTCACGATCGGTATTTAATTTTTCAATGAGCAATTTTTTTTTAAGGGATATTTATATTGTGGGCCACTATAGGGATAAAATGAAATGAATTTGAATTTAATGATAGTATGTAAGGTACGGTACTTCGCCCAGTCGGGGTAAATTAAGTTTCTCTACACTGTACTTTCTGTCATTTCAATGCAAGGTTCTCGGCCAGTTTACGAAGACTCATGCATGGAAGAGTCATGTTTTTGAATCATGGAATGAACAGTTGGCAATCAAGTATCTCCCAAAAATTATTGCACGTAAAGTACACGGCTTGCACTACATTTAGTGAACTGGAAAACTTTACAAAAATAAATCACTCAAGATTGTGAATTTTCCATTTTTTTTTTTTAATATACAGAAAGGATAAAATGTCATACAGTACCACTCTCCAAAATTGTTACTGTGACTATCAAATGTTAAAATTGAAAAACAAAAAAAACAAAAAAAACATTTTCTGTAATACTGATCGTATGTATCCCCACCAATATTTGCAGGGTTTTATCTTCTAGACATACAGCAGGCCTCATTCCAGGAGTTGGAACAACACTTGTTCGAGGTTTGTATATATTCACAGGAAATAAAAAATAAATTTTTGCCTACACATTATGATCAATCTGGTCTGCTTTTTCAACTATGCTCTTGAATACCTCTCTAGTTTTGGTACATACGTTTTGTATGTAGGCCTACAGTAGGTTCCAATGTTGCCTAATTCGTAATTTTGCAGTAAAGAACAACACAAATAAAGTATACTAGTCGAGATTTGCTGGGTGACCGACAAAATTATAAAAAAATAAAAAAAATCTGGTTCAGAACTTGGTGTTACGATATACTGTACCTAACAAGGATCTTCGATTGTATGCAATTATGATCATCATATCGGGTGCTACGAAGTATCAAGCATTACATTACGTAATATTTTGCAAAAAATACGTTGGTCTATTTGTAAACAGATATATTGTGATATGTTAACGTACTGATTTTCAAAGTGCTAAATTGTTGAGAGAACCAATAGGCCTAGCTACAGGAAAGGCAGTTCATAATCTTAAAGTAGTGTTTGCACAGGGTAATTTGTAAAGTCACTACCCGGTTCTGTGAACATTGGCACAAAAAATTGCTGTACATAGGAAATCATGTGCAAAACATAGGTCTATACCAAGCCTACTTTGTGACGGTCCAAAATTCTGAATGAAACAAGTTAAAGAGTAGACATCATTTGCATGTTATGATGAGATTTTAAAATAAAATAAATTCATTTCATTTTTGTGTGTTTTCTGTGTCTTCCCGATCTTCTCAAATACCCGATCTTCTCTTCAAAATACTGTGATTACAGGGTACAGTACTTGTCAAAACTGAAAGAGTAATCCGTTTGTTATTGTAAGCACATCCTTGTGCATGTTCAAAATCAGAATAGAATATGCAGGTTCTCTTGTGCAATGAAGTATGAGACTATGTTAACCTGTAGGCTAAATGAGCTATGCACATATGCCTAGCCTACCTTACATCCTTAGTGGGCTATTATATTAGTAGTTAGCAGAGTTAGTTGTCTTGCTGAGCTGGCAAATGATATTTGTTAGGGTAGCCTAGGTTACCTGTAGGAAGTCAACTACAGTATTAAACATAAACACAAACCTAGGAGTAACGACTTAGGCTAACCTCAATGTTTGCCACTGTACAACTACCAGACTTCTTGGCTATGGCTAGGCTATGTGTAATGAAGTAAAACTGTATCAGGATTGCATACACCACTGTTATTCACATTGGGGGTCACAACCCTTTTCAGGGTCTTCAAAATAATTCAGAGGGACTCCAAATTTTTTTTTTAAGAAAGCGGGGACCCGGGCTTCCTAACATATCTCTACCAACACTTGACCTCTCTTCACTCACATGATTTTTTTTGGCACGTGCCGCAGCACTCTTCAAACAACATCGGCAGGGCGATTCTTTTCCTTTTCAAAAGCAGCTGCATGTAGAATGTTACCTGCAGTAACTTGCTGGCATGTTTATATGACATTTCAGTTGTGTGATTTGACCACTACTACTCATGTTTTATCCCTTGCGGAAGTTGCATCAAAATGGGGAAGACTAAGTCCTACAAACAATATTTTCTGAACTATGGATTTAACAGTGACTGACGATAGCACCCCAAATTGTGTTTTGTGTTACCCTGTGTCATCCAATCTGTCCATGAAACCAAGTAAACTGGCGAGACAGTTGAAGACGCAACATAACATGGATGTTGGCGACAAAAGTCCTGAGTACTTTCGAAAAAAGGCGAAGGGAACTTGAGGCCCAAAAGGATCCATTTGAAAAGTTATGACACATTGAAAGAGGAAAACTTAGAGCCAGTTACTTGGTTTTCTGCTAGGATTGCAAAGGAAAAGAAACCATTCACTATCAGAGTGTTACTGATTCTTCCAGCAGCTGCTGTCGATAGGTGCCGAGAGGTAATTACACATTTCTAAACGAATAAAATGTGATTTATTTAGACAAAGAGTCCCAAGTGTTAACGGTAGTTTCTCGATATCAAAATGTCGCGTATTGTTGTTCCTAAGGGTATGGTGATAGTTTTTGAAAAGTTATAAAAGATTGAAGATGATCTTCAAACATGAATATAAAAATCATAGGTTTGACCCTATGCTTGGTAATTTGACCCCAAGATTCCTAATTATATTTGTTCTGCTTCTAATTTAGGTAATTGCCAATTGGGGAAGATGGCGCTCGGAAAATCATGGAAGTAACGCCGTCGGATACAACCGTCAGACGGTGAATCCAGAAAATGATTGGTGGCACTGAGGATCCGCTTGTATCCAAGTTAAAGAACTGCAAATTTTCCATACAGCTCGATGAATCTACCTGATATTACGGACAAAGCTTTGTTATTGATGTTTGTCAAGTTCCACAGGGACGATGAGTTTCTTGAGGATACTCTCTTTTGTAAACAATTTGAAGAGCGGACCACGGGAGAGGACGTTTTCAGACTAACGGATGGTTACGTGGGCATGAAAGGGATCGAAAGGAGAAACTGCATCAGAATTTGGACAGGGCAGCAGCTATGACTGGGAAAGAACTGTGGAGTAGCCAAACAGATATTAGAGAAAGCACAGGGAAGCTAAGTGGTTTTTGCTACTTAAATCTAGAGAACTTAGCGGCTTAGAAAATGTCGCAACCTCTCTCGGAAGTGATGAGCCCGGCTAAGAGTGAAGATAATTAAGTGTTATCAAGAACAGTGCTCAGAACTGGCGCTTGTTTAAGCAATTACAGTAAGGTCAGATCATGTCCAGCTTCTATATTTCAGCCAAGTGCGCTGGTTGTCGAGGGGGAAAGCATCGAACAGATCAGTTGAGCTGCATCAGGAAGTAGAGGATTTCATCCGGGAGACAAATTCTCCACTATCGGAACATTTCTGTGATTAAGTCCTTTGTTTCAGTTCTTATATACGTGGCAGACCTTTTTAACAAGTTAAATGAGCTGAACACCTTTATGCAGGGAGGGAAGAACAGTTCCGTTGTACCGCAGGTGTGATCAAAAATTCTACCTCGATTTTATCGTGGTAAAATCGAGGGGTTCAAGCTGAAAACAAGATTATGGCAGAACGCTGCTGACCAGGGAAATTTTGAAACGTTCCTTATCTGCTCCGAGGTGATCGTCGCATTGAAAAATGAAACACCAATGGTCGTTATCAGTGAGCACCTCCAGATACTCAGCAACCAACTGATTGATCTGAATGACTACTTCAAGGACGACCTCCGAGAGAAGAATGAATGGATTCAGGATCCGTTTCATGTGAAGCCCGATGATCCCATTGACATCCATATTGATAAGATGTCTTCTTTGATGGAAGTGACGTGTGATGGGTCGTTGAACGCTATATTCTGCGAGCGCATGTTGACAGAATTTTGGTTGACCATCAGGACAGAGTACCCACCACAAGAAGAGTACTCAGTGTTGTTTGAAAAGGTTGCAAAGTTTTTGTTTCCGTTTTGCATCACCTGGATGTGCAAGATTGGTTTCAGTGTCGTGGTATAGACAAAAACGAATGCTCACAACAGGCTTTCGACAGAAAACCTGAGTCTGCCCTAAGACTGGCACTTTCTCCACTTCATCAAGAATCGATTAAACTATCGGGAAAAGCGTGTTCATCCGTCCCACTGAGAGGTGTAAAAAATCTGGTCGTACAAACTCTTTGAACAGTAATTACTGTATGCATGTTACCCAGTGTTAGTTGATCGATATGTTTCTATTTGAGTGTTTTAAATAAAAGAGCGTAATGACAATGATAAATGTCTTGCGTTTTTTTACACCAGCACAGGTTTTTGGTCTAGAGTTAAAATTCAATCGAAGTGTTCCCTGTAAATCATAGTGAGTGTTTCCACCCCACATTCTTTGAATGTTTCGCACTTGGTTTTTATTGCATCACGCTTAGCAGCAAATTCCACTATTTATGGATAGCTTTGGGTGAATGAAATGTTGCAGAACTATGTGTGCTTTTGCTCATGGAGGTATGTAGAATTAAAATAAACAAACGTGATACATTGCATTGGTAGGGATATTTATGAATACATACAACCTCCCTCCCCCCCCCCTTCCCAATGGACTGCCCATTAGAATTTAGGAACATAACCTGCAACAAATCATGTACAATTTTCACTTCTTTTGCATTTAAGCACTCTTATTAATTATGCAAAAATATTAGTTCAGGAGGGGGGAAGGTTGCCCCTCCAGCGTTTCTGCTACTGGAGGGTCGCCAAGATGACCAAGGTAGGAATTGGGGTCACCAAGCAAAAGTTTGAATACCGCAGGCTTACACCTACGTAGACCGAAGCCTAACGTGGGGCCTAAGCTGTTGTTGGCCTAGGCCTAGCCTAATATTTCGAGCTTTTTCGCGGGCGGTGTATACATGTTCACATACTTTATCAAAACTAAGTTAGTCCTAGGCCTGAATCCCTTCCATCAAAGTTACCGATACAATTCTTACCATAAGTAATCATTGTCTTTGTTCTCATATGAATTCTGTATGCCGTTGTATTTGTAAATATCGGAAGGAGGTTGTCCGGGTCGTTTCGAACCGTGAGATTGTGAGTTTGCGCGAGCTCCATGTCTCAAATTTCCTGAGGTCCCACTCGCCATTATAGCTTTTCTCACGTTCACTTTCTTTGAAGCAACTATGGAAACTGCAGCTAGGAAAAGTACGAACAGTTGTGAAATACCCTAGAAATCAAGGGCCTAAACTACAGTAGTGTGACAGTGTAAGGTTCCGCCATTGTTACTCGTACACGCAGAACTGCGTTGTGCATGCACAGAACTTCATTATTTTCTATTTGCTCAAAATTTACACTGCATCACATTGAGCTGGTCTGGATACGAAGGTCAACAGGTCAGCGCACCTGCGTACCAGCTCTGAGTTGGGTGTGTCGAAACCATAGAAATTGATAAGGATCTTGGAATTTATTTAAATTATACATGACATCTCGAAATTTCAAATGTTCATGAACTGACCTTTTCAAGAAAAAAGAAGTAAAAAGAAATAAAGAACGTTCGTTATGCTATTATTTTAGTAATCAATGTGATCATAGGCATATATATTTGGCTGATATGTGAATATTTGCACATATCACCAGTAATTGGCAGTGGGTCCATTTTTTGATATATCTGCATGGTATCTGGTTCAATTAGTTGTTGTCATAATGCAGTTTTCATCACTTATATGTATAATTGTTTACTGACCAATTTAAAGCGTCGGTTTCATATTGAAATTAGGGGAAGATCACGGGTTCTTATGACTGGGGGCCAGTTTCACTTTGCCAGTGGGATATGGTAGTCAAGCTTTCGGTCCAGTTCGATTGCTGTGGAACCGCTAGGATCTGTCGACGTCCCTTTGGGGTTACTAACGTGAAGACTGCCATACACAAACAACTAGGTTCGAGGACGGAATACATTGTCCATCAACACACAAGGGAGACTGTTACTATATGTACATTAGTAGATTTTTAAACCTGCATGTGCAGTTGGCAACCGACACTGCGCGCAGTAACGTTGACGAAACTGAACGCGCTCTAACGTTTAACTTCAGTTTGTACATGTTTTCACCTTCTAATTAAAGTAGTGAGGTGTCTTCTAATTGAAGTTAGTTACAAACGGGATATAGCAAATAGGTTTACGATAATTACCGGTTTTGCGAGAATTTCTAAAAGATATTGAATTTTACGTTGAACCGAAACATATATAGAGGCTGAAAATAGTATATTCTAAAGTTCCGTCTTTCAATTTGATATGTGAAAGAACCAGGTGTAGAGTCTCTTTGCGCTTACAAGCAGTTTCGAAACCATTCTGTTTTAAATTCGTAAGACTGATTGAAAAGTTCCTTCATTACTGGATTTCTCAATATCAACTCAATGTCGATCGGGAAAACGCTTTTCAGTTTCGGTTTGTAGAAGGCCTATCGAGGAAGCTAGTCTTGCTGTATGTTAGTTTTGTCATTCGAAGGCAACTGTGCTATGTGTACGTGAATTTTGCATAAACCGAGAGAGAGAAAGAGGTTGAGTCAAAGGTGGAGAGAGATGGGGGTGGGGGAGGGCGTGGGAGGTGGAGAGAGTGGACACGGTACGGCCTCTCGTGCTGAACTCAGCTTTGTAGTTAGACCACAAAGGTTCGGCCCGGATAGGAAAACTGTCCGCGGCCCCGCACTGATTTTCAAAACCATTAATGCCGGCGGTCCGAAAACCCTGTAAGATAGGAGCATTGTTTTACTCATAAATCAATAGAAACAATGATACCGTATAGAATAAAACTGTATAATACGCATGTAGGACATTTGGTCGTCCGTCACCACATATTGGAACATTTCCATTTCTTGTTTTGGAAGTCGTTAGATCCTTGCGTGCAGGGCCCTGTGGGGGGGGGGTTGGCCCGCGGATTGGATGCAAAATCTCACCGAGGTTCGCACGGTCAATTACACTCCAACCCTTGAGAAAGTATCATGGATGATTCAAATCATAGCGAAATAGCGCCGCCTCAAAAACCTATTCGATGGCGCTGTCTCAAAACTGTATAGTTACTATTGAGTTATAGTATACCGTAGTTGGATAGTTGTTATCTATGGAACGCGAAAAGGGCAATCTTATTTCGTTGTCTAAACTAAGTTTGTTGCTGTCTAAACTAAAGTTGTTGCTGCTGTTTTTACCATGTTGTTGCCTAAACTTACGTTGTTGTCTAAACTTACGTTGTTGCCTAAACTTACGTTGTTGTCTAAACTTTTGTTGTTGCCTAAACTTCCGTTGTTGCCTGAACTTTTGTTGCTGCCTAAACTTACGATGTTGCCTAAATTTCCGTTGTTGTCTAAACTTTCGTTGTTGTCTATAAACTTCCGTTGTTGTCTAAACTTTCGTGGTTGTCTAAGCTTCCGTTGTTGTCTAAACTTACGTTGCTGCCTAAACTTACGTTGTTGTCTAAACTTTCGTTGCTGTCTAAACCTACGTTGCCGTCTAAAGTTGGTTCTGTTGTCTTAACTTAAGTTGTTGTCTAAACCTATACGTTGCCGTCTAAAGTTGGTTCCGTTGTCTAAACTTACGTTGTTGCCATCGGCGCTGTTCAACAATTGCTCAACGTGATGTAAATGAAATAACTTTTCGCTCGAAATTCAACTTGCGCCGCAAATGCTAACTTCTACTATACGCACGTATAACAATTAATATTTACTGAGCCATTAGTCGACAGACATGGCGGAAATCGACCAATTTAAGCAATATATTTACTTGGGTTACACGAACAGGAAGATTGCAGAGTACTTGGGATGCTCTGAAAGGACTGTAAAGAGTCGGAGGAAAGAATACAACCTTCGAAACAAAGATGTTCAAAGTGCAGTGCATGGTACGTCTGCCTATTAGTAGTACATTATCTAGGTTGAGAAAAAGAATTACTGTAGGTCTAGGCTAGGCCTAGTAATATTGCCACATACATACCGTTATCTACCAGTAGGCATGTTATTATTAATAATGACCAGTTGCCAGTCTAGCAAACTCGTCCCCTCGATATACAAACCCTGGCAGATTCTCCTCTCTAAATTCCAATCTCGTAGCCCCTTCACAAACTTCCCCCAAAGATCAAGGTCTAGAAACATTTAGCATGCTGCAATGCATTTCTAAGACTTGTAAGTTGTAAGGCATATATGTAGCAAGAGTAACACATTTTTGGGTGTTACAAAAACGAATGACAATTGCGTTACACATAACGAATGACAATATGTTGTACACACTAAAAAATTAGGGTGGGGGTCCTGGTGGAGGGGGCACACCTAGGGAGGGGTTTAAAGCGAGCGGTTTTAGATGCCAAATGATGCAAACTGCTCCATTTTTTTCACCTACAGTATATTTGTATTCTATTAGCTGTATATTTACAACCTTATCATTTTAGAAACTTAAAAAAAAAGAAGTGGGGATTCATGTAACAACCCCACTCCACTGTGGCTACAGGCCTGTCTAAGGTAAAACTGTAACTGTTCAAATCCAAAGGAATACGGTTATATCTACATTACTACTAGAACTTAAAAGGCTAGGCTATATATGTGGTTGACAGTCAACGTGCACCTCGCAAACTTGCCCTCCACTGTCAGCAAACTCTCCCCTGAGTATTAGGTTAAAGTTGTGATTAATTATTTTATATGTTCTAAAGGCAACACAGTCTGTTGAAAAGGTTAAAGGCGAAGTTCCATATGTGGTAATACTTGTATTCGTGCACTGCAGGGTTATTGAAGGGAAAGAAGTCACACTTGTACTTGAAATAAAGGAGACAGGGCTAGGGTGTGAGCAAGGAATAGACATGATGATGTCATTGTCTTAAAATTTGTATACATCCCTTTCCTTAGCTATATTATTTGTCAGTATACACTATTAGTCCATACTGCACATTCTGTAGGACTACTGTAGGATATGATAGTTTCCAGATGGGAGAGAATTGAAGAAAAAAAATCATCAATTTTGTATACAATATGGCAGCCTCCATGAATAGACAAGTGGTTCTTTCAAATCCTGTTCTTAACAAACTATAAAAGAAATTTTCATGGGAATTCCATCACAGTATGAACATTTATTCTCTGAACCAAAGAGTACAAATACGATCACCATGGTTTCATTTCATGATGTACATCAGTGTTTAGTGCATCTTGGTACATTACACTAGTGTACTTCTTTTCTTCTTCTTCAATCATTATCATGAAAGTGAAATTATCTATTTTCTGTTTAGATGCAGAGTTGGATGAGATGGTGAAAGCTGCTGTTGGAAAGAATCCATCCTATGGTGAGAAGATGGTTGCTGGCCTTCTAGCATCAAAGAATGTACATGTTCAACGTGATAGGATTAGACAGTCCATTCGCAGAGTTGACCCTGATGGTATGTTGTTAACATAGTGATGAAACAATGTGGAACACAGTGCTAGTTTGTAAGTAATACATACATGTATAAATAAATAAAATAGAACAACTACTTATCAGGTAACACGACCCCTGCTTACAACAGTTATCAGTACAGTGGTTTACATCTTAAACATTTTGATATAGTGTTTCATCCCCTCAATTGAGGGAATTATGAGGCAACCTACATGCAAAATGTCTGGAATATTCTAAATAGCTTAATCATTCTGAGCCATATACTGTACACCACAAACTATCATGTCAAAATATCACTGCGTACAAATAATGTGCCTACAGATGGATGCATCATCGATCTCCTTTGTAGAGTTATGAACTCAGTAAGGAAGTACATGTACTGTACGTAACTGTTCCAACTTTATCCGAACTAAAACTCAGGGCACATATCTCTAACAATTTCATACGGTACTCTCTAACTACTTTAATGAGCCATGTAATTACTTCAGCTCACCCAAGGCAAGCTCTGAAATATACACTATTAAATTCATTACATTTTAAATTGATACAGAAGGCAAAGTACTTCACCTGAAGAGTGAGTAATACAATTCACATAGGCCTACGGAACAAATTTGCCTTTGAAAGTATTATTTCAACATGCAAATTTGGATATACTGTATGTCGGTTGCTGTGACGTTCACCAAGAAAGGTAATACAATTTTAGTTATACAACTGCCCAGAATAGTGAATGTTGCAAATAGATGTTAACTTATTATAACCTCCACATATGACCTCCAATGAATTTGTCAGTGCCTGAGTCAATTTTATTCTAACACCTGATCCCCATGTGCAACAGATTGAAGGCAACATCCCTTACATGAGTTACATTTTGAGTTATTGCTGGTTTGGGTCTCTCCTTTATATTGTGTAATTGACAGTTGATATTCTATATTTGTACCAGTTTTTATTCCCTTACATCAACTTATGATTGTCAATAATAAAAAATACACAAAATTCATGGGGAAAGGAGCAGTTTGACTGAACATTATGACCTTTCACCATCTATATTCATGTGAAGTTATGTATATTGTACTCATACATTCATCAGCGAATGATTGTCACTAACCTTGGTCCTGTCACTGACAGTCTCTTGGAAGAGAAGCAGATTAAATGATTTTGTATTTTGACCTTTCTTGATGTCCATGATATTCACCTTTCATCCACCTACTAGGTGGATTGGTTGCCCTTCATCAATTGACAACTGCTGTCAACAGTGGTCAAAATGAGATGACAAAGTCTTTTGAGGAGAAGTATACATGGAAATGTTAAAGAACTCATATTTTGACCAATCTTGCTCTCAGTTGAATTTGTGTAGGTCACCTTCTCTGACAAATGACTGTCCACTAGTTTGAAGAACATTCCAAATCCCATTTTAAAGAATCCAGATTCCAGATTTGATGTTTTCTTTCTTTTGACATCCAGTGATAATATTTAAATGGTATTAAAGTGGGTTGGTTCATGGCTTTTGTGTTATGGCTTTTGCGGCATGTCATATTTCAGTTCCTTACTCCTTGAAAGTTTAATTGTCTTAGAACAAAACACCCTTTTCCTTTTAGGAGTGGAGACCAGAAAGAGAGTAGCGCTTCACAGAAGGCAGTACAGTGTTCCTGGCCCTAACTCACTCTGGCATATTGATGGAAATCATAAGTTAATAAGGTAGGCCTACATCCAAATATACATTTAGGAAGTTGACATAAAGCATACATGCTTAACATATAATTTCATTGCCTTCTGCATCTTGAGGCCACCCACATGTTAGAAGATGTGTGAAAATGGTGATTTTAAAAAAAAATTCAAGTTCTTGAATATTAAGCAACGGCTGATATTGTATGGAGGCAGACACAGTATTTCAATCCTATAACAATCGACAGTAATGATATTATCATATGTGCAGTACAAAAATTGGATGCTGTGTGTGTAATATGTGGCAACCACCAGTGGATGCTTTGTTTGACATTGCTATTAATTTCTAAAATAGGACTACTGTACATTAGTACTACTGTACAGTAGTACTTGAACAGGAATCATCATGGTTGTAATTCATGTTTGTTTTCTAACTTCAAAGATTAAATTTGATAATTAAACCAACTGTTGATCATGCATGCAATTTTCATGTTTAATTTTTAAGATGGCGTTATGTAATACATGGGGGCATTGATGGCTACAGCAGAATTCCAGTTTTCTTAAGGTGCTCCACTAACAACAGGGCGCACACAATGCTTTCTGCATTTAAGGAAGGTGTTTTGCAGTATGGGTTGCCATGGACAGTCAGATCTGACAAGGGTGGTGAGAATACCAGTGTCTGTGCATTCATGATGGCACATCCTTTAAGAGGGCCAGGGCGTGGGCACTTCATTACAGGAAGGAGTGTCCACAATCAGAGAATTGAAAGACTTTGGAGAGATATGTTCACAGTAAGTTTTAAGCTCAACCCACTAATATCACTTAGTGTAAATGGGTTAATGTCTGTCTCTTTGTTATAAAGCCTACTTCTACTACAATTGGTGGCTGATTTTTCTGAAATTTGCAGTGAAGGTGCCACATTGGGATATAACTTGTTCATGAAAAGATGCTTGGATAAAGGGAAGTGGAAATTTAATGCAATTTCCATCTTTTTTCAGTTACAGTTCTCAGTCCATCCTTCAATGGAAGCTGGTCACTTCGCCAAACAACCATTTCGCCCAACTTTACCATTTCGCCCAACCAGCCTGGTCATTTCGCCCAACCAGCCAAGCCTAAAGTAGTGTCATCCTCCCAATATACCCGAAATAACTGCTTAGACTACTATCGATATCGAGCGGACCTCACTGTATTTACCTAACACGAAGTAACATAACCCAAAATGAATCAAATCGAAATAGTGAAATAGAAAAAGTAATATTATTCTGACTGAATATGAGTAAAAACATGGTTGGGCAAAAAGATCATGCTGGTTGGCCGAAATGACCCGGCTGGTTTGGGGAAATGGCAGTTGGACGAAATTATTGTTGGGGGAAGTGACCAGAAAGCCCTTCAATACTATTGGTACATCATATGGTAATGAGCTTTATAGTGAACTGGGTAAGGGGTGATACACCTTATGGATGACACATACATACATAAGCGCTTCCTACACACATAAGCAGTAGACAAGACAGGTACACTTCTACATAATGACATTTTGTTTGCCGTGTCCAAAATGCTTTTACATTTGTGTCTTACTAGGGGCAGTTATTTGTTTGAATGAGTGTAATTACTTTTACTCAGACCCCCCCCCCCTTTTTTTGTTGTTGTGAGAACTGCGTTTACAAGTAGTTGACAACAAACCTTAAATCAACTCCACATCACACAGTTAATATGTTTTGTTTCATCTGTTTATCTTTTCTTATCACTCCATGTACAATGTAATGGAAATAAGTAAATAATAAAAAACTATAAGTGTGAAATAATTGTGCTGCAACTTCAGAGTGTACATTGGGATTTGTATTTCATTCAGGGATGTGCCAGTGTCTACTACAAACTGTTTACAAAGATGGAGGATGAAAACATTCTGGATGTTACAAATGAAATTGACCTTGCTGCCCTCCATCATGTGTTCTTGTCAATCATCAATAACCACCTGGATATTTTTCAACAGAGTTATCTTCATCACAAACTAAGAACAGAACATAACAAAACTCCTCTTCAGCTTTGGCATTCTGCCATAGGTTATGGTTTTCCTATGGACTTCATCACTGAGGTAATTAATACTAGAAACAGCAATTTGCATTTCTACAGAGCATTGCACTATTTGCCAGTGTAGTTCAGTGTCAATATTGTGATAATTTTCTTGATTTTGTCCCTTTATACAATTGATAATGCCATCTTTTAAGTTATTGTTTTGTGTTGGTAGGAGGGATGGAACATTCTCACAACTATTAATGCCAAATCAAATACCACTCAGTTTAAGTAACATGGCTTCAACACCTCACAAATCCTAATAACCATGAAAGGTTAATTCAAGACAGAATTTTCTGTTCCAAAATTGATAATGTGATAACAAACCGTTGTTTGTTTCTGTCATAGGTTCTTCACTTGTGGGATAAGGTTTGTTTACTAAAATGTTAAATTCCCCTTCATTGATTCCAATGCAAACAACAGTCTTGCATTGCATAAGTAATGACATTGCATAAGTTATTTAATCAGAATTATACTAGTAAAAAGTTGTTAGCAAAGTGAAAGAATCATATCTATAGCTTAATGTCCTTAACATTGTAATTGCACACTTTGACTCCAACTGACCTAGCATTTGTCACATCGAGTTATGTATACAACACAAGGGTTGTCATGGTAACAAATTAGGTTATACAATGGAAGGCCTGCTTTGACTTGACCTCAAAACATCTTCATGGGCCTTTTCTTGGGTTAACTATTTGGGTTTTTTATATTCAACTTGAAACTTTGAAATTTTGTCATACTGGGCTATCAACGACAGAATAGCCCCTCAATGCACAGCATTATTGCAGTTCATCACTTAAGGAATATCCATTGTTATTGTAAACCTAGAACAATTGTAATGCAATATGGCTGTGACTATTGCTTTCATAATCCTTCAATCTGTTTCATTGTAATTATTCTGTGGGTTATTTCATCAAAACTTATGAATATAATCCAAATTAGAACCCCTCCCCCCATTCTATATTCTCCCATAACTGTGGCTGATGCTCACTCATAATGTATGGGATCATTGAAATGATTAACAGAATTTACAGGACCTGCCTTGCTGTTAAGATTGAGAACTCAATTGAAGATGTAACAATGAAGACCAAAGAGACTACACAACAATATCTTTAGTATATCCTATTTTGCAACATTGCCACTGAAAGCAATATAACAATTTTACAGTATTGATATTATTATTTTTATGCAGGCAGAGTTTCAACAGTACATGCCAGAGCAGGCAGGGAATGAAACCGCAGCTGTCAACATCCCTGGAGGGATACTACTGAATGAGGATCAGCTTTTAGCTCTCAATGATAATTTCAGTTTAGATGTTGCTAGCCTTCAAGTTGAAGAAGACCAAATCAGTTACTTCAGTGCTGCTAAGGAATTTATCTACAACCTCATTTACCATTAAGTTAAACCAGTTTAGCAGAAGTAAACTAAGCACATTCAAGTTGAAACAAGCTATATTATAATCAGACCATACAGTAAACTGTTACTATTACTACACTTCCCACATTTATTCTTGACATTGTCAGGGAATGTTAAAAAAAAGGTCCTGTTTGGGTAAATGGAGAAATGGTTTGGGGAAATGTTTCCTAACTTTATTACAAAACAATATGAAAGCAAAAATGAATTCAGGCAAATCATATGTAGTTTACTATATTTAAGTCACCCGTTGAATGACCTTACATGGAAACTTGACCTCTACTGAAAAATTGTTACTCTAAACCCTTTAACTTTAGCAAAACTTAAAAGACCTTGTTTTTTCCTAAAGATCCCGACCAAAAGGCATATGTGAAAGGTTCCAAAATATGTGGAAACATATGCCCAAGGTCATACAAGTTCAACACAGAATGTAATTTGCATTATAAATTGGCATATAGGAAATGTAAGTGCAGGTTTAACTTTTAGTACAAAATCTTTAAAGAAGTAAATTTTGGTCTCACCTAAAATCGCACTTTGATATACATTTTAGACCACATCAAACCATTTTGTAGGAAAACAATTACTGGAATGTAGCTCTAAACCATCCTTTGACAAAGAGTAAAAAAAAACTTATGTTACCCAGCCAAAATCTCTAACAATGTTCAAAAGCTTAAAAACTATGAAAATATATGCCCAAGAGGCCAAGATACTACCTCTCCAACCTAGAAAAGATTTTGCACCATATAATGACTTAGTCAGCAAATATTAGTCCAGGCTTGTTCAGGCACCGCCACGGGCGACTGTACTTTATGCGTACTCTACAAGAGACACAAATGACGCTTTAATGAATATAGTTATTTGTATGTAAATATTTTTTTGTATGGATTGTAATAAATGAATACCTGTCATATTGCTTTCGATTAATCTCTTGTTCTCATAATTTTTTTACCTTTTTGTTAAAGAATCATTCATCACTGGTTTCTTTATATAAATGTCTACTGACTGTACTTTGGTAAAGAGAAAAACTGATCCAACAACTTTTCAGTAAAGCCCAATGATTAAACAGTGTAATATATATATACCTTTACTTTCCAATACCTTTTCCTTAACTAAATATTTATGACACCTTTATACAAAAGAAATACAAAGAACTAAAACAGAAGTTGCATTACAATTCATCTGTGTAATGCTTCTAGTTCACAGAACAGGTGAAATTCTATTGACTGGGAAAACGCCCCCTATGTTTAATTGTTAGCACATGTTGGTAAACCAAACCAGCTTGCAAGGAAACACAAGAATTTATCACCTCAAACTTTGTTAATAATACAAGCATGGAATTATATCATGCTAAGAAACTACATTTTTGTACAAAACTGATATAACTGTGCACCTGGTAAAATAATGTATTATTGCATTAATTGATAGTAGTGACTTATAATATAACCATTTCACTTCAGTAAACCATGATACAATTCCACCCCCCCCCCCCCCATTACCAAAAGAGTGGGTTGTGACAGTCAAATGATTTCATTTAGACTTAGTTATTTGTAGAAAGACTAATGTAAGGCTTGATACTAAAGATAAAGTAAACTGGATCGTCACTGTAGCCCAAGCTCGTTTAATAGAAAGTCATTGGTATTAACGTTTGCCCAAACACTCAGCGATAATAGTACTTTGTGTAAATACTGTATGGCAAGCAGGTATATTTTATTTTCTATTCATATCACTGAGAACAATTGGACGGATATCTGAAATAAACTCTTTATGAAAATCAAAGGTTTGACTGTTCAAGGTTTGATATGTGCACATTTTTTCCATCTGACAAAATTTTTCCTGATACATTGAATGTAGTGAGATAAGATAAAATCAGAACACAATAGAACAAAGTTGTTTGTTCTTATCCTCTGCTTTTAGTAGTACTATGGATGTGCTTAAAGTTCTCAATAATGTATATAAAAAATTAATGAAAGATCTGTATAAAACATGTTTAGGCTTAAGTATTTGTGCTTTAATTTATTACATGTGAAACCAGAAAGTAAGTCGGCAACTAGTAGTACCTATTCTAGTTTTAAACATTAATTGCAAAATGTTAGTCTAGTAGCCTTATTACACCATGGAACACTTAGCACAAATACAACACATGCCTTGAATGTTACTGATAAACACAATGTTACTGATAGGCACTAATAAATATGGCAAGCATAGGCAACTTCATGAAGGCAGCCGATTGAGTTGGTGTTAAATCAGAAAGTAAACCAATTCTACCCAGTTTTGTTCAACATGAGAGCAGCATGTCATACTAATAAAGACATTTCATAGTTTTTGTTTGACTTATTGAATGTTAATTGGCCATTATTTAAGGATATGTATATATTCTGTTCAACTCTTTCAAGATCCGGCTTTGAAAATGGTAATGACCAACTCAACTAGCTGCATAACAATACTATGATGCTGGCTGGACGTGAAAAAATACATGAATATATAATATTTGTCTGTTGATACACTTTGTACTCTCAAATGTATAAGAAATATATGGAAATAAATAGAAATATGTTAAGATTGAAAGAATTAAGGGATGTAGATATCTTCTTTTTATTTTTACATGGCAAGATGTTTTTATGGCAAGTGACTAGTTTGGAATGTAAGAAATGTAAAGTACCATTTTAGCCCAATATGGATGTTGGGCATTGTTTTGTGTTTACTTGATGTCATGCACACAATTAAATATGATGAAACTTATATGGAGATTGTTCGTCAATCAACATTAATCCTTGATTATGACATCATAATTGTAGATCAGACTAGATCAACCAAAGATTTAATATTACTGTAAACCTTAGATTGTTATAAAGGGCATGGGAATATATCATAAAGATTGTTTTTGTGTGCATGTTTTAAATTAAAAAAGTCTATTAAAACTAGTTTATGTTAATTAAAGTTACTTGTAGAAGAATGAGATTGTGGATCACAATGAGAGTGAGAGTGTGAAAGTGAGAGGCAAATGAAGAAAATATGCAACAGTTGTGTTGCCAAACCCATTATAGCAGAAATAAAAGTGAAACAATAGCAGCAAAAGTTACTGCTTTCCAAACCCAGGGGAACATAGAATTGCTTCTGTCATCAATCGGGCAAATTTGTCTGCATCTGTTATTCCCCTTGGTAGATGCAATTCCAAGCCACACGTTGATGATGTGGGATATGGCTTGATGCCTTCGACCGGAGTATAAAAACTGATATCAATTTGTTTTTCAAACCCAATAGGTGGTATGGAGTCTGCACCGGTACAAAATCTTAGGATATGATGCATCCCAACAACAACACTTTCATCGTCTTCTTCTGCCGACATGCTGCACTCACCAGCTACAGAAATGCAAAGATATGGACAATAAAGTGTTAATAAAGGTAGCACCAGCTTCAGGCCTTCGACAACCAGGCCAGGGAATGGGCATGTGCATTTTCCCCCCAAAAAATTCATAATAATGTTCTTCAAAATAAAGCAAATAATCTTTCAATAGCAAATTAAAACAACCAGTAAGAAATTGTAGGAATGCACAATGGTTTCTCGTGTCATGGTTATTACAATTATTGAACAGTGACCAGAGCCCAACTTTTAAAATGGTGTCTTCTGTCTGCAAATGCTCATTCTGTAAGTGTCATCAGCTGATAATGATAATTTACCTGGAATGTTCACACATTTACTCTTCATAAATATACATAATAATTTGACCCTGACCCTAAATCTGTCCTATCCTAATATTTGAACATTACAATACATATCACATCCATGGTTTAATGCCTTTTTCCTACATGTTGATAAGCAGAAAATGGTTTAAAAGCAATTCTTAGGTTTCTTGACCTTTGACATCATAAATCATGCTGGCAAGAGTTTACATGGTCTGGCATCTACCCACCAAGTTTGAACACGACCGGTCTTAGAGTGTAGGAGTTTGCGACATTTGGTTTTGCTCACACACTTCCTCACATTTCTGATGTGGGGTGAAGTACAATATGTCATCTCCCTATACATTACATGTAGGGAGATGCGATAAAAAAACATTGCTCATCAATTGAGGTGATATCACACCTGCTTGCTTCAAGCTCAATTTGGGTAGCCGACGTGGTAATTTTATCTGCAAATATCTCAAGAACCATACAAATGAATTGAATACAAATTTCCTCAGAATGCCTGAGTTATGTTCCTCTTATACTTTATAGATTTTGGTTTAAGCCCTGCACTCAAATAAATATGCATTTTCTCCAATTTAACATACAGTAATCGTGCATGCAAGGTATGCGTCACACACACACTGACCCTGACTACATCTATACATGTAACCTTCCACAATTAATGCAGAAGCATACACCTACCTTGGCATTTCTGAAGGAATTGCTCCCAACAGAACACAGTGTCCCCCTCTTGGTCTTCCTTTACAATGTCATCTGACCAATTGACTTTGAATAATTTTTTTAAAGAGGTAAAAGTGAGCTCTTTAGCAGTTGATGTTAGTAGTGGCTTGAATGGCATGGGTTCTTCAGCAATCATTTGCCAAAACCCACCAACACTGTCCATCCCTTCTTGGAATTCTTCCACTTCAGCCTTACATCTAAAGTGAAAAATGATATACTATGTAGTTACATCACCATACAAAGTATAAACTAAATAGGACAAACGGTTGCAGAGATATTGATATTAAAATAATGTTACGGTAAGCCCGCCCAATCATTAATATGCAAGCCCCACTAAAAATGATAGAGATCATCTGCTTACCACAACCGACATACCAAGTATGACATCAATCACATATTTCCTTCTAAAGACACTGTGTACAAGCTAGAGCATCGCATATAGACACAAGCAAGCAAGCAAGCACCCACACGGATGCATAGGTTCGAATGGATGCCAAAGCATCAGAACAAAAAGATCCATGAGATATGCCCAGCATACCGTTTAATGGTTGTGAGTAATACTATTTACTTTATCTTTAATGTTTTCAGCTTGTTACACAGTGTGAAATGTATTTATACTTAGAGAACTGTTGTCATTAACTTACAACCGTGGATGTAACTATTGATTTGATATATATCCTTACCTGTAAAATACATGCTGTTTGACCAGCGCCTTGATGGTGTCTTCTTTGGATTCAATAGACAAAGAATAGATCTTACTGTATCCACTGTTGGCTGCCCAATCACTCACCGCTGCCACTGCTGGGTCAATCATACTCTCAGATGATATACCTTCAATCTACATGGGTCAATAAATAATCATGCATGGACAGTCTGTTTTATGTTACACAAAATAAAGGTAGTCAAATTTAACACATTAAATGCATGGAAACCACTTTTGAATTCTGATCAATGTCTGATGTATTTGCATGTAATTTTAAAATACTCCTTGAACATTTAATCAACTGACATACACAACAGTTTTAACTTTTGGGCTTGTTGTGCTCTGTATGCGCAATTAGCATAGTAATTATGCAAATGTGTCATAATGTAGTTGTACTCAGATTTCAAGTCTCACTGAAGATTCTGCTTACCAACTTCTCTTCAGAAATATATTCATATCATTTATTTGGAAGCATGAAAATGTGATCAAGACAATTATATTACCTGATATGGTAACTTTTTACAGAAAACAAAACATTGTTCTAAAGATAGAGTTAGCAACATTTTATAAACCTCAAAACTTCAATAATATTTATAAAATGTTTAGTTTTGAAAATGGAAAAGTAACATATATCTGCACAGCTTACAGAGTAAACACTACAGCAACATGTTCAAAACTGGTTACTTATTAGTGAATAAGTTGACATTTTCTTTGGCACAATGGTAGTTATCAACGTTTAATTATTTATATCACTATAGAATAGAATCAAAGAAAGTACCATCTTTAAATGACACAGTACATGAATGTCTGTAACATCTGATATCTCAATTTGTTCCTCTGGCTTGCCGACCTTCCCGACCATAAGATTATACAATCCTGGGTGCAGCATAGGGAACCCAGGGCCACCATGAAGAACACTCCAAGCAATGAATTGCCCTGCCAGCTTATACTTCCCCATTTCCAACAAATCAATGTCATGGGAGAAGTAAAGCTTTCCAGGCTTTCCCTCAAAAATGCTGAGGGATGCCAACTGTTGTGTCAACAATCTGTAAAATATAAAATTAAGACCACCAAGACTGATTATGAACACTTTGTTACAAAGTAAGATGTACAAAAGATGCTAAAGTGCACTTGGTCTATAATGTACCAAATTGATGCACTATTTACTGCTTGATTTGAGAAACAGGATGGCAAAATAAGTATGTTAGACTACAATAGCATCTACAGGTTTCAGTAACAAAACAAAAGCTCATTTCAGGACGAAGATGTCACACGCTATTGATAATTATGACATCTGCTACAAAACTCCATAGGCACACTAGATAAACACAATGCAAAAATGCATTGAGCTTGTCCTTTTTAGCAAATTATCTGGCATGGGGATAATAATATTCCAACAATTCCATACCGAAACTTCAGAACTTTCCATAGACATGATTCTAAGATATTTTCACCCTTTAACCTTTAGTGAAAAACTTATGGTACGTAATGTACATTATTATTATTGTCAACATCATCACAAAGTGGTTATGGTTTGACATCATATGATTTTTCACCTCATCCAAACACAGTTAACATGCCATATAATTAGAAAAATACCAGGAACAAGCTTAAAGATGAAATCATTTAACCACACAATTATGAGGTAAGGAATAGTAAGTGATTGGAAGATTCAAGTTTGAGATTCATAAACATTCATGTAATTTTGACCTCTAGCAAAGAGCTTTTATACTAATCATTCAAACAACAAAGATTAGACAGAGAAAGAGAAAATGTGTTAAAACACCAAAACATACCTAAAAAACTCTCGTTTTGGCCCACCAAGGTCGACTGCATCTTCACCAGAGAAATGGATGACTGGATCTTTGTAAAAGGAAAATTCTGTCTGTTTTCTAATTACATCAGTGGCAGTTTTGATAACTTTCTTTCTACGAATGACTAAGTCCACTGACTGCGCCTCTCGTAGACCACGGTAGGTCACCAGCTTACTCTGCATTTGAGCCACTAGAGCTGTTTCATCACTGGGAAATGACACAAAGAGAAAAACCAACTTTGCTAAAATGATTGAATTCCCTGCTGTTGCTCTAATATCAACCAACTGGCCTCCCTAATCTTATAAGTTATAAACAGAGAGCATGCTAATGATCATCACCCTGTAGTCCCTGCACAGCAATGTATCTGCCCATGCCAGCATGGTTTATATCTTATTTCAATATGCTATGTTCAAAGCCCCCAGCTGATGCACGCCTCTCATGATGACATCACAATTCATTTTTCCTCGTTGACAATTGTGGAAAAATCCCTGATAGGCTGCATTCCATCCAAAAGAGGATGGCTAAATACACCATGTCCATGAGATGGAATAGGAAGACAGATACGTAACATTTTCCTTTCCGCATGTTTTGCGCATACAATAATTTCTATGCTAAGTCCCTCATAATTGGCACTGTGTGACCATGGATGGATAAAGGAGAGGTCATCTAACTCTCAGCATATAATCCAATTGACAGGCATTAGTTGAGAAAGAGAAGACAAAGGAAGAGCAGCTTGCATGGGAATGATTAGTGAATGTAAATTCAGTATGTTTACATGGTGTTAAGGTAAATATGCTTAATGCTTACTGATCTTTGTCCAAATCTCGAAGACTCTCCTCCAAGACTAACTTCATGTCATCATCAGTGTCCGACTCTGATGGGGAAGGGCTTGCCGGTTCTATTAGGTTGATGTAGTCTTGGACACACCTACATGAATTAAAAAGACATGCTAACATTTGCACTATCAAATACTGAATGTTCTTACAACACTGATAAAGAATTTGTTTTTCAAATTTCACACCCTTGCACAATTTTCCTGCATGTTTCACATATGAAATGATCATTTTCAATGAGAACTGTTTCATATGTGAAATGAACAAATCATATGTAAAATGGCTATTTTCATACAAGAAATGTCCTAAGCCTCACACGAGGAACATCATTTCACTGAGATTTACCCATTTCCAGTTTCCTATGTGGAGTTTGTATTTCATATGAGGAAGGTAAAATTCTCATATAGGAATTCTAGTTTCATATGAGGGATGCATTCCAATGTACTCTGCCAAATTCACTGATCAGAGTATGGCATGCAGTTTGTATATTAGTTGACAAGAATATTTTTAATAGAACTGAAAGGTATCCCTACCATCAGTATGAATATTACAGGTGAATAATATATAAGGAATCATACAATACAAGTAACCCAATGTACAGGAAGCAGCATGTATCACAAAAATTTCTGATATTACAAGAATTTGCTAAAAGTTTAACAAAACCCAACAATAATCACTATGTACTCTCTATAGGGGAGTTTTGTACTTCAAATCGAATATAAGTACAAGAAGAAATTTCTGTACTTGTGTTAAGCTTAACAACTTGTATTGATGCAGACTCAACCATATACACATACTCTTGCCCAGAACTAATGCAGTACTCTGATTGTACTCATCTCACCAGATCCCACATATCAGGGATTTGAGCAAAACTTAGGCTATTCCTATTACTTGTAATGTAATATCTATGGTAAATGTCAGGCATTGCACCTTATTCCATTCAATGAGAATTTAGGTTTATATACTGGAGTACCGGTAGTCTTAAACTTTTAATGCAATAATCAACAAGGCATGCATTAAGTACTGTTCATAGCTACAAAATGACTATAACTTCATACCACCACTCCTATTTTTCCACCATGGCATGCATGGTCACTGTTGAATTTGGGCAATAGTTCTCAACACAATATTTTCATGTCCCTTTCCCTCCCATCCAGTATGGCTACTGACTAGCTTACCTGTCAGAAACATGGAAGTGGCTTTCATTCTGTATTCCAGATGTTGATGGTGTATCATTGCCAATTCTGATATGAAAGCAGGGTTATAACAGGAAATTAAGTTCAACCAGAATTTTGGACAAAAAATTCGCCCTGGATGTTTGCTTAATTCACTAATTTGTGTAAATATGGATATGAAAGAGTGTGTACATGAAGGACTGGCCGACCACATAATGCTTTCTAGAATTTAGTACACAATAAAATCCCAGATTGGCATAGAAAGAGTTTCAGAACTTGAATGGGCAGGGTGGGCATCAGAAGGGGCAAAGTGGGCTGTGAAGCAGTATAGCTATGGCACTTAAAGCTTAAAGTTGAATGCTTACAGCCTTTCTCAAGGCCGATGCCCTCTCACACGACTTTACAAGTTAAGCCCTGTCATTGGTAACTTGTCACACCCACACACCAAAGTGTGCACAATTCAATCAATCTCTCTTGGGGACTTCCAGGGGACTTCCAATAGGGTGCAGCCACAAACGGGCAACACCCAACTATATCTACAAGTTAATTACCTTGCAAGTCCCCATTTACACACTTTGGTGAATAGAAGCAATGGAGATAATGTGCCTTGCCCAAGGATACAACCGAATGATCTTGCCAGGTATCGAACATCAATCCTTAATCACAAGTCCACTGCCTTAACCATTTGACCACAAGCCCACCCCCCCCCCCCACACCCCACTTACTAACTTACTGGTGAACATTTGACTTAAAGCATACTGAGATGTATTTATTAGCTTATAGTAGGTCAAGATTCAACAAATCACAATTGAAACGCACGATTTCCTTGAAGCATTAGAGAGATAATAATAAGAGAAAGCTGGTCATGATTATGATAAGCAAGAAGAACATTTTCATAACAATTATAAAGAACATATTACTTACATATCAGGAGCACAAAACTGGGGTCCAGTCTGTATTTCTGATGCAGCTGGTTCTGTTTGTCTATCATTCCCATCTCTAATTTGAAATAGAACGAAAATAACCAGAAAGCTATGATCTGTGACTTAAAAAATTATGTCATCAGTTATCTGATTGATAAGGTATATATAACCAAGTTAACTTTGCCAACCAAGAAAGTCACACCAAGCAATCCTGCATGAATGTCCATCAATCTGTAGTGTTTCTGATTCATATTAAGGCATCCTTACATGCTGTCAAAGATGTTCCTATGCCATGTTCTACTAAGCCTTAAGTTGTTTACATAGCAAAATATTTTGGATAATTGAAATAGAACTGACATTTTATTACCAAAAGAAAATAAGAGTAAGAGGATCTCAGAACTCTTTTACTCAAGACAGTCAAGAACTTTATGCAATCTAAATTGGAACACTGTTTACCTAAAAAGAAATTTAACAATTGGTCTTGTTATTCATCTCTTACATATTTTCTTACATTTTTTTCCTACATGTTGTTACAGACGTACAAAATATATGTTGTACAAATGAGGTAACCATTATTACAAGTTTTACAATGTTAGTCCAAATATAGTATATTTTTATCCATAATACAACCCAGCATTGAACACATATATATTTGTCTTAACTGTTTCACCCTAGAATAATCAGTGTTGAAAAGGGAATGTACACTCTAATGCATCCAATCATTTTGTACACTACACATTCACTACATCTCCACACTGATTAATTTATACATAGCGAAGCTTTAATTGTGAACGCTGTGACAAACTGACTAACCTTTCAACAGAGCAACTTTGAGTCTCTGTTACAACCCCATGAGCGGAAGGTCTTGTGTCATCATGCTCGTCTCTAAATAAAGTAAACATAACAGGGATGTAATGATATACTATGTTTTTTATGATACTTCCACAGTATTTGTATTAAAACCAGATATGCAAGATGCAGTACATCAAAACTTGGGTAAAAAGTCATTCAGAGCTTGTATCACCTATAACAAACCTTTCTTGTGTCTGTCTCCCACACTGAGTTACATGTTTCTTCAGTTTTGTTTGGGCAAAAAACATCTGGCATTGATTGCATTCAATCATCAGTTCATCTTCCTCAGTGACTTCATCAACCTTAGCATAATAAAAATGAAAGAAAAATATTACCTTAACATATAACTAGCATGGAGTTGTAGTAAAACATATCAGCAACTGTAGTCCTTCTTAAATAAGCAACTACTGGGTTCATACTTGTTTATCTTAAGTTTAGCAATATAGTGTTGTCAAAAGTATAAAGCTAAAGAAAAAGGTGGGGGAAGAAAATTGTACACAGAATAATACAGAACTGTTCAAATTGTTTTAACTATGTATCACAAACTATGAAAAAGAAAAAAGAAGCATGCCGACACTAACTATAGGCCAATACCACATAATGCTGTAGAGAAAGTGGATTCATATACCTAAATTTGATTTTCCAAAAACAATGTCTCTTGAATGGAACTACCAAAAACAAGTCACCATGAAAAAAGCTAACCTAAGCCAAGAAGGTAAAGAAAGAGGGAATTCAGTAGGTAAAATATATTAATTTCATGTGTCAGCTGAGTTCTAAAAAATCAAATAATGTAAGAAACAAACATGAGAGGACCAAGCCCTGAAAATCATGGCTATCAATGGCAATCTCTCATATTGTAACGCAATCATATGCTTTAAATGTGGCTTCAGAGCAACCCAGTGGACAATAAAAGCAATAGTAAAACAGTAAATATATAAATAGCTGAGCAAAATATGGTCCCTTTTTCTCACCGTCATGTTTGAAAGATCCAATTCAGCCTGTATTGGTCTCAAATAAATCCGAGCTTGTTTCATTACAAACTTCAGGTTTGCTGCAGAGTAACCTCCTCCAGCAGGCAAAGAAATGCTCTCTAGCAGCTTTGTTTGTGCAGTACTTCGGAGATATTCGTAACCTCCTGCATCTTTTAGTTTGGGGAATTCCTCCATTAGTCTTGCTTGCAATTCCACTGCAGTTATAGAAGATGAGACCGAAATTTTTTTTTCTCCAAGTCCAGCCGCTTGCAAAATCTTTTGCTGGAATTTTGAGGGGATTATTTTCTGTAATAACGAAAAATGTACACATTAAACAGCCTGTAATAAAATGTGCAAAACATCAAAGAGTAATTTTCCATCGGTCCTGTACTACATTTTCTAGATCATTTCATAACGAGATCAGCACTCAATGCAGATATAACAGGAGATACCCTGTCTTTTTAATATCTGCACTCTTGATGTCCCTCAATCAACACCTTCTACAGTAAAAAGTATGTCTGTACAGTTTGTGCATTGAACAGTACATAGAAGTGCATATTTATTTATTGACAAATTCAGTTGCAGAAATGGATAGTTTGACTGTATGCAGGGTTAGTGAATTTGGATACACTGCAACCTACTACATGTATAGTGTAGAAGTAATGATATGGAAATTCCCTTTTTCTTGTGAATTTGTTATTAGATGTAACATGAGAAAGTACCATCTCCTCTAAAACAGAACTTTACATACAAATAATGTTGCTGTGCATTGCAATGGGGAAATTATGTTTTACTTGTTTTAATGTTTTCAGTAATTATCATACTTGCATGTTATTTCTAGTAGACAAACAGACCCCCCAAAAAAATCCAAATTTGTGCTAAACTGAACAATTTGAGATGTAGTTGATATAAAGCAACCATGCTTCTTCAACTTATATGGTTACAATTAGCGTTGTAAAACAACATTTTCCCAGTCTGATCATGATTATTATTCTAACTGTGCACTGTTCAATTCACTGTTTGTGTTAATATGTATGGACATAATGAACAGTCTGACAGAGTGGTGCAACTTTTCTTAATTGTTGAATACCATACCTTTCTAATTTCTGTACATTTTATTCCAGTGAATGTTTCTTTCATATGTATTGTACAGCTCACTCAAATGATCATCACTACAATCACAGGAATCAAGAAATATCTGTCCAGTGTGTGTGTTCATTGATACATTTCTAGAACACTGTGATATAGTCAATCCTCACTGCAGATGAAATCTTGGAAATTTCTAATAAATTTCAATTAGTTTTGGCCTGTTTTTGTAAATATTATTAGCCTGATGCATACAGTAGTCAATTGGAACTTTGCCGATGTACAAAAGAGGTCGTCTTTGACAGCCAATAACTAAAAAATATATGTTGGAAAAAATCTGATTATTTTTTCTGGAAGAGATATAGTACTACCCTGTTGGTACACAAAATTTCAGGAGGGTGTTTAGCCTTATTTGGAAATGAAAAATCCTCCTTTACAAGAAAATGTTTTTGTCTCTTTTGATGTTCCACATGTTTTGAGCCTGGGTATTGTACTTCAAGGTCATTCCATTCAATACTGTGCAGATTGCAATGAGATATTGAAACAAATACTATTTACAAAGTACTTCTCTGCTTCTGGTTAAATTCATTTAATTCAAAGACTTTACTATATATTAAAAATGAATGTCAACTGGTACATACATGTACAGTGTGTACAGTACATTTATGAACAGTGTGTACTTGTACAGTGTGTATTACTGCTACAGTAGGTTTAAGCATAAAGTAGTACTGTTTTTGGAGAGGATGCAGCAACAGCCATTTTTGATTTGACATGGAATGACCCTATTTACACAAAATGTAGTATGAGGGAAGGGTCCTGCTCGTCACTTTAAACAGTAATATTCCCTGAAAATCACAAAATTAAAGTAATGTTAACTCATTTGATACTTACTGTAGATGGCAGAGCTAGACACATCACTGTCAGCGACAACAATCGTTTCCTCCTTTGATTAGGAGCGGGCACACTGTATGGCCGAAATAACCGACTGGTTTCTCTTTGAGCTACCATGTTAGAAAAAAATGTTAATGATGAGGTTGCAATACAGGTAATTTGTAATATTTGAAGATGACATGTACAGTATATATGTGTAACATTTGAGAATTAATACTCAATGAAGCAAGTAGACTCCCATGCAGTATTTCTGAAATGAATGATTGACAGGCTCATAAATAGCCATTGTATTACTCACAGAAAAAGTGATGAGGTCAATTTAAAAAGTAAGTTAAAGTCATGGTGATACATTTCCTTTTTAACAAACATTACTTGATCAGATGGAAGTATTTGTAGTGTGATTACAATTTCATGAGAATGTAAACAAGGGTATCTGAGTACGAGTACCTACCTTCTTTCCTGAGTACACAATTTTGCATTAGCACTATAAATTTGCTTATACAGTAACTTTCAAAAATTAAGAGTACTAGGACAAATCCATTCTCACGAGTGCAGGCAATTGTGCCACAATATGAGTAGGATCACTGCAAGTCTGTTTAATCAAATAGTGTTAACATGTCAAAACAAATAAACACAAAGAAAATGTTACCATCTGGACCATATGTTCCCCCATACAATACAAGTGTTTACATTCCAAAAACCAAACCTTGCTGTTAAAAAGCTAGCATATGTACACGTTTGCATTTGAAGCAAATAAAGCTACTGTAGTATTTTGTACACTGTAAAAATTGAAAAAAAAAACAAAGGCCTACCAGCTCTCTCTCTATTGTCTCCTTCAACATTCAATGCTGATGCTCGACATCTGCTTCTTAAGATGGCTTGTCTCCCTATCCCTTCAACTCCCAGCCTATCAAGCTGATCACCTGACATCAATTGGACAGCTCCTGTAGTAACCTGTTGCAATATATACATAAGGAATAATTAGCAATAAATCTTTTATGTTCTGACACCACTATCAGTAATCTAATTAATTAAATCTTTTCAGCATGTTATGCCAATACTGACATGTTGATTCTCATTGAAACAGGCATAGTTGCTTGACCTGTTTCTATTAAAACAATTCGTACTAAATCTAGTAAATACCATAAAACTTAAAGTTTTGCTACGTTAATCCAGGTATTTAATGCATGGTAGATGCTAGTACTGGAAACTCTTGCAAACACCGGCTTGTTTCCTTCTGGGCCTCTAAAAAAAACTTTGAAGACAATGAATATAACACTAATTGCTTAAGGATATTCACAACAGACCATCCTAACAATTAGGTGTAGCCTTATCTGGCCATATTCCTACAGACACACTTAACCTGCTGCCTCTCAAACTTAAGTAGGTTGTTCTTGACAGCTAGCCTACAGTGTATATTTGAAGCAAAGTTTGAATATGTAGTATTTATCCAGGGGGCTGCTGTCACTAGATTTGGCTATGGTCCCTTTACATCAAGCATCATGATAAACCTCATTAAGTTTATTAAGTGTGATGTGTAAAGTTTAAGTTTTATCCACCACATTGTGTCTCGAAGTTTGATGAGGACACATTCATGTAGCCTACACCATGATAGAGATGAACTTCTCAATCTCAAATCAAATTTACTTTCAATCTGAGCCACGAGGCTCTTATTGGTTACGACTGGGGGCCCAGAAGATTTAATCACATGAAAATAGACAAAGTTTTTGATGGATGTATGACGTTTTAACGTGGCCAAGATTGACAAATCAGTATGGGGCACATCTCGTGAGGTAAACCTGGGGGTCCCATAATACTTAATTGGGGGCCAAAAATGCATTTATTAACATGAAGAGAGACAAAAATGAAACTTACTCAGATGATTACAGTAGTATTTTTAGTAATGTAGGCCTGGCCTTTAGTACTTCTACTGGTAGTACTTCTTAGAATACTGAAACACCAATGACAGCAGCCCCAAAGGGCCAACCCAAAATGGCATTAGGCCTAATCATTTTGAACAGAGATGGGGATTTTTAGTTTTGTAATCGAACTAAAGCCTAGGGGAACTACTGGGAGTAGGACTAATTCCGCCTATCATAGCCCAAGCTAATCAGGGCGCACTTTGGGGACTACAATTAATTAATGTGAATGATAAGGCACTAGCCTAGGCTAGGCCTAGGCCATTTAATCCAATCACTTTGGTAACTAAAGGCTTACCCCTTCACGATCGAAGTTGTCGACCACTCGCTGTGGGTAGTCTAGACTGATTAAAATTCTTTCCATTATTGAGTCTGGTAGTAAGACTAAGAAAAGTATGAGTACCAATATGGCTCGTGGGACCCGGGTGTGATAGTGGTAGTCTGAGGCCTATATAGTACATAACAGCATTCTCATGCGCTGGTGTTAAATTTCGTGCGAAAAATTGAAACGATCTATGTTTACGTCACGTGGTCGAGCAATTGTTGAACAGCGCCGATGGCAACAACGTAAGTTTAGACAGCGACGTAAGTTTAGACAACGAAAGTTTAGACAACGGAAGTTTAGATAGCAACGGAAGTTTAGATATCAACGAAAGTTAAGGCAACGACGTAATTTTGAGCATCAACGTGAATTTAGTCATCAACGTAATTTTAGACATCAACGTGAGTTCAGACATCAACGTGAATTTAGACACCAACATGAGTTCAGACATCAACGTGAGTTTAGACAGCGACGTAAGTTTAGACAACGAAAGTTTAGACATAAATGTAATTTTAGGCAGCAACGAAAGTTTAGACAACAACGTAAGTTTAGGCAACAACGTAAGTTTAGACAACAACAAAAGTTTAGACAACAACGTAAGTTTAGGCAACAACGTAAGTTTAGACAACAACGTAAGTTTAGGCAACAACATGGTAAAAACAGCAGCAACAACTTTAGTTTAGACAGCAACAAACTTAGTTTAGACAACGAAATAAGATTGCCCTTTTCGCGTTCCATAGTTATCATGCTAGCCACAATTCATTGTTGATAGCACGGAATAATTGATGATTTCATTAATTTAAAAAATGAGTAAATTATATCAATAGGTGTTTGACGAAATCATCAAATCATCAACAAATAATATTGGGATCAAAAAAATTAAAACAATTGTCTCACTCTGTAGTAGTTTATGAAAAGCTTATCATAAGTATTAGTTATAAGTGGCCATATCTGGCGTTGATGGAAAAAAAATACCCTCTAAAAATAACCCGATCAACAACTTTCAAACAACTATACCAAGCATGCTAGCTAGTTCTCAAAGTATTTTTTTCCCGGTGCTCAGACTCATTACACCTGACGTTCGGTAGTTAGTAAGCATTAAATCCCGCGGTGCATGTTACTTCTAAACCGTGTACGTTTTTAGAATTAATCGTAAACATTATGTAGACCAGCGGTCCGCAAACTCTTGGGCCCATCGTAACCCAGAACCTTCCATGAGGACTGAGTCATGATCCTCCCCCCCCCTCCCAACCCACCCTCAGATTCGACGCTCAGACTGCAGGAACTACAGTTATATGGTTATAACTTGGTATTTAAGAAAATATCACTTAATCATATATAAGTCTATCACATAAACGGATTTTTTTCTTGGTTAATTCACTTTCGTCCCTTGTGAAGACACCAAATATTTAACCTATTAAATATTTATCTAATTACTGGACGAACGGTAATTTGGACGAAACAACACAAATGGAATATGTTTATTTTGGGGGCCACGGTTTTCACAAATTGTGCATCCAGTCTTACTTGGTCATCTTATCTCGATTTCTTATTCATAAGCAATTAAGCCATCGTGATACTGCAGTATGATTTATGTATCAATTGCCCAGGCTTCTTTATATGCACTTTGCCCTTCGATTGGTGCTGAATGGGGTGTATCGGCGCAGACCGTGTGACATTGTCACCTACCGTACGTCGTCTGGGCTTCATTGCAACTTTTACGGTAGCATACGCCCATGAAAAGCCCCATTGACTTACATACTAAATCACAAAAGTAATGTGGCCTTTAAGTCTAGATAGAAGTTTTCACTAGCTAAACGCTACCCATCACCGGATAGCTGACAAATTGGCCTTTTATGGCACCATCAATTTTCCGTATCATGACCATGTAGATTTTTTGCTATCCGAGCCGGAAGTTTTCGTCACTTGTAAACAAACCTCTTCACTCTGTGGTAAACAAATTTCCTACGCTGCTCCTGGGAGGCCTAAAGGAGTCTAAAATTGCCTCAATTGACCCAATTTTCTCACCACATGTACATCCATTCATGCTCTTCAACATGCAAGCCACAAAAAACTAGATCATGATTGATAACAGGTCACAAAAGATGTTCTCCTGCTGCTTTTTGGCACTTTTCCTGAAGAAGAACAATCGAGCGGATGGATATAGACTTTAATAGGAGTATGCCACCTTACGTCACCTTAGACACCACACTTCAATTGGGAGTTTTGATAGATAGTTTACCCCCTCGTTATTTGTAAATCCGGAAATTATACCCATCTGAGAGGGAAGTTCTACGAAATGGAGGGATTATGCAAATCTCCGCTGTTTCAGACATATGTCAAATATGGTACCATCGTAATTTTGAAGATAATAGTTCTTGGACCTTTTACAGCCTTCAATAGAAAGATGACGGGGATATGACAAAATATTCTACATCGTATAGGCCCACTATAGTAGCCAGCCTTGCATATACCCTACAGTAAAGCTGCATTATAGCTTAAATTGTAGCTGTATTATAGCTTATATTGAAGTTGTATTATAGCTTATAATATATTTGTATTATAGTTTATATTATAGCTGTATTATAGCTTATATTATAGCTGTATTATAGCTTGTATTATAGCTTATATTATAGCTGTATTATAGCTTGTATTATAGCTGTATTATAGCTTATATTATAGCTGTATTATAGCTTATATTATAGCTGTATTGTAGCTTGTATTATAGCTGTATTATAGCTTATATTATAGCTGTATTGTAGCTTATATTATAGCTGTATTATAGCTTATATTATAGTTGTATTATAGCTTATATTATAGTTGTATTATAGCTTATATTATAGTTGTATTATATCTTATATTATAGCTGTATTATAGCTTGTATTATAGCTGTATTATAGCTTATATTATACCTGTATTATAGCTTATATTATACCTGTATTATAGCTTATATTATAGCTGTATTGTAGCTTATACTATAGTTGTATAATAGCTCATATTAAGTTGTTCAAATGGTTAAGTCGGGGATTATCTTGTTTATTAATTAGACCACGTACTACTATACCGTGGTGCATTCCCCATGTTCATCATGTGCACACCTAGCTACTGTATAATATATACCTAGTACTAGAGGAGCCTATAATGTAACAAAAGCCAAGATATCTTCGTATTTATTTTTGCAGATGTTTTATGTTTATTTGTTTGAGACACTAAAGAAGGCCTATCTGCTTATTTACGATTCTGCGACATGTTTTACTATGTCCATCACTTACTTTTGGTGAAAAAAGTTAAAATTTCATACTGCACAGAAACATAATTTTCCAATGTGAAATTACGTAGCACCATGTATCTGCATAAGTGCCTAACCTTTGTCCATATAAAGTATTGATGTTGTATAGATTTGTATTATGGAGATTTGAACAGCAGTCATATTGGGCAAGTGAGTTTTGCGTTTTGGCGAGTAGATTTTTAGTCACGGTCGCCAAATAGCGAGTACTTTTAAACACTTTTCGGAGTCGAGGCCTGAAACCTTTAAAACATGATTTCTCATAGCAGAAATCAAGGACACTTTTCATACATGATATACGGATTTGCCATATTGAGTACAAGAATCCTGTTGCTTGTGAGGTCAAGTCTAATTTGAGGTCATCAGAGGTCAACCTTAAAAACCTTTTTATATGATATCTTACGATGGGAACCGTGGATACTTCTCATACTATTGTGTGTGTGGATGCATCACATTGAGTACAAGACCCCTAATGTTGTTGGTGGAGGTGTGTATTGCCAGGTACAGTAGACTGACCTGTGTGAATCATGCCATAGTATTATTGCACATCAAAATTGATATCGTGACAGCTATTTCTGGCTAACTTCAAGCAGAAGTCTAGTGCAATGAAGTCATCGAAACCTCAATGCATTTTGCATTCTGCCGGGTTCAAGTTGTTGTCAAGATTTCAAGCCGTTCCAAATCTTCACACGCTGTTTATGAGTGGTCATAGCTAAACCTCTCCGCCGTTTTGGTTCAAATTGCCATGTACCGGTGCTTAAACGAGTTCTGACACTGGACACCGGAACCTTACAAATAAATAAATCCTGTTTTTTTTTTGTAACATCACCGGAAATCAGGAAGTACTTCAATACGTGATACGTACGTATAGCCTACACTGGTTCGATAATGCTGTAACGTTAATATGATTATAACCTGTCATTAGCGTGCAGTGCCAACATCAGAACAACAGAGAGGATTATAAAAGAAGGTAAAATAATTACAGTTACCATAAACTTATTCTACCATACTATCGTATTGTAATATTATTTGGGGCAGTACAAATGCTTCTAGAATTTCTTTATCCTCCAAAAACAGGCCATTCCTTCTGTATTAATCATTTCTCGATTCCACCTTTTAGACTCACTTCCTCGTAACACAGTGTCCGTTTCCAAAGACCTAAACTCTGGAATTCACTCCATGTTATTAATTGTCTCTCAAATATTACTTTTAATATTTCTTACAAGTGCCTTGTCCATTAACATCATTTTAGTACCAATAATGTGTGACTATAACAGTTTCTTAGTTCTGTTTTAGCCTTTTTCACCTTAAATAGCTGTGACCCCTTTCTATGTGGTATTTTACTCGCTCTTCACCTCTTTCTCTATCTCTGTCTCTTGTGTCATTGTTTCATAGTAAGGCGTATTTGTATTTTGTAAAGTACGTTCACATTTATAAGTTTTTTGTGGACTTTCCTCAGTCTTTTTCCTGTTGAAGTTATCATCGTCTGTGTATTATCATATTGCTGATTTCAAAAGTGACTGAAATAAAGTTCTTTGAACGAACGAACGAACGAACGAACAAATTAATAATTAATTAATTAATTAATTTTATTGTCGCTGTTAACATACCATGTGTGTCAACCTATTGCAAGTCGTGTTTCGATAACACCTACTTTACTTAATGTTCACATACGAACGAATGCATGAATGAAATTATATATCAAAAATATATATTTCAAAAAAAAGAAGTAGAACATACACGCAGACTTTTGAGTTTCTAGAATGAAACCCTTCGAAGTTACATAGGTCCGTTACAAACGATTTCAAGAACAACAAGTTATTTGTCATACTCCAAAAAGTTTATTACCTGCAATACTTTCAATTGTTAAATTCAAACGAATATAATCCTCAAACTATGAGCAAAATATTTAGAAGGGTTTCTATAAGCAAAACGGACATGATAGTATTCTTTTCTATATCTTAATTGCTACATTATCTGGCACTTGCTATTATCAGTACAGTTATTCAGATATCAGCCATCGCGGTAACCATCGGCTACCATTGTTGGCCAACGCTTATAACAGCGGTTATCAATGGTAACCACTGGTTAATCAAATTTCTAACAAACAGGCAACTAAAAAGACAATGTTTTGTTAAGAAAATGAAAGTGGCAGGGGTTTCTCGTAGATGCCTCCGACAACAATGTAAATGCAAAAAATACTTGTTATTTTGAAATACTGTATTATTATGTAATATATATATATATATATATAGTTATATATATATATATATATATATATATATACATATATATATATAAAAAATGCAAAAAATACTTGTTATTTTGAAATACTGTATAATTATGTAATATATATATATATATATATAGTTATAGTTATATATAGTTATATATATATATAGTTATAGTTATATATATATATATATATATATATATATATATATATATTCACAGCTTATGAGTATTTATCATTACTTTCGTATAAGTCACTTGTAACCATTGACCGTATCATCAGTGGTATATACTTGTTTTCATATGTATCTTATCTGAAATAAACCAAATTCTGTGTGTTATTTGTATAATGATGTGTTTAATAACTTGATTTTTATTACAATTTGGAATGAATTGTTAAATTATTTGTCCACGGTTAGTCTCAATAATTATACTTCACTGTTCGAGTATACTTATCATAACTTCTGAATTCTTCATTATTAAACTAGTCATGCAACTTGCTGAGATGGACATGTTACGTCAACACGATTCGTTCCTCTTTACTGAACATTCCAACATTTGTAGCTGGCATCCTTGCCACGACTCCACATTTGCTCTAGAGCGTCCCATCCTCTCACCTGACTAAATACGACGTACTCATCTTGATGCTTTGCATAATGGTACAGACCGTACACCAACGATTGTGCAAACCTGGCTGCTACACAATAATACAGACAATCTCTCTCGATTTGAGTGAGCTGACAGTGTTTAGTGTATCCTCTAAGAAACAACATGGCGGCTTTATCCGTGTCTGGTACTTTACATTGAAGAATGTACATAATGGCGATACCGACATCAAATACTCTGTAGCTGTAACAAATGTGTTCAAAATCAATGATACCAGACACACGGATCTCATCCTTGCTGTTTGGTAGCGGTACGGAAGCTAGTACGTTTACATCGTTGTAGTCGCCGTGAATTATAGCTGCCAAAAAAAAAATATTGACATGAATGCTAAAGTTGTCTAAATAATCAATTATCAGTTTATCTTAACTTAAAAACACCTTTTATCAGGTAAACATGTCACGACATTGCGTATTAAACGTAGGCCACAAACATCAACTACAGAGAATATTGAGATGTGATCATTAATCAATTTGTTCTAGCAATGTCTTTTTTTTCTTTGGTCGTTTTTGAAACGGAAAGGTATACAGTGTAATATAATACTTACCCTCTGTTAACCTGTTTCGGTTGGTAAGTACATGCCTGTCAAAGCTATCTATGACACTTTGAATGGTATGTACTCTTCGTGGATCGTTCACAAAATTGAGCCAGTTCGTCACGTAACTCAGTCGCATCAATGACCATGGATTATTGTCCCCTTTCTCCTTTAAGCAGCCGTAGTCCAGTTTGATACCCTGCAATGGAAATATTCGGGGGTAATGTCCACATTTAGTGCAAAATGAAACCAGCATGCTAATGCACTACAACGTCCAAAGTCTGAAAGATGAGCTGTACAAGGAGGTTGTTATACCCTAACGATTTCCTGGGTACAGTAGGCCTACTAAAAGGCATTGTTTCTTCGTTATTTCTGACCTCAAATTTGGTTTTTATGTAGGACATTCGGCACCAAAGCCGAACAGTAATATACTCTTTGTATAGTTTACTTATGATGAGGTTGTCTGCCTTTAAACAATGCTTTCCTTCCCATAATGTATTGTTGGGTGTATGATCGACATTGGACCTTCGATCGACGACGGGGAAATTGGTATACGAATACAGAAATGTGTGGCCACTATAGATGATCATATATCTGTTGATATAACAACGCGGCAACAAATTTATTACGGAATTCTTAAATGTCCCTAAAGACTCCCTATATATATATATATATATATATATATATATATATATATATATATATATATATATATATATATATATATGTATGTATATATATATATATATATGTATATGTATATCTATATATATATATATATATGTATATATATATATATATGTATATATATGTATATATATATATATATATATATATATATATATATATATATATATATATATATATATATATATATTTATATATATATATAATTACTTGAAATATTAGATGCATCCTTCCGAGGTGTTCTCCCATCTCTTCAAAGATATGATCAGGGAGAACGTCAAGATCGTGTATGGTCACCCCTGGTATGTAAGTCAAGAGGTGGACTGCAAAGGTATCTTTTAGACTCCCAATTTCTGAGACTGATTTACGTTTACAAATATTTGCTGTAGGAATGCCAGACAATACTCCTGAATCAAATCAAATAAGAAAATCGAAATGACTTGAAAATCATGTTAGAAAAGTAAATGTATAGTGTTAGTGTTTCTTAGCGAGACGTTATCCTCGAAGGCGTGTAAAGCGATATTCTTTGTCAGCACCCGATTCTCATGGATTTATCAGTTAAAATTGGTAAACGTGAATACCCGTTGGTCAGTTAAAACTGGTCTGTGTTAACAATTTCCTTCACATGTTTTATATTTATGACCATGCAGTTGCGACTGAGGACTTTCAAATAGAAAATACTAAGCACCCTATCATATGCATAATGATTGACCGGACTGACCAGACTACTTTAAAGGTTTCGCCAATAATCTCGTCCACATTTTAACAGAAAGTAGATAACACTTGACTGCAAAAGCGTAAACTCTGCAATTAGAACCATCTTTACAAGGTAAACTTACTAGTCAAACATAGGAACAGTTGTTTAGACTCCTAACCATTCATTACTTGAAACAGCCTTTGAGTAATGAATTCGTAATTTTTCAACAGTAGCATCTACTGACAGATCTAACATGTGCTACGGTGTTATATAACACACTTCAGTTTATACTGACTAACAGTTGTCTCTTATTCACAGTACAAACTGATCAAGCAATGTACATTGAGGGTTGCCAGTTGTAAATGCGTCCCCAATGTCTCACACTCGAGTTTGTTACATATGGGTTAGCCTCGTTTTCCTAATAAGTTGACAAGTTAAGAAAGCAACTAGTTGTACTGTTAATTTTACGATTATGAACCTTTGACATGTTCAAATGGGTTGTCATATCGCACCCGATACTCATAGCTAGTACAGTAACTACTGTTCATGTTCCACAACCGTGCATCAGTAACTACTGCGCTGTGTTCGTAACACGGTAACATGTGTTGCAGGTGGCACAGTAATTACTGCAAAGCTGTTACACGTTCCCATGTAAGACAAAGAACTGCGCGACTGGACAAGGAGTCTATGAGTATTTGACGTGGTAAACTATTACTATATTAAGGCCTAATTTAGACGTAGAGCTACTCATAAGGCTAATCTAGGTTCCCTCTCCCCCACCTTAGGTCCCGTTTTGTAAATCTGTTTTGTATCTATTTGAGACTTGCACACTATCACCTGTCCGTGAAGAATGTTTCACTCAAATACGATTAGAAAAAAGTTAGGCTACCATCTGAATCTTGCATACAGTATAAAACTAGGGAGTAGTCTTCGTTACCCAGCCGCCGCGCATTTTCACCTTTCGGACTCTTAGTTCAACGTGTAACAGCTTTGCAGTAATTACTGTGCCACCTGTAACACATGTTACCGTGTCGCGAACACAGCGCAGTAGTTACTGATGCACGGTTGTGGAACATGAACAGTAGTTACTGTACTAGCTATGAGTATCGGGTGCATATCTACCTTTTTGTTACAAAAAATAAAGTTTGTTTTGATACCCGACAGAGAATAGTTGATTCCTGAACCAGCTATAACTTTCATGTTGGTCAGCACTGTAGATACGATGCCCAATTCTCTGACAAATCTAGCCTCTATCTAACCACAAATAATAGATGCTCAAATATGTGTGGAAGACGAATCTTGTTCCATTGACTTAAAACAAGTACTTTGACTTTTAGTAGGATATAATTTCGTATTCATATCCTTTGCGATAAAAAGGGTTAGGCTATATGATGCTGTTGTTGCAAGTACAGATATATTCATTTCAAGAGAAATTGGTTGAACCACGGACTGGAACAAACTAATTAGCGTTGACAAGAAAGTATACAAAATGTGGTCTTCATAGCTTACCTGGACTGACCGATGGTGTAAGTTTCGTAAATTCTTGTAGCTGAAATAGGTCACCCTTGACTGTAGGTATAACCTCGGGACATGGGAAACCTTTTTGCTTCAATATTTCCATGACATTGTTGGTAGCTGACAAAGCAGGCGTTTGGTTGTTTAAAGCAGAGTTGAATACTTTGAATACATAAGGTAATCTCTTTCCTTCAACATTCACAGTTTCGATGTAAAAATTCTGTCCATCGTAGGAATCAAAATGTTTGATTTCCACTACCGAAAGCTGATAGTGTTCCTTTACATATGCTATCACTTGCTCCGGGCAGAGAAACGGTTGACCGCAATCGAATGCATTAAATTCCATACCTTCCATGATATCATTTAAAACTGGAGTCGTAGCAAGTTCTGAACTAGTGAAAGTTGATTATGAAAATCACTGTTCGAATATATTAGTAACATGTAAAACGAGTCATGAATATTCTTAGCAGTTAGGAATTCTCAGTTATTTGCGTCTGCAGAGATCTTGTTGAAAGGTTCGATGAAACAGGATCCTCGTACTTCTATTCCGATTTTTTTTAAACATCATGCAACCACGGTTTGGTGTTGTTTATAATGCATAATGCTATTACGCTAATCATTTATGCATATTAATCCCGACGTAATTGTACTATAAATCCATTTCGAGAAGGCGAGGTAGAGGGAGAGGGAGAGGTGGAGAAAGAGAAGGTTTTTCCTCAAGTTAGACATATAAATTTCAAGCCGTTCCCGGAATGTTCACACGCTGTTTATGGGAGGTCATAGATATCCCTCTGCGCCGTTTTGGTTCAAATTGCCATGTACCAGCTGAAACAAGTCTCTGACACTGGATACCGGAACCTTACAAGTAAATATATCCTGCTTTTCTTGTAACATCACGGAAATCAGGAAGTACTTCAGTACGTGATACGTAGGTATAGCCTACACTGGTTCGATAATGCTGTAACGTTAATATGATTATAACCTGTCATTAGCGTGCAGTGCCAACATCAGAACAACAGAGAGGATAATAAAAGAAGGTAAAATAATTACAGTTATCATAAATTTGAAGCATTTTCGACTTCTATGGTTTCTTTTTGCATTATCCACTATGGATAATTAGTTTTAATGCATTGAAACATATACCGTGTTACTGATCAGATTGTGTGATTTCAGAGACTCGATGTGTGTATGATATAGACTGGGTAGACTCAATTCAAGTCACAGGATTTTCATAAATTATATATGACAATAAAATAATTTGGCAGTGTTGAAAGTTTACGGTAAGAAAATATTGTTTTAACTTTGGTTTATTTATTGATAAAACTACATATTATATTAACGCATTCGTTTCTTAGTTTAACAGATCTAATACGAAACCCGTTCGAAGTTATATAAATATATATATAGACATATACATTCATAAATATATATATATATATATATATATATATATATATATATATATATATATATATATATATAAGTATATATATAAGTATATATATATATATATATATATAAATATATATATATATATATATGTATATATATATATATATATTTATATATATATATATTTATATATATATATATATATATATATATATATATATATATATATATATATATATATATATATATATATATATATATAGTTTTTTCACTGTTCTTGATTTTCCAACTCATTACGATTTTCATTTATATATATATATATATATATATATATATATATATATATATATATATATATATATATATTGGGGTGGAAGTAAAAGACTCCATGGAGTTCATGGGTCCATCAATGAAATGAAAAGCCGTCGATCTAACACCTAATGCATGTTCACATTTAATCACCACATAATTACACACCTTATTGTTTCACTCATCTTTCGCTTTTGTTTTCCTTTCAGGACATCGCCATGAAGTTTATTCTGCTTGCTATTATCGGGCTGACAGTAGCAGCGCGTACGGTCTGCGCTGGTTGCCCGATATGCGGTAAACAATAACTGTTTAAAACGTTCTTTGTTATTTCTAACTTTGAAAACCAATTAGCAAATATAAATATCAGTACGAGTAATTCAATGGGTTAATGTATAGGTATCTAAAGAGGAATAAAAGTTGAAATGGCATTTAGAGTTTACTAATAAATGTGTAGAAAACGAGACAAACAAAATGTGAAAATGCATGCCTGATTCGAGTCAAAACACAACCGTAACGGCAAAATGCAAGGTATTTGCAATAATGCATGTTACTCGAAGTTCAAAATCGGTTCACGAAGTCGAGGCAAGCATGGCTTATTCGAAATATCACTAAGGATTTTTGGATCAGATCATTTCATAATAAATTTTTATAGTCTCGAACATCCCCAGCTGTCAAAATTTGAAGATGTTAAGAGGGGTGGGTATAAGAGGAGAAAAGTTAATAAAATGACCGTTAGTGATTATGGATTACATTGTTTGTTTGTTTTTTTGCAGAAATTATCGAAGTTAAAAAGTTCTTACCTGTTTGTAGTATTAAGATGTTTATAACACCGTCTCATATATTGGTTATAATTCAGCTGATAGCATTTCGATGTCAATCATTTACCTACAACCGGCAATATTATGCAGTTATGACTTCACTTGAGTCAATGCTGTGTAACGTGACTATAATGCGACAACTTATTCTAAACTTCAACGTCTTTTACAAACAACCATGAAAATCTATTAATCATTGATTTAAATAAAATAAATAAATCCGTGCTTTCAAATATCCAGGTGGAGGAAATTCAACTTTAGTAGACCAAGTAGAGCAAGTTAAAGATTTGTCAGTCTCGTGGCTAGCCGCACAGCAAAACATCGATGGGAGCTGGCCGAGTTTAAACACCCAAAACGCCATCTTGGGGCTTCAACTAGCGGATCCGTCTTGGTTTACTGGACATGTTCCCGAGGAAAGACTATTGACCACGTCAACTCTTGAATATGAATTGATGCAGTACCTTCTATCATGGAGGTATGTTTATATGAATATGAAACTAACCTAGAAATTGTCGTTACAATAATCGTTCCACCATGGAGGTATGTTGATATGAATTTGAAACTAACCTAGAAATTGTCGTTACAATAATCGTTCTACCATGGAGGTATATTTATATGAATATGAAACTAACCTAGAAATTGTGATAACGATAATCGTGCTACGGAGATATGCTTATATGAATATGAAACTAAAGTAGAAATTGTGGTTACGATAATCGCTGTACCATGGAGATATGCTTATGTGAATATGAAACTAACCTAGAAATTGTCGTTACGATAATCGTTCTACCATGGAGGTATGCTTATATGAATATGAAACTAAACTAGAAATTGTGATAACGATAATCGCTGTACCATGGAGGTATGCTTTTAATGTGAAACTAAACTAGAAATTGTGGTTACGATAATCGCTGTACCATGGAGATAGGCTTATATGAATATGAAACTATAAACTAGAATTGTCGTTACAATAATCATTCTATCATGGAGGTATGTTTATATGAATATGAAACTAACCTAGAAATTGTCGTTACAATAATCGTTCTACCATGGAGGTATGTTTATATGAATATGAAACTAACCTAGAAATTGTCGTTACAATAATCGTTCTACCATGGAGGTATGTTTATATGAATATGAAACTAACCTAGAAATTGTCGTTACAATAATCGTTCTACCATGGAGGTATGTTTATATGAATATGAAACTAACCTAGAAATTGTCGTTACGATAATCGTGCTACAACGGAGATATGCTTATATGAATATGAAACTAAACTAGAATTGTGGTTACAATCATCGTTCTACCATGGAGGTATACGCTTATATGACTATGGAAATAAACTACAAATCGTGGTTACGATAATCGCTGTACCAATGAGGTATGCTTATATGAATATGAAACTAAACTAGAAATTGTGGTTGCGATTATCGCTGTACCATGGAGGTATGCTTATATGAATATGAAACTAAACTAGAAATTGTGGTTACGATAATCGTTCTACCATGGAGGTATGCTTATATCAATATGAAACTAAACTAGAATTTGTGGTTGCGATTATCACTGTACCATGGAGGTATGTTTATATGAATATGAAATTAACCTAGAAATTGTGGTTACAATAACCGTTCTATCATGGAGGTATGTTTATATGAATATGAAGCTAACCTAGAAATTGTCGTTACGATAATCGTGCTACCACGGAGATATGCTTATGAAACTAAAGTAGAAATTGTGGTTACGATAATCGCTGTACCATGGAGATATGCTTATATGAATATGAAACTAAACTAGAATTGTGGTTACAATCACCGTTCTACCATGGAGGTATGCTTATATGACTATGTAAATAAACTACATATTGTCGTTACGATAATCGCTGTACCATGGAGGTATGCTTATATGAATATGAAAATAAACTAGAAATTGTGGTTACGATAATCGCTGTACCATGGAGGTATGCTTATATGAATATGAAACTAAACTAGAAATTGTGATAACGATAATCGCTGTACCATGGAGGTATGCTTATAATGTGAAACTAAACTAGAAATTGTGGTTACGATAATCGCTGTACCATGGAGATAGGCTTATATGAATATGAAACTAAACTAGAATTGTGGTTACAATCATCGTTCTACCATGGAGGTATGCTTATATGACTATGTAAATAAACTACATATTGTCGTTACGATAATCGCTGTACCATGGAGGTATGCTTATATGAATATGAAAATAAACTAGAAATTGTGGTTACAACAACCGTTCTACCATGGAGGTATGCTTATATGAATATGAAAATAAACTAGAAATTGTGGTTACGATAATCGCTGTACCATGGAGGTATGCTTATATGAATATGAAAATAAACTAGAAATTGTGGTTACGATAATCGCTGTACCATGGAGGTATGCTTATATGAATATGAAACTAAACTAGAAATTGGTAAATGATGGAAAAAAATAACGTTCAAACACAAAAGACAAATACGAACAGACATTTTGTATTAATGAATATTTTAAGTTGTTGATGATGGAATGATGGAGCATGATTACATCATAGCATGATGAAAGAGTGCAACATCATTCGACAACTGTCTATTCATGCGCTCATAATTCTGCTCGTCCGATGTTTCAAAGATTTTGGGATGATAAATTTGTTCTTCTTGCTCCTTATAGAACAAGCGGTGATCCCATTGGTCAACTAGGAATCAGCGCGGGTCGTCTTGGCCAATACATGCTAGCTATGCAGTCCGTCTGCATATCGGTCGATGACTTCTATGAAAATCGTCTCCAGGTCGTTATGAACAGACTGTTACGAAGGAAGGATACCTTTACCAACTTCTTCGCCTACAGTTTTTCGATTTTGTCTCTATGTAGCGGTAACTTCACAATATATAAACGATCCCTGTTGAAGCTCGTCCATGGAACCGATAGGCGACATCCGTGCAGTACACAATTTGATGGTAACGCATCTATCTGCATGCTGTGAAATTCACACTAAAAATGTGTACACCTGCATTATCACCGCCATCAGAACAAACACAAATGCTGAGCCTTTAAACATTTCAAAAACGTTACTTTTCTGACAAAATTAACGATATTTTGAGCTTCCAGTCAAAGGAATAACTTAAAAAAACACTATAGACGCAATTGATAGTGCAATAAACGAGCCTCAGCATTAAAAGCATTGAGCTATGGAACATTTTACCTACTATTTGTATCCATATGGAACGCCAAATAGATTCGCCAAATATGCCGATCGTCTTAAAAGACGGTCTTAAAACATATGTGGCTGATTTATTCATATACGTTGTCACCATAACATATCGAACGCCGACAGAGTCACCAAACATGATTATTTTCGAAGATGTCTTCAGTGTTGTAAACTAACATGTGATAATACGCAAAGAATATTAGTTAGTTGCAGTCTGTTTAAAGTTCACACACAATATTACTCATGTGATATTGATAAAAAAAAATATGAAAAAAAAAATGTTTCATTTCGTTCACCACGTCGGATTTTAAATCCAAATACATTTTAAATGGATGCGATCTCGTCTTACGGAGTACAATGAATCTGTTTCGGACTTTGCTGTCGATGAAACTCAGAGTAAAATATCATTTTTCCATCAATTTATTTACAGTCGATCCAGGACACAATATTGACATATTGTCTCTAGAAGTGATGGCAATGGTATGTGCCAGAGATCAGGCTATTCAACAAGGTATCCGACGCTGGGATAGGGTTCTGTCTGCCCGGGTACAATGCATCATTGACGGTCAGAGTGACGATGGATCTTTTGGTAATGCTATCACCACGTCCTTGGCCGTACAGGTAAGAATCTGCCTAGCAAGAAAACAGCCAGCAACTGACAGTGACCGCCATTAACCGCCACCGCTGAGACCCTCATTGAGCCATCTCATTGTATAAAAGAATCCTCTGCTATGTCTGGAAATAATTTAGAATAGAAAGAACCTCCAGGAAAGTGCGATTAATACGGGGTTTTTTTGGGGGGGGGAGGAGGGGAAGGGGAGGGGGTTATTCCTGCAAAATTCAATTTTCAAACTTCAACTCTCAAAGTTTGAGGGCAATATTTTTGATGACTTTCACGGCGACATGATAATCTGCTGTAGATATTGCTATAGGTATATGCTATAAGTACAACAACTTTTTCTTCGGAGGGATAGTCCAGTTGTTGAGTACTACCTTCAATATATCTGTGAATATTTATTTGATTTATACATGAAATTGAGTACTTTTTCATTTCTTGATCAATCGTACATATGACAGGCGCTTACAGCTGCTGAAGCTAGTCAAAGTACCTGGAACTGCGTGGATGCCGTTGAATTTCTTCTCACTCAACAAACTAACGGGGATTTTGATGGAGTTGCATCAACTTCGCAGATTATACCGTTCCTCAACTGCAATAACTTTGGCAGTCTCCGTGAAATCAGTGAAACATGTAGCCAGCTACCCCCACCAAGTGAGTATCATACGGATGACGTATATATATATATATATATATATATATATATATATATATATAAATGAAAATCGTAATGAGGATTCGAACCCGGGCCTCCCGCTTTGTACGCGGACACCCTAACCAACTAGGCCATGGACGCTGATTGTATGTCCAAAGGGTTCGAAACCGGTAAGGAAGGTCGTAATTCCAACTGTAGGCGTTTGTCACCTGTATCGAACAATACTAGTTCTATTTTTGGTGACACATTTTGCCTTACTCTAGAGATCAAACATGATGCTAACCAACTCGATATATATATATATATATATATATATATATATATATATATATATATATATATATATATATATATATATATATATATATATATATATATATATATATATATATATATATATATATATATATATATATATATATATATATATATATATATGTATATATATATATAATCCACCCTCCCCGCCCCATCCTGCCAATAAAAAAAACACCAATAGTTATATCGGGAATTATTACTTGTCTTATTTCCAAAGACTGTAATTTGTGTATTTTTTATAGTTTTTAAATATATTTTATATCCATGACCGTTAAAGTCTACACCAACTATAGTCAATCGATCAGATAACACGGTTAACACCATCGCCTTTGTTCTCGATGCTAATTACTGTACAACTTTGAGGCCTCAACTCACACATTTCTCATAAGCTATAATGTTATATATTATATTTTCCAAGGTATGACAATTGACACTATGGTTTGGATTTCGAATCTAATATCTTAAAAATCTCATTTTTCACATGTAATACTGCCAGTAATATCTCATTCGATATTACTTTGCTGGTAGATGAATATTCACTGTGTTATAGACCTAGGAGTTATAACTGTATTTTGCATATTTTTTTTTGAATCGTACTTTTTGATCATGTCTTAGGTAACAATATAAACAGGTAATGCTAGACCTTTGCCGGAAATGTTGAAGTATCAGTATACAAGGATGCATTTTATGCAGTGTTTCCCATCTTTAAGTGGAAAAAAACTGACTGGGATTTTTTTAAAACAAATCGGGAATGAGCACAAACATTTATTTTTGGGGGAGGGGAGAGGGGGAGGGGAGAGAGGGTTACAACGGGATTCGAGCCAGTGACCTCAGGAGTACAAGCACACTGAGTGAGTTCTAGTATATATATATATATATATATATATATATATATATATATATAGTAGTGTTTGCACGGGTTATCCGGGTACCCGGGTACCCGCCCGACGCAATACTACCCGGTTCCTAATTTATTACCCGAATCCTACGCAAAGTGTGATCTTCAAAAAAAAAAAAAAATAGCAAATCTACGGTTAGGCAGATTCCCCATTGACTTAGTGTGGTGTTAGGCTACCATGTGGTTGAAGATAACAGCAATAACGAAAGTATTCCATGGATATCTTATAACTGCGTCACAATTTCAGCTAATAAACAAATGGCTATGCTAGATTACCCCATTGACTTAGTGTGGTGTTCGGCAATCATGTGGACGAACGTAACAACAATAATCAATGTGTTTCGTGGATATCTTATAACTGCGTCACTATTTCAGCGAATAAACAGATGGTTAGGCTTAGCTAGATTTCTCATGCATTGACTTAGTGTGGTGTTAGGCTACCATGTGGAAGAAATGATTATTTATTCATTCGTTTATTTCATAGAAGGAAAGGCTGACAAGGAATTTTACGACATGTTTATGGATTATAGACGGGATAACTAAAAAATAATAATCGCAAGTAGCTTTTTACTAATCGTGTATTCCAAATGCGATCAAATTGCGCGAATCGCGTAATCTCGCGGCTAATGCTAACCCTGGGCTTGCATAATAGATAGTAGTAGTACAATAACTGAGTTAATGGGATATTTTATGGTCTGATCCAATAGACGTGGAGAGCAAGCATAAGCAGCGGCGGCAGTGCGATGTTAACAACATTACTACCAATTAGTAGTTATGTTAATTATATTAAGTAATTAACAAGTTTATGACAGAAAAAACACAAATAGAAATTATTGAGAAAGGTATACCTTACCTTACACATACGTTTTTGAACATGAAAACATTGTCAGTAGAGAATATATTTCATTTATTGTAGCATTTAATATGTAATTTCTTAAAAATCGTGATACACGAGGGTAAACAATTTTTCCCCGGGTACCCGGATACCCGACGGGTAACGGCTCTCGGGTACCCGGTTCCCGATTTTTGGACCCGTGTAAACACTAATATATATATATATATATATATATATATATATACTTTGATCTCCACATTACACCTTGTCAAGTATGTTAAAAACCAGTCGTTCTTACATTATCGTGGGCTTTGGCTTTTGATCTCAGACGGTAGGCTACTCAAGCAACAAGAGGAACTTCGTCAGGTAAATTAATCTTCAGGGTTGTGATGGCAACAATGCAAGTTGTAAGCTTCCAGTTGTCCTAAAAAAACTCAATCTACAAAGTCCCAGATGTAGCCTCTTATATGAATAAAAACTTGTCTTTAGATAAATCAATTCTTTGGTATAAGTGAAGAAAAAAAAAACGTTTTTAACAAAAGTCAATATTGCCATTTTTGTCTCTCTTCCTGGAAATGTTTGATTTATTTTCGCTTCACAGTGCCCTCTCGTCCAGTGCCAACTGTTATCGAGCCAGGCGATGACACCGTGACCTTTGACATTGAGGTCAGAGCGAATGGCGACGTTGAGAGCTACCAAGTGACCATCCTCAACGGAGAGAATCTTTACTTTGGAATGATTCGATTGGCTGATCTGAACAATGACTTCACGTAATTTGCATAACACTAATAAGCAATAATGCTATTTTATGAGGCGAGACCTGCGTGTGTAATTGTGATTTTTGTTTAAAAACATATGAACACTAAAGATTTCAACTTTTATGAGTGGTCCAAAGATGATCTGTTCGCCTTGAAATAATTTTCTTCAGAAATATTGCAACAAATGCATAACATCTGCTCACCCTTGATCGCGTTGTAAAGGCAATGTTACTAACAATATGGACACGTGCTAACCACGTTCATATCCAAGAATTGACCACTGGAAATTATTAATGGCAGACAGAGTAAGCTATACGCATGGGTACTGTTTCGGAAGTTTGGGCCAAATTAAACCTCCTTGTGGCGACATTTAACCCCTTATAGTCTAAATTCGTCTCCTCACTATGACGATATCACGTTATGGCTACACACAATGGCAAATCATATATAGCACTTCGTTGTCTTTTCCCAAACTTTTTACGCAAACAGTCGACCATAATTACACACACAGTCATTTGCTTTAAAATAACACAAAAATACTTCTTTTTAAACAGCTTCGAAAGCATGTGGATCATTTACTCACACGGCTAAAACAATTGTCTTCTTTAATAATCTACAGTTTTGAAAGTAGTGGATCTGCCTTTGGTGAATCAATTGACGCCATCAACGGTGTTTCTGACGACAGTGTCAACAGCCTCTATTGGACCATACACATTGGCCAAGAGGGTACCTTTGCCCCAAAAGGTAAGTAGCCTACTATTAATGCAAAAACCACGGCCATGGAAGATGAATTGCTGTCTAAGGTTTAACTATTGTTGCTGCTTTTTTTTATTTGAATATATAAATATATATATATATAAATAAATATATATATATATATATATATATATATATATATATATATATATATATTAAATCAAAAAATATGAAATCAAAAAATAATTGTTCTCACTCTTTCTTCCTTTCCTCTTCTTTTCTTTTTCCCTATTCTAGGTATTGAAGGATTATTTCCATCTGACGACGAAGTTTACATCTTCATTTTGACAGATTTCAGCTGAAAACTTCGTGACAAACTATCCATTACAAACCAGAACCAAAACCAAACAAAAATATTTTTTTTAAAATCTATTGACATTATCATTAAAATCTTTAATATATTTTACTATACTACTATCGATCCTTTCTTTGGGTCTATTTTCATGGAGGTGACGTCACATAAATTCCGTATCATTTAGTCAATTTCTTGTCAAGGTTTACAGCTAGGTTGGCAGGTTTCTAAGGTACACGTTGTATGCTACAGTAAGATACAAAATTTACATATTCAAAATTTGACCAATCAGACTGAGCGACATATTGACCATCAATCATCATGCTCTCGTTATCTCGTTATTATACAAATAATAAATGGTTATGAGTGCGATAGTGCAAATATTTCATGAGTTGGAAGATGGAATGTTCCATTCAACTCGGCTGCGCCTCGTTGAATGGAACAAATTACATCTTTCAACTCATGAAATATTTGCACTATTGCACGAATGGAAACCATTTATTATTTGTTTTATACAACACCTTCAAATTTGGATATAATTGGATGTAAAATGCACTCATGCAACAGATTGTTTTGAACAGACAGGTTTCTCTGCTCTCTTACCATTGAAAAAAGTGCTATCAAAAAAGTATAACACATGGTTCTATTTCATAGAGTGCAATAGAGCGGATTTTGCATGCAATCGACGAGCAATTGACCAATCAAATGGCCGGAATATAATTAGGCGTTGTATAATGAGGTATTATACTGCCTATATAAAATGACCCCTGGAAGGTCTCATTAATGGGGCAGGGGGTGAGGAACAAATCAAAGAAAAGTATGATAGATATGTTCAAATGAACATTTTTAGTTTACATTTAGAAGTTACGTTTCCTTGTAGCTACAGCCTTGTTACGTAACTCTTGCCATACGTTCGGTCTGTTTGCATTTGCATTTGTATACTTCGAACTTTCATATTTGGGGAAGGCAGTATTATAATGGGACGAAAAGAAGGCTGGGTGGTGGTGGGGGGGGGGGCAAAAGGTTGTGGTTACTTGTGAGCATGCTTACATCATTTTCAATGTAATAAACAACGGCTAACTCTCAATTTAACTTCTTTCTTTTCTGTTTTTGACTCACTTTTGGTTTCCTGAAAGGGAAAAATATGGAGTCACTCTTACCGACCTTCCAAACTTGGGGGTGGCAACATGATATTGACAACAACGCGGATCGCAAAGTCGGTAACTACTATCTGTTTATAGCTCCATGGTCCAACACGGCAGCATAGAGACTCAGAGCCAAAGGCCAAAGTGAAACTAACCAGGTCACATATCCGGAGTCTATGCATGCTTAGTTCTTCAATACCGCCCTCATTTCCTTTCGGAGAAAAATGTCATGCTGTAGTTTTGATTGTACAAGACAATTCTTATTTGTTTAACAAATGTATTGTCTGATTTCTTTTCCTTTTTTTCTTTTGTTTCTGGTAAAATTCCCAGAAGTGTTTACAAAATTGATATTATAATCAATAGCGATATATGATTGCGCTGAAATGTCGTGACAATCTCCTGCAAAAGTTGCTTACCGTTTTTTTAAATCGTACTTTTAACGTTCGTTATAGTCTCGATTATAGTATACTCCAAAAAATATGACTGGCTATAACAAGACTTAAAATACAATACAGGACAATTAAATCATCAAAATCTGGAGAACGTATAATAATCGGGAAAGGGTAATGCTCTCAGATGAAAATGAAACCCTCTTCCCCCGCTTCTGACGGATGCCAATGCTCTATCTTGGACTGCTTTTCTTACAAAGTACTTCACATCAAGATTTCCCTGGCAGGAAAACACAAATGATATGCTGTAAGTTGCATACTAATTCGTTTTTGGTATATAATCTTCTATGTGAAACTCAGGGATGCTACCATTGCCCCTTCCCCGGGATATTTTCGCGTACCCCGCGTGCTATAGAATGTGGCCCCTGTGTGCTCAATAAACCCTTTAGAACAGTGTACCCCCCCCCCCCCTCTTATAAAACACTATAACCTACACTACCATTTCTACGCAGACGATACACAATTATACATTTCGTTTAAACCTAATCCTGATGCCATTTAATTCTGGCGAGCTATACAGAATATCGAATATTGCCTCACTCACCCACATTCGTAACTGGATGCTCTCATTGTTCTTGATTATTCTTGGATCCACCCATCAGCTTAAAAACCTTCTGGTCACACCATGAGTAATTTCAAAAGATAAATTTAGGTGGCGTGATATACAGCTCACACCCGCCTGTCAACATTATGGGAGAGTTAATGTACGTAGTAAATTCACCCCACAGGAAACTGATGGTGAGGAACTAACATTTGTTTTAACTTCTAACACCAACATATTTGAACCTATCATAACTTTCAGACCTTTAGAATACTGATGAGGAAAGGTATTTCACTTGAGATTTACTCCTTTATAAAAGGAGCATCTCTTGTTGCAATTTAAAATCCTTCGTGTCTTGAAGTAATCCACAACGACATTCTACGGTAAGCCTATTGTTCATCTGAATTATCAAGAATCCCGCATTGTCTGATCACTTAGAACGAACACAAAAGACACATTGTTTTCTGCTTTCATTGCATCGAGTAAAATTTTCTACCCCATCTGTCCAGGCTAAATATAAATTCGATAATGTATCAGTGTCGTCCGTTAGCTCAGTGGGTTGAGCAGATGACTTAAGGAGCTGATATCTCGAGTTAGTTCGAAACCAGCAAAGATAGACGAATGTGACAAAATTCTATTTTGACTTTTCCCTCCTTTTTCAGCTGATGTGTTGGTTAGCGCGACGGTGTAAGCGAAAGACCTTGCACTGCTAACAGAGTAAACCGTGGCTAGGGTTCGAGACAGGCTGGAGGCGTAATTCCTCCGGCTGTAGGTATGGTGCTTTTGTGGCCTAGGACCCCACGCCATGTCTCCCTTGTTGTCGCAAGCGAACCCGGGAGGATGCGAGGAGGGTCGGTCGGTCAGAGGTCGACCAGAAGCGTTCTTGGTGGCGTGCGTGAATCCTTGCCTTTGGCCAGAGGGCGAGACACTCTCTGCGAGCCGGCTGTGTGCAGACCATGTCCACTGAAAACGTGGCCCAATGAGGCGCTATCCTCCTGAAAATGTACCTACGGAAGCTTATATGAGTCATTTTCATATTTAATATATTTTATAAAAGTATTATTTAACTAGCGCCATCTTTTATACTTCCCGCACAAAGATAATATACTCTTTTTGTTGCCAAAATCCTGATTGGTAATATTATTTCCTTTCCCAAACAGTGAAGAGTGCATATTGGTAGCATGACGTAATTTTTCTAAGTTATAATTCGCAAAACTGATCAATAGTACTATGTTGTGTATTGTTCGTGGTTGGAAAGTCTCTCTTTAGGTTAATATCATGTTACAGTCACATGCGTGTACAGTGGCTTGCGTCGTATCGATAAAAAAAAATCATTTGGTGTTGTTTCCACTGTAGGCTACTGTATATAAACACTGTATATTGTAACAAATATATATATATATATGAATGTTTATCAATGGGAATGGCAGTTAACTGGAGAAAGGAATAGACTATTGCAAAATTTAATCAGGTCAAAAAGGCAACATGGCCATTACAAAATACGGTGGGTTTCAACTAATATAATTATCTTCAGGTGAGTCGTTTGCTTCCAGCACCTTTCAGGTATTACAAGCATTTACGTACACAGGAGCTTGGAGAATGGTGAGGGCGGGTGTTGGGAGACACATACAAATAATCGCTCCTGCATCCACTCTTCCCTATTTATACACCTGGAAGGGAGGGAATGCCAGGGCTGTGACAGCCCCCCCCCACCACACCCCCACCCCCGTGAAGTCAAATTTCCCCTTCATCTGGCCGGCACTAGCTCTCTATTTTGGTTTACGCTTCCAATCAGAAAACTTATTTACTTGTCTACTTTATTTCTACTTTATTTCCTATACTAGTCAGCTTTTATAATTACATGGCTACCCTGCAGGACTTTTCATGCTCAGTTGGAGATTATCGGACGGGGAGGTTGGGAATGGGTTGGTGTGTGTGTGGGGGGAGGGGGGTGGTGGGGATGGGATTCGTCCCCTCCATATATGATTTATGAAACAAACGTGCCCCAAATCAAATGTTTTCCTTCTCTTGTTTGTCACGAAAAAGTTTCCTTTGATATTTCCCCCAAACAAAAGAATCATCCCTTTGTTGAGAAATTAAGAAACTGTAACTAGAAATGGCAGTTTTGTTGCAAGATTTATATAAAAAGTAGTATAAGCATTTTATAATAGCCTATAAGAAAGAGTAACGTTTGTGAAAGCTATGCCTACAGCTATCGCAGTATATACGTGGATATACTGTGCGACTCTGCCACTACATATCGTAGCAAAAATTAAACACAAAAATGCCGGACATATCTCTTATTCATTAATGTTAGCTATCTATTTGACAAATCTATTCGGGAAGAAATTTTAGTCGTTGCTCATCTATACTTGCAGGTGTATATGAATTATCATAACGAAGAAAAAGAAATCGAATCAATGCATAAGGAATTCCTAGGCAAAAACGTTTACAGAACAATTAAAATGGAACATATAATAAGCCCAGTGAACCCCCATCTACCTATACCATGTTACGTTGTTAAGAGTTTTTTTTTTTTCATTTACTACATTTCGGAAAATGATAATTTGTGATGTTAATGGATACAATTTAGGGCATCGAGGGATTGAAGCTAGCGAAACGTCTTTACGATTAAAACATACTTTGAATAGATATCAATTTAGCATGAAAACTCTGGTCATACCCACGCTTGGCGAGAGTTGTAGGTCATATTAGGGCTACATTGTGGTATGATATGTGCTGTTACCTCATTTAACCAGTGTATTCCATTGACACATCCCACACCCATTCACAATATTTCTCTGTGATTTGCTGTGGACCCTCAACTTTTCTCTGAAAATGTACAAAACAGCAGACAATTAATTACAGTGAGTAGGCTCAAAAAAGCAAACCTTGATGCACATATGTAGGAGCAGGAAATAACATACTGTAGCTTATGGATTATAAGACTCAAAACATTCTATGTGCAAGGTATTAACACGCAGCAGCCACTCCACTGAGCATATAGACCTCGTACAACATTATCTGCTACAGTTGGTTTTGAAGAGAATGGCAGTGATCATGTTATGTCAAGTGAAAATACCCTGGACAGGGTCTGGTGCCGTATTTTGTGTTTCAGCAAAAGTGGAAGTTATGTATATACTAAACATATGCAGTATGTCTCTGAAGAATTATTGGATGGGAGCAAATGCAGTTACACATAAATGCAAAGCTAGATGGAATTTGAATGCAAAGGGTAAGATTTAGAAGAACTCTGAATATATCACCTAAGTTTGACTCCATCAAGGTTTACAGTAATTACAGAGCACAGTTTATTGTGCTTTAGAAACACAGTCACTGTCTTGCACATGTATCTCCAACTGATATGTTTATAGTCACTGCCACAGCACTGCATGGATGAGGAACTCAATAAGCAGGTTTAACATCAGTCTACCAATCATGCAGTGAGGGTTAGGGTTAAATTGTGGAGGTATATGTCTGATTCAGTCCCATTGTATACCATTTTGAACTGCCTCTGCACCTATGGGTCCTAGAAATTCAAGTTTCACATTGTAGACTTCCACATCTGAAATTTTACATTTGGTGTTCTGTGGCATGTGCCAGTGCCATTAGACTAGCCTAGCCTTATGCTATAAATATTAATATAAATATTGATATAAATATAAAAAGTTAACAGTCTAAATGATGTTTCAGGTGCAGGTACCAAATTTGGGGCAACCATGCTGTGCAGTGTGGTTTTCAACATATATGTTGATGTGAAAGAACATGTAGTCCAAACCAAGAAACTTTGATTGTTTTATGTTTAATTTTAGAGAACGTTCAAAATGAAAGTAGTCCAATCTTTTATAAATCAATTAGGTATATTTGGTACCATACAATACTGTACCATGCATACTGTACATGCAGGCGCGTAGCCAAGGGGGGGGGGCGAAGGGGGCATCCGCCCCCCCCCCCTTGAGCATATTTTTCTTAATTTTTTTTTATGATATCGCTAGTAATTTCAAAAGAGAAAATGCTAAGATGCAACTTACAAGGCCTGTGAAGTGCCATTTCCAGCCATCTGGGAGGCATTTTCAGCTAAAATTTTCTTTTGTACGCTTCCCGCCAATCATGGTTGCGCTACGCTTAGATAGTTTGCAATGCCGTATCTACGGCTCTGATATTGCCTACATTTCGCCCCTCCCTTGGCAAATTCCTGGCTACGTGCCTGTGTACATGTCAGTGGCGTAGGAAGGTACTTTTGAGTGGGGGGGGGGCTGAAGACTGATGGCCGGCCTGGGGGAGGGGTTTAAGGGGAGGGGGTGTCCCCTCCCCCTTTGGAATTTTTTGCATTTCCAGGTAGCCTCAGATGCAATTTGGTGCAATATAGCACACTTCAACACCCACTCCATTTTGTAAACCTAATTTTGTATTTTCACCAGGCCTTAGATGTAATTTGGTGCTCCAAATGAGATTTTTTTTTCTCATTTGGAAATGAAAAAGGGGTTTGCTGACTTGCGAAGCGGGGGGGCGGAATGATACTTCCGCCCCTCCACATTTTTCACTGGGGGGGCTGGCGCCCCCCCCCCCCAGCCCCCCGGTTCCTACGCCCTTGGTACATGTTTCCATCATGATAGACCAATTAACATTTACACCAAGTACAAACTTCGGTCCCCGGTATTGCAACAGCCAATGTCATCCTAACATTAAAAGACTAGTCCAGGTCAGAATTTCTTTTTTGATATGTAAAAAAGGAAACTAATCCAAGCATTCTGGTGAAATTTGCATTCAATTCCTATGTACCGTTTTTTTGAGATATTGACTGTTGAAGGTTGCCACCTACATTCACAGCATAACCACACAGCATCTAATGGTTCAATTTAATCTGTTGACAAGTGAAATATATCTATGCTGGTATATTTTCTATAGACACTCGTTTCACTTGATTTCCGACATTCACGGATATATGCACACATCATTTAAGGGCCTCAATTAAATCAGTTGACAAGATCACTATTTCTATGCTGGCATTATGTCTAGACACTCGTTTCTACTTGATCTCCGACATTCACTGCTATATGCACACATCATCATTTAAGGGGTTCAATTAAATCAGTTGAAAAGTGCAGTATTTTTATGCTGGCATTTGAACGCCTATAGCCAGGCGCGTAAATGGTTGCCAAAGTCATTCCTTAACTGGAGAAAGGGCGATTCTAGTCTCCCTGAGAATAACAGGCCCATACGTGTGGTATCTTGTCTTTAACAAACTACTGGAGAGTGTTATTGAAAAGAGACTTAGGCAATTTCTTACAAATAATAATATCTATTTTATGATTTCCAGTTTGGTTTTTAGGGAATGTCATTCAACAACTCATGCTTTACTAGAAACTGATACTATTCCTTCTCAGCTTGATGTGCGTAAATAATGTGTTAGGTTTATATCTTGACATTAAGAAAGCCTCTGACACCGTCGATCACTCTATTCATTTTAAGAAGTTATATGTGGTTCGTTTAACAGCACACGATCCCATGGCTAGCTTTTTAAACACAACAGAAGGCAATGCATTTATGTTAATAATACTTACTCTAATTACTTAAACGTAAATACCGGTGTCCCCCCCCCTAGGGGATCCGTCCTGGGACCCCTGCTCTTTCTAATTTATATCAACAATATTCATACAGCGGTGCCCAACTTTCTCTGCTCAACTCTTTGCAGATAACACTAATGTTTTCCTGTTTGGTAACGATTTTAAACAGTTTAATCGCTAAGGCCACTCAGACTCTATAAGATTTGAATTTGATTTAAAGTTTGATTTGATTTGATTTCTACCAATTCAAAAACAAAAATAAACAAACAATGTGAAAGTAACATAATAAAGAAATCGAAATAAACCAATACAGTATATCTGAATGGTAGAGGGAACCAAAAAATAAGCATAGCTTTTCTGGATTGGCTCAATAAATATTAATGCTATGTTTAATCATGTATATTAAGCAATTTTACTTAACAAAGAAGACAGCTTAAGAATTGGTTAGACTGCAAATAAGGCTTCCCCTTCACTTAGGGAAAACTAATTACACCATTTTTCATGCGAAAGATACAAGTCACTCCTGTCGTGACAATGCTAACTGTTAATGATGTTACAATCTGCAAAGCGTCTAGTACGAAGTATTCAGGATTAATGATCGATGATAAGCTTTCGTGGGTGAACCACATTAACTATCTCTGTAAATCCCTGATTAAATATATTGGTGTTTTTTTTTACAACCTAAGCGGAATTCCTCTCTGATGCCATTGCAACTCAAATCTATTATTCTATTATTTAGCTCTAAGCTAAGATATTACCATCGAAATTAACGGCACTGCCAAATCGTCATATTTTAGATCGCTTCAAGCCGTCCTATACAATATACATTAATTAAGCTTATTATGAACACGCCTAGACGTTATCCGACTTACCTCTTATAAAGAGAAAAAATTGTGCTTATGATAAAATGAATTTCATTACTATTGTATGTTTTGTTTTGTTTATAATCATTGCAATAACAAATTACCAAATGTTATTTCTGCTGTTGTGAGCCATTCTAATGCTTTTAGTTACTCCATGCATCATAACTCATTAATATGAATTTATTTAACGTAGCATATCATCATAATCAGCACGGCAAATTGCTTCTGAACAACTATTGTTACAATCTATAGCAGTCTCTGTCTCAATCTGTTAAATCTGTGAAGTCTCTAAAAGACGTTTCCATGTAAAATCAAGGATGATCTTCTCAACAAGTACATGTAAGCATGTTGACTTTTAACTTTGTTCTTTAAATACCACACTCTACTCTTTTTTTCTCTTCAAAGGCTTTGCTATCCTTCTTGCTTCTTCTTCTTCTTCTCCATCTTCTTCTTCTTAAACATCAGTCCCTCTCACCAAAATAAATAAATAAAAAAAAAATGCTAATTGACAATTTGATTTAGCTAGTAAGTACATAGTAGATAGCATACATTAATAGTGGTTCCACGACAGACGTCTGACAAGCGATTTATGCTGGTATACGTGCAAATCCATTTCGTTTCTTTCTTTATCTTCTTTTCTTGATAGTGAACGCTACATTTGTTAAATAATGCACTGGTTGTATGTTTTTTAAGAAATGGGTGTATAGTACAGTTGCGTCGGGATGAATATGCATAAATGATTAGCGTAATAGCATTATGCATTATAAGCAACACCAAACCGTGGTTGCATGACGTTGTAAAAAACAACCAGAATAGAAGTACGAGGATCCTGTTTCATCAAACCTTGCAACAAGTTCTCTGCAGACGCAAAGAACTGAGATTTTCAAGCTGCTTAGAATATTCATGACTCGTTTTGTATGTTACTAATATATTCGAACAGTAATTTTCATAATCAACTTTCACACATTCAGAACTTACTACGACTCCAGTTTTAAATGATATCATGGAAGGTATGGAATTTAATGCATTCGATTGCGGTCAACCGTTTCTCTGCCCGGAGCAAGTGATAGCACATGTAAAGGAACACTATCAGCTTTCGGTAGTGGAAATCAAACCTTTTGATTCCTACGACGGGCAGAATTTTTACATCGAAACTGTGAATGTTGAAGAAAAGAGATTACCTTATGTATTCAAAGTATTCAACTCTGCTTTAAACAACCAAACGCCTGCTTTGTCAGCTACCAACAATGTCATGGAAATATTGAAGCAAAAAGGTTTCCCATGTCCCGAGGTTATACCTACAGTCAAGGGTGACCTATATCAGCTACAAGAATTTACGAAACTTACACCATCGGTCAGTCCAGGTAAGCTATGAGGACCACATTTTGTATATTTTCTTGTCAACGCTAATTAGTTTGTTCCAGTCCGTGGTTCAACCCATTTCTCTTGAAATGAATATATCTGTACTTGCAACAACAGCATCATATAGCCTAACCCTTTTTATCGCAAAGGATATGAATACGAAATTATATCCTACTGAAAGTCAAAGTACTTGTTTTAAGTCAATGGAACAAGATTCGTCTACCACACATATTTGAGCATCTAATATCTGTGGTTTAAAGAGAGGCTAGATTTGTCAGTGAATTGGGCATCGTATCTGCAGTGCTGACCAACAGGAAAGTTATAGCTGGGTCAGGAATCAACTATTCTATGTCGGGTATAAAAAAAACACTATATAGTTTGTAACAAAAAGGTAGATATGACAACCCTTTTGAACGTGTCAAAAGTTCCTAATCGTAAAATTAAAATTACAACTTTAAATCCATAGGCTAATCCATATGTAACAAACTCGAGTGTGAGACATTGGGGACGCATTTACAACTGGCAACCCTCAATGTACATTGCTTGATCAGTTTGAAATAGGTGAATAAGAGACAACCGTTAGTCAGTATAAACTGAAGTGTGTTATATAACACCGTAGCACATGTTAGATCTGTCAGCAGATGCTACTGTTGAAAAATTACGAATTCATTACTCAAAGGCTGTTTCAAGTAATGACTGGTTAGGAGTCTAAACAACCGCCCCTATGTTTGACTAGTAAGTTTACCTTGTAAAGATGGTTCTAATTGCAGAGTTGACGCTTTTGCAGTCCAGTGTTATCTACTTTCTGTTAAAATGTGGACGAGATTATTGGCGAAACCTTTAAAGTAGTCTGGTCAGTCCGGTCAATCATTATGCATATGATTGGGTGCTTAGTATATTTTCTATTTGAAAGTCCTTAGTCGCAAGTGCATGGTCATGTGAAGGAAATTTTTAACACAGACCAGTTTTAATTGATTAACGGGTACTCACGTTTAGCAATTTTAACTGATAAATCCATGAGAATCGGGTGCTGACAAAGAATATCGCTTTACAGGCCTTCGATGATAACGTCTCGCTAAGAAATACTATACACTATACATTTACTTCTCTAACATGAATTTTTAGTCATTTCGATTTTTCTTATTTGATTTGATTCAGGAGTATTGTCTGGCATTCCTACAGCAAATATTTGTAATCTTAAATCAGTCTCAGAAATTGGGAGAGTAAAAGATACCTTTGCAGTCCAACTTTTGACTTACATACCAGGGGTGACCATACACGATCTTGACGTTCTCCCTGATCGTATCTTTGAAGAGATGGGAGAACTCCTCGGAAGGATGCATCTAATATTGAAAGTAATTATATATATAGGCCTATATATGTATATATATATAGGGAAATTAAATAAATTCGTAATTAATATGGGTTTCTGCGTTGAAATAACAGCAGTGATATGATCATCTATATAGTGGCCACATATTGTCTGTATTCGTATACATATTTGATAGTGGAAAGGTTCAATGTCGACCGTACGCCCAACTAATGCAATAAAGAAGTAAAGCATAGTTTAAAGGCAGACAACATTATCATAAGTATACTATAAAATAGAGTATATTACTGTTCGGCTTTGGTGCCGACTGTCCTACATAAAAACCCAAGTTGAGGTCAGAAATAACGAAGAAACAATGCCTTTTATTATAGGCCTACTGTACCCAGGGAATTGTTAGGGTATAACAACTTCCTTGTACAGCTCACCTTTCAGACTTTGGACGTTGTAGTGCATGCATTAGCATGCTGGTTTCATTTTGCACTAAATGCGGACATTACCCCCCGAATATTTCCATTTGCAGGGTATCAAAATGGACTACGGCTGCTTAAAGGAGAAAGGGGACAATAGTCCATGGTCACTGGTGCGACTGAGTTACGTGACGAACTGGCTCAATTTTGTGAACGATTCACGAAGAGTACATATCGTACAAAGTGTCATAGATAGCTTTGACAGGCATGTACTTACCAACCGAAACAGGTTAACAGAGTGTAAGTATATATTACACTGTATACCTTTTATTAAAAAACGACACAAAAATAAAGACATTGCTAAAACAAATTGATTAATTAATGATCACATCTCAATATTCTCTGTAGTCGATGTTTGTGGCCTACGTTTAATACGCAATGTCGTGACATGTATACCTGATAAAAGGTGTTTTTAAAGTTAAGATAAACTGATAATTGATTATTTTAGACAACTTTAGAATTCATGTCAATATTTTCTTTGGGGGCAGCTATAATTCACGGCGACTACAACGATGGAAATGTACTAGCTTCCGTACCGCTACCAAACAGCAAGGATGAGATCCGTGTGTCTGGTATCATTGATTTTGAACACATTTGTTACAGCTACAGAGTATTTGATGTCGGTATCGCCATTATGTACATTCTTCAATGTAAAGTACCAGACACGGATAAAGCCGCCATGTTGTTTCTTAGAGGTTACACTAAACACTGTCAGCTCACTCAAATCGAGACAGATTGTCTGTATTATTGTGTAGCAGCCAGGTTTGCACAATCGTTGGTGTACGGTCTGTACCATTATGCAAAGCATCAAGATGATTACGTCGTATTTAGCCAGGTGAGAGGATGGGACGCTCTGGAGCAAATGTGGAGTCGTGGCAAGGATGCCAGCTACAAATGTTGGAATGTTCAGTAAAGAGGAACGAATCGTGTTGACGTAACATGTCCATCTCAGCAAGTTTAACTACCTTTGCATGACTCGTTTATTTATGTAGTATTCTGCACTTATCATAAGTATACTCGAACAGTGAAGTATAAAAATAGAGACTTATCGTGGACAAATAATTTAACAATTCATTCCATATTGTGAAAATAAAAGTTATTAAAAACATCATTACAAATGTTAACATATGCATAATTTCGTTTATTTCAGATACGATCTATAACTACAGAAAACAAGTATACCACTGATCATACGATCAATGGTTACAAGTGACGTATACGAAAGTAATGATAAATACTCTATCTACTATATATATATATATGTATATATATATATATATATATATATAAATATATATATGTATACATGATATATATAAATATATATATATATATACATATACATACATATATATATATATATATATATATATATATACAGTATTTTTCAAAGTAACAAGTATGTTTGGCATTTACATTGTTGTGGGAGGCATCTGTACGAGAAACCTCTTCCACTTTCATTTTGTTTAACAAAACACTGTATTTTTAGTTGCCTGTTTGTTAGAAATTTAACTAACCAGTGGTTACCATTGATAACCGCTGTTATAAGCGTTGGCCAACAATGGTAGCCGATGGTTACCGCGATGGTTGATATCTGAATAACTGTACTGATAATAACAAGTGCCAGATAATGTAGCAATTAAGATATAGAAAAGAAAACTATCATGTCCGTTTTGCTTGTAGAAACCCTTCTAAATATTTTGCTCATAGTTTGAGGTTTATATTCGTTTGAATTTAACAATTGAAAGTATTGCAAGAAATATACTTTTTGGAGTATAAAAAATAACTTGTTGTTCTTGAAACCTTTTGTAACGGACCTTTGTAACTTCGAAGGGTTTCATTCTAAAAACTCAAAGATATGAGTGAATGTTCTTCTTCTTTTTACATATATATTCTTTATATATAATTTCATTCATTCATTCGTTCGTTCCTTCGTTCGTTCGTTCCTTCGTTCGTTCGTTCATTCATTCGTTCGTTCGTTCGTTCGTTCGTTCGTTCGTTCGTTCGTTCGTTCGTTCGTTCGTTCGTTCGTTCGTTCGTTCGTTCGTTCGTTCGTTCGTTCGTTCGTTCGTTCGTTCGTTCGTTCGTTCGTTCGTTCGTTCGTTCGTTCGTTCGTTCGTTCGTTCGTTCGTTCGTTCGTTCGTTCGTTCCTTCCTTCGTTCGTTCGTTCGTTCGTTCGTTCGTTCCTTCGTTCGTTCGTTCCTTCGTTCGTTCGTTCGTTCGTTCGTTCGTTCGTTCGTTCGTTCGTTCGTTCGTTCGTTCGTTCGTTCGTTCGTTCGTTCGTTCGTTCGTTCGTTCGTTCGTTCGTTCGTTCGTTCGTTCGTTCGTTCGTTCGTTCCTTCCTTCCTTCGTTCCTTCGTTCGTTCCTTCGTTCCTTCGTTCGTTCCTTCGTTCCTTCGTTCGTTCCTTCGTTCCTTCGTTCGTTCCTTCGTTCCTTCCTTCCTTCGTTCCTTCGTTCCTTCGTTCGTTCCTTCGTTCCTTCGTTCGTTCGTTAATTCATTCATCCAAAGGTATTTATTTCAGTCACTTCTGAAATAAACAATATGATAATACACAGACCTATGGGCGGCCATTTGGGCAAAAAAACAACAACGATGAAACAAGAGACAAACAGACAACAACAAAGATGAAAGGGAACAATAATAAGAATGTAGTGCATTATAGATAGACTGAAAGTATAGAGATGAAACATTCTAAACAAGAAAAGAACAAATAAACAAAGAAAATTAACATGATGATACAGCTAATAATAAGAAAAAAAATGCACCAAAAGGAAACTGACTAAACAACCAAATTAAACTACACCAAGCTATCGATAGTAAGCAACATGACAGCGAGAACTAAATGAAAGTTCGCCCCCACGATTGGAAGTTTTCCCCATAAATCAAATGAACGTTGGGACAGAATCAGAGAATCAGAACGAACATTGGGACAGAATCGAAACGACCAAAAAAATATTGAAAATATACGTTATTGTAATAATTGCTTATTTTTTTAAGAAGAAACCTATGTTCTGTATTTACATCATCACTCTACCGAAAAGTTAGATTCTAGAAAAGGCTACGATGGAGTCTAAAAGCCTTCCAAGTGAGAGAAACAGTACTGCAAGGTCTTATTAATTATAATAATTATCATTATAATAATAATAATAATTTTTTCATAAGGAACCTATCTGATTACAATAACTGTATTGTATAAACTTACATCAAAATGTTGGTCCTGTTTTGGGGGCAAGTCGTTACACCCCCCCCCCCCCCCAATCAAATTGGGCTGCTACGCCTATGGTTACATATCATCAGCGTATTGTGTACTATTAACCGCGCACAGTTTTCCCATGGTAACTTGTTTGTTTACTTCGAAAGAAAGAAACCACAGGTTGTAGAAACACTCTTAGTTGAATGATGTAATATTGATACTACTCATACATGGTGTATGGATGTATCACATTGAGTACAAGACCCCTATCGTTTTTGGTGGAGGTGTGTATTGCCACTTACAGTAGACTGAACTGTGTTGATCATGCCGTAGTGTAATTGTACATCAACATAGTGCTTCGGGCCATTTATATTGGAACTGCTATTTCTGATGTACAAGCAGAGTTCTAGTGCAATGAAGCCATCAAATCCTCAATGCGTTTCGCATTCTGGTGTACAAGTTCAGTTTTGTGAATAATATTTCAATGAGCGATTTCAAAGTCGTTGCTTGCATTCCGTTCATGCATGATACTGCATAAAAAAGATAATAGTATATACAAAGACCTATGATATGAATTCGGGAACGTTGCACAGAATAACAAATCTGTCGACTTTCCCCATTTTTGCAAGAAAGGTGACTAATATATATACTCTTTATCAGAGAATTGTTTGTTGTTCAGGGTAGTTCTTTGTTCTGTCCAGCCCAGGTCCGAAAAGGAATTCGCTGATCAAGGTATTTCTCAGCTATTTCGTTTGTCTCAGAATTTCTTTTTGTCTAGGCGTAACGTTGTTTGTCAGAAAACTAATTCATTTTCCGTTACGAATGAGTGGCTCTTTAAAGACGTTGACTAATTTTAAATACATATATGATTTAACCAGTTGTAGGGCTATGCGACGACATCAATTCATAACCTTCTTTCGAAGTGCAGTGAGGCCATTTTAATTTTACCCCGAACTCAGTTTTCACAGATTCAGTTTTTCGTTCAGAGAAAGCAGGTACGTAATAGGAATAGCATGGAGAGAGTTTTATTGATAAATCAACAACTTTTAGCAGGAAATTAGTGATTGAACTATTGTGACAGTTTGTTTGATAAATAAATGTTTTGTGATAGATTAATAATTGTATAAAACATGAAATTCTTGAACATACCGTCTACACAGTTTAGTGTTGACATACAGTTCACGCATTATACCACGGGCGTCGATTTGCTTCTCAAATGGATGGGGGTGGGGCGGGGGGGGGGGTCATCGATCATTCTGTACTATTTTTTTCAGTTGCTGCGCGCAATTGTGGAATATGTTACCACTTGATAACAAAGACGGCTTAGCGTGTAGGAAGCTTTGAACTCACGTTTTGTGACAAGCTTTTGCGCCTTGAGCGCCCTTTTCTGGTTGGATATGTGCGCATTATAAATCTTTGTTGTTGTTGTTATTACGATTGATATTATTGTTAATTCTGCGAGGTTTCATAGAAATTTGTAATATCGATATTGTATGCATGTATGCATTTATGTATGTATGTATTTTAGATCCTCCTGCAAGCAGGAACTCGCGAAGAAGCCTCATTGGCTTATCAAATCCACAAGCTGACCGAAGTCAGTCTCATAGATTCATATTTAACGTCCATGATTATGAATTGTCAACAACTCTGTAACTGGACGACATACATTAATCTTGGAGTGACTCGAACTCGGGACCTTATGATTGAAAGGAACCGGCGTTAATCACTGAGCTAACACTCCACTCTTTTCGTTTACATTGCAATTTCAATAACAAAAAAGTGGACAAGTTTACGAGGCAAATTTCGAAACAAAAAATTACTTTGCATTTGCTTTACTTGTATGTGCGGGTTCTATAGTGACCTCCATTAAACACACTACAAAATGCGACAAAATGCATTTGTCTACGCCTACTGCAAAAGGTGGGACTGAGTACTTGCCTCCCGTCAACCAAATGCCCAGACGGGGGGGGGGGGGTGAGGGAGATGGCGAGGAGGCGTATCGCCACTCGTGTAAGATTATAGCCTGCCATTTTTTTGACAGCACTTCATTTTTCACATGACGTCAGTTTGAAACATTGATTTAATGAAACCTATAGTGATGGAATTTTTTATTATGTTTTCTTTTTAGTAATTATAACTATCGAGAATCAACAAAATGGATATAAAAATCGTACTGGCGAGTGTCTTTCTCACCGCATCCCTGGTGGAAGCGAGCTGTCCGATATGTGGTCAGTCTATACACAGAGGTTACATATATATATATATATATATATATATATATATATATATATATATATATATATATATATATATATATATATATATATATATATATATATATATATATATATATATATGGATATGCCGTTTGCTAACAGTTTTGTTTTATTATGAAAGAAATATGTACACAACTATATAGTATAACATGAACTATGTTTTCTCATCTTTCATCCATTTATCATACTCAAAGGTAAAGTAATAATGAATGGAAACAACATTATTTGTTACTTTGTGTTTAGGTGGAGGAAACGCAACATTAGAGCAGGAGGTCAGTGACGTCAGAGATCTAGCTATTCAGTGGTTGGCAGATCAACAAGAACTGGGTGGGAGTTGGCCTAGCCTCAACACTCAGAACGCTATATTGGGACTACAACTTGCTGATCCGGGTTGGTTAGCTGGTCATGGGTTGAAGGAAAGACTGTTTACAAAAGAAAGATTAGAATATGAACTATTACGTGAACTATTACCTGCATTGTAAGTATTTATCATGGTGAATGCATACGCCCTCTAATTATTATCTTGTGAATGGATACGCCCTCGAAATATTATTATGTGATTGAATGGGCTTCTACTTATATTACTCAATATTATTATTATTATTATTAGTATTATTATTATTATTATTATTATTATTATTATTATTATTATTATTATTATTATTATTATTATTATTATTATTATTATTATTATTATTATTATTATTATTATTATTATTATTATTATTATTATTATAATTATTATTATTATTATTATTATTATTATTATGATTATTATTATTATGATTATTATGATTATTATTATGATTATGATTATGATTATGATTATGATTATGATTATTATTATTATCATTATTATTATTATTATTATTATTATTATTATTATTATTATTATTATTATTATTATTATTATTATTATTATTATTATTATTATTACATATATATACTATATCGCATTGTATTACAATACACTGTACTGTATTGCATTGCCCCTTTTTGTTTTGCATTTGTGAATTATTTCGTTGTGTTGACCTCTGGTTTGTTGTTGTTGTTGTTGTTGTACTAATTGACATTGTTCTTAGGGTGTTGTTAAGTTGCGGTGGTGTTATGCCGTGGTTCTTTCATAAAGAGCTAATATTAGTAATTTTTCTTCAAACGCTTGTCTGAAAAATTTATTACTCGTGAGTTTGCACTTGGGTGTTGCCATGACAACATCCTGCTAATAAAACACCTGCATGGTTTTTAAGGTAACGCCATGCGCGGCGCAAATATCATCGAATACAGTATGGCGAGAAGGGTTGAAAACATAATGTCCCATGTTTAAGTCAACCACGTGGTCTGCGTCTCCCTAGTAGTAGTAGGTAGTAAGTTGAGTCTCGTCTATCCGACATGCTCAGTGATTAACCTCCGCCACGTATCACGATCTTGCGCAAGGTTTATTGCTTCTTCGAAATTGTTAATATTAATGTCTACCTATACCTTGTTAAATTATGATCATGTTGCAAGTTCAACTGCTATTGCATACAAATGCTTTACTTTTTCGTTTCTAACAGATGCAATGACGGCGATGACGATAGCAGTAGTTCAGACAGCGACGAGGACTGGTATGTATTACATACCTACCTTAATTCTGCATTTATTTAAATGAGACAGAAATCCAATCATCATTGTTGGTCTTTGTGATATAGTTTGTACTGTCATGCCAGCCGATTCACACAGCGATTACAGTAACTATACTGTAAATCTTAAAGTTTTGTACCTGCCACAGTAAATACTGGATTGTGTAGTGACAAATCTGATAAATCGTTATAGCATGTGCTACTAGGTTTACAGTGAGAAACTGAAAATATGTGTAATCCCAACAAATCCCAACAACAGGATTTGTTGGAATGACACAGATCCTCAGTCCTTACTGTAATCCTAATAGCACATGCTATACCGATTTATAGCACGATCCAGTTCTTACTGCGGTACGAAACTTTAAGATTGACATTACTAACTGTGTTCTCTGTGTGTATCGGGTGATCATGCACACTATTCCCCCCAATAGCCATACGAAACATATCATTCCATTTGTAAGATTTCACGGATTTAACTGGTCCTTCACACACACACACACACACACACACCCACACACGCACATGTTTGTATTACATTCAGACCGAGGACCCCATCGTATTTTCCATTGTTCAAATCCATGTACCCTAACCTTAACAATATCCCATACAATAGAATTCTTCCGAGGACGTGGTGATTCTTTAGAAATCACAACCGAGGACCTGAAATTGTTTTGTTCAAGTCCTCGGTCAGATAGCAAAACAAACGCACGCACACAGACACAGCTGAAGACTTGATCGAACCACGTGTGCTTCAATGTTTTATGTTTGTCGTGATTCATTTCACTGTTTGTTTTCTGTCGTAAAAGATGGGGTTTTGCAAAATGCTCAATGTAACATTTTGAAGCTCATATAACATGACATAATGATGGTACTTGTTTCAGTGTCGATGCTCGTAACATTCTAGTTTGAAAGTAAGAAAAAATAAAGTAACAGGTTTCATTTTCTAGTGGCACAGTGACTCACAGATTCATCACATGACAAACGACCCAAACATGAATTGTTAGACTAGAGTAAACCTCCCTTACCGACATAAGAATTTTCTGACGGTGTTCTTCATTAAGATCTTTGTCATTTATTTTAAGCCAAAGATGATAGTTGGTTCTATGTCCCTCTTAACGCAAGTCTTCAAATTATCATTCATTCGGTCAAGGGATGTAGATGAGGATGGGATAATGTGGTGATTGGGGTGGTTGGGGTCGAAGGTTTCGAAGGTTTCGTTCTACTGTGAAATATTATCATTTTTCAATGATAGTCTTGCCAGCAAGAAATCGATCAAGGTGGTGTTAATCGCTTTGAAGTCATTCCTTCTTCAGAGTCTGGGGACTGATGAATCGAATATTTAAATTGATATATATGTCATCAACAGTGATGAATGTTGTACAAGAAGTTTTGGTCGAGGAGCTGGTGTTTTGGGTCAGTACATGCTCGCCCTCCAATCAGTTTGCTGTCCCACTGATGACTTCTACGGTGTGGATCTGAAATGCTCGATGACGAAGCTTCTGAGAGATTTCCCGGAGCCAAATTTCAACAACTTCTTCCAGTTTAGCCTGGCTATCCTATCACTGTGCAGTTGCAATGCCACTATATTCGAGAAGGGCCTTGTGAAACTAGCAGATGGGTCCGATAAGAATGACCCGTGCAGTGGTATGTACATAAGCTTATCATTACAATATTAGTGAACATGCATAGCAGGGTGCACATGGGAAACATCAAGTACACCAACTCACAAACCCCTCCCCCTTTGAACCTCACACACACACACACGCACACCCACACACACACACGCACAAGAAGTCATTAGCACCACCTAGTGCTTAGTTATAATTTTATACATATTTATAGTATAAAATTATGCCAAGAATACACCATAAAAGTCTGGTTCAATGACGTCACTTTCAGACACTCACTTTCATAAAATCCCGGATTTGAACTGTAGAACGGTATTGTCATCGAACTAACAGAGTAGCTTTAAGTGAACAAGGAATTAACACATTTACTTTACAAAATGTTCGTGGATGGACAATGACTGTTGATTAGGCTATGCTATTTCTCTATAAGACGGTTAGTTACTAGGAGAATCGCGGAACAGGTATACCTGCACTGTCGTATAACGTTAAACCAAGTAGCTGCTACTTAGCCTAGTCACAAATCGGCACGGATGTTGGGTTCCAAAGATTTCACATTTATGTAGATGAAATAAATCTAAACATTTGGCGCAGAGAGTTGCCAATTAGAATATGGCTATACCGTCGCATTATCTCCCCAACCCGACATCCGCCCTTATCCTTCTAGAACGCGAACATTAAAGTGAGAGTATTAACCTAAAATAGGCCTACCATGATTATAAGTGAAAACCAGAATCGATTTTGATTTCGTTAAGTTCGATCCCAATGCGTGAGTATGAAACCCTCGTTTTTAATTTTTGTTTTAATCCACTTCCAACTTTAGATGGCATTGACACGTTATCCCTTGAAGTGATGGCCATGGTCTGTGCCACGGACCAGGCTATCTATTATGACGTAGACAACTGGTACGACATCCTTGATGACAGAGTGCAGTGCATCCTGTCCGCTCAGAACGCCGATAAATCATTTGGAAATGCAATCACTACGGCTCTTGCTATTCAGGTGAGCGAAGGTTGTCACTAAACATACTCGGAAAAGTCAGTGACTGAATCGGCCAATGTGTTCTGTAACGTTTAAGTTGCTTTATATATACCGTGAGGAACTAACCTTTCCCGAAGGGACTAATATATGGAATGCAAAACAATAATTAACAATATACTGATGATGATTTTAAAAAAAACAGTATACATTGATGATGTAACAACTTACGATGATGATGATGATGATGATGATGATGATGATGATGATGATGATGATGATGATGATGATGATGATGATGATGATGATGATGATGATGATGATGATGATGATGATGATGATGATGATGATGATGATGATGATGATGATGATGATGATGATGATGATGATGATGATGATGATGATGATGATGATGATGATGATGATGATGATGATGATGATGATGATGGTGATGATGATGATGATGATGATGATGATGATGATGATGATGATGATGATGATGTGATGACGTCATGAAAGGTCTCTTTCGATGATGATTAAATTTTGGATATGAAGGCTTTTGTGTGATAGATTTTATGTTAATTAGATGCGGAATTCGTTAACTGTTGTTTTGCATATATCAGCAATTGGAAGATAGAAAAGTTAGTACATATAAAATTTTCTAACGGTCAGGCACAGCTTTTTCAACTAGAAATCTTCAGCTGTCTACGTGAAAAACCGGTTCAAATGGTCGATACAAGTTATCTCCTATTTATTTCACACGATTTATACATATATGATCCAAGCGTAAACTCAAATAGCATGTTTGTCAGACAGAAACAAAAGACCTTCTCTATACATGCAGGCTCTAACGGCAGCTGGCGTCGATCCAACGTACTGGTGCTGTGAAACTGCGGTCACGTGGCTGTTAGCCCAACAGACTGATGGTGATTTTGGTGGTGTCGGTGCAACTGCCCAAATAATTCCTTTCCTTGGGTGTAACAACTTTGGCAGCCTAAAAACCATTCAAATTGATTGTCCAAATTGTAAGTAACGGTTTCAAAAAACAAAAACAATCTAGCACACAGTTTCATACATATGAACTTGACGAGGAATACGATCGAGGTTAGGACTAGTGTTATATAGAATACGCACATATATTTTCAACTAATTTACTAAATAACGGGATTCTGCATATTAGAGTTATAAATAGTTATGTAAGTGGTTATATAAATATATATATATATATATATATGTATATGTATATGTATATATATATATATATATATATATATATGTATATATATATATATATATATATATATATATATATATATATATAGGAGATATAAGACACTGAAAAGTTGTCGATCAATAAATAAAGTTAAAAAGAATATTTGGATCGGGGAGAAGGGAGGTTTTACCTTGGTTAAGGATAGTTTGTTTAAAATCGATTAAATTTTTACCTTTACTTGTTTACAGTTGGAACACCGCCACGCATCATGCCGGGCGATACAACAGTAACTTTCACCCTGAAGGTCAGTTTCGGGGGGAGCCCAGCCAACCAAACCTACCCAGTAACTATAATTGACGGCGAGAGTCTGTTCTTCGGGATGATACGACTTCAAGATTCCGACTCGAGTTTCACGTAAGTATAGGCCCTATCATATATAATCCTTGTTATAGTATATATATATATAGTTAAGACGTTTATATGCGATTCTCTTCCGTTTTTACGTAAATCAATGTGTTATGTGTTACTTCATCCCGCTATAACTTAAATGTGACACAAAATGAAGCCTTTCATTGTGTTAGTTTTTATGATAGAGATACCGGTCATAAAACACTTCCCCGGACAGTTCAGACGAATCTTATGCCATTTACGAGATATCGCCGGAGTTATGTTTCTTCAAATCAACGACTTAAACAAGTCTAAATATGACGTCATCTTATGTTGTTCGTATGTCTTTGTTCTTCTTTCCCTCAGAACTATTAACAATCAATACCTTGAAAATATGAAAATAGAAAGCAGAGAAAAAAGTAAACGATTTTTTTAGATCCTAGTGGCATTATGAAATCACATATTTACCAAATAAGAGCCTCTTAGTCAAGGCTTTTAAACCATAATATCTCCCACATGCAGCCAGGGTTTTTCGTAGCTCTTTGTGGGACATGTTAAACACAGAGATATCCATGTGCGCAGATCAGTCTTGGATAATGGTGGGGACGCGTGTCTGTTCTCTGATACTATCTAAGCGGAGCGCGACCATGGGTTCGCGCGTAGCGTAGAAGAATGTTTTGTCAAATTTACCTCTCAGATCGCCGGAAATAACACTTCCCAGACCCAATGATGCTCCCAAACTTCCTATAAATTTTAGATCTCATGGCTTAGACATTTAGTTTGGGAAATACATGGGCGTCAGCAGAACAAAAAATATCAGGGGACATATAATCCAAGTAGACTTTTGTATACGATGGGTCTGGGGTCCTCTCCCAGAAAACAATTATAGACTGCCGCAAATGCGATTTCCGTCCAATATTTAACAACTGTGGATAAATATAATAAAATGAGAACTGCTGCATGTCATTTGCACAATGCTGGATCAAACTGCGCCAAAGTTCAATACAGGGGAATTTCAAATGCAGCGTTTGGTCAAGACAAATTGGTGGGGACACGGTATATCATGTCCCCACCACTGAAAAAGTTGGTGGGGACGCGTCCCGCTGTCCCCACCAGGATCTGCGCCCATGAAGATATCTATCATATTAACTTACTAGCAATGTGTCTGTGTGTATGATAAACGCTGTGATCGGTCAATATTAAACATTGATACCACCTTGTTTTACCGTATAGTGAAATATGCGTAGAAGGCCTATACCTTCTTCAACGTCATAATACGCTGCGGATAAACATGTATCATCATGCATGGTAACTCGTTCACAGTCCCAATGTAAAGATTGGATAGGGCTAATACGTGCATCGCTCCGATGAAATAAAGTTTGCTTTTTAATGCCTGCACACATAGATCTGTATCGACGTAAAAGAAAGGGAGGCAATGATATAGTCCTATGGAAGCATTACTTGAATACTTAATTGGTTGGTGTGTGCATGTCACAGAAATATAACACGTAGCAGCGACTTCGCAACCGGCTGACAACAATACGCTTTGCAGTTATTTGAAGGTTACTCGCGCCATCTTGAGTACACCAAAACAACAATGTCTCGCGCAAATTGTGCCTACGTAATAGTGACGAGGTTTCGACGAAATCCTAATCCTATAGTCGAAATATCTTTAATTTTGGCATATAGTATCACTTGAAGCTCCAGTTTCACCCGACTTTTATGTGGGCAAGATGGGGGGGGGGGGGGGGATTTACTAGTTGAAGTGAATTACGAATCATGGCTATTTAGCCACGGCTTACACAGTAAATTCTAAGTTTTTGAAGAATAAAAAGAAGAAGGCAATATAGAACAGATACCCATTGTATCATTTGTTTCTTCGCAGATTCCAGACCCAAGGTTCGGCCTTTGGGGAATTCCTTGTGTCAATTAACGGAGTAACGAGTAATTTTGCAGCGAGTTTGTTTTGGGGGATCTTCGTCATTGAAAATGGAATGACGTCATCAGCTAATGCTGGTAACTGTTTCTTTTCTTCTCCCATCTATTTCAATTTACAAACTCGGTTCACTTCATGGATCGGTTCATTCTTCCTGTTGAATTCTGCATATAGAAGACTGCACGTTTGGTTATAGAAGGCTATAGTAAGAATGAGAAATAAGAATGACCACACATAACTAAACTCCTCTTGAATATAGTTTAGGAATGTATCTATATATATCTTCCACTTCCAGCCTTCCAGCCTCCCGTTGGTGGCTGGATGTTTTTTCACTGTTCTTGATTTTCCAACTCATTACGATTTTCAATTATATATATATATATATATATATATATATATATATATATATATATATATATATATATATATATATATATAGTTTAGAAATAAACAGTTAGAACGTTACAAAGGGGTTTTGAAGAATGGTATTTGCAATGCTTGGAATTTGCGTTTTTCATTGGTTGATCATTTGATTGGTTTTGTATTTTTCTTCATCAGGTGTTGAAGGACTTTTCCCTCAAGACGGTGATTGTTTCCTTTTCGAGCTAACATTTTTCGGAAAATAGTTGGCCAAGTTAGCGGTGGATAAGCGATAAAAAAATATTATCAAAATATTCTTTCAATTAAATTTAATGCTTTGTATTTTGGGGGAGGTATGTTCGTGCCGGTTCATTACTCATTCTCTGTCCTAGAAAGACGAAAATGTTAGCAAACTGCTTATAATATGTACAAAGTAAGAAGGCCTGACGGTTGGATTCCTATAGCAGAATCTTCTTCAGAGGCTACCTGGTCCAAAACTTGGCTTGCTGAGCAAGGGTCGGTCAATTGGCCTACCCGCTTACCGGCTGGTATTTTGCTTAACTCACTTTGTATAAGAAAATAAGGATTTTACTGTTCTCTTACACTGTCATTATAATATTTTGCTTAACTCACTTTGCATAAGAAAGTAAGGATTTTACTGTTCACTTATACTTCCATTGGTATTTTGCTTAACTCACTTTGTATAAGAAAATAAGGATTTTACTGTTCTCTTACACTGTCATTATAATATTTTGCTTAACTCATTTTGGGATTTTACTGTTCACTTATACTTCCATTGGTATTTTGCTTAACTCACTTTGTATAAGAAAGTAAGGATTTTACTGTTCTCTTACACTGTCATTATAGTATTTTGCTTAACTCACTTTGCATAAGAAAGTAATTTCTTTACTGTTCTCTTATACTTCCATTGGTATTTTGCTTAACTCAATTTGCGAGAAAATAAAAAGAATTCCGATTCACAAAGATCTCGTAGTTATCTTATTTTCTTTTCTCTCAACCTTGTCATCCATAAATTATTGTTGAACATAAAAGAAAACAGCACTTTCGCAGAGGACAGACCTTCACTTTGTCTGTTTGTCTTAATTAGCGTAGTCTTAATTAACTTAGGCCTAATTGAGGCAATTAAGATAGTAGACGCTCGGACCGGTACACGTTTACATTTTAATCCGCAAATTCCAGTATTTTGAATATTTTTATCAACAACACGGCATATTTTAATTACTTCCCTTTCTTTAATTTGGTCACAAAAGGACACTTAAATAATTACATATTTCTTGTATTCTCAACGAGAGGTCACTTTTTGAAATAACAAAATGGCATGCACCCTTTCGTTACACAAATACAACAACCAGAAAACGAAAACGTTTAGTGGTTCCGATGCCGAAAACGTATTCATTGTGCGGTAAGCCATATAGCTATTCATGATCTTGTTCACACCAAAATGAAGGATATTATATTGTGACTAATGCGGCAACATATATAGGAAGGTACCAGGAATCAGTTATGCATGTTGACAAAATCCATTTAGTGACATCGTATAACAACAGATACATGCATGAATATTAATGAGGTCAAAGTTTATGATCTCATAGGCATATATCTATAAACTTGCATTGTATTTATCTAAGTATATCTTGTGTAAAGCTAATTAGACATATTATTTCAAACATGTCTGATTAAGAATTTTTATTTTTTTCTGATTAATATTCATGATATGCACACACAATAAAACAACATGGTTTGATTGTATGAATGTAGTGTGACAAATCTAATATGCCAAGGATGAAAATCATAGAACATTTGGTTCTTGTCTACAAGTGTTTAAAAGTCATTTCTTCCAATTTCAAGAATATTAATGACATCAAGGTGGAAATGTAATGAAAATGTGCTTATTATGTACCAACATCACCATACCAGCATGAACCAAATGTTACGTTCAGCCATGCCCATTCATTAATATTAATGGCATGGGAATCAAAAACAATCTACTAATCACATGACATCTACCTGTGTACGATATTGATTCAACTTGTGGTTGTTGAAATATAATGTTTACAAGCTGTTTTTTGACAACTTTCCATAAAGCCCCACCCATCATGAATATTAAGGAGGTAAAAATTGTTGTTGCAAAGAACATGTACATGTAGTTACATCACTCAAACCAAGTATAAACTAAATCGGAGATACAGTTGAGAATTTTATGGTGAGCTCTTGACCACTCATAAATATTCATGAGATGGAAACCAAACCAAAAAAACCATCGGGCACATCGTGACTGATGGTAGGTCATCTACCTACCAAGTATGACATTGATGCAAATTGTGTTTACTGAGATATCGTGTTCACAAGCTGCTTTTGAAGATTTCACATTAAGCCCCACCCACTCATGAATATTAATGACGTAAAACTAAACAGAAAGGGGTGAATTTCGGAGCGAGCTCCTGCAGCAGTAGTTACGGTATTTCGGCAAGGTGGAAGTCCTTACCTCTATACAGCACCATAGAACGAATGGCATATGTCCATAATATCATTGCAGTGTAGTCCCTTGACAGAACATAGGAATACAATTAATGTAATGCTCTAGATAGTATTCAGTGTCTCTCACGCAGTTATCATAAAAAAAATTAAAAAACCATGAATGTTAGCAAGGATTAGAAAGATGGTATACACACACACAATGATCGTCTAAAACCCAATAATTTTATTGTTTTTCATATATATATTATGCATATCTCATTGATGATTAGATTGGGGTACACATATTACATAGTAGATTGCAAGTTTAAACAAAGTATTCCTTTGTCTTGGATGGAAAGGGCAACACAAGAAAAGATCAGAAAACCTTCAAAACAATACTTGTTCTTGTACGTGTCATTGTATTATATTGTATTATGTATCAGGCGCGTATCCAGGGGGGGGGCGTTGGGGCGCACCCCCCGGGTAAGAAAAAGAGGAGAGAAAAAAGAGAAGGAAAAAAGAGGGAGAAAAAAAGAGGAGGAAGGAGAGGAAGGAAGGGAAAAGAAAAAGAAGAAAGAGAGAAAAAGGAGAAAAGGAGGGAGTAGAGGATAAACGCCAAGATACCGGGAAGATATAGAGGAACAGTCATAATTACAGCGCTGATCACTATTATATTCACAGGGTAGCCAGTGACGAATCGAGGATTACGGAGGGGGCGTGCGTATGGCAAGCCGTTTTAACATTTACCTCTCTATTCTACTTAAGTAGAATTAATTCCACTTAAGTAGAATACAATTAAGCTTAAGTGAAATGAATTGCACTTAAGTAGAATTGCATTTTACTTAAGCTTTATTGTATTCCACTTAAGTGGAATTCATATTAGCTTAAGTTCAAACGGTTTTTGTCTACATCGTATTTTACTTAAGTAAAATACAATTCTACTTAAGTAAAATACAATTCTGCTTAAGTAAAATTCAATTCTACTTAAGTAGAATGCAATTCTGCTTAAGTAAAATTCAATTCTACTTAAGTAAAATGCTATTCTACTTATGCAAAATGGCTTTTCAATTTCACTTAAGCTAAATTGCATTTTACTTAAGTGAAATAGAATTACGCTTAAGTGAAATGTGATTGGTCAATCTATTTCACTTAAGTAAAATGCAATTTAGCTTAAGTGAAAAAGAATGACACTTTTACTTAAGCTAAATTAAATTTTACTTAAGTAGAATTGTATTTTACTTAAGTAGAATACATTTAAGCTTAAGTGAAATTGAATTTAACTTAAGCTTAAAAGAAAGTGGTAATTTTACTTAAGTGGAATACAATTAAACTTAAGTAAAATGCAATTCTACTTAAGTGCAATTCATTTTACTTAAGCTTAATTGTATTCTACTTAAGTGGAATTAATTCTACTTAAGTAGAATAGAGAGGTAAATGTTAAAACGGCTTGCCATACGTGCGCCTCACCCTACCCCTTACACCGACCAACTCCATTTTTGACGTTTCCATATTTCCTCTCTCACTAATTTAGATATCTATATATATATATACCGGTACTAAATATGATAACGAGTGTGTGTGTATGGACGCCTTAAATTGTACAATTGTGCTATGAAACCAACTGTGGCTGGTCTCGAACTCGACCGAGTCGTCGGGGAACATGACGAACCCATCACTTCTTGAGATTGTTCCCATCTGCATGAAAACGCGCGCCCACAAATATACGTCCACCCCTCTAATCGCTTCCCGATGAGTTACGAAACTAATTAATTAATGACCTTCGCCCGTAGTACCAAGACCTTGACAAAATCCGACAACACACCACTTCATCGATAACAATCGGGTATATTAGTGACGTCTAGAGGACGTGCACTGACCTACATAGAGTGTGACCACTTCCGACTTTGCAATTTCCCAAGATCAGGCCCCGAAAAATCCAAGAAATCCAAGGGCACTGTACTGTATGGATATCTAGCAATACCTAGCGATAGGGATGAAAATCCCATGATCTTCCCTTAACTGAAGGCAGATAGAGAATCGAAGCCTTCAGTGTGTAATGAACTTGAAACTGTGCGTCTTTCGAAATGAAAAGATTGTGGGGCAAAGTAGCGTAACTCCTATGGGCTCAGACCGTGCTAACCAGGTGGACCCGACCAAAAGGGGGCCGCCGCTATACTGATGCACAGAAAAAGGGTATACCTCTTTGGATAGGGAGGGCCCGTTTTACTGGGAAGAAAAACTCATGCAAAGACTGAACAAAACAATATACATATTTTCACGTGATACGGAATACGGACATCATGATCATGGGCTCATTTGGGTATTAATGTCTGTGTCGAGCTAGTTATGTTATTTATTATTATAATCGAAAACGAAGTATATTATTTAAAACCCAATTCCAGCCAATGTTGTACTGAGTACAACATCGGGACATATGATTTTTTGAAAAATTCTAAAACAATAACCCACCGCCCAACAGACTTGAAACTGCGCTCATTTGAAAAAGAAGGCAGGGCTTGCATATAAATGTAATATAAAAGGTAACAATAAAGATGCCTTCGGTGTATCTGGTATAAGTAAAAAACACAGGTAATTAGGCTTAGATGGAGACAAAGTTTCAGCCGAAATTAGGTTTATACTAAGGTTTGATTACTGTATTTGTACAGTAGTCTCCATTATACTCCATACAGTATAGGGGGGCACTTGCCCACTCCCCCCGGAAAATCACAAATTAAAAAAAAAGTTAAGCATTTGACATTTCAAATGATTTCCCCCCAACCGACAGTTCTCTAGTTATGTTCATTGCATACGGACCCATAATGCATTACTGAAATTATTGAAAGTCAAAATCCTAAGACATGAGATCTCAAAATAACCGATGTGTAAATGCAACTTGAACGGGAAGTGTCTTTTCCGACGATCTACGAGTATTTTTTGGCAAAGAAATCGTCGTGCGCTCCGCGCCAACCGATGGTGGCGCTCCGCTTAGATAGTATACTCAAGTAGTGTGTTACACCTTTATGACCTACTGACCCCCCCCCCCCTGTAAACATTTCTGAGGACGCCCTTGCTTAGACCTCCTGATAGGGGCCACTTTGGGTTAGGAGCCCGCCAGGCTCATCGTTACACCCGGGTGGAGCATTACACAATAAACAGATAATACTTATTTCAGTCTCCTTTCAACTATTCGAATTTTTAAAGCAAACAGCAGATATCACATCATATATCAGTGAGCATGAAAACGGCGCTCCGGGATGAACAGCCTCCAACTGTAGATATGTGTAGTGTTCGATTTCGGAAATATCTGGTATTTTTTCATTTCCTTCAACGAAATTTTATAGTAGCCGTTATAAGAGGTTTTAATAGATGTACACCAATAAATTAGCTGTGTCTGAATTTTCGAAAATTCCCTGACAACCATTCTTCATCATTATTCCCTCCATGCAATTTTGACCTGTCTGTTAGGGGTTGAAGGTTTTCCTGTATTGGTTGTCCATAGATGAAATTTTGTGCAACATTATGGGTATGTTTTGAAGTGAATTTATTCACGAGAATTTGTGAATTTTCAAATTCTGAACAAATAATGGGCTTAAAACCTTGAAAAGTGGGGCTTACGGGTATTGTGGGCCGCGACGTAGAATCACCTACAAAAAGCAATGATCCACAGGAGATGCGGTAAGGTCGAACATGTGTGACTGGTGACATCTTCAAAAAGGTTATTGATGAAAAAAACTATTGGGAAATTCTTGGTTCTCAGGCAGAAGTGTACATCTGGTTGGTCATTTCAAGCCCGAGAAGTGCCATTTCCGGTGATCTGGGGGGTATCAAAACCAGAAATTATCTTGTACGCTGCGCGCCAACCGATGGTGGCGCTCCGCTTAGATAGTAATTCGCCCCCCCCCCCCCGGGTTAAAAAATCCTGGATAAGCCCCTGATTACCATTGACATAATCATGATGAACACCCTTGCTAGCTTGGTAAATTTGGAACTATTTAATTGTTCGCCCGCCTTGTCAGGTGACTGCACGTGACGTATCTTCACATGTCAATCATCACCAAAATCAGAATTTGGAATATGTTAATGAGCTATATCGATGGTATGTCGATTTAAATAGGTATATGTCAATTTGAGTTGCTAGAAACTGGTATAAGTCCAAGGCAATTGACTTCTACCGATTTAATTCGACATATCATCGATTTAAACTAGTAGATGTCGATTTAAATTGACATATACCGATTTATTTTACATATCATCGTTTTAAATTGGTATATGTCGATTCCAATATGTCGATTTAAACTGGTATAAGTCGTATTAAATTGGTATATGTCGATTTAAATTGACATATACCGATTTAATTCGACATATCATCGATTTAAACTGGTATGTGTCGATTTAAATTGACATATACCGATTTATTTTGCTTATCATCGATTTAAATTGTATATGTTGATTTAGATCGATTACATGTAGAATTAAACTGGTATATGTCGATTTAAATCGGTAGAAGTCAATTTAAGCTGCTGGAAACTAGTATAAGTCGAAGGAAATTGGTATATGTCGATTTAAATCGGTATAAGTCGATTCCCCACAATTTGAGACTGATTGCCCGCCCTAGTGCTGTACTATTTTGGTAGGTTCTACTGCATACACCACTGCGCATAAACGTAAACAGTACACTGTATTCAAATTTCAAACCAATCCGTTTTACTATATTCATTACACGTTAACCCAGATTCAAATTTCTTACAAACATTTCAAATGGATGAGCGAACGATCTTGTTAGTCACTGTTTTACTGCTGATGTCGTATTTGAGGCTAATCCAACATCGAAGGCATTTAATATTATGTCATTAACACCTAGGAAGATATACTTTGCGTAGGCTAATGTAACGTCATTATATGCTAGGCCATACGTAAGGGTTCTAGCCTTTAAGTACTGCCGTAGCAACCGAGTCCAAAATCATCCGTTTCGAAGTAATCATAAATTACCGTTTTTTTGGCCTCTTCAAAAACCTGAGAGTTTGGCGTACAATGAATTATAGTTTATTAGATTTAAGTGGACTGTCATTCAGTTTGTCTAGTCTCACGAACTTAACGGTGACTTTTATGCAGTGTTGGTCGAATCGGTGCGAAGAAAAATAAAATGTGTTTACGTATAGCGTCGTTAGGTAGTGTTTCTGTTAAGAAAGGCCCGGCCTGACATTTGAACAAACACAACGTAGGTATACCTCACGCCTACTGCACGTTGAAAAATACCCGCCAAATTACAACTGGATAGAGCGGATATTATAACTTAGTCGGAAATCTCAGGTCACCATAAGTCCGCGACCGTTCACATTACATTTATCAAGAACGCAAGAGGGATTGCAGAAACCCCGAAAGAAGGATTATTCTTCAAAACGCACGCGGACTTGAAGTACGAGTACGCGAGCGTTCACACAAACACACATACATACGCACACACATACACCCATACATAGACATGCACTCAAACCGATGAAAGCATCATACTTCTATGACATCGTGCAATAGCACCAACATAATATTGGGTTAAAATTATCACAAATTCATTTCTACGCAGAGCATCTTAAATGATTTGATTTAATATATGTTTATTGATATTTCCTTATTTTTTTTCAGTTGACTAACACTTTGAAAACTGATGCTTTTTTTACTAACTCTTAATTTGCCTTTAATCGCTTTTATGGAATTTATCTATCATACGTTTTATTCTCTCTTATTAAACATAATTGTATTTTATGCTATTTATACTGGAATGAAGGATCGGAAACTGAAACTATAACTAGATCTAACAGCTAGGACATGTTCCTTTTGAATTTATGTGTGCTATGAAAAAGAGGTTCGACCCACACCCTCTATCCACTCTTGTTCAAACATATATAAATTGGATGCAACCATATACAAATTGAAATGATAAAACTACCATTAATTTATCATGCACAACCAACCTGAACATTCTGCAGCTTGCTTGCATTTTGTGTGCATTGAAACCTTAGCTTTTTCTTAGTAAACTTGTCTAACATTCTGTCCAGATGTTGATCAAGGAATGAAAAGAATGTAGTTTCACAGGTTTACATTAGCAAGACTTGAGAAATCAGCAGAAAGCTGTACAAATAGAAAAATCTTATATTACTACCAAGTATTATTCTCAGTATTGTTACCGGGATTTTAAGAGTTGCGCCAGCGCCGGGATACAACATCTTAAAAATTGTTTGCGTCCGCTCAGAAAAAAACTTGCGTCCCCACGTTCCTCCATGAAAACATGCACTTTAAATTACCTCTACAGGAACGCACAATACTTACTTAGTTATAATGACCCCTGACAAAAACATTGGCTTGTGCGCAACGGATATCCTTTAGTTATAGGTTTATAATGTGCATATTGAAAATCATAAATGCAAATTATACAACTCATGCCTATGGAAGCGTGGGGACATTAATATTATATGTATTATCTTAGATTACAAATAAATTCATGTGTTTGCACTGAAACCCTTTACAAGGTGTACTTACTATATAAAGAGAAGTGCAACTCATAGCAAGAATATTTTGACATAATGTGGTAGCCCATACATGCAATACAGACACAACTCTTTAAATGTACATTAATATTCACACAGATTGAAACAGATTGAAAGAGGAAGGTGCCAACTGCATTATCAGTACGCAGCTGGTACGGTACGGTGCCAGCATTATTTTTAATATATGCCAGCATTAATTTGAATTTATGTCCACATCAAATCAATTTTATGTAGACATAAAAAAGTCCTGCCTCCTGATATGTCGTCATAATTTCTGAATTTTGTCCACTTTGGCCAACCATACACGTTGTGATATTTGACGAGTGCACACACATGAGAGCCTATACTACAAACTTTGCTATCTCTACACGGGACAGCAACGTTACAATTAGTTGCATTGAGACCGTCAGTATAATGCGCTATATAAATTAGTTGTGTTTATTGAGCACGATAAATGCAAAAATGTTTGCAGACAATGGTAGGGACTATTAGCCAAACAAATCACAGGAAATTTGGAAACGCATCATTGACTGCTTTCAGCATGAAACTTCTTTGTAACGGGAGTGTTTTTAACCTTCTACTTTGCGGTTGATTGTTATCATTTATTTGTTTGAAACAAATTCAATCATCTATACAAAGGACTGGAAGAAATTTTGTTCTTTTGAGAAGTTGCGGTTTTTTAAAAAGAAAGATATTATTCCAAAAAGTACGAAAACATGTTATTGGAAACCTGCTCAAATACCGAATCATGTGTCGTTGTACTCTTGTTTACACAATTTACACGTTGACACTGAGGGTTATATCTACGATTTGTGCAAACAGATGAATATTTTTTTCAACTCCCTGGTTTAAAGCTGCAGTTAAAACGGCATGTCTATTAAGTGTTTATATGAATGAGTAATTGTTATAACGGAACGCCATTACTGTTTTAGAGATGTGTAAGCATTTTCTTTAAAACTTTCCTAGCTTCCAAGATTTTTATTATTTTGAATTCTTATACATGAACTCATACTTTCATTTGTGGCTTCATCATCTGTTACTAACAATGTGTTCAAATTTGTTGTATCACAGTGTTCTTGTGTTTAATTGTTTCTACCTGGTAAGTTGCATCACATAATTTAAAAAACAAAAAAGCACCCACGGTTACAGTTTACCGTTAATCAATGAATCACAGGTAGGGATGTGTCTGTTGTATAACGCTTTACAAGATTGATTGCCCTACACAACAAACAATAACAACACCACTGAACTGAACAATGTGGCAACAAACACGTATTTAATGTAGATCCCACCCGTACAGTATACCCACAAAGAAATGTGTAATATACACGTTTTTATAGTACTCGAGTCCAGTTTTCTGCACTCGGACTTTAGACCAATTCCAATTTGGTATATCATCTTGCTTGGTCTTGGCAAATCTCTTATTTCTGAAGTTTACTCTTTGAGTGTCCAGAATGAGCACTTATGTAAGGAGTCAATGCAGTCTTACACATTTAGCCACACATACAATGAATATCTCCTTGTTTAAAGCAAGTCATATGAAGCCAATGCTTTGATTGGTTGCTGCTATTCGTCATATGGTAGATTCTTTAGCATAAACGATAGTGGCTTTGTAATTTATACAGAGACTGTGTGTATACGGTAATTCTCACAATATAACTCCATTTCAATTAGATCCTTTCATTGTTCAAAGCTGTTTCAAAGTTATGGTTACAAAGATAAAACGGTGATCATATAGATGTCATTTTGATCTTAGTAATACAGTGAAAAGCAGTGTGATGTGACAAACAATAATTCACAATGACACAGGCTGTCCTGAAATGACCATTGACCTCAACAACTGGCTTCTTGTACTAAATGTGATACATCAAAATACTAAATATGACATCTGTCCTTGATAAAATATTGTGATAAACAATGGTTTCCACAATTTGACCACTGGTGAACTCAACGAATATATGACCTCCGCCCACAACATAGGGCTCAATATCACAATATTGGGACTACTAGCCCCCTTCATCATCTACATGGCTGGCTAGTGAATGCCAGCTGAACATACACTCTCAGGCGCGTATCCAGGGAGAGGCGTTGGGGCGTGCGCCCCCCCCCCCCGGGTAAGAAAAAGAGGAGAGAAAAAGAAAAGAGAAGAAAGGGAAAAAAGAGGGGGAAAAGAGGCGGAAGGAGAGGAAGGAAGGGAAAAGAAAAAGAAAAAAGAGAGAGAAAGAAGAAAGGGAGAAAAGGAGGGAGCAGAAGAAAAACGCCAAGACATCGCCAAGATGGTGGCGCTCCGCTTAGATAGTACTTTTCGCCCCCGGGTTAGAAAATCCTGGATACGCCCCTGTGTATAGTCCCTGTACTCTATAATATCGCACGGGAGAGGTAAACACAAACGTTATATTGATCTTGTAGAATAAATGTTCTTATGTGATAAGATGCTTGTGCACAACAACTTTCCTCAGATAGCTGCAAAATATCTTATGATATCACGGAGATATCAGTGATTTAATATGAGAGAGGGGTTGGGACAGTTGACGGGGGGGGGTATCATTTTGTAAATACGCGATTGTGGCCTTGCACTTTGAGGTATTTATTTACTTCTTTAATGTTTCTCTGGTTTATTGTTTCTTGGTAAAACAAGAAGTATTGCGACAGAAAAATAAAAAAAAACAGTATTATAGGTTGTGATAAAAGTTGAACCCATTTCAGACACAAACATTTGCAAATACCGCCACCACTTTTCAAGGATAACGCGCACAGTATTTTTCAAAGGTCCATGAAACTTCAAAGCACTAGTTTTTGAGTGATGTCATTTTTAGACTTGATCATGCATTCAATCTAGTATATAGTCAAGGGAACATTTTCAATCATATTTTCCAAAATATGAATCTTTCATTTTTTAATTTTTTTTTAAATATTTTTTTAACTGTTCGAGAAATGTTATTCACCACAACCATCTTCTATAATATAAGTAACTGATGATGGTTGGTGTTGACTTCTTCTGCTTAAGGAACCTAGATACCCTTGATGATATTTTTTTAAATAATCTTTTATTTTTGGGTTATTTATACATAATTTTCCATCATTTATATGATACAATGTTTGAAGGTAAAATACACATGTTAGATCAATCAAGATCTGAATTATTCATTCAAATTAAATCAAAACCTAATGATGTGTATTTTAACATTACCCAATGGTAGATACTTCAACTAACCAGATACCTAGCCATTTCTAGTCCTCAAATATATAATGTAATACACGGAAAAAAAAATATAACAAACCAAAATTAAACAGATTTTTTTTTTCAAACGTAGTACTTTAATATTTTATTATTACAACTGGAAAAGGAATAGGAATAGGTAAAGAGAAAAAAAAAAAATAAATACTTTTAATGTTTTTCCTGTTTCTGTAATAAATAGAATTTGGTAAAGAAAATGATGCACAAATGATATTCCATATGCTTTTGAGTGATTTAACCTACATTGCAAAATTACTTTTTTTGAAAGTATCATTAATAGGGTTCTTGAGTGGGATGAATTAAATATTATTCTTAATGGCCAGAAGTTTATATTATATCTTCCACTTTCGGACTCTTAAATTTACATTAAAAAAAAAATCCAAAGCAATTTTCTTTTGTATACTCTGCAGAAATAGCGGAAAATTCTCGAGAAAAATTTCAGCTGATGTGAAGATGACACTAATTTGTAAGAATAGGAAATGTTTCCACGCCCCCCCCCAACCCTAACCCCATGGACGATGAATTTTTAGTAAAATAGTCTTTTCAGATACAATGAAAGTTTAATGAAATTTTTCCAAAATATTTAAATACCTATTAATATTCAAAAGAACAAAGCCTGAGTGGGTACATTGATGAGTATTAAACTAATTTCTATTTTTAGAAACACACACCGAGGGAAGAAAAAATTAAACATTTTTAAAAGTAACAGAGACAGTAAAATTATAACACGTCGCTCCTACAGTTTCTATGAACCTAAGGGGTAAACCTATTAATTTAAAAAGAGAACGTTTTGAGGGTAAATGTCTTAATCTATTCTTTTCTTTCAAATGGAGGCAGACCGATTTTTGCCACTAATAAAAAGGTTACCAAAGGTGCTAAATCACGAGTGTCTAAAACCAAAAACTTGTCAAAAACAAAGCACACAGGAAGACTTTATGCAAATGAGCTAATCAAGAACTCAGCTTTACATTATCTATTTGTACTAGGAATTGCCCCTCTCCCCCCCCCCCCCCTCCCCCAATCACTGCAAATTCCAATGTTCTGTTATATTAGTAAATTGACACAGTACACTTAAGGTAGTTGTTCTTACAAGCTGTGAACTACAGATTACATAGAGAAATACCTGACCTTTTCAAAATTAAAATTTCTACGAGTTGGCCAAAACGAAAGAGGGCGGGATATGGGCTTTTACACCTTCCCATCTGGATTAAATGTTAGTGGTTACATATATCTCGTACTGCAATACACTAATGTTGTCATAACACCTACAACCACATCAATAATTGTACCCATCACCGCCCCATCCCCACTTTCCCAGTTCACTAGAGCTTGGGTTAAATATACCCCTAGTTCGCACTTGTATGTTCCTCAAAGTGAAAAGACAAGTTTCTACTGTAGTTTTCTTCAAAAACACCGACCAAAAATGAAATAAACGAGCTGCATGTTCCCCAGAGGTATCTTTCGTCGAGGACTCAAGTGAAAAGGTACGAGAAACAGGGAACCCTCAACTTGTGGACAAAACAAAACATGAACAGATTACAATTCCAGACGCCTCTCGGGAACAAAAGACGACGCGACCTCAGTTCCTTTGACTAAAGTTACATCAATTATCATAAACTTCCCATAGTTTCGAGAATGAAAGTTCTATCACAGAAAGGTAACATAGAGAAAATATTTGAGGTTGTTGGTTGAAAGTTGCCCAAGAAAAAAAAAAGACTTAAAATCTTGTTAACCAAATTCATAAAAAATTGGGAAAAAATACCACAAATCTGTACTTTCAAAATGAAGTTGATTACAAACCCTCACAAATTAAAGGGACGAAAAAGAAAGTTCACGGAATCAAAACACAAAACTTACAAAAACAACCCAATTTGGTTTGTTGCTTTTTTAAGTGAAATCAGGCATAGCTTTTCAAAATTAAAAACATGGAGTTAAAAAGTTACTGACAGAACTTTGGTTGAACTTTAATGAGGTTAAGCTTTAAACTGGAAAATAAAATAGAATTGTCGGCTACGGCATTGTTCTTTCATTGTCAAGAGCAACTATTTCTCCGTATCTGATAAATTGACAAACAGATGGGAGTTCACCTCAAACAGCCATTGTTGCAATTAAGAAAGCATAACTGGGTGGTAAACTGTCTCTGACTGCCCACGAATTGCTCTTGCCATACTCGACAATCGAAGAAAAAAAAAAAACAAGTTACACCTAGTCCACCACCTTGCAGAAAAGATTAATCTAAAGGAACAAGCTTTCAAAAAATTATTGAAGTCATAATTGTTCTCATTTTAACTTATATTTACAAACTAAGTTTTAAGCAAGAACATGGCAGTTTTGTTACTAAGTTATGGAATGATGATATTTGTAAGACAGGACCAGGAACATTTCACGGGTGCAGTTCGAGAGAACCACATTAAATAATTTTCCTATCGGCCGCTAACGACCAAAACAAAAGAAAGCTCGTAACTGTGGGGGAGGGGGTTAGGGGGGAGTATATAGCCTTGTCTCCCTAGACAGAATGAGACACATAAGCGGTCGAAAAAACAGTTTTTCAATATCGAGTGAATCAAATATTAGTTCAGTTCTACTACATTACAACTCCCATATACATGACACCCTACACCAAATGTACTGTAATACATTGTTCATATCATGTTATCTATTAGGATTACAACTTATTTTGGCAATTCAATCAAGCATGTTTTTTTTGTTTTTTGTAATTTAGCGGCCCTTTCGAGAATACGAAAACGATTCAACAATAATGCCATCAGCTTGTCTGCCTATTTCATCATTAATCAATGTCTCACTGAGGTGGTGAAATGTCTTCTTTTGTTTCATACAAACTAAAGACCCAAAGAGAAAATAAAAGCCTGTTAACACATTGATAATACTGTGACAGACTAGACAGAACATGGCAGGCCCCTGATGTCACTTTTAAGAGCAATCCTTGCTTACGGATATCACCTTATCTTCGCTACTGCATGTCTACACTTTGTCTGTGTCTTCTAACCGCAACAGAAGGAGAAACTGTGAAGATACCAATGTTAGTATCTCATCTCATTGCCACACTAACTATCCCATCGTCACAATTCGGTCTTTCGTTCCATGCAGAGCAACTGGAGGAATGAGACGACCAACTGTGTCGTCTCGTTTTGCTGGCTTGCAGATGTAACAGCATCCCAACATCCCCGCAGGATTAGTTAGGATGGAAGCTAAACTCAAAAAAAAAAGAAAAAAAAAAAGGGCATTCTCTTTGCTTTGCTGGCAATCCCACCCATTGTAATGGTATCATGCATATTTATATATATATATTGGTTTGCATATTCATATGGGTTCATAGCCTGCAGGACTAGAGCCCTCTAGGAACATCTCGAGTGCATCCATCTCCTGTTTCTGTTCCGTGGTGTCTTCTTCCTCGGGTTTCTTCTTCGTCCGTTTCTTCTTCCTCTTCTCACCTTTCTCTTCTTTTTCATCCTTGTGTTTCTTGTGTCTGTGCTTTTTATGACTCTTCTCTTCATCCTGAAAAATATTTAATTCATATAATAAGTAATAAAAAATGATAATAAATATTTATAATGTATACAACGAATTGGCGATCAATATTTCAAGGTAGGCTAGGCTAGGTTAGGAGGACAGAGGTCATAAACAATTTATAAATACTGAAAATAAAAAATGGCGTGGGAGGGGGGTGGGAGATAAATTTTGAATAATTTATATTTCCTGATCTTAGTGAAGATATTACCGGTAAGACAAAAAAAAACTTGTTTGTGTCAGAAAATGTCCAGATGTCAATGGCATCAGAACTTACTAAAATTCATGCTTTATTCGGTGGGTAGTCTTGTAGGAGGTGGTCATAGTTTTTAATTTCATATAAATTAGTAAACTTCAGTAGGGTTCTTACATGTTGCTTCAGACCCTGCCCCTGAAGTGGATCATAATTTGAAACGGTCTAATTTTTTCACCATTTTTTGACTCAAATGATAGGTTGGTTCCTGCTTGACAATGCATTTCCTATGGGGTGGGGTGTGGTGGGGTGGGGAGGGTATGGGGGAGGTGCGGAGGGGTTGGATGGTGGGGAGGTTGTTCAGCTTAGTAATTTTTACCTTTCAGATATCACAAAAGCTTACCCTGTCTTTCGTTCGACTTTTTTTCTTTTTAGCTGAACTACTGGTGCTGGTTGTGGTCGTCGACGTCTCCGTACCGCTGGGGCCTTCATCGTTAATGTTTACCAACGAATCAAACTCATAATTCGGTCCTACGCTGGCTTTTGCTGTTGGCCAAAAATAACCAAAAATAAATAAAAAATTTGGACTGAAACACAATATTAAAAAATAAAATCATTTCTATAAGCCAATAACCAGCGGTCTGTATGAGATTGTGTCTGCTATAACTATGACAATAACAAGGGCACCCCCCATCAGTCATCTGCCACAACCCCTCACACACCGCCCTTCCTAACTCTCCTTACTCAAATCACCTGGTTTCCTGTCTCAAGTTTTGACACTGATACAATGTCACCTCTTCCTACAAACACACTCCACCCCAAAAAGTCTTTCTTCCATTTCTCCAGTAATATAACCAATAGAGAATGGACTCCTCTTTCAGCCATCCCAACCCTCACCTCCACCCCACCTCCTCCCAAGCTATCTTTTCCCCACCACCCATCATCCCCACTACCCAACATCCACACTACCCAACATCCCCACTACCCAACATCCACACTACCCAACATCCCCACTACCCAACATCCACACTACCCAACATCCCCACTTCATTTTACATAGCAGTTTACCATGTCATACCAGATGAAATATTCTCTGCAGGTGACCCCACAATTATTACCTCAATTCCCCCCCCTCGAATTCTCCCCAAACACCATCTTTCTTTACCACCTCAAGTAATGTTACTGACACAAGAAGACCACCATTAGTCCCCTCCCCTCCCTCGCTTCTCCCCCCCCAAGAGTCAAATATCCATCCCACCAACAACAATGCTACCAACACAGAATACAGAGATACCCATCCATTCATCATCTCCCTCCCCCACCTTTGCCCCACCCCAAATAACCATTTCACTCCCACCATCTCCCCCCACTTGCTGATACAGATCTTGACTTCATCCATCGGTGTGGAGCTGATTCCCGAGGGGCAACGGAAGGATATTTTCCACTCACTGGATGATGGAGACTTTGACGATTTGGAAGTGACGCTCTCAAGGAAATTCAGATCCTCCAACTGAAGTTGGATCCCCGCCGAGGACGGTGAAGTCGCACTCTCTGGTTCGGAGCTTGAAGACTGCTGGGATCAACAGGGAAAATAGAAAAGGGTTCCAATGGTCAAGTTCCGTACATGTCACATAAATACTATTGTCTGTATTGAAAAAATTGCTGATTGAAAAATTGATGAAAATTTTTATACATATCCAGGCTAAAAATCACATCCTCTTAGCACTTCGTTATCGCAAAGATACTATTAATTCTTTTTTAAATTTGGTGATTTTTTGCAAAACAGCAGATTGGTTGATGTCATCACGGCAATCAATTGAGATGAAAATGTCATTGCTTTTTCGTTTTAATGTTTCACATTCATTTATCCACAAAAGGAAAATAATGTTTCTACAAAAAGGGATTTGCTATCAAGATAAACTCCTATACAGAAAGAACATTGATAGCTAAGCAAGCATTTCCAAATGTGTCAGGTTTCAAAAGGATAAATCAACCAGATGATTAGAATAAACCAGAGTAGTAGAGCTCTTCAAGGAAATCTACCGGGATGGCATCACAGACCACTTACTGTGACCCACTCTCTGGTGGTATCGGGTTTAGCCCTGTCAAAAGTAGCCCACATCCAAATAACTCATAACTCAAGTTAGGGACAAGATCTTAGGAATGCGTTTCAACTGACAACGCTCAATATTTTTTCGCTTCGGTATATGTTTTTCGTTATCTGCCTTTATTATCCAGCTTGGTATATCATAAAATGGTTCATATACAACCATATTCTGCCCCCCCCCCAAAAAAAAAAAAATTTTAATGTATTTAAAAAAAAAAAAATCTTAAATACGTTGCGCTACCTCTAATCTAATCTTTAAAAAAAAAATAATAATAATTTATTTTAAAAAATTTAAAAATAATTTTTTTTTTTTTTTTTTTTTTTTTAATTTATTAAAAAATAAAAAAAAATCTTAAATACGTTGAGCTACCTCTAATCTTTTCACCATTGCACTGTCAGGGGCGTCCACTGTGAGATTGCTTTTGGTTGACAAATGGGATTTTCCCTGTTTCACAATTGAATGTTCATTTAGTGAGATATCCTCCTCCTCCGGAGGCGTCTCAGATTGATTGTTGACCTTTGGCCTCTCCCGGCTCTCTTGGTCCGATGAATCTACATCTTCCACTGCCTGTATGACTGGACCCTCAGGTTCGCTGTCGCTGAGCTGGATCTCTCGGCTGGTCAATTTCTTTTTGGAATGCTCGGGACTGTTCGACGGTTTGATTTCGGGACCCTCGTCGTCCGAGTCTAATTCTTCTTGGAATCCGGCAACCATTGGATTGTCACCTTCGTCACTAAAATCCCCCCAAAAATCAGAAGGGAAAAAAATAAATAATAAAATTGATTGTTCAACACTAAAACAAAGTATAAAATCAACATTAAAACAAATATATAAGTATATAAAATCCCAAAAGGCAATGTCAGAGGGAATTGACTTTGGGTAGCAAAAAACCCAGAAATCATCCATAAAGGTGCAGGTTGCCCAGGGGTAACCCCTATAGGGGCAGAATTAACAGAGACAGTCCTAAGGGATTGGACAGGCACAAACAACCTAGTGGTCCAAGATGATGTATATATGAGATGTATATATGAGATGTATATATGAGATATGTATATATGAGATATGTATATATGAGATATGTATATATGAGATATGTATATATGAGATATGTATATATGAGATATGTATATATGAGATATGTATATATGAGATATGTATATATGAGATATGTATATATGAGATATGTATATATGAGATATGTATATATGAGATATGTATATATGAGATATGTATATATGAGATATGTATATATGAGAGATGTATATATGAGATATGTATATATGAGATGTATATATGAGATATGTATATATGAGATATGTATATATGAGATATGTATATATGAGATATGTATATATGAGATATGTATATATGAGATATGTATATATGAGATATGTATATATGAGATATGTATATATGAGATATGTATATATGAGATATGTATATATGAGATGTATATATGAGATATGTATATATGAGATATGTATATATGAGATATGTATATATGAGATATGTATATATGAGATATGTATATATGAGATATGTATATATGAGATATGTATATATGAGATATGTATATACTAGACGCACCTATCTGATAACGTCTCGGGTTCCTGCGCTATTTGGACCACGACGGGGGCTCTCTTTCCCTTTTTGCTGCTCTTGCTGCTCTTGCCGGGGGCGGGCTCATCCTCAAAGAAGGACCTGTCGATACCCTCGTCCGGGACGAAGTCCTCCACGGACGTGACGGTGGTGTCGTTTGGTTTAGTCACTATTTCAGCTGGGGGTTCGATGACTAGGAGAGGGAAATATGATTCATATTAATGATGTGAAAATAGATTCTCTTTTTACTACGTGGGTGGGTACAATATCCTGGCACATCTGTAGATTCGTTGTACATCATTTGAAAACATGGCCTTAGATGGAGTATTAAAATAAGTCACCACCTTCACCCTCCCCCTCCCCCCCCCTCCCACATCTTTCCCACCCCACTTCTCATCCGGTTAAGCCAAAATAAGAACCAGAAAGCAAAAAGGCCTAGTGATTTCCTGCCCATTGGAAATATTGTTTAAGTACTGTGGTTTGAAATTGACACATTTTCATCTGTGAAGTCACTGTGTTTACACTTTACAGGTATAGAATGTTTTAAGATCCATTGATGTCATGTTATACAATGGTCACAAATCGGCTTCTCGCATTCGATTTTAGTCGTTACGTGCCAGAATATAAGATCCAGACATGATTCCCTGCAGGATGTAGCCTGCTTACAAGGTCTTCACCATTTGACCTCTGGTGACCTCAAATGACCTTTCACCTCCACCAAAAACAATAGGGTTTCTTCTACTCCACATGGGGCCTCCCACACACCGAGTAAAAAAGACTCACCCGCAGATCTTCCATCATCTTTTCTACCCTGCTCTATTTTGGCCTCGCTCGACCCAAACCAACGGGAAAACTTCTGGGAGAGGGACTGAGTCGGGGGGTCGGGTTCACCGGGTGGTGATGTGGGACTGTGGGGGGCAGCACTGGGTGGTTCTGCTGCTGCCTGCGCTACGGGTATCTCTCGTCGGTTCGACGGAGGGGTGCTCGCAGGACTGACCTTGGCTGGAGTACTCGATGAACTGCTGGAGGCTGGAAGACACAAAAGTCAATTATAATCTCATAGGTTCTGCTTTTAACCCTTCCTTATTCAAATTTGTCATGACAACAACGATTATGAGGTAACAAGTTCATAGTCTCTCCCCTCGCCCTATACCTCCCCCCACCCTCCCCACTTCTGCTGTCTCCCATTGCTCTCTCTCCCTTCCAAGAGCTCTTTATGATATCATTACCCAGGTTTGAATTTAAAAACCTAGGACAAAGAAAGATGTATCCCTAATGTTACAGTAGATGTCGAATTGGAGAGAGAAAAAAAAGTGTGAGAATTTGATGAGTATTACAAATGTAAATTCTGTAGCACAAGCACAACACACCCACTTGGGCAGGAAAATGCTACATGTACAGCACACTGTACTGGTGTTCTAGCTGGTATTAACTGGTTTGCTTCATTCTATTAAGTTCCATTCTTAAAATGTGTCCCATAAAACAACATCAAAAGATTTCCATTTTCAAAATTCTTACCAGTCCTTTATACCCTATAAGGACTACATCCGATGCAAGTATTCTAAATTATGGCCAAAAGTCATGGAGGTGAAGCCTTGACTTCTAATGCAAGCACGACCTCTTGTTACTAAAGAGGTGGGATGTTTTTGGGAGGGGGTTAAAGGGGGGAGGGGGTTAAAGGGGGTGGGGTAAGGTTGCAACCATGTGTCGATTCTATAATTCAAATGATCCCCCAGACTCAAACAGCTTTTTCGACATGTGGACATTTGACACATGGACCATCTGACATGTGGACATTTGACAAATGAACATCTGACATGTGGACATTTGAAACATTGACAACCTCACATGTGGACATTTGACATGTGAGCATTTGACACATGGACCATCTGACATGTGGACATTTGACAAATGAACATCTGACATGTGGACATTTGAAACATTGACAACCTCACATGTAAACATTTGACATGTGAACATTTGACACATTGACAACCTCACATATCAACATTTGACGCATGGACAATCTGACATGTATCCTCTCTTTGATTTTTAAATGAAACCACGTAGATTTTACACGATCCCACGTATGCGCACAGAACGGTTTAGGCGATCATTTTTACCTAGAAGTATTAAGACTTTGAATTGTAAGATACATAGATAACTTTTTTTAACATATTTTTGAGATGCTGTAGTTCATTTTATTATATTGTCATTTTATGATGAATATCAATAAATTTTACTTTACTTTACTTTAAACATTTGACATGTGAACATTTGACACATGGACCATCTGACATGTGAACATTTGACACATGGACAATCTGACATGTGAACATTTGACACATGGACCATCTGACATGTGAACATTTGACACATGGACAATCTGACATGTGAACATTTGACACATGGACAATCTGACATGTGAACATTTGACACATGGACAATCTGACATGTGAACATTTGACACATGGACCATCTGACATGTGAACATTTGACACATGGACAATCTGACATGTGAACATTTGACACATGGACCATCTGACATGTGAACATTTGACACATGGACCATCTGACATGTGAACATTTGACACATGGACCATCTGACATGTGAACATTTGACACATGGACAATCTGACATGTGAACATTTGACACATGGACAATCTGACATGTGAACATTTGACATGTGGACATTATTTTTACCTGTCTGCTGGGTTCTGCCGTTTGGTACTGGTAGAGTTTGCGTCTGCGGACTTTTGGGAGGAGCCTTCTTCTTCTTCTGGACCCTCTGGCTTTCCAGACTACCTAAATACCTGATGAGTAGAAACAAAAGAAGGCTGTTTAACAAACACATTGATTGAAGCACGTCCAAACTAGGTGCGACCTATCGAAAAGTCCAATCTCACAATTTTTCCCTCTTTTCGAGTTCCTCGATCTTAGAATAGTTATGTAATACTTTCATAAATATAATTTGAAATCGCCTCTTTCAAACTAGATGGACCGCTTTTGAACTCCTCTCATCTCATAATTGTTTCCATCTCTTGAAGCAATTCGTCCATGGGGAGTTATATTGACCATTACATACCACAAAACCGATCACTCTTCCATACTAACAGTGTGTACAGTAACAAGTACAACTGACAATATCAATGATACAGCTTTATATATCACACATCTCAACTGTTTTTATTCTCTCGCCTAACAGCCCTACTCACAGGTCGTAATTCTGGTCCTCGGATTCTTGCCTGAGCTGTAGTTCCTCTATGGTAGCCCTGGATTCCATTTTATTTGTCTCCAGCTGTGTGAGTAAGGTCTCCATCTGGAGTTGCAAGTACGGTATATTGAAGAACGTGTGTAAGTATCGCAGACCAAAGCCGTTCTTCATCGACGATTCCGCGTACATGACCGGTGCGGAACCTTCTGGCCTTTTTTTCAAAAACGAAAAAAAGAAATAAGAAATTATCAAGTCGATACAATATTGTTTTCATCCACTATATTTACCAAAAAAAAAGAAATATTGTTTCATTTTTAAAGTTCGATTAAACGTTGACTATTACCTCAAAACATGTATATGTATATATTTAAAAATAGACATATATATATATAGATAAAAATTTAAAAAATATATATATATATATTTAATTTTTTTTTTTTGGGGGGTGGGGGGGGTTACCTCTGGAAATGTTCTATATAGAACCTAGAGTCTTCCTCGTCCACCGTCCTGTGTTGTCCCATGTCCCTCATATTGCCCAAGACTAGTACTGGTATGTGCTGGGGAACGTTCGGCAGTTCTCTCTCTACGTATTGCCACGTCCTGTCAAGACGATGTGGAAAAGAAAATTCAATCAACGTACAGGGGAAAAGAAATTCAATGAGAACAAAATAAATATGTGCTCTGACCTGGGATGGTAGTTTTGAAAAGGGAAAAGCCCTACCAAATGTAGAGCAATATCAGTCAAGTTGGTGAAAATGTGTCATACACTGCACTGTGCCATATAACCTTCCATTCGCGTATGCAAACACATAACATGACAATGCAGTTATGGTAAATGCCTTTATTACTGCTACCAAATTATCGATACTGACGAAGATGTAACCCAACAGATGGATATATACACAACTACCCACACACACAATAACACACACACAGAGCGACTGAAGTGGTTAAGCTTACTAAGGCTTAGTGAAGGATTTACAGATTACTATAAAACTACATCATTGGAGGAAGTACTATTGTAACTGACATGAACGTGCTAATGATTAATCGTACTTAGCACCATAACTACACCACACAATGTCTTAAAGGTCACTAACGATTTGTAAACTACACCACCAATGCCTAGCTGCATAGTAGTAATCCTCAGTACTAGTATTGCACCACAAGCATATTTAGCACTGTTTTCATATTCACAAATGCTCTGTAACACCTAGCACCATAACTGCACCATCAGTGCTTCTCAATTTGACAATGCAAACAAACACTTTATCCCAAGACTACACCAGATGTACCTTTTTAGCTACCATCATAATTGCCAATGCTTTGTAACAACTAGCATCATAACTACACCATCTCAACTCACCTACACAAAGAAAAAGTTTGCACCAACACTACACCACATGTCCCTTTCATAGCTGCCTTTAATACGCACCAAAGTGCTTTGTAACATCTAGCATCATTACTACACCGTGGGTGCCTCTCAACTCACCTACACAAAGAAAGGCTTTGCACCAACACTACACCACATGCCCCTTCTTAGCTGCCTTAATACTCACCAATGCTTTGTAACATCTAGCATCATGACTACACCGTGGGTGCCTTTATAAACGTTAAGGAAACTTGCATCAAGACAGGGCTGATCATCTGCTTCCAAGGCATCGTTACCCAACTTGAGACTCTCTGTATATTTCTTCGTTTTACCTTTATCGACTACATCCCAGACTTCCACTTTAACAATGTCGTCAGTTGCTGCAAGACGAAAGACACAGATGATGGTATCACTGAAAGCTATATACATACATATATATGTATAGTAACCATATATATAGTAACCAATAACTTAGTACAGCTCTTCATACCACTGTAACCCACAATGCAGTAACTCCCATCAACAGCTGGTCTTATCTGGAACTATGTAACCGCCTAAGAGAAGTTTGGTATACCACTATAACCCCCAATGACACCTGGTTTTAAGTTGTAACCAACGCCACAACTGAGTGTGGGTACCCCTTTGAATATTGGTATAATCCAAGTCTCTGTAACCCATTCCACAACTGCACCAATTAGTGTGTAACCCCTTTGAATATTGGTATAATCCAAGTCTCTGTAACCCATGCCACAACTGCACCAATGAGTGTGTAACCCCTTTGAATATTGGTATAATCCGAGTCTCTGTAACCCGTGCCAGAACTCATCTTTGCTCGTCTCTGGGTCAAACATAAACAGCCAAATCAATCGCATAATATAAAGGTTAAAGTTCAATATTTGACCGTTTCTGAGCAAAAGTTAGAAAATGTTGGTTATTTATCTTCTTGTAAGTATTCCACAGGAATCTATGAACTATTTAGCCTGGCCTTTAAGCACTCTCGCTCGTAACTTTGTAAGCAACCCATTAAAATAGTGGAATAATCCATACCTTTGTAACCCCACTGAATACTAGCCACTTGGATCTCTGGGGTTGGAATGTATTCTTCTTTAAACTTCTCCCCCTGAAGTCTTCTGAATAACGTTGATTTACCAGTGTTTCTGTCTCCTTTGATGATCACTTTCACTGAAAATAAAAACGAATAAAGTTTTGAAAATATTTCATGATTTCATGCAACTTTAAGGTGAATAATTCATTCCAAATATGCAAGGGAGCTTGTTTTACATCACAAGTGTTTGAAGTTGTCTTTATGACAGTTCAGTCATCAGTACTTACTTCATCCATCAACATGCAAGCATCCACAAATTGTCTGCGATACTAGATTGACATAGGCCAGTGAAATATCAAAGAGGGAAATTTAATCGGCCAGCTTTGCTTCAAACTTGTTAACTTCTCTCTTGCCAGTTGAGAGTGACCAGTTTCCAAATGTACTCATTTTGCTAGAGATAATGTCTATAAATTGGTCATTCACTGGAAACTTCAATGGGTATATTCCACACTCAGTTGTAAATCCCTTCCATACCATGTAACCACAAACATGTACAGAAAATAGAGAGCTACGTAAGGGACTAAGTCTTCTATGAGGCTGAGTCACACCTACGAGAACTGTATTAATGCACACCTCTTCTTATTAATTTTATGAATGAATTATTTGTACCAGATACATATTTAGAATATAATCTGTTGTATGGAACTGAAAAAGGTTGTGTTAACATTTTTTTTTTCTTTCCTATGAACAAGAGAATTTAATTAGTTTCAAAGAAATAGTAAAATTTTATAAACAGCCCCCCCCCCCACCGATCTTTGCATAATTAAGATCATTAACCCCCAACTCCTCCCCATCCCACTCCCCTGGCACCTTCCCAGGGGTCTCTAAGATTAGTTAAATGGCTTGAAACCCCTATTTTTGACTAACATCAGTACTGCAAGATGTGCCGAGACTATTTTGTGGCAGTAAAAAAAAAACACAAACTCTAAAGTAAAGGTCAATCCAACTCATTTTCTAAATGAATCCATCAACCGTGTCTATTTTTAGTATTCCTCGGAGAAAGTTTGCCGTCTTCACAAAGTATAATATATTGAGCGTGATATTTTCCGTTCAAGCTGTGAGACATTTGGAAATGTGTCAAAGTGTGGCTTGCAATGTTTCGGCTGAAATGTTGAGTTGGGATCTTTTTTAGAATTAATTTTGACATTTTTTAGTACCGCCCTTTATTTGGAATCTTTATATGACCACTTGATTGCATTGATTCTGCACTATACTAACCCCATTTGAGCTATATTAATTGCTCAGTTAATGAGGCCCGAGTAAACACGTGCTATATTTAAAAACCGCTTTCGTCGTGAGACTCACAAAATAAAATTTGAAAAAGAAAGAAAGAACAAAACAATCCCCGATTCAAGTAGTGAATCAAACCGAAAGTGGAAACACTTAAGTCACTAATGTTTAGAAATGATAAAGATTTGAAATGGTTGTCCGACATTTGGCATAATGGTTGCTTGACACTGCCATTTATCTGCACAGCCATCTAATATAACTGTACGTGCTTGCTCACTGCAGTATGGAATGGCCACACCCTATGTCAATATTGAACAAAAACCTCCGACTGAATAAATCTGAGCTCTCGCTACAGTAGTCTGTTTACTCTTGTGGTCACAATAACCTGCTGAACAAATTACCAGGACCATAAAACAAACATGTTTACACTATATACAAAAGGAAAACTTACACTTTGTGCTTTGATTTGGTTTTAGGCTTTATACTAAGAGGGGATTTGAAGCAGCCACATCAATATTACAATAAGCCACAAAAATTCTCATTGCTAAAGTAACTTTCACCGCTGATTTTTTTTCTTTTTTTTTTGGGGGGGGGGGGAGGGGTGGAACAAAACAAATGTACAGTACTTTATACAAAAAAACATACAGGCTTGCTTAAACAGGATCGGAAGCAGTTGGGAGAGGGTGGGAGGGGGGGACTGCAATCGTTTTGGACTTTTTAGGGTTCTCTATGTCATACAATCCTTGAAAGCAAAGAACCAAACTTGTTCAGGTCATAAATTATCTGAAACAATTTGTGAATAAGGGGTTAATCAATGGTCTAGCGTGCGTTACTCACAGGATTAATGCATGATCGGGGGATAATGCAAGCGATGCACGAGGGCGGAGCCCGAGTGCATCCAGCGATAGCATTAACACCCAGAGTGCATTAATCATTTAAGTAACGCACGCTAGACCGTTGATTAACCCCGTTCATTCATACACTACCATTTGTGTGGGGGAAAAATCATAAAACAAAACATTTTTGGTTACATATAACCAAAGATTTATTAAAGTGATGCCCCGTAATTTTACCGTGCGTTACTCACAGGATTAACCACGGTCAGCTGACCGGAATGGACCAATAGGATTTAGGAATCTTTACTAAGTATGAATGAACAAAGTTGTACCTCTTTTGATAGCAAAAATTAACATGGCCCCATGTAAGAAATTTGTTCTTTAATCGCAGAAGGCACATAGGAACACATTTCAGTAAGAACGCTGAACAAAATGTATATTAAAAGGTCTCATACTGTAATATGCAGGATAAATTAAGTCATTTCAAACTGAAATGGGAACCAGACTTGGGAGTGTTCACATACTCTCATACCTGTTTGTATAATTAATTGTGAGCTTTCTCAACATTTAATCATTTACCTTTAAACGAATCGCTAAACGGGGAACAATTATTCCAAGCATCGAGAAGCTACTAGTTGCCGAAGACACCAAATCTTCAGATTGAATTGCTTTTTTGGGATTTCACAGATATCACTGTACCTTTTATGATATTGCTTGTTAAACAAATAATCCCCCTCCTCTTCAACTTCTCCGAACCCACACCCCCCCCCCCCACCCCAGGAACAGCAACCAGTGGTCCATTGCACATTTCTGTCATTCAGTCCACAGGTAGGGGTCACACATCACCCCTCAAAATCAGATCGGGCCGTTTGGAAAGTTACTTTACGAGGGCCTTAAGAGAGGGTCTTTCTATATATGATATGTCCTAAAAGATCTGAGTAAAAGAAATCGGTATGATAGAGCTCTAGGATAATCAACTTACTATTATAATATTAATAATAATCAGCGGTAATTTTTACGACGCTTAAGCGACAAAAAATGTAGTAGAAACCTGCAAGGGCTTATGGATTACAACTTACACGTCGGGTGGCTTCCAATTCAACACTTTATTTCTCAAATTTGGAATCAGAAAGTCATTTCAGATGGGAAAACCTTAGATTGTTCTTGGATGAAAAATCCACCTTACTATGACTTGGCCGGGTATCGAACCCGGAACCTCCTGATTTGCTAAGCCTCATTGATTCAAATGCCACCGCCTTTAACCACTCGGCCACAGCACCGGTATTGTACTGCCCACCCTTCGAGAATAGACTTACTATTATACTGCACACCCTTGCAGAATAGATTAACTACTGTATTATGCTGCACACCCTTGGAGAATAGATTAACTACTGTATTATGCTGCACACCCTTCGAGAAAAGACTTACTATTATACTGCACACCCTTTCGAGAATGACTTACTATTATACTGCACACCCTTGCAGAACAGACCTACTATTATACTGCACACCCTTGCAGAATAGACCTACTATTATACTGCACACCCTTGCAGAACAGACCTACTATTATACTGCACACCCTTAGAGAATAGACTTACTATTATACTGCACACCCTTGCAGAATAGACCTACTATTATACTGCACACTCTTGAAGAATAGACCTACTATTATACTGCACACCCTTGCAGACCAGACCTACTATTATACTGCACACCCTTAGAGAATAGACTTACTATTATACTGCACACCCTTGCAGAACAGACCTACTATTATACTGCACACCCTTGCAGAATAGACTTACTATTATACTGCACACCCTTGCAGAACAGACCTACTATTATACTGCACACCCTTAGAGAATAGACTTACTATTATACTGCACACCCTTGCAGAATAGACCTACTATTATACTGCACACCCTTGCAGAACAGACCTACTATTATACTGCACACCCTTAGAGAATAGACTTACTATTATACTGCACACCCTTGCAGAATAGACCTATTATACTGCACACCCTTAGAGAATAGACTTACTATTATACTGCACACCCTTGCAGAATAGACCTACTATTATACTGCACACCCTTCCAGAATAGACTTACTATTATACTGCACACCCTTTGCAAATTTCCTCTGTAAGCTAAGGCCCATGGTACGCATGCCACCCGGTACCTCAACCTTAGCGCCATCTGGAGTATCTGTGGCGACCAACTTCCTCAACGCTGAAAACATGGCTTAAGACAGGTTATGTTTACTTGCGGCTGCAAAAGCAGTTGTAAGCTACCATGGACGGCATCTGGTGAGAGCGAAATATATACATAAAATATAAATATGTCTATAGAATCTACTGTGATCAATAGCAAGACATTTTATTAACAGTATCTGATCGTGTACTCTCCTCACACAGTCCATCAGACAGTGAATAATTTATAGTTCATAATTAGTGTAGTAGTTTTAAGGTCAATGGATTTCATCTCTCACAAAATCTTGAAAAACTTAAATGTATCTGTTCCCCCCCCCCCCCCTCAAAAAAAATATGACACTTTCTTGCATTAATTTAGTGATTTCTCCAGTTTACGTTGCTACGACATACCGGATAAGTTACGCACAGCCAATCCATAATGTTACAACAGAAATTTTTTGAGAAAGTCTGTTGGGTTCTTTCAAAAAACAACAATAACCTACAACCAACCCATCATTGTCAAGGAATTTTATCATCCTGATCAAGTTAATTTTTCTCGAGAAAATGGAAGCATTTTGAAAAGCTTAACAAAAAATTTGAACCAGGTACATCCAGTTCACTACTACCTTTAGCGGCAAATACAGATTTGTCAGGCAGGGACTGATTCGTACATACATATCATATCCTTCATCTTGGTGACCCTTGTGAACCCCCCCCCTCCCACCTCAGACAGTCCTTTAGAAAATCATTACTCCATTTGGCAGACAGAAAACCTTTTTTTCTACTTTCTGCCCCCCCCCCCCCTTCTTCAGATACACAACTGGAAACCCAAAAACATTCTGAATATGTAAAAAGTTAAAGGCCTGATGTTTCAAACCTAACAGGACCTTCTTTATTTGCTAACTGACACAAACACAAGCAGATAGCATATGCAGTTCAGTTCCTGCTAGCCTGCTAGGAATCAAAAACCTCAGGCACTCTTTATATATTTACCAACACCAGAGTTTTGCAGTAGACAAGCAGTTTGCTAATAGTCTCTTTTTTTCTCTCTCAAATCTAAATATAACTGCAACAGATGAACATTAACAGTAAAGAAAGGGGCGGGGGAGGGGGGGATGCACTTCCCTGTGGTGCTATGAAATCACACATTGGATAAAATTAGCAGCACCCTGGCAGCCCGCTGAGGTTAAAACGATGGTATTTTACAAGTAGAGCGGAAAATATTTTCGGAACTATCAAAAGATACGACGTTCTCACAGCTTTGGGGGGGGGGGGGGAGGAGGGAGAGGGTTGACTGAGTGGCAATGAACTGACTCATCAAGAGGTGATGTCATAAGAGTGTCCTTAAACTAATTGTTTCAGTCCGAGCATGAGTGACCGCTTTCTTTTTTGTTTTTTCTTAAATACTTTCTAACATGTGTTGTTAGTTTGTTCCCTGTTTCAGATAGCCTCTGCAGACGATCAAAATGTCAGGCCCTCCAATTTTTCATGTCATCTATTTTTTCATTTATTTATTTCCAGTATAAATATAAATATTTATAAACAGGACATCAAAAGACGAGTACTTAATAAGAAAATATTATTTTAAAATGTTAGTGTACAAAAGCAAAAACAAAGTATATATACCAAACGTACAAGAGCAGCTGTTTACAATAAATTATCCAGATTACCATTTTGTAAATAAATAGCAGCACAATAAATAAAACTATTTCTATACACATACAGTTCTGAATTTTGGTGTTATTGCTTTGTGTCTCAAATTATACCTAGTAGTTTCTTGAAGTCGAGAGTTAAGTTCGGTATGCAAAGAATGTCTGTCATTTCTCTGTATGCAATTTACTCTTCTAATGAACTCATTTCTAGCAGCATTTGTTTACAGTACTCATAAGGAAGTTAAAATCTATATTAATCTTACATACTCATTTGTAAACACAGGCTTTTTGCAGAGGATGAGCAGTTTGCTAACAGTGTTTCTCTCTTGACTGTCTAACATATCTCAAGGCAATACTGATCACCTTTAAAGTACACATAATTTTTGCCACCAGAGATGCTTTTGAGATGTGGCACTGATTCCCATTTTGTTCGAACCAGTAATTTGCGACAAAATATTTCAAACGATCACAAATTCCCGACAAATATTTATATTATATACCTTATAAAATTGAAAATGAACTTTTTGGTATCAAAACAAACAGTTACAGGCTCTTTGGCAGCTTCAGGAGAACAACAGTTAATACTCACTTCCTGACTACTGGATACGGTATTCTGTATGTGAGTCTGACCAGTAATGTCCTCCGGCCGCTGTGTCCTTGCAAACCGACCGGGATGGCGCAGAATGGAAGTCTCGGTTTTCACAGTGAACCAAATTGAAGCCTGCTATGCAAATCTGATACAGGATTTTTAAGGTGGAAAAGCTAATCACAGATGAGCCACTGTCTTCACAGAACTCCCTGTTGAAAAAATCAAGGTATAAGTCAGATCTACCAAAAATGAATGTACATATTCTATTCACAGACCTGCAACACAACACAACACCAACCACAACACCAACATGTATGGCGTAAGTATTTAGTTAACATTCTGCTCAAAATTAACTGTCGTAAATTTTTAGCTTCAGATAAGTATTGATAGTTATAAATCCTTTGGAAGTTCAGTACGCTATTCGCCTTATAAAAGAAGTCTGTTCTAGTGTTAAATGTTACTTAAAATAGCCAAAGTCAATATTATGTCCAAGGGCTCCTGTCTCTGTCAGAGATCTCCCAAACAAGGTTGAAGACATTCTGTGGCAGTTAATGCATTGGCCTTCATACACATGTCAAAGTGAAGGGTCTCCAGGTCTAGGCCTACCACAGACATTTAATAGCCTACAGAATAGTGTTAGGCCTATAGCTTACTTAGGGCCTAGCCTAATACAAATTAAACAGATTGAGGGCCTAGGCTAATATAGATAGATGCTATATATATAACGATGAGCAATAACTTATACCCTAGTTAGGTTATCCTCATATTGTAACCAGTATTTAGCCCTAGATAGAGTATGACAACGGTTAGGTTGGCTACTCATTAACAATAACATTTTTGCACCTGTGATTGAGATTTGGACTCTCCCACTTGGAGACGATACACAAAACCATGAGTGTTTGCATCTCTTTATTTATGGTGGACCTTGACTCACTTAAGTAACTGTAGCCTAGGCTAAACTATTATAACTTATGTTATTTGTTGGGCCCTGTTGTCGTATCCTAATTTGACTATGGTCCAACCTTGTCCTGTAACTTAGCCTAGCCCTAAGTTTAACTTAGGTTAATGTATATAGTGTTGACTTTAAAATACAGTTGCAAATGTCGCACAATTCTTAACAAATAAGACGATTAACAGAATGGTTCAACAGCACAACATGATTTTAAGGCAGTGGTGTGAAAAGGGTGCACGTTAACTTGTGCTGAATATGGCAAGAATTAAAATACCATATCTTGCATGCCAGACCTTCGCAATCTTCCGCTGAGTATAGCCTTACCGTACCGTGTATACTGTATGCACACTAGGTTAGGCTATGTATGATACAAAACCATTTATCTAGGATATGGAACGCTGTAACAGACATGTACCAGCTGTCTGTACGTACACAAGAGATGGCGCTGTGCATGAACTAATCGAAAGGGTCGATGAACGGCGGCACAGATTACCATCGATGAAAGCAAATGGACATCTGCCGAGCAACGCTTGGTGGGTCCGGAAAAGTGGGTTCTAGAATTCCCCCCTCCCCCCAAAACATGAACTAGATCAGCCCAAAAGGTATCCTCCTTAAATGTCCCATAGAAAAAGATCCGTATTCCATACCAATAGTGTGCACAGGATTTCAAAGGTGAAGGAGGAGACCAAATTCAAATTTTTCCCACACTTGATTATGGTAGAAAGGTAGCTGAAATTTTATTAAAGGGCCAGAGGCGAATGACGGATTTTATAAAGGAGAGGAGACTGCTCTGGTGTTAAAGGTAGGGGGTCCTCCCCAGAAAAAAAAAACATTTCAAACATCATATGGTATATTCTAGATTATAATTTGGTTTACATAAGTAGCTCTAATCAGAAAATTGAGCTAATAAATAAAAGTAAGCACAAAAATTGCCATGGTGTCATTTAAGCTGATTCTCATGTACGGGAGAAGGAAGGGTTTCCCACAAAAATATAAAACATGTTAAGTGGTGCATTCTGTGGCAGAATTAGACCATAAATTAGTTCTATTCTAAGTAAGTAGACTGAACTGTGTGAAAAAGCAGGGTTGGGGAGGGGGAAGGGGTTACACCGGTAGAGGTGGTAGAATTCTTTCTGATGGGATTGCAAAACCCCCTAGCCAGTTTTGTTTCTACAACTTTTCTCAATTTCAATACATCCGAAACTATGGTAAATATATGGACTGCTCCTTTAATGATTATCTGACGCTGATTCGGCTTATATGTGCAGGCTTATAGGTCAAAGGTGACACAAACCGGCCAACAACCGAGTCATCTTTGGCTTATATGACAAATATCTTTGTGGAAGAACCATTCCTCCAAACAGCCCTCCCCCAAAAAAACATTGTTCCATTTATGAGATACCTTAGTTCAGGGTTTCCCTAACTTTAGCCCCCACGAACCCCCTGTGGATGTCAGAGTTGTCCACGAACCCCCAACTTTTCGAGACACGATTTAAGTCATTATTATACTATAATACCCATAACAGTGCTTCGTAAAAGATCAAGTATCACATGCACGGTACGGTACTACTATGGCAACATATGCGCATGGAACGCGAAAAGAGTTTGTCGATAGGTACGACTTTTGTACATTACTACATTATATGATATATCAGATGTTAGTTCAACAAAAAGTACTCTAGTTTTGACTTTCAGGAACGTCTCACAAACCCCCCTGGGATGGACTCACGCACCCCCTGGTGGTTCATGCACCCCAGTTAGGGAACCGGCCCTACCTTAGTTCATAAGTCTTTCCTGATGACTGCCATGCTTCCTATACTTGATCAAGTTTTCAGCCTTATGTGTCCACAACCATTTTTTATCTGTGATATCTCCCAAACGGGAAAATGGTTTTCTCAGCTGTTTACTACATCAGTTATCTCTACCGTACAGACCGATGATAATGGTTGGGTTCGTGTCTTCAAAAAATATAAATCCATTGGTTTATAAATTCTAATAACTCATCCAAAACATATGGTCAATTCCATGATAAGGTCAACATCATACTCCCCCCCCCCTCCCCCCCAAAAAAAATCATTGTACATTAAAATTGTCTAAGTTTCCAATAAATAGAATACTTGTAGTTACTCAAAATATTTGTTTCACCCCCGAAAAATCCTTTGTTTGATTATGGGGTCGGTAATAACAAATGGTTGCCGTAGTAACTAAATTATGAAAAAATACAGTGAAATTTCATTTTGTGCAGATTTGTACATAGCAATCATAGGTATCATCAGTTTTTTGGACTAATTATATTTGCTATAGCATAGTGCTCACTTAATAGCTTCAATTTTTTTCGACATCAAGGCACTAGACAACAGTGGTGAATTGAAAACACCCTCGATTTACTGTCACGCGAGTCACAAAATTTACTGTTTTTTTTTCTCCTTGCCTGCACAATAGTTTTATTCCAAATAATGAAAATCAAGTCTTCACATAGATACCAATAGGATTACTGAATTTTCCTATTCAGAAGATATTCAAATTTTGCGGAAAATCACCCTTTATACGAATGTCACGCGAGTCACGTCAATTCAAAATAGTGTTTCTACATATTTACTGTGTGAAAATTACAGGGATGTTATAGTTTGATGAATGAAGAACACTGATTAAAGATATCATATATGCATTCCCCTTTAATTCGGCAACTTGAATAAAATGGACACATTTAATTAATTTTATTTGAAATATCAGAATTTAAATTCATGAATATTTATTCGCAATATAATACCTATTTTAGCACCACATTTGGAAAGTTAGCATGTGTCATTGATTTTTTAGTAATATACAAAAACATTATCTATATTAGTATCTGGCAATGCAATGTGCTATGACTTGACAACCTTAAGGTTAACTGCACAATCATTCTCAAAATCCTATGAGCGAATGTATCTTCTCAAATATTACTGTACATGTCCTCTCAGTGCAACACTTGCAAGCCCTTGCCAGCTGGAAGCCAAGAAGTGCAACAGTGAATAATATTGTTATAAATATTAATTGGCAAGATATATTGCTTGAACAACTGTACTACCCGTACAGTATATTACCTACTGTCTGCAGTCATGACATTAATATCATCTGGACATTCCCAAGGGAAGTTCCTTTTGGAAACTTTCTAGACCAATGAATGATATATTTCACTATGCAAGATTTAAACCTTTGATTCACTACTGCATTTGGTCTAGAATTATCCGAAAAGTGAACTCGTCACGCGAGTCACGTTTTCTTGTCACGCGAGTCACAATACATCTTCATCGTTTTTTTCATGCGTTACAACATATTTTCAAAGTTACATAGCAATTGAGGTAGAGGTGTTTTTCAACATCGGTATGATTATAAACAGTTATTGGAAACATTTTAATAAGACATAAGAAATCGAACATTTGTGTGTTCATTGTGATTTTTGCTAATAGTAACTGTCACGCGAGTTACGTTTAGTTTTTTCGCCAATTTCACCCCCAATACTTGAGGTATAAAAAAAAATTCCCTACTGTTGTAAGCATTGAGGCGTACCTTCACTTGAATGCTTTTCTCCCAGGTAATTTCTTTATTTGTTTAATGATATCAAATAGAGAGGAATTTTAGTAAAAATGTCACGCGAGTCACCACGGAATTGACCATATGCTCTACATCATATGAATAACAGCACCCATGGGTAACATTCAACAAAATTTGCAGTTGACAAATGTTGTAATGCATTGTAAACATGTTATCTGAGGCTGATACTGTTTTCCCATTGAGGTTTGCGTGTCGTCTGAAAAACTGACCTAATGGCGTGTGTGTTAGACTAAGAGATCCAGTCGCTTTATTTACTCGATGTTTAAAGGGTCAACAATTATTTAGAAACACAGCCTGGACTGACAATAGTGTTTTTTATATATGTTTTTTAATAGCGTTATTATATATATTAAAATTTTGTGCCTCAAGTCCAACCCTTTAATGCAAATATTGTGTTAATTCTTCCTAATTGCAGTAGCAACCTGCAAAATTAGACAATAAGGTGCACTGCTGAAAAAACAATTGAATTAGGAAAAAACTTAACGGGATCACTCTGGAGTTGATTGATTTTCAAAAAAAAAGGTTAGAAATTGTGTACATCTCTAGGTCAAAACCACATTGTCAGATCATTTTGTATTCAAATGTAAAGCTATCAATTTTTTCAAATATTGTAAGTTGTTTGTTTAATGCATCTGGCAACAACAAAGTGAATGATGATGTCATAGCAATTGAGCTTGAAAGTGCATTTGGTGAAATTCTTAACCCACAGAGAACATTGACAGCTTTAATAAAAAATTCCTGATTAATCATATTTCAAGAATAAATCCAGCTGGAAGGTTACAATTGGATACAACTTTTAAAGAACACTTACCGTGATGACATCACAGTCCACCCACTGTGATCCACTCACAGGAAGAATCAATGGTTAAGCCAGTCCGAAAGTTACAACATGGATCAATTTGATCAACCATATCGTCAGTCAGTTTGGGACGAGATATCGAGATTGGGTTTTCGACTAAAAGTGTGGAATCAGCATTTTCTCCTTCAAGATAAAAGTCTCTGCTGGGTTTTAGTGATGAAGGTAAAGGGTGGAAGCAGTGTGTTCATTGATGCCCACTCCTTTAAAGAGTGGTCTGGGGATCAGTCAAAACCAGAAAAGACATGGTTAGACTATTAATTTATGTCTAACCACAGGGTTGTGCTAACAAATACTCTTGAATTTTTGTGTTCGGTTGAGAATGGGAGAGTACACGCCAGAGAGGTGCGCTAATTTTTCCTCGAACTGAATACAAAAAATCCCATGACTGAACCATTTTCCATCGACCGATGCCATCATCTTCCACACCCATCCATAAAAAATACTGATGAGTCAACTGAAAACATGCCCAAGAAAACGCACTTTGGTTAGTTCCACAATAATAGGAACAATTCCTGACAATTTCAATATTATTTTAATATTTTAAATTCGGCTATGGGTTGGTACCATGGGTTGGTACAGAATGGATTTGGTGGGGACATCCCCGGTTTTTGCTTTTAAGCATAATATAAGGGGGATGAGGGAGGGGGGATGCAACACAAAAAGAAGACAATATTGGTAAAATTGTTGTATGTTACCTCAAAAGTTTTTTTTATTTTTTTATTCTAGTTCCGTTGCCTATGTACATGCCAAACATAATGGAGGTAGTGTAGGGAATAGCAAAAAAAAAATTCAAAAAGAAAAACTCTGGGCCCCCACTTACAAAAAAAATTACATTTCATGGCATTTAGAAACAACCAAAAACAGACCCCTCCCAATCGACAAAATTATGCTTTCACCTCTGGGACCTCCATTCTCTTGGCCTATTCAATTACTTAGAACAATAGCATGACATTATGGATGATTTATTATTAATTAATTAACACCAAAATAGCGTAAAAAAACTAGAATATTCCAAACTTTCAAACATTTTGAAATAGGATTTCTACCAAGACCATAACCATTACCCCACCCATTTCCATTTCCAATCACACCTTCCAAATTGGGGAAGCAGTCTCTCAGATTTTTCTGAGTATTAATCCAACCATTACCCCCCCCCCCCTCTAACCAACTCCCAAACCACCCCTTCCTTTCCCTACCCACCTAATAACACACCGAGGTTCTGACCAATGAGGTTGTTAAATTATTATTATTATTATTATTATTATTATTACACCAGTACTTATAGATTCTCCAATTAAATTCAGTTACAGAACAAAATACCTCAGTTTTTAGGGAAAATGTGGTCATTTTATAAGGGCAGTCATCCAGGATAGGTCACCTGGTCAGAATGAAAGCAAATGACTTTGCTCCACCACTCTCAGCCCCAACCCCCTTACATCAAGACTTCATTACCATGTGACCCATGACAATGCCTCAGTAGGCTTCAGCCATTACTTATAACTTATCTAAGCAATAGAATAATCAAGGGATCTTATAGATCTTGACAATCGATATATTTAGGTCATTAACTAATTAATTAACCTATTTATTTGGAATGGTTTGTAACACCACATCATGCAAATCATAACATAGGACTATACAACAACAACAAGAAAAACAGTGTTGTGTTTAATAAACAGCTTGCTATCGTGTGACACACTGCTAGCCTGCTTGGCAGGCTACCATTATTGCTCTATTATTTGAATGAGCAGAAGTTACATCTGCCGTGCGGGCAACCACACCCAGGGTATATTTATTATAATCTAAATCTGAGTTTTTTCCAAAATTGTGAGATGCAGCTTGTTTTTTTTCTTTCTTTTTTGGGGGGAAAAGAACAAATTTGTCTTTGAGTAAATCAAATTTGCTGATTTAAGGGGACTTCTCTTTTAACATATTTTTTATCCTACAGCAATAGAATAGTATCAATATTTCATAAACTATTCACCTGAACACTATACCATTGTGCAGTATGCACCCAAACATACCATACATTTATTTTGGCTTCTTGTCTACATAACTTTAAAAAATTACACATGCTTATTTACAACACTTACGAAAAGAATACTGAAAACGAAACGACAACATAGGAAAAAGGCCTATTTTCTCAGAAAATACTCCTGGTAAGAAAAAGAGGGAAAAAAGGAATAATTAATAATGATGATAATAATAATAATAATACTAATAATAACCAAAGCACTACACAAAACTAAAAAAAAAAAAAAAAATGATAAAAATTAAATATTAAAAAGAGTTATTATAGGCAAATAAAGTTTAAAAAGCACCATGGTCAAAATAATACCAATATTTCTACTAAAATTCAAAAGAAAAGTTTTCAAAAAAAAAACCATAACAGAGAACTTTTAGTCCACCTTGAAATCATATGAATTTGAAGAGTCATTACAGTATTCCTGGTTGTCACGGCAACCTGGAAAATATATTGTCATCTGGTTTTGAAATGTTCAGATTTGGCTATTTTTGATCAGGTATTCCATTCTTTTGTTAAGTTTTGGAAAATTATCCACAAACTGTGGTAAATGATATACTGCCCATTTTCTATGTATTTTTAGGTATTAAAACAAATGATTATTTTAATTCTCATTATCAGTTGGCAAAACTCTTTGAGAAACACCAATGTAACCAGTGTAACCGTTTGGCAACGCTTTCCCAGAAACACCAATGTTTAGCAGCATACCAATAATTTGTGATTTAAAGCCCATTTCATTTTTTTACAATTTCCTGAATACGGTTCTAAGGTGAATACATGCTGAGATGAAAACCACACAATGATTGCACTCGAGAAAGTTGAAGGAACTACGAAAATAATATTCTATTTGCTGTAAATTATGCTGTGTGCGGCCCTATTACCACCCCTGGTCCTCCACTCATTCCACATGCAGCACTACTTCCATCCCACCCAACCCTCCCCTTTCCCGGCGTCCATTCAACCACCATTCCATCCTTTCTTTATTTCAGATGTAACAGGATTATCTTTATTAAACAGCTAACTTCAGACAGGAATGCCTGTCTGAAGTATTCCACTCTTTGGATATTTTCATGGCAAGATGGAAGTTACATTATGTTCCATTTGTGGTGTAATGTAGCACCCAGTCATCAACAAGACAGGCTATCTAACACCCATTCAATGGTGTTATACAGCAGCACCGGTCAATGACAGCCACCTGAAACCATTCCATGGCGTAATACCGCAGAATATCAACGAGAGTTATCGAGAACCATTCCATGGTGTCATATGGCACTGGTCAAGGAGAGGTGCTAACTATAACCATTGGATGGTGTCATATGGCACTGGTCCAGGAGAGGTGCTAACTATAACCATTGGATGCTGTCATATGGCACTGGTCAAGGAGAGGTGCTAACTTTGACCATTGGATGGTGTCATATGGCACTGGTCAAGGAGAGGTGCTAACTATAACCATTGGATGGTGTCACATGGCACTGGTCAAGGAGAGGTGCTAACTTTGACCACTGGATGGTGTCATATGGCACTGGTCAAGGAGCGGTGCTAACTATAACCATTCGATGGTGTCATACGGCACTGGTCGGCCAGGAGAGAAACCTACGACCATACCTTTTAGGCTACAAGAGGAACACAACGAAATAAATATATAGCAAAAAACACAATAACAAAGAAGTGGCATTAAATCACCAGGGAGCACTTAAACTACATGGAAGTCCTGTTACACATTTTGGCACAAAAAACATTAAAATACGGTTTCAAGAATGTCTAAAAGCTTCTTCCACACCATTTGTCGATATTAAGCGTAGAACATTTGAAGTAGCTTCAAAACAAGCTCTATTTAAATGAGGGATGTATGCTTTGACTTTTCCATACTTCTGAATGGTGGCTTATTCCCCCCCCCCCCACCCCTTCCCATCTGCCCACTGTCCACCCACTCAAAGAACATTCCTTGAAAGGAAATGATTTTTTTTTAAATAAACTTTCCTGTCTGAATTGGCCTTTGTTCTTTCCAATGAATATTCATTACAACATAATTTTCCTTAACTCTTCCTAATGATTGTGTTTTATTCTTCACTCAAACTTGCATTGAAAAGTATGTTTGTTTGTAGGAACTCCATTCTGATGGATTCATTTGTACTTTCTTAATATGAATAATTCTGACACCTGCATTATTTGTCTAAAATTTGAAGCTAATTAAGTTGGAAGAATCTTACCAATTAAAAGGATATTACAAGACTATTTCTTCATGGTTCTTTGGCAACGTCTGCCAGTTCGGAACAAATGAAGGTACCTCAAACTCCAAAACAACTTTTCTCTGTCTAAAAGCAGACGCATAGGTACAAGATGGAAGAATTAAGACTAAGTACTAGCACTGTCTGCAATTTGCACTCATAAATATTCAATAAGGAAGGTAATACATATTCAATGTTTGTCATTAACAAATCTCACCCATAAAATGAATATTCAACAATCTATGTCAGCAACCTCAGTTACAAATGAATCTCTTTGCAGTCTCACTCACACCGGAGTATTCCATAACCTGTTTCATGAATATTAAATTTCAGTGTCATAAAATGAATATTCAATAACCTGTATTAACATAAAGAGAAAAAGGGAGGAAATTCAATACAACTTCACTCCCCACTATGGTTTTATCTTTAAATATTAACAACAACAAAAAACACAGAATTGGTTACTCTTCTATTCATGAATTATTCATGAACTGTTGTAATAAATAACTTATTTTGAAACCCTTTGGTAACTTTCATGGCTCAAAAGTATTCACAGAAAGTCTAAAATTACACCTTTTATTTTTTTTGAAATTTTCAAAACTAGAAACATATCCACACCATAACTTAAATACTAACATGCACTTTTTTACTTCCAAAAATGTTTTTATTTTTTTTGAAATATTTCTCAAGGTAAAACAAACGATTCATTTGTTTTAACTCGTTAAGAAATACAGGATGGTCTATGCGTCACAATTTTAGTCTGTCTTTTTTTGTTTTTTTCCCCTTCCAAATCCAAGACAGAAATCACTCTATCTCCATGGTAACTGAAGACAGCAGACTGTATAAATGTTTTAATAAAGCTAGCAAAGAAAACTTGTCGAAGATCTTCAAAGATATCCTAACAAGCCTAGCCCTTTTCTTTGTATCTCAAGAAGACCATCCTATGAAATATATTCCAAATTCCAGTCACTTCAAAAACACATTCTTTTCATATACAGTAGTTAAAAAGAGTAATAACTGAAGACCGCCCTCTAGACGTTGGACCAATTGCTGCCACCTTCTTCGTTGCTATGACCGCTGGCGCTCCGTTCGGACTCCCCCGGGGGAGAGTTGTGTTGGCTGTGCGTGTCACTGCCGCTATTCAATCGCTCTGTGTTTCCGGTCTCCTGTTATGATAATCAAAAAATAATATATATATATATATTCAATCAAAACATAAAAAAATTACATAAATACATATATATATATATATATATTTTCAATCAAAACATTATCAAAAAATTATATATATATAAATATATTCTCAGAATTTTTTTTTTTAATTTTTCTTTTTATAATGTTATGATATAATAACTAGGCTTGCATTTTTTTTTCTTTCTTAAAACAAATTTATGAAATTGCAGTCTCTTGTTGAGGTCAATTTCTACCTACACCCATCCAAAATTGCCCAGAGCTATTAGCAAGTAGTTGTCACTTGCACATTTGCATCAAAGCCAAAATAAATATTCTTTTTTTTTTTGGTAATATTGAATCAATTTCTCTTTTGACCATTAAATTCTGTTTCAAAAACATTTCTCCAGATCAAAGTTTGAAGTTTTTAGCGACGAAAATTTGGAACAAATATGAGTTTTTAAGCTTAAGAGTTTGAAGAACAACTCAAATAGATTTTTTCCATTTTTTTTTGGGGGGGGGGGATCATGATTGATCAACGTCATTTAACAAGAAATTTTGTAAACATTGAAAACTTTTTGTCTTCCCTCCCCCTGAACTGCTTTTCGAAAAACCTCAAGTTCCCCACCTTGCCCATCCCACACCTATTAGTCATCAGTTATTTATTCCTCCACCAACAGATAAGTTTCAACCCAATTGTGACTCAACATTCCCTACATATTTTTTTCTTTTTTTTAACAAGTCGTTATGTATGTATCTTCAACCCAGATGACTTGTAATATGTGTAATATTTTCCTACATCTTTCAAACTAGTTTTTTAACTCCCCTCGCCCTCCCTTCCTCCCTCCCACACCCCTACCTCCCTCTCCCATACCCCCACTCCCCCCATTATTTTCCTTCAACCCCTGCTTGCATCCTTCCCATGACCTAATTAGATATCTAGTAATACTTAACAGATAATGCAAAACAAAAACACTAAAAAAACAAAAAAAATTAATGAATGGATTTTTTGCCATAGCAACAAAATGAAGGCACTCGACTAGTAGACCGAAAAAAACACTAAAACAATAAACCAGAAATGGAAAACACATAATAGCATACATGCATGTTGGTTATGACCTAAAAGCAAAATGGACATGTTTGGAGGATGGGAGAAGACTTTTCTCCAAATGCATCTAGTTGTTATTGTAAATGGTTTGATATGGAACGATGAAGACAACTGGAAGCATTCAGTTTTATTTGGGGTGGGGGAAGGGGGTGGGGGAGGAGAGGGGGGAAGGCTTTCTTCCACTTACCCATTTCCGAAAGGATGAAATGAAATGTTGACCAGCAGCAATGACGAACACCTAACGACTTGCCACATGAGAAGTAAAAATTGCATGCAAACATGTTTGAACACCACTTACAGTATAAACCAAGGCCTAGAGAATTTCACCATTTTTTAGCCAATTGCTAACAAAAAAGGAATTACAGCATACATCAGTTAATACTGTATAGGGCATTGGAGAGTAGCCCAGTAATATGTGCTGATTAAGAAAGAGTAGTAACACAAGAGCTAATCTATCTAAGGTACAGAAATCATGCCGATTCTTTCTTTGATTGACCACTGTTAACATACTCACCAATATGCTCAAGTTCTTAATATCGACTGGCAGAAAATTGCCAGTGCCTTTCTTATTTTTATCTACTGGCAAATGCCACCTACCCCTCTCCCCCCCCCCCCCTACTCCCTTCACCTTTCTTCCTATTTTTAGGTAGCCAGAATTTGCAAGAGTGTTTCTGAAAATTCCTCTTCGGTCTCTTTTCAAAGAGCGAGAATTTAAATATCTGTATTATCTCTTACATATGTTATTGTTTTCAATCATTATTAATATGAATTCTCTTAATTTATATACTCTTTTTTCTCACCAATGTTATTTGAAATGCACCACTTATTTTGATAAATTAATAAACTGAATTGAATCTAACAATATTAAGCAGAATTTTAACTTTAATAGGGAAAGACTTATCTTCTTTCTTTAAGAATATATTTGAAAGGTACTCAAAAAAATATTTCCCTTGACATATAAATATATCAAAAAATGCAACAACAAAAAACAATAAGGGGGAAAATATTTTGATAGGTATATTACAAATGTATTCATGTACAAATTTACATATATAGAAAACCAGAAAATACACCCAGATATTAAAATATAACCTTCAAAATATGATAACATTACTTCTTCAAGGATTCATTTTGTCCCTTAAAATTTTATAAAAATTCATAAATAAATAAAAATACTGTCACCACAAAAAAAAAAGAAAAAAAAAAGAAGCTAACCTGAACAATTAAGTTCAAGTTTTGTATAAAATTGTTCCTACCATAATCCCTTTAAATGAGGATAAGAAAAATATATCACAAAAGCTGAAAACAGAACAGGCTATTGTCCTCTTCTTTGACCTTAGACATTTTAATGCCATGAAATATCTCACCTTATTTTACTGTTTTTTTTTAAAAATTTTTTTTTTAACATTTCACCATAAAAAAGTTAAACATTTGCAAACATACTGCACAAGAAATCCATGGTGAACCTTATTGCAGGGACCTATTTTCACCCCCCCCCCCCCCTCATCAAATGTCAAATTGTATATATCAGCTAAATTTCATTTATTTCTTGGGCCATACTTAATAAATACTTCAAAAAAGCTCTTAGATAAAAAAATCTTAAGGTCAAATAATCAATTAATAAGTATAAAATCATCCATGAAGTAACCAAAATTATATATATATATATATATATATATATATATATATATATATATATATATATATATATATATATATATATATATATATATCATATATATATATTAAACAATGAGAGTGAAACAATGAGAGTAAATATATATATATTATTAGAGAAAACCAGAGAAATAAGATATGACTAATAATTGACAAATAAGGAGTAAGTTTTTAGAAAATATATTGGAATTTCTTGATTCTTGTAAAAGGGACCTCTAGTTGAAGTGTGAACTTTGCATGGCTCAAATTACATCATTAATAATGAAATTCGACTGCCAAGTATTGCTGGCGAAGGTCCCAGGGGGACCGAAAATTCCAATATATTTTCTAAAAACTTACTCCTTATTTGTCAATTATGAGTCATATCTTATTTCTCTGGTTTTCTCTAATAATATTTTCTTTTGGAGTAAACGTGGATTTTCGTTATATATATATATATATATATATATATATATATACCAGAAACACACACTGCTACAGCGTACAGCGTACACACACTGTTACATCCTAACAGGTTAATTCAATTCTTTTACCGTTTTTACCTCCTGATTTTCATCTTCGTAGATATTAAATTTAGGAGCAATCTTATCATATTTACAAATTAATGTCCCTACAACAGGACACTTGAGATTTAACGCCTTCCTTTAGTACTTTGTGGAAAGACGATGACTGTTTTTGTTTTAGCTTGGAGACATTACCAAGAACTTCCTTAAAACTGCCCTTCCTTGGTATTAACTTTATTAATTGGTGTGAACAGATCTGTTGATTGAATGTTAGACAAGAAACCTAACAAACTTAACTATTACTTTCATCCAACAACAAAATTGCACGGTCTACATTGTAAGCAGGCAACCATTTTCAAGATTACCAGTAAAATTAAAATCATTCCACTTATAAAAGCTGCTAGAAACATGACAAACCAAACAGAAACATTTGGAGTTGGATTACATCGTTAATAACTGGCTAATTATGGATCTTTAAATGGCAACATCCATTTATTTCCCATGGTGAGGTATTAAGGGACCTCTTGTTGAAGTGTGAACTTTGCATGGCTCAAATTACATCATTAATAACTTGCTCCTTCAGTATCTTTCAATGGCTACATCCATTTATTTCCCATGTTGAGGTATTTAGGGACCTCCAGTTTAAGTGTGAACTTTGTATGGCTTGGATTAAATCATTTAATAACTTTCTACTTTTAAAGTAGATCTACAAATGGCTACATCCATATATTCCCCATATGGAGATATTTAGGGACCTCTAGCTTGCATGGTTTGGATTACATCGTTAACAACTGGCTAATTATGGATCTTTAAATGGTTACATCCTTTTATTTCCCATATTGAGGTATTTAGGGACCTCCACTTAAAAAAGTGTGAACTTTTGTACGACTTGATCTGAAGTGACAGAGAGTTTACCAACCAATGCAAAATGCAGTAATAAACACATATGTCAGTTTTTTGCAAAATTAAGAAAAAAGCTCACATAATAAAATTCGCATAATTCTATGGTCCTTTCAATTCTCTTTAGGAATATCAAATCTATAAAATCCAAAAACTTTATATCAGGCTGTTTCTTATCCTGCGCTATAAACCATTTATGCCAATCCAGGAAAGAATTAAAATCTCTCCCACATATATTAAGATACTGATTCATTGTTCACTTTTTCAATGCTGGAACTTTTACTTAAATTCCAAAAACCTAATTCTTCCCTGTGCAATTAAAAGCAAATCGTTAATTTACATTTTCGAGTAAAAATGGATGGTGACAAATTCAATTGCAAAAATTGTAGTTTTAAAATTATCATCACATGACTCCAATGATTGAAAATTTGCAACCCAACATCACTTGGTATAAAGTAAGCTTACAAAAATATTTTATAAAAATCCCCAAATTTGTCTTGAATCTAATTTTTTGTTGTTAATTCCATTCCTCCTTTCTTTTTTTCCTCATTTTTTACAGGTCACAAATTTATTCCTGCAAATCTTTTATAATTCCCTTCTCTTCTGATGCTATTTAGGCCAGCACATTACAAACATTTCATGATTTTTCATATCAATTTAAGTGACATTTTTATGTGCTTAAACCTTTACAATAATTTGATTACCTTAACTTCCCTATGCCTGTTTTGTAAAGACGCAATTTTATTAAAATGACTGCTGGTTTTGGTTGTCTTAATTTCCCCAGATGCCAGTCTTTTTGAAGACTACATCGAGCAACTTTTAATTACGCTGTAGTTTATGTTACGCTCTGTTCAATTGCAGCTTGTGTTGGTTTGTTGCTTGGCATAGTTCTTTCCAAGTTATTTATAAATTAATACTAAAAAAGCTGGATAATCCTCTATTTTACGAAGAAATCCCTCTTGGTTGCTACAATCGGTTTTCTAATTCTTGAGCTAAAAAACATGCTGAATCCAATACAGCAATATTTGGTGTTTCAATATTAAAATCAAATTTAGTATTTTCATTGTTTCAATAGCAAACAATGCCCAATTTTATCAATCCTACTTACCAATGTTGTTGGACGAAAGCAGTAGATCTCTTCAGATAACCCTTATCACCATATTACATCAAGATGGTATCAAATGATTGCTTTAACATTTAAACATAACTTGAAATTTAAATGTTAAAAAAAAGACAAATTAAATGAAGTTTTGCAACCTTGTAAAATGTCAAACTGGTTTGATTATGAGCTTTAATTTACGAAAGTGAATTTCATAATAATTTTTATCAAAGAGAAACCTGGTTTCCCCGAAAACTGGCTCTCTGAAACCGTCTTAAAATGACAACATTATTCATTAACATTAACGAATTGTTTACCGGATGTCTTGGGAAAAATTTCATGTGTTGACATTCAACAGTCTTATCAAATATAAGAATAGGTCACATCTACTTTTCAAAGTGCCATTTGGGGTTTTTAAAAATATTAAATGTCACAAAATATTAAATGTCAGGCTACCTTAAAGCAAACTAGAGGGTTATATCGATCTGCTAAAGTTAGTAACCAGTTTTATTAATCTTACAACAACCCCTATTACATTCTTTTCATAGCTTCATTTGAAAAAAATTGTACATTCAACATTTAATACTACATACGATTCTTCATGGCAAAGTTAAAATTCATTATTCACATACATGTAAGGTTACACCACGAAAAAGTGTCATGATTTCTTTCAAATTTTGTGTTGCTCTTAACATATATCTGACTGTGTGCTAAACTAAGTAGACCAGCCACTTTGACTGATAAAGCTTTCACATAAATGGTGATTTTCTAAGAGAACTGAAATTGGTATTGACATGCAACCAGCACTGATAATTCATGTTGCTAATGATAACATATCAAACCTATTTTCTAACCCTAAAGCCCATCCCTTCAGTGCCCTGCTTAAATTGGAGATGATGTCTTCTTTTAGACTCACATTTTCTCCCCCCCCCCCCGCCCCCCCTCTCCATCAACCTATTCTTGAAGGTATTCTACAAAGTTCTTAATCTCTTGACCATAGAATGTGGAAACTGGAATGTACCTTTAATTTCCTTCTTTATATTTTATTTTTTTCCGGCTCATCTGCAGAGATGATGTAACTTTCAGCAAGGTACATCCTCAAATAAATTCCCAAGATTAATTCAGAATTCCCTTCCTGCCATTAAAACATCCTACCCAGATAAGTATTTAGCTATCCGATGCATAACGGTTTGGGTTTACTGGATTCAGTTCAACCAACAACAACAAAAAAACACTTCCACTATATAAATCAAATCCCCAGAACATCATATTACCCAATTTGGGAGATTTTGAAAAATTTCTTCAAATTGTGAAATGGTTAGAGCCCTTACATTAAAATAGTCAAATTATAAACACTATGGTAAGCGCCTACTTATTAATCTGTTGATTTATCATAAATAAAAAACCATAATTCTCCACTATATGAGTGGTACGTCACGTTATGTTACCAATTTTTCATTGCTAATGTAACCAAAACACAATGTTTTTTTTCTCCTTCACATTTCTAATATACCGAAATTGGTCACATGACTGTAGTTCACACTCCGTCCGTCCCATTTGATGCAAGATTTTGGAAACTGTTAAAATTTATCCTGTTGTTTTACCCTGCATTGCGTCCCCCCCCCCTGCAAGAAGGCGTTGGACAGCATCACATTACAGATTCCCTGACATTACCCAATGACAAACAGTAACTCGTTACTGTAAATTACGTCGATCACATCACAATCGTGCGATGTGATCGTTAATATGTCTTTAAAGTCCGAAAAGTGAATTCTAAAAAGTTGGAAAAAAACCACCCCTCTCTGTGGCAAGACTGGAGAAGCAGCACAAAGGAAATGACTTGCAGCAAGTTTAAAGATGAAAAGGTTCATGCGGTCAGTTATGGAGCATCGGGTCATGCACAGTGGGTGGGATGATAATGAGGCGAGTTTTGCATGCAAGGAAGGCAGCTAGGTCAAAGGTCATGAAGCCCCGACAACATCCCTCCCACCGCCGTTCTGGGCGGGAGGGTATCGCCCACCTACCGCATGATCGTACATGGAAGGGTTCTGGGTGTGCGGCATGTGGTTGTCGTTGCCATAGTTACCGGCCTGAGACATCCCCTGCCTCATGTTGGCTACCTGCGGAGAAAAATATGGGTTTTTTTCCATATGAGAATGTTTTTTGTTTTTTTCATGGCTTAAAAATGAGAAGCGTGGTTTGCTTGGTGGCAGCAAACAGATAACTGCTTACAGATGGAATGACAAGCGATGACTCGTGGGGGTGCCGCTTGAGTGATTTTTTTTGCAGATGAAAACTATTACAATTCCTAACTATTACAATTCCCCCCCAACAAAATGGCAAAGAACTGTTAGACAATGATTTAGCATAAATCCTAGTTTGCTACAGGGAATCACTTCTCTGCCTCTTCCCGTGAATTTCCAAAATCGGTCAATTTTTGTTTCGTTTCTTATTGCTCCCTTACTGTTTTGGCATTTCCCCCAACCCCCCCCCCCCCTCCCCCTTCTTTAGAGTCTGTAAGCAAGACTTTTCACAGTCAGTGCAGATTTTCAAAAGCCCACAAGGTCTGCCTGTCATGCCTAACAGAAATTTTTTAAATTTTGCTCAATTCATTGTAACTCTGATGAAGTGTCACCAAAATACAATTACAGGTTGTTTTTGTTTGGGGAGGGGGTTTTTGTTTGGGGAGGGGGGGGAGTTGACAAATCATCTTTGTTTATACAATCTGCTCCATTTTCAAAATTTTCATAAAAACTTTGAACAGACTAAATAACCAAAATAGTGCCCTCTTTTCCCTATTTAAACATGGGTGGGGGGGGATTAGTGACAAGTATGTAATAGTTACTGTTGAAATTTGGTCTCTTGTTTAGCACCTGCCAACATTTTTCACTGAATGTTCAAAATGGAAAACATACTTTGGGTAGTTAACCTTATTGGGCCTACCTATGATTGGATACACAAAATAACAAGATGGACATATGTAACCCCTCTATTCCAATATTATATTTCTATTTTCTCCATGGGAGTAAGAACATCTTAACTTTGAATTGATGAGGCCCGTGGATGGAGGGGGGTACAAAAATTTCCCTGTAGCCCGCAAGATTTTATTTGTGCCTGGCCCCCATCTGCAGAAGCATAACACAAACCATGGGTTAACCACTTCAACTGACAAGTTTTTGAATCACTCATAAATTGGTTAGGGACAGAATATATATACTTAGTAGGCCCTTTTTGGATGGTTTGAAGTAAAAAAACAAGGGAAAACCAATGATTTTAATCTAAAGGGTAATTAACATCTAAGGCCATATCAGAAATCAAACATCTTTTGCCATAAATCTAACCAATCAACCCCCCTCCCCCCCCCCCCTGTCAAACTGTAATCTTCACAATGCAGTCTACTTAGCAACCAGTATGATGAATATGTATAAACTTGGTATAAATATTCATTAGCTATTTAATAACTATTACCTGACTAGGCATATTGTAAGAATCTCCATTCTGCATACTCATATAGCCATCTGGTTGGTTCATCATGCTGAAGTTACCACCTGAACCTGAAAGAAACATAATTGATATTGTTAAAAGGGGAAAAATTCATGCCCCCCCCACCCCCAAGCGGAAAAAAAAAACATTTGAACACACATGGAATCTGTTTGAATTTTGCCTCCTGCTTTTCGTTTCCCTTTACATGGTAACCTATGATAACATTTCTCTGATCATGAGGTTTTTTACTTTACTAGCCTAAAGGTCAGTGTCTTCAAATCTTGGCCTACCAACTGATCGTTAAAGCCCAGATTATTACCCACCACCAACATTTCGTTCAAGTGCCATATGAAACCAGGACATGTTTTTTACCAGCGGGAAAAATCAATGCACTCGAATCATTAATGAAACATTCCTTGTTCCTTTTCCCAAAAATTTGATTTTGATATCATCACAGATGTTCATGGTTTATTGCAAATTAAGGCTCATCTGCCGAAGGTTAGTTTAAACAAGAGCCCAAGGGCACTGTGGTTCCTTGCGTAGGGGTATATGACAATACACATAATATTATCAAGCAAGATTGGGTTCAAATAGTCAAGTAATTGTGGTCCTACATGTACCCATAAAGTAACCAATACTATAGCCAACACTTTTGTGATCACAAAATGTGATCGGATTATGATCAAAATGCACTTTTGAGATCTGAACATGGCGTCGAAAATGTAAGAGATATAAGGTCACCTACAAGCAGGTCAACAGATATGATAACATTGGTGACCACAGATGACATGACCGTGAAATTTGAAAATGTTCCACCACCCCATTCACAGCTTGTCCCAAAATATCAACCGTGGCATTGGGATTTAATTGCATTAAATGTCTAAAAATTAACTTTGAACTTGTATACATAACTACACACACAAAGGTCACCCGGAGGTCAACCAATTGACCTTTTTGATCGGTGAGACCTAAATGGAGCATCAACACTAAAAATTCAAACATTTTTTCTTTGCCCATTTTTCCCCCAAAAATACTACTTTTTTAACATTAATTAATTTTTAACATTAATAACTTTGCACACGAAGGTCCCACGGGGATCAACCCATTGACATTAATGATCAGAAGGTACCTTTGGCATCTGAAAATAGCATCGAAACTGTAAAAATCCCCAAAACAAGTAAAGGTCACCAGAGGTCAAATTGAGGTCAAAGGTCACCCAGATGCGGGTTGACAATTGGATTACATTGAAGCAATTTCCAACCCTAACGGACAATTCGTTCTCAAGTTATCGCCAAAAAACTAGTTTTTTATCATTAATTGACCTTTGGTGACCTCGGATCACATGACCGTTAAGTTTGAAAATATTCCCCTATACCATTTGCAACTTGTCCCAAAATATCAACCATGTCACACCTTGGCAATGGGGGTTATTGCATTAAATATCTGAAATTTAACTTTGACCTTGTATATCTTCGCACTCGAAGGTCACACAGGGGTCAACCTATTGACATTTATGATCAGAAGGTACCTTTGACATCTGAAAATAGCATCGAAACTGTAAAATTCCCCAAAACAAGTAAAGGTCACCAGAGGTCAAATTGAGGTCAAGGGTCACCCAGATGCGGGTCGACAATTGGATTACATTGAGGTAACTCCCAACCCTAACGGACAATTCATTCTCAAGTTATTGCAAAAATACTAGTTTTTTATCATTAATTGACCTTTGGTGACCTCGGATCACATGACCGTTAAGTTTGAAAATGTTCCCCTAACCAGTTCACAACTTGTCCCAAAATATCAACCTTGTCGCACATTGGCACTGGGAGTTATTGCAGTTTTAATATTTTCGGTTTTTGGACCATAACTGACCTTTGGTGACCTTTGTGGGCACCAAAAACAATAGGGCACACCTTCTCCATATGGCGGATCTATAGTCCAAGTTTGGCCTCAATCCAACATTCCCTTATTGAGATAGAGCGTACCCAAGCAAGTGTCACAGACACACACACATACACACACACGCCAACCTGACTGCATAGGTTCCTTTTGCTAAAGCAAGGAACCAAAAAGGGGGAAAAAAGAAGAAATTTGTTGCAAGCTGATAAACCTATTCCAAATACTCTTCCATTTAGGTTGCCAATTTTGGATTAAAAAAACTTAAAGCAGTCTGGAAGGCTGAACATCTATACTGGGTAAAACAATTAACTTTTTATCAACAATTTGACTTTACATCAAAGTCATGGCAGATGGTTACATCCACTGGTAGTGGCTCGTAAGGTTCTTTTAACGAGGAACGTGAAAAATCCATCTTTTTTAAGGACTATCAGACAATTTCCACTGCAGATGTATTTAGGATTTGACTCTAATTTGCATACAAAAATCAGGGCAGAAAATTACTAACACCACTGATTTATCAACATTGATCTCTAGATATTTTTTTGCAGGTGAAGAAAGAAGAACATCAATTTTTTTTATTAGAATGAGTTCCCTGGAAAGTGGATCACAATCATGACATTTTAGTAACAACATTTTAACCATGCCTTCCTTTAACCGACAGAAACTGGTCTAAAAAAATCTTAAAGAGAGATGGGGAAATACCAAACAAGGTCTTGTAAAGCAAGACTAGATTTTCCTTCTTTTGGTCTAGTTTACAGGTACATGTGCAAATGAATTTCCTTACAGGTAAAGACAGGAGGGGAGGGGAGAGAAGGGGAGGGGAGGGGAGAGGGGGGAGAGGAGGGCATGGGGAGGGTGGTAGATGATAAGGGAGAGAATATTTCTATCAATGTTCCTCTTAGAATAAAAAAAAGAAAAAGCTCACATAATTTCTGTTTTAAAACTCCATTATAGGGTTGTAAAAATTGCACAAGCAATCCTGTATATAAAGACACTGCCTCCACATACCCTAATTCAAAAGCTATACCCAAACAAAAACTACTATCACTGTGTTCCCCCCCTTCTACCCCTCCCTCCCCTCCAACTCCCCTCCAGAAATCATTACAGATACTTCAGGGGGACCTTCAAAAACACCCAAATAACAAGAAAACTCCCAAATAACAAGAATATACCGATTTTAAATCCATAAAAACAGACAAAGACCAGACCAAATGCAGACACTTTGATGCTTAAAAAATGCCATTTCATGTAGAAAGATGCGCCAGGCATTTTTTTTGTCTCCACGATAATTTTAACACTGCGCTGGCTCCTTTGCAGAAAAATAATTACGGATCAAAATTGTCAAGTAAAACGTGAACTGACACTGTTGAATGCCAGGGACTACCAACACACCACAAATTGCATTTCCCCTTCATTTCCTCTATTTTGCTTTGTCACAAGGCATTAATTGCAGTTGTTCTCAGCATTTTTAATAAAGGGATTTTTTTGGTGTTCACGATATAGGCAACTTCCAAGAGACAGCTTTAACCGAAAATATGAAGATTAACCCTCGACCTAATTAACCAAAATTGAGGGGCAGATTGGGTGGGTTGGGGGGAGAGGGAAGGGGGAGGTGAGGGTGATAGAGGAGGGGTAATGATTGGTAAACCGTCAAGCATGGGCATGCTGGCATGGACAGGTAGTGGGATTTTTGGTATATTGCATTAATCTCGGAGTATGTGAATAAAAACAAACGGCACCCAGATTCCAGTTATCAGGGTTTCTCTCTGTGACATTGCCAAAGGTGGGAATTTTCCTCCATGGATGAAGTATGTCACAGACACCACTGGAAACTGGCAAAGAGGAGATACTCTTCGCTACAGGTTCTCACAAGTCCTAAGCTGGTATGGAAGTACCGAGAACAATGGATTATGGTCCTTGATGAATGGGAGGGAGAAGCTGATGTTAATTATGGGGCCTCGGCCAAACAATAGATAGTGAAAGGTTGTTTGTACTAACCTGACGTCGGTGTGGGAGTACCAGGGGCAGATGGATGTTGGTCCCCGGAGGACATGTGAGGGGCGGGAGCTGCGGATACACTGTCCGCGGCTGCTGCATTCTTGGCTGCGTAGAGGTTAGCCTCTTCCTGGGCTTTACCGATGTTCTTCTTGTAACGGATACGTTTGTTACCAAACCAATTGGAAACCTGAAAGGAATAGGAAAAAGAAAAGGATGAATCCAAAGTTATGACAGAGAAACGTTTATGACAATGATCGGTCTATCAGACAGGTATCGATTAGAGTTAATTAAAGACAGATAAATTTGTTAATTAACTACATATGCTAACATACAGTCTTCGATTCCTGTCAAAACTTGAACAAAATCCATGCAAGAACCCCCTTCCTCTTTTTTAATCAAAGTAATCTCTTGTTCAAACTTCCATCAGAGCAAAATGTCACCCTGCAAATTATGGTAAATTTTGTAATAATTCGGCCAAAGTTTATTGGCCGACTTGTCCGACGATTGAAGAAATATTTATGACCCTCTTTTAAGGATGATGGTTCACAGGCGCTCGGCTAATTTCCAAACCATGTAAACCGTGTAAAACTGTGTTGTTGTATATGAACCGGCATCACAACTGACCACAAAAGCTTTGAAAGTAAATCAAGAAACCATTCATAATCCTCTGTAGAGATCATTTCAACCATCTTCACCAGAGTGCAGTTGAGCAGACCGACAGAATCGATCAAAATCGTCTAAGCAACAAAGGAGCTATTATTGACAAGAATTAACCTAGATTTGTGTGTTCCCTTAACCACTTCTAATGCCAAGTTAACAACAGATCAAACTGGGAAACCTTGACAAACATAATGTCCAGGTCTTTTTGAGATGAAATGATATAATACTTTCCTATGACAAAGTTATTGTAATACCTGCGCTACTGTGATGGAGCACTTCCTGGCAAGCTCTTCTTTAGCCTCTTCACTTGGATACGGGTTACTTAGGTGGGAGTAAAAATATTCGTTCAAAATCTCTGTGGCTTGCTTGCTGAAGTTCCTCCTCTTTCTCCTACAGTTGCAAAGAAAGTAAAATCAAATGAAATCAAAAGCCATCGATGCATTTCTTTGATAATATAGGACATGCTATAAAAAAAAAATAATTAAAAAAAAAAATAACGTAAAAGAACGTAATGGGTACTAAATTCCTAGCGAATGAAAAGTCAAGCTACAAACGATTTTTTGTAGAATTAAAAATGGTGGAATTTGGAATGTAGAGGGCAGTGACCACCAAGAGGTTTCCTTTGGGCGGGATGGGGGGAGGCGCTGTGTAAGAACGTTACCGCTTGTTTTAGACTGAGGTAGATCGGAGAGGAATGGAAAATTACACCCATAGTGTGATTGGATAACATAATGATATTGAAAATACATGCTAGCACTATGGCTGCTCTGAACTAAGAAATGAAAATTCCCACATCAGTGATACTATATAAATGTGGATTTCCCCTGATGGTAAAACCGTAACGTCCCATTCCAAAGACAGAACTTTTTGAATGGGGCAACGACTGACTTGAGTTTGATAACGATGTGACGTCCCAGAAAGTATCTGACCGATCTGTCAGGCCAATTTTAAGGGTTTTTTCTTCATATTTTAGCCAAGTATCAAGGATTTAATATCCTTTCAAATTTTCAAAGAACTACAGAGTGTGCATGTTCTTTTGGGGGGTGTGGGGCTGTGTTTTGTGTAAATGCGATCACTTGAAAATACACGAAAAGGGGAAAAAACATGATACGAGAAGATTGTTATTCCAACGAGGCGAAGCTTTGCAAAGATTCTCCTCGTCCAGTGAGGAACTATTAAGGCAAGAAAGAGTCTAAGTGAGAGAAATGAAGAATTATTTCTGTAAAAGTCTATCAATGAAAAAAGCAATGCCTAAAATTTGATTCGTGAAAATTATTAAACTATCTACTAAAGTTTTCAGTTATGAGAGCATCTCAAAAGTCATCAGAATTGGTCACAAAAATATGCTAGGAAATCAAACAATAATGGTGCAATAATGGTTAAACATTAATTCCTCATCAAGAAATTAAAAATCTGAAATATTTTTCCCCCCTTGTCTAGACTCAATATTCTCTCATAATGCTCTTTAATTTTACACTCCACAATTTCTGAGAATTATTTTTGCAATCTGACGACCACCAGACGGTTCCCTTTCGAAAGAATTAAAGGTTTGTAGCGTGCAATATAATTTCGGCCTACACTGACAACCATTTTAACCGTTTCATACCATTTTCACAAATCAAAAATTATACTGATGGATTGATTAGCACCACAAAATAAATGTCTGCCTTTCCTTGTTACCACTGGTTACCATCACCAAAGTCAACAACTTTTCTCGATTAGATATGAGAACAAAACCGGTTACCTGGCATCTAGGAACCTGGACCGGAGTATCATGACCGCCTCGCACGTGCTCTGTTTCAGCTGTACCTGAATGGCATTAAATTTCCGGTGGATTATGTTCACCATCCGATCAATTTCCTTTGGCGCAATGGGTCGTGTCCGACTCTGCTCTCGAAGGAGGTTCATGACGTGGGTTGTGAATTCGTTGCAAGCCTTCGGTTAGAGAGAAGAAGAAAAAACAAGACCAAGGTGTTAAAAAAAGAGAGGGAAAAAAAAAAATCAAAGTCAACTAAAAGGGCTTTTTTTTTTTTTGTTTTTTTTTTTGGATGTTTGCCTCAAAAGTGAGTAATGTTTTTTTGGAGAGTTTGCGGATCAAATGGCTGGATTTGACTTGTAAATTGACATGTGTTGTACAACATTGCGTGTGGCGCGGTAATTCCATACTGCAGTTTTCTCGCTCAGAGTATGCATGGAGTGACATTTGATGCCGGAAAGATAAGAACCCTCCTGATTACTTCTCAAATCTCAAGGGCTACAATTTCAAGCAACAAATTTTTTATTCCAAAGTAACTTCATTTTGCTTTTTCTTTTCTTTCTCTCTCTCTTCTCTGTTTTTATTTAAGGCAAGTGTTACAGATGACGCATGGCTGGAGATTGGCATCTTACATCCTCATTCCGCCGACCATGTTATGAAGCGAAAGGTTCAAGAAACTGACATTTTTCACCGTCACGTTTTGTCTCTTTGACTTCCAATCGTGTCTGCTCCCGAAAGAAACAGGCATTCTGTGTCCTTGACACCTGTTGAACAGGAAAATTGCCACTAGTGGAGACTAATATCTCGCTGCATTTTGCCATCTTTCGGGGGGAAAAAAGCCGGTTTACCGTCCGCTTGAATGTCAACACGCTTAATACGAAGAACAAATCCCACTGCAGATGTACGGTACTAACCAAATTTGTCAAATTCTAAACAAATTTTTTTTTATATTATTCAGCCAGCGATTTCCCAAAACTACGGTGTCTTTCAGTAAATTCTTCACTGTTTTCATTTTTCCTTCTAATTTTTATATTTTTTTGGCGATTGGGTAGGGGGAAAGATCAAGAGTTGGACGATGGAGGAGGAAGAGGGATTAGAGAGGGGACAGAAGTGATGATGCAACTAGATGCACCAAAGCTCTCACAGTAACATGTTAATCAAATTTTGACTGTATAAACTTCCAATTACAACGAATGCTAAAGCCTGGACAAGATTATCCCACATAATCTGTTTCCACTGTCTTTTGAGCTGTTGCAGCCGTGTGTTTGCCTAAAATTAAGACTAGGATCTCCTTGCCGAGCTACAGATCTTGATCGAGTTTAAGCAGGAAGACCTTAATACTCATGTACGTAGCTGGCTCTGTACTTTAACAAGTGTGCTATGATTTGGTTACACGATCTAGTAAGAAGAGGGATTCCTTCAGTCAAAAAAAGAATCATCTCGAAATGCCAAGTTTGGTAGAAGACGGAGCAACTTCTCATTCAACAGATGTAAGATTAGAGGTCAAATTAACATTCATTCATGAGAGATGATTCGAGCTTGCATTGACAAAATCTAGTCGCTGCACATATTTAAAACCCTTCCTCTCTCCCCCCCAACCACCCTAAAAAATGCTAGATATGTAGCCAAAAATGTCCAAACGCACCCTAAAACTATCCCACAGTATCACACTTGAGGTGTTGTATTTTATCATATACACTACCCTGGAATAACAATTCCCAAACTCTTCGCTTTCTCTGGACCTTAACTTATTCCCTCCCTCCCTTGCCAACTTTTAACATTAGTTAAGGATGCAAATTCCATGGAAATCAGAAGAGAAAAAGAGTGCAAAATGTTTTTTTTTTTTAGTAACACTTCCATTGGTGTGGCACTAATTTAAACACTCTCCACAAAATAGAAATTGTTAAATGTTCTTGCCTTGGCCCTTTCCCCCCCCCCCCCCCTTCGGTTAGTTTTGCTCATTTAACGCATTATATGCAAATACCTCGTTCAGCCGACGATTCTTATCTCCCAAAGTGCTGTAGGTACTGCTGACCTTTAATTAAAGAGGTACTCTTAGGTAACGATCGGAAAATACATTTTAAAAGCTGACGGGACAGCATGGGATAAACATACATTGCAGCAGTGAATGTATATACATACATACACACATACATACAAACATATACAGACCTGTTCATATTTCTCTAACTCTGTGTGGTAAATCTGTCTGATCTGTGCAAGCTTGGCTCTGTAGTCTGAATGTTCTATGGCGTTCTCTTGCTGTCCCAAGCCTCCTCCGGATGCGGCCGCGGCGGCCGCCGCTGCGGCCGAGCCCCCGCCCTTCTCCGGTCCGGCCACGCCCTCCGCTATCAACATGTTGTCGAGCCTCATCAGCTGTGGGTCTGGTGGTTCCTCTTCCTGCGCGCCTCTTATGCTTAATACTGTAAAGAGACGAGAAATGATAAAAAAACATTACGGTTAAATTCGATCAGAGTAGGTCGATGGATGGTACGCGGGACCAATTATTTGTGCAGTATTAATGGTATTAATGGATGGTACACGGGACCAAGTATATGCAGTATTAATCGATATTTACATCGACAGAAATCCCTGTTGGTTTCCCTCAGTTTTTCACTCCATGTTCAATGTTCCATACAGAAATATTTCTTCCCCAAAATTAGAAGCGCTCAGCTGGTAATTAAGTCTACTGCATTCCCTCACATGTTAATAACAACTTCTGCCTAGAATGATATATGCAAATGAGGAGGCCAGACAGACCTAACCCCGTCAGACCGGACCTTCTGCTATAAATGGGTAGGCATAGGACAGGTGCTAGCATTGCTTTTTGTTTTCAACGTTGCACATTTCTCTGGATGTAATTTTGATAATTAATTCCATTCTTTAAAACACAAGCACAACTGACTAATTAGAAGACAAGTTTACACAGAGCTGCATGTCTTGCACTCACCGTGTGCTACAAGGGTACTGCCAAACATTCTATACAGCTCCTTTAAGGTAACCCCATACCATAAATAATGAGAGCTGTACTTGGAGGACCTAATATCTACAAATCCCACGTACCAAATCTAGAACCTTCACAATTTCTCTGTTCTTAATTCTTAACTGCCAAAACTTCCATTTTGTCTATATAGTCACATACCACATTTTACTGCAGATGCGATGCAGTGAACATAAGCCCTTACAAGTAGCATCCCACCGTCCCAAATGTTTGAACAATTGTCAATCTGGAGAGGATCTCTCTAAATTTTTCATGAGAAAGGTATTTCAGGGGTTTAAGGTCGAAAGAAAAAAATGATACTATTCATAAGGTCAGAAGATGTCACCTCATTATAATGTAGAAGTCGGGCTTAATATTAAGGGTATATCAATACGAAGAAACATGTGTACATACGTTGGATGGTAGAATGAGAAGGAAGGGCAACGACCAGAGGAGCCGGTCATTGAGGGTGCACAGTGTTAAAAGTTTTCCAGGGCATACTAGACACGGTGTTAAGGTTGTGAGGAGACAGGTAAGCAAGGAGCGAAGTATACTATGCATTACCTCCATGATCAAAGAACAAATTTCCTGTAAATGTAGCCTTCACAGACAACATTTCCTCTGGATATTTGCATTCTTATATACTCTCTTATCCTTCACAAACTTTGCTATGGATATTTCCATGGAAAGTTGTGGATATATCTGGATGCTGATGTTACATGTGGATGTCAAAGCCAGGGATATATCCATCTACAGTATATCTTTGACCTCTGAGCTTTAAGAAGAAGCAAACCCACTGGACCCATCCTCAGACGTGATATATAGAGCTACCTGTCATTTTCTTCCCAAAAAGCTCTGAGAAATCTTATTCTATTTTTGACCCATTTTTTCACTTATTGTTTTGTTAATTAATTTGCTTTCTTTGTAAAGCGCCTTGAGCAGTGACTTTTGTCTACTGATTTGGCGCTATATCAGCCTCATTTATTATTATTATTATTATTAATATTAGCTATGAAAGTTAGCTGCCATATGCCAGCTATCAAAGAGATAGGTGGCTATAATTTGCACATCATGCACTTCTTAACCTACTGAGATTTTTTTAACAAGTTTCTCAAATGTTTATTCACAACTGTAACAATCAAGTGTACCTTCAGTTTGTACTTGGTTCAGTTTGAACTTCTAAACTGTGATGAAGAGATTGCAGACAACAAGCTACATGTCAAAGGTAAAATTTGACAATGCCTGCCAGCGTAGAAAAACATAATTTTTTGATGGTTATATTATATATCCATTACCTATGCAAACCATCATTCTAGCAAAGTATACACAGTAAAGATAAACACGTTTACACAAGAACAAAAGACGGCTTGTTTTGAAAGTAAACTTGCTGGATGGGTTTGTTCACACAATAAAAGAGATAATCGTTGTGATTCGTGATATGATAAGCCATTAAAATAGTAAAATCAACTAGACGGCTTGAAGTGGTCAAAGGTCAGACTATTAAAACACGCATATAATTTAACTGTAGACTGTAGAGTCAACAGTTTTAAGTAGAAAATGATGTTATCATTGTAATTACACTTATCTTAAACACACAGTAATAAGCATGCAGGTACTTCACAATACGCCAGCAAATGACTGAACAGACCCTCTACATGTAACTACACCTATCAAAGCTCAGCCTATACAATGTCTCAAATCTTTATATATCTTGCCATATTTTTAGTGGGCTGTGTTACAAATAATCTCCAACAGATTCCAGAAATACCAACTCTTCCTCCTATAACTTCACACAGTCAACTAACCCCCTCCCCCACCCTCCCTCCCACCTCTCTCCCATTCCAGACCCTACCATCAAAGATTATTTGTCTCTCTTGTTAAGAATGGCTGCGGGATTTGATTTATGTGTGCGAGTTCCATAAAGTATCTAGGATGCCTGAATTATTAGCACATTGTGTATACTGTGTATACATCATAGTAGAGTAGTGTGCTGGTCATTCTACTGAAATGTACATAACTGTACCACATTATACCTTGATCAGTATGTATGAGCCACTTCACTATGAATCTTACATACTTACATTAATGTATCTGTCATAACTCTTATACTCATGGTGATTTAAATGTGCTGAAAGAATTACCTAAAACAAGGTCAGCTTTTACAAATTCTACACACTCCTTATTAATTACACATACAGTTTGCTCTATATACATACATACATGTATACACATATACATGTAAATACACATACACACATACATACACATGCAGCTGTGTTTTCCATGCAGACTAAAGGCCCATTTATTTTTTCCATTGTTTAAATCCACATACCTGTACCCTTACCTGAATAAATACAGTACCTCTTAACAATAGAATTTTTGTGAGGACGTGGTGATTCTTTTGAAATCACATCCCAGCACCTGGAATTCTTTCGTTCTCTCTGTCAGGATACAAAATAAACGCACACACCCATACAGACATTCTCGCATACATATACCCATACATACATACACATAGGCACACACACATACATGTGGTGTACAGTATATATGCGTACGCAACTCATACAGCCCTAGTCCAGTGACGTCAAATGATCCCTAAATTGGGTTAATTGGCCTGCACAAAGTTAATGACTGATCGAACCGTTAATATCGAGTCTGTGACATGACATATACCTCCGCTAACAATCTCACTGCATACACACACACACAGATGTATGTATGCATGTATGCAGCTGAAACCTACAGGACATAAACACTACGCACATTATAATCATCCACACTCCACCGAATCCAAAGACCAGCTCTGCCTATCGACCGTAACATTTCTCGCCCCGCGACTCCACGTTTACACATCCTCGGAGTACGAGTCGTGTTTCTTCGATCTCTTTCCCTCGTTATCGCCGAGATGTTTCGGAGACGATATCGGTGAAAACTTTGCCCCGGTCGTGCACGGCTGCTCTCTCATTAATAATTCCATACTTGAGGAAATGAATATAGTCATCATATTCTACTTTCACTGCTGTAAAAGACTGCAGATTGACTGTAACTGAATGATGCTGGGTCACTTAATGATGATGATGACGACGACGTTGATGATGATCATCATCAGCTGTGTATATCGTATACACTGCCGCACCAGAGAGTGAGCACGCTCTCTCGTGAGACAAGATAAGAGGGAATCGAAGAAGACCAAACACTGTACCGTCATGGGAGACTTCTTCATGTATTCATACAAAAGATCAGCGACTTGAAACAACTTCAGTGGCTCTATACTGTATAACAAAAAGGACCACTGTCTGAATTCATGTTACTATAATACCAATGTAACTGTTATGTGACCTTCAGTATCATCATGATGCCTGGTGGAAAGACCACTGTCATTGTACGGTGTGATTAAACAACGTTCACCGGAGCATTCATTTTGTACAACATATAGTACAACAAATAAGGAGAACATATTTCCATAGGTACGTTCAACTAGGAATATGTCTTCGTACTAGAAGACCAATGTGTCCATAAAGTACTATGCAATGTCTTCATACTATGCAATGTCTTCATATTAAAAGACCAAAGTCTTTCATACTATAAGACCAATATCTGAATACTGTAAGAATAGTGTCTTCATACCACATATGTACAGTACTGGCAGCCTTATAACATGAGACCAATTTTGTCTGCATACAACAGCAACAATGTCTTCATACTATGCAATGTCTTCATATTGAAAGACCAACGTCTTTCATACTATAAGACCAATGTCTGGATACTGTAGGAACAGTGTCTTCATACCACATATGTACAGTACCGGCATCCTCATAACATAAGAACAAGTTTGTCTGCATACAACAGGAACAATGTGCTTCATACTATATGTACCAGTGTCTTCATACTTACAGGACACAGCATTACTTAACTTGACATTGACCAGTACTTCTATTTATATATATATTATTCTAGCACCTGTATCATTATTACATCTGTTTACAGTGTAGCCAACAGCTCTCTAAATATGAGCCCTCTCTTGTAATGCATTGCATTTATACTGAGTCCAGAGAACACAACCGCACACACCTTCAGAATGTATCCACATATATAACATTGCTCCCAACGTATCTCAAGTTCGTCTTCCAATTTTCATTTTCCCCAAAAAATCAAATTATCCCTTGTAGCCATAATGATAAAAAAAAAAATTTAAAAAAATTCCAACTCCCTTTTCTACCTCGGATGTGGCCTCAAATTACACCATCCTGACTGGCTGATTTTCCCCCGAGTTCCCTTCTGGGAGAGAAGTGATAAGCAAATATTTTGAAGAAGAGAAGGGGGGGGGTTGAAAATCAATAAATACAGGCCACAATATTATTCACTTTGTACAGGTGGTAAATATAACAGCATGCTTGCACAGTCAAACAAGCAAAGGCAACTAAACTCAGCCACTGAGTCATACGATGAGGATAAAATTGACAGCGATTCTTTCTAAATATCTAGTCAGCAGTCACACACAGTAGAACTTTAACAAAGTTTACACATTTGCAAATTGTCCACCCAGCCCCTTATCCTATTGTACATGTTTACCAGATCCATTCCTAGCCTAGCTATCTTACACCCACATACATTGGTTTAATTGTCAAGCAATAGTCCCAATCATAAAGACTTAGGGTAATGTTACATGTAATTAAACTCATCAAATTTTTGAGAAAAAATTCAATCATCCCAAACCTCTTAGCTAGTTTGGGTATCTACTGTATGAATTAATACAAACCTCACCTGTCTCCTCATAACTTTGAGATACAGTACTACTGGGTGAAATTAGGGGGGGGGGGAGGTCAGGGGGGCAGATGCACCAAAAACCAATGCAAAGGGCTGATTTACTACCTGCAGCACATGCATGTTTACAGTTGTGCAGTATAATTAAACGGTAACACACAGTTGTACAAACTGGTACAAGAAATATTCCAGATTTTAATCCTTGAACTGATGTCCTCTCAACCTTATTTACACTTCTTGGAACACACTTTCCATTTTGTTTAATTTTTTTCTTCTTCTTCTTCTTCTTTTCTTTTTCCATCACTTCACTTTGTAAGAAAAGCCAAGACCTGGTGCCAGTACAACTGCGAACAATTCCCCACGCACACTGCGAATACAACTTCACCGAGACTTTTCTCTTCCGCTACATTTCCCATGTTAGACCTACTATAGGCAGAGAATGTGCAGAGGCCTCACACATAGGAGAGTTCAATATCCGTTCATGATACATATATATCTATTACAACCTCTGCGGATGTTCCGACTCTCAAAATTTTTGGCTGCAGATGTATAAATGTATATATATATATATCTATATATACGTTCTTCCTCTTTTACGATTCTGCAGCCAAACTCTCTCTCTATCTCTCGCCAGTCTCTTCGGGAATTACAGTGATGGCTCCTTTAAAGATGATATTAAACAGTCAATTTACGATGCTCAACCAATCTTCAGCCCCGGTAAAACAAGCAGCCTTACAAAACCCTTATTTTGTTTTGTGTTTTCTTTCTTTCCTTTTTTTTTTTTGTTTTGGTTTCCAGAGGAACGACATGTGCGTACCTCAGCCATTGTCAGAGCTATCCTAATTGTCGAGAACAAGTCAGATTTTTTTCTTTTTTTTTCTTCTTCGTCTTGAGGGGTATCTGAAGGTAAGACTTTGAGGAAAACAGATTATCGTCATCTTCTATGAAAAGGTATCGTGTACTATGTTTGCTTTGTGGTGTAGAACACTGTGGATTCAGTATTTAATATTTTGACAATATCTCACATTGGAAAGCCTATACATAGCCCATGTGTGTTAGTCAAAGTATGGGCAGCGTGGTACCCAAGGGCCAAGAGATCAGAGGGTAAATAATTTTGATTCACATAGATAATATTGCAAAAGACCCTTTTTTTGGTTCTCTTTGAGTTACGCATAAACTTACCACAGTGATGTGTTATCCATATATAAACGACATTAATAACAGATCTGTAAACGCCCACATGTGCAGACAGTCTAATTGGGCGTTATCCAACTAATACACACGTGAAAAACTGATAGAAATAACTACAGCAAGAGATCTGTTTACAAAGTAGCGTTGTATGTTATCCACCTAATACTATACATGCATAAAAGAAACAATAACCGATTGGATTGTACTTACTTTAAAAACAGAATTAAAATATGAAATATTTCATACAAAACAGCATCCACTCCTTTTTTACACATCTGCCCATCCCCTTCCTCCTTCCCCTTAACTTGCCCAAGAGTACAAACCCTTAAAAAATATTTCTGTTGGATGCAAATTTAAATTAACTGTAGACAGTCATTAGTGATACAGTGTCCAAAAACATGGTTCAAAGGTCTACTTGTGTACAACAATGTGTAGCAAAGAGACCACCAACCCTATGCAGGAGACATGATATGAAATATCAAAGATTAATGCCATCGTATTAAACTTCCAATGCAACAACCCAATTGGAAATGTTCACCACATAATTTAAAGCTGTACTGTATAATGTACTTTATGGACCGAAAGCCTTTTTCTTTCATAGAATCTTGCAAGGGTTTGTGTGAAACAGACTGTTAGCATAGTAGGTAGATACAGAGTGGGTCTCTCTTTACAAACTGTGCAGTATTTTTTGACAGAGGAATGTCATATTTGACTAAATGGAAAAACAACTATATACCACCAATGTGCCCAAGCAAAGCAGACTCTCTCTCTCTCTCTCTCTACATATATATATATCTATCTCAGCAGCCTAGAGAAACAGTCTCTGGTCTTTGGGTCTAGACTGGCTGTCATAATTCAACAGAGACGTCCAAACAAAAAGTCAGTAACACAAATAGTTGCAGTGGATGCAGGCTCACAACAGACATGGCTGATTGTCAAACCCTGATGGAAATTGTTTACATGGGGCATAATTTCTGTACTGTCAGAAACCTGGGATGAGTTGGTACAGTCAGTCACAGTTAGTTTGGTAGTAATATAGAGTCTGGTGGTTACATTATGACCCCTATCCTCATCCATAATCCTTTATATATACATATATATAGATATAAATATATATGCTACTTTATGACTGTAATGCATTAAGACTGCTGGTCAATGATATATACTTGTTACAAGGCCAATGTTACTGTAACATATACAGTGTGTGTAAGTTAGGGAACTTATATTTACTTTCGAGTGAACAATTAATACAGCAAAAAGAGATTTCATGAGGCCCCTCCTTGGCTTGTTATAAGATCTACTCACTGTGGTTCAAACTCAGTGTGTCCCTATACTGTACCTCTAATAACAACTCCAGCACTCAATTAAATGTACTTACATTACCAATTGTAACCAGTCTTGTCATTTACAAGGCATAGGCAAAAACTGCATTGACTACGACAAATCCCTAGAAACACTGATGTAGTGGTCAGCCTATCACAGACACTGAATCTAACTAGATGTCATTGACTGTCTTCTAGTTACAGTCAGTTACAAGATACAAAATAATCCTGAACAGAAATTGGTTCATTCTTTCAAAATTCTTTCAATGTTAGCAGATCAAGAGTTGAGGAAGAGGGGGAGGAGAAGAGAGGGAGGGAGAGAGAGATGGAGTAAGGAGCCCATTCAGAAATTGTTATCATATTTCTCTACATCTAGTGTAACTTCAGGTACAGTGTTTCATTATATTAATGTTGCGATTATGTGTAATCTAAAAATTAACAGAAATGATTTTGGTTGAACTCATTGTTCTGTTTGATTTTTTTCCTTCTCCGGTTCCCTCTGCTACATCATTTACTATTGTTTACCACTTATTATTTACTACTATTTATTATTTACTATTATTTACTAGCACCTACTGTAACCAAATGGACTATACTCTGCTACTACTGCTGAGTCTAGCACCTAGCCTAGCCCTGCCAGCTGGCGACGATAACAACCCTCCTGCCTGATTACATGTATCATGTACCGACAACTACTTAACAAAGGTTTGTTTACTTTCCATCAATCTGGCATGTAGCCTACAGACCCACTACTACACTAGTCTGCCAGTAACTTACATGCCCATGCAAGCTCTCGTGTGAGAGAACACAAATCGCCACGAGACCTTTACCAACATAGTCAAGTGCAGCAGTGCTCCTCATAGAATACTGAAAGAGTGCTGTGCAGTACCTCTGTGCAAGTTTACATTTTAACCTTGCACACTACTACGATGACTGGGAAATATTCGTCCCCCTGTTTGTATGTATGTATATATACACTAGCTGTCTATGAAAACTGGTGATGCCCTTGGAGATATGGGCAAGTAAAAAAATGTTTGGAATGCTGACGCATAATTTTCTGAACTATATGTTGTCAAAGCTTCCATGATCGTCGTTGTCGGTGTGGAAGGCACCTGCAATTATTACAGTGTATCATAGGGAGAACCTTTGAATGATGCAAAATGTTCTGTCCACATCTGTACCGTTGTTTTTATTCACCTTTAAGTTTTTAACGGGTAAAGCTATTCTCATCCAATACAGAGAGAGGTGGAGGAGAAGGGCTTGTGAGGATGGTAGAGTACAGTATGTATGCATGTATGAGATGGTCCAATGGGGGGGGGGGGGTAGATCAGGAAGACTGGGTCACTGTGTGGGAGATCCACAAGGATATGTAGGCCCTATACGGAACTGATGAAGGGAGAATCCTGCATGAAGGGTTTGGATGAGAGGGCAAAGGCGAATGAAGAATGGATCATGAAAGACAGGATTTAAAAAAAAAACTGCTGGGTCTTAGAGACTACAGACTCGTGCTTGTTGAGAGACTATATGTAAAGAATGGATATTGATTAAGTAATTAAATTAGCTACAGTAATTGCACACTTGGTGATGTCCTGACATCTTCCAATCTTACTACAAAGTCTGATCGAGTAATTTTGTAAAACAATACTGCAATTCAGACACACTCACTCTATCCAACCCACTCCCATCCTCTTCCCCCCCCCCTCCTCCCCTCCAACCCCACCTACACATGAGCCTTTTGTCACCAAATGAGCATTATGAAATGAGCCCATTTCTTTGTGGAATATCTTGTCAACCACGTTCTTAATCCATTACGGTAGGGCCTCCTTTACACACTACAAAGCATTGAGAGCATACACTTTATCAGTAAATTATATATGTCCTCATTACTTTAATCTATAGTCCACTTGATCTCATTCTAATCAAATTTGCAACCTTTCAAAGGAAATTATTTCTAGTTTTATTATACTGCACAAGTTATGTAAAGTGTCCCCTGATAATGACTGAAACCTTTTGTCTTACTACAGTAGTTGTTTGCATTTGGTCGCTATAGTTACGGCACAAATCTAGTAGTCCACAGGCCCAGTTTAAAATTTCAAAAAACCACTCAAAAAAAAAAAAGGAAAAAAAAAAAATAATATTGATATAATACTATCTACTGTAACATTTTCTTGCCTTATTCATGCATGAAACATTTCAAAATGCTTTGGCGTGTTGTGTTTACATGCCAATATCTAGTGAATTAATTATTCAATTGTTTTGTTAGCATGCGAAGGGATGTACAGTACTGTATATCAACTCAAGCCAGTTGGTGAATTACTATGTACTTAGGCACACCTGTTTGTAATGCCAGGACTAACAAGCATTTGCTGAACGATGAATCACATACACAAGGCAAACATGCTTCAATTCAAAAAGTTCTTTAAAACAACAGACATCGTGGACCAACTGTTCAGGTGAGCCAAAAATGGTGGAATTGATAAATTACGTACTTAACAAGGCTGGACAAATAATTAGGTATACTGGTAGTTTATTTTACTAATCCAATCCCTTCTCAACGTTTTACTCAAAATGGATGAACTGCCTACAGTATAACGGCGCTAAGTCATTTACCGCAATCACAAATGGGCTCCTAGTCGTATCGCCCTAGAGATCGAATTTCTACTGTAGGACTTTTGTAAATTTTCAGGGGTACATTGCAGTCTATTTTACACTTATAAAACAAACACACAGAAAAACAATAAAAGAAAAAACAAATTTGTCACTCAAAAGAGTAATGGCAAGAATTTGATTATTTGTGTGTGTATGTATGCATGCATAGATGTATAATATAGTGTTAAAGAGAGCTGTTCTCTGTGATTCTGCAATCACAACTTCGGCGTATACAGTAGCACGAATGAATCAGGTGTTTGAAATGGTACAGAGGGCGGACGTGGTTCAAGGAGGCGTTATGGGGGCGGGGTAAGGAGCAAAGCGCTGAAAACATTTCTGTACAACAAACCCATCCATCTACAATTTAAACTGCTACAGTAAACTGCTACAGTCAATGCACTCTGAAGGTTAAAAGCGCTTGCCTGTGAAATAAGATTTCATATCCGCTAACGATCGTCGTCACGAGGTGAAACGCTGTATCTGCTCACTTTAAGAACAATTAAGTGAAACTTAAAACAAGAATATATAATCAAAGAACAAAGTCCAAGCCATCTTACTGCCAGCACTGCCGCACTGCCTGGTTAATGGTTAATAAACAGAGACGTCACCGTAAGAAAAACAAAATAATACAGTAATAATCACATGATTTTCTGCAGTATTTATGTTGATCTGACTTGATCCTACTATACAGAGCTACTGTAATCTTCCTAACCAATGAGTCAATGACTATACACTAGAATCAATGTGACATAAATTGGTTGATTAGATGTCAAGAAACAAAACCTAGGGTAGGGTTCATGTAACAACAGTAATTGGATTATCAGTAAAAATGACACCACATATTGGAACATTCTAGTATATTTTTTATATATTTTTTTTTATGATCATATCACTCTTTTTTAAAATGTCAATCTACTCTAGGAGATGAAATATTTAAAGATCATCATCAAGAACATTGCCGCCAAAATATGCTAGAGAATCAGGTTATGGTCACATATGCTCAAATTTCAACAAGCAACTTTTACTGCCGGTTAAAAGGTAGTTATCAAATTTGGAACTTATACTGATGATCTTTAAAGCTATTACAGGAATTTAAAAGAAATAACTCAAGTTGCAAGCCAGCATCATCTGGAACAATTTCATTTCACATTACACTGACCTTTGAGCTTGACCCTTAACAACCACATAAGTACTAATTTTGAAACTGAGGATATAGGTAATCAAAGTAAACATAGTACATTAATGATAAATTAACAATGGAACAGTAATGCAGAAACTGTCAGCTACTTTACCAAACCAAATGAGAATTTCCATTACATATTTAACCAAATTTAAGCGTATGTATAATACTTAGAATGAGCCTATGAAATCTATTGAACACATTGTTGTTGGAATCCACCACAGAATATGTTTTTTCTAACCAAAACACTGGTTTAAAATTGATATTCAAAAGAATTCATACAAGTGATATATACTGTATATAAACCATCAGTAAAACAATCATTCCAATTAAAAAATTGATAAAGAGTACAGGTTTTCATACAGTACAATACTTAAACTACATACTATTCGCCTAGCCTGATTTGTGCACATGCTGTATAATGTCAAAGCTGGACGTTAAACTACTGTATACACTGTACCTACGATGTATCTAGTATAGATTTTGCATAAGCAGTACATAATGTACACACTAGTGTTTACACACCATCTTTCCTTAACCCATATCTGTACCATTCAATATTTTCTTCTTAATCTCTTTTTTTTCCTTTTTTTGGCTATGAACTCTCAAAAGTCTTGTGCAATCTGGCTTGCTTTAATTCAACACAAATTAAATCTCATTTTCACTGTGGTTGCAATCTAACAAGATTACCTAGCCATTTTCCCCCAAATTTCCCCTTGATCAAAGTGCTTTCAGGAGTATTACCGGCAGAAGAAAATCCATTTTGGCGAATGCCCTTACATCTAACCGAGCGTGTCTAACGCATCATGCATGATAACATTGGCTTTTTGTCTGGACTCGAGAGAAGTTCTTACCGTATTTATTTGGTTTGCATTAACAATGCCAGAATGCTTATATACGGTTCTAATTTCTATCAGCTAGAGCTATCATGATGTCGTCCATACTGTATATGATTATTTTTATTATTATTATTATCATTACGTAAGATAATGAGCTACGTGACCATGTGATACGTTGACAAAAGCCACGTCTTGATGAATGTGATCCATGTAATGAATGATGCGATTACTTCACTTAGTAGTGTATATGTCAGTTAACTTTGGAAAATCACCCAATTAAAACAACATCATCCTATAGATGCTTGGATTATGGATAGGTGCTGCAATGTAAATGCACACACAGACAGACAAACAGACAGACAGACAGACACCGTAGATACCATACGATATTATGTACATGTATACCGTTGATCAAATCTACAGTACTTATCTACGTCGAAAGCACTGATAACAAACCAGATTTTTACATAGTACTCCATACATCTCATTGCTGGCATTTTCTCTATAAACTCAGGCAGTGCGTCGGCGGTACACAAACTGCCGAACATCGACATGAAGTTTCTCGCTACTCGGGATGGATGGACTACGGGGAGTAACCTGATCTATTGGGTGGAATCGAGGCGTCCCCCGGGGGATTAGCGGTGCTCGAGTTGATAAACAAGTTTATCGGGCACTTACGTACATTAAAAGTCACTCATATAAACTTGGTAACTACCACAGCCAAAACTGAAGCATGTCAACTTACACGGCAATGACGGTAATGGATTGAAATGTCACTCCTCTTTTTAATATTGTCATTCTCTTCCTAAATCTTGCGTGACATAATCAAACTCCTTTCGACTTTGATATATGAAAATGAGAAGGTAAATCCAAGGTTAACCAAATTTTCATTACTCTCAGCAAGGGACCAAAAAAAAGAAGAAAAAAATTCTTTTTAGAAACTTTTCTGGTTGTTAGTATCTTCCTTTCTTTTTCAAGTCTATGCAGCATCTATGGGACTTCACATATATCTTATTACAAATCAATGATGTGTCTTCATCCTTTCAAGAATAAAATCTTTTTACAGTACCTCAATTTCTGGAGATGGATAATTAAATACCGCATTCGTAAATAGAATCTCAAGGTCAACACACAAAACTTTAAGCAATTGGCCTGACCTGTACAAACAGTAAAACAGTTTGCCAAGCAGTTTTGTAAGAGTCTGACAGTCAATTAAAGTTAATAGGCTAGGTACTGCAGATGGGGGAGGGGGAGAGGGGGGAATAGCAGGGTTGAGACAGGTGTCAGGAGGAGTGCAGTAAATCTGGTAGAGAATTATTCAACCAATCACAATCCTTTTGAGCATGAATTGTACTCTAATTAATAATTAGTTACAATCTTGTCCCCAAAATATTGATTTTTATAGTACCTCTTATTTCTAAATTTATGTTACAACTTTGACAAAACATTTACAAAAGTGAACATTTGGCTTGAAATTCTCTTAAATTAAAGAGTAACAGGTATGCTAAGATGTTGTCAAAAACATGTTATACTATCATGCTTGTGTTAAACAGCAGACTTATTTACCTTACTGTCTTTCTGCTTGTTATGGAGAAATAAATAAATAATAAATTATTTTCCAGTTAGCCAATTGATATCAGTATCAAGGACATAAATCTGAAATAATTAACATTTAAATTTTGAGTGTTACATTTGGATATGAATGCATAATCTTTTTTCTTTTCTTTTTTTTTTACAATCTAGGGAGGGTGTGACAAAATCTTGACCTTTGTTTTGATATGAAATACCAAACCTTTTTTTCCCGAATTTCCCCCCTCCCCTTCAAAAGTTTGCCCCCTTGCACCAGTGGGATTGTAAACCTATGCATCTTTGCTTGCTTATCACAAAGACGCAGAATTGGCATTTGCAAACACTGCAATCTGCACTAAATGTTTACTTTGAACAATAAGAAAATCATCGAGGGAATATCTGCGACATCTAAGAGCAAGAAACATTTTTTGTTTTATATCGTGGGAGGATTATAGCAAAAAAATTCACAATGAATGAATTTGGACAAGGACAATCATAAATGAGATGAAAAAATAAAAGGAGTACTTCCCAGAATTTCGGCTTTGAGCACACAATTGTAATACAATATAGTGCACCACGGAGAACGTAGTACTGTACAATGAACATGACAACTGCAATCAACACAAAAAGTGCCTAGGCAGCAATGTTGATTAATTTCTGTTGTACCCACCCTCCTATAATTTGTCATTTACAACCATCCCCTATCCCCCCCAGCCCCTCTCCCAAGAGACAACAAAACTAATGTTAAGGTTTTTACTTAATAGTGCTAGGGTACTGTACAAGGATCAGTTAACCCAACATTAACCTCAACACTGACAGAACCAATGTACATACTGTTTAATGACATTCTACACATCACAATCTGTACTTAAAATTCACTTAATCAAACTCTTACTAATTTCCCCCCATCTTTAATAACATGCAACCACATCCACAGTTTAATACTGTTACAACTAAGCATCTTCCATTCTACTCAATATTCCATTTTTAGGTTTTTTCCTCTCTATCATGACTAGATTCCTAAAAAGTGCCAGCATTTTAATCTTGTATTTCACTTGTTCTTCCGTTACTCTTTTCCGAGGAGTAACACCTTCTTTCATTACAGAATGTAAATGAGACAGTGGGTCTATCCGTGAAGTCTTCCACTGAGCGTGCCACGGTACAGTCTATATATCTGGCAGGCAGGCAAGCAGGCAGGCAGGCGGAGAGCGCACGGTCGTCGAGACAACAACGGGAGTCATCAACACCCAGACGAGAAACGTGAGAAACAGTTGGATGCCCTCCACTGACGAAGCGTGAATCAATGATTACTACGAACAGATGTAGCCACATTACAAACACTTCAACCAAAAATTTTCTTCCTTCATACATCTTTAGACTCACTCAAAGCCAGCCTTTGCTCTATGATTGTCCCAGTATGCAGACGATAAAACTGCATGCATTAAATGTGAACTTTTTAACTGACAAAAAATTATGAGTCCTGTTAAATGATGTAGTATAGTCTGTACCATAAATGGAAGCTCACTGGAGATTACACAAGATCGACGTATATAAATCTATATACATATGTATATATATTTATACATATATATATATATATATATATATACATATAGTACATGTGGATCAACTTCATAGTAAAAAAAAGAAAAACATTTTGATTTATCAAATGGTCGCGCAATGGGATATGCATCTAGATTCAGCTTTCCCTATTCCGTGCTGTATGATATCAAAGTTGGGAGTTGTTTTTTTTTTTGGGGGGGGGGGACAATACCGAAAGCTGGTTAAGGAATAATTTATCTGGTACATATTACATCGTAAACTGCTATGCAAAATTGATCAATTGCTCTATATACAATTGCAAAGATGTGTATGCAAAAGGAACAAAATACTATGGGTGTCTATTGCATCAATAATAGCACTATGTTTGCATGCCCAAATGAACACTGACTTTAAAAACATCAAACTATTTACTAGTTGTCCAATAGTAAAGAGTTAAGTCTTTTCACTAAAAGTCAGTTTCTTTTCAGTGTATTCTGCACCAACACCCACCCCCAAAGCCCTAAGTTTCAGAATGACATTTAATCACAAGATTTTATTTTGAGATACATGTTGTAGTGCTTTTTGTGACAACACTGCCAACAACTTTATTGGTTGTAATTTTAGCTCTATAGCACATATATATAAATCAATTTGAATTTTCAAAAAATACCCCGTCAAAAATCTGAAGCTCGTCAATTGAAGTGGCTGGACTACCGAGTCTAACTAACAAACAGACCCATTTAGGATCAGTTCCTCAGATGGAACGCAAACCTCTATAGGAAAACATAATACTTACCAACCCACTTGTTTACAATGCAATGCATTTTACAAGTATCTTCTTCATGAAAAGAAACCATTTTCTATGTTTCTTTTTTTCCTATTTTTTTTTTTAATTAATTTTTTTTTTCTATTTTTTTTAGTACAAGTATCTTCCTAACAAAAAGAAACCATTATTGAATCAGATACATACTAAAAAAAATTCTACTGTTGTATGGCAATAATTGGACACATTTTAAGGAGTTTACTGTACATCCTCATACAGCAGAGTTTAGTACAGTCAGTATTTAAAAACAGACTTTAACACAGGTTGTTCAAGTCAAGAAGATGCTTTCCCAGATCCGTATGTATGTATGTATGTCTGTATGTATGTTTATAACTATATATAAAAAAATATATATATATATATAATCATATATCTATATATATATATGTATACATATGGGAGAAAATGAAAACACATTTATTTCGATGAAAAATTAATGTCTGTGCACTCAGCCGACTTTTCTCCAATTAATATGTAATGACAACTTGATTACAGTTTAATTATTGCCTTCTTTTTCCCGAGTTGTAAGTTCCAACCTCGTTCATGCCAGGTTCCCCGACACCAAATTACTCGATCCTCTCCCATTTCATTTTTTAACGTTGAGATGGAAAAAACAGTCGAGTACTTTCTATCCAAGTTGGTATTGGCTGATATTTTTCTTGAATATTTCATGATGCCATTTTCCTTGTGGGCTGGGTTTTTTTTTTATTTCTTCTTCTTTTTTTTTTTTTAATGACTTTTCCACTTGTCAAAAAAAAAAAAAAATGACTTTTTCTGTCCATTCCATATCAGGAATATATTTGAATACTTCATCTTTCCAAGATTTTTGTTCGTTTTGGCTGTAAACTGCACAGAAATTTTAAACAAGACTTTTGGGACAACAGAGAGGTACGTAGCAGTGCCAACAATTGGCAAATTGGATCTTATTCTCATGAATGATGGTGTATCAAGGGGACAGTATTGTTTAGTGAGAGGAACCAAATTAGACAGAAGCATTATTTCAAGGTTATTACATCTTTGATTAGTGATTATAAAACTTACTGGTTTATATATTTACGAGTGACCCACTTACCTGTCTCCCCACAACCTATGCACCGCATTCTACCGTGTCTAGAATGCCCTGGTAATCTTTTAACACTGTACACCCTCACTGACCCTATTGACCTCCTTCATTTTTCTACCCACAAAGTGTCTCACTGTGTTTTTCGGAGTTAGAAAAATTTTGACACTTTGTGGGTAGAAAAATGAAGGAGGTCAATAGGGTCAGTGAGGGTGTACAGTGTTAAAAGATTACCAGGGCATTCGAGACACGGTAGAATGTGGTGCATAGGTTGTGGGGAGACAGGTAAGTGGGGAACGAAGTAAATCTCACTCGTTTAATTCAAAACGATGAAAAATATTATAAAACTTACTGGTTTATATATTTACGAGTGACCCACTTACCTGTCTCCCCACAACCTATGCACCGCATTCTACCGTGTCTAGAATGCCCTGGTAATCTTTTAACACTGTACACCCTCACTGGCCCAAATGGCCTTCCTTCATTTTGAGACCACTTTCCCACAAAGTGGCCCCTGACGCGACCTCGGGGAGGGTGGCGGGTAAACCCTGCCACCCGCCGAGCTCGCCGAGAAGGAAAAATCTAACGCTAACAAAGACTGCTGACGCCTCCAGGCGGAGGGTGGAGCCCACCCTGAACAGTCGGGGTGGGGGTCCGCCCTCCGTCACCCCGTAGGCGTGCCTCCCCCTACACTAACAGAGGCCTAATTGAACAAGGGGACGAGGCCCATACTACCTTAGATGGTAAAGAGTAACCTGGTAAACCGAACTAAGGAAACAACACCCACCGATAGACAAGTAGCCGCAGGCGACCCAGGGGGTGGCGATGTCTATCGACGAAACGCGAGGAGTCATGAGTCAGGTCGAACGACCGCTCCCCCGTCCGGCTGCGTCCCACCTCCCTCGGGGGAGGGTGGCGGGAAATGGAGACAGGTAAGTGGGTCACTCGTAAATATATAAACCAGTAAGTTTTATAATATTTACTTCGTTCCCCACTTACCTGTCTCCCCACAACCTATGCACCGAGTGGCACTGTCCGATGGTGGGAGGCCCGAGGGGTGGGACCCCCGGAGCTCGTATCATCGAGCGACCAAAGCCAAATCGGCCTGTGATATGTCCGATAAGTAGCAGGCGACAAAGCGATTGGAGTCTTCCACGCCGTCGTCTTGCAGATGTCCACTATTGGAAAACCTGCGAACAGGGCTGTAGAAGCAGTGAAACCCCTGCTGTTGTGAGCCGTGGATCTGCCTGGACCTGTAGCCAGAGGGCGGACGGCTTCCACCAAACAGCGGGACAAGGTATCCTCCCAGGCTGCTGAGTGGGGCACTCGAAGGAGGAAGAACAGAGATGTCGAAGTACCCAAGAGATCTTGTGTTCTGTTGAGGTACCACTTCAGTGCCCTAATGGGAAACCATACTGTAGTCTGTCCTCGGGGATCAAAGAGAAGGTCTTGATCTCTGGGATGATGATGTCTCCCGGTAGGAGAGCCCAAACCTGGTTCTAGCGAAGAAGGAGGGGTCGAGAACTATCAGCACCCCACAAACCGTAGGACTGAAGGCACCTTAGTCAAGGCGAGCCGTTGCTGCCTGGCGTGGAGCCGTAGGGGAAGCCCCTGATGGAAGGCGGCAACAGCCGAACGAAAGTTTTTGATCGTCTAAACCCTGCCTCCCTTCTTGGAACAGTGGGTAAGGAGTCGGCGATCAAGGTTAGAAAGGCCATGGTAGGCAGAGTCTGTCTCGTTCGGCATACTCCGAATCTCCGTAGGCAGAAAACGTAAGTACCAAGGTTGTTCTCACTCTGGCGGCCAAAGTCCTTTCTGTCTAAGGAAACACCAGACAATTTCCAGGCACCTAATTGTAGGCCCTTGCTGTCCGGGTGAGCCAGCGCCCCGTCTATGGGACAACCGACTGTGGTTTGTCCGGCAGGATCGCTGGCTCGTCCGCTAGGAGCTGGATAACTTTTGCCCGAACCGGGGTCAGCGGGGCCACTATGATGGCTGACCATGCCAAGAGGGGGAAGATGTAAGCTTCCGGTCCGTTTCGCGACAGGGACCTGGCGTTATGTGGAAGGCCTGCGGGTGGGCCGCCTGAACAAAGATGAGCAGCCCATTGTTGCCCTGTGTCGCAATCAGGTCTATCAGAGGTCTGCTGAACATGTGGAAAAACCTACTTCATGTTCGTTGCAAAAGGGTCCACTCGTCAGGGTGGAGCTGTCCCCTGGGCAGAGCATCGGCCATCACATTCTCCTTTCTGGCTATCTGAGAGACTTGTAGGGCCATGCTAGATTCTGTAGCTGTGGTGAGGGTCTCCCTTGCCAGACGGCAATATCTCTCTGACCTGGTGCCACCATGTCTGTTGACGTAGCTACAGTATGTTACCACCGTCGTGTTGTCTGAGAGGATGGTAGTCAAAAGCCCTGTACCTGGGCGCCGGAGGGCTCCAGAGAGCCCAACCCTGTGTATCTGCTGCTAAAGAAGTCAAGGACAGCGGCCTGCTTGGTGACCTTGTTAGTGCTTGCAGGACAGCCGCACTCGCAGTACTGATTCAATACCACAGTACCGTTGATGACTCCTTCAGTTATCAACCCGTTGCAATCAGAAAACTCTGAAGAAAAGGAATGTCCTGATGATGCTAAGCTGTACCCTGTAGGGAGGTTTAATGGAGGTTCTTTCCATGCTAAAAAATATTAATCATAATATTGGGGAAAGAAAAGGCGTAGACCTATTGAAAGATAATGATGCCTGAGGCGCCTAACAATATTACTCCGGTCAACGAAAACCTGTCAAGCATAGAGACAAGTATCTTCTGGATGGGAAGCTGCACTGACAAAAAAGTGCCTTGCCCAAGGAAACAACTGAATGATCCGGCCAGGACTCAAACCTGCAAGCCTTAGATCACCAGTCCACTGCCTTCACCACTTGACCACAGTACTCTCTAAAAATGAGTACTGAAGGTACAGAATCTCACTCTGCTGAGTGAGTACGGAATCTTAAACAATGCTGCCCTGCTACAAAAAATGAGACTGAGTACTGAATGGATAGTTTGCTTCTTCAGAATCTTAAACAAAGCTACAATGCTACTGTTTATGTGACTCCTACAATTATATGTATGTATTTAAGAACGTATTTAGGATCATCCTGCAAGTAGGAACATGAGAAGAAGCCTCACTGGCTTAACCAAGCTGCAAGCTGACTGAAGTCAGTCTCTTACATACAAATTTAACGTCCATGATTATGAAAAGTCAACAACTCTGTAGCTGGACAACATACATTAATCTTGGGGTGGCCTGAATCGGGGACCTTATGAGTGAAAGGCTTTAACCCTGAGCTAACTGAGCTATAGACCTACTCATCAGAAACAAACTCCCAACAGGGGCTGTGAAGATGGTGAGAGGGTGGGTTTGTAGAAAATCCACCTCAGAAATCCCTGGCTGCTTAACGGAGCCCGGGGAGTTACTCAGCAAACACAAAAGCGTTACTAAGCATGTAGTGTTTTGTTATGACAACGTTACGAGTGGTGTAAGAGGTATGTCACCGAAAACGTTTTCAGGCTCATATTTCAAAACGATTTACGTTAAGACAATAATATAACATTAATAAAACATTAATATCTCATAGAAACGTTATGTCGACGTTTTTACCACACCACATTTAACGTAATAAACACGTAATAAATGTTATGATAACGTACCCGTTACTCCTCAAATCTCTCCATGTCGAGACGTGTCAATTTCGTAGTGTAGTACAGTAGAAGTATCCAACTTCCTATTGAAACCACCTAACGCATAGCCACGACTAGGCTATCAGGTGCTACGAAATGCAACTGTGCTTAAAATGTCGGGAACATCGAACATTATTCACGAAGCGCATACTGTATGCTCGGAGCGCGTTAGCGCTTGTACCTTTGTTGGGGTTTTATCCTACCCCTTTTCCAACTTGCTACTAACGCGTTTGTCTTGGAAATTCACCCAAAAAATAGAGAGAGAGGTTTATTCCATGGGATCGCTCACGTAGTCGACAGCTCGTTGCAGCAAACGTTGAGCTTACACGTGTCAATCCAGGTGACTGCTTGGCCCCCCTCCTCTCATAACAAATACACAGCGCGGGAATATTGTCTTGGCAGTTTGCCAAGACTCTTGGAAGGCTTCGTTTTCCTGGCACTTTGCCAAGCTTCGAGAACGTTCTCTTCTTGGCAGGTTGCCAAGGTACTAAGTAACGAGACTGTACTAGAATCGCTTCAGTTTGCGCCTTTTAACATGCTCTGGAGGGGGTTCCACCAGCGTTTTAAACAACAAAACATAAGCAAGGTTTCAAACCTAGACATATGGCGATGAATTATAACGAGAGAGAAATATAATTAGCGAGGAGAATATGACCCATGAATGCACAGGAAATCTATGTCATGTCCTGGTTTCTGCTGGTACTTATTAAACACACATTCGGGATGTGTAATGATAAATGGTGTAGCGATTGCAGTGTCTTTCCGCAATTGATTCGAACCTGTCGTCGCAGCTCAAGCTGCTAGTTCCGGGGGGCAACACTCCCCTGATGAAAGAGACTCTTCCCCCTCTTGGAGGCGGGATTAACTTTGAGGCTGGGGATAAGTATATCTCCGTTTGCCGTGGGAACCTCGCTCCAGCCGGCTTTCCTTTCGGATTGGGCGTTTGCCCTTACTACCCCGTTCTGGGGGCCCAGCAGTTGTTGATCTCATCGGTTCCCTGCTCCGGGACCGACTCCTGGGATCCGGAGTGGAACCTCGGTTCCGCACTCCCTGTGAGGTCTCGCTGGACCCGTGGTCTCTCGGAGCCCATCTCTGTGTGCGTACCTAGCCGGGTACCACTCCTCTCGACCCGGACATTCTGTCCATTCCGGTCGGAATTTCAAATGGGCTATTTATTGGCCTTGAGCCTTGCCCTTGCCTTCCCCCTTGGTCATAGAATCCGGACGGTGCCGGGACCTTGGGGGGCAATATCTCTTTCTCCTCTCTCTCTCTCTCTCCTCCGGCCTCTCTCGCCGGACTCGGGCTCCCGGAGCCTATCTCTGTGTGCGTACCACGCCGGGTACCACTCTCCTCGACCCGGACATTCCGTCCGTTCCGGTCGGAACTTCTAAAGGGCTTTTTATTGGCCTTGAGCCTAGCCTTCCTTGGGTCGGAGGGGAACGTCTGTTCCGGGCTCCTTCTGAGGTCTCGCCGGACCCTGGCTCTCCGGAGCCCCTCTCTTTGCGCGCACCACAACGGGTGCCGCTCTCTGCGACCCGGACGGACTGTCCGCTCTGGCCGTCTTTGTCATGGGCTTTTGGTTGGCCTTGAGCCTTGCCCTTGCCCTAGCCCTTGGTGGTACATCCGGACAGCGCCGGCACCTTGGGTGGCAAAATCTGCATCTCTCTCTCTCTCACATGGGCTTTTGGTTGGCCTTGAGCCTTGCCCTTGCCCTAGCCCTTGGTGGTACATCCGGACAGCGCCGGCACCTTGGGTGGCAAATCTCCATCTCTCTCTCTCTTCTCCGGCCCTCTCCTGGCCTCTCTCCATCTCAACTCCCACCAACTCTCTCACTTCCTCTTCATCTCCTGTCTCTCCTCCGATTCCCTCCAGGGGAACTGTGGGTTCGGTGATAGATCTAACCTGTCCCGGCCTGCTAGCCAGGTGTCGATGTGCTGCCACTGTCTGGTGTGAAAACAAAACAGACTAGACAGAGGTCTCGGAACAGTTCACACATTTAAGGTGGCTTCGAGACATGTCTGAGAAACCCACGTTAAGGAGAGACTAACGGCGAATAGTCTAACGTATCAAACGGAACGACTATAAGGAGGAAGTAGGGTGGGAGTATGCTAACAGAGAGTAAAGTTACGTGACAAAAACAACGCGCCCCGCTAGAGGCTCGCGGCTTACAAGGTACGCTACAATAGTGAAAAACTTCCCACACTTAGAAGCGAACACGTAACCAGAATACATGAAGGAAAAGGACGAAGCATGTAAACAAGGGAGAGAACCCCTCTATCCGCGTACAGAGCGGGAAGGGAGGAACAAGGCTACGAGATACGCCCCAAGTGAAAACTCCCGACACTTAGGAGGTGCACGAGTAGCGAAACCCATGGAGAACATGAAAATATGTACAAATATATGAAGGTTCAAACAAGAACAACAACAACGTAATCGAACCGCCTAGTATTGGATAGGAGTTCGCGGCTTACAAGATACGTTACAAGGAGAAACACTTCCGACATATGGAAGCAACGTAACTAAACATATATGCATCGAAAACTTGTAAAAGGACGAGACATGTATATAAGGGAGAGAACCCCCTAACCGCGAACCAGCGGAGGGGGGAACAAGGCTACGAGGTACACCCCAAGTCATGAGACTCAGGGCGCGCACGTAGCAACAACTGGAGGAAACATGAAAATATACAACAATATATGAAATCAAGGATACTCCCGTCTTAACATGAAAAACAACGAAACGAGCCGACTATCTCGAGTAGTTAGGAGATATCGGAACGTGGCTACAACTACGCTACAAAAGTGAAAACCCACACTGAAAGCGTAAAAATTAACGAAGTACATGAAAGCAAAACATCTTATGCTAAGTAAGAAAAGCTGAAACACATGTACATACGGAAAAACATGCCTATCCGCGTAAACAAGGCGGTATAGGCAACGCTACAAATTACGCTACAAGGGGAAAACCCACACAAAGGCGTAAGAAGTAACGAAGGTACATGAAACAAGCAAAACATATTATCTTTTAAAGTAAGAAAAGCTGAAACATGTACATACGAAAATATATGCCTATCCGCGTAAACAAGGCGGTATAGGCAACGAACGAAGTAGTCTCGCAGAGCTACTACCTGATACCCTAAAAACGTTACGTAAGAAAAAACGAACGCATGGGCGAGAGTGTACACTAAAAACAGCCCCCAAAAACACCCTTCCCTACAAGAAAAGGATACTTATCAGGCTGGAAAAGATCCTTGGAAGTGCAGAAGTCCTGATAGGAAACTTCTAGAGTATAAATCCAAGGTAATCCGGGCGAATTTCGCGAAAATTTTTCTAACTCCGAAAAACACATTGAGACACTTTGTGGGTAGAAAAATGAAGGAAGGCCATTTGGGCCAGTGAGGGTGTACAGTGTTAAAAGATTACCAGGGCATTCTAGACACGGTAGAATGCGGTGCATAGGTTGTGGGGAGACAGGTAAGTGGGGAACGAAGTAAATAATGGAAATACATAGATTATTGCAAAGCCTGAGCTCCATCTTTGATCAGACACATCAATGTCTAATGACAACAATTAAAACAATATATAAAACACCTTTTTTTATGATATGAGGTTTTCCAGGAAAGAGACAATATCCCTGGCATTACTGATAAATGTATCAGAAATTGATCAGAGGACTGAGTCAGGGGTTGTACACTACTGGGAACCATCTCTTGTTTGTACCAAAATGCAGCATAAGAGTGAATTGGTCACCATGACAACAGTGTAAATATAGCTAAAAAGTACTGCATGCTCCACTTCAGGACATTTGCATTGGCAGTGTCATAGAAGTCAATAGGCTAAATGTGAACTCAATGTGTTTAGTGTTGTTAAAACTTGAGACCCTCTTCAAGTGATATATATTATTATTTATTTATTATTATTACTATGATGATGATTCATTATCATTAGCAAGTGCTTTATCATATATTCAAGCTATTTACTAAATGATATGCTGAGTGACATTAACACTATTTAAACTAATGGAGTACATTAATATGAGATCAAGTGTATTGTTAGAATGGAAAGGCAACTCTGCAAACACCGTGACACGACTGGCTAATCTTTGAGGGCTTTTTTTCTTTTTACTTTGAAGTTTGTTGACAGATATTAAATAATTTTCTGAGAGTACAATTGTAATTACAGTACAAAAGTCAAGAAACTTGTTGTCTTTTCAGGTGGGGGATCCTATTAAAATTGTGTAAATGCCATCGTATAAGATCTTTGTCAAACATGATCAAACTAGAATTTACATCAAGTGCTTCAAATAAAATTCTCTTCTTCAGATCTGCATTAATGGGGGTACTACCAAGGCCCCCCTCTGATTTCTCCTAAGTACTGTAGCTCTTTAGTAGTATACAGCAATCCACTCCCCCCTAAATTAGGGGTAAATGTAAGGCCAACCATGTTGGCTTCCACACGGAAAATATAAAGCTGCATGTACACACTACATAGATTACCCTAAACCTGCAGATGAGAGCTGCAAAAAAAAATCTCTAAAATCCAAGACTGAAAATGAATATCACAAGAATCCACCCAAGGAGGCAAGAAATGTGGTAACTATGGCGATGTACTGTACAGTACGTTGTACACTAGTTTAGCAACGACACAAGGTACTGTGGATTGCCAACCTTTGCAATTCCATCTCGTTCCCCTCCCCATCCCTCATCCTCTCCCCTCATCCCCACCCTCATACCCCTCCCTCATCCCCCTCCTCTCCCTCATCCCTCCCCTCCTTCATCCCCCTCCCTCATCCCCCTCCCCTCCCCTCCCTCATGCCCCCTCCCCCTCAGTCACCCCCTCCTATGTGAATGTCAACATCATTGCTCTTATGTAAAATATGTTTTGCTCTTTCAGTTAAATATGTTTACTAAAGATGTTCTTGATGAGACCAGAAATACTGTACCTCACCTGCCTTAAAAATTCTTTTATATAAAACAATATTTATGTTTTAGCTTAATCCCCCTACACTTCACCATCCCCCTCCCCTTTGCCCCACCCCAATATAATTTGTAAACGCACAATACCTGCAGCATATTTTTCACAGCTTATATCGTCTGACCCAAAAGAGCAGTAGAGTTGGAAGTTAAGCCGATTCGCAAATTTGTTTAAATACCTCAAGGATGAAGATATACTGTAAATCTGGCAACAGCAAACGGATTAATCCATCTGCCGTTAATTTTCAACGCCTGCAAAAATGATTTGGTGAACAAAATCATTTAAACCCTTTAACAAATCTTTCTGCAGTACTATATACAATGCATTATTATTATAGAATGGTTGAAGATCTGGCAATTAACCGAACAACAAAGACATTGCCCGTATTTCTCGTTCGTATTTTAACAGACTCCGAAGGCACTTGATATATTCATTTAGACTCCAGCACACTTGAAAATCAATACAGCTGTAACAATTTTACATAATTTGCATGAGGAAATATTTGAACAGTTGCCCAAGTTTCCAATATATATATATATTTATATACGTACTGTAGTCGATTCCTTTCTCGTGCGGGGGAAGACAAAAAAAAGAGAGAGAAAAATACAGGCAGGCTGCGATAAGAGACAAAAACACGGTGGTCGTTGACCTTCCTAGGATATAAAATGCAATAATTTGTCGTCTTACAGTCCCCACCTTGGAAATCCTAAGGGCTAGTTTTCTCTGCCTTCTTATGCCACCATCTTTTAATCCAACGTTTTGAAGAACACACCACTCAATTGGCGTTCTAGCTTGCGTAGTTTCCCTCGGGTGCGTCTTTATGTAGATACATCTTACCCTGATGTTATTTCAGGACGCTGGCTGTTTGGGATTTTCCTCCGTGGCTTTCTTAGGGTAATCTGATTTTGAAGAACATGCCTGATTATCGTTACTAGGCGGGTGTAGAAGTCCGACACTGAAAATTGCATTTGCACCCGGGTTTCTTTTCATATATTGCCGGGGAAAATATGTAGTGAGAATAATCACACTGGGAAGGGGGAAATTATGCGAGGGAGGACATTTAAACGGGGTCAGCTGGGGTAGAACAGTCGCCCAAACTTGGATAGACCGATTCAACACAATGTTGACCTAATTCACAAACTTACAGTAGGTCAAATAAAAATTGGGTTTCAATGTCAAGAAAGAAGATGTTTACAAATTTATGTCCTGGTGAAGAAATCCATGGAGTAATTACAGTACTCAAGCTTTTTACATGATTTATTTAATAGGGAAGTATGGGTTACAGTACCTAATGGTGACTACCTTAACAGTGTGCTTAAGTCTATTACGCACAACGTTATACACAGAAAAACGGTTGTGGGGAGGAGACAGGTAAGCGAGGAGAGAAGTAAATAAAACACTTCTATGATAAATGGAATGTCAAATGAACTGTGTGTGCACCTTCCAGTACAGTACATCACATGTGTAATTAACTAATTAATTAATATCAAATTTTCATTATTTGATCATAATCGTAAAATGATACCATCCATGTTACATGTATCTGAAATGGATACGCACTTTTCTAATTATAGTTAATTTTTAACCGATTCCCCTACAAAATGGGAGTGCATGGTTAACAACCTCACATTAATATAAACGTGTACACAAATTTGAAAAAAATAACAAGCACATTTATTTTGTAACAGAAAATCAATGATACCGTTTTACAGTCTTGAAAAGGAACAACTGTATGGTGGTGTACAAATTTAGCCAGATATAACATTGAAAACCTCTCATTACTCCAATGGCGGCTAAACAAATTTTTACTTTACTCGAAATGTTATATATATATTAGCAGGTTTGTTTATACAATTTGCAATCTATTTCAGGGGCAACTTGCTTAATCAGTCTATATTAAGGGGGTAGAAAAAGTGACTCACGGAACAATTTTTTTTTTTTTTTTTTACATTTGTACCACCTCTCTTCGCATGTGATGGCAGTACGGACCGATCTGTCCTAATTATTGCAGCCATCTGAGAAAGGGACAGTAATTCAAGCAGTAATTGTCTAATTGGGCAGCTCTGTGTAGTTAAAGTCAAGTCATAAAACCCAAGCTTAGCACCCCACTATAGGAGGAAGGAACAAAAAATAATAATTCACCGCAAAATCTTACAACCTCCAGGATAAACAGCCGTACTTACGTACGACTACCGCTACTACTACTACTACGACGAACCCGTACGGTGAGTATAGAGTAAGTTGGTAAGAAAGAAGACCATATCGATCTCATTTCATTTCCAAGCCAGTTTGATTGTAGAAAATTTGGAAAATGTGTGCATGCCCTCTGGGCAAGGTAGAATAATAAATACAGAGAAGCTGATAAGGGCGACTTGTTTACATTACAATGATTAAGGCAGCCTTTTGGCTTAGTTTGAGAGATTGCGGAACCCAGGAAATAACATGCCAGGCAAAATGTGACCAATTTTTTAGTCCCGGGTTTGTTCTGCCGTGGTTACATGAAAAAAGGAAAAGTTTTTTTTATTATTTTGAAGTGAAAAGCTTCTGCCGGGGAAGAGGGAAGAGTAATGTCGGTTGATTGGATGGATAGGATAGTTTACATTCCAAGTACTCAGGTGTTTAGGTTAGCGAAACGAAAAGGCCAAGGTTACGACTGATCCTAAAAAAAACCGAGATGAGAACATTATGCGACCGGCGAGATGGTGCAAAGATCCCTATAAAAGAACTCGAGCTTGTTTCGGGCATAATTTGCAACGGTATAAAAAATCCTTTCAATTAAGAATGGCATTCATGTTGTCCTGAGCTTTAACTACAATTGGGAATAAAATTAGTTCAGGAATCAGGATCTATGAATTACAGCATAGGCCGAGGCTGTCTCTGATTTCAAGCATTCGGTTTTTTCTACAATTCAGATTAGATCTCCTATTGATGGTGAAAATAGAACGAAAAACTTTCTTCCTCTGATCGGATGGATTTGCTCTCATCTTGACCAAATGAACTTTTGACCTTCAGTTTAAAGTATTTCTTCTCAAAGTTTACACTATATAATTTAAGGCATCTTTAGATTGCATGTCCTCTCCTAAAATCTGAATTCACAATCATTCTGTCTGCTGATGTTGCTTCAGACTACAGGTAAATTCCTACATTTTTAAATAATTTGTAGTCTACAAGGCTAGTGCTACCACAACTGCTAAGTAAAATAACACATACAATTTAATGATTTCTTTGTCATTAAGAAAACATTCATCATGTAGGTAGAGTGATCCCATACTTCAAGTTATGAAGATAAAACTGAAACTTGATTCTTACTGTAGAACCACTTTCATTTGACATCAATTGTAATACTACGTATACCACAATACATATCATATAATATATCAGCATACTGTATCATATAATATATCAGCATAATGTATCATATAATATAGCAGCATACTGTATCATATAATACATCAGCAAACTGTATCATATTATATATCAGCAAACTGTATCATATAATATATCAGTATACTGTATCATATAATATGTCAGCATACTGTATCATAAAATATATCAGCATACTGTATCATATAATATATCAGCATACTATATCATAAATCAGCATACTGTATCGTATAGTATCAGCATATGGTATCATATAATATATCAGCATACTGTATCATATAATATATCAGTATATAATATCTGCATACTGTATCGTATATCAGCATACGGTATCATATAATATATCAGCATACTGTATCATATAATATCAGCATACTGTATCATATAATATCAGCATACTGTATCATATAATATATCAGCATACTGTATCATATAATATATCAGCATACTGTATCATATAATATATCAGCATACTGTATCATATAATATATCAGCATACTACAGTATATCATTTAATATATCAGTATAATGTTTCATATTATATATCAGGAAACTATATCATATAATATATCAGCATACTGTATCACATTACTGTATCATATAATATATCAGCATACTGTATCATATAATATCAGCATACTGTATCATATAATATCAGCATACTGTATCATATAATATATCAGCATACTATATCATATAATACATCAGCATACTGTATCATATAATATCAGCATACTATATCATATAATATCAGCATACTGTATCATATCATATATCAGCATACTATATCAAATATCAGCATAATGATCATATAATATATCAGTATACTATATCATATCATATATCAACATACTATAGTATATCATATAATATATCAGCATACTGTTTCATTTATATATCAGGAAACTATATCATATAATATATCAGCATACTGTATCATATAATATATCAGCATACTGTATCATATAATTTATCAGCATACTGTATCATATGATATATCAGCATACTGTATCAAATAATATATCAGCATACTGTATCATATCATATATCAGCATACTATATCATAATAATATATCAGCATATTGTATCATATAATTTATCAGCATACTGTATCATATAATATATCAGCATACTGTATCATATAATTTATCAGCATACTGTATCATATGATATATCAGCATACTGTATCAAATAATATATCAGCATACTGTATCATATCATATATCAGCATACTATATCATAATAATATATATTGCAGTCAGATTCTAGTCAGTGTATGGAATACCAACACTGGTTTTTGTCTGTAACTGAAATGTACAAAATCCTCCAGTTTAAAATATTTACAAAGAAAAATTTCCCGTTCCTCTGAACAAATGCAGTGTCCTATCAACCTACAACCTACTGTCAATATACAGTATTGGCATCTTAACCACCATTACCACTGCACCCATATAATCCCTACTTCTCTGCTACACAGTATGTCTCAAGTATCACTTTCATGTGATTTCATAGCGATATTTCAAGTTATTTTCATCACTTTTAGGTTAGCAAATCTTCTGAAAGGAATGTTAAAAAAACCATTAGAGAAACTTCATCTGAATGTTCCTTGATATTTTGATGACAGATTTTCCATTAATAATTCATAATGAATAGTCTGCTTCAAAGGTTATAAGATCTTTCCCCATCTTCAACCCTCATTTCAACTATGCTGGAAACAGGAACGATTTCTTTAAATACTGTACTCTGTACAACATCGCATTTTACTTAATGTCCAAATTTATTAACTTATTCCTAAAAATCAGTTAAAATGTTCCCCTGACTTCTGCTAATAAGCTTGAATAGTTCACATTACTGCTATCTCCCCATCCCCTCCCCCCCCCCCCCCTCTCACAAATATCGCCACCATGCCTGGAAATATTTCTGGTGGATTAGACAAACCAAACATACTTTAGTGTAGGGAGTGTACATACCATCCCGTCTCATCGAGAGAAAAAATCCAAATGTGGACCTTATTACTGAGGGAATTACGACTTGACGTTGCCTTCACGTAAAGCCATTGAGAAGGAATAAACTAATTTCCTTTCTCTTAATTAAGTCCTGACGTTTTTTTAACTCTCGCCCTAATTCGTGTAGAGAATGTTTTGGTGCATTTTTTTTTCTCAGCAGGCTCGGCTAATTTTCTGGCAATAGAAGATGAAGTTTTAAATTTAATGAAGGCCTACATCATGATAAAATGATAAATTTGATGGGGGGGGGGGGGGGGGGAAAGAGCCATAGGCCCATGAATTATACATTAATACAGCTGAAACAACCCATAATTATATGTTGAACAGTGTTCATCAGTGCACTCACAAAGTCAGAGAGCGGCCTGTTATAAGTTCAATATATAATAAAATATCATTTGTATACAGTTGCCCAATATTACTGTAGCTTGGTTTTTCCACAAAAAAGTTTAAAAATATAGACAATTTTCAGGACAGTTTATCTCTAGCCTTCATCATTTCTAACAGAAATTAATTAACTCTTGTACCAAGGAATGTTTTGGTTGCATATATTTTCACACTATAGAATGAGATGTATCATCTGCAGTATGATTATAAAATGAATATAAGTTGCTTAAATTCACAAAAGTCCACACAATGTTTATGGTTTTGGTCAAAACATAACATCCACAACATTTACAGTATATACCTTAGTAGTTGCAAACTCTTTTAAAATCATTGTGAATCATTTTTAATATATCAGTATATAAATGATGGTATAAGCATATATCTGTTTATTAAATGCAGGAGTATTTATTTTTGGTCTGCAGATATCTAAGGTTGTATCAGAATGGAAAACAACAGAGAGAAACATTACATATGCAGCACAAGAGTAGTTTGCACGCTAACCCTGGCTAATGTTCATACTACAGATGGAGAGAGCACTATGAATATAAACAGGGCTTACATAGTTTGATGACTGGGCATCTTGTGACATGATATCACAACAATGAAATAAAGAAAGAGGGACATACTGTAGTTCAAGTTGCTGGTAATTTATTTATTTATTTTGCATGCTCACTCTAACAACAAAGAGCTGACTTTGCATTTGTAATAGTTAACCTGATGAGATTCATTTGATATTTGGACATTTGGACTTCTGCTGACCCCAAATGACCTTTGATCTCCACCCAAACTAATAGGTTTCTTGTACTCACTGTAAGAAAGACACATGCCAAATATGAGCTATGTGATCTTGGGATATCGTGTTTACAAGATTTGTGTTTATAAGGCTTTACAGAATGTGTCCTTTGATGACCTCAGATGACCTTTGACCTCCACCACAAACAATAAGGTTTTTGTAATCAATATAGGGAAGCCACATGCCAAATATGAGGGTCTTTAAAGTTCCTATCTGGAGATACCCTGTTTAAAAGGATTTCAAGGTTTGACCCCTGGTTACCTTAAATGAACTCTGACCAAACTGTGTAAAAACTTAACATAAGGCTAGCCTGTCATGCATACCAGTTCCTTTGATGTTCAGGTTCTGAAGATTTTTGAGATTTTCACATGTTGCCCTCTGCTGACCCCAATGAGCTTTGACTTCCACCCAAAACAATAAGGTTCTTGTATTAATTATGGGGAAGCCACATGCTTATGGCAAGTATCCAAAAATCAAAACTTGGCATCTTACAAAACCAGCTGTTTCTCAGAAGAACTATACCCACTAAAAGGTTTGGAGCTCCAAAATATACATATATTGTTTTGAGAAGATTTATATATGCCACTAATAATTCATACATTCTGCATTCAAGCACTCCTAAAAGTGGATCTAAACTGGGACAAGTTCACTTCAATTACAGTATCGAGTGCAGGTATCTTTGCTGCCTACATCTCAAAACCGCAGAGAACTGAATATTTGACGTTACAGTTGTAACAGCTCAAATTCACTCCAAAAAAACTTATAAGACTGGAATTTTATATCCTGCTCTCTTGTCTGTCTCCATGCACTTTCTTCATCTACCTAACCCAGTATCTGGTAACATTTTAGAACTGTCTTCCCTCCCTTCCCCCAACTTCTTACTCCCCCCCCCCATTGGGAAGGAGGATTTAGAGGGCAGTCTCATATATGGGATTGGGGGAGGGCAGTACTAAAATGATCCAAGATAGTACAGTATGTAGGTTTATTAGGTTAGGTAGAATAAAAAAAAGTGCATTTATTTAGTAGATTGGAGACAGGTAAGAGAGGAGCAAGTCAATTTTAAGTTAAAGAACCTGCTTTGAATTTCTACAACGCTCCATAGAGTACAAATGTGACAACTTACAGAGACAGTATACATTACTGCATGACAGCCAATTAATATTGTAATATAAACACTATAAATAAACTAGTGCAGTAATCTGTTAATGTAAAGCAACATTTCATCCTTGGATTTGGTCCTTTTTTATGCATTGTATATATATATATGTGGTTAATGTCTTTAATGGTCTCCAGATAATCATGTAGACATCTCCCTCAAGTAGTAGTCATTATTTAACCTAAATTACTGACATTAATTTGCTCTCTACTGAACATTCAATCATGATTTAATATATACATATATTTATATATATATTCGAAAAAAGCAGAGATAAGATATGACTCATAATTTACAGAAAAGGAGTATTGTTTTAGAAAATTTATTCGAATATTCAGTCCCCCTGGGACCTTCCTCGCCAATTCTTGGCAGTGTAATGAAAAGTACAAAATGTAAACACAATGAAAGTAAGATGCTAGATTTAAGTGTTAAGAAGCATTAATGGAAATAGAACCAAATAAAACCATCACTATATACATAGTGTAATATATATTAACATATGATAGATCAGGTATAATAAGGGTATTTTGTAGGTTGGTTCATAGTTCATACAAATCTAGTGATGAGTTTAATCAGTTAAAGTTTCTGTGTTCATTTTGCAATATATTTTTCTTTCACAGTCACTATATAGTTTACCATGTAGGGTGTTGTTACATGATGTGTCAACCATGAAGCCAAACCTTGCAATTCATTTCATGCTTTTCATTTGTAGAGACTATAATACGATCAAACACAGCACGATATTGACTAGCAACAATATTGTAAATTGTAAGCAATTTTTTGCTAATACCATCTACGCTGGCTTAAACCACAAACTGAACGAACAAAAGACTCAATGCAAACAGTTGCGGAGATCAAAAAGCACAGTAAGGTCTATTGAATTGATTTATTTTATGTGAATTAAATCATTTCCTCCCCCCCCCCCCACCCCAGCCTATCTTTCCAATAAGCAAGTAGGAGTATATGCATGAGCCAACAAGATACATCTCTAAGACGTACAGTAAAGCTATAAAGTTCTGCATCTATGACAGGAGTCGGTGACGACAATATTCAATCGACTCAAAAGTTTATACAAGCTGATGAAAGAATAACTGGAAGCGTAAACCCACACCATCTCTGAAAACCTACGGGATGAGGTGCAAGATAAACAAAACCTACCAGTCAAAAACACATACATCTTTTCACTAGGTTTGTCATTTATATTTCTCTGTTTTTCTTATTTGATTTTTGAAATTGATTTTGAATTTTGATTTGGCTAGATGTAAGGAGCACATTTTGAAAGAGAAAACTGAATGTTTGGCGAAAGAACTTTGAACCCGGTGCAACAACGTGCTAGTTTTCGTAGAAGTCAAAAGGCTGGGTATAGCTCAGTCTGAAGTTGCATCGGACTGGGTGCGTAATTTTTTTTCCTAGGAGGGTTAGGGGCAATTTTACGAGTAACACGCATGCGCGAGGGTCTGGATACGCCTATTTATGATAATTGCCCCTAACCCTCCTAGGGAAAAAAATCACGCAGACTGGGTCCTGATGTTACAGGTCAAATTATGTCCTTCTAAAATGGCTAATCTCTGCCAGGGGTTTCTTTGTCATTTCCCAGTCATTTTCCACAATTATCATAAATTTGCTTACATAAATTCTACATAATTGTTAATGGCGCTCTGCCTTAAAATTTCCAAGATTTAGGCATTTCATCACATCTTGCTCTTGGAATGAACTCTTATAACAGAATTGCTGGACGACAGAAAGACCAACATATTTTCCTGTTTATTAATTGACCTGCAAGCTGCAACACAAGTGTTTCAAAATTCTGTGTATGAGTGTGTGTCCTTTGTCTTTTCTTCATTATCTCCCCAGCTTCAATAATCGACCTCACATCGGAAATCAACGTAAAGTTTTGGGGTATCGCGAAGCCACTTATTGCCAGTACCACGCTACTTGGATTTTACGTACTATACACATCCTACCTTATACATATCCGATACTTTTAACGTAATCTTACCGTATGGACTACTAAAACTTGATATCCACTTGTTATAGCTTAGAATATCCACTCAACTTTCTCTTTTTTTTTTAAATTTCCCTCGGTTGGACGACTTACCACTTCTCTCACTGAATTCAGGGCTGGATTTCACTTGCAATGTTACAAGTGGCCGGAAAAGCTCCTAGCTGCATAAGAGGAAAATTAACTATGCCACTACAAGCTAAATAGACTGCATCTGATATATGTTAATTAAAAACTTCACACAACAACCAAAAAAAGACACAAAAAAAATCCTGATCCTTTAGATTTCAATGAAAGGAAGTTTTTTAGAGCCTGTGCATCTTGAATTCTTAAAAGGGGAGCTGAAAGCATCATTAACCCAACTCAATGAATTTTAATGTCCATGTTAAAAGGAAAATGCTCTACAGATCCTTCAGATCGGGTCATGGTGAATAACAGAATTTAGGGTTCTGCAATCTACCCTTGTCCGCAACGGACAACAGGAAGTCTGCCCTCACAGACCGTTCAGAATATTCTGAGCGATCTTCGACATCGTCCAAGAGCTTAAAACAGAACGTTTTCTTGCCTCGATCTAGCAAACTTCTTTTAATGATACTACCCGATTTTACATACGAAAGCAATATATACAGCAGTTTCAGCACCGTGTCAAAAAGAAAAGGTGCAGCACATGCAAAATCTGCTGCAGCAATGCTGCAACAAATATTTCAAACAAAGGAGATTATCTTTGCAGACAAGCAGAGCCTACTGTGCCAAACTGCAGAGCAGAAAATATTACGTCCAGCTCGGCCTGGCTACAACAACACTGCAGCACCCCCTCCCCCACCCCCACCCCCACCCCAGGGTCAGCCTCTTTTGATATGGTGTCTATGTAATTTTTCAGATTCATTTTAAATTATGTAGAACAGTTCAGACAATTTTTAAACTATTTCCACTTTGATCTTCGCATGTACCTAGCTACTGAAGTAACATGAGAAAGTATCCACGCCGTAAATATTTAAACTTGTTTGAAGTCCTTCACTACTCACGAATGGATTAAAGGTCATTTGTTACAAATTAATTTTACTCATGGAAGAATGGTTCTTTACAATAATCCCCACAACCAAATCAACCACTTCCTAGGGTAAAGAGCATCTAGAATCTCAACTCGTATTTTTAAGCAAGGAATTGTCATTTAAAGCAAGGAATCCACCAATGTAGTGAGGGTATCGTGATTACTGCAAGAAACATAAGACCTTTAAACTATGTGTAATTGTAATTAGGTTGTTCTGAATTCGGAAAAGTTCCTCTATATATATATTTTTTTAATTTCTTCTTTTTCTTTGTTTTTAAAGGATGACATAACACCAAGGCTAACTTTCTAAATTGGAGTGACAACGTTGCCATCCACTGGAATGCATTTGAGACTTTCCACTGATCTCAGTCTAGGATCACATGTACTTTGTAAGAAACGTTAGCCAAGATGGGCACGAAAACCAAACAACCGAACGACTGATCCCCTCTAAACCCCAGTCCCCCTTACATCTGACTGTGGCTATGTGATAACTGATCCGGTCTCAACCCCAGTCCCCCCTTGCATCGAGACTGTGACTGTGTGATCATCATCAGGTGTGTGTGTCACGATTCCCCTAAAAAGGGAACAGATAGTACTACAAGGGATCTTAGCCAAAAGGACGAGAAGCAATCACTTGTAACACACCGTATCTATTTCTGGCCTACAGCAGCTCTTAACCTCTAAGAGAACACAAACAGATAGACAGACAGACACAGACAGGCAGACAGACAAATTACCCTACTCTAAGTAACCAATTCAACCAGTACTATTATATTCCTTGCTCACTCCCAACCAGACCAATGGGATGAATGTCACATTGGGCTAATTCTTCAACAGAGCTGAAGCTTTTGATGTCAATTAGCAATTAACAAACACAGACTTCTTTAGTGTTTCTCTCTTCATCCTGAATGCTCTCTGATCAGCAAATTGATTACCAGGTAATGCATAAAACCTGCCTCTCATTGTGCTCCCCAGTCCACCCCTCCATTCAATAGTTCAGCTCCTCCTCTTAAAGCCATTGTACAAGAGGGCACTGACAATGCCAATCCCTAAGTAGTAAACTACTCCAGGAGATGAAAGGGTGACTCCTCGGGGCCCTATCCACAGACACAATACAGGTATGGTAGGCTGGCCGTTCCTCTGCTGTAAAATCTGGTCATTAATTGATTAGGGGAAGGAACCCGAGGAAGCCACACGGTAACTTTCAGCGATGACTGATGCCCAAGGCTAATGCAGGAAAATTAATCATATCTTGTTCGGTGGCCAACCTCTATTTTCATCCACGGCTATATAGCACCGCTGAAATAACTTCTCACCGTTGTTGTCATTGATTCATAAAATGACAAGTCTAAACATGTCAAATTTTTTTTTTTTTTTTTTTTTTTACCCCCTTTCTACATCACCTCTCATAATACGCCCTTCTGCTAGATAACAAGTCGAACATGACTAAAACGACTGGTAAGTACTAAATAAGCATATTATTGACATAAAATGACAGCAGATCCATAAATGCTACACAATATTTAGCAACACAAGAACGAGCTACTGTACACTGTAAGTACTGTATATTGTGTGTTGTAGACAAGTTACTCTTACTGTGCCACAAACTACTACTGACAGGAGGTTATGGGAATGTTCTAAACTTTTGACTGTAAAAATCTCCTTCCCACACAGAGGAGGGGAAAATATATATATTTATGAACATAACATACTGTAAGGCAATTCTTGCCTGTAAAAATTAATTATGAGGAATCAATCTAGGTGTTAGAAAGCTTGCCATCATGGTGAAATAACACATGTATGCAGCAGGTATTTGTAACCCAAGAAATATAAATACGATTTAGGTCGCTTTGTGAAATCATTTTATCATAACCCATCCTTACTACTGAAGTCTGCACATGCCACATGCATGTACTGTACCTTCTGCAATTGTTCTTTTGATAATGATTAGACCTATAGTCTTCTGAAGTGAAGAAACAAGGGCTATACCCAGAATACGAATTAACAAACAACTTTCTTGAAATATTTGACAAAGACATCGCAGAATCAATGCATGCAATATTTGAGCTTGTTTCAATGTAAGAATTTTAAACTAGCAGACAGACTATGAAATCAAGAAAACTACCAACAGAAAGAAAATGTTCAACATCCCGTAATTAAACTAGTCTCAGTGAAAGAGTAATGAATAAAAAATATAAAAATATAAAATATACTAGAGTGAAATTATGAGGAGATGGACGAGCAAACCATTTAGGAACATACGCTACTCTACTCTACTCTGCCATCACAGTTCACACAAGCTTTACCAAACCATACCGTATGTTTTACAAATTCTTAGAATATAATAACAGCCTGGAAAGATCTTCAAGAGTTGATAAATATTTTCTGTGGAGCATGTCTATAGTTAATCAGACTGAACAAACCCGAAGAGAGGTCTATTAGACCTAGGATACTCAACCAGCCGGCTTGGATGTACGCTGACAAAGCTACTGTATATTACCTTCACTATATAAATAAAGAGCACAAAGAATTCCTGGCCAGTCTATACAGTGTGGACTCACTCAAGTTAATTGCATTACTGGTATAAATTGACCTTGATCAAACAGCTCTGAAATGGATCTGTGGCCCTATATAATATATACATTGTTTAGCTCCCCAAGCACAAGGCAGAGCGCAGCTTGTTCAAATTTGCAAAATCACATCAAAAATATTCAAAATATAAAAAATTTTAAAAAACTGCGTACGCTTTTTTTGTTGCCAAAGAGTGTTTGAATTTCGGCAAGTACGACTACTGACTGACAATAATTTCATATACTGCAGTTATTGTATAGGATGTACAAGGCAAACGATATAGCCCGACAGTGGCTAGGCGTAATCTACACGAAACTGCACATCCTAGCGAGGGAGGGATAGAAGGTTTGCAATATAATATATACAGTATGGCAAGCAGAGCTCCTAACCCCAGGGACAAAATGAGATAACAATGGGCCAAACTATAAGAAAGATTTGTAGTCATTTCATAAAATGGAAAATATTGAGGAATTCAAGGAAACTTAGTGAGACTGTTAAGAGTTGGAATTACTCTGACCCCAGTTTGCACAACTGATTATTACTATTTACGAATGCCTAATGTTATCGACATATAACAGGGACATTTAGCAGCTCTTGCAAACTAATTACCAACCAAAGATGAGTCGTTCAAAGGAATTTATAATCATTCATGGAATTTGTCACTTTCTCACTGCTTTCACTATTTCTTTACTATGACATTTATGTTTGACCCATATTAAAATGTGTGAAAGGGTTATTATGTACAGTAACTGGATGCTGGAATTAATTTTAACTAGAATCTTTTTTCAAATTTTTATAAATTTCAAATTTTTGCTTCGAAGAGCAATCTTACACACACTACACTGCAATGATTTGTTGTTTAAATTTGAAGTGTTTATATCAAGAAACATTATTGATCTGTTATCACATGGCAAAACACTATCTATGGAAACTGGTCAATTTGCTTGCACAAGTGGGAGGATGTGTTATACAGTATCCATGCTGTTTGTATACACTGGAACCACAGTATTGATAAACGAGTCAAAACTGCTAGACAGACATCTGAACACTAAGTTTGAACACTAAATCATACCCTGTGAATACCTTGCACATACAGTGGTGTCGTATGCAACTCAGAGCTACATAAGCAAAGACCAAATGGTCTATGTACATACATCCTACAAGCCCCACAGCCTAGGCAGTATTGAATATATACTGACATACTTTGTATGCCTGTGCACTTCCAAAGACTGCCCAAGCTACACAGAGCTGCTGTTGGCAGTGTGGAATGCATATGAACAGGATAGGAAAAGTGTACAGTACTGCAGTCGGGTAGTGTGGGTAGCTACTAACACTTTGTGGTTCCAAGAGAGGTCAACAGATGAGTAAGCAGTAGTGACCTCAGGGGTCATTTCAAGAAGGTGAAAGTAAACATTTAAAAAAACTAGTTCCTTATATTGATGAGCATCATACATGTACCTATTTTTTTCTTCTTTTTCTGGCAGGCAGGCAGGCTTGCAATGGAGCTGTTGCCAAGTTCAGTAAGCATCCAATGTAGTATTACAGTGCAGTGACTACTGAAGTTTGTTGTTTTATACTGTAGATCTATCTATAGGCCAGTACTGCTCAAGGTTAATGAATTTTTGCATAATTATGGAAAGATGATGTACCTACCATGACTAGTACATCTTTTTGGGGGATTTTGAGTAACTAATCGGCCATTATTTGCATATCATTTTGCAGAAATGTTAAAAAAAAAAAAAAAAACGTGCAGACTTTCAGCATAATGTACAGTAGAGAAAGACAGTGTCCATTGACACAGCAGCAGTTATATGTCTCTTTTCAAGTGTTATCCCCCATCCATCCATGCATCCAACCCCACCCTAATATTGAAGAGAGGGGAGGTTACGATGGTAGAAAGTAACGTACAGGTTCAACTGAAGTGAGCCGGTAACAATCCTGGTAAATTATCTGTGTACAGTAATCGGTCTAAAAGGTTTTGCTTTTGTCGACTTGACATTATAATGTACTGTGTTGAGATTCAGCATAATGTCCAATACATAAGACAGCTGAAACCGCAGCTTACAAAAACCAGCTCTTTACAAACAAAAAAACGACCGTTACTTATCTCCCAGATACCAGGTTCCACTTGACAGCCCAGAACAAATCACCTCTGTATTTTAACTAGCCTCGTCTGCCGTTCCGATTTGATCATCCAGTTTTAACTACAAGAAACCGTGTCCCCAAACAAGAAGGATTTTTACAGGCACAATAGATGCCATGATATGTCTGTCCTTGACAAGTTTCTCCCTTCAGGTTCTCACCGACGATGTTTTATTGTGTTAGCCTGGAATCAAAAGAGCATCACGACTGATCTCTTTTCTTTCATTCTTTCTTTCATTTCTTTTTTTCTGCCCACCCTCTATCGACTCTTTTTACTTTTAAACATCCTCCTCCTCCTCTCAATCCCTGTGAACGGTTATCTTCAATTTATCATCCTAATCCAAGCAAAGCATAAAAGACTCCTTTTGCTTCTCAATCAATGGGACAGGGAACCATGAAAAATGTCTGCATTAGTGTAATGGCGGTGCATAAAAAAAAATATATAAAAAAAACCAGGGAGGATGAGACCTTCCAAATCATGTTTGCTTCATTGATGAAAGACTTAAATACTTAAAGCAGCATAGCAAATTAAGAAAACAAGATCAAGTAAATAAAAACAAAGGTAAAGTTACATCTGAGCTTTGCTTTGCTTTATTTATATAAATCATCTGAGCTTTGCTTTGCTATATATAAATATATATCAAGGTCCGGGTTCGAATCCCGGTGGAAGCTGAAAGTTCTTTCACTGTTCTGGATTTACAACTCATTAAGATTTCAATTATATATATATACAGTATATATATATATATATATACAGTATATATATATATATATATATATATATATATATATATATATATTTATATATATATATATATATATTTATATATTTATAATTAAGCTATTATCTAAGCTATTATCAAAACTTTGTTTACCCATGCATCATATCTTTCATAATCTTTGATATCTGTATAGCCTTGCCTTTCCATAACTCTCAATAAAATTTTCTGTCTGAAACAGTGGCAGTTGAGACAAATGCTTTGTAAATAAAATAAAAAAGGCATGATACCAAAGCTATAATCAATACAATGTTGTTTTGATGACGACCACAATGACAAAACAACACTGTTACTTTAACATTCTTTGCCTGGTGTAGTGTAAATGCATGTACAGCTGTGAAGGATAAAACAGAAAATGGGCAGGATAAACCCACTGCAATTTAGAAAATTAGCCAAACAGCTCTGAAGGAATGTTCAGGGTTTAAAAATTGTCCACTTTTTTGGCATCGTAGGAACTGCCAGTGTACTGTATAATGAACAAAGCAAAGAGGTTATATAACTGTACTGGACAGCATAATATGCATTGAGCAATACACAACATTATTATGACAGTAAACTTATCAAAGCTCAGTCGTGGATTTAAGCCCTAATTTTTAGTCTTTTGCGTATCATTTTCTCTTCATGCTAAAGCACATGACCAACTGCAGACTTTGCATTCATAACTTTATGATACTCTTTTTAAGCTAACTTACAAAAAAAATACCTATATGAAGTACAGAAGTACATGATCATCATAAATTCATAAATTTCAGAGAGAAATATTCGGAATAGACAGTAGAGGAATCTGATGCCAGCCACTGTGCTTGACGATATCATAAACAGTTTGGTTAGTTGTAGCCTGGGGGTTGATGGGCAAGATCAGTTCCATAATGCAGGGCAAGTTTGTCCTTAGGTATCCTTGAAATCAGTACATGTGTGTAATAAGATACTGGCAGACTCCTGAAGAGACTCAACTCCTTGGAGAGGAGACCTTCAGCCCTCTCTGATCATTTGTCAGATAACTGATACCATAGTAGTACCAGAGGGTATGCAGTGTAGTATTATTATCAATTGGGACTCTGGCTGTACTGTTGTGTGTACATACCTACAGTACAGACCTATAGTATAGTACTAATGTACTCTGCATACAACAGTATACAGTAGATCACCTATTAACCGTACAGTACATAGAAGTGGAGAATGACATGGATAGGACCAGCTGGTCGACCAGCCTAATATTGTACAGTATAGTACAGTACAGTACAGCACAGTACAGTACAATATAGCACAGTACCTGCAGTGTTGCAACTGGTGGGATGATGTGCCAATAAAATAATTCTTCTGTCCTATGATATAAGTACTGTAGATCAAAAGGACTGTTATGCCAGATAATCCAGGTGTACAGCAGTTCATTTGTTAAATTTCAAACTTTCTAACCAAAATTTTGGGTTTCAAAGTATTGCAACAATACTGCCTTCCAAGGTTTTGTACACATAAAATGATGAGAAAACAAGTCAGGCAAAGGAAGAAAACAAGCATAAATTTGTGTGTTGTTCTTATAGAGAACTTTTTAATTCATATTTTTCATGTTCGATAGAGCAGGGGATGCATGTTCTTCTGAACGGATGCGACTGTTTTTTTGTTTTTTTTGTACCGCCCGCAGGTACAGTACGATTTCAAGAGAATGTAACGTTTCTGTGAGAGCAAGAAGTAAAGCTGCGTCAAAATGGTTTATGCCCAGCCTGCACATATTGTTACCAGAGTCGCTACGTAAACAGTGTATACAATACATTAATAAGCTGCCAAAAAAATAAATTTACATTCCACAGCGAAGAAGGGGAGTGGAATCAGAGATTTTTTGGTACAGTAGCTCTAACAAAAATTGCAGAGGGGGTTGGGGGGGGGGGGGAGTACTCCTGGCACTCAACTTAAAAGTAATTTTTAAGCAATGTGCAATGATTTCCCACAGTAAATGTTGAGAATGTACATATAGAGAGCAGATTGTTGCCGTAGGGTCGAACTGGAATCAACTATTCTTTCAAATACATATCGCAGTAATTCTCTCACCCATTAACACCATTTCTTGGTGAGCATGAATTCTTTTTTTAATCGCAATCTGGAACACAGAGAGCCTTTAGTCCTGTCTGATCGTTGAAACCATTTTTATCCGTGCTCTTATTTACCAGAGGGCTGTTTACCATCATCGTCCTTAAGTAACCTTCAAAACGGAGCATGAATGTGTCTCATTCTACCAGCAGCGGGGATCGGAGGATACATTCCTCGGGGGTTCAGTCCCAAAGGAGGTTAATATTAATACGATTAATGGAACGGCTGAGCTGTAAATGTGTGTGATGCACACCGGTGAGGGGGGATTAAGAAACACAAGATAAGACAGTGCCTGCCCTGTAAGATACTGATACAGCAACATACTGTATGGCAGAGATTTTCAAAGAATCTTTTATTCTGGATGTCACATCCTAGATCAGTCAAGACTCTTCTAGACACACTTCGGATGGTAGAATAAGGAAAAAGCTACACGAGTACTGTATTCTTGAGGAGAGTACTGTAGGAATGAGGTGGAATGTCACTGTGTTACGATCACACCTAAGTCTTTCAACATCACATCCCATCCCCTATAATATGGATCCCATCTCCTACCATATCAAATCTTCTACCACATCCCATATCATCCCATTCCCATATCATCCCATATCCCATCTCATATCCCACCCCATCTCATCCCATATCCCATCTCATCCAACATCCCAGCTCATGCTTTATCCCAGCTCATGCTATATCCCATCTTATCCCATTCCCATCTCATCCCATATCCCATCCTATATCCCATCTCATCTCATATCCCATATCATATCCCATCTCATATCCTATCCCATCTCATCCCATATCCCATCTCATCCCATATCCCATCTCATATCCCATATCCCATCTCATATCCCATCTCCTACCATTTTCCACTGCCCGCCAGATTCACTTTAGTCACTACAGTATATTGTAGTGCAATATTACACAAGGAGGCATAATGACATCACAGTTTCTACTCTACCAAATAGGTGTGCTATGCAGCTAGCACGTACTGTTAAGTATAGCCCAACAGTTAACGGCCATTCCAACTACATTCTAAATTTAGGTTTGGCAGATCTGTATGGCAGACCTTGGTATAGTATGTCTATTGTAGATTCAGATAAAGTTATGAATAATGTTTTTGCTTTGAAAACAAAAAAGTAGTTCATACCGCTGCACATTAAAGATCAGCCGTTCCTTAAAACTCGACAGGCTACCGCAACGTACGGTTCCTCTACTTCACAATCCCACGTACGGTACCCAGTAACATCTTCTAGTATCGTCTTTGTCTCGTAAAAAAGAACATTTCTCTGTGACGTCATCATGTCACATTGAGACGAACAACCATTCATTTGGCTTGCTCCGTCAATGTTACAACTTAGATTTCCATGAAAATCGTATCTCTTTCTCAATTCTCTGTATTTCATGACAAATCCTTTGTCTGACATGAAAAATTAAATTAAAAAAAAGATGCAAAACTGTATTGGTTTCATATGGACCCTAGAGTAGACTTTCCTTTTAATAACCCAACATGTGTAGGAAGACACGATCATGACATTATTTATGCATGATTGAACCGACACTAGAAACCAGACATGACAAACTCATTGCACGCATTATAAATTTTTTAAGATGCTTCCAGCAGATACAGTATCGGTTGTATACAACTTGTACACACATATCTACATGTACATGCCAAAGGCTAGAATTTTCCCAAACTGTGACACAGTCTGGCAAGCTTGGAAGAGTACGGTTTATACATTACTGTGCATACATGTAATCTATTGTACAGTAACACAACGTCTTCAAGCCTCATTATGCAGCCAATCTTGACTGGTCTAAAAACTCTTTGTTTTGTTACTAATGCTACGTAGTAAGTTATCACATCATCATGACAAAGTACTTTTTGTCTGGCCCATTAGCAGAGACTGAGCGAATCAAACATTCATCAAACATTTCCCAGTTTGTGTACAAAACGGTCAGAAACATGCACATGCATGGGTGGATGTACTACTGACCTCTACATTGATTTATACTATACTTGTACATTAGCTATGAATTTTGCACAATCACTATATGCCGAGCACCATTAAAATAATTTTGTCTACCTCAAATTTCCAACAACTCCAGGTCTCTCCCTCTCACCCAAATGATGTTTCCATAGCAGCAAGTTCAAAAGTACACAATTCACAAAATATACCCATCGGAGTCATCATGGACTGCTTCGCTGCCAGTTGAATCCACGACTGTACTGAGAATATCCAGGGAGTTAATTATTCACAATGTAGTCCTAAGCTTTACAATTTTTTTCCAATACTACATTCACGGTAAAGCCACTTGCTCAAGCATGTGTCTTTTTTCGATAGTTACAGTTGTTTACAAACAAGGGACACCTTTTTTGGGGGGGGTTTGAATGTTTCATTCGCTCCCGATCTCTGCGAATTGGACATAATTTTATCAAAAAAGTATATTGTTGTGTGATTATTTATATTTACTACACAAATCAACACAAAAGTACCAAAAAAGATGGCAGAGTTGGGGATCTGTTTGGTCTTTTTTCATTATTTTTATTAACGGAATGTGTGTGTTGCTTTTAGCAAACTAAACTTCTAGTGCACGTAGCTTCGCAAGGTTTTGAATCCCCCACTGTAGAGTACCCTTTATTGTATGAGTCACAATAATACACATTTAATATCACATCACTGTCACTTATTTTTGTTACAGGATTCATTGCCTGTAAGTTGTCAAGTTCACTGTAGACAGTAATGTCTTATCTTGTAATATAAGGCATTCAACCTTTGAACTGTAGTTGCCCTTAGAATCACCTTTCACATCAACCCACATCCGAAAAAGGGCGCATTATTAGGTGTTGATACTGGGAACTAGTTGACACCTAGAATGTACAGTATATATGTTGTTACCATTCATGTTGCCAAATGTTTCAAGGAATCATGTTGGAGGCAAGAATCAGATAAGGCCAAGAATATGCATATACTGTATATCATCGTGACTCGTAGAACATGTTTGCTCTCTGCAAAATGAAGTAGAGAGGAAAGCCTTCATCTAACCCAACAAGAGTTCTACACTAAAAATAAAGATAACTTAACTCTAACCAGATTAATAGAGCATGAATCGTCAAAAGTCCCATACTCTGAACATCTCTACATGTTTAGGAGAATTTTGAAGAGACCAAAAAAAAAAATAATAACGGGGTTCGACAGCTTTTTTTTCTTTTCTTTTCTTCCCTTTCCTGTCTCTCTCTCTCTCGTTCTTGTAAATTCATAACATTCCTTAGAAAACAGAAGCTTGCTCGGAGAGACAATTTGCAAATATGCTGTTGTAAGTGTGTGTCATAAAAGTAAGAAAAATTGTGCAGCTATATATTCAGTTGGCAGCCAGATCAAAACACATTAATACAGAATGTTTACAGGGTCGATTGAAATGCAAGTTTTATTATCGACAATTCTTTCCATTCCTCCACTGCTGTGTTTCTTATCCACAAAAGGATTGGGGAGGAATAGAAGTTTTCTGCTAATGGTACCTAAGATTATATTCAGGCTCCACAGGGGATTATTTCACTGATAATGTTAATACATTCTTGTTCAACGGATACTACGGCGGGTTTTGGACGAGATTGAATCAAACGTGCATTATAGCACAATATTAGCAAAAAATAAAATTCTACAATTAAGGAACATTTGCTTTTTTTGACAATCTGAGAAATTTTTCTTTCATGAATTCAAACTTTGAACACGGAACTTGCTGTAAGTGTCGTAACTCCAATTCTGGTATCTTGTAATGGATTTCGGGAAGTGTGTTCCGACATTAATGCGGGTTGTGTTAAAGGTTGTAAAATGATTTGAGCATTGAGTTTAAATTTCATCATAGGGGTGGGTGGATTCCTTAGATCAACATTATGAAAATTGCAAATCAAGTGTACCAGATAGATACTGGCATACATAATATATACTGTATGACAGACCTCTATTGATTCCACACTTGTACTCATGTTCTAGCATAGTCCAGTGTACTCATACTTGACCCCCCCCCCCCCCACCCATGGCTTTGTACTCTTTTCATTTTGGCAAAATTGTATCGATATGCTGTAAGTACAAGATTAAGTACCACTGTAATTTTCACACAAGATCAGGCTTGTACTCACTCACACTGGTACTCATAGCAAGAGGAATTCTACTGGTCCTCATATCCATGCATGCTGTTATACAGATACTATATATAATAAAAGTCTCCTGTGTGTGCTAGGGTCATAAATTTACATCAGTGACTGGATGATTCACAGCCATCATTTTGGTTACCAATTTTAAAAATACATTCTCAACATAGTCTAAGGTAAAAAAAACTAATGTAGAGTGTACTGTAAGTAAATGACGGATGTTCATTATAGAGCACATCCTTTAACCATGGAGCGCTTAAAATAGCTTCTATTAGAATCCATGACAAATCACCATGTACCCTGTCGTTTCCCCACAGCGATTCCCTCATCCCACAACCATTCTGCATCTCCCCAAGTTTTCAAGTGTTGACGCCCAGATTATCATCTGGAGTCTTATAAATCGCCTGTTTTGTTGTCCCAGTTCTGTGCTTATTTGTAACTTTAGGTTCTGCCAGTGGGTGGTCAATTCAAATATGACAGCATCATAGTAAAACACGATACAGGACAATCGTACAAACAGACTCAGTGAAAATTTAAAGGTATTCCTCAACCGATAACCAACTAAGTAACCTTTTTTCACGAATCCTGAATTCTGCAAACTTAACGATTAGAAGTTAGGACATGAACTGTACACAGAGGATGTCAAAATGGAAAATTACAAAGACCGTAGGTTTGACAAAATTTCCTGTCCTCTTAGTTATACTGTACAGTATGTATTCCTTTCTGTGAGGTATATAAAACTTGATACAAGATGGGGCTGGAATTTCATTACGTATTAAGGATGCCTTTATCTGAAAATTGGCCTTTTTTTTCCTTTTCTTTTTTTTTTTTTTTTCGAGCTGGGTTTTTGACTGGCATATATTACAAATAGACTAAACAGATAAATCAATGTACTGACAGCTAATTGGTCTACTTGACTCTTTAACTTTCTGGGGTCTGCAGTGGTGGCAGTTAATAGCTTGAACTTGGCTCTCCTCATATAACCAGGGAAAATAGATAACAACGCAAAAAGTTTCATCTCTGACCTACAAATCTATAATATAGCCACCACAAACAAGCTCTTTTCAAGACATTCATATGGAAGGGGGGGGGGGGATTTTCAATGTCTTGATATGAAAAAACAAAACCCCAAAATTTTTTAAGGCACATTAAATGTTATTACCGAGGCAGGCCAGCTGGCGATACATTACAGGGATCGACTCACTCACATTCTCTCAGGCACAAAGGCCTCCAATGTCGTGAACTTTCAGAGTTGGGGTTGAAATCGGAAGGTACAAAGACCCGTTTCTCTTTTTCTTCTTCTTCATATTTTTTTCCCTTCTGTTGTTGTGTGATCTGAGACCTTACCTAGGCTAGACCTATGTCTAGCCTTTCAAGCAAACATTCACTTTGCATGTATCAAATGATCAATTACTCAAATTGGATAAGTTCTGGATGGAATTTTAATACCCAGTTATCTGAGACACCATGCAGACAAGCCCCAAGGAGGTTGTTAGGAGGGGGGTCCAGATGTGGCCCAGCTTTCAGCTTATTACTCGCTGATATCCTTCACTCCTGTCAGAGCCGATGTTAGTCAAAGAATTCTCAGTTTTTCATGTTGAGCTCATTAGTTTCAAATGTCTGATTGCTGTTCCCCTACTACTAGTTACTGTACAGTACTGTACATGCAGCCTACCATTACAATATATATGAGTTAAATGGCAGACAACATACAGTAAATAATAACACATACTTGTATGTAGCCTATGTTTCTTACTTACTGCATTGACCTTATTTAAATGTAAACAGTTCACATATCTACAGGTCCTTGAAAGCATTAACTTTATCCAGAGCAATCTGTGGGAATCCTAAAGTTTTTCAAGCTATTTTTTTTTTCAAGCATGTTGATCGCTTTAATTACATCAATGCATATTGACCCATTCCTTTGCCCATGGAAGTTAAGTATAATGGGATAAATAGTTGTATTGCTCTGGCATTCACTTTTGCTATCTCCAAGGCTGAAGCCTAATTCTTCCTACAAAAACTGCATAATTTGTCACTTTCACAATAATGTGAATAACCTGTACTATATTTTTCAAGCGCTTCAAAGGTAATGTTCGGCAATACATTTCACATGTAAATGCAACTGTGTACAGGTACAGAGCATTAACTTACTACTGTAAAACAGTATTATGAAAAGCGCAGCAGACACACATATTAACCTATTAAGTCACTATCAATTTTAAGTTGATTCTTTATTTACAAGTTATCTATCCTGAAAATAAAAGTAACAGACTCCTGAAATACTATAGAAGTGGAGCTTAAAAACCATCATGATTTTTTTCAGCAGTTTAGTACTATTTTCTAGGGTAGGTCCATATACAGTATATGCAACAGGGTTTCAGTGCACAATGCTGTGTGCAACCACCTCAAAGGACACCTTTCCTAGGGTTTTACTTGAAATCTTGTATAGAAATCCTTACTGAATAGCAAAGATGAAACCAATTGATACAACACAGGAGTATTGATCACATTGCCCTGTGTAAAGAATTTAACAGAACAAGTCTCCCTTCTCATTTCAGGTATACCCAATAGCCTGTACTGTACAGTAGCAGACAATGTTAGTACAATATTTGTTTAAGGCATTGTTCTTTACAATCTTGACAGGCGATACAATTTTGCAATTCCTACATTATATAGTTACCATAGCAGATCTTCAAGTGTCTAGAAACTCACATCAAAGTATATGATCCTAATGTGCTCCCCAACTCTCTTAATGGGCATCTTAGTGTATGGATCTTCCCTTTCACCACACAATAAACCTACTAATATTGAAGATTAAATTGGTTCTTTCATTGATGACAATGTATTAAACTTAACTACATTCCGATAGCACATTTTTAATAACGACTCATAGAGCTCTATATCTATTTATTTATCTTTCCCTTTTGTTTACAAGTGGATATCGAAGATCATATTATATTCAGGACAGAGAGGGTTGTATCAGTAACATACTCCAAACTTACCTGTTTTTTCTTTAATCTCACACAGCACACTGAAGAGAGCTGGCTTCATTCTGTGACAATTCAGTGCATGTTTTCTGAAAAGAAAAATGTTACACACAAACTTTGCAAAAATTATTATCAGCAGATACTGTAGTACTATGGATAGCTGAGGAAAGCTGATGCATGAGGAATAAAGGGCTTCTTCTTTTTTCTTAGTTTTTTAAAGGTCTAACATACTAAATGCAGTTATCCAAGCTATGTAAATATATATTCTAAACTATTATTTACAGAGCAAAAGAATGACACTCGCAAAGCTAAATGGCAATAAAGGCCAAAAGTCTCAACACAAAAATGTAAAATAAGTCTCAACATAAAAATGGAAAATGGGTAATACATATGCTATCCAACAACACTGCTTTACAATGGTGGTAAATTGAATTTGGGAATAGATGTGCAAATTTGGTCAATGAAACAGAGCTTTAGTTTTTGGTAAGCCATTAATATATATATCCTAGATTAATAAGATTATGGTAGTTCATAAATATAAGCATTATGAAAGCATACAGGCTTGCAAAAGGATGTGTACAGGTAAGGGACTACATTTTTAAGTGTTCATACTTCGTCTGATGTTGAAAGTGATTTAAATTTACCAATTCAGTATTAATTACAGACCTATCAATATTCGTTTCAAGTTGTTGGTAAGGTCCACTGGTGTGAAGAAAATCAGATATCTGTCTCCTGACTGTAAATTACTGATATCTACTGTACTTGTTCTGTACATCAAAATTCACACAAAATAGCATACTGCATATAAATATACTACTGTGCTTCTCCCTTGTGAAGCTCAAAACTATATAGGTGATTGTTATTGCCTTTAAGTACTGCCATCTCAGAATCTTGTTTCTATTAGTTTGAAAATTTGATTCAGTCGTCTTTATACTGGCTAGATTAGGCGGTCTGCACAGACCCACACTACAGTGAGCACTGTAGAATTGTACTGTATTTAGTACACACTGTATTGAGGTGCTACATATAGTGAAACAAATATGATGCAATTTTCCACGTAGAATGTATGCAATTGCTAAAACCAATTGCCAGTAGCTACTTCTAAGTTCTAGGCCTATAAGAATTATCGGTATGAGTAAAGTATCTGTAGGCAGGCTGTCGGTGAAAGGCATATTTCCATACCGTCGCTTTGAACTACTGGGCATACCAAGGTATAGTTGTATAATGACACACCTTAAGATGTTGGTACCATTTTGGGTTTTAGATCGACAATGCCTGAATGGTTAACATCCCCTTCCCCCCCCCCCAAACCTTAGATCAAGTACTGTAACCTGTGTTTAGTCAATGATACTGTTAGTAGCCTATATAAATAAAATCGAATATATTGAAGTTGGCATTTCCGTATTACATTGAAAATCAAAATCCTCCTGGGGGTCAAAATCTATTAACTTGTCCCTTTCACCGATTGTATTATAGTAGCTGGATTGAATTTGTCCCCATCCGTTTGGAAACAGCAAAACAGGTGACAAACATGGTTGGATAGATGGTCACCAAAAAAAACAGAGCTAGGTCTATATTTATGTCAACCATTCTACAGTGTAAAGTTCTACCTCAACTGACAAAACTAATATTTTATTGCCTCCTAGAGTCCTACACCAGTCATTTTGGTGTAGTATTTGCCTCAATTGTCACAGAAAATAATTTCCACAGCTTCAAGTTCTTTTTCACTGAGAGCACAGATGTGAATATTAAACAGTATGTTAGACTAAAAACTAATTAAAAGCAATGTAGACTTCCAGCAAAAATTGGCCTGTACCTATGTTTAAACCATCTGTACATCATGCACAGTACTTGTATGGCACTGCACATCAACAATGAATGACCTACTGTAGTATGTAACCTATCAATGTATCACTATCAGTATCAATGAAGCTGTTGGCATTTGCTAATAGTAATTGTAAAATAACAACAACATTGTGTTTAAACTGTTCTAAACTGCAGGCTCATTACACACATATCATGCAATATCATTACTGGTTAATGTGCTTGTGTAGGACGAGACCAGCCAAGACAATGCCAATTGTTAGTGTTAATGATCGTATAGTTAACATCAAATTCAGACTGTATCTACCTCTTGGTCTAAATAAGCTAGTCAATAACTACTCAGTAATGTGTTCACGATACTAACGTCTGTGATTTTATGTTAGGATTAAATGGCCTATAGTAGGCTAGGCTGATTTTGAAGACTGCAATGAGCAAATATTGCAGTGACTCTGATGAGAGAAACGACTACTTTGAAGAGTGTTCATAGACTGCCTCACCTGGCTTGAGCCTCATCTAAGCTTTGATCTGTTATAGACATAATCTGCTGTAAAATGTCACCAATCTCCTGCCTCCTAGTTTCTTGGGAATGAGGACGATCGGTTTGAGGAGATGCCTGTTGAGAGCCGTCGTTGCCGTGGCTCACGCTAACCGGCTGCATCCCGGCGTGAGGTACCAAGCCACCGCTCTGTCCGATCGGTGGAACGATGTGTCCTGGCGGCATATTGTAGCCTGCTTGATGCTGTAAAGAACGTTGTTGATCCTCCATACCTTAGTCTAAGTCTCTTAGCTTTCAAACAATCATTGAGAGGCCGAGTTGGGTTTTATAAATGCAGTTTCCCTGAGGGTAGTTTGATGTGAGTCTGCAAGCTTCTGCGCCTGACAGTTCCAGCCTCATACAGGTGAATTATGTACAAGAATAGCCACAGCGAAGTATAAATTCACGTTATCCACTCCCCAGTAATAACTAAAATCCACACCGGAATATATCCATGTATGTCAGTAAATCTATCAAAATTGGTAGTTCAACAAGTAGGGGATTCCGTCACTGTCAGTCGGCGAGCAAAAACTGTTGAAAAGTTGGTGAAATGTTTTGATAATTGGAGGTGGAGAATGTAGATGAATAGGGACAGATGCCAGTCAAAGCGCTAACGTGTCAAGGGTCTGTCAAGAATAGACTCCGCCCATTGTCATGAATGACAGTTACTATGCCAACAGATGCACTGACTTTATAATAGGGACTTTGTTATGTTTTGCTATAGCCACTGCTTTGTTTACCATATCAGTATGTTCTTTTTGAACTGAAATGATTATAAATCTATTTATTATTAAAATTTATATTTGTTAAAATCAAATAATTTTCATAAATAATATTAATAAGACCCATGTGAATTTAGAACTTTCTATTAAACCCTTTTGTTATAGTGGTTGGTTCAGATCAATCAATTCTTTGTCTGACGGAATAGGACAAGCCCTTTGTTGTCCGTCTGTTTATATTGCAGTACTACTCCACGAAGAATACCGAGATTGATAAATAATTTCGACAACAAACGGTGATAGCAAATTATCTCTCCATCACTAGGCAATAAATCTTGTAATTTTGAAGCATCACGAACGATGATGAATTTACCGAAAAAAGGCGGTAAAATGAATTGTGTATCGAGTTGGGAAGGACACTGTCCAATTTCAAACAATTGATGAACCACGAGTATATACAACTCGCTGACCAAGGTGGATATTTCACTATTTTCATGGCGCACCGACTGGTCGATGGCTCAACGGATGGGGATGGGGAATTCTTTCGCCTCTTGAATTTTGCCATCGCTGGACATGTTTTAATCTTTATACACATCACAGACATTGATAGCAAATTAATGATCTTGCCAGAAATTTCTCCTTCACAAGAAACTTGATTAAAAAAAAATATTGGGAATCTTCAAGCTCCTTGCTGCAATTGCGTCCGCAATTCCTAGACCTTCATGCCGTTTCGAGATACCTTTTGTAAGTTGATACTGTTACGGTACCAAAATTAGTGAACTTGATGCAAGCGGGTGCGATGTCATAAATCCACTTTGAAAAAACTTGTTAAATTTTGTTTGCACCCAATTTGGTAGAGACCGCATAATATGGGTATTACCTGACTGAAACCTACATTTAGTGTAAGCTTTACGCCTTCTAGATGTACGTTAATATGGTAAGTATTGGTCCATATTTTTGGGGTGGCTGAAATCACTGTGGAGATTCTACCCCCCTTCCACCTCTCCGCAGATAATGATTGCCTAAATAGGACATTCCGAATTTAGGACGTTTCAGAGAGGGAAAATGTTGCGAGGGGTTAGCCGTACACAAAATGCTTCTGGAACTTAAGTTGAAAAAGTTAACTTTTTTTCTTCTTTTCTCTTTTTTCTTTTTGTTTAAACTTTTTGGCATATTTGGGAGAAATATTGTTGAACCTGTATCCTGAGTCCAAGGCGGTAAAATCAATAGAGTGAAAATCAAAAAATTAAACTGAAAGATTGTATTGTCACGGATTGTAACTATGACATCACGACTGTTTGCAAGTTCATGTTCACTTAACGTGCAGTGCAAGTTACCTCAGCTATCGATAACACGAAACCGGTATAGGCCCTTTGTATAAATAGAGAATATACCGAATGCAAACTATTTCACCAAGCGTGGTGCCAACATTAATTATGTGCTTAATTCATTGGTCAAAAAGAAATTTACCTCTCGAATATTAATTCAATCAGAGTGAAATCCTATGCGACTCTCAATTGGGATTGCCTTGTGAACCCAAATTATCATTGACAATCAGAACTAGTTCAGAAACTATGTTAGTGCTGTAAAGGTCGCGCTGACCCGACATACTAGTACATAAGTACATCGTAAACAGCTCCCTCTATTTACTAGTACCACTGACCGGTATAGTATGTAGGTACCGCATCACAATTAAAGTAGTGTACATCCGCTCGAAAGGTTAACCATTGTCAGAGAATAGAGGTAAAAGTACCAAAGATAAAGCTTGTTTAAGCATGTTATCAGTTACTGTCATTGTTTGTTCTGCCTTTATATGAAAGAACATAATTTAAAGTACAGATGGTGTGACAATAGGGAGGATCGAAGGTGATATAAACCATTTTAGAAAATCTTTGGTTAAATGTTGATATTACTCCGAGCGAGCAAATGGAAGGGTGGGGGTTCAGTATGCTAAACTTGCTCCTCTTCTAGCTCAAAATATAACGGTCTTTATATGTAAGTTTGCAAGTGCCATGATAGGCTAAGATCTCAGCTATAATGTGGTGGGTAGGATATACCAGTTGAAAACTTCTATCTATGCTTTGGCAGGTCTTGAAAGTGACGAGTTTAGTGTTTAAGTCAATTGAACAATTAATTGTGGTGCGAGACCTGTATGGGCGGCATGCAGCAATTCCAACCGTTCTATTTATCATACATGGTAGAGATATACTTGCGATAAACAGATCTTCCACAGAGCTATATCTAAGAAAAATATTGCTCCGTATTGTGTCAGAAAGTTGCCAAATTTGGCCACTGTGTGATGTCATAATGCTGCTATATAAGAAAAAAGCTATAGGAAGTGGAATAGGCTATGGTTGCTAGCTTGTTTGTTTATTATGTTAAGTATACTTCTAATATTTATATGTATTTCTCTAATAGGAACCAACGTAGGCAGTGTTGATGTCGAAAAACAATTACCGCCAATATTACAGGTTAGATTATTTAAAAACGTCAGAATTTCTAGAATTATTACTGGTCCAAGCAATATCCTACCAAAGGAAAATGAACAGTGCAGTATATAAAGAAATAGCAACAGATATTCAGGTATACAAGAGGATCGATTATTTCATATTTAACATGCTGAAGTCTTCTTGCTATATAATCACAGCGGAGATAAATCTAACCGAAATTCGAACGAAATAAGTTTCTATAAGAGTTTTGCTTAACTGTTTTTTTTGGGGGGGGGGGGGATTTGGGGGGTGGGCGGTGGTGGTTCATTGTGTGAAAGGTCCAGTTCATGGTTGGGTTTATATCACCTTTGTATAATTTTTGACAACAGCAACTGAGTTTTGACAAACGTTGTCGTTATAGTACCAAATTGTCATGGGGTAAAAAACCTTTTCAAGTTTTTGGCAATTGTAAACTTCCATCTCGTTATATAAAAATACCCTTTAATTTGGTTTTTAACAAAATGAAATAAAACTGTACTTGAAAAGCGCAAAGTGAAACCTTAGGAAAGAAGTGTCGTTAACTTAAAATGCCCTAGTGTTGAAAACAACATTCAAAAAGTGTTGTGGTAACTTTGTATAAGGTCACATGTCCCACTGTCCCTGTCCGGATGGACATAGTCTCACCCTACCGACGGGACCGGTATATGTTTCATTTATAGTACAGGGGGGGGGGGTTCCGTTAAGATAACATTGTATAGCAGAAATTACATGTTTGAAGAAGAATACCAATGTACAAGCAGAAATAGAAAAAGAAGTGAAAAATTATACAACCCGCAAACCATGACGTAATAAGGTCAAATAAGCTATATAATTGCTGGCGAAAATGCATCCACATTGACGTGAAAAGACAATTACTATTATTATCATCATTATTATTTTTGTTGTTGTTGTTATTATTGTTGTTATATTGTTGTTTTTATTTGTTAATATTATTGTTGTTATTATTATTGTTGTTATTATTATTATTATTATTATTTCTTTTTTTAAAGTTTGGAATGGGCGTGATCTCACACCAATTGGTAGAAACACAATTGGGAAGTCTTTTGCAATCAGCCTTGCAACCTTTTTTCCTTTTCAGGTTCTGCCTAGCCCTCCAAAAGATTTTATTCATAATACCCAAAGTACTATTTTTGACCTATATGTGTCTTCAACACATGCATGTATCATAAAAAAATTACATTTACAAGAAAGTACAGGTCACAAATGTGACATATAGCTAAATTGAACCTAACGCACTCGTTCGTTAAAGAGAACAAAAATAACAACAACTTGACAACCAACAAAGCCAATAAAAAAAAAACATTAATTAAAATGGTCAGAGTTTGATATATTCCAACTATCACATTGTGTAAATTGAACATAAATTTGCACATATCGACCAAATTCGAATTTAATGCTCCAATTTTCATTACCATATTTGTCTTGCCAGAGAGAGATATAGAGAGAGATAATAACATTTAAAATTATCTTTAATTGACAGAAAAAGATTTAGGTGGAATGCAACCTGTTTTGTTAAGTACGATATTCTTAAGACAGCTCTTGCTTCTTGAAGACTAATCTATCACTGCGTGTGTGCGGTCATCTACCTAAGCAAGCAGCTATAGGGGCTTTAGCAGTTAAAAGCGACTTTATACCACTGATAAGGCTTTAAGGTAAAAAGGGAGACAACAAAAAATGTCTTTAAAACGAATTTCTGCGATGAATTTCAATTTTACATGAGTTTGACACAAAGTGTATAACTCACGCGGTCGTTCACCCTGCCGTCGTATTCAGTAAGCAAAATAGAAAAAGTAAAAAAAGAAGAAAAAACACAGACTGGTATATAAGTATATACCGTACCATAAAGTGACGCTTGGGGAATATTCTTATGTGTTTACTGATGAAAGAATTTTCAGCATAATTTATATATATGTGCCCAAAAGCGTAACTTTTGGATAACACATTGGAATTTAGTTAAGTATATATGAGTTAAATACTCAGAGATATATTGGTAAGACTATATACCAGTATATATAACGCAAACGTTTGATAAAAAATACATTTTTTTAGTCTTTTATATCACTTTGTGTCAGTTTCATATATAGGCCTACATAGCATTACCTTCAATTTCAATTTGGTTTTGATTTTCTCAGTTGGAAATGAGCTCTTTTGTTTATGTCTTTTACTTTGATTCTTGAGTGCGTTATTTTAGGCTCTCTTTGTATATATATACATGTATACACATTGTCTTCATCAAATTTATCCGCTCAATAACATATGTATGCCTATTTCGACACTATAGTCGATCCGTAATGACGACGACAGTGCAAATTATTATAATTGGTAAAGTTTCATTACAAACCATGAAACAATGAAGAGAATAACGATAATTTGAATGATATCACTATTTATTTTGCACGAGAATAATACCAAAACCAAAGCAAAAATGTATCAATATAAACGAAAATCATGTTTAACTCGATACATAAAGCTAACTGTTAGTGAAGATGCTAGAATGCTGCATGTTCAACCCCCCTCCCCCTGCTCCTGGCACCGGTCCTCTCCTCACCCAAGAACATGCCTGGTGAGAGGGTACACGGGTCAGCGGTGGTTACAGCCCCGGAGCCCGGAGTCAAGTATATAGGGACAACATATAAATGGCCCCGGGAAATATATGATGAAGAATTACATATTTTCATTCTCATAATATGCATAAGAAATAAAAATGGCCAGGTCACATATACGGTAATTGTCCTCGGGCCCCGGAACTAGCTTTCGACGCCCGCTGCTCACGAAGAGAAACTGCCCTCTCGTGCATCCTATCTTAAATTCTTTATGAAGTTTTGATTGAACGGCTTTGGTTCATATTATAGATTTTATATAAGGAAGACTTCTTCACCGTATACAAACCATATATATATACATATAATCCATTCGAATAGAAAATTTTCAGTTGATTTGTATAGTAAGGTTAGCTGTATATTACTGCAATGCTCTAAGGCTTATAAACGACGGACGAATCGAAAACAGTCACGTTATATCTCTACATCGTAAATGTAGATATAATTGTTAGTTGCTACCGGCTGTCGATCTGTAAAAAAAGCGTCTGTAACTTTGAAGTCACTCTCGGTCATTCAAAAACGGTTTGCGCAAAATTGAAGAAAACGCTGCACGGCGTAACCAAAGCTAACTTGATTAAGGCTTAAAGGGCATGTGTGTACCCATCAAAGACTCCCGTTCACTAACGTTTATCACGATGAAGTTTGCGAAGTTATCACGAAGACATATATCTTATGTATATATATATATATATATATATATATATATATATATATATATATATATATATCCAATTAAGATCGTTTGATTACCATGACATGTAAATGTATTGATTGATTGAATGCTGGATTGATAACACAAGATAATACTGTTACTATATATTTGAAATTTCTTGCCATTTGAAAAAAAAACTGAGTTTGGTCGAATGTTTATAATTTTTCATTTCATTGAATTTCAGTTATATAGATGAATTCTGTATAATCTTCATTAATCAAACAAGAAATATAAGAGGGGGTTCTAACCCCTCCCCCTCCCACTGCAACCCTTCACTCTCACCTGGCGACCCCTCCCCAACTCCTTTCCCCCCATTTCGCCTGAACTTTAACCTCTTCATGAATGTTTTGTCTAAGAGCAATCCTTAAACCCCGAGATTGCACTTTTGAACGCCATCATTTCGAAGGTAACTCAAAATCCCGGTTACTATTCTCTCCTTTTTATATACATCTCATAAGACACCATTTATACAGTACATTTATACACAAAGATAAAGAAGGCTTCAGATATGAGCATCAAAAAAACAAAAACCAAAAAGAATACACGGTTAGATTTGATATGTTGTAAACCCATGTCATTTAAGATCTTTCAAAACCCAGCTGTTCTGACATAAAAAAAAAATAAAAAAGTTATATTCTCAGCTTCTAAAGTATCCAATGATTTTTTTTTTGTTTTTTACATTCCTACTGAGATTTCATAAATCGACAACCTTTAATGCAATGTTTCCCTGATGTGCAGAGAGAAAGAAATAAGGAAATAAATAAATAGGAGGAAGATAGATAGAAAGAAAGAAAACACTTAATGTAGATCGGTTTGAAGATAGCTCCTGGGGAATATGATTAATGAAGTAAGATGGAAATAATTTGATAAAATTGCACCGTAAAATGTCTTCGAGTCCCTTTAAACATTTAATGAGCATTGATTTGATGAAGGCAGAGAAGACGAAGACGAAATGAAGAAGAAAAAAAATATTCTCTTAGATATAAGTTTTAGAAAAAATATCTTCTTCAGTAAAAGGTTCCACTCCATTTATTTCTCTTATCGCTTCGTGAAAGATTTTTTTCTTCTCTTTTTTTTTGCTGGTTCGCTTGAAGGATATTTTCCTTCGATCGTTGACTCTAACGTTTAGCTGGGAATTCTTTCTTAAAACATTCGTATCTTTTATTATATCTCTTCTCTTTTTTTCCTTTTTTTTCCACCCACTTAAGTGTTTTTGACAGATATTTTCCTCCAGCAAACTTTATTTAATTTACGAGCGCTTTATCAGATGTTTCTGTTGCCTCAGAGATGCACATTTTCACAGGTAAATGCAAGTTACCAGATCTTCAGTAATGTTGACACGGGGTGTTTCGTTAATAAGAGAGAAAGTTTTTCCCCCACCCCTCCCCCGCCCCCAAATAAGAGAAATAAATAAGTAAAAAATTCAAAATCGACGCAAGTCATGCATATATAAGGATTTCAAACACCACTATATATTAATACACTGTACAGACAAAATTGGCCAGTTTGATGGAAATCCGACAAAGTTGAGATCATTTGAAATATTTGCAGTTCAACTTTCACTTGTCAGGAAAATTATTAAAACGAACTAAATGTTGCATATATTAGGTAGAAAATGTACTTTCTAGCACTAAGGAAGTTATCTTCACTATGTAGGCAAGTATTTATGCCATTATTGTCAATCGTTTCCACGGCTGCCTTTGAGATTTGCGCAATCTAGTGACTCCTTATCCACAAAGCTATATAGAGCTGTCATATGTGACAATCATACGTACTGGTATATTGAAATGACTTTTCATGACACTATTTATGAGACTCTACCACTATGCGTGGTCGTGGAACTGGTGAAGCCCACCGACAGGGGTGGGTATCTGGGGCTCCTCCCCTTCCCACCCCCAGGAAAAGATAAACTTGTAGTCGCCAAATGATACATTCCGAGGTATATATACTTAGATTATTCATATATGTCTTGATAACTTTACACGCCAGTATAATCTCAAGGTTGTGCAAGCTCCTTTTGAATTTTGGGGTGAGGTTGAAAAAAGGGGGTGTACAATCACACAACAGCCCGCGTCTGAAGGGACTTATTTCGGATAGGCTTTCCCTCCCCCTGACCCCCCCCCGCCCCACCCACGCACGTCTGGCTAAGCCACTACGGGTCATGATATTATTACACGCATACTGTATAACCACTCTTTATTGTACTGACATGCACGCCCATACGCACGCAAGCAGTAAGTTCAAAAACGTATAGCAGGACATACGTGCAATGGCTTTAGTGAAAGGTATATTTGGCATAATTTTAGTCTTTTAATGTTATAGCCTAAGGTCAAAAGGGCAAATATGAGTGCTGGTTATGTTTCTACAACGGTTCTTGTTTGCAAAATGCTAAATGCCTGGAATACTCCTTTAAGGCTATAAATTGATGATGACGTCGGATACTCAGTGTGGCCATGTTCATGTTAATCCATATTTTGTTTTATAAATTTTAATAATTCAAAAAATTGATTAAGTTCTTTCAAGTTTATATCAAGATTAATGCACCGTCGGATGACATTCAGTACCATTTGTAGTTGGCAAATTTGTATTCCTTTTATAACGTGTCATTTGAGGTCACGCGTCTCTTTTGAGTTTTGTGTTGCATCTGAGGGAACTCATATAATTGGTTGTGTCCTAGACTTTATAATCCAGTCGCTTTGACTGATGAACTTCAGCTGTTGAAAGGGTCACTTATCAAAACTTAAAAATGTTACATACAAACCTGGACTGTTTTTGCAGTGGTTTATAAAAGTCTCCAGATGAAAGGCATCCTTTAAATCGTTAGTTAATCATTTGTTATTTACATATTATAAATTGATCAATAATTTAATAATTTGCAACTCCAAATTTATCATTTTTATTTTCATGACACTAACTAGGCCTCCGTATACAGGTATCACATTTTTACACCGTATACCGTATAGCGTGCATGTGCCATATAAGAAAAATAACGTTGTTTTGGTGAGACGTTGTTTCGGCCTACATTACTCCATCGTATATCGTGATTAATATCGAATATTAATTCTAAGAGTCGAATTTATTCTTTGAGAGTGTTCAGGGTTCAGGGGCATCGAGAACCAGGTATGGTGGTTATCGGCCTCCTCTATGTAAACTCTTGCATCCCATATTTCCTTTCCCCCTCATGCATTACTTTCCCGGGCCCCCTCCAAATTACCCCCCCCCCCCACGCACACACTCATACACACTTTTAGCATACCCATCTGACATCTGGAATAAAATTATGTATATATACAGATGAACAAACATTGAATATAAGTACATATAACTATATGTTGTCCCTAAGTTACCATCGCAAAATATGAATAAATTCAATACGCTCCTTTAATGATTCTATAGACTACATTTTCGTTATCTAAAACTTTGTTTACATCCTTATATCAACTTTGCTTCGCTCGAAATGCATTGATGATTAATTGTGGCTACGGATCGAGTAGTTATTAAGATAGGCAGTAAAAATGATCATCATTGCTGAAACTGATAGTCTATCAAAAGTGTAAACAAAGTAAAATCATTTTGTTTCTGTATAATTAAACTACATTTATGTCGTAAAAGACATAAGTGCTTATAATATGTATGTATATGAATATATGTACGTCGTAATGGATAATATACACTGTATATAATATGCTACACATTAAGATATGGGTCGCTATGGAGTTTTTCCCCTCACTAACTTAGGTATCAGTGAAAAAGAATATTGTTGGATATAAGTCATTTGAGACGACAGTGAATCGGCTTTTCTCTTGTCATTTAATTCAAACACAACAAACATATTAACGATTCCTGTTTCTACACATATACCGTGCCGTGTATATCGGCTTTATTATAGGGAAATAACGTAAGTGATTAGCCTAATAGCATTATGATTAACGTTGGGCCTAAGCTATGTGAGTTTAACATAAAATACGCGCAAGCTAACCTAATATAGCATAGGCACATACGTTAATCATAAAGGCGACTAAGCTAAGACTATAGCAACGTAAAGTATATATGTAGCTTAGGAATCCTGTTACATAGCCTACTACATAGTAGTATTAATTTCGAGATTCGGGGCTTCATATTTGTTATATAATATTCAGGATGCAGATGCTTCGCAAACCAGTTCGGGACCGAAGACAAATATTTCTTCGGGCCCTCTTTTTGCACCTCTTCATGCAGCTCACAGTTTCCCGGTCCTTCAATATTTCCCCGGACCCCCTTAATTAAATTCCGAGGCCCCGGGACTGCAATCCCCGACCCCCCCCCACCCACAGGCTTTCGTTATGCCTCACAGGATGGTGACCTAGGAGTGACATTCACACTGATACACTGAGTGACTTCGTGCAGCCTATACATTTCGCTCTAAAAGCAAGTGAATATTTCCACTGTAACAATTTCCTGCTTTAGAAATTCAATTTGAGTTAAAGACTGACATTGCTCCTGTATACGATGAACATTGCATGTGTGACACTGTCGCACACATTTTCTAACCCTTTGGAATTACATAGTGGCGGTATGTGGCTTTCAAAATTATATTCATAATTAATTAGTTAATTGTATCAATGAAATCTATTTCATTTATTTCTTCATGAATTTCAGGTGACCTAGTAACTTTAACGACTGTATCTCATGTGATTATCTCAAATATATGATATCACATTTGGTTAATTTTTTTTTTAATAATGATGTATGCGGCATTATATGATTATGACTGTTAGATTTGTATGCACAGGTCCTCTACGATCTCTATATAATTACTAATCATGCATATTCATAAGGTTTCTTGGCAGTTCATCCAGTTGGGAACAAAGTTGTTTCTTATGTGTACTGTAGGCCAGTTATGTCCCTTTCCCAAAGCACTCGTATACTGACAGTATGAGTATCACGTGTCTGTAAGATAAATATCTATAAATATCTATAAATTTATATAATCTATAAATATCTATAAATAAGATAAATATAAAAGTCTGTAAAGATAAATAGGAACTGCTCATACTGTCCGTACGAGTGCTTTGAAGCATGATATGAGAGGACAGTATAGAGTGATATACAACATTAGAAAAAGGACCCAACTGGATGGAGAAATTGAAGATAGGCCCAACCATGCCATTTCCTGCTAAATTGTCATACATTGTAATACCATTTTTTCTTTGTATTGTTTGATTTTTATATCGACGGGAGAAACAACAATTACATATCAGTGTCCCAACTTTACCCACATCTTTTATTTGACTTTCCGATACTTACGGCGTGAAGCACATGTAATTCTTATACATTTGTTTGTAAAGAGAGAAAATATAGGGTTTCGTTTATCTGCAAAATGAATTCTGGTTACGAGAAGCACAATTATTTTGGTACAAAGAAACTAGTTTGGATCACTGCAGAACCTATAATTCTAAAACCGTATAGGTTTGTTTCAAGGCTATCGTAAAATATAAGGGTAAAGTTGAAACCTATAAAACATGTTAAGGATGAAATGTTTACATGATTGATGTCAAAGGCCGACGAAATTGGAAACCAAGTGAAGTAAGATTTATCTCTTACGAACTGCAACACACCAAAAAAGAAAAAAAAATCAGGTAATCCTAGTACAATATGCTGGTTTACAGTTCAAATAATGGCTGCTTGGGGTGTATGGAATATTCTACTTTTGTCACGGTAGGAAGTTGTCTTTCCTGTTACTAGTAGTTCTCACCACTTTGACATCGTACGTAAATCAATAACTACAAACTTGCGTCTGAAATCTCAAATGGCAAAGAATTATTTGGGGTATGATACAACATACTTTAAACCAATAATCCCGGGCTTACATAATTCATGTGATTTAAACCAACTGGGCCATAGTCAGCTCATTGGGTGTTAATTGGAGATCGCTGTATAGACATTTTGGCCGACGAGAGGAGAGGGAGGGAGGTGGTCAATTGATGGAAGAGCTACTTATCGGAAGCCAGAGCATCTTGAAAAGCATGTAATCCAATAATACACGTACCTCACTTTCATAATATATGTATGATCCAAGACGTGCAGAGAGGTGAGTGGGAGGAGGGGGAGGGGGGTCCTCCACCTACATGCATCGTCACGGTCGGGGGGGGAGCGGGGATTCTTCATTCGGGGGAGTTATTTTTTCTTATATCGCATTAGAGGAAGATTTAGACTGTATGGAACAACACTTCTAGAGCCCTGTATTGCTTCACATTTTACTATACTAATTTTTTTGTGGTCTTGTCATTCCGTTGGTCCAAAATAAAATACTAGAACTGAGAGGCGAAAGTAATCATCAACAAGTGATGGGCCAGAAACTGGTGGGTTTTGGAGTATTCCCAGCAGAATTTATGCTTTGTAGTCCCATGGACCCCACCCTATATAAAGGCCCACCTATCGACGTGCGTGAAGGTCCCTGAATGTCATTGCGTACCCACCCCCCCCCCCACTTGTGAAAACTAAATCACTTAGCCTCTCCCTCCACGATATCACTGCGTACACTGCTAGATGACTCTAAAAACTGCATCATGCTTTGGCCGGAGAATGGATGGATGATCGATTTTCCGGTGATCATGTAAAGCCGATTCACATTGGATTAGCATGGGTGTTGACAATGGGTGTTTCCTGAGCCACTTCACGATGGTGGGATAGAGTTATCATGAACTTCTGAGAGCCCTGCCAGATCAGTAAAGTATTGTTGTTACTCCGTAATTGCGTTCGATGCGTTGTGTTACGAAGTTCGTCTGTATTTAACACTTTCTTCTCTCCATCCCTTGTCTACTAATCCCCTTACATCTATCTCTTTGTGTTCACCATGCTCATTAACCTGTCTGTATTCTGTTCGTGTTTTTGTCCCTTCTGTTACTTTTCCTTATCATTTAGCCTTTGAAGAAGATCATGCTAGGATCGAAACGTCAGGCCAACTAACTTTTACACAACACTTAGAGGTAATAGGGTTTTAGGTATGATCAAGAGTAACTTCAGTTTTCTGAAAGAGGACATAGTAGTTAGGCTTTATAAGCAGTTGGTTAGGCCTCATCTGGAGTATGCTGTGCAGGCTTGGAACCCATATTTTGCTAAGGATAAGGAAGTACTCGAAAAGGTCCAGAGGAGGGCTACTAGGATGATTACTTTCTTAAATAGTTTTCCTTTTATAGGCGGTTACAACTGTTGAATCTCACCACACTGGAGCTTAGGAGGTCACACGCGGTGACTGTGATTCAGGTTTTCATGATTGTGTATGGTTTTGACAAATTATCCTTCACCGACTTTTTCATGTTTGCTAATAGAAGCTGTACCAGAGGTCATTGTCTTAAACTTCAAAAGTCACCAAGTAGGATTAATATTCGGCATAACTTTTTTTTCTAATATGGTTGTGAATGAGTGCCGGGAGCGGTTTGCCTGAGAAAGTTGTACTTGCAAGTACTGTGAATGGGTTTAAGAATGCTTTGGAAAAGTACTTTAAGCATTGTAATCGGGTCTGAGTGTTTGTGTCTTCAGTTTTTTCTCTCTCTCTTATAGGGTCCTTGATGGGGACTTGAGTGTCCCTCCTGATCTTTTTTTTCCTACTAAACTAAACTAAACTTACTGAAACGACTGGTTGTAAAGACTATGTATCTGCCTGTGTTTTTCTTTCGCGAAACAGATTACAATCGTCACTTGACTAATTAGGTGCATTGCTTATCATATGCATACTATCGTTAGTCAAGATATATTTACGTGCGCAGCATTCTTTCCATTGATACGCAGGTGGAGAAAACGTTTCATTTTAATCAAATGAATGCATATAATTTGTATCTGGTGGGATAAGATATAGGTTTGATGACCTAGCCTATTTTAAGGTTAGTTTAACTTATAACTTAGGCTTATCGTAGCGAAATGTCATACCCAATTCTCAGTTATACATCACAGGTAGGTACAATTCAACTGCTGAATAGCTAGGCCTATTTGTGCTAAGTAAGGTCTAGGCTAGGCCTGTAACTAAGTGTAACAGATTCAGACAGCCTATCCTAATAATATTGTCAGGCCTGTGCGAGGGTAAGTCAATCACCCTTACTCAAAATCAATCTTATCTCAAAACCTAGTGTTTCCTTGTCCAGTCATAGATTTACTGTTAGAGATACAGTAGGTTAGGTTAGGATCAAAGTTAATTTTGCCATTCCCATAGCCTTACTCACGAATGACACAATATGCTAACTAATAGTTAGTAACTACTAATAGTACAATAGGCGGCTAGGCCAATTTAATCCTTTAAAGTTAGGTTTCTAACATTGCTGCCAAACTTTGTCTATTAACCTTAGTATTAGACTGTTTGCTCAACAACACTGCTCAAATATGTTACACTTACATTTACAGTGAGAACGAACTAATGTTAGTCCTTAGGCCAACACTGGATGGCCTGTTAATTATCTAATTCTACTATAGTAATAGTATCCCTAATTTGGTGCATCCCACAAAATAGATTTGCAAAAATTCTGCCCCATCACCATAATTGGCAATACAATTACTTAATCACTGTCAACACGGGTATATACTGGTATATAGCCTCCTAAATGTTTATGTTAAAACCAGGGTTAAGTTCATCATTTTTATACACTAGTGTAACCAGGAGCTGTCCTTCTGTGGTAACCATGCTACTACTAGTTTTCAGGAACTTGTTTGGGCTTCTTTGTTTGGGATCAAGGTTTTGCTAGGTTTAATAAGGATTTCAATCCCAACTTGACGTAAGTACAATGTGTGTATGGAACTAGCAAATTATATCATTCAAAAACTCCTCGCGTTTGGTAATAACCTAGAGTATGTCTCTTAGAGAGGCTTGGTCAGCTTCAAAGATTCTTCATTCGAGTGTTCAGGGCTCTAGGAGTCCATTGGGACTCCTTTCTCATTCATGACTGTACTGTACAATGACCTAAAGTCAAAGGATTCAGTTAGTGTTCAAATTTTGTGTAGCATTTTTATTGGCTCTGAATTTTTGCTCTCATTGAATTCTGTAGTTCCTGTGTAGCAAACTGCTATACATCTTTACACTTGCATTGCAACTTGGCCATTTTGGATTGCATTTTGCGATGCTAAAATGGATAAATCGTTCCCTGAAGTTTGAAATAGCCTACAGTACTGTTAACATGGTAGGCTCAGACAGTATCATATGACTTTGCATATATGATTTGCAACTGTCAATTGCTTAAGTTTATTACACTATATGGTGGACTGCTAAATCTCTGATTTCTTCTCCCCTCAAGACATACACATCCCTAGAAAATATTTGTAGAAGTATTATTCACCAAATCCCATAGATTAATTAAGTACAGTTGGGTTATATCTAATTGGGGGGGGGGGGGGTTGCCTGCGAGAGGAGACCATCACATCTAACTTTATTTCGTTCCTCTCTTACCTGTCTCCTACTCCACATCTGCATTTTCCCATCAACCTAAACCACGCATTGGAATGTTTTAGCACTCCGCCCTCGCTCCTTGTGCACCGTCCACTTGCCTCTCCTTTGGAATCTACCATTCTCAGAAAGGAAACTACCCAAAATCCCTGTCTAGATTTGTTTCAACGTTTTTCCATCGTTATTTTGATTCCGGTCATATTTTTGTGTTTTCCGAACATCTGGATCCAAATAACTTTTGAAGGACATCACTTACAGTAAAAGAGTGGAATTTTTAACTTACGTCCATCGTGAACAGATGCAGTTAGTTCGTTAATGATGTCCTTTCGCTAATGGGTTTGTTAGTTTTTCCATAAATGACACATTTCTGTCATTCTCGGAACTTGGCCATTCTTTGTTGCATAATTGACTAATTATTGTTTTTTTCTGAAGGGTCTAAAGACATTTGCACCAGTCAAGAAAAGTACATTAGTGCTGAAGATAATAAAGAACATTGGACCAACCCTGTGACTCTGTGTCCAGTCAGTATGGCACTACTGGACGACCCAGCCTTCATCATCGCCCACTTGAGGCATTCGTTCATCACGAGTGACGATACGGGAATGTGCGAGATGGCCCTGATGAACGAAGAAGTCGATTGGCCGAAGAGAAAGAAAGAGCTGGAAGTCAAGAAGCAACACCCTTGGAACCAGTATGAAGGATATGATAGCGAGCAAGGTAGGTGGTTTTCCTCTGACATTGGTCTTAGGCCAGTACATTGATCTGTGGGGCCAAGGTGTTACTATGGTAGGGACATAACTGAATTATACGGTGGCAAACTGATATCATGAAGAAGACAGCTTGGTATTTGAAACTGATTCTGTACTAGCGTTGGTCCTTGATATCTTTGCAAAAGTCCTGCCAGTCCTTCTCCCAAGTTAAAAGACATCTTGCAGACTGAAGTCCTTGTATAAAGGTTATGTCACCAAGATTTATCAACATGAATTTAAGAAAAGCTCGTTTAGGAATACTGGCATCGCAAGAGTCCCCAGCAGCTTTTTTAACGAATCTTACGAACTGTAGAATGAATGGAGTGTTTACTGTTTGAATGATAAAAAAATTGATAAATTTGTTCACATGTATCAGTGAATAGTTCTCTTCTGAATCTGGATAAAATTTAACACAAACGTACGGGTATATATGCCAATCTCCCCCTGCCCCCCACCACTCAACAGGTAGTGACTGAGATTTTAGGCTGTAAAGAAATTGAAGTTCTTCAGTATTAAACTTGATGGTGAAATTATACAAAGTCTTAATACCAGATCAAACTCTACTGTACCTTAGCCTCACTTTGTTTTTAAGATAGCCTTTTGTAGAACTGAAAACTTTACTTTGCATTAATGTACATTATGCTCTCAAAAGTTCACAAATACTAGCAAAAGTTGAAATATGTATGCAGGCAGGTGGTGTTGATATATTTCTTTTCCTGACGTTTGGCATGAAAATGACCATATTGTTACAATAGAATATTGGGTGAAATTCCTCCATGAATATTACAATTATTTTAAGCCTTTTCATATATTTGTTTATATGTACAGTAGCTCATAGCATCTTGACCTGACCGGTAGTGAAAATGCCACGCTTATCTACATATATATTCTGTATCTTTAAAGTGAATGTGTATAGTACAAAAGGATATTGGTTGCTCATAATATATACCAAAACTTTATAGGTACCAGGGTATGTAGACTTTACTGCAATACTCTTGTACCTGGCTCCAAGTTTGGGTGATCTCTTGCCAGCAATTTGATACCATCTTCATTATTAAAACCAGGAATGTGGTAGATAGATTAACAATTATGCCCTTCTTGTCTGTTGAATTGTCCATGTGCTAGAACATACTGCTGTTCATTTTTGTACAATCTAAGGCATGCACACATATGCATGAGAAAGTGACAAGTGCATGATTACCTGCAGTCAGCAGTGTGAGTACTGTATCTCCATTGAGGTCTTAACTGAAGATTTGATTAGACTTTCACCCCCGAAAATCAGTTCATAACGAGATGGTATGCACAGTTTCTCCTTAATAGTGTCCCTTTAATATTGCCACTGATTAGAGTGTACCTGCGTGCACAGAGTCCCTTTAATATTGCCACTGAATAGAGAGTACCTTCGTGCACAGCATCCCTTTAATATTACCACAGGTTAGAGTGTACCTGCATGCACAGTGTCGCTTTAATATTGCCACTGATTAGAGTGTCCCTGTGTGCACAGCGTCCCTTTAATATTGCCACTGATTAGAGTGTACCTTCGTGCACACTGCACAGCGTCCCTTTAATATTGCCACTGATTAGAGTGTACCTTAGTGGGCAGTTTCCCTTTAATATTACCACAGGTTAGAGTGTACCTGCATGCACAGCAACCCTTTAATATTGCCACTGATTAGTGAGTACTTTCGTGCACAGCGTCCCCTTAACATTGCCACTGATTAGAGTGTACCTGCATGCACATTGTCCCCTTAATATTACCACAGATTAGAGAGTACTTTAGTGCACAGCGTCCCCTTAATATTACCACTGATTAGAGTGTACCTGCATGCACAGTGTCCCTTTAATATTACCACAGGTTAGAGTGTACCTTCTTGCACAGTGACCCTTTAATATTGCCACTGATTAGAGTGTACAGTACCTTCGTGGGCAGTTTTCCCTTTATTATTGCAACTGAATAGAGAGAGAGTACCTGTTGATACAACAGATGCCATTTCTGACACAGTGCATCCATCGTTCACTCTACTCTCACCGTGCTCCCGGTTCAAGTCCGCTGCACCCATCCTGCACTGAGGAAAATCACCGCCATCAATTTCCATGAGTTTGACCTGTCACACTCCATCATTTTCTCTGCAGCCGATATTTAATGACTTCTACTTTTACCCTGTGCAATTTCAAGATGAGAACCTGACCTACACACAGTTGCCATGTGTGATACGAGAAAACAAGAAGAAACAGTGAATCGAAAATCACTGCTCTTATTTCCCCTCTCTCTCTCTCTCTCTCTTCTCTCTGTTTCTCTCATTTCAGTCCTTAAGTTCAGAGAAACATTTTCTTTTGGTATTTGAGCACACATCTGATGCATTAGATGATGAGTTTCCTGAAAAATGAGAGCGAAAGTTTTGTTTACATCTTCTTTGACAATTTTTTATGTGTTCTATTTCTTTTTGGCTCAATGATCTGGTGGATTCTAAAAGAGGAGAGCCCCAATCGAGGGGGGAATTTTTTATTTTTATTTTTTTTCTTAAATTCCCTCGCATTTGAAAATTCTTCTCTGGAAGAATGGATGATACACTCTTTACATGTAAGAAAAAGAAAAGACAAAAAAAAGAGAGAAAAAAATGAAAAGAAGATACTTTATAATGTGTACAGAGACAATAATTTATCCAGTTATTGCAATGCTGTCAAATGCTAGATACAAAGTGGTCAAGTTGGATTTTCTAAGAAAATATAACCAAGTTCAGAGCCTGCCAAAACTGCTATACAATATTTGAGAACTAAATAATTCCCTGGAGTACTGTAAGTTAGTCTACTGTGACAGTGCATACAATGAAGATGCTATTAATATTCATTTTTGGTACTGGAGGAGAAGAACAATGCTGATGGTGTGTAAAATTTCCACCTAAAATTAATACCAAAATTGACTGCAAGGACATAATTTACCAACTTTCTTTCTGTGTTCAGTGATGTTGATATAGGTTTGAAAACTAAATATTATATCATAAAGGCATCTGATCCCTATTGATATTGTTTTAACAAATATTTGTAACATACTAGTGTTTGCATGGGTTATCCGGGTACCCGCAGACGCGATACTACCCGGTTCCTAATTTATTACCCAAATCCTACGCAAAGTGTTATTTTTTTTAATTTTTTTTTTTTTTGCAAACCGACGGTTAGGCGGATTTCCCATTGACTTAGTGTGTTGTTAGGCTATGATGTGGTCGAAGATAACAGCAATAACGAAAGTACCCGTCCGACGCGATACTACCTGGTTCCTAATTTATTACCTGAATTCTACAAAGTGTGATTTTTTTTGGCAAACCGATAGTTAGGCAGATTTCCCATTGACTTAGTATGGTGTTAGGCTACCATGTGGTCGAATAACGAAAGTATTCCATGGATATCTTATAACTGCGTCACAATTTCAGCTAATAAACAGATGGCTATGCTAGATTACCCCATTGACTCAGTGTGTTGTTAGGCTACCATGTGGTCGAAGATAACAGCAATAACGAAGGTATTCCATAGATATCTTATCACTGCGTCACAATTTCAGCGGTATAGGCTAGATTTCCCCCGTTGACTTAGTGTGGTGTTAGGCAACCATGTGGTCGAACGTAACAGTAATAAAGAAAGTATTCCATGGATATCTTATAACTGCGTCACAATTTCAGCGAATAAACAGATGGTTAGGCTTAGCTAGATTTCTCATTGACTTAGTGTGGTGTTAGGCTACCATGTGGAAGAAATAATTATTATTATTATTATTTCATATAAGGAAAGGCTGACAAGGAGTTTTACGAGATGTTTATGGATTATAGACGGATTAACTTAAAACTAATAATCGCAAGTGGCTTTTTACTAATCGTTTATTCAAAATGTGATCAAATTGCGAATCTCGCGGCTAATGCGAACCCTGGGCCTGCATAATAGATAGTAGTAGTAACAACTATTTAAGAGCTAAATTGGATATTTATATGGTCTGATAGAGGTGGAGAGCAAGCATAAGTAGCGGCAGCAGTGCGATGTTGGTAGTGATGTTAATTATATGAAGTTATTAACAAGTTAATGAAAGAAACAAAAGCAAATAGAATTATTGAGGAAGGTTTTATACCTTATCTTTATACATGTACGTATTTGAACATGAAAACATTGTCAGTAGAGAATATAATTCATTTATTATAGCATCCAATATGTAATTTCTTGAAAATTGTGATACACGAGAGTAAACAACTTTTTTCCGGGTACCCAGATACCCGACAGGTAACGGCTCTCGGGTACCCGGTTCCCGATTTTTGGACTCGTGTAAACACTATAACATACACATGTGGCAAGAAACAGATAATCCATTTCCAAATGAATTTGTACAAGATTTCAATGCTTTTAATAAGCATGGGTGAATGTCTTGTATAGAACATTTAGAATTTAGCTTTATACTGTACCAATGTTAAGCAAAGGTGTGGCAATACGGAATCAGTACTTTACACTGTCAGTTTTTGGTGGCCATCGAAAGACAGGCATAGATTGGAAGTACCTGGTATTAATGAGGCATGGCTCGTTGTTAAACTGTTACCAGACGGCTCTAGGCAAGATAGAAAGAAAGAGTTAACTAGTCATGTAGGAACAGGTAAGTGATTCATTCCTATGAATGTAAACCAAGCTGTGTGTTTTGGGGTTTCAAATTGATGGCTGTATGCTTTAAAACAAACTGCCTAATATATAGAAGTTAGCTTTATAACTGTTATTACAAACAAAACCAATTATCAAGGCCTCTTGCAATACATTTTTTTTACTAATACACATCTGTAGTCATGAATGCTCTGGAAAATGTAAAACACTTGATCAAGCATCTTTTTGCTGTACTTTCATTTAACCAGAAATACAATAAAGTCATTTCTAAGTCAGATTGGCATAAATAGTTCATGAAAATCTGGCTCGAAGTAGATTAAGAAGAAAAATAAAAAAAGACAAGACGATAACACAAAAACATAAAGGATAAAATCGAAAGAATAAGTAGGAAACACTTTTTCAAGAGAACTGTTACAACTGTATAGAATGCAAATTATACAATATTTTTTGGGGAAGGCTGACTGCATAATTGCATTCATGATTAGCGAGATGACAAGCACATGAGATGTTATCATTTTCATCTCGATGTGCGGGCTGAAGACGAAGCTCGCTGCCGTTGTCGTCCACGACGACGTGGAGGTCTGAAATGATGACATGACGAGGAGCTGAAGAAATAATTCAAGAGGACAAACGTGACGTTATCTCGCCGTGAAATCTGGATGTCATTGTTTGGTGGGTTTGATCTTAGCAAAGACATCATTTTTTCTTGCAGTTATGTTGTCAGGGCTTGTGAAGTAAACAGTGAAGTAAATATCAGTCCAAAAAAGAAAAAGGGGAAAAGAACTAAAAAAATTATTTGACAAGAATTTTTTGTCTACATTTTAACTTTTAGAACATTGACGAGTGAGAAAAAAAGAAGCACAAGACGATATTAGGATATTTATCAAATTGATAATTAAATTGATCCTTCTAAATTTTGTTCTTTGGGAAAAGAAAGAGCTGGGTAGGTACAGTAGTAAAGAGAATGTACAGTTGTACACCATCACTAACACTATAATAACAAGAAATAAATAGAAACGGTAAATCTCACTGCAGAAAACAACAACAACATTAAGCAAGTTAGATGATGCTTCCACACTGTGTAAAATAGTTATTACTATGTCAACTATTTTAATATGAGGACGTGCATCCTCTTGCCACCATGCCATCATTAATATACTCCTGCATATATATGCACTAATAAAATAACAAGACAGAGTCAGTTTAACAATACCATCATCCAAAACAACAGAATCAATTTAACAATAACATCATCCATGCCACTTCATAGAACAATAGAGTCAGTTTAACAATAGCATCATCTATGCCACTGCATAAAACAATAAGAGTCAGTTTAACAATACTATCATTCGATCCCACTGCATAGAACAATAGAATCAGTTTAACAATACCATCATCCATGCCACTGGATTTAACAACAGAATCAATTTAACTATAACATCATCCATCCACTGCATGAAACAACAGAATCATTTTAACAATGTCATCATCCATCCCAGTGCATTGTACAACAAAGTCAACAATACATACAATAAGATAATTCATCACTTAGGATAATAATAATAATAATAGTACTAATAATAACCAGCAGTTGTTTTACGATGCTTAAGCGACCACAAATATGGGAGAAACCTGTAAGGGCTTAAATGGATTACAACTTACACACTAGGTGGTTTCCAATTCAAGATTTTAACTTAAATTTGGAATCTTTTCAATTTAGAAAGTCATTTCAGTTGGGGAAACCGTAGATTGCTCTTGGATGAAAAACCCACCTTACTATGACCCGGCCGGGTATCAAACCCGGAACCTCCCGATTGCTAAGCCTCATTACTTCAAATGCCACGGCCTTTATCCACTCGGCCACAGCACGGGTATAACACAACAAAGTTCATATAATGATGTTAGATCACTGCATGAAACACCAATGTTAGTAATGACAAGATCCTGCATCACAACACCACAGTGTTAATGATATCTAGAAATCATGTATCATTCTCCTACTTCTGTATTTCAAACAAATAATACCCAAAAGTTCAAATACAGTAGCAGCGGGCATCCATCCCGTCTCATACCGGCATAAACTTACTCACTCAGACATGTATGTGTACGAGAACGACATGAAGGTTGTTCTACAGATCGAATCATCAAATTATCCATTTGCTTATCTGTATCGACATCACCCGTCATATCAACGTACAGTACATATTTTCAGTATCAGGTTAGTTCAGTTTATTCCAGTAGAAAGTTCAAACAATTTGTAAATAGAAAAGTTGATTGGATTAAAAAAAAAAAAGAAGGGAATAAAAGCTAATGAAGATTAAGAAAGTAAAGTGGGTCTACCCTAAACTTTATTATAGATAGCCTTATGGAACAGTGCACAAAAGGTTTAGAGATAATCAAGTGTAAAAAAACATGAGATAAGTAGAGCTGAAAGCCTACAGAAAGATTGTGATATTCCAAAATTGGATAGAAAATATTAAGACCAGCTCTCTGTATAAATGATGTAATGGTGATATAAATGTTGTAAAAAGATGTAATTGGTAAATAAATTATTATTGTAGGATTTCTTTATTAATACTTTGCATAATTACTTTGAATATTTAATTTGAGGTATGAAGGCCCCCTGATTAATTAAAGGTGTTCATCACTTGCCTTAAATGTAATTTAAATAAAAAAATGGGGGGGGGGGGGGAAGAGGTGGAATTTGCAAGGTTTGTCGATGGGATGACTTTTTTGTGTATTGTGTGAATAAACATTTTGAATCATAGTAACCTACATTACAAACAATGTCAGAGAAACACCCCATTAGAACACTTGCCTCAAATGTAATTTAAATATAAAAAAACAGGGTAGGGGAGGGTGGGGGGGGATATGTAAGGGTTGTCGATGGGATGATGTTTTTGTGTATTATTGTGTGAATAAACATTTCGAATTATTGTAACTACATTGCAAACAATGTCACAGTAACACCCTGGAAGAACAGAAGCAGAAAACGATGGAAGGAAAGGAATGAAAAATATAAAATGAAATGTCAGTGAACTGTTAGTCTTTATAGTACATCCACTTACTTGTGTTTATCACTTTTCATTGTAACAGCCTGTGGCCTCTCCATTAGATCACCAATATACAGTTTGCCACAGTTATCTCGTCTTAACACGAACCCGTTCTTCTCCCTACTTGAGATGGTTAGATTGGAGACTTTCGTTGGGTTTTCATAAAAGGGGTGCACTTTTTGAAATACAGAAAGTTCTTTGTTAACCCCCCTCCCCCCCCCACTTCAATAAAGTTATTAAATGGAAACCAAGAGAGTGAAGCAGGAGGCCTCTCTCTTCTTGGTAATGTAAAACTAATTGGTTGAGTTAATAATTATGTTTTTTGCCAAAAATGAAGTGAAATCTGAGTTCAAAATTTGTCGATAAAGGACGATCTCAGATTTTATGCTTTACACAAAAAACTTGAGAACAGATAATGAACCATCAAGATTTAAAGAGCGAGACATAGAGAGAGAGAGGGAAAATCCTCTTAAAGTTTTAGAGGCTGCATTTTATTTTGAGTATGTCACCATTTAGTGCCAGCCTCATTCACTATTGTTAAGGGATGTTTTGTTTTAAAGGGGTGTTAAAACTTTGTCTTTAAGCTCTAGACTACTAACATCATATCAGGAACACTGACATGACGATCTTAGCTCTTAAAAGAAGATTTGTGATTGAATGTTATTACATTAAACTTAATGTGTATAAATGTGATAAAAGTCTTGGTAATGAATCCCCCCCCCCTCCCCCGATTCTTTTGCTGTTCCTCCTTTCCCTGCCCCTCCCACATTAAAAAGAAATAAGCTACTTATGGTTTGGTGCAAGTTATTAATATTTAGTATGTGATGATGTGTGGTGTCACAGTGCCTCCAGAAACTGATTATATTAATTTCTTTCTAAATGTTTTCCAATGAAAGGGGAAGTCACTTTGGAACAATAGAGATAAAATTCTTTATTAAACATGAGGTTAACTGAATTGTAGTAAAAAAAAGAAAATCATATTTAAGGGTAGTGTGTATCGTGTTTATATACAGTTAACTGTACATTATGGTCCTGTAAGTAAAAATCCTTTGTTCCATCTCTTGTTAAGTGTCTTAAGGTAACCCCTCCCCCACACTCCCCTCCCATCCCACCCCTCCTCCATCCCACTCACCCCCCCATCCCACCCCCTGTGCTGTCAGTATATTGTAAGCCTGCCCTAGCTGCACTAGACCTAACTGATCCCTATTTGTAAACTTAATAGTGTACCTCGTACCTTCATTCTGCAGAGGGCAGTGTTGTAAAAAATGTTTGATCTCAAACTGGGTAATTTTACTAAATTCCTACACAGTACAGTGAATGGTGATCACACAGACAACTTGAAATGGTTTTCGTCAGGTATGTCCTCCCACAAGGCAGTGCAAGGGTTTCTCTTCACACGTGACTCACCTATAGATGTTATTTAGTATCAACTGAGCTACAACATCCACTGAATTTAATAGTTGTACCATTAAATATTTATACATTAAATATTTAATTAACATTAAATATACATAAATATACAAAACATAAAAAACATTAAATAAAAAAGACATCCATGTTGCATTACAGATCTTTCGTTTGTGGGTTTCTCTCCTCCTGATTGTGTTGTTCATGGGTATATATATACGAGCCCTATGTTTGTTAATTTTCATTAGACTTACTGTAAGCCTCCTACATGACAGCCTGTACACTACATAAACTGTATATATATATATATATATAGTCAGAGTTCACTATGGGGTCAATCATACCTGAACTACTGTATATATCTAATCATAGGAGAGTTGTCTGCACCCCCCCCCACTCCCCCGTGTTCCACTCTCTCGGTACCTGTTTCGTATCCAGTTTCTCTCTGCTTCCGACCATGCATGCATGCATGCGTGCTTGTCTTTGTATTCTTGTAAGTAATTAAGAATTACTGGTAACACTATCCTCAATTTCCCTTGGGTCAGGAGTAAATTAAGTATTCATGATATAATGGAATCAAAGATACGTGATAGTTTCAATGAAGAGAGCTCGCCACGAGGGACAGTTTGATGCTTATAAGCAGTTATTGGAAAATTTGCAAACCGCTCAATTTTTTTTCCTTCTTTCTGTTTTTTCTTTCCTCCGGTTTTCTCGAGTTGAGCATGCTTTCGAGATTCTTTTGGTGTGTGAGTGGTGTACTACAAGAAATCTCGTATTACACGATGGAGAATCTAGTCTTAAATGCGAAAGGAGCCTTATTCCCTTCGGAAATTAGAATTGTTCGCAGGCTTTCTTCAACGCACTAATTTTGTACAAAGTGTAATTTTTGGCAGCAGAGAGTGTTTATGGTCGGTTTGCTCAATGGTGTTTCTGCATGTTTTGAAATTGTCTTAGATCGAAGAGGTATTGCGTGATTTGGGAGTAGTACGTAAGATAAACTGGTGGATAGGCTTGGAAAGAGTTCCTAACAGAAAAACAGAAATGAGAGAATTTAAATGGTGTCTTAGTTTATTTCACTTACAAATATCTCTTTGGAATATCAATTATTATTGTGAATGAGTAGTGGATTTAGTAGTGGATCCAGAACTATTTTAGTTTTAGTTTCTGTTTTCCTGACATACTTCATGAATATTTAGGAGTGTTAAAAACCCTTCCAAAACTTTGTTGTATTTCATGTCTTCAAAATCAATTAGAAGGTATATCACTTGTGAAATTTTCAAGGCTGGTGGTAGTTTTGGTCAGATTTTATAATGCAAAATGTTGCAGAATTATTCATATCCAGTGTATTTTATGGTAAATATTAAAACTCTGGAGCCATGCAGTTATAATTGATGGTACCTTAAAAGAGTATTACAGCCATCTAACATATTGTCTAGACCATGTATAGGTGGTAGCACATAGATAAAACTAGGGAGCTTCCTGATTAAAACTACATAGGGGGCAGCATATTGATAAACCCTACACTGTACGTGGTGGTGGTGGTGGTACAGTAATGTGTCAACAATATTCGGTTCTAAAATTTTCTTGTCTCACAGTAGTAGCTTCTTAAATTCCTTTTTTTTGCTTTTTTGATTAAAAGGTTTTGAGACTTTCAGCTTGAAATTATAATGCATATCATCATCTGCAACTTCTCCACAATTATATGTATATCTGATTGAGATTAGGTGGAGTTGGAGAGAGTGGTTGTGACCAGGGGGGGGGGGGGGAAGGGATAGGTGGGATGGGATGGTAAAGAAGAAACTCAGAAAGGGAAAGAGATATGGTTGAAGTGCTTTTGAGGATCCTTTGAATAACCTCTAGGATGTCATTTTAATTTACTTCACTTCTTGCCTACCTGTCTCCTCACAACCTTGGCACCCTCATTCTACCGTGTCTAGAATGTCCTGGTAACCTTTCAACCCTGTGCGCCCTCTATGACCGTATATTGCCACTCTCATTCTACCATTCAAATTCTACCATTCAAAGTGTCCGACTTGTAAATTATTCACTGAGATTTGAGAGAAACAAAGAGGCAGGGGTTGGGGGGGAGGGGAATGGAAGGGGTGGGGGAGAATGGAAGGGGTGGGAGAGGAGAGAACAAATTAGCGGATCAGTTTGAAAACTCAGTCTAGAGCAAGGCTCATTGAACAGGAATTGTAAAGTATAACGGTAAGGAACCGCATCGACTTTATTTGGGGAAACATGACGTCTCAATTCTCGAATCTAAATAATTGATGACTTGATTAGGGTTTTCTGATGCTGGCAGCACAGAGAGCCTGAGGGAAAACGGGCGAGTTCCCTTATTTTATTAACACCAAAGTGTTCTGGTACTGAATTCTTCATTTCCTTAAAAATTAGTTTTCACGCCTTTTTCCAGCTGTCGCTTACATTTTTGAGCATATCGAAGGCAAGCTGCCTCGGCCGGCACGGCAGTAGTTAGTTACAACTTGTTGTGCAGCCGTTACAACCGATCGGTTGTTTTAATCAGTCCTCATTCGGGGGGAGCGCAGAGGGGCTTAAATAAGTAATGACACATTGAGGGTATTGTAACGCTGTCGACCGTGTGGGCTTCATACTTTTCTCATTTTATGACAAGAAAGGATGAAAGGTAGAAGGGTATCAGACACCAAACATTATTACAAGGAAATGAACTTTTGCTAGCGAGTTCATCTGCGAGGGAGGTGTCATCATGACTCGTCTGGAGATAGACTCGTGAGTATTATGAGTAAACAAAGCGAGGGAGACAGACAGAGCGTAAATATTTGTGAAATCTGATTGACACAAAACACATTGTGAAAGTCTTAAGAGGATGACATGTTTTATAATTTGCACACAGGGTGTTTAAATAACAAACTGACATAGTTTTTAAGTGATTGTTTTTGTTTTTCAGACTGAACTGCTTTTAGTACAGTAGTGTTGTTGAATAGTTTCTATTAAAAGTTGAGCTGAGTTTGAGATCAATGTAAGCATACAAGCTAGTCACATGTGGGTATCAGTAATCTAGACTGAATGCATATCGGCATGTCTCTCTGAGTCTGCGTTCAGTCTGGACTGTAAGCATACAAGAATGTCAGTCTGAGATCAGTCTGGTCTGTAAGCGTACATGTATCTCTGATTCTGAGATCAGTCTAAACTTTAAATACACAGGAATGTCAGTCTGAGGTCAGTCTGGTCTGTAAACATACAAGCTTGTCGCTCTGAGGTCTCCATTACCAGTGACAGTCTGTCAGAGGGACCCTCTGCTCTTGACTGTTTGATTGCTAAATTTCCAAACCCTTCCTCCAGACTTCTTGCAATTCAGCTGCCATTGTGTTTTCACTTTCATTATTGAATAGAAAGGTTTAAAAGTCAACTACACCATCATGTTATTCAATGAATGCGTGTTAAGAAAGACATCATTTCCAAGCATGTTTTTAAAGCTTTTCAAAAACACTTGTCTGTTTCTTTTCCCTCCAGTATCTGCCTTTCCGTAAAAAATTTTCTATTCCGATTCTCTTTCTCTCCTCGGTCGCAAACCGTACCGTACAGCAATATTCACCTAAAGTACAAAAACTCGGTATTAAAGGAAAGTGATAATTTTCAACGAACTAGTAGAGATTGATTTACAGAATGAGTCAATACTTTAAGGAGTCTGTTCAAGGAGTCTGTTCAAAGCTCTTCATGACGAAGTCAAAGAACGAGTCCATCTCTCTGTTGAGTTCTCGAGGGTTCTGTCAACTCTGACTGCGAAAACACAGGAAATGAAGAAACAAGTGTTATCACCAAATACACCTTTAATAAGATTTAAACTTTACACAGCACAGTCATGGAGTCTTCCTTTAGTAAACAGTTTGCCATTTCACAACTCACCGTAGAAGCGGCCGATGTTCTCCCGCCTCTCCCGACGACGGTCAATTATCTCCAGAGAAATCCCCTCCAAGGCTCGCAATATTTGATCTGCAGATCACAGACCAGAGTTTAAACCAGTTCAATCTACAAATTGTTAGCAGAACGAGGCAAGTCTGGCATGAAGATCACATTTTGAGTTTTTATTGAACTTTCATACACTAGTCGTCTGTTAGTGAAGGTGAGTGTTAGTAGGGTCATAGGTCACACGACAGGCCAGAGGACGTAGAGTGTTTGAAGGGTTACAAAATAAAAATAAAACACAAATCCCCCCCAGAAAAAAATCAAAAAATGCATACATATACATATACTTCAGTGTTAGGTGATTTACTAAATCTAGCCTATACTTTCTAAAGATGGGGGTACTGTGTAATAATAACAGCGTTAAAGAGACCAAACGGTATAAAATGCCCTTGAATATATGATCTCAAGCAAACTACTTGCTGAAGAGAAGAAATTCATTAGTCAAATCTTGTCCATTAATATCTTTATGCATCACTGTATGTGATCTGAAAATATTCCTGTTCATGCGCAGTTTGCATTAGTTTAGTGAACCTCAATGATACATTTTTGATGTGATGATCTCAGATGAACACTGCATTTCATCAAGTTTGGAAGGGAGAGTCGGGGGGGGAGGAGAGGGGGAGAAGTCAGACCAATTTTCAGTGATGTTGAAACTGTTCCATGGAAGTGTGAAAAGCTCTGCTATGACCATGTCTCCATCCCTTCTCCCTCATCCCCTGGGTGTCAGGAGCCCTGCGACTTCTCCTGATGAGCATTCAGAGAGCTACATTCATGGCAGATGGATCCTCTGCTCTCGTTCCCGTACCTGTTCTCGACGGTCAGTAAGGCTCTGCACTTTGTCTCTATAAATTACTATGGTCTCTGTGTACAAAAACTGCTGTGCGTACTTGTACTTGTGTACACTATATATAGTAATTTGACCATTTTACATAGCAATACCTGTATGACCATTTTACATAGCAATGTAACCATTTTGCATAGCATTTTGTGATGCGGTACTGGATAAATTATTCCCTGTCAGCCTGTGTCAGGAGCGGAACCAAATCAGCTGTTTCCATAGGCATTCTGTACCATTCACAGAAACCTCAGCTGAGCGACCCTGCACCGCGGCAAGTTTAAATACGTATGTCAAGAACTGGGTTTGAGTCAGAAATCTGATTTGGGGATCGCTTATGGGGAGGGGGGTAGGTTGAAGCACTCCATCCAAAACTGCTTTGACAGGCCATTGCATATGGCATGATTTATTATGGTTATGCTACATTAAATTGGCTCATTGTCAGCCATCTTGGAAGGTCTTTATGTCTGCAAACTGTGCATGCATGGGTATATACCTATAGTACAGTACAGTACAGTACTGTACTTCCATTACCAGAACAAGTTCAATGTTCTAGTTTGCCATCTCTGATGATATCTTTAAAAGACTTTTTGAAGTACAAATTTGAATGTTCATCAGCCGAGATAACAGATTTGACATGATGATGCATTTACTGTCGTTCGTCATGTATCATCGCCTCCAATCGCCAAAGCTGCGAGAGCTCATAGATCTGCATTTCCATGTTAAAGTAACAGACACACAAACTTATGTTAACAAAAAGGAACATGAATTTGTGTGCTTGTACAGTAGAAGGATTGAAGGGTATGCAAAGACACAGAAAGTACACACACATTTGTCGACGTCAGTCTAGTTTGATCCTAGTCGCCTCGCAGTATTTTATAAAGTCTCTTTTGCTCTTATAATATATGCAACTATCCTATCTTTGCAAGCCCAGGGCAAATCTTGAAGGATAATTTCTGGTTGTCCAAAATAGAAATGAAAGAATGTTGAAAAATCAAAGAATGCTCAATATGTACACTTGTAGGAGAGATGGGTAAACTTTGGTGAATAGAACACTAGCTTTTTGGGCCGGTAGAACTTCTCCTCTTCGGATGGATCATGGTCCTATGACTACTGTTCCTTGACTTCAGTATCTCCAAAGTTAGAGAGATTGGTACCAGTTTATTTAAATTAAAAACTACTTTAGGGTATTTAGCAACAATGCAATCTGATTTTTTAAATATAAACTACTGTATCTATGTAAGTTATGTGTGTTGATATGTCTGACGCATAGTTGGCTTATCTCTATGTATTAAGTTTGTACTCTAACTTGTGAGTTGAATCTGAACATCCTGTTAGCAACTGTACAGTTTGTGAGTCTTCTTTGGTTTGTTTATATCAATCAGTGATCTTGCACAGAAGGTGACACTCCCCCCTCCCTCCCCCCACCCCCCCCCGCACACGATGGATGCAGCTCACTATAGGGGTGGTATAATAATCCAGTAGATCTGGTCGGTGCAAAATTCAAAGATGCACATTTACAGTAATTATGACTGGGGGTTCTTTGCGACACACTAAATTAGAACATTGTACTACACTCCTCTCTGTTACCCGTCTCGACGCCCTACCATTGCACCTTCCCATTCCACCTAGCCTAATGACTGGTAAACAAGTTTTGCACTTTCATTGCCGAGGTTTGCTCTGCGGCAAAGTGTTTCAGCGTCATTCATGAATTATTTATTGCCAAGTTAGAACTATTTGCATATTATTCATTGCAAGTTATGGAACTATTTGCAACTTTTTCCAACTACATGTGGAAATAACTTGCAGTGTGTATTTTACTATCAATGCTACTTTGGCAGTCTTTCGTAGTACAAACAACCATCTCAATGTGCTATCACTCACTCTCATCTGTAGGGTTGTTTTTGAGGGCAAGAGGAGGGGGGAGGAAAGGGGGAGGGTTTAGCCAGTGACCTGGGATTGGTGAAGGGACAGTCTGATAGGCTGAGTACTGTAGATTGGAAAGTGAGACAACTGACTGGTACAGTAACTATATAGGTACAGTAACTATTATTGTCTCTAATTACTATACCCCGACCAGTACATTTTATATTTTGTATATTTACTTTGTTCCTCGCTTACCTGTCTCCTCACAACCTTGACACCACATTCTACCGTGTCTAGTATGCCCTGGTAATCTTTTAACACTGTGCACCCTCAGCGACCGGCTCCTCCGGTCGTTGCCCTCCCTTCTCATTCTACCATCCAAAGTGTTTACACATACGTTTTATATTTTGTATATATTTGTCATTTACTTTTTTGGATTTTTTTTTATTGTTGTACCTAAGTTATATTATTTTAGTTTGTTATAAATTTCTTTTGTTGCAGGATATGAGGAATTCGATGTCAACCGGGAGTCGTACGAAATCGAATCCAGTTTCGACTACGGTTTCCGTCAACGGTCGAACACTGCCATCCGGTTGGAGAAACTGAAGCAGGACCGACAAGCCCAGAAGAAATGTCAGAGAATCCAGTGGAAGGAAGACTGTAGCTCGTTCCCGGGTAGGTTTAAAAAATTATATGCCTTGGAAAACCGAAAATGATTAATTTATTTGAGAGAGAGAGAGAGAGAGGGGTGGAGAAAGAGGTGGAGAAAATAAATTGAAAATGACAAAATGATGAAATGAATTCAGTATGTTCTTCAAACATCATCAATCTCCCAAATGTGCTAGGAAGTCAAATAAATGGTCGGCTTTTGATGGAATATTTGAAATCTTTCTTCATATTTTGAATCAGATTGTCAAATTCAACATTCCTCAAAATTTTGGATTGATATGGAGCGGAGGGTGTCAGAATTCCAGTAAGTACTGCAAAACTGCATAGTCGTACAGTATGAGCAATTTTGCATTAATGAATATTCATTGATGTCAATTTGTTATTCAATAAATTATCATGAAGTAGACTGCTAGCTTGGAGCTTTGCAATGTCACTTAAATCCTACCAAAAAATAAATAAAATAAAAATGTGACAGCATTGATAGGGTCATTTTGTTCTGCATAGCGCAGTGCTTAATATCAGTATTTAGTATGTATGTATGTGTGTGTATGTACATGTGTATGTGGTAATTGGTTGATTTAGATAAAAAGAATAGAATGGAATTCGAGAGGGAGGGAGAAATAGACAAAATGGTTGTGATTCCCTGCTATATCTGGGTATACATAGAATTTACCAAGGGGGTTGTACCCAAAGGGTGATGTACCAGTTAGGGATGATGCTGTAAGACCGACAGCAGTCATTTGCCCCCCCCCCATCCACCCCATCCCCATCCACATTGAACGACTAAGTTTGAATCGTGCACAGATTGCACTGGTTGTGACAGTAAGTATTATTCGTATATTTTTTATATTTTTAATGGCAAACTTCCTAATATTTCTGCTTTTGACTTTAATCCATCGGCTTCAGAGATTGAAACGATGTACGGTGAGTGTAACTGACAACAGTCCATCCTGAGTTTTTGAGTTCCATCTTATGGGTTCATTTCTTTCGAGGATTAAATTTTTTGCTGTTATCTGGTGTTCAAATCATATCTTTCTATATTTTCCAACTGTTTTTTTGTTTGTTTTATAATTATAAATCTATCGACCAATTTATTCCAACTCTTTTTGCTGTTATCTGTTTCTTTCTTAATTGTTTTCTTCTTCATACAGTTTTGGCCAGTTTTATTGAAGAAGCCTTGTTTTGGGTGACGGAAGTTACTTTTGAAAAATGTAGCGATCTAAAAAAAACAAAATTTTATATCGGTGCTAGTACTGTATCGTAGTTTGTGAAGACACTATGAAACCTGTTCATTGAGGTGTCTTCCTGTTAAAATTCACTACTGATTAATTTTAATAAAATAAATTAAAACGTCTTTTGTATTGTGCCATGATTTCGTACAATATTTTAGAAGGAGAAAAGTACAGCATACTGAATTTATGATTTATTGATGATAGACTTTGACATTAGCACATTCGCTGACCTCGCATGCATACATGAGACGCAACATGATTCAAATGTCTTTGACCAATCAGGAGAAAGAACGGTGAAGTGCCATCTTCCGATTGGTTGCTTGCCCGCAGACAGGCAATCGTCGCCGTCAAGTTGCCATATATTTGTGTGCATTTGTCGAGCATATTTCGGTGTCATTAAGAAAAAAACCCAAAAACATCTCTATCATACTCATTAAAAAGAAAATAGCATCTCAGCTCGGTTGGCAAATAATTCTCAAGTGTAAAGTAATGCACCATTTCACTCAAATATTTGTTAAATTAGAAAAGGAATTTTTACAGTTCTCTCACCTTCCATGCACCCCACAGCTTGTAGACTTACAACATTCGAACAGCGATAGTACATTACCTACATTTCTTGAGGGAACTTGTTTTTGAAATTTTGTTTTGTTGTCACTGCTTTGGTTGTGCGCTGTACATTCAACCCTTCCTTGCCTTTCCCACGAATTCATTATGCACGTATTATTTGTGCCGTATACTTTCTTACACGCTGTGCAGTTTTTACTTCCTTCCGTTTCGTCTCTTCAGGCCCTACAGAACAAAGTAATATCTTCTACTAAATGAAATAAGATATATACTGTGGCAGAGATCCTGCAAGATTTTTGAATGTTGCCTACCTACATTAATATAATTTTTTTTTCTGTGTGGTAGATTTTTTGGCATATTTTCTATAAGGACTTTGCCACTGTTTCTACACCCATATTTAACAAAAACACAAGCATTGTGTGATGGGAAAATTTGTGAAACTAAGACGTTTAAATGAGCACCCCTTGGGATACCAAGCCAGTTTGGAAAATTTTCCAGTGCTAATACCACTCTATACTGTCCTCCCATATCATGCTTCAAAGCACTCATATTGACAGTACAAACAGTTCCTAACCTTTATCTGATAAAAACATGGTATTTATACTGCTCACATTGACACTAAAAGTGCTCTAAAGCAGGACCAGACAGTACAAGTACAGAAAAAAAGTGTCCCAACTGTGTGGGGATATCAGCCAGGACTATTTCTGAATGCTAATACCATTCTATACTGTCCTCTGATATCATGCTTCAAAGCACTCATACTGGTAGTATGAACAGTTCCTAACCTTTATCTGATAGGAAAACCTTCAAGATATTCATACTGCTCATACTAGTACAAGTGCTTTGGAAGTGTGACATGAAAGTGCAGTAAAAATTGTCCCAGCCATTCTGGACAATTTCCCAATGCTAATAGCACTGTATACTGTCCTCTCCTCTCATGCTTCACAACACTTGTACTGACAGTATGAACAGTTCCAGACTTTTAGTTTAAAATAGAAACATGTCATTTATACTGTTGAGGTTACCGTTTTAATTTTCTAGCCCAACAATGATATTTCATATTAATTACACCCAATGCTTTTGTTTTTATTCATTTTGATGTCAGTTGCTTTTTGTTCTACATGAAGACAAACCACCCTCTTGGTAAGGCAATTTCACGAATGCATACAAAACAAACATGTTCATCTGATACACGACTTGTTCTTAGAGAACATGAACTGTACACTGACTGCATGCAGCTTTAATATTTAACTAAATGTGTCACTGTTATTGCATATATGTTATTGCATTAATAAGCACTCACTTGGGATAATTTTTTGGCTAAGTACTGTTTTTTTTCTTTCATATCCCACTTCAGAGCACTTGCACTTGTCATTATGAGCATTACAAATGTCATGTGTTTCTATCAGATCAAGGTTAGGAACTGTTTATACTGTCAGTACGAGTGCTTTGAAGCATGATATGGGTGGACAGTATATAGTGGTATTAGCATTAGAATCAGATAAAGGTAGGAACTGTTTAAACTGTCAGTATGAGTGCTTTGAAGCATGATATGGGTGGACAGTATAAAGTGGTATTAGCATTAGGGAATCGGCTGGTAATTATTTCAGCCAAAGATGAATATTCATGACTTGTTCATGTATATTAATATCTATTAAAGGCACTCATAATACAGGTTCACACTTTGCATTCATTGTTAAGTAAAATAAGTTCAACTTTTTCTTATTTTTATTTTTGTTTGGTTAATCAGATGAAGAAGAGGATGATCTGTTCGGGAGGAAGGAGGTCAAACCGGTCCAAAAGACACTCCGGTCGGCTCTGTCCCAGCAACTGGAGCAGTATCCGCAACAGGCTAGCAATCCGTTCTCGGAATTTGCAAAGTTCGATGGAAAGGTAGGTATCGTCACTAATAGCAGTCAATAGGAACTGTTTATACTGTCAGTATGAGTGCTTTGAAGCATGATATGGGTGGACAGTATATATTGGTATTAGCATTAATTACAGTAGGAAATTGTCCTAGAATTAACTCATACATATGTTTTTACTTCGCTCCTCGCTTATCTGTCTCCCCACAACCTTGGCACCCTCGTTCTACCGTGCCTAGAATGTCCTGGTAACCTTTCTTAACACTGTGCGCCCTCTATGACCGACCCCTCCGGTCAATGCCCCTCCTCCTTCTCATTCTACCATTCGAATAATGATATCATACTAAAAAAATATTAAATAAATTCAATTTTTTTCTTTCTTCAAAAACATATTTACAGTACCTACATTTTAATACACTTTGTTAATTCAAACAGTATAAGTTTGCTTTTTAAATCATTTATATTACACCAGAAAGAAAAAACACCCCAAAAGCAGAAACTCTTTGGTTATTGTCATAGGCGTACGGGACCATTTCGGTTTGGGGGGGCAGAAACTTTTGTGCCCGAAATTTCCCGTGACACTATCTAAGCGGAGCGCCACCATCGGTTGGCGCGTAGCATACAAGAATTTTTTTGGCAAAATATGCCTCTCAGATTGCCGGAAATGGCACTTCTGAGGCCTTGCAAGTTGCATCTAGACATTCTTTATTTTATAATCTCACGTTTAGAACTTTACACTTCCCCAAAAATTTGGTAAATTAGAAGAAGAAAAAATGGTAACATCACTTTGACGGGGAAAACTAGGACAGTATATTTTTTAACTCCTATTTAAAAGGATACTTATCAGGCTGGTAAAGATCCTTGGAAGTGCAGAAGTCCTGATAGGAAACTTCTAGAGTATAAATCCAAGGTAATCCGGGCGAATTTCGCGAAAATTTTTCTAACTCCGAAAAACACAGTGAGACACTTTGTGGGTAGAAAAATGAAGGAAGGCCATTAGGGCCAGTGAGGGTGTACAGTGTTAAAAGATTACCAGGGCATTCTAGACACGGTAGAATGCGGTGCATAGGTTGTGGGGAGACAGGTAAGTGGGTCACTCGTAAATATATAAACCAGTAAGTTTTATAATATTAGAAGAAGAAAAAATGGTAACATCACTTTGACGGGGAAAACTAGGACAGTATATTTTTTAAGCTCCTATTTAGTTACGGTATGTATTATTTTAACACAGTACTCAGCTACCCCCAGAAAAACATACATTTTTCAACGACACGTAGGCGGGAAAATGTCACTGTGTCGGGTGAGACTGCAATTTGTCTCACAATAAAAGTATAAAAAATAACAAAGAATATGATAAACCTGTACTTTTAGGCTTGTAGGCACTCCCCCCCCCCCCCACCATCCAAGAAAAAGAAAATGTTTCTTATATACACTCATGTCTGGGATGTCCAGGTATACAGTTGACTAGTTAGAAAAAAATGTTTACTACGGTTTTTTCACTTCAGAGACTGCTAATATCCATGCATGCTTGTCACCACGATTGTGAGCGGCGTTCCCTGTTAATAATTTTGGGAGATAGTGCAAAAAGCGTGGTAGCCCAGATGAGCTGCGCTTACGGTGGTGTTACATGGAAATATTCGGGCATCATGATGCTAAATTAAGAAAATCATTAGGCCTATATTAATATTAATGTCACAAAACAAATAACACAGAACGCTCTCCACGGAATTTTCGGGCAAAAATATGAAAAAGATTCGGGCAAGCTACTACATATTTATATATATATATTTTTTTCTCCTCTTAGGCTGCCCGAATTTTTCAGGACTTTTGCCCGAATTTCTTGTCCTCTGGGAAATTTGGGGGGGCAGTCTGCCCCCCCGCCTCGTACGCCTATGGTTATTGTTGTTGTTGTTCTGTCTTGAAAACTGTCTATAGAAAGAGAGTAAAACTTCTTACATCAGCCCCCCCAAGTTCTTCATCAAAAAGCCAATTTATATTTTTAAATATTTGATGCGGCCAATTTTTTCGTCGACTGGAATCATTCTGAGAAAGAAACTAGGTCTAGGTCATGCTCGATGTCCTCTCCAAATTCAACACACTTTCTGTAAGACTCTGGCTTGGAGCAGACGGCCGTAAAATATTACACGACGACGTCGGTCTCGGAATGACTGCAGTTATAAGCAGAGATAAAGACTCCTCAGCGCAAAATGTTCTAAAAAATAAAAAAAAAATAAAAGCGAAATTAGATGGATTGGGGGAGATCCCTTTAATATTTCGTATTTCGTCCTTGTTTCACTTCGACATCTCTACAATTAGAGGTGCGATATCTTTATGTTTAGCAGAAGCCCTTTAATAACTGTACTACCAAGCTCAAAGTCTGTTTCTTCAGTGCTATTAACAAAAAAAAGCTGCTATTTGGCACTTTGGTTTCTATATAAAGAAAAAGAAGGAAAATGAAAGAACAACTTGATTGTACCATGGCACAGTAGAGCTTCAGTGGTTAATTTATTTCAGTGTTTACATGTACGTTTAAATGGTAATCGATTCATTCCGGCTTCGGTTATTAATTGATCAAATTTGATCGTAAATTTTCAGTTTTTTTTGTTACGTAGGTTCTTTGTGTTGCATTTAGTCATTGGGTAACTAGGAAAAAAAAAGGAAAAAAAAAGGGAGATGGCTTGGAAGGAGATCATTCATCAATTAAGAGAATTGTCGATGAGATTTAAACTTGTTAGGAGAAGGGGTGTGGGGGAGGGGTAGGGAGGGATAAGAGATGGGGAAGAGGGGGTAAGATTTTCACCTGGTCATATTCTTTTCTCTATACTCGGTATATAGTATATAATGAATTCAAGTGATGTCAATATAAATGTGTTTTATATTGGTTGAATGAAGATATGTGCAATGGGGGGGAGGGGAGGGGATGGAGGAGAGGCTGTGGAGGGAGGTTGAAACCCAGGATGTGCTACTATTTTGTGGTAGTTTAGACCGATAGTCCGGCATTCCCCTCCTCCCACTGCTCTTACAGTGCCTGCTGCTATAAGGTTTGGTTTTTTGTGTTCTTAACTCCCATTAATTTTAGAGAAGAAATAATATGTTGAGAAGAACAGGTTCTATGCAATCACACTGTATTAAAGGGAGTAACAGAGGTGAGGGATATTGCATGAGTAGAGTGGGGAATATAGAAAGGGTGGTAGTGGGTGGTACACAGTATGGGTGGCAGTGGGGGATGTGGTATGGGTGGTAGTGGGGGATGTGGTAAGGAGAGCAGTGGGGATATAGAAAGGGTGGTAATGGGAGATATGGAAAGGTTGATAGTGGGGTATGTGGTAAGGGTGCCAGTGGGGGATATGGAAAGGATCGCCGAGGGAGGTATGGATGCGATGGTTGTCGGAGATGTGGAAAGGAGTGGTAGTGGAGATGCGGAAAGGGATTGTAGTGGGGATGTTGAGAGGTAGAGGTGTGTCAAGAGGGGTGGTCGGTGAGAAATGGAAAGGGTGGATAGGGGGTGCCAAAAGGGGTGGTCGGTGAGAAATGGAAAGGGTGGATAGGGGGTGCCAAAAGGGGTGGTCGGTGAGAAGTGGAAAAGGTGGATGGGGGTGTCAATAGGGGGTGGTCCGTGAGCTCAGAGGAAAAGGTGGATAGGGAATGTTAAAAGGGACGGTTGAGGGAAGTGGAAAATGGATGGTAGTTCAGGATGTGAAAGGGGTGGTTGTGGAGGATGTGGATAGGGATAAAAGTGGAGCTGTAGAAGGGATGATGTTGTGTCTATGCGCCTGAGAATAATATAAAGAACTGCCCCTATGCAAACGTTGTCAGACTGCCAACACTTCATGTTCGTGTGTGTGCGCTTCTGTTCTTCGCAGGCTCACATCGGATCGGGAACCAGCATCAAAAAGATTGGTATCTTCTTGGACATGTGTGAGGGGGATGCCAGGGAGTTCCCCTTGGAGATACAAGTGGTCGGCACGGCAAAGGTCAGCGAGGTCATTGGCTTGATATGCTGGCACTACAAAAACGAGGGATACGAACCACCGTTAAGGTATGACAGAGATTCTCCCGAGGGTAGAGAAAGTAATTGATATAGAAGCAGTCAGTAGTTCCTAACAATACGTGTTGGTGAAGTAACATTGTAAGATGCCTTGGATTTGCTAGACTAGGCTAGGTTTTATAGAATAAGCTTTGCCCTCAGGCTTCTTATCGGGCCTGAGCTTTTTCCGGGAATTCGCGGAATATCCATGTTTTCTTTTCTACCTCGGGGACAAATACTATTATCCTTACACACTGTAACATACGCAAACTGGAGCCTATACCGCAATTTTTGCAAAGTTCTGTGATTTTTTTTTTACCAAGGCTCATCACTGTCTTATACATCCTTGGTAATCAGAGGAGATCTACATGAATATTGGAAACAGCTACTTCCTGCCCGGAAAAAAGGTCTAAGTCAAAGTTCAACGAAAAGTTCTTCAATTCTTGAAGACTTTCAAACTTGTACGATATTAATCTAGTATCAAAGACACACGTAATATAAATAGGCTACACAATATTTCTCCCCATTCCAGATAGAAAACCTGACTGAGTTTTGAGATCAATAAATTTGAGGAATTTCAATACATCGTACTACACCAGTGAGGAAGCAGATCGTTAGTCTGTGTGGTGTTATCGTTAATACCCTCCATTTACTATGGTTTATAATATCCTCATCCAATGTACACAAAAGGTCGATGTCTCTCGTACAGGACAGGCAATCAGTTAATAGGAAGTGGAAAACTCTGCTCCAAATCAGGATAGTAGAGGACAAAATATTTATTGCCACAGAGGGAAGAAGGCTTAACTCCAGATGTCTGTCAGTCTGTCTGTCTGTCTGAGGACAGTTCGGTCTAATCAAAAGGGTTAAACAACGTGTCTTTATATATATATAAACACTTGATATAGGGGGAGGGGAGAAGTCGGGGGGTGGGGGTGGGGGTGGGTTGGCCTGCAATTTTTTCAGGTCACTATTGTAACCATTTTTAAGGCAAATTTTAAGGATAATACTCGTTTCATTTCTCATTGAGATTTTTTTTTTAAATGAGTGCAAACAATATCAATGATAAAATAAAAAGACTTAAAATTTTATTCCCCATCTTCCCCCCACCCCCCTCCCTCTTTATTTTCTTCTTCTGCTTTTTATGGGTTATCAAGAATTGTCAAGAGCTCACTTCTCTCAGGACCGAAGGCGTCTGAAGAGGAACCTGTGAAACTCGTCAAATATTCATTGCGACGACTGGCCCAGTCATCTTCATATCTTGTTTCTGTCAATCACTCGACTCGGTCGACATCGTCGCCATTAATATTCAAAACTTTTCACAGACAGGTCTCTGCTCCGATCATTATCACGACTGCACTTATACGGAATCGTGTTTCACCTCATTTTGTCTCTGTGAAAATTGATACTTACATAGTCATTGCTATTATTTTCCCCGCTGCTCCAGTCGCCCCCATCTTATGTATCTTGTTGGTTTAGGGATACCTTCAGAAAACACCATCTCGCTGGGATGCTTGCCCCCGCTGGAATTGAGGCGATTGGCTCATCTCTAAATGTGTGATAGACTTGTTAAAGTCACATTTAGGCGAGAGATTATCCAGTGTACAGTAGTCAATGTGCAGGGAGCCAAATATTATAAAGTTTTGAAACTCATGGAAGTTGTATTATCACGAAGGAAATTTTTATTGTTAATAATTTTACAATTATATACAAAAGAAAGAACAGAAATTCCAAAAACGAAAAAGAAGAAAATGGTTTCGTAGGTTTTAAGACATAATTTGATGAACCTAAAATTATCAAAACAAGTTTCAAAACAACTTGTTTCTATTTTGTATAATTAGGAGAATATTTCATGTACATTCAAAACACATCCAATAAGTTTTTAAAAAGTGTTAGAGTTTGGATGGAGGGAAAGATGGACGGGCGGGCTGTCAGTCTGGTGGGGGGGGGGGCGGGCGTGCTGGCCAAAACTAGTAATATTTTAAATTCATGCAACATGCTCGATGCCTTAGATTGTCTGTGTTTACCGTTGATGGTATTTTCTCTTCTGTTTCTTTATTCTCTAGAGACAGCATTGATAACTACTGTCTGATGATAGCCGAGGAGGAGGGTGAGGTGGACGATGACTTTCCTGCCCTCGATTGCAAAGAAGCCATCTCTAAATTTGGCTTCAGTACCTTGGCTCTCGTCGAGAAGGCATCGGTCCTCCCCGATAAGGAATCTCAGGAGTCCGGTAAAGATGAAGCAATAATTGTGAACATGTAAGTATAACTCATCTCATGTCAGAAACTATAGAGAGATGGCCTTAGGCATTCACATGTGAATAGATTTGTTTAAATCTGTTGGTAACTCACATGTGAAGATATTGGATATAAGTGGGCAGTCTGGTAGAGGGGGAAAATGATTGTGAAGATATGAGTATACTCATCTCATATTAGAAGCTATAGATAGATGGCTTAGGCATTCACATGTGAATACACTTTCATAAATCTGTTAGTAACTCACATACGAAGATATTGGATATAAGTGGGCAGTCTGGTACAGAGGGGGCGAAAAAAAATGATTGTGAATATTTGAGTATACTCATCTCATGTAAGAAACAATAGGGAGGTGGCTTAGGCATTCACATGTGAATAGATTTTTTTAAATCTCTCTGTAACTCACATGTGAAGATATTGGATTTAATTCGGCAGTTTGTTAATACAGGAAAGAAATGATAGCGAACATGCGAGTAGAATCGTCTCATCTGAGAAACCGTAAGGAGACCTTTGGAACGTTGACTTCTCAGAATCGGGAGAGACATTATGAGACACTCATATTGTTGTCCTGCTCTGTCTTTCTTTGTCCTCAGAAAGTCCTCAGATGGAGAGTCCAAGCTTGCGATCGATAATACTCAGGTCACTCTCCGAGAGTTGATGAACAAAGCGCTGAAACGGAGGAAGGGAATCATCCCAACGGCAGGTAGAGTCAGCTCAGTTCCGAATGTAGTAAAAATGGAAGTCACTAAACCTCACCATCATTAATGGTCTCTGCGATGAGAGATAACTGTCATGAACAACTCGCCCCACCCACCCGCCCCTCCATCATTCCCCCCAACCACCCTCCTCTAAAAGTAGATGACTCAAACCCTACCATGACGAATGGACTCTGTGACAAACAATTTAACCCATACAGCTAAGAAAAATATATCTTATTGCATGTAGCAGAGATGACAGATATTATGATCCTTCATACACACACACACTCACTCACACACAATGCCTGAAGACTTGATTTAGTCTCAATATGACATCATTGAGCCACATGTGCTTCAAATGTTTTGATATCTTTTTTTTCTGCATTCTGCTTTTTAGAGAGACAGGTTGTGTAGTAAGAACCTTTCAACAATAGTGACACACATATCCAAAAGATTAGTCTCAAAAAGGTCCAACTTCCTTTCCCCCCCCCCCACCCTCCTTGAAATACAGAATTTGTCATGTTGTCTTTGCACTGTGTTCACAGTGTAATTGTTTTGTGGACACATGAAGAATATTTTTAGATATCACATTGTAATCACTACATATGACCCCTTGAGAACTTTCACTCTGTAACCTTGAGGATAAAATTAGAATGATGAAAGTAAAACACGTCTGGAAAAAATGAACTGTCCAAATGAGCCATCTGCACATTTATTTATTTTTCATTTTCAAACGGTTTTTTGTTTTCTCTGTTTCCTTATGTTTTGAAAGATAAAAGTGCTTTGTTACTAACTGATCCTTTCACTTGTTAGGTCCTGATTACCTGATGGAGAAGGTTAACGACCCAGGTGTGTCCCTGGATTTGGACGCTAAGTTGAGTTCGATTGGATGCCTGAACTTTGTGATGGTCAGAGAGCACAGTAAGTTATCACATGTGCGAAGGTTTGACTCTATTGCCATATATTTTTCATCAGGTTGTATTTTTTTGATATTCTGATTAAAATCTGGTAGTATTCATCCATTACTGGTTACCATGCAGGCCTAGAATGTCACAATTTTCTGCAACATGCTAAAAAATGCCAGTGCCAAAAAAAACCCAGTTATTTCCAATATCTTTCCTTTAGTAGTAATAGTATTCTACTACAAGATTGTGGCAAAGTCTCCTCTCAAACTGTCATGGTATAATTCCCCGAGTAATGATAGACAAACCAAACATGGTCACCAAATATTAAATTTGTGGACCATTTTCCAGAGCTAATTTATGTTTTTTTTGGGGGGGGAGGGGAAATTGGGACTGTTTCCTTTCATCCCATCCAATTGTGTTGGTCAAAATTCCTGTTAAATTCTTTCAAGAAAGTTTTTACCATCCAAAAGGGGAGGGTAATTTCCCTTATAACTCCCCCCCATCCCCCACCTAATGACGGGCCATATCATCTGTCACTTGCTCCCCTATCCAACACTCCCTCCCTCTCTCCTCACCCAGTCAGAATGTCTGCAAAATCCCTCGTCCTCGTGGCAGGGTCTGTTGTCCTTAGAAACACGTCATTATAGACTTCAGTGTTAGGGTTACCCCCGGTCTTCAATACATCCACTGATTATAACAGGAAGTGTACAACAAGTTGTTGGTGGCAGTTACTAATTACGCTAGTCTAAACACTGCCAGCAAATCCCCAAACGAACTGGGATACAATTTTTATAGTCTAGCTGTGACTTCCTGCAGTGATTAAACACAGCCGACCCAGTCACCCAGAGACATTCTAAAACAATAGCGTAATTTCTCATTAACTTCTGACGGACATATCCACCGCTAAAAATAGTATGCCAGCGAATTGGATCAAGCCGAACGGAAATTAACGAAGCTATCTTTGGCTTCAAGTGGCCATGACATGTGTTTTTATTCAGAGTAAAAAAACGCCGCAGCTAGTTTGCATCTCGTTCAGGCTACTGAACAAACTCCAAACTTAGATTCAAAGCTGATCAAAGTAAAATTGTCCTTGCATGATCTGTTTTTTTTTCTTTTTTCACAAAGAGAATCTTAATGAGCAAGAGATTTATTAATTTAATAAATTAAACTCTTGTTTCCAACATTTCCTGACCAAGAAACTTTATCGAATAAGTATTTAATCTCACAAATAAAGAACATTTTTGCAAATTAAAAAAAAAAAATACTTGAGACTTTGACATTTTTTTTCTTCAAAAATTGTTGTAAATTTAAAATTCTTGAAAAATGGGTAATAAGTCAAGCTCATGGGTTACATATCGTATTGGGTTTATGGTATTGGAAATCGTCGGAAAAATTTATCAACATCCACTCAAAGCAGATGCATTAAGAGATGCATTAGGTCTTAGAATGAATTCATGCCAAAAACATATAATTATAATAATAATTAACAGTTATTGAGAAATGTTGTAGTTAAAAATTTATAACCTTTATATTCCGGTGGCAAAAGTCCAATGGTTAATTAAAACGTTGGGAATTTTATGCATCTTCAGGTTAAAACCACATCTTCGTAGCATTTGGTGTGACGTGAAGATGTGAATTTTTCAAAATTTGGTGGTAGTTGTGAATAGGCATCTGGCAACAGCAAACTGAATGATGTACAGCAATTCAGCTGTGAATGTTGTTTCTTGCCCCTTTTTTATAATATTTAACATCACAGAGGAAAATAAAATTTGTACAAAAAAGTTTAAAAAATAAATCTAAATGTAGAGAATCTTGACAGCTGAGCAAGAATTCGAAATGTATCAGGTTTCAAGAATAAATCAACAAGAATATTATAGGAAATAAAAACTTTTGAAGGACACCTGTAATTATGTCATCATAGAACACCCACTGCGATCTACTCCAGGAAAGAATGGAGGGATTAGCTAGTCAAAATAGGTTACATTCAATCAACCAATATTCTTGATTTATGAACAACATTTGAGATTGGGGGGGGGGGGGGTGGGGTTCCAACAGCCTCTGGAATTTTTTTCCTTCTCTATATAGGCCTCATATTGTCTGCCTTTGGGAAATCCCTGGGTAGAGAAGTTCTGCCAAAAACTTTGTATTAGTCACCATGTCCAAAAGGTAAAGCTGCAATATGCTGCTTAGCTAGGATGAATCGATACCGAACAATAGAGATTATCTCTGCTGACCTGCAGTGACTATCATGTGAAACTGAATCACACAAAAGGTTATGTACTTTGCTGCATCCCCCTCACTACCTTACTTTTGACAGGTACCTTCAGTGAATAATATTGCCCCCCGTGCTAGTATTTGTTAATATCGCATGTCGTGTGTTTTGCTTTCATACTTTTTTCCTTCATTCTCTACGTATGTTTACGATGTGTTTGCACCACGTTCACAGGTAAGAGGTCGTACGTGAAACCGAGTGAGAGATTCCGTCACGGTTCCGGCCAGGAACTCTCCTACGTCATCAGCACCCAGTATAAGTCGTTCAGGGTCAACATGTTACACAAACTGCGCCCAACCAACGAAATACAGCTCGGTAAGACTTTTTTAAGTTTATGACTAAAACACGACTTGGGCAAATATGACCAAAGTTTTTCTTACCATTATCTAGGTAACAAGCTTCCCTACTTAATGATTCCAGTCGGGGTCTTAACATTTAGTGGCCCAGACTGTTTTAATCGTGTTCGTATTATTCATATGTTAAAGAGTTAGTTGAATAATTTAGAAACAAGCAATAGAGTTTTGCTTCATCGTACGAAATGAAGGTCGACTTAGTCAAACAAATGAACTATATTGTTGTGTTACTTTAGTTTGGAATATCATCGAAAATAGATGTAAAAAGGCTCTTTCTCTCCAAAAGCTGTGTTAACAGAACATCATGTGGTGTGATGTGGTATCGTCTTATGTTGTGTATGAAACGATGTATGGAATGATGTGATGTCATATTTTGTAAGGTGTGGTATGTTGTATGATATGGCATCGGATGTGATACCATAGCATGTACAATATAATATATGATATGGTATATGATATGAAATATAATGTAATATGTGAAATGGTATGATATCATCTGATACGATATATAATATGATAAGTGATATTGTATGATATAAGTGATATGGTATGATATATGTGATATGGTATGATATATGTGATATGATATATGTAGTTGGTATAATATCTGTGATATGGTATGATATATGTTGTTGGTATAATATATGTGATATGGTATGATATGATATATGTAGTTGGTATAATATATGTGATATGGTATGATATATGTGATATGGTATGATATGGTGTTATGTGTGATATTTTGTGACATGGTATGATATATGTGATATGGTATGACATATGTGAGTTGGTATAATATATGTGATATGGTATATTTGTGATATGTTTGATATGGTACTGTGTGATATATGTGATATGGTATGATAATGTGATATGACATGTGGTATTGTATGATATATGTGATGATATATGTTATGATATATGTGATATGGTATGATTTGTGTGATATTGTATAATATATGCGATATAATATCTTTTGATATGATGTGGTGTGATATAGCTGGTGTATAATTCAATGTGACATGATAAGATATATGATATGATACACAGTTTAATGAAATATCTGCTCTCTGATCTCTCATTTAAAAACAGGCATCTCGGGAGAGAAAGTGGAGATTGACCCCGTGCAGCAGAACAAGCACACTCCAGCCAAGTTACTGACAAAACAGAAGGCCATAACCATTGAATCAGACAGAGTAGCTGCCTGCAAGATACTGGAAGAGAAACAAGGTAGGACATTGTTAGGAAGAGAATTAGGCAGGGTAGCAGTCAGTATCGTAAGCAGATGGTCTCTGGTCATATACGTACATACAACAAAAGCAATACCAAGCACTGTTAAAGGCACTGAAGACTCGCCCCAAACAGCGTGCGGCCATCTGAAAAGTTAACTTTTTGTTGCTTGCAAGTGACGTTTTGTTTGTGTCGCTACAAAATGCAGACAGTAATGAAACGTGATACCTTGTTATCTTTAGCTGGACCTGAGATGTCCATCGCTGTATCGTTTATACACTGTGCTGTAGGTATTGACCGTAGCTGCATGTAGTGACTGTACACTAGTGTCTAATTACCGACGGTAGCAAGGTGGGTGTGTATTTTCTGGGATCGATGGTGGTGTTTAACACTTCTGTAAAACCTCATTCGAAACTAGGTCAAATTACCGGCATTAGACGTTTCTTTTTGCGCGAGTCTTCATACCCTTTAAAGTGTTCGGTTATCTTGTAACAGCTGATGTCTCATACCTCAAGATGGTCAGTAATAATTTCCAAACATATTTAGGCTTATTGTAAGAAACTTTGCTAACCCACTGTTAGGTAAGCCTAGCCTTGTTATCCTTTAACGTATCATCAGCAAAGTTTGTTCAGAAGTTGTTACTGCTGTTTATTTTAGTTTTTATTTTAACTAAATTAAGTAGGGTTCGGTAAATCCAGAAAGGAACCCCTCCATCCACTTTTAATAGTAATAAAGGATATGCTGCACCATTAATAGGCATTATGCGGTCTCCCAGACTACTGTATTAAATGTTAGGTAATTAAATGTTAAATGTATTAAATGTTATTAAATGTTAGGTAATTATTAAATGTTAGGTAATTAAAGCATTGTCACACAACCAACCACCTTAATATTATGCCTGATGTCATTATTACCATTATTAGTTTCTGGTATGCAGCCTCACATACCTTCTGTGTGTAGCGTTTGTATGTCCATCAAAAAAGAAAGCTATAAGGATGTGGTAATTAACCTAAAATGTTTTAGTAATTTTCCAGCAATTTTGTTATACAATGGGACTGCAGTTGGATTCCCAGTTGAACTTTTCCTTTTTACTGTATTTGAGATCTCGAAGGACTTTAAGAAAATTGATTTGATATCTTAATCCCTGTTGGAGAGAAAGTGAAGGAGCTCAGCTAAAAATCTGTGAAATTCCTGCTATATTTTGTCATTTTGGTTGCTTCTATGTGTAAGACAATAGTATTATGACAACCCATTCACCATGCTACCCATTCAAGTGAAACAATGAATGAAGTGTCCCGGGATGTTTGTTTTTCATTCAGGCGTTAATGTAGCTCTTTAATTTCTTCATTATTTTTATTTTGTTTGTTTGTTATTGTTAACTTTTTAGCACAAAAGTTGTTTAGAATCAATTTAATCATATGTTGTAAGTTTTTTTTCTGTTTAATGAAACAACTTTTTGATTCATAGTGTGTGTTTTTTTTGTCTCAGGCAAAACGGTCTTCCGCTTGACGTTCAAGAGTCCTTCTCACGAGTTCAAACAGTATGACTTTGAAGCCAGCCCAGCCAAAGCCAAGGAGATAGTCAGAAGGATTAACCACATCTTAGAGCTGAGAGCCAGCGCTGTCAAGCATGACTATACACTTTGGAGGAAGAACAAATACAGTAAAAAGGGACCAAAGAGCTGAACATATCTTTAACCTAACTAACAACCTGAACAACCTAATAACAACCTGATAACCTTAGTGGTGTTCACATCTCTCAATGTGTAGATTAGATGAAGCTCTTGTGTACTTTGTCATAACAAGAAAAAGAGTCTGGATACATAACCCGTACAAAATGGTCTAACCCAGAAGGCCATAGTGTTGTGTTACTCCGTAATTGTTGTATGGAATGGGAGAGTGCAGGAGAATTTCTTTTGAGGGATTTTTGGGAAGATGGGTACATATCACTTACAATCTGGTCTAACGAGGTGGCCAATAGTGATGATTTAATTAATTAGTAATTGCTTGTGTCAATTGGGAGAAATTTTCCTTTTCTCCTTATTATGACATATGAAGACTAACATTCTTCCAGAAGTCACCTCATAACATGGATTGCCGTGATAACTTTTCCTAGTAGTGAATTACTTTGTCGAAGGAAGAGCTAAAGATGTTGTGCAACACAACGTTGATGATAGCACTGTAATCGGATAACAGCGATTTTAGTATTACATGCGCCGTTTGTTCGGCTGACGGTCAATATGTTATTTTAACATAGACCTGGAGGGGTTAGAGGGAAGGGTAAGAGGGAGGGGTGTGAGGGAGGGGTTAGAGGGTGGAGAGGGGGTTTAGAGGGAGGGGTAAGAGGGAGGGGTTAGAGGGTGGGGTTAGAGGGAGGGGTTTGAGGGAGGGGTAAGAGTAAGAGGGTTAGAGGGAGGGGTAAGGGGGTGGGGAGTAGGGCTGGAGAGGGTGGGGTTAGAGGGAGGGGTTTGAGGGAGGGGTTTGAGGGTGGGGTAAGAGGGTGGGGTTAGAGGGAGGGGTAAGAGGGTGGAGAGGAGGGCTGGAGAGGAGGGTGGGGTTAGAGGGAGGGGTAAGAGGGAGGGGTTAGAGGGTGGGGTTTGAGGGAGTGGTTAGAGGGAGGGTAAGAGGGTGGGGTTAGAGGGAGGGGTTAGAGAGGGAGGGGTTAGAGGGAGGGATAAGAGGGAGGGGTTAGAGGGAAGGGTTAGAGGGTGGGGTTAGAGGGAGGGGTTTGAGGGAGGGGTTAGAGGGAGGGGTAAGAGAGAAGGGTAAGAGGGAGGGGTTAGAGGGTGGGGTTTGAGGGAGTGGTTAGAGGGAGGGTAAGAGGGTGGGGTTAGAGGGAGGGGTTAGAGAGGGAGGGGTTAGAGGGAAGGGTAAGAGGGAGGGGTGTGAGGGAGGGGTTAGAGGGTGGAGAGGGGGTTTAGAGGGAGGGGTAAGAGGGTGGGGTTAGAGGGAGGGGTAAGAGGGTGGGGAGGAGGGCTGGAGAGGGTGGGGTTAGAGGGAGGGGTTTGAGGGTGGGGTTAGAGGGAGGGGTAAGAGGGAGGGGTGAGAGGGTGGGGTTAGAGGGTGGGGTTAGAGGGAGGGGTAAGAGGGTGGAGAGGATGGTGGGGTTAGAGGGAGGGTTAGAGGGAGGGGTTAGAGGGAGGGTAAGAGGGTGGGGTTAGAGGGAGGGTAAGAGAGGGAGGGGTTAGAGGGAGGGGTTTGAGGGAGGGGTTTGAGGGAGGGGTTAGAGGAGGGTATGAGGGTGGGGTTAGAGGGAGGGGTTAGAGAGGGAGGGGTTAGAGGGAGGGGATTGAGGGTGGGGTTAGAGGGTGGGGTTAGAGGGAGGGGTTAGAGGGAGGGGTTAGAGGGAGGGGTTAGAGGGTGGGGTTAGAGGGTGGGGTTAGAGGGTGGGGTTAGAGGGAGGGGTTAGAGGGTGGGGTTAGAGGGAGGGGTTAGAGGGTGGGGTTAGAGGGTGGGGTTAGAGGGAGGGGTTAGAGGGTGGGGTTAGAGGGAGGGGTTAGAGGGTGGGGTTTGAGGGAGGGGTTAGAGGGAGGGGCAAGAGGGTGGGGTTAGAGGGAGGGGTTTGAGGGAGGGTAAAAGGGAGGGGTTAGAGGGATGGGTGTGAGGGAGGGGTTAGAGGGTGGAGGTTTAGAGGGAGGGGTTACAGGGAGGGGTAAGTGGGATGGGTTAGAGGGAGGGGTTAGAGGGTGGGGTTAGAGGGTGTGGTAAGAGGAAGGGGTAAGAGGGAGGGGTAAGTGGAAAGGGTTAGAGGGAGGGGTTAGAGGGTGGGGTTTGAGGAAGGGGTTAGAGGGAGGGGTTAGAGGGAGGGGGTGGTGGAGGAGGAGAGGGATCTGCTTGATTTGATATCGAGACTGTATTCATATAATCAACTTTGGAAGTACTTTTCTGCTAAATTTCATGAATGTAGAAAAGGTATTAAGTTAACATTGTATGCAAATATGCAAGTAAAAAATGTTTTTGTCCCTGGTACAATTTCACTTTGCCCTGGCACACAGTTGGAATGACAAAATGGCTGGTACTGTACCGCACTTACATTATCCTGTCCGATAATTTGACGTCCTTCAGTGCTTGTTGGCGTAAGTTTAAATGATACAATCGACTATGAATCAGAAAACAAAGATACGTGCAATACAAAGATATGTGTAAATACAATCTCATGTTTAATTCATTTTTTTGTTCTTTAGTCTTAAAACTTATATAAATAGTTACCTTCAAGTATGAAGCCATTATTTCTAATGTGAACCTACTACTTTACAGGAAGCATCTTAATTTGCTGAGTGATAATGCAACTGTAATGCAACTGTGTCCTTCAATAACCTGAACCATTCGACTCTCCCTTGTTTCCTTTTTTGTTCTCTTTTATGCTGTTTCAACTGATAGACCAAACTAAATACAGCTGTGATATAATTAAATTGCATCACTGCTGCTTTTCTGGAAATCTTAATAGAAGCTTCATTATGAAATAACAAATAAATTTTGATAAACAGTTTAAAGAGGGTCTCTATACCCAATAATGACAGTGGTAACACTTCCTTATCCTCCACCTTGCTTCACTTTGCTCCACCTTCCTCGACTTCCCTTTCCTCCACTCTTTTCATGGGAAAAGTTTTTTCTTGTTTTTGGTTATTGTCACTTATTGTTCACCTCAGATGCATTATTTTTATTTTCATAGTTCATCACACAACTTTGTCTACATGTTAAAGATGAAGCAAGCAAACAAAAGTGAACATTCACATAAAAATGCAATAGAAATCATATTAAAAAAACACTCCCATGCAAAATTTTAGAAAGTGCAATGAAAAATTGAATCTCAAATTTTTGCACTTTATTTCCTGAACATACTTTTTACAGAGCTATTAACTGAGCACAATTCATTGCCTGTCTAGCAGACAATAATTTTAAATAATTTTCCCCCAAACCATCCTTTCGTGGTATATAATATTTTTTTCCTCATCACTTTCCACTTTTCTCAAGTAGTGTGCGTGGGTCGTCGATGGCCGTGAATCCTTGAACAGATTCCTTAGCTGTGAAAGCAAAAGTAGAATTAACCATCGGGCTAAAAATTTCAATGACATATTTAAGTTCATAAATTAACAGTTTAGAAATTTGTTGCAATAATTTTTACATTAATTTCAAAAAGATTGATTTTGGACAGGTTAGATCTAACAGTTTCAGAAATGCTAATATTCAAATGAAGTTGACCTTGTTCATTGATTCCCCAGTAAAAATTCTGTAAACAGAATTTACACTACAAACTTTTTTATCAGTCTTTATGACTGTATTATAAGCAGAATTCAACAGTTTTAGAGATTTGATTTGCTGAGAAAATAAGATTTAAATAAAAAAATAAATAAGATTCTCTGGACAAAAAAATCCAAAGTTTTAGCAATAACCAGTTAACATTTTGGAATGTTTGCAAAGCCATAATGTGTGCCTTATTTAGAAATTCCGTCAAATTTCAACTTTTTATCATAACGTTACTGTTGCCTCTGTGGATTAATGATGTAAATATTATCAAGGGAAAAAAAAACAATTTTTAGCTCGATTGCACGTAACGACATCACTTCACTCTGCGACTGCCAGATACTTTGACAAAATATCCCCAAATCTAGAAAACCATCCCTTTGGCAAACAATCTCGTTGTTTGTCCTACAGATGTAAACAATTTCCAGCAATTTTGTCAAGGCCAAAGGGATATTCTGCTACCTGTAAGATACATATCTGCAAAATTTAAAAACCTTGATTTGTAACTTACCAAGTCTGTTAGTTTCTTGAGAGAGAAATGCGTCCATGCTTTCTTGGAATTGTTCGACCTGTTTGCACGAATTTACCAGCTGATTAACCTTAGTCAAGAGAGAAATATAGAAGGAAAGAAATATAAAATGCTCCATCAATAAAACTGAACCGCTAAAGTACACTTGTATCACATAGATGTTTAATCAGCAAGTGAGGAATTCCCTGAACTTATAGACTTTCCATATTTCAGTGATGAGGGCTAGTCTCAGTAAAAAAGGAATTGATGATCGTGGAGTTCGATCATCTCCCAGGAATTTATGTCGTGTATCCTCGGGAAAGACGTTCCTCTCATCTCGATAAGTAACTGAGGAGATCGAGTCTGTCATGATCTATCCCGCCGGTTTTATATGCCGTTCCTGCCTAGTAAGTGAGACCAACGGCTTTATGTCATCTCGCAGTATGATCTGCAAACCTCCCATGAACAAAAAAAAAATCTGAAAACTGGTAGAAAACAAACAATGTGCAGAAACATTACATGGATATCCTTCGAATCATAAATGATAAAACCCTTCCTTAATCACTGAACACAAGTGATTTGTTAGAATGTTAGAAGTTTTAGTTGACTGAAGAACACTTTGTAAAACCTATAGGTATTGGGCACCAAATCTTCAGGGTTGTTTTGGGGTATCTCCCCCCCCCCGCCTCCCCACCGGTCTAACTGTCATGGGCGATAATGATTTCATACCTGTAGGGCTACGTTTTCTTGAATTTTGCCAGCTGCTGATATCATAACATCCAGGCCTGGTAGCTCTGAGAGCAGCTTTCTCTGTGTCACGCTGAGGGTCTCTGGCTCATTAACAGGCATACTTTGTGGCTCAGGTCTAGAAAGAAGAAAACAGAAGAACAGTTTGTGTGACTTTTGTGATGCCTTTGATGGATGGAAGGGGAAAAAAAAAAAATTGGTATAAGGAAAAGTTTGATATATCTGAGATTTGCACCAGCGATCTACCCCTCATCATAACTTTGGGGCCATTCCACAATCCTGATCTTCTCCCTTATCGTACCCCCTTCGGACCACTCCATGCCCATTACCTCCTCCTGGGGACATGTCATACCCACCATCTCCCCCCCTCATCTTAACCCCGGGACCATTCCATATCCGTGAGTTCCCCCTCATTTTACCCATGGGACCATTCCACACTCCTGACCTCCCTCCCCTAGGGGGCATTCCATACCCCTGCGTTTACCCCTCATCTCACCCCTCGGACTAGTTTACACCCCTGAGTGTCTTACTTGGCTGTTGCTTCTTCTGTCCTCTGAGTATAAGATGTCAGCATCTCATCCCACTGCTTACTTTCGTCACTCAAGGTCTTAATCCTCTCGTCCAGTTGTGAGATGTGTGTCTCCATCTCCAAATTCAAAGGGTTTTCGTTCCGACTTTAGAACAAACCAAAAAAATATATATATATATATTTATATATATAAAAGGAATAACATAAAAACTGAGAGCGTTGTGGTCAAGTGGTTAAGGCAGTGGACTTGTGATCTAAGGATTGCAGGTTCGAGGCTTGACCAGATCATTGCGTCGTGTTCTTGGGCAAGGCACTTTATCTCCTTTGCCTCTCTTCACCTATAGGTGTATAAATGGGTACCTGTGATATAAACTGTCAGCTGGGCGCTGTTTAGCTGCTGCCATGTGGAGGGATTGTCTCTATATGTTTGACAGGTTATCGTTGACCAGGGTAATATTGTGATGCGCCTTGAGCGCCGAAGTTATCGGTGGATATGTCTGCGCTTTATAAATCTACAATATTATTATTATTATTAAACAACTATGCTGCATTTAGAGAAAGGCTGGATCTCGAGAGAGATACAATAATTTAATTAAGTTAATGAGGGAAAACAGCCAATGTTTGGTGTTTGCAGAGCTTTCGAGCAAGACTAGCTCTTCTTCAGTGCATGATCACCAAAAGTGACAAGGAGTAGCAGGAATTGAAACTATTTTATAGAGAAGAGTGTGTCCGCATGGTTGTGAAGTCAAAGCGACTTACTGATTTCTGCTGGATTTAGCAGAAGTTTTGGAAAATCGAATAATTTTGATCCGTTCCGGATTATTTTAATCCGATTCCATGGTAATTTCAAAGGATTTGTTTTGGTTTATCTGGGACGGCAGATCGTTTCTGATGTTTAAACCGAATGGTGTCGTGGTCTTTAGGTTACTTCCCAGAAATTTTCTTTTCTTTCCTAGATTTATCTGTCCAAGAATCATTTATATATATACATATATATATATATATATATATATATATATATATACATATATAAAGTCACTTACTCAGGGTGAAAGTAGAAGTGAGAATCACACAGAACTAGTAATAGCTGGTAGCGATTACAATGTACTTTGCCTTGCAAATAGTCCTAAACCAGAAGGTTGGGCATTAAGATTTACTTATGATTACAGGGAACGATTTATCCAGTATTGCATTGCAAAACTATGTTATGCAAAATGAGCAAACTGCTGTACAAGCCCAAAGATGTACAGTTATTTTTTTAAGCCCAGAAACCATAGATATTTTATACTGCTACAAAATTATAGCCATCACAAAAATTGCTACCTAAAATTTGAACACTATATAATTAATTCCCGGTATTACACTGTAAACCCTAGAGGGGTGCATTTACCTTTCAAAACAACCATTACTCTCCAGGTTGGCCAGGCTGCAACACTTTCACAGTAGATCTGACTAGACTATACCTAATTTGCATATAAGAATCAGGGCAGATTTAATTTTAATATAAACAACACAGTCTTAAAGTTTCCATACCTGCTACTGTAACAGGCAGATTTTAGGGTTCCATCTTCGACTAATTCTTGCAACGATTTGTGAAATTCTTCTTTCCCTGTCGGGTTTGAGAGGAAGATAAGAATTTGAAAATTTGTCATCCTTTCAAAGAAACGCCATGTTACACCAGATCTCGCACGGAGAACTTTTAGCGACATTTTCTGTATGATCAGTGGTATTAAAAATGTATGGTGTTCCAATGAGAACTTAGGGTACAGTAACAAGGAGTATAGCTGCATGGATTCACCCCATCGAAATCGAGGGTTTGGAATGGAAACCAGTTACAGCAGATTGTGATTGAAGACACATTGTTCTTTAATGCATGTTGTCTAGGAGGGCTCTTATTCCATCATGGCGTTCTGTTCAACCGCATAAAGTCAGTTTAATACATACTTGCTAATATTAATATTGTTTGGCATGTTCATATTGTTACGAGGGCCCATTGTAGCCTAACGCTAGTCACTGCTAGTGAGAAACCTAATGTTATCATGTGGAGAGTAATTGAAATTGCCTACGTGATAAATCAGTATTTGAGAAATTAGGTCGGGTTACCGTGTCAGAATGTTATAATACACGATTGTTCTGGTATATTCCTTATGATGACACGCTGGTCTCGGGTTAACGTCGGTTTACGTGGAATCGCGTGTAAGCTGTGCACGGCATCTTCGTGGATTCTCTGGAACGTTCGCGAGAGATGCAAAGGACTTCCGCGAAATAGAGAAACCGGGTCGCGTTGTTACTCAGGTGTCTCGGGAAAGATCTAGATGATTCTTGACATGGCGAATCGTATAAAAGCCAGCCCAGACCGGAGAGTTTCTGAGTTTCTGTACGAATACAAGCGACGACACATATTATACCATTCTACTATATATCGTCAGTGCTCAACTGCCAGTAGTTTCTGAAGGATTGAGATATCGATACCAAGATTGATTCTACACTTCCATTCAGAAGTTTGAAGAGGACTTTGCTGTGAAAGTACAGTTTTCCAGTGTTTATTTCGGAGAAGGTGAAGAATTTCTGTCTCCGTTGAGGAAGTTCGTTACGCCAGGAGTTGGTGGCTATAAAGCTGATTTTGGACTGACTCTGGTAATATTTAGTCGGCGAGAAGTTCGACTTGTGCTTCACTCTATTGTGGCTGGAAGTCCGTCTTCTATTTTGGAGCATTGCCGGAAAGAAGGTGACTACTGTTTCTGGGATCGCGAGAAACTTCGTCGAGGACCAGTGAATTTCGCGGTACAACGGACCGAGAATCGTCGTCATCAAGGTCGTGGCCGCTGAGGGATATCGCCGTTGGAAGAGACCAGCGTGTTTTAAAGTGTATCCTATCTTGTTAAGTTTGTGAGTAATTTTCTTTAATTCATATTTTCAAATAATTTTTCCCTGCAAATGAGGGGGATGAGGGGGAATTTTTTAAGGCATTTAAAAAAGTATTGAGTTAGAAAAACAAAATTCTCTAAGCTTTTGTATTTTAAGAGATCTTACAGTTTGATGCAAGGTGACCATTGGGAACAATACCGATTAATTAAAACCCCCATTACCATGTTTCAAAATTGTCAAAACTTTAAAACTGTTAACAGGACATAGTCAAACCTGTTGAAAGATAAGAAAGAGGTGGTACTAACCAGTTGGTCTAAAGTTCTCCATCGTTTCCAAAATTGGAAATTCTTCGTGCAGTTTGTTCATAGTGTACTGTACAAAAGAGCAGAAATAAGTAAAAAATTTAGAAACAAAATAATATTAGTACTCTATATTTCAAATTTTTATTTCAAACAATCAATATCTGTAAAGGTCGTCAAGAATGGTACATCGGAATAAAATCGCAAGGAAACAACAGACCTAATTGGTTATCATTGGCTGCATTTCACTACTTCATTTAGTAACACAACTGTACTCCACTGCCCCCCCCCCCACCCACTGAAATTTGCACAGAATATTAACGTTAATTTGCAATGTAAGCCATATGCCAGGAGAGTTGGGAGCATCTGCTAGACGATGCAATCAGCTCATAATCAACTTTGATAGTTACTCACAAAATGGCAGCTTCCCTAATATCTGTAGTCATAAGCTAGAGGCAGAGAGAGAGAGAATGGAAGCTTATTTTGTTCCCTTCACCCTGTACGGCAGCCCACTTGGATGGCCTTTATGTTGGTATGTCTTTACGCAGCAACAATAAGTAGGGACCGCGACCCCTACACAGACTTGAGGAGGGGGAGGGGGTTGACAGACCAATGTTCAGGGGTGTTAAAAGGACACAACAAGTAGAGTCATATTCAACTGTGTCCTGCAGTAAATGACAAATAGATTCATCTTCAGCTGTGTCGGCCTACAGTATACCAAAAATAGAGTCACTCTCACCTCAAAGCAAGCTAACTTAAGAAGCCGCAGTCTCTCCTCTGGCGTCTCATCCATTGGAATCTTCATATGAATCTCTGCAAGATTAATACACACCATTAGACCATCTGAATGAACGACTAGAGGATACAAATTTTATAACCGGATTCAAGCAGGATGGGGGAGGGAGGGTGGGATGAGGTAATGTCGATAAAAATAAAGGCACTCCGCAGAAAGTAGGCTAGGCTTCCGAGAGGTCATAGAGCTTAAGTCTTCAGATACCACCTACTAACACCCCTGTGGCTGCATACAATAATGGAAAACAAGGCTCCAGTATGTTAGTTAATAGTGAAACAAGTATATTGATCAAATATTACAGGATTCTATATGAATGATGAGGAGACATACTAGCAAGAAATCAAAAATTTTTATTCTGCAAAAATTAGCCCAATTATTTCATTCCTCTCAACCATCTCACCTCTCTCCCCCCCCCCCCCCCCTCTTCTATAAAAAAAGGTCAATATACTTCCTTGATAAAACTTGTCATTTTTTTAACCAAAACTTTATGGCAAACTTTAATAGCACTTTGGATGGATAGGGATACAAATCAGGAATTGGGGAGGAATTCAGGTGGTGGGGGGGGGGGGGAAGGAGGGTTGGGGGAGATCATAAGGGAATAATATAACAGAGAAACTGATACAGCATTTAGAGCAAGGGGAGGATGAGAACATTTCTGATTCCTTGGCTCATGAGAACTTATCTAGACATCTAGTACTTTCTAAATTAGAATTCAAAAGATCAATCAATCATGGTAAAACAGAAAATTATCCATTAGGATCATAAGGCAAAAAAAGCTAAAGAAATCGTGCGGTTTCTTGACCTACCTGTAACCTCTGTGTTAACCACGCCGATGGATTTTCGAGAACGCCCTCTCACGAAACTCGATCTTCTTCGTTTCTTATCTGATTTAGCGTCTGTGGGTGTGTTCTAAAACAAGAGAGAAAATTATTCAGAGAGAAAATTTTAGTGACCTGACCGGTGTTTATAGTGTAAGGTCTTATTAATATTTCTGCTATTTTTGTTGTTGCCCAGACTGTTATTTGTTTTTTCAAATGCTATTTAAACAGTCATGATCTTCTTTACAGCCAGTCTCAGCGCAGGTCTTTTCTCTTACTCACCTGGAATATCTGAATCTGTTAGTCACTGACCAATGTGAAATTCTTATTAAAATGCAGATCATCTTAGGAATTTAGAGGGAAGAGGAATTTTAGAATTCAAAAAGAGATCATCTTAGGATATTGTTGTTCTCATATGAGCTGTAGAGGAACCACTCCAACAGTTCTTTTTTATTTTCTGTACAATAGAGTTCTATAGGGGGGGGGAGGGGGGAATGTTTGTAAATCAACAGAAAAGAACATATTTCAAATTTGGTATATATATTTCATACAAAAAAATCACAGAGATATCAAAGCATGAAAGGAACACATCCAAAGGTATACATGTAGTGCTGATAGTCGTAATTGATTATGTAATCGCCAGTAGTCCCAATTACAGTAGTCCAGATTGGAAGTTTGATTAATCGCACTCACAACCTAAGTTGCGATATACTCGACTACAAGCTAGCACTACACATAATTTGCTTTTGACAAATAGCCTAACCTAAGTTCAAAAACAACACTAAAGCAGTTTGTCAGCAAATATCGCAAAAGTATACAGGTTCTCACGGTGCTACACTAACACTGTGCTGTGTTAAAAATCAGCAAGCACCTGCTCCGGTTAGATTCATGCGTTTGCTTGCCAGTAATATGCTTGTTCTGCAGTGCAACATTCAGCCCTAGCAATGTTTAATCATTGCGCAATTCCTAACTTACTAATCTTTTACGATTGCCAAAGTATTTGTAATTTCTTCAAATATGTTTACAATTACTTCATTTCTGGCCTGGTTCATATTTATCGGATGTCTGATCAAGTGTGTCGATTGCGGTGTAGTTTAATTTCAATGTGCAAAATATGTGCCTGCTATCCCGCTAGTCTAGAGCCTAGAACGTCCTTCTACAGAAAACTCTTGCATACTAATCATCAAACTGCTAAAAGTGTTACATCTATTCATTGTTTGCATGTTTGCTTTTATGAGTGCTAGAAGTTGTCGTAGCCTCGTACATTCATTCAAAAGTTTTTGATTTACTACATGAAGGGTTTTATGAAACGTTGCAGATTGAAAATTGTTCAGTTTTTGTTTGGTAGGTGTTTAAACATGATTTAGACACCCCACGTTAAGACACAAAAGAACAAATAAAGACAGTGCACCATGGAGAAAAGATTTGTTTAGACCTTTTCTGCAATGTAAAAATGACAGTGGTGACGTCATAACTGTAACCGAGTAATTGCAAGAAGAGCGATGCGATTAATCCACTACAAAAGAAGGAGTTGACTATAAGCACTAGTATGAATATCATGTGTTTTCTTGAAACGAACTAACGACAGATTACATACTTGTTGTTTCTGTTCTAATCTTTCTCCGTAATTTGGCTCGTACTTGGATGGCATCGTTCTTCTTCTCTTTATCAGCAATGGTGAACTAGCTTCATTGTTTTCTGATTGAAGCTGCTGCGGATGAGACTTGGCCGCAGATCTGAGAAAATAAAATCCAACCCATTTTAATGGCTTTCCAGGCTCAGTTGGATGAGTGAATTTAAATAATGGGTTAAGTATGGATTTGCGCTTGCTAGCTAGCTGATCTTCATGTCTTCTTTGATTCAAAGGTCATTGAAGAACTTCTACAAGTTACAAAGAAGTTTTTTATTTACCTCCCTTCTCCCCTCCCCAAAAATTCTTTACATAATAAAGCTTTATAGCTAACATCTCTCAAGTTCATCCGCAAGGATAAATATCAATCTAAGCAAATTCTCAGATTAAACTGTATTGCTGGGCCCAGGCTGAAAAATAGAGGATGGAGGGAAGTAGGGAAAGAAGATTTATTTCAGATAGATTTTCATGTGTAATTCACCTGATAACATATTTTATTGTAAGCTTAACAACAGATGTATGTTTGTCTATGAATATATGTGTGGAAACAGATTTCAATACCATAATCCTCTCAACTTGAATAAAATATCTTGTGAAATGTGTTGCTTGCACCATTATGAAAATAACAGAGTAGCCTTTAAATCTTAAGTCATGGGAATATGAGGTTAGCAAAGATCGATTAGGCCTAACTCAATTATCTGATACTGTGTCCCATAATATTTGATGATAACTAGGGAAAAGTTGCTAGGCCTAAGTTAGGCGCTACTGTATGTTAGGTAGGCTAGTTTTTGTGCAGAGAACCATAGGCATAGGCTATAGTACTACTAGCCTAGGGGGCCTAGGCCTAGGTCTATTATTTTTAACACAAGACTCAGAACTGCTTCACAAAATGTGAAGAAATTAATTCCTGGCATTGATTGATATAAGGTTATTACTTCTAGTAGTAGCACTAGCAGTAATAGGCTAGTAGCATAAATTAAGGTGACAAACCTTGTTAGTCTTTTGCGTCCTTCCATTTTTTCTCGTGGAACTGGTACCAGAAATAACAGGTTCACAATTTTAAGAGTTTTTCATTCCGTATGTGGAAACACGATAACCTCCTAGTCCTAATCCTAAGTAGACTCTGTCCCATACAAATTGCCAAAATATCGTTGGTTGACTGAAGCAAGTGTTGACACAAATAAGTACGACACAGGAGGCGAATTGAGTGAGAGAAATTGATAACAATTCAAATTTTCAAATCTTTCCATAGCTTTGCAATTTCGCGCCAGTCAAATGAATGACATTCAAAGAGGAGGTGTGATGTAGGTAAAGTAAAAACCCTTTCTTTCAATTCCATTCCTTTTCGTTGCTGAATATAGCAAGCAGAATGTGTTAAAATATTGCTCTGTATGACACTATGAAATGTGTTTGACCCCCGCCCCCGGCCCCCCACACACTAAAGCGTCGGAATTAACTTCCAACATTCAATGGTTATTTGAACTATGTTAAAGTTAGTAAAACTGGTGGGCATGAGTGCGGTTTCAATCCTAGCAGAATCTGCTTGTAATTATTTTCCCTAGTGTTGTTACACACAAAATTGTTAAAATATCATTGGTTAAACCCTAAAAACATTCTGTTTCGGCCTTTCAAGTTATTTATATGAACTATTTTGCTGTTTTCATTCCAGCATGTACTCAAAATTACAGCATACTAACGACACGTATGGACGTATCTGGCATCCGTATGGACATCGTTTTTTGGACAAAATTTGATTTCACATCACGTCTTTTTAATAACTTTGGTCATGTAACTTTATAATATCTATTTTTATTAGATCACCTAACTATCACTGAAGAAGATTTCAGCTGTAATCTTGATCATTATTACGAAAAATAGATGATTGAATTCCTCGTACATTATCACGGTAGGCCCCTCTGTTCAAGGTTTATTGGCATTTATAACATTAGGTTCACAACGTTGGAATTTCGATCACCGAAGTCCTTATTCAGCGGTGATATGTACACATTACCTTAGTCTCATTTTCTACGGTATCTCATAAGTGCCGTCTATATTATTAATAAACTTGAAATGTCTGTTGTTTTTCCCTTTACTAGCCTGGCTACTACATATATCCTGATAAAAGCAATTCAGCGATCCGTAGATAAACGAACAATCATGAACCAATAACTCAAACCATGAACGTCAATTAGTATTGTTCAGGTGTGTGGATGGGGTGGGGGAGGGTGAGGAAGAAATTAAAGTTTGGTCGAGTGGGAGGAGGCCGGCTGTGGTTCAATATGGATCATTGACCAATTTTCAAGGGCGTCTTCTGATTTGAGTATAGAGTTAGTAGAAAGGGAGAGGGGATTGGTGCCAGAGCCACATCAACTATGTCTGGCAAAAACTTTATATGATGGAAGTGAGGATTATTTTAAATAGGTTTTTTAGCCTACCATATCAATACTCAGGAGTCTCAGGTAATACGAAAATGATCGGATTAGTACTAGGGAATTGGCGGGGAAAGGACTTATATATTAGAGCAGCCATGCATAGTATACGTGTCATTTGCTGTTTTGGTTTTCTAACATTTGGATCGACTCCCTCGATAGGTCCCATAGATTCAGTTGTAAAAATTATCCAATATCCTTTGAGAGCCAGGCGCGCTCTACGAACAATCGCGAGTCATCTGGCCCAATTGTGACACTCTTGTAAATACCCCATAACTCTTTCCCGCCCTTTACATGCATTCTCCGAGACCCCATATTGACCCCTGTCCCAGGGTTGAAATTGAAATCCTACCAACGATCATCTACTCCCCCGCTAGGTATTTTCAGCTAATAACACCTATCAATAAACCATTTACACTACTCTTGACCAGCTTGGGGTGTTTTCTGCATTTCAGTTCATTAAGGACGGGAAGGCATTTTGTATGTGTGCGGTCAGTACTTGCCAACAACATCGGTGTATACATTAACCTGGACCGACTATGTCAATGAGGAGACGCCCTCAAAAACATACCAACCCATGGAAGGTCATGTGAATTCATGTGTAGCACTCAACTCTCATAATACTCCTTCAATGTATTTCCTACAACAACTAGTGTCATATCATAGCCATGGGCGGCGAGCGAAATTATTTTTCCCACTTCGACGCGGCCATATTAGCATAATGGGCGTGGACTATCGGTCGTTGTTACGGCTTATTGGTCACGTCACAGACTATGCAGTGATATCTCTCGGGTGTTTGTTTGGGTGCTGAAAGTTCTCAATTAAGTTACATGTCAGGGATTCTAGTACACGTACCAGTACAATAAATAGTATAGTACAGAGGGACATTGCTATTTAGGCATAGTTATAGCAGGGAGCTGCTACTCTAACAGTAACAGCTCCCTGGTTATAGTTAATACAGACGCAAGTGACAACTGTTTAATCAAATGGGTAGAATATTTCAAGTCCGTAACAATACCCAGTAGCGTACGTAAACTAATGATGAAAGCACGTAGGCTCCTTACTGCCGTTTAAAAGGGGGTTCATTTATAAATGAACAAATAATTTAAAATGATGGATAAAACAATATGGGGCACAATACAATACATGTATCTTTGTAGGTTTTTAGCATTGAAAGGTCAGTGGGCCTACCTGGTGTAATATGAAGTGTAATCATCAATACCACGGGAGGTTCATTTATAACTTTTCCAGACCCTGCTCTCACGGGAGGTTCTTTTCCAAACTTTTCCAGACACGGGAGGTTCATAACACATCTAATAAACAAACACAGTTTGATTTTGTGATGGAATTTACCTCAAGAGCTCCATAAGACCCGATTGACTGGGAGGAGCAGTCGCACATCATCATGGATCTCATGAAGTCATGTCTTAGGCCTGAGTATATTAGGCCTGAGTATATTAGCTGAGTATATTATTAAAGAGCTATATACGTAAGAGCTCGAAGTCGAAGTCACAAACTTGCCGGCCTGTGACGTATTTCATAAGCCACGCCCATGTGGCCGCGTCGAAGTGGGAAAAATAATTTCGCGGGCGGCGATCCGTACTTTCGAGTGGGGGGGGGGGGGATATGACCTTGTTGACTTTCTAAGCGTATCGCCACCATGGGTTGGCGCGAAGCGTACAAGAAAATTTTGGGATTTACAAACCCTCTAGATGGCCGGAAACGGCACTTCCCGAGGTTTCCAAGCGGCATATACCGAACTTTAAAATAGGGATATCATGTCCGAAATATCTTATAATCAGGATCCAAAATACTCTTTTTTAAAATTTCGGGTGTTATTTTGGGAAAATTGCCCCTGTCAATCTTGTTTCAGGCGATAAGTTAGAATGTTCGAGAGCTCTTTTTTATTATTCGATGAAGAAAATGGCCTCATTCAGGCTATTATAGGCCTATACACATGCAATACACAATTACACATAGTTACATTCCTAGGTACCGATTGCTAGGGCACCCAGGTGAAACGTGTATTAAGCATTACCCTGGTAACATGAGATTCTCAGCTATTCGAGGGAACATGTACGTGTGTAGGCCTACTATAGGGCCTATATGAATACTATTAGTGTGCATATATGTACTATATCAATACCGTGGGCGCAATAATACATTTTGTTATAGGGCCAATGAAGCCTACAGTCAACTATTCTTGCTTTATAAAGACGGTTTATTTGAAAAGATCGCACTGCGTTTATGGTAGGCGAGATATGAAGCTAAAAAAGAGCTGTACATTCACGATGATGCATAAATGTAGGCATGAAAATATTCTTATCCCTGGCATTTGGTGGGGGGATATGGTGTATTACATCCCCTCCACCCATTTTCATGGGGGGGATATATCCCCCCTCCCCCCCCAGGATCGCCGCCCATGATCATAGCTACCACATTCCTTGTTAGGCTACACGAACAGTGAAATCTAAAAAAGTGGTACATTTTCACTATGTAAACTGCAGTTTTTCAATTCCAATATCGCCATTTTGAGTATTATTTTTCCCAAGAATTGAACTGCAGCTAACACGCATGCAGCATATCAGGGCAGTACACAAATGAACATAGGCATGAGAAGCAGACGACCAGGTTTGTTGTTACTTTGCAACACAAGGATCCTCAGTGCCAACAACGTGAATGAACAAGTCTTTATCATCCAAGGACTACTGACTTGACATGATGATGATAATCCATATATGCATGATTGAATCAAAAATAAAAACACAAAAACAGAAGCAAGAAACACAGGCAGAAATATATTATTTGCTAAAATTTTTAATACCTGTTTTGTTTGCAATGTATCGTCTCCTTGTGAGAAATCAATTTTTGTCTCGAATTTACATAAGAAAAGAAAAATCTATACTAGACCTCAATGATACCATCCGTGTATATTCAATTACGTCATAACATTTCATAACAAAAAATTACTGCTCATGAAACCTGAGTGAAGACCTCTCCTCTCAGTGGTTACTTGCCTTGACAGTATATGCAGAACAAGCTTTCAAATAGTTTAGATATTCTAGTATATTCTATACATATATGTATTGCAGATTGTTATATTAGGGAACTGCTACGTAGGAACTAAGTCTTTCAAAAATTCTTCCAAATCATCTTTAGGTGAAAGATTATAAACACAAAAATTGTCAAGAAGATCATTCTAAGCGACCTAATTCCTCAAAAGGAACCAGTTTACTCCCTATAGATCATATCAGTCAGAATTGGCTAACACATGAAGCCTGCCACCAGATTGGACATCCCATTTCTACCAGTGAGAAAATATTGTGACAATTTCTGTAGATGATCAATGATGATATTGGTTGAACTGTGGTGAAAATCGATATACTGAATCCAGCTTACTGCCTGTATTATTTAATGGTCAGAAGGAAATCACCTTTTTAAAGGTTCTTTGCAGATAACCTTTGACCTCTTGGTTAGCTGAAATCAGCAATGACATCTTACAGCTAGCTCTGTTAAGTACAGTGATGTGGTATGGCCAGATGGAAATACTACTGAAAGTTTGGTTTTGGTTTGTATACTACTGATAAGTAGATGTTTGTAAGTACAGTTAAGTGTGAATTTCATATGCATGTTATTTACTATACAACTTGACTGTATAGGATACCTGCCTAGATATAACAAGTAACCATTAATGACTGAGGTCACACAGGTCTTTTAAATTGACCAAAGGCAATTAAAAACATTATGAGGTGTGGTGGTGGGGGACTGAATTAGAGGTGGCAACACAACAATTTAACGAAAGACACCAACAATTTAAGGAGGGCAAACAAATTGTGTCCTGCTAATTGTGATTTTTTTCTGCCTTTTTTACACATATAATGGCAAAGAATTATTAGCACAGCAGTCTGCACATGAATGGTGTGTCCATTATCTGTCCTTGGGTAAATATGTATAGCCCCACCATGACAGACACCAGCTCGACCAATCAGCGCAAAGTTTCATTAGCATTTCACCTTACTGTGTTGATCAATGCAAGCATTTTACTCTTCATGTCCACCTGTGTATGACCTGCGTCAGTAAGGATAATTTTTGTGATTTCCCCAGCAGCCATTATTCACAGTACTGCCCTTCAATGAAGTATCTGGTACATCTGATAAGCATTGACTCTACCTCCATCAAACCTCACTCCAACCCTCCCCACCCCGCCCCACCATGATCCTCCCCTCTCCTCAGAATTTGTTTCATGATTGTGTCATTTTAATGACCCGTATAACATTGCCTTGTATTTATTTTTCTTGTAAAATGAAGACCAAAAAAAAAAAACAGACATTAGACTGTTTCTAAAATCTAAACCCAGCAAGTTTAATAGTTGAGTAGTAAATGAGAAGATGCACAGAGCAGCATGGTCTCTTAATGTATGTCAGTGCTTGGAACTGAACAAATGATAATTAAAGACTAGTTAGCACACAGACCATCTATTGTCATGCAAAGATCAACTCTTATATTCAGCTAAAGAGATCCCACTAATTACTCTAATGAGCCGAGATGAAATGCATCAAAGTTTAAAAAAAATAAAAAATGGACAAAAATATGAATTTAAAAGTGAGTTGCCGGGGAGACAAACAATTTGGTTTTTCTCATGAAAGACATCTCTTGAGGCAAAACAAAATTCAAGCAATTGGAAAAAGGAAGTTGGTGGTGGATGAGGAGAAAAATTCTAAAGATTTAATTACAGGAAAGTCTGTACTCAACAAGCTATGGATGGTATCAAGGGTAGGACAGTTGTATGGCTTCACGAATCAGAAACTTAATGTGAAAATGATGCTTTTTTTTTTATTAATTCGTATTCACGGTACCAAACCATCCCAAACTGTTATTGCAGTGTTTTCCAATCTTTGATACCTTTCAAAGAAGCTACTTTTTTTCTAAATCTAGCATGCAACTTCAGCATGCGACCAGTGTACAGAGCTGTCCGTTGTAGCAAGTTACAGCATGTGGTACCTGTTATCATGATTGTCACAAGTAAACTGTAGCGTAACGAGTGATTATCGACTGAAGAATATGTCACTAAACTCGATATTAAGTATATCACAACTTAGACAACACCTAATATCTCTCTCTGTTCTCAATACATTGTTTTTTTTTGTCAAACTATGTTACAAAACCTTTCCTATAAAAAAAAACAGTGCTATATGGAGTGACTATTTGTTTCAGATAGACATTCTGTCCGTTAGCACACGAAGAATTGAACCGACACCTCCAACAGCATAAGCCTGCGAAAGGAAAACAAAATCAAAGATGATAAGAAAGAATAAAGAGGTTGATTTATATCACACATTTATCTCATCAATTATGCATTAAATTATTTCAAAAGTTTGTCAACATTTTTTTTGGTCTTCAAGGTCATCACTGTTGCCCTTAAATATGCTAGAAAAGTCATATTTAATGGTCACCCAATCCTCAAACTTAAACAAGCAAGTGGTACACTACACATGATAATTATCAGTTTGTATCTTTTACTACTCCTCAATGGCCGAGAATAATTCCGGGGATCGCAACCTCGAGACAAGTGGTTTTGAAAATTTGATGCAATTTTTTACTGCGCTGAAATTTGGGAGCAAATGATGACTTTTAAGTAGTCCCATTTGAGACATGAATAATCATTTCCTACAGCCAGATAAATCAAATATAAATACATTTGGGTATTTTTTTTTATATTCATATCTTCTTTCTATTGTCATTTTTCAAATATTTCAGGAATACTAAATTGCTGATTAAGCTATATCCTGTGCTGTAAAATATAATGTTTACGCTGCAATGAATGTGGAACTTCAAAAATATGACACGAATCGGAAGAACGAAAAACCAATAAATGAACCGAAAAACGGATTAACCAATGAACAAAATGCATGGACGGGTTGAACCGTCAAACTAAGTAAGTAATGAGTATTTGCTATCCACCACAACAGAAAATTGTTCTTTTTTCAAATAAATTGGCTTGTACTGTTCTTTGATAAAGTTACCTTTTCATGCCAGGTTAAAAGTATTCCGCAAGTATTATCCTGTGGTGTTTCAAATCCTTTGTAAATAAATTTCATTAATGTGTCCACTTCATCCTTACTCAGAGACTGAACGCCCTTCTCAACTTCGCTGGCTTTGAAGGAGGACATGGCTCGTAATGCCAACTCAGTGACCTGTTGATGCAATCAAATCTTTAAAATGTCAGGACATTGATGTAAAAATTCATACTTTCTGCTGGGAACTGATTGAATAAGTTGAATGTTTACATTAGTTGAAGATGGAACACGCCACTATGGTAACTTACATCATGCTACTAAACTACTAAACTAGTTACATTTCCTTTATAACAGGACATAATTGTGTGCTTGTAGCCTTGTATTGCATGGTGTGGTATTGGGGAGGGGGCACATTAAGTATAGAGGGTAGAAATTAAACAGAGGACTATCTCATAATTTCCCAGGCAAACTACTGTATGGATCACAGCCTGTGAATATCTACTTCCCTTGCTGACTCTTGTCATTACTTATACAGTTTGTAACAAAACTTAGTGTACCCCCATCCTGAATAAGAAACGTCTAATGTCGGTAATCTGACCTAGTTTCAATTGAGGTGTTAGAGAAGTGTTAGACACCACCATCGATCCCAGAAAATACACACACAACTTGCTACTGTCGGTAATTAGACACTAGTGTACAGTCAGTAATACAGCTGCGGTCAATACCCAAGGCACAGTGTACAAATAATACAGCGATGGACAACTCAGGTCCAGCTAAAGATAACAAGGTATCACGTTTCATTACTGTCTGCATTTTGTAGCGAAACAAACAAAATGCAAGCAACAGAAAGTTAACTTTTTCAGATGGCTGCACACGGTTTGGGGCGAGTCTTCAGTGCCTTTAAATGATGACACAACAGGTATTTATGTATGTACAAAAAACTGGCCTGTTCTTTCAAAATGGCCAAATTCTAAAATCTCACTCGAACATTTAATTACTAAAAGTATATACTATAACTGTTGATATCACCCTTTTTCTTTTGTTATTTCTGAACATTGTTCTTTATTCCATTACCCTTTGAAAGATCTCTACCTCTCTTGTTTTCCTCCAAACCTTCCCGCCCAACCCCCCTCCCCCCTTCCCTTGGTATTTGGCTAATATTGTGGAAATTAACCCAGACTCACATCACTGTTTTAGTTGCTTGTTCAGGATAGTACTGATTCCACTATCTTAAATAAAACCAAAAGGCAAATTAATTACTTACTTTAACAGCTTTCTGTTTACTGGCTGGTGGGTTAGCAAGAATTAGTTTCAAAGCTTCAATATTCTTTTTTGTGAAGCTTCTGTCAAGGTTTCATAATAATCATTAAAACAAAAATAGTGCAAGAAAGAAGTACAAAGGGGAAAAAATAATATCATTATAGGGAACTTACATGGTATCACTGGTTTGAAAGCTCATTGCGATCTTACTCATGTGAAGACATACTAAGACCCCACTAATAGAAATATAAATACTTAGGTGACCACAATTTTTCTAGGACACCACTCATATTGACATCATGGGTTGGAAACAACGCTGCATGTTTAAAACGAGGGGTTGTAACTTTGGGAGCCTTAAGCTCAGAATAGTGGTGGTTCTGTGTTTCACTGGGCAACTGCCCCATTTTACTAGAATTACCTCATTGAGGAAAAAAGTATTTTGTCCAAGGCAAATATTAGAAGAAATTTAGAGAAAAACCAATGCCAAAATGCCAGGTGGTAACTTACAGTTTCATTGTTCATTTATGTTTGTTGTTCAATAACTGCTTATGTTCAAACTAACAGTAACACCATGTAAAGAATGCCAAACAGGTTAACTTGAAATTATTCTGGGCCTTTCTACAAGTACAAGTTTGGGGATATTCCCATGGGCTAGGCGAACTTTCTTTATTATCAACATGCATACTGTCAATATTGAAGGCATTTAATTTGTTGAATTCTTACGGAATATTTTACTGTAGACAAAATCATGGGCTCACATGGACCACCGAACAGTTCAAACTTATGACTCAATTTCTGACTATGAGTAAGCCTAACGTTAGGCTTAGGCTAATGCTGCACACAATCACAATGTTAGGAAAGGATATGAGTTGATCAAGTTAGCCACCTCCCCTTCGTCTGGACCGCCTTGTGTTTCTTCAACAACGTCGTCTTGAAAATTATTTTCGTCAAATTCGTCTACATTTACTTTCCTAAACTTGCTTTCGCCCGTATTTTTTGCCATGTTTTCTTCTGTCAAAGGTAGAGAAATATCAGTTTATTAACTTCGTAACAGGTAGGCCAGTCTTCCTAGAAGTATAAAGTGCACTTCCTTATTCGAAGTTGCAAAGCAAAGTTTCCCGTCGAGCGCCATCTCTCTATCTTTTGGCCGTCTTCTCATAATCAAAATGGTAGGCATAACATTGACGTTCGATTTCAATCCTTCTTAATCGTATTTAATTCCGAAAACCATGTGCCTAAAAAGCGTTTTAATAATGCCTAATTACCATTCGTTTATTTAAGGTTCATTTTGTTATATATTTGGTTGTATTAGAATGAAAAATGAGTTACGATTTGAAATCGCAATACATCACTCGCTGTCCATGTCAGCTAGTATTATTGTGTGTAAGCTAGTTCGGAAATACTAGCCTATACTTCAACTAAGTCACATAGGCTCTTCGTCTTCGTCTTCGATACGGTGACACATCCGCAAAAAGGGACAATATCTCACCACACACACGTCAAGAGAGTAATTAATTAGATCTGACCCGAGTACTGATATAAGTGACAGGATTCACAGAACCACTGGAACTACTAATGAGGTCTGAAGGCAGACTATTCCAATCCCTAATTGTATTTGGAAAAAAACTATACTTATAGCAATTGGTACTGGCATACAGCTGGCAGAAATGCATATCATGCATGTTCCGACTCCTACGCAGAGGCTTTCTTAGGCAGTCAATAGGGATCTGAGCCTGACCATAGATGCCCTTAGGCGTACCAAATTCAGACGGTCCTTGTTTTACAAAGTTAAAAATAGCCCCCCCCCCCCTCAAATGGAAATAGGCAGCATTTATGTTTTCGTGGCTCCCATTTCCCATGTCATTAAGGGAAATTCTATTCTACACTAGGCCTAGGAAACCTAGGCCAAGGCTACAACAATACAAGTTTACAACTAAGTTTGGCTAGCACTAAGTAGTAAGTAACAGGTCTAGTAGTATTACTAGTTTCATGTGTGTGCTTATTTTCCAGTGTCGAAGGGTTATATGAGAAAGCCAGGGGTATGCTAGTCTTCCAGAGTGGCATTTCTCACAAAATGTTCAGTTCTGAAAAAATGAAAGTAAACCTAGCACAACACATTTACCAGTTCACATGTCGGCTATAGGCTAGGGCCTAGTCTATGCTGCCAGTGGGACGACTGGGCATGTGCCTGCAAAGTGATCCTTGGATCTAGTTCGGATTATTGTTAATGATACATAGGATATTGTCATTTCATACAAATGCAAAACATAAGCTATATATCTAGGATGTGCTATTGCAAATTATTATAAAAGAACTGCTGCCAGATATTTTGAAGCCATCGTTTCGTTGCATTTCAGACTCGCCTGAAGGCTCATGAGTTGCGAGGGAAGAAGAAGGAGGAGTTGGAGGATCAGCTCACACAGCTGAAACAGGAACTGGCACAACTTCGTGTTGCCAAGGTAACTGGTGGCCAGGCATCCAAGCTCTCTAAGATGTAAGTTGTTTTTCCAATTTTTACCTTGATGTTAGATAGGCCTAGATTAAGTTAGGTAGAGGTAGGGTATGGAGAATCTTATTGTACACAAATTCACACTAATCTATAAATTAGTATCAGTATATTAATGATTAAATTAAATTATTGCCTGCTTTATCTTCATCCTTGGATGCAAAGCATATATGCAACTTGAATTGACATTGTTCGGTTGTTTCATGCCTAGATCTACACACACTCTGTGCACAACTTTGCAATAGCATGATTTATAACAGTGGTGTGTGAGTCAGCATGTTTCCTCTGATTATGGCAATTTTCAAAACAGCTCTTCCGATTAATTTTTTGAAATTTTTGGTTTTGAAGACCCTGCATTGTTTCCTCTTAATTAAGAAACACCTAGCTTGCCATATTTTGTGTATATCGATACCTTGTGTATTTCGGGTGTGAAGAAACTTCCCAAAAAGGTCCCATGCATACGAAACAGGAAATACCGATTTAAGGTTCAAGAATTATAAAACGTTATTAATAAATAGTTTAAAAAAAAATTGAGTGTTTTAGCATTTTTGTCTTTAGTTGTGTTTTCTATGTCTTGTTTTCATGTCTCTCTATATTTGTATGTAGATATATTTGTCTGCCTGAAGTAAATTTTGTATGTGGTTTAACTTCTTGTTTCTGTGTACAGTGGACTCAAGATTTACCGTCTGAATTCCTTAAATTTCTATTCCTTTCACCCTTCCACAGACGTGTGATCCGTAAGAGTATTGCCAGGGTGTACACCGTCATGAACCAGAACCGGAAAATGAATCTGAGGAAGTTCTACAAGGACCATAAATACAAGCCTAAAGATCTCCGGCCCAAAAAGACCAGATGTTGGCGCCGTCAGCTCACCAAGAAAGAGCTCAACATGAAGACACGCAAAGAGACGAGAAGGTTGGCCAGATTTCCACCAAGGAAATATGCTGTCAGGGCATAAACACAAACTCTTGATGAGCTAGAATTATCATGTACTTTCTTCATGATGTGATTGCTTTTCATTTGCTCTTTGTGAAATGGATGGAAAAGAGAAAGTAAACATGAAAATTGTTTAGAAAAGAGAAAAGAAAATGAAAAACAATTTTTTGTCCTTATTTCAGTTTAAAGTTGAGTTTAAGTAACTTTCCTGCTAGCACATTTTGTCTTGTTTTTTTTTTTATGGTTGTTCCTCTGTGGTGAACAGAACATCTTCCTGGATATGAAGTGAACATATATAATCACTTAGACAACCAATGCAGCTATTTATGAAGTAAGGTATAATGGCAAACTGACTATTTAGCCCAGCACCATCACTATGGCAGCAAATCATCTTATACAGCCAGATTGTTTGGTCAGTGGAATGTTTTGTTCTATCAATTGCTGTAAAGACTTGCACAGTTCATGCACCTTCCCACACCCCTCTCTCACTCCCTTTCCCCTCTCTTACTCATACCTAGCCCTACATGTGCCCCTGCTCTTCCATCACACAGACTAGCTGGATAAGTAGGAGTACATATTGGTATCTTCACATTGTATTGTACCTTCAGAACCTATGTAGGGAAACGAGATTGTAAATAACAACTGCCATTACTTCTGGAAAGTTGTGAAGTAAGGGGTACAATATCTCTATTAATCCTGCCATTCTGGTCTAGTTGGATCAATATTGCCCCTTCAGGAGAGAGTTGGGGGGGGGGGGGGGATGTGGGCATTGGGAGCAGTAGCTGCAGGGAGAAGAAGAGGGACCTACAGAGAAGGTAGGGCTGGGGAGCGGTTGCTTGTATCTTACCCAGCCCCTGTGATATATGCTATTGATCAGTTATCCCACCATGTACACTGCTTGCACGACCTATAAGACTTTATTCAGCTAATATTCCGCATCATGTTCATATCACCGAAGTACCATGAATAGCACAAATTCCCCCCCTCGAATACTAAATAGAAGAGCCGTCTTTTGTGTACAGTACGGCTCTGGTACAATTCAGCTGTGGTAGATGTCGCTAGACGTAAATAGGATTCAGTCACGTTGATTGTGTGTGTTACAATCTTGCATGGAGCTTGGTTGGTCTATTTGAGTTGAAAACAGAAGAAGCTTTTATGATACATGTCATCAGACTTTTTATCCCATCCGATATCTGGTAAAATTTTCGATTAAATTTCTTTGGACGCGATTTAACTGTAACGTTTTCTATCTTTCATTAAGAAACCACACAGAGATAACTGATGCATAAGGATGTCCCGTAGGCAAGCCACATGGACGTATTTTGCGAAATAGGCCTAAGTTTAGGTCTAACGTTAGGCTCCTAGTTAGTATTTCAAACCTTAACGTACCCCAGCTGTGTTCCACAACATTTATTCTTTATTTATAAAAGCTATGTGACATAGGTCTGGAACGCATGTGTTCACAATGCAGTCAAAGAACGGTTGTTTTCAAGTCGTGTTACAAAATGTCTATAGGCTAGATACGGTACATAAAACCATCTAGCCAAATGCATAGCCAAAGTTAGGCTAGGAGTATGACAGACTGTATTTTGTGTAAAGGATACTTGCTCACTTGGTTTTCTTGGTCAAAGTATTACAAGAGTCCTACAGGTTGGGATGTTTAATTTATTCTCCTAGGTTTGAAAATAGCAGAACAGTTAAAAAGAAGCCTTTCTATGCTCATGAATAAAGATTTATTTATCAAACAAACCAATTTATACTCCTAGTCTGCAGTTCACAGAAATCTACTTAAAACTACAAAAAAAAAAGTGCTACACCTAGTGTATGCCTGCATGATTCTTGCAAAGTTACAGATTCTATAAAACTGTAAAGCCTACTTTAATTCCTTGAGGTATAAATGTTGGCCTTAATTAGGTTTTACTTTGAAAACTAATGTTTGACATGGAAGCAAATCCCCCGACCCCCACCATCCCTCCCTCTCCCCCAAATCAAATTATTGTGCTACATATTCATACTGACCAAAAGTTTTCCTTTCGAAAAGAGTACCTGTGCACATGTGAAGTCAAGAAATGGCTCAATCGCAGCAACAACAAAGGGCATTACCCCAGAGCAAGGAAACACTTTTGAAGAACTACCAGAGAAGACTCAAACAGGATACTCGATGCATGTTAGACAACTTCCTGGAGATACTTAAAATAGCAAAGGTTGGGATTTAATATTCAATTTTGAAGTACTCATGTCTTTTCCTTCTTTTAAAAAAGGAGGAATTATGATATCATATAAGTATTGCTTTAACACAGAAATTTCAAAATTTGTCTATATACATAGTAAAAACATTATTTAAAGAAGAATGAGAAATTTCTAAAACTTAGTTATTTTTACAGCTCAATTGCCATGACAACACCACAAAATCTAATGTTGCCAGATGCATTCATCAAAGTGTTTTCATATATTAAAATGTTGTTTTTTCCAAGGGTATACAAAATTCTTTTAGGATGTAGTATTGACCTAATGGTACAGAAAATTGATTGCACAGGTCTGTAAAACATCAAGTAATCTTGAATTTTTCCAGTTGCTTCCAATAGATTGGTTTGTAACTTCGTACACATATTTACACATACATTTATAATTGTATATATATATTTTCTGTATTGAATTCTGTTGCTAAGGTCAATCCAGATGGAAAGATACTAACCAGACAACTGCAAGCAGAAGAAGATCAGTATGAAATGAATGTGAGGGCAGCAAACATTGTAAGTACCAACATTCAGATGTGTTAAAACCCAATACCATTCACTACACACAGTCCATAATCTTCTTTCCAAAAATATCTTTGCCACAAACTTCGGTCCTAAGTTTCCTTCAAAATGACATCCTCGCAGCAATTGAAGGATTACACACAAGGAAAGTGAAATACCACTTTCCATGTAAGAACTGCTTTAACACATCACACAGAGACCCTACAAACACATCACACAGAGACCCTACAAACACATCACACAGAGACCCTATTAACACATCAAACAGAGACCCTATAAACCATGATGCCTTCAGACTTGGTGATTCCGTACCATGGTTTACGTGAGAACATTCTAATTATCAAACATGCACACAAGATGATTGTACTCGATAAGCTGTTATTGAAATATTGCACCATGTTATGTGCAACAAGAGATTTCTGGACTGTGACCTCTATTTGACCTCTCATGTTGACAAAACCACCCCATGAGGGTTCTGATACCAAACAAGGGTGGATCCACACACCACATATGAAGTTCATCCAAGCTTCATTAATGTTGTAACAAGATTTTTAGATGTTTCCCTCTGTTGACCTCAATGAAAATTGGCTGGCCTCCACAGAAAACAATAGGGTTCTTGTACTTAATAAGATGTATTTACTTACAAAATTTGAATTTCATCTGTTATGTATTTGTGGTGTTAACAAGCCAATGTGTCACATACACCTATATATATATATATATATATACCCATACATGCTATTACCATCATCTAGATTCATTTTCCTTTGCCAAAAATCTATAAAAACCAGATGAGAGAGCTATGCAATGAATGACCAACGTTAAATACCTTGTTTTGATATTTCCTTTCACTTTATATCATTTATCTTCCGAAAGGTTCGGGCCGGCGAATCCCTACAGAAGCTTGTATCGGACATTAAGCAGTTCCTAATCCTCAACGATTTTCCAGCTGCAAACGAATACATCGACGATAGGACAAGGTTCCTGCAGTCGCATCAGAAAGAGGTCGACAACCGGCTTGCAAACCTTCGCGACGAAGTCTCCGTCGACCTCTACGAAATAGAAGAGGAATATTATGCGTCCAAATATAAATGAATATTTATGAATGGCTATGGATGTTGAGGTCAAGCCTTCCAGATGGTGGGTTGATAGTCCTGGACCGAGGAGAGGTCAACTTGGGTGAATCAGATTAGCTGATATTCTACTTGTGATGATCGAAAGTCATTTTAGTCACAGAAAATGGCTCAATAACTCCACCGACTTTCCGTAGAATCCGTATGCCACCGGCAGAACAAATCACGAAGATGGTTGATTTAATGCTAACCGAACAAGACTGAGAAGAGTGCTTGCAAGCATGTTAATATAACATTGATGGAGAAGTCCTTCTTCAAGAAACTTGACAGAAAGTTTGTTACAAGAACTCTGGCTCAAATCCAACCAGAGAAGATCATTTAGTCTTCATGTAAGTAGATTTCCCTTTTGACATAAGTGAAGACGTTCCCTATTACTATGGCGACCCACGGTTGCGGAACTTGAGGCTACAGTGTGCGTCCCCAGATGGATGTGTCCGCTACTCTAACCTGCCGACTACCACCAATGACGGCTCAAGTTGGAACCTTCAACCTACCACCAGGCTCTGGAACCTGCCAACAGGTTGTTGCAAAAGTGGTCAATGACTTTGTAGCTCCCTCCAGTTTCGTTTGAATCTTTAATATTTCATCCTGAAATGCTTTTGACCGTGGGGCACAGCTGGGTGTGGGTTTCCTACCCACTGCAGAGGATTTGTGACAATTTTACCTCCTCCACCGCAGATTAGGCATCCACTTTGTTTCCGAACCACCACTTGAATCTTCCTAGTAACACATGGATGAGTAGTGAAACCAATAAGATGGGGTGCTATTTTGTTCTCTTAACACATTATGTCAAATTTGTACGGATTATGAAAAACAAGAGCAATTGGTGATTCCTGGTTACAGGGTTCTACTGTAATCGAACAATCATTTCTTGCATCAGGGAATGTTGAATGTGTGTTTAGGTTTGGCAGTGAATGGTGTAATGAAAGCATGTTCAAATTACTGTCATCCTATCAGACCTTCAATTTCTGAGCCGTGCATGTTGCATTTGTACGAACGTCAAAATTTTGATTATAATGAAATTATGTTTGTTCGTTTCCTCTCTTTGTGGAGTAAACGTTGTTATTATATTTACAATATTTTCAAATCAAGCATGAGAATATATCAGCGATTGATCATATCAAAAAGGTGTAAAAGGATGGACTTACCTCTGAATAATTCTTAGTTATTATGCTGTATTCACCTCCCCTCCTCACTCTGATAATTATCGATAGCAGTTACAAGCAGACTTGGTCCTATATATGAGGAGAATTGAAAAGGGAGGTTGGGGCAGGGGGTGAGGGAGAGGATTGGCCCACCACCAAGAGGAGGAAAGGTTTGGGAACTTTGGGGTACTTTGACCTCATCCACAGGAGGAAAAAGTAAAGAGACTTGGTTAGTGGTTACCTGAGACAACTTTGGAATGGAAAATACAGACTACATATTGGGGGGGGGGGGAAGAATTCACCATGTTCCATCCCTCCCCTCCCCCCTCCCCCTGTCCTTCCTTCTTCTTACCTCCTGTAATTGGGTTAGAAAAACACTCCACAAAGTTCTCAGCAAAAAGCAGACTACCAAAAATTAACTCTTAAAACCTGTATCTCTAAAAAACCGAGTGTATTTATGACTGATTACTTAGCTTCCACAAGCTCTGAGAAGAAAAAATACATTAACACATTTACAAATCATAAACACTATTTCTGTGGAAATTCCTTGCCAGAGCTTTCAATAACACTTCTCAACGGTACCGTCTATATAGCTAAGTTATGTAGAAGAAAAAAAAGGAAACCTTATTTAATACATTACAAATCCTAATGCGAAGACATGCAGAGTAATACCTTGTAATGTTTACACATTCTCAAAGTTCATGCAAAGTACACAATACCAGTATTAACTTGACTCTCTCATCTAAATTGACAAGTTTTGGTATTTTCTTTGTTTTTTGTGTGTTCTGTAGCAGACTTAATTCTAATTAAACATGTGTTTGTAAGAAATTTAGAATAACACCGTTTTTTTTCTACTTGCTCGTACTCGAGCGTAGCATCTCTAATCTACTTTTTTCTTTGAGAGAGGGCATGACAAGAAACATTCTGTTATGTTTTGATACTGAATAGTAATAAAAAACTTTAAAAAAAGATCAAACCACAGGGCTGACCAATAATACACCAGCAGATATTTCCTCCAAAAATATGCTAGAAAGTAAAATACTAGGTTATGTTCAAACTCCACATATTATACGTAAGTCTTCTTATTTTAACAATTTTTCTCCATTCAGGAAATAACATGGTGGGGAAAAGGGAGTATCTGAGAGCAATTTTTTAGGATTCTTAAAGATGTGGAAGCAATGTTGTAACATTAATAAAATTAAGGGGTTAGGGCAGGGGAGAGGTTCATATTATAATGAAAAAAACAACAAAATATACCATGCAAATGGTAAACAAAAATGTGTTAAATAACATATATACATGATGCAGTTTGTACATGCCTACTCTGTCACAAAAACCCGATTTTACTTCTCCAAAACTGTACGTGGGTCTAGCATACATAAAGGGTCCTGAATATTAACCATTTGTTCCCTCTGTTTTACTGTGCATCAGCTCAAAAAAGATAAAAATAATAAAAATAATACTATATAAGTTACAGTATATACCTCTTATCAACAAGTCAAAGCCAACTACAGAGTTAGACCATCATACCAGATAATTAAATATAGATTCATTGTAACCTGAACTTCTTGCTAACTATTTCAAACCGTAAGGTTGTCTCCTTTTAATTCTGGTACATGGAGGATGGCACCCAAGTTTGATCATTTAACTGAATCAAATTATCCATATCTATGTATTTGTTAAAAAATAAGAAAGAAAAATACAAACACACCTGCCAGTTTCAGCATGACCTTCATATGGTCATACAGTCATGTCTTTACTGAAAGTAAGTTTATAAAAGAAATCTTGATATTAAAATGCAAAATATTGAAGTGAATTAAAATGCAGCAAAGAAAATAATAATTTCAACGTTTTGGCCCTCTCCTGTTCTCTTCCCTCCAAATTTTCTTCTTTCAGCCAGTTGGGACAGTTTCCTAATGCTAATACCTCTCAAAACTGTCCATCCATATCATGCTTCAAAGCACTTACACTGACAGCATGAACAGTTCCTAACCTTTTATCTGATATTGATACTGCTCGTACTGACACTACGAGTGCTCTGAAGAAGAAGAAAAAACCTCACTTAGCAGCATACAAAGAGAGTAGCAAAATGGTCATATGATCTATGTTGACCTATGACCTGCATAAATTAGCATCAATACCTTCTGAAAAGAAATTGCACATCAAGGCTTCAGCTGTTTTGGAAATTGTAGAACATCTGTTTGTTGCTGGTATTGTCAAAATGATCAAATCCCAACCTTTTGAATACCAAGCTAATATATCTCGGTATGTTGCGGGAAAGGGAACAACATGCAGAAATCTCAGTATGTTGCTTGTAACATGATCTTGACTAGTTTTACTGTTATTCTACACAGCTGATACATAAGTGCTTGAAAAACAGAAAGAAAATAAATTGCTAAAAATGGTTTAAAAAAAAAGTTGAATGATATTGGAAGGCATTGCTATCATATCACACAATACTTCTATGATGATCAATTATTCTACAAAGTTGCTGACCAATTCCTGAAACAAAAAGTTGTTACAATTTATTTTGCAGTATTTGATCCCCTTGAAACACTGCATTCTGTTTTGAACCTAATTTACCACTAAGCCACAGGAGTACTCACATTTTGTTGCATTCTTCACTCTGCTTGGCACAAATCTTATGTTAGAAATATTATGTAATGGTTTCTTTGGCAAAATTACGAAAGCTATTTCTTCCAAACCAAACTTGGTTTTCTTGATAACAGGTACAAATTGTTCACTGAGACCATTAATGATTGCAGAAAAAAACAAAAAACATTAAGATCATTTTTCATATGCATCCATGCTTGGAACTAAAATTAGACTGCAATAGGATCACCCATATTGATCCCCTCCAAATGGATCACCTTAAGTTATCCTCTCCAATAGGATCATACGTATTTATCCCCCCCAAAAGACCACCTTATTCATCATCTAGAAAAGGATCGTCCATATTTATCCCCTCCAATAGGATCACCGGTATTTATCCCCTCCAGAAGGATCACCCTTATTTAATCCCTCCAATAGGATCACTCTATGTTAACCTGTCTAATAGGATCATCCATGTTTATCCCCTCCAATAGGATCACCGGTACTTATCCCCTCCAAAGGATCACCCGTATCCAAGCAAACAAATTCTATACTACAAACTCTTGATTTCGATTCTGAGAATTTCATTAGAAGAATGGGATGCTTGTATAAACTCTGAAGTACAAAAAGACAAAAAAAAATAAAAAAATATCCCAGAAATGATAGCCTAACAGGGAAATAATTAACTAAGGCCACACAAATTACACAATAACTTAGGCTAACGTTACTGCAAATTTAGAAAGCTCTTTAACCACTCAACCTAGCAGGGAAATATTTCATTTTAATTTCATAACCGACAGGTTGGTTAAATATTGGAGATACAGGCAACCCCACCCCCCCCCCCCCCAACAAATCACCTTTGGGCAACTGGTCCTGTTCCAAAATGGAGAGATTTCTGTATATATGCGAGTGTTCACAATAACACCACTTCTAGCTAACAGGCTTAGTGTTTATTTCATAAAAAATAAAAAATTCTAACTTATTCAGTACTACTTTGCAGCAACCAAAAATGTATTTCATAGTAAAGTATTTATTTCAAAGGGAATGTTACGATCCATCGGACATGAAACCATCTTCATGTGACGTCTGCTTTTTAACCCTATTTAAAGTGAAAGATATACAGTTACTTTGAGCATCAAAGAAAAATTGACAAAGGCCCAAAAAAAATTTACTTTTTTAATTTAATTAAAAAAAAAAAAAAAAATCATGCACCAAAAGATAGAAAGCACATCCAGATAGCATGCTTTATTACGAAGACATGAACAAGTGAACTTTTGCATCTGGCAACAGCTGAGAGCAATTTGATTAATGTACCTGGCAACAGGGTGGAGCTGCTCTCCTTCAGTGTGTTATGTGATTGACTGAAGGAAACTTATATATGTGAGACTAAGATAACTCACTTAGACCTTCAGTGCCATGAGTAAGACTGAATCTCTTGTATAAAATTAACAAAAATAAGGATAAAGTGAAACCCCAACAGAGCACATCCTCTTTGTGATTTTAAGACGCTACAGGATTCTCTAGCACGTGACTTGATGATGCGTTACTGTGTTTCATACCCGACCCAGAACTACTAGACAACAGAACACTAAATGGTTCACTGATATCATAAAGGTGACCAATGCTCACCAATCACTTCTTAAACAAAAACCAAGAAAATAATGAATTCGGACAGAAAGCTTTAAGAAAATACCGGTAATTTTCTTTTGTTATTTGATTATTTTGTTATTTGATTATGTGATTATTTTGTTATTTGTTTCTTTTGTTATTATACACTATCTTCTTCCTCCTCATCCTCATCTTCTTCTGATCCTGGCTCTCTCCTCTCGGAAGAACTTCTCTCCAATCGGTGGTAGTTTGCACATCGATCGCCTACCCCAATCCTACGATGGCGGGAGTCAGAGGAGCTCCGTGGGGGCTCCTCGTCACCCAGGAGGAAGTAGACGCGGGACGTACGGTTTTCCCTAAGGCCTGACGGTGCTTCTTCGATGGTGGGGTTTTGCATAGTTAAACAGTTATTTGGAATGTGCATAGTGTCGTCACTGCAGAAAGTAGGGGAAAAAACAGAAGGTAATTCAAAATATCCTTCCCGTTTTTATCTTCTTCGCTCTCAAGACTTTTCATGTATGCATTCAAGTTAATGGAATTTGACTTGATACAGCTTTGTCTATGAAAACCACAGCACAACGCTGATTCCTGTGAAATTTTAACCTAAAAGACCCGTCTAAATATTGCGATGTCTTTATCTGTCGTGGTTAAAATATTGACATATATCAACATTTGAGATAATTCAGATCAAAATATGAAAGCTGCAAAGGCTTTTAACGTCAATCTATATCGAACTCAGAAGAAGAGTGATTATTATTACTTAACATTTTTTATTCTCAGTGTTTAGTTCATCCTCTGGTTTTTTTTTAAGGATTGCGATGAATAAGTCGTAGGGGGAGGGTGGGGTTGCAGGGGGGGGGAAGGGAAGCTCCCCTGTTCCTTAATATGAGAGAGAACTCACCATGAATTAGGAGGGGGAGGGGGTGGGGTAGGGTTGCAGGTGGGGGAAGGGAAGCTCCCCTGTTCCTTAATATGAGAGAGAACTCACCATGAATTAGGAGGGGTAGGGTGGGGTAGGGTTGCAGGTGGGGGAAGGGAAGCTTCCCTGTTCCTTTAATATGGGAGAGAACTCACCATAAATTAGGAGGGGGATGGGGTGGGGTGGGGTAGGGTTGCAGGTGGGGTAAGGGATGCTCCCCTGTTCCTTAATATGAGAGAGAACTCACCATAAATTAGGTATCCTCTTCCTTCTTTCCCAGCTCATCTTATTTTTGGAGAGCGGTATACTGCCCTCGTCGTCCATCATGCCCTCTACCTTGACAGGATTGTTCTCATTGCTCTTGGCTGGTTTAATCGAGATGTCCCGGACGGCTCGGAATTGGCCGCAGTTGTTCAGGTGCTCATTTTCAAGTCGAAGGAAGTTCCACACGAACCGTCTGGCGGGAAGAAGAGGGTGGGGTGGGGTGAGGGGGGGAGGAAGAAGGAGGAAACTGATTTGAGATTGGTTATAAAGGACACTTTAATAGCTAGAAGATATCAAGGAGTAGGACAGTTGTCCATGGATATAAAAGGACACTAAAGGGAAATGAGGGACACTTAAATAAGGATATGGAGGACATTAAGGAATATGGAGGACACTAACAAAAGGATAAGGAGGACATTAACACAAGGATATGAATGCACTAACAAACAACACGGAGGGCACAGAAACAGATATTAACAAGAAAACCAAGAGGTTTTGAGATTCCTTGGCATCTACAGTAAATATTACTGTAGGTTCATTGTGTACACTTGGTTCCGACCTTTTATGAATATTAATGTAGCATCAACACAAATGTTGTTCCTTGCTATCAGCTCAAGTTTGATGAACAAATTGATATTTTAAAGAATTTGCTTTAAGCTCTACCACTCATTAATATTCATGCCCCCTCATTAATAGTATTGGGGTAGAATTCCGACTTGCAGCTGGAAGGTTAGGGGGTTCGACTCCTGGCCGGGTCATACTGAAGATTTGTTGAAAATCACTCTAAGCCCCGCCCTCTCATTAATATTCATGATATTAGCACCAAAATAAATAGGGATCGTCTACTCATGATGGGTAACCTATGTACCAAGAATGAGATCAATCCACCTTGGGATTGCTGAGAAAACCTAATTTCAAGCTTTTTTGCGAAAAACAACACTTAGCCCCGCCCCTCATGAATAATAATGAGATTGGACAAACTGTCACCATATTCATATAGAGGACTTTCCTCTTGTACCACCAAACCAAGTTCCATGAAAATTTAACTTACGGTTGCGAAGATATTGACATTTGTTGAAAATCACTCTAAGCCCCGCCCACTCATTAATATTCATGATATTAGCACCAAAATAAATAGGGATCGTCTACTCATGATGGGTAACCTATGTACCAAGAATGAGATCAATCCACCTTGGGATTGCTGAGAAAACCTAATTTCAAGCTTTTTTGCGAAAAACAACACTTAGCCCCGCCCCTCATGAATAATAATGAGATTGGACAAACTGTCACCATATTCATATAGAGGACTTTCCTCTTGTACCACCAAACCAAGTTCCATGAAAATTTAACTTACGGTTGCGAAGATAATTGACATTTGTTGAAAATCACTCTAAGCCCCGCCCACTCATTAATATTCATGATATTAGCACCAAAATAAATAGGGATCGTCTACTCATGATGGGTAACCTATGTACCAAGAATGAGATCAATCCACCTTGGGATTGCTGAGAAAACCTAATTTCAAGCTTTTTTGCGAAAAACAACACTTAGCCCCGCCCCTCATGAATAATAATGAGATTGGACAAACTGTCACCATATTCATATAGAGGACTTTCCTCTTGTACCACCAAACCAAGTTCCATGAAAATTTAACTTACGGTTGCGAAGATATTGACATTTGTTGAAAATCACTCTAAGCCCCGCCCACTCATTAATATTCATGATATTAGCACCAAAATAAATAGGGATCGTCTACTCATGATGGGTAACCTATGTACCAAGAATGAGATCAATCTACCTTGGGATTGCTGAGAAAACCTAATTTCAAGCTTGGCGTCACACACACACAGACACACACACACACATACGCACACACACACACACATACACACGCAGTCATGACCGCATAGATTCCTACGGCTACCGCCAAGGAATCAAAAAGGACACAAGAAAAAGGGATATGAAGGACAGGGAAAGGCTACTACAAAGGATATGGAGGCCACTATAACAAGGATATGGAGGACACTAAAAAAGAACTTGAAGGACAGACACAAAAGGATATGGAGGACACTAAAACAAGGATATGGAGGACACTAAAACAAGGATATGGAGGACACTAAAAAAGAATATGGAGGACACTTACACAAGGATGTGAGGGATACACACAAGAACAGGATTGGCAGGCCACAGAAAAGAACACAAAGGACACAAACAAAGTATATAAAGAACAAAAACAAAGGATTTTGGAGGACACATACATAAAGACATGAGGCACACAAAAGAAAAAGAACAAGAGGACAGGAGCAAAAAGATATGGAGGGCACTAAAATGGATATAGAGGACATATTCATGTGGCTTTTCAAACTAAAGAGAGTGGCTTTGAAGTAAAACAAAAAGCAGGCAGGGGCAGGGTTTGAGCATTGGGATAAAGCAGCTCGAGGAAATAATTTCGTCCATGATGTGCATACAACTTTTAAGATGAATTCCAAAATGGTGACCTATCTTATTAATAGATTAATACTCACTAACCTGAAAACTTCCAACACTGCAAAGATGGTAACGATCACATCAGTTTCCAAGAGACCACTCAAATTGAAAGACAAAGCGATGGTCCAGGCAAACCGTAGAATAAAATCCTCTACCACAGCAAAGTAGTAAACCTGCAGAACAAAGGGAGAAAATGAAGAATAAATTAAACATTATCTTCAGTGAGATTGAGGGTGTGGGAAAGGGTGCAGAGGGGGGGTAGAAGGGCCGGGGGGGGAGGGTAATAGTTCTACATGATCCTTGTACCACAGAACTTGACATAACTTGTGACTGTGCATTATTACACCAATGTTTCAATTTGATGCGATACGGATTACAGAAGGTAAGATATTTCGTGAAAAGCACAGCAAGGTTCTTTGGCCGATATAGGCCGTATTTGTTAGAGGGTGGGACTTTCTATGTTATGGACAGTGATTGAAATCACATTTCATTGACAGAAAACTATTTTTTTTTGCTTTTCACAGTTGGTTCCTACACAACTCTTTTTTTATACACCCTATTCAGGTCAAAGCATCGCTTGAAAATTTGCTATCAGCATTTAACGATTTTCAGAAAATCTGATCCTTAGGGAATGATTAGAGCTGTTGGGTTGTACATTTATGTCACTCATATCAAGCCATACCAAAATGAACACACAAAAAAAGTGGTAGCCCTCAATCTTACTAAGAGATCTAATGGTGTTAAGAACCACTGGCTCCAATGTGAATGAATTACAAACTGTCTCATTCAAAATACAGACAATTTTATTTTTCACCCGACTTAACAAACTTTTGTACTGTTTCTTCTGCAAAAAGTTTGAAGTTTGTGCCCCTGTTCCATCTATCTCGGTTGTAATTTTTGGTGACACACATGGTTCCTAATGCTTTACCATTGGCATAGGCATAGGAGGCGGGGGGGCTGGGGGGGCTGCAGCCCCCCAACCAAATTTTTGGGTGAAAATTCGGGCAATATGCTGAGAATTTTTCGGGCACCTACTGGAAGAAGAAGAATTTGCAATGTGTTTTTCATTTTTTTGGGTGGTGAAAATTCGGCAATATACTGAGAATTTTTCGGGCATCTACTGAAAGAATAATAATTTGCAATGTGTTTTTCAATTTTTGGGTGAAAATTCGGGCAATATGCTGAGAATTTTTCAGGTACCTACTGGAAGAAGAATAATTTGCAATGTGTTTTTCATTTTTTTGGGTGAAAATTCGGCAATATGCTGAGAATTTTGTCGAGCACCTACTGAAAGAAGAATAATTTGCAATGTGTTTTTCAAATTTTTGGGTGAAAATTCGGGCAATATGCTGAGAATTTTTTCGGGTACCTACTGAAAGAAGAGTAATAATTTGCTGTGTTTTTTCCAATTTTTTTGGTGAAAATTTGGGCAATATGCTGAGAATTTTGCGCCACCTACCAGTGGCGGAGCGTCCATACAGTCAGAGGGGGGCGGATGCCCCCCCTGACGGACTCAAATGGACTGCTGGCGCCCTTTTCAGCTTTTTACCACTTTTTACTTATTCACGATTATTGACTTTTCTTATTGCGCTCTCAAATACCTATTGACATTTGTCACATTTTGTTGGTGCAATTTTCTGACAAATGGCGATGACCCCTATTTATTCTTTGTTTATCTGCAAATTAGCAAGGCCCTGAAAAGGTAATTTCCGGCGATCTAGGGAATATCTTTACTCCAAAAATTTCTGTACGCTTGGTGGCGCTCCGCTTAGATGGTGTCAAAAGCGCCCCTACAGACCATTCTCTCCCCCTTGACCAATACCCCTAGCTCCGCCACTGGCACCTACTGAAAGAAGAAGAATTTGCAATGTGTTTTTCTTATATTATTTTTATTATCATTATTGTTGTAACAACTTCCCCAATAATTCTAACCAATATGGAAGGGTCATAACACGGAAAATGATTTTATGTTATTGGCATGTGATGTAATAACCGATGAATGCCTATTTATATGCACATTAACATGTGGAACGCGCGCGGAGCGGGCGAAAAATTTTGGTTATATTTTTCGGGCAAGTCGTTACAGCCCCCCCAAATCAAATGAGGCTCCTACGCCTATGACCATTGGTACCAACAGACTGTGAACAATTTCAATGGAGAATGCAGCCATTACAAAACATATAAAAATATAAAAAATATAAAAAATACAAAAATTATAAAAAATATAAAAAAATATAAAAAATATAAAAAATATAAAAAAAATATAAAAAATATAAAAAGGTCAAAGGAGGTCAGAGCACACTTACTATTTCTGAGTATATGACTTCTTCTCGAAGGAATCTTTTTGGAGCTTTCCCCTCCAGCAGACCCCAGTCCATCTTGATGTCCCACGTCAGAGTGTAACAGGAACTGACCAAGATGCTGGTCAACCATAGATAATGGAACGGATCCTCCCACTTACTAGAATAATTCACTGGACAAAAAGAAAAATCACCCCCCAAAGAAAATATCGGTCAAAATTTGTGTCTTAGATGTTAATGATTCATTTCTATGAGCGTCGTGATAAATCGAACAAATTCTGGTCTGACTCGAGTGGCGAGGAAAGTTCCGAGCAAACTTTCCGCTCAGGGCTAGAGACGGTCGAGGGATTTGTAAAATATTTTCAAAGAGTGCGAAAGATGAGAACAGAAAGAGAAAGAACTAGCCTGGAAAAAATAGACAGCCAGGAGAAGAGTAGAAAGATGAGAGCAACTGAAAAATGAAAACATATACACATACACACGAACAAACACGCACACACACACGCAAACATGCACAAATAAATACATCAGCCAAGAAAAGTAGGTAGTTTTGAATTATCTTTTGCCTCACAGAAGAATATATCATTATGCAATTGTGGTCATCATCCCTGTTCCTCAATCCCTTCCACCCATCCTTTGCACCCTCTTCTTTAGCACTCCTACAATGGGACTAATTTTTTACAAACTTTGACACCCCCTCCATTCAGAAATTGTGAAAATAATGACTGACTTCAGCAAAAAATGCTGTTATGAACCTTGTAGCGGGTGTCTTTAGAAAACGAAAACTTGAACAATCTTTCTATTTTATTGGTCATTTATGAAAGAAATCTTTTACAATTTTTCAAACTCTTGTAAAATGCAAATCTGAAACTGAAAACGTGCAGTCTCTAAGTACTTTTGAAAGCCTCCTCCGGCCCCCAGGTGAGGTTTTCTATTCACTGGTACTCAAAAAATATCATAAGCCTAAAAAAATAAAATAAAAAAAAATCACATTTTATCGAATATATCTTTCGAGATTGACGGTGAGTATAAAATAATAATAATAATGATAGGAATTTTTAAAGCGCAAAATGCAAAAGCCTCTAAGTGCTAAAATAATGTAAGAAAACCAACCGTACTTACTTTCAGAACTTAATGATGAGAAGATGACGACGAAGAATGTGGTCGAGTACTTGCCAGCGTTGACAAGATGTGGAAAAGCCAGTCTGGAATCGTAATAACGCCTCACACACTGGGCAAAACGGAACCAAGCAGGAAGACTAGCGACTATTGCACGTACCTTATAGCCATACGTATTACAACTGACACTGCCTGTGATGGTGTTAGAGAGGATAGAAACAAATCATCGTTAAATAAATTAAATCCCCTCCAAAATACAATAAAATAATCATAATAATTATAAATTATTTCTCCTTAATTGGTTTTTCAAATTTGGTCAGTAGCGCTACGATATGCGGTTAAGTGATACCAAATGGTTTTTTGCCCTTGCGTGACTTACAGACACACAAGTATTACGTGTAACTGTGGTAGACCTTAGTGTACCCGGAGACTCTCAGAATACACATGTTAAGGCTAGCAGCCAATAATATCACAACCAGATAGCTGAGCATTCTCTATTCTGTCAGCCTGTACCAGGAGATGTTAACCAATCTATTAATTATGGTTAACAGCCAATCAGAGTCAGGGTACTTTTCTATATTATGTGGAATGTACCAGTAGACTGTTCACAATGTATCTATCTTGTTAAAATGCCAATCAGAGACAGCTATTTGGGACTTCTCTGTTATGTCAGGCTCTACCAGGAGACTGTCACAATCTATGAGCTAATGGTTCGCAGCCAATCAGAGACAAGTATTCTCTCTCATGTCAGTCTGTATCAGCATTTAAAATGTCACCTGACAACTTCTTCTTCTACTGATTCACTACAAATGGTGGATTCATCAATTAACACAACCAAAATGTCTAATTATACATGCTGGAAGCAGCTTGTTATTTCGTGCCTAATCAAATATGAAATATTGCAACAAACACATCATCTTCAACCTGGGTAGACCTAACGGTACTTACAAGAGCTGTTCACCCAGAGAACCTCACAGGAGTAAAAACAAATAAGAAATTCAAAATCTAGAAGGACACACTGTAGACTGTTCAGTTGATCGGCCAGCCAGAAATCAGCAAAGCCTACTGGGTAGAAAGGAGCCACGGCGATGTGTGACTGTGGATCGGAATAATAAAGAACACGAAAATACCATTTGAAGTACATGATTGTGATCGTAGAGTGATATCATCAAGAGATGGGTGGCTTATTTCCTCGGGGGTCATCGAATGGATGAACCGTGACATAGATCAAAGGATCAAAACTAATTAGTGACGGGTTAAAGACAAAAAAAATAAAAAATTGTCAGTAAATATGACATATTCCAATAAGGCTATCACGCAGACTAATATGATACTACATTATGTCGAAACATGAAACCAATAAGTACGAGTCTGTGATCGTAAAATGCTCATTTGCCCTATTTTCCTACACTGAATGAATTAATTGTACCTATTTCCACATAATTTTCCGTCTAAAACTGAAATCGTATTTAACTATATCCTGTTCATTTGAGACGAAACATGATAGAAAAAAAACAAACTGTTCACTTTCTGTCTCTGCTTTTGATCCCCCCACCCACCCACCCCCTCCTTCCTCACAAAAGACTAACAATGACAATACTAACAATGACAAAATTAACAATGACTATACTAACAATGAAATAACAATAATGATCATGACAATCTCCAAGACTTGAGGAGGGGAAAAAAAAACAGCACATTTTATGGAATATTGTCAACAAATTTCCAAGATTCTGGGCCAAAATATGACAATGACAACTTACCAATGACTATAAACAATACAACAACGATACAACAATGACAATGACAATTTCCGACACATGGAGAGGGGAAATAAAAACGACACATTTTACGCAATATTGTCAAGGAAATTTGTAAGAATCCGGAACCCCCCAAGAAAAAAGATCAAAAAAGAAAGATGAGAAAAAATTGAACATACCAATATTTTGAGCAACCAGAACCTTGCCCTATATTTGAGTGTCCTCGTGGGATTAAATAGAAATAGAAGCATAAAGACTGCTAGGGCCAGAGGGTTTAGGTAACTCCATCGATTCAACCAGTAACAGATAAGAAAACTAAAAACACTGATGGCCCAAAGGACTCCTAAAAATAAAGCAACCTGTAGTGAAAAAAAAAACAAACAAAGGAAACAAAAGTTAAAAACAACCCCCAGATATGATGAAATCTAGTATTAAGTAGCATATTAAACCAACCAGAGAAGAACAAATTGGTTAGTGGTTCAAATGCCCAAACAAATTCAATGGTGTGGTAAGCCATAGTGTACATGTTAAGATTCATGAACGTGTGCACACCAAAGTGAAGAGGAATTATCTTATTGACAAAGGAAGGCACCAGGAATCAGTTATCATGTCGAGAAAGTCTATTTAGTGACATAGTGAAAAAACAGATACATGAATGAATATTAATGAGGTCATAATTGCAGTGAAGAGGGCAAAAACGATACAGTGAACTCCAGTGTAAGTAGCAAAATTAAACAAAAATAGATAAAATGGATATCTCTTAAAGAAGAGTAGTTTTGTGTTTCACTTTGTAAGAATAGGAAGAGAAAAGGACGAATTTCAACTTGCCACCTGGCTAACTAAACTAAGTCTATAAATGCAATTATAAGGTTGACTGTTACATTGTCTACTTTCATGATATCCCTTTAACGGTCACCCCTCCCCTCACCGACATCATCCCCTCCCCTACCCCCACACCAAGTGTCACATAGTGGTCAATCAAGTACAAGCTGTTATGACAAGCTCTTTACACTCAATATCACAGCACAACTTCACTCAGTGAGATTGATTTTTGTTGTCAGAGTTTTATGCTTCTCTATGTATGGAAATAATTTCGACGATCAGAACATGCAGAAAAATTCTTCAAGTAATCATGATAAATTTGGTGCTATGCTGATGTCCAACGTTAAAGATATCAGCACTGCCGGACAGCCAGATGGTCAAATGACCAGATTACAACATGTACAACTCTGCGATACTAGGCACAGTCAAGTCAATATCAACGTCCAGTCTGACTAGAATCGAGTTCTCCACTCGAGTCACTGTATTATCTCTAACGGGCAATCGATTTTAAACAAACCGGTCCAAGTTACACCGTTTTTCATTAAGGTCGTTTCCAGTCATTTTTTTGAGACCCAAATAGTCTAGTCGTTGACTCGAGTCACTGTGTTTCATCTCTCAGACGAAACTTCACAAATCCGATCTAGTCACGCCGCACCTAGACCTTAGTGACTCGTGTCACGACCCGGTCAACGCGGGTGGTAACCGTGGTGACCATTTCAGGCCTACCCACCTCTAGCAATTCCTCGTGAGAGAGATTATTTCTGGGATCTAACTCGAAGATGAGGACGTGATTGACCCCAGCCTTCCTCCAGCCGTAGGTGTTGATGCCGAGCAGGAAGATGATGAAGATGAGCAGGAACATCCCTCGGTACATCCTCAGAGCCGGCCTCCACTCCTCTCTGACGTCCGCACAATCCACTGTAAGAGCAACACCACAAACGTTTACTCAATCCTCTCTGTTATGTGGGTACAGGTGAGGGTTGGCAGAGGGTCGCAGGGGGGGGGGAGATATAAGTGGACCATAACTGCTAAAATTAATCATTCCTCAATGAGGGTAAATGTGGAAAGACTGAACAACTTCTAAGATCACAACTTCTTAATGAAGCATTACTCTAGGAGGTTAAAGGTGGGAGAGGGTGATCTTTTACCCTGTCATGTGAAAGGATGACTATTAAAGAGAGGTGTGATGGGGGTGGAAAGTGGGTAATAATAAATCAGTGCCATTTATGATAGGAGTGCTGAAATGGGTGGTAAAGATGGGGTTGGGGGGGGGAGGGGGAGGAGATGATGAGGACCATGGTTGCATAATAAAATTATTCTCCCTGTAGACTTAAGTGCCACCCTTCATTTCTGGCATACTTGTAAAAATGGTGGAAATGGAATTAACGTGATGTAAATGTCTTTTATCCACAGTAACCCTAAGTGCTCGACTCATGTTAAATAACATCCAAGAAATCAAAGTCAGTCCTTAGAAACCAGTCTTTCTGGACTGGGTATCATTCGTACATTAATTTGCACTTGAAACGATATTCGGCCATTTACATCTTGGAAACTTTTTTCACTTTTAAGGCTTTTCAAAAATAAATTCTGCATGTGCTCTTACCTTTCGCAGGAAAATTCCCCCACGTTATCTCCAGTTCGGAACAGTTCATGGGGCTAGTCAAATTCTCGTCGGCCGAGAAGCTCGGCGTTGTGAAACGATCACTGTACATGTGCGAAACCATCACTGTGAAACAAAGACGAAAAGAAATTAATAAAAAATATCTTCAAATTATTTGAGAGGTCAATGTAAAGATATCATGGTTCAGTCCACACTGGTAGCTTACACTTTTAACATCTGCGGAAAAATTATCACACCCATGTAGACAGAACTAAACTAGAATATACAACCTAATTCGTGATTTTTGTTCCCCTCTTTCATTGAGCGTTTGTTAGCCAGGAAATTTTTGCGGAACACGAATAACTTTTGACCGATACCAACAACAAATCCCAAACCAGTTCTGCCGAACGGGAAGCTACATACATAATATGAAGTATACCCCAGTTATTCTTCTGAAGTTAGAGCGTTTTCCAGCAAGTGTCAACATACACACACACACGTGCACGCACACACGAGGAAGCAAGGAACAATCACCAAAAGTAACTTAATAGGCTTCTTCATCATTAATTGAAGCACTATATGGAGACCTCACATTCACCCACACAGGTGTGTTTTACATTCAGACCGAGGACCCCATTGTTTTTTCCATTGTTCAAATCCACGTACCCTAACCTTAACAATACCCCATACAATAGAATTCTTCCGAGGACGTGGTGATTCTTTAAAAATCACAACCGAGGACCTGAAATTCTTTTGTTCAAGTCCTCGGTCGGACAGAAAACAAACGCACACACACACACACACACACACACAAAAGATGTCTTAACTTCAAACATAAGTTAGGTCCACAGAAGGGGTTTCTATGGGGACAGAGACAAATTTAAATCATTTTTCATATTGTCATATTAAACTAGGGTTGCTACAAAGAGCAGAACTGGAACAAAGTCAGACAACCACACAGATCGGCCTCCCTCTGTTGTTTACTTATTTTCAGTAAGACTTCGAGTGTATCACACCTTAACCATGTTTACACTCCAGAACCAATCAAAACTAAGCGACCGAATGAGGTCGTCATAACAAAGAACACAAGTCCAATATCCATCCAAAGAATAACTGTCAACGGCTTCCCCTAAACACGACCTTGTCAAAACGAGAAAGAAAGGTTGTCCCATATTCATGAGACAGATTACCAAACTAGAGCTGTAGCAGAAAGATAGCTTCCATATTGAGACAAGATTCCTACCAACTACTGACTACTGGGGATTACTTTCATGTGAATCTTGGCAGCCAAACATCCCATGGTAATCCCACTACTACATCAGCAAATCCCAGTAATGTAGAGACCTCAACAAATCAGTGGATTAAGCAAGCAAACATTGATGTCACACTATGTATTACCATCTCATTATACTAAAGAAACAAAACTTACCACCCCTGCCTGCCTGAACCTAGCGACCTAATTGCATAAAAATATTTATTCACTCCGTTTTCCAAATTGAAAACAGCCCAAAAACCTTTTGTTTTTTCCAAGGAAGAAAGAAGAACAATTGATAACACATTTCAAGGTTGCCATGGCAACCATAGTCAACAACTACAGAAGGATATCAATGAAGAAAAGAATAAAGAATACATATTGCTGTTCTATTCACAAAACCTACACATCTCTCCTACAGTGTACATATTGCTGTTCTATTCACCAAACCTACACATCTGTCCTACAATGTAAATATTGATCATTGTTACTTTGCTACATTTTCTTGGACGACCAAACTGTATGGCCTGGTTGCCTAAAGGATAACAAGAAAAAAAAACTTCTTATATAAAAAAAAACTTCTAATATTTTGCCCTGACATTTATCGTCGCTCGTAAATGATTTTCCCGATAATCAAATTAAACAATACCAATGCTAAAAATCCAGTTTTGTAAGCTTGACCATAGTGAATTCTTCATTACCAATAATTGAGAAGAAAAAAAAGGAATAGAGAAAGACAAAAAAAAGGGGGTGTGTGGAAATATGCTCTGATTGATGAAAGACGCTTTAAGTGATATACTCACTTCCTGAGAACAGAAGGCACAGTACTGTTATGAATAACCCTGAATATAACCCGACGAAGAAGGTGGTCCAATTTGTGTGCTGCCAGATAGAAAAGCAAAGACAAGAGAAGATGATGAATAAACTTATCTGGTTTTCACATAGCAAAATGCTATGCAACTTTGCATGCAAATTGCTATACAAGTGCAAAACATGCACGGTGAATAACTTATCTGGTTTTCGCATAGCAAAATTGGCAAATTGCTATACAAGTGCAAAACATGCATGGTGAATAACTTATCTGGTTTTCGCATATCAAAATGCTATGCAACATTGGCAAATTGCTATACAAGTGCAAAACATGCACAGTGAATAACTTATCTGGTTTTCGCATAGCAAAATTGGCAAATTGCTATACAAGTGCAAAACATGCATGGTGAATAACTTATCTGGTTTTCGCATATCAAAATGCTATGCAACATTGGCAAATTGCTATACAAGTGCAAAACATGCACAGTGAATAACTTATCTGGTTTTCGCATAGCAAAATTGGCAAATTGCTATACAAGTGCAAAACATGCATGGTGAATAACTTATCTGGTTTTCGCATATCAAAATGCTATGCAACATTGGCAAATTGCTATACAAGTGCAAAACATGCACAGTGAATAACTTATCTGGTTTTCGCATAGCAAAATTGGCAAATTGCTATACAAGTGCAAAACATGCATGGTGAATAACTTATCTGGTTTTTGCATATCAAAATGCTATGCAACATTGGCAAATTGCTAAACAAGTGCAAAACATACACGGTGAATAACTTATCTGGTTTTCGCATAGCAAAATTGGCAAATTGCTATACAAGTGCAAAACATGCATGGTGAATAACTTATCTGGTTTTTGCATAGCAAAATGATATGCAAAATTGGCAAACTGCTATACAAGTGCATAATATGCATAGTAAATTTTTTTTAAACACAGAACCAAAGTACTTTCTAAGAAACAAAAGTTCATAGCCTTGCAAAACTGCTATGCAAAACTTTTACACTAAAATTATTCCCCGGATGAGGAGAAATATTGAGAGGTGGTGAAACCAATGTTTAGTTTAGGTGATTGACATCTCCTGAAGTTAATGGGTTTTGTTTCGAAAGGACACTGCGTTTTCGAAGTGATTTGAAGTGTTGAGGTCGTGGCTTTAGCTACACAACCCCCAAAACTCATGCGAGTTCGGTTGTGGGTGACACCCCTATGTCACATTCAGGGATTCAGGCTAGGTTAAACCGCACTAGTGTCACTTCCCTGAGTGACACTATCTTGTCACTTTGGCAACTTCAACATAATTCCACATTACCTAATAAACTGACAGCAGTACTTTGACGATAGGTAACCACATTTCATGTTTCTATAATCATTACCATCGGGTCAACTTGGACTGTTTGTTTTCTCTGATAATTTGAAGAGATCTCTTGATACTTGTTTTGTTGTCATTGAACTAAAGTCTGCATTACCTTGGCAACAAGTGGTGGCACTCTTAACTTGTTCATGGCCCTTTGTCTATCTCCATCTGCTAAATTATTTGTGAACAGTGCCTGTGAAAATAGCAAAAAAAATAGAAAGATTTTCAAAGAAATATTAAAAAAAAAAAAAAAAAAACATTGTCTTATTGGTAATCCATTAATACAACAAATCAAGACAAGGTGATGTTGAATTAACTCTGGCCTGCCAGAGACGCTACAAGTTTGTGTACGACGGTTGAACAGCTCATTGGTTGGTCGGTCAGTTAGTCAAGTGACCTAGGACTCCTAGTAAACAACTGAAAAGAAATATAACCAAACTAACAGATCATTCTTTTCTCAAAAAGTTTAACGGGAAAGCCCAGTTGAAAAAAATTGAATATGAATATGAATTTTACTTTTTTTAAGTATAAAATTTCTAAATTTAGATTAAGATATAAATGTATCTTGCAATAGTCAAGAGCCATCAACATCAGTACCAAACATGATGTGGATTGGGATGGGCGTAGGGGAACTTCTGTTCCAATCAACACTTGTATGTTACTAAATACTAAGTCTCAAAATGGATTCCAATACCTTTGCTACATAGACTTAAAGGGCTTATTCCCAAACAACAAAATATTGCATTGTAACTGAAAATGGGTTGCACACTTAAATCGAGAACTTAGCCCCATCATTGACCAGAGCATGGTACATATATAACATATTTACAAAATTTTGGGAAACTTCCCAGAACTTTGATTTGAAGATTTTCAAGCAGAGAATAAAACAAAATGGATGAAGGTGTTTCATATGTGGTGGAGATGTAATGGAGGGCTGGTATGAAGTCAGAGAAACAACAACATTCCTCTTAGAGACAGACATAAACAAATGAAATTCCATCCTACGAGGAATTTGTTATTTTGATTTTATTCTCCCTCCTGCAGGTTATGAAGACATCAAAAGTTGACTTCCGACGTTTCCCTCAAAACCTGTCAGATTTGTAGGATCAACCTCAAATGATAAAGCACAAAGTCATACAGGGACTTTGTGTTTATTTGCACTTGGCATTATAGCATGATAACAGAATGCCAACACCGAGACATTTACTGTAGGTAAACTCACACGGTGGTAGTCCGGACAAATGATTTAACGATTAACTTTTATGGGGGGGGGGGAGCGGAAAGGTTTCCTTCGATGTTGTCTTTTTTTATAAAATGCTCTTCCTCTGGAAACGTGAGAGGCTAAAGCTTGTAGTCACGAGAGTAAAAAATCATAGAGTGTGAACATGGACAAATTCATGTAAACCTACAAAGCCCTTTTCAAGCATTTTGCTTGTTATTGGGAGTAGCTTTTCCATATTAGGTTAATAAAATCAGAGCTCGCCTAATTGCCATACCCTCCTGCGTTCAGGTATCACTTCTCTTTGTTAAAACACATTCTTGTAGAAATTGAAAGGATTTTAAGGGGTCTTTAAGAGGGCCATTCAAATCACTAACTTGATGCACCAAGGGGTTAATTTATCAATTCAGTATAGGAAAGCAAAACACAATGCCAATGTGATAAACTAGCTTAACATATGCAGTTTGTCTGCAACAAAAGCTAAATCTCTGCCCAGCTTGTAGTATGTGTTATGAATTGTGGGCATTAATACAACATGTTATTAATATCTCTTTATTCTCCCATATTTGCCCTTCCAAACAGTTCCTTTTACCCAAAGTCATAATCGAAAGGAGCGCAAAACTTGACGAAACCAAAACTCCGACCTTTCTGGAACCAGATACCCACCATACATCTTTGAAATCTGAAAACCAGATTTGAGATTTAAAAAAAAAATATCCCTTGATTTGGCTAGTGACTTAGATAGTGACACTCCTTATGAGAGTACCCCTTTAATAATTTTTAATATTTTTGGAATTCGTGGCCAACTGGACACTTCATACAGCTGATCCAGCAGATAAGAATAAAGTGGAAAAAAAATGAGGTCCTTCAGAAGAAAAGGGAGACCCTGCAGTAAATTGATCTCTCAACTGAAAGCAACTTTTTTTTACATTTGGTCTCTTGATTTCTTGATCTGTTTTTGATCTGTTTATGATCTCTCTTGATCTGTTTTTGATCTCTTTTGATTTCTTGATCTCTTGATTTCTTGAAAATTTATGAAACCAGAAAAAAAGGTTCCCAAGATTTGATCAAGCTATGTAAGGTATGCACCATTCTCACATTTCTTTGTGTTACAAATTTAAGTTACCTTTAGCTGGTGAGTATTAACTTCATTCGATTCTGGGAGGTCTGGTCTTCCATTTTTTAACATCTTTCTTAAAGATGACTTTCGGCAAATGATTAATTTTGGTATCTTGACCACCAACTGACGAATTTAATGAATACAATTTAGCCTTAAAGGAGCATTCCAGAGATCTGACACAGTTTTATGTTGAATCTCTCTTCATTGACCCTCAATAGCTACAGAAATGTCGCTAGTGCTCAAAATGTACGTTTTTCCCCAAATTTTGACAGAACAAGACTACACTTCTGCCTTATGAAGTCATCGTTCAATACATACAAAGAAAACAAAGTACACTGTGAAGAGTTAAATTGACCAAATTCAACTTGTAAAGCTACTGCGAAGAAAAGAACAGAGAGTAAACATACCCTACTCTTTCCCTCACACCCTCCGCTCCCCCCCCCGCCTTTGCCCCCCTCATCTAATCACCTCTGTTTCTGCGATGATATTGTCAACCTGTTTACTGATGTAGAAACTTGCTCTCTCCACCTTCACAGAGCGAAAGTCAGCCCCCTTGTCATTTTCGATCATCTTGTCGTGTTTCTTGAGGATCTTTCTGAAGCCAGTAAAATTTAAATTCTAAGACAGAAGGGAAGAAAGAAAGAATAAATCTTATTCCATTTGGGAGATAATCTCATATTAAAGTTTACTATGAGAGGTGACATCTGTGATGCTGTAGTACGTCGAGGAGGCGAAAAAACCTTTACACTCTTCCAAGACTTCACCATACAAGAACTGGTGGAACAGAATAGTTTGAATTTTAAAATGCAGAAGCCAATGCATGTTGGAGATTGTGTACACTTTTGTTAGCAAGAGAACAATTACTGAAGCTTTCATGCCACGAGGGAACATGCAAAGTATAAATGAATGGGATAAATTTGATTTTTTTTTTTTTTTAATTTTCGATTATAATTAGGCAACTGACCATTCACAATATCACCATTTTGGATCTCAGATTGTAAAGTGCTATGTTCCCTATATACAACACTGCTATATACATCTCTGCATTCATATAGCAGTGCTCTGTGATGTGATACTGTATAAATTATTCCCTGTAATGCAAGCCACTGCTAGGACAAGACACTATTTACACTGAATATATATATTTTGCTACCAGTAAGTTCTATAATCACATAATCTACACTGGCAACTAAAATGCTGAAAAGATGATATGAAGAATAAGAACATTTGACCAAGTTTATTTTGTCTGAAACAAATATGTGAGCCTCTCCAACAAGGGTTGATTGTACTATATATTCTGTGTCCCTAGCTGGGTGGATGTATTTACCAACAGCTATAATGTATGCATGGGTTCCACACCAAGATTCTGGTGGCAGTAAAGCCTGGCAGTCTTTCAACAGGCTGATACTAGACTGTCACATAAAAGATTCAGCCTTCGCATATCATGTGCTAAATAAACACACTGGTACCTTAGGGGAATTATGTACAGTATATAATGTAACCACGGTTGAAATGAAATAACTGACGCACAGATTCAGAGCAAACTAATATGAGAAGCAAATATTAGACAGAAGGAAGGTGACTGGAGATTGGGTCTACATTTTGGTTGATTCAATCAGAATAGCTTCTACTGTACAGAGAGCAGCATTTGCCAATTTTGTCTGAAGCTTTAACCTGATGGATAGGGGAGGGTTTTATTGAATCTTTTTTGAAATTTTGAATTGGGGATGGCGAGAGATATACGCAAGTTACGTCTTCCGACCGATTGATCTGAGCATATTTTTTTCATTTCTAAATACGTGAGTGAATTTATTAGGTATTTTCAATCTTGGGGAGTACTACTGTACCTGATAATTTTGAATTAGAACCAAGCTAAGATAAAATTCGGTGAAAGCCAGTTTCAGGTCTGCGATCTGCCTCTTGTTGGATTTCACGTTCTCCCGTTCTTCGTTGGGTTGAAACTCGATCAGGAAGAACGAGCTCTTCCTTCGAATCTTCTCTTGCATGTTACGGGGGCGGGACGGAGCTTCCACCTGTCGCAGCTCATCCTGCAACTGGGCGAATGTACGGGCAGCCTCGGCTTCTTTCTCTGCAAGTCACAACGTCACATGAGTAAAAACAAGCGCTTTGAATGGGTACATACGTATATAATGAACACAGCATGAACGAGTTCACCCTGGATCGTATGAAAATAGTATGACATGAACTCTAGTCATACATGCAGAGAGAGCAGTATAGACCAGTATGTATACTGTCCTGTACTGCACAATACTATACCTTAACATACAATATCATATATCATACCATACAAAACCATACCCAACAGTACGATACCACATCATAAAATACCATATGACACCACATCATACCATACTATACCCTACCATACCACTATTCTGTACCATACCATATGATACCACATCATTCCATACCTCACCATACCATACTTTCCCATATCACACCATACCATCATATAATACCATACCACATCATACTGTACCATACCATCCTTGCATATTAAGATCGGGGAAGTAAAGTGTTATACCATACCATATCACACCATCATGCCATACTATACCCTACTATACTATACCACATCATACTATACTTTCCCATACCACATCACATCATACCATACCTCACCATACCATACTATCCCATATCACACCATATCACACCACATCACACCATACCACACCACATCATACCATACTATACCCTACTATACTACAGTATACCATATCAAACTGTACTATCCCATATCACACCACATCATACAATACCATACCGTTTTTATCAGTGTATCCCTTTCAGCTCCACATTTGAGAAAAAAAATCCCCCGGTACAAAAAAAACTTACCATAAAAAAATGTATTTATCTTAGAGAGCTCCTTCTCACAGAACTGGAAAAATTTCTCCTCAAAGTTTGCAAAGTAGCGGCTAATTTGCTGCTCCCCATAATCTGTCAAAAAGCAAAAACATCATAAAAGTATATGTTTGAAAATGACAATTAGATCAATAAAAGTAACAAAATAGAACAAGACAAAAGTATTCAGTCAAAATATCTGATATAACATTTTTCTATATCGATTATGACATTGTGATTTTGTTCAAGGTCAGCAAGAAACGACACCAACTGAGCTGGCATGCTAAGAAATATGACATTTGATCTACTGTACAAAGGAAGACAAAATTTACTGGGTCAAACTTGTTTTTTGGAATGAATGAATGAATGAAAGTTGTGTTCAATTCCCACAATCTTTGAAGTATAGTGAGATGGAGGTCTGAGGGCTATAAGTAAATCACCCCCCCCCCCCTCATTCTCTCTCTAGGCTCTGTCTATCTCTCTCAAACAAACTTGATGGTTTGGGTTGTCTGACGAGTAAATTATTCCTCTCAGAACCATCAGACAAACGCTTACATATTCATCAGTCCTGAAGACAAGGATCTTGTTAATAATGTTAGATCTTGAGTAGTAGCATTCGTGGTGTCGACTGTGCATGTAATAGGGAGAGAGTTGAGAAAGATGTCCTGCGAGTGTACACGCACGTAGGGCCTGCTGATGTGAATCTCCAGTGTACATTGATACTGTACATGTGCTCAGACATACAGTAGTACACACAGCTCTCTTTAAAGTTGGCGTTGAAAATTATCCTCTTTAAGTGGTGTACATATACTACTCTGTATTTTGACATGTGAGGCACGAACTTACGTTGATGGAACGTACTGTGCATGATCATACTAAATGAAATCTTCAACTTTTGATACCTGGTTACTGTAGAGCACTACTGTACATAAAACCCCCAAAACTCAATAAGTCGGGATCATAATCTACTACCTACTATCTACTGGCTGGCAGTGTTACCAGTTTATACTCTAGAGGTAGATCTACAAAAAGGATAGGGTTTGTTGATAGTGGGCAGGTACAGGTAAGATAGGATGGGGCTATACTGTATTTATATATTTAAAATCGTATATAATACTACGTGTACATATATACTCTGTGGATTGATCAATGTTTCGAGACAATGTTTCAAAGTACCTCAAGTTTTATCTTTCCTTTGAGTTTCATAACACAAGATATTGGCAAACTCGATGCAAAATGATCAACCTCTCAAGACAATGTTTGCAAGGACCTCAATTTTATCTTTCCTTCAATACCAGAACTTTGAGTTTCATAACACAAGATAGTGGCAAAGTTGATGCAAACTGCACATAAATTATGCTTTCAATCTTACAGTTACAAATAAATGCTTCTACTGTGACACTGAAGTCGCTGGTTTCAATCCTGTTTCAGCCAAAAATTATCTTTGCTCTTTCCAATTGTTGCTATGATTTCCCAGCCAGTTTTATGGATGCTCAATTTGCTTTTATGTAGAAATAAATTTTAAGTTTAACAGAAATTACTTCTAATTGTATGTAGACTAATTCTTACATTTTGTTTTATAGTTCTGTTAATTAGGCCAACTTTCACTTCCCTTTAATTTTCAGAAATTTTCCTTAAAATCTATTTGTACGTCTCTCATTGGTTCATCATGTCACATGACCTTTATTACTTACACAACAGAACTGCATAGAAACCTCAGTCTGTACCTACATTACTACACATTACTTCACATTACTATACATTACTATACATTACTATGCATTACTATACATAGTTATCTACACTACTTATAAAACAATAAAACTGCCCCAACCCCAACCCCTACAATACAACACAATGCAACCTACAGTAATTACTCGATAAAAAATATAAAGCCGCCGGAAAAGACCAATAAAACCCATCAACTAGTCTTTATACAGATCTATACAACCTTTCAATTAGAAGCAAGCAGTACAGTCCATGACAGGACTGGATGGGGTCTATGAGTGACCCCACTGGGAGGGTAAAGTACCATTGTCTGCTGGCTGATAGCAAGAGAGAGAGTTCACCCACTAATCTGAATACAATTAAACTACATTATAATACAGACTTGACAATACATGTCCCATAGGAAAAATTTGGGGAAAATGTTTAAAAAAAAAGCTAAAAATATTTTCAAAAGTTTGCATAATCAGGTGTCATACATATGGAATGGATTTAAGTGTTTAGAACAGTATGTATATGTATGTATATATTTGAAATCGAAGTGTGTCTATATATATAAATATAGGAATAACGGAAAAACTGTTAAACAACTACTGTATGCTGTATTTAGAGAAAGGCTGGATCTTGAGTGAGATACAATAATTGAATTAGGTAAGTGATTGGAAGTAAAACAGCCAATGTTTGGTTTTTGCAGAGCTTTCGAGCAAAACTAGCTCTTCTTCAGTGCATGATCACCGAAAGTGACAAGGAGTAGCAGGAATTGAAACTATTATTACCAGGAATTGAAACTATATATATATATATATATATATAAAGTATATATATATATATATATGACAAAGATTCAATTGTTCACTTCCTAATGTAAATTACAGCATAGGTATACTATATAATAAACATATTTATACATACATATATATGGACTAGTCTATTCAGTGGAATAAAAATATTTCCGAGAAAGTAACAGTCATGTCAAGCATTTTACTGTATTGTATGGTGACCTTTGTAATTGGAAAAGAATGTATCAATTGTCTGTACTTATACCCATAACTATATACTAACATGGTACTGATGACAGGAAAATTGTACTTTTAGAATGAAACAGAGTTAGATCCTACTATGCACAGTGTGAGAGGGATACCAAAACCCCCCTCCTCTTCCTCCACCCCCCCTCTCTCTCCCTTCCTCCCTCTTCTCTCTTCCACCCACAAAAAAGATTAAGAACAGAGAAAGTTTTAAGTCATCAGAAAGCCAACTTGTTTAGTGGTCCCTTTTCTGTCTATGAGAAGAATTTCATGTAATATGCTGCATACAAGATTTTTCAAGTTTTACTTGCTAAAATTCAACTATAGTACTAGCATTTTCATATGTACAAGGTTTTCAGACCTTACCTTTTTTGACCTCAAATGACCTACACAAAGCCAATATACTTCATGTACTCAGCAGGTGGATCATTTTTACTTATATTATTTAGCAAGTATAGCTCAGTTTATCCAAGCTTTACAGTAACCTCTTTCCCTCCCCCTAACCTAACACACCCCCTTCCATCCCACCATTTCATTTTTCTTTCTTTTGCAAGGTTACACAAGTTTTTCATCTGGAAGTTATCTTGTTTTATTTTCAAATTAGTTGACCCATCGATTGCCCGACAGCAGGCTTTGAGATATCTCATCCTAAGAGCACCCCGATCAAAAATTATTTCTTACATACTTACACATCTTCTGACACCAAATTATTGTTTACAAGACAACAATGCGTGTACCTCAATTATCCATCCTCAAACGACTAATTACAAGCTCACAGAAAGAATCTCCCTACATTAATGTTTAATTTGTATCAACATATGAAATCAAGATTTAAACTTTGACGATCCTGGTTTGTTGTTGTTGGTATTTGAGTGCCGTTAACTGATAAATAATGTGTCCATCTATGTGTCGATCTAAAGACCAACAGAATGTAGCAATGAATATATAGATTGATATCAAGATACATTTATACTATATACATATATGTCATATAAACAAAGCTCGAACACCAACATCCTCTTTCGCGATACAGAATACAACATGGGTGCGTTTAACTATCGTGCGTGACGGCCCTGACGGGTGTTAAATGTTTATTTTTAAGCACTCGTTGAAAAACTTGAAAATTTGACACTGCTGTATGCAGCAGAGTGTGCAGTAGGCCTGCATGCCCTGCAGTTAAAAAATGTGATATTTATTCCGTCTAGAAATGAAACAGTTTCACTTGTGTACTCTATGTACAGGGAGTGTACACACTAGATAAGCCCACAAGGGTTTCTTGATGCACTTCCTTTCACATTCCATAACTCTCTGAATTCGCTACATTTGTTGTATATGTTGTGAAAAAACAAATAAAATAAACAAAATAAACGAAACTTGTGAACACCTACCTTCTGGTTGCGGAGCATTCTCGGTTGCTTTATATAACAGATCTTTCAGCTCCTGAATAGAAAGAAAAGAAAATTATGGATCAGCAAAAATGGGGAGATGTGATGGGGAGGGAGGGGGGTGGGGACAGGAGTAGTGGTGGGGGATGATCATAACATTAAAGCAGCATTTTGCGTCCTCGACTATGATATTTCTCAACCTCACTGACTCCACTATGCCATAACGACATACATAACTAGCTTATCTATTTATACCTTACTTCAAATGGTGGCTTAAAAGTCGAAAAAATTGCAACTTTCAACTTTGTTGCTCTCCAAGATTTTCCGTTGGGAACCCAATAAACCTCGCCCATAATATGAATATTTAAACACTACGAACGTCATTGACAGATACGTAATATAACACCACGCTTGATTTGTGTACACTCTATATGGCAGTTGTACCAGGGAGTTGCATAACAACTCCCAACGCAAGCTCTTGAATCTATTTTTAGCAACGGCTCATAACTAAACCTGCATCTCTGATTGGTTGAATTCAAACTAGTGAGTTTGGGAACTGAATGCGATTTAATTTTGTATGTGGAATACTCGCCAATTAACGTTTATGGCAGGGAAAAACTTGGCTAATATCTTAATTTGCTGTTTTGTGATTTGATGTATGTAAAAAACTCGATGGACATGTCAAAAAAGTAGAAAACGGCGACCAAACGCAAAATGCTCATGAATAAACATACTATTCACTGATTGGTGGAATTCAAACTAGTGGATTTGGAGATATGAAAACTTTGTCGAGGACACTTTTACTCGTTATCGATATAAATCGTTAATTACTCGCTAATTAACGCTATTGGCAGGGTGAAACTTGGATGGTATCTTAGTTTGCTGATTTATGATTGATACATGTAAAAAAATCGATGCACATGTTAAAAAGGTGGGAAAAAAAAGCGAACCAACGCAAAATGCTGCTTTAAGCAACAGAGAATTAAGCAACCGTCTCTCTGAACATAATCATTATCTCGTGAACTCTCTTCATGCTGGACAAATGTTTGATGTGAGTACAGTTGGAGGATGCTCTGAATTTCTGTAAGAATTTTGTAAATCGGAATTTGGAAAAGAATTCTGAATTTTTCTAAGGTGGGAGGATCCATTTAATGGACATTTGTGCACCTGCATGTCATTTTAGTATAGTAAACATTACCATCAGTACATGTTACATCACCATATGTTAAATTCCTTTCATTTCAATTTAATTATCATATATAATGAACCATTACCAATTTAGCTGCATTTGTGTGATGTAGTAGCCTCAACACTATAAATGTACTTCACAAAATATTTTAGAATATGTCTGTAAAAAATTGCTTTTAAAACCACACCCAATAAGAAGAAAAAGAAACACTGTCCATTTATTGGAAGCAGTGCCAAGTTGTTACAACACTGTGCACCGAACCACAAGAACGGTACTGATGATTGCAGTCAATGACACATTGACCCCTTTAACTACGTAACTTTAAAAGATACCCCAAAAGTGGACTCAGTTATTATGCAACCTTTGCTTCTTTTGTGGAAAAATACTGTTCGCAATCTTCCACTTTTCCCTCCTTATAACTACCAGACATGTATAATTATTTATTATTGGTATATAAAACTATTGACTTTTTCATAAAAAGTTTGTTAGCCCTAGAAGCTCCAAAATGGTAGTGTACACATGCAAATGACCTGTATTCTTGGCAAGGTAGAACGAGAGTGCTGAGGTTGTTTGGAGACAGGTAAGCGAGGAACAAAGTAAATTTATAAAAAAAACATTCAAACTGCATTACTGTATTGTACATACAAGTAATTATGCAAGTTATCTGGAGTTCAAATTAATAGAACAGTGTTTACTTTGGAACGGCAAGACTAAACAAAGCGACATGTGTAAAGATGATAAAAATGTGGACAATATCAGGAGTCAAATTCAAAAGATACGTAAGTCTTGGGAAGACGACCTTAAATTACCGGTTAAGGTTTTAACAACAATAAAATCCAGAACGAAGTTCATAGGTGACAGTTTTATTGGGTCATGTAATAATTGTGGTCTGTACATCACTTTACAGTAAATATATGCAATGTATTATACCAATAACGAATGTGCCATTATGATGCATGCATCTTGAAAAATGCAAGTACTGATTCTAAGATTCCAACAAAGTCCATAGCTCTTTCCTGTGTTCCATGTTCTATTCCTGAGGCAATAAAATACTTTAATATCAAACAAAATGTATACTGCACATAAATAAAATTTAATTAAAATAATAATTGAACAGAAGAATAGCAGTGTTTATCAAACTGGCCTTTGTATCAACTGGTCTTTTGTTTACAAGTATGCAAGTTTAGGAATTTTAAAAATTGTAATTTGATGAGTTTGTTTTTCTCAAGAAGCAGTTACCAGTAACACTTACAGTACATGCACAGTAGGCTAGACAGATGATCTGCCAACTACTTTGGGGGGGGGGGGGCCCAACAGTAGGACTGGACAAGTTTTCTGTGGGTGGCATGATCTTTCCACACGGGCAACAGTTTACAGACTGAGATTTATTAAGTTATTTTTCGTCAGGTCCATAGTCCCAGCGAGCTTTGATGTATTCTGAGCATCCATTCTGAAGGGATGGGGGAGGAGGGGGATGGGGAGGTTCTGGTGGGGTCGTGTCATAGTCCTCCAGGAAGATCCTGGCTCTTGGGACAAAAAGTTTGTGGCTTGCTGGGCTAGACTAATAATTGAAATAACCTGAGCTAAGTAAATCTGTTACTTGGTAGCTTATAAGCTGAATGCCAGGGGTCTACTGATACATGATTACTGTAATGTAAACACACTACACAGCATACATTGATTGATTGACAGTAGAAGCCAGTATTCAATGATGGCTACTTGCAATCATTCTTAGTTGGGTCTGGATTAAGAAGGACGTAATCATCGTCAATAATTCTGTTGACGAATCAGCTAAACTGACATCTTAAACGGACGGACGAACAACGACGATAATTCTTTCGTGGCGTGTGTAGCTGGTGGTGTGAGCAAATTGAATGGGCAATAAACCTAGTCATTGTTTTACAGTCTCGGGAGATAAAAACCCTCCTCTGTGACAAAGCTAAATTGCAAACAAAAATTTGTTAGAATTTTCTTCCTATTATCCCCAGGCTAGTTTTCCACCGGGCCTACTGTACTCTGCAATGCATTTTGGGAGGGTTTATTTTTGAAATTCAGAGCTTAATATTTTTGTGTTGAAGAACAAATATTAATTCAGTCAAAACAAGAACTTTTCAGTTTTTGTTTTTCAGAGATTATATACCAGAACCCCTGGCAACACTTTTTAGTTCCTTCTTGAGTAGGAAGGGGCAATAGTAGTCAAAGAAGAAGGAAAGTTTAACATTTGTTGGAGAAACTAATCAACGCCTCATAAATTGTGAAGTCCAACATTTTTTTTAATCCTTTTAATGGCATTTATATAAATTTAGTAGAAGTCAAGGGACACATGCTGTAATCCAGTCCACAACGTGCTTGAAGGTGAAGGCCAAACATTTTACCTCCAAGGGCAAGGATCATTTTGGACAAATGTTGCATACCTGCTCACATGAGGTATCTTCATTTCATCATGGGTAGCACCATTCATTGATTTGTCCTACCCTTGGTCCTACTGCGATGCCAGCAGGTGGAAAGGTGTCACAATCATGTTATTGTACTTCACTTAACAATGGCTAGGGGAGCTCTAACTTTAATAACATTATAGGGCTTATAATGACATACAAACAGAATCTGCAGAATGTCCTTGACCCCAAAAAGGCAATAAGTGGGTTACCCAATTTGTTACCAAATTCAGCATGGCAGGGTACCGTAGATACAGTACTAGATAGGAAAAGTGCATGTCGTGATGGGAGACAGGTAAAGAGGAGAGTGGACAAAGTCGTTGTTGAATAAACTACTTTACTCTTTATGGGGTACCTTATATGCAAAGAACAGTATGACTGCCCTACATGTTGCATTGATAATGCTGACCAAAGAATGGAAGTAAATTGCTGACCAAAGACGAACCGTTCAGAACCATCCTCTCTGACACACGCACGTAACAGAGCAAATTTTTAAGTAATTTTGTTTTTGGTCGCCCCTTTGGACAAGCAGGTCTTACTACGAAGTAGCAAATTTGGTTGTCTGGAAAAATATTATGAGATAATTTTTTTTTTTTTTTAAATGACCAATATATACACTAAAGGAGATATGTGTAGGCTTTGTGAAATAGAACACCAACTTTAGGCCAGAAAAACTCCCCATTGGGTGGATCATAGGCATACCACTTTTTATGTTTAATTTCGGTGACCCCAAAGTGGCGGCGAGAGATACCAATTTATCTCTGTGTTGAGTTTATTTAAACTGCAATCTGGATCCAATGTATACCACTAGTCATATGCCTTACAACCTCTACAGCCTCTTCTGGTTCTCCAAACAGAAATTTATGTGGTCTTCACTTAGGCAGCAGTTAAAAATTTGCCCAGAGTTAGTTACTGTACAAGTACTAAACTAAAATTCCATTTTCAACCAAGGTCCTTTTAATCATTGCGCCCAGTTAAAAATACTGTACTGTCGGTAGGCTACGCTGTCAAAATGAGCTTTGAACGTGAGACTACTGTTGAATGGTGACATTTCTATTGTAGAGGGTACAGACAACAAACATATTTAAGGGGTAGAAGCAAACACTTGCCATGACTGTTATGCAACAAACAAACAGTACTGTTTACCCTAAAGCACAGGTCCCTTTAGTTTCCCTTTGCAGGAAAATTTACACATGACGCGCCTGGTAGAAACCTTACCAAGTTCAACCGTTAGGTCGTTCCACGCACAGCCTGCACAGGTCATCGTAACTAGAACAAATTCTTGTCGCTACTATATAAAGGTCACAGATTTAAGAACAGTATTGATAAAGTCATAATTTGTGTTGACAATGGTATATTTTTATGGTCCTATACTGTAGTTCGTTTCCATCAAAACGTCGACGGTTGGTAGTCTAGTTGAAGAAAAAAAACCAAAATTGTCTGGAAACATAATTACAGCTGGTTCGTGCATTCCGAATAGTAATATAGCATACTCATTCCCCTATTTCGTGCAACCGTTTCATGCAGCACACACATACTGTACAGCGTACAGTACATCTAATTCAGGCTAGGCCCTAGCCCTACCTCCATCCTACCTCCATACTAAATTACACTATAGACCAGAGTAACCCACAAATCTTGGGGACTATCGAGAGATTTTGTTTATTTCTTCATTTCGTAATGCGTTCGCTTGATTTGGTCATCTTTTCGCATCCTCTGAGTTTCAGCGGACATGTGTATATATATAACAAACTATCTAATATCTAACCACAAAAGTAAATCTTGTTGAGATTGTTTTTTTGACTTGTCCTTTGCAAAAACATTGATTCCACGATCTGTTTACATTTACTCTTGGTCGGGTGAAATCAAGACTTGCTTTAGTCGATTAAGGTTACAGTGCTCAGTTATGATTTGAGGGGGAACTGGGAATGTTCATATGGAACCCCGTAAAAGAAGTAATAGCTGCCACTGGAAACAATATCAGTCAACAGTTAGTTGGAACAAAGTAGTGACGTATCATTTCATCAGGCACACACCACGTGAGGAAAGGGGGAGTATACTAACCATATCACTTTAACTGAGCTCAACAGAAGGCTGGCAATACACCCACCCAATTGATACAGAAATAAACAATGATGTGTAAGAGTGCAGTGCTAAACTGTTACCAACTGTTTTAGGCTAGGTAGATTAAGTGCAATTAGTAGCATGGAGATAGGTAAGAGAGGAGTGAACAGTGAAGCAAATACTATAAATAATTTGATTTGCGGAACGACTAAAAATCACCAAAATTATATTGCTTCATTACTTCATGATCTTTCATGAGTAAAAGGGCAAAGTTTAATCCCCCAAAACAAGTTCACAAAATTTCATATGGAAAGAGTGCAAAAGTTGCGGAATAAAAATGAAATGTTTGACAAAATCTGGAACTCCATGACCTCATAGACAATAATGTGTGAGCTAAAGAAAAGAAGAGAGATTGGACCAAATCCCTGAGAGTTATATAAAGCCTTGTTGTTTTTCTTTGAACCATCTTTGAACATATAAACCAGTGCAGAGATTGTAAGACCAAAAGCAGCATAAATAATTTTCATGTTATAGCAACTGGCAACTCAGACTTTGAGATTAAAATCAAGGAAGCTCTCTATATAAAAAAACTGACACCAGTTTTAAATAGTCAGTTATTCCAACATGGGTCCTCCTACCTACTCAATGTATTTTAAACTTTGCTACATTTATCAACATGTTATCACAAAATGGCTACAGACTTATGGAACTATATATTTTTAAAGCCTTACTCTACCTGAAGAGGAAGATGAGATATCTTCGAAAACGTTCAAAATAACATGACGCTTGTAAATATTATTGTTTTGTGTTGCTCATTTGTTTGGTTCTGTAAATGTACAACTCTTCCTAAACTTTATTGTACAAGGTTATTATCATCACAGTCATATCCTTGATGAAAAGAAATCTATGTAAAATTGCAAATACAATGTAGTACATTCCTATCCAGGACAATCTTCTTCACCGACACATGTTACATTATCTTGATGTCAATGTCTACTTCTACACACATGTTATTCCATACTCATATAAGTTCAGTTTCAACCTCATTTAAGAATGTCCTCAGTTTGGTTATGAATGGGAACCACTCTACAAATGCTATGTACAATCCCTGTTTATCTACCACACTTGTTTTCAAGTTATATACATCGCTACCACTACATTGCTACCATGCTAGCCTACTGCTGTACATACAGTACACTGTACCGGTTTTTGTTATTTAAAGGAATGACGAAGGCAGGGATCAAAGACAATTTATATTATTCATTTATCTCAAAAATCTCTATTATTCAATTTTAATTTTAACTGTTTTCTGTTTGACTGAATATGCTCGCTTTGAAAATTGGCTCCTAAGGCCTCCCCACAATACACAGTAAGCCACCATTGAGTACATAATATGCTTGAAATTCCATAGAAATTGATGAAACATTGACCAGAAAACCAAAGCATTTACAGCCGAGTCTGCTTCCTCTAATCGGCCAGAGCAAACATATAAGTGACATCTGCTTAGCCATTTACTTGGCCGATAAGTTAAGGTTGCTTGGCAATCATTACTATGGTAAGTCTGGTCAGCAAACATGACTGAAGATAGTCTGAGTCTGAGATTGGTAAGAGTCTCTTTTCAAAAAATATGCAAACAACTTCAAAAATGATTTCTTTGAATCCTGCATCTCCAAAACATATTGCATCTTAGATAAATCTAATGGAATGTAGAAGGTAGCACTTAGAAAGGTCAAGTTGTACTGAAATACCAATTTCCACTCTTGGATAAGCCTAATGTTAGATTAGGCCCTGTGCCCTTCTTGGCTTTTCTTTTAGTAATGTGTGGCATACATTGGGAGCTCCTGTGTGTTACAACTGTAGGCTTGCCTTTTCCACATTGTACTGATTATTTGGAACAGTTGCTGGAACACTACCTTCGTTCTTCCTTCTAACTTGGTACAGACTTTCAAAAGTTAGTCCTAGACTAGGCCTATCTCAAATTTTCAAGTTGCTTGTCATGGCATTGGCAAGTAGCCTAATTGTGAAGGCCCAAAGCCATGGTCCACAACAGTTGATATCAGACTCACCTATATGCTACAATGGAGGCGCCCTGAATTTAAAGGTCCAACTTAGTCTACATGTAGGTTAACTTATAATAGCGTACCCACTGACACATAAATCAAAGTATTTAAAGCCAGTGCTTAACGTAGACCTAGCCTAACTTAGATCTAGGCCTAACTCGTTAGGAATAACGTTACTCTTGTGCCTAACTAACTGTTGTCAGCGTAGGAACTTTGGTTAATTAGCTTACCTCATATCGGATGTATTGTTTACGCCATTCAGGCGTCAAATGCGCCGCTAAATGCTCCGAAAACTTCATCGTTTTTTCTTAGCCAGGCTTCATCGTCAAAACGTCATCCATCACTCGAAAATTAAGCTTCAAAGTCTTCAACAATGAAGTCCGGAAGCTTTCAGAGGAAAGCTGCTGATAGATAGACCACGGACACAATAGTATTAGTAGGCACGGTATTTTCGACGTGCAGCGATCAGCTGTTGCGAATAGCTACAACAGACAGATGATTTATTGACACACACCGACGTCGAACACGAGTGATGGAAAGAGGGCGCTTAGACTAAACAGATCTTTTTCACTCTTTTGGGCTGATCAATCTTCGAAGCAGGCCTCTAATTCATTTGACTTCTCATGTGTCACTTAGTGGAGTGCACAAGTTTGGAATGTTGTCTTTCAGTCGTTATATTAGTTGAAAGTTTGGTGGCAATGGTAAGAAATGATATGTGATAAAATGTATTCTTCTGTAATAGAACCCAACAGGAGGGGGCTACAGTCAGTGCTTACATTTTGTTTACATTAGGTTTGCAATGTGAATGTGAACCTATCATGTGTAATTAAAGGGGTGGGTTATTTCCAACAGCTCAAAGTAGTAGCTACCGGTTGCTGAAATTCATTGCTTCAACTTTTGACCATTTTGTGGAATGAATGCATCTGGCAAATTAGCGGCGTTATCAGTGTCATCATTGCAATTGAGATGAAAATAATTGTTTATCTTTTAAATGTACAAATCATTTATCCACCGAGGAAAATATATGCTTACAAATAAACACTTTGGAAAGTGATGAATTTATAATAAAAAAAAACTCAAATGGACAAATCAACATCAATGATAGGAAAATCTGCCATGAAGAAATTACTGCAAACCACCTACTGTGATTCACTTCTTGGAGCAAGGAAAGGTTTATCTGGTCAAAATAGTTTATATTGAAACAATATTGTAGGAAGAATATTAAGATGTTGCTTTCAACTATTTATCATTTGTATATTTTTGTTGTCTTCCCATTAGACCTAAGGGTCACATTTTCCGCTATCAAAGTATCCCTTCAAATGTTTAGGTATGAAAAAACTACTTTGATCCGACAGTCTTTCTTGAATGAACTTCAACAACTACGGCATTTACCTGCAATGGTCACCAAGTTTATTAGCCTAAGTTTAGCATTTTATATGCTAAACTGGTCAGCTACTTAAAAAGGAAGCGGTAAAAGTGTAATGACCCTGAGAATGTGTTTCACTAGAAAATAAAACTAACCCATAAAGGTTTACTTAGTTATTTATCAATTAACGGCTATGAACTTATTAAAATAATATTTAAACACATAAAAAAAATTATTCTTGCCAATTGTATTCTTAAATTATTTTTTAAGGTAGAATACACTGGAATCTAATTTGATGATCTCACCAGCAATATATTGCAATGGCCGCTTCCTGTTCTAGGCCAAAGTCAGCCAACAAGAATGTTAAAACGACGGAAATGTGATGAATTGTGCTCAGCTGTCAAGGTAAATTTTATGCGAAAATGAAGGCAATTTTGTTCTCACGACAAATAATTGGAAAACGTTTACTACGAATGTCTCATAACGTTTTCTAATGTTTAAAAGAAGAAAAGGTTCATTTCTGTCATTTTAAAGAAAGTCGTACATACTATCTAACGTTACAATGCTGCTGTCAGCAATAGGAAAATAGGGTTAACGGTAAATCGCTATTCGCAGTTCGACAAACGTTATGTAGGCTTACCATCTAGGCTAACTGTAGCTTGTTTGGCCTACACAAATTACACCTGATATAACAGTACCACTTAGTTGTTTGACACAGTGGGTTAATTAATCCCATTGATTTGATAAACTTGCAGGTGTAGATTTGAAGAGAACAGTGATGTGAACCCAAGTGAGACCTTGGTCTGAGATACACTTCAGGCCTAGCCTAGCATACTGTGCTACAGTACTATAGTGAAATGAAAATAAACATCCCCAGCCAATGCATCTACTCAATGCCACTGGTTATATACTTAAATAATGCTTTATCCTTACATTAGAACTAGGCTAGATGGAATAAACTTCTGATGGGCCAGAATAACAACAACTATTAGTTGAGAGTTGATTACCAAGATTAGCTTAAAATATTTTGTATTACGACTTAAAATTGGCAAGGTATTTAAATTTGGCTTTGTCGTACCCATTAAGTTAAATGTTTGACAGTGAATGATAGAGGTGTGTTAGTTGATTGAATTTGCATTTGACAAACATGGCCACATTAAATCATGGTATTCTAACTTTGATAACGATGTCACGTTTTTTGATAGCATTTTGGCCAGACTGAATCACATTTGTGTCACCTACTTTCAGTCATTTTGAAATACATTATGATCACTGGTGTTTGAATTTAAAGTTTCATACATCATCTCAATCATAAGAAATACATGTGTTTGTCAGTTTCTTGGCTTAAATGTGACATTTGAAAATTTTGTGAACTGTTTTAGGCAGTTGATCACTTGTTAGCAACTCTTACTTTTCCATCCTCTGAAATTCTAATTAAAATGTATTTCCTTCCTTTGATGGATACATTTTGCTAGAAATTTCAGGAAGCGTAATGCTTCATCTGTCTGGTGTGGTGGTAAATAAATGAATATTTCATCTTGTTTTGCTAAGAGTTTGACTGCAAATAAATTCACTATTTTGTGTGACTGATCCTTTGTATTACCCCCCCCCCCACTCCCTACTGTAGGCCTCAGTTAGGCCTAAATTCATGCCTTAAATTTATAATATAACATATCCCAGATGCTTTAATTTGATGGGTGATGACTTGTGGTTTCAGTCTAGCCTGTAAGCCTGCTCTGAACTGCATTGTACAAAAGTTTCCACAACTTGATACCAGTGGGGAAAATAGAAAACAACAAGAATCTAACAAGAAACAATCCTCTATTTTTTACTTTGCAGGAGAGCTAATGAACTGAAGAAACAGCTAAGTGGTAAGTATCAGAAAGGGGTGACTTATATATATTTCTGGATTACGTCCTGGACATTTATTACTTGCTAGTCGTTTTGAACCAGATCCTGATCCCCATGCGTCCTTATTGAAGTGACGTTGTAAGCATGTATTGATACATTGCTATTGTACCATTGCAATGTACATTACATTTGGTTAGTCACGGTTGACTGAACTTGACCCAACTTTTCGATTAAAGTGAAGACTCATTTTGATCGCACACAAATAATAATAATAATAATAATAACAGAGATTTATAATGCGCACATATCCACCCTACAGGGTGCTCAAGGCGCAACATGGAAAAAAGTCAAATAGAACTACTGGAAAGCTTCACGCAAAGGACATCAGATTGTCTGCTTGGCTGTCTCGTGTTTCTCTGTTTGGATGATTAGTAGAAAGGAAGTTTATACTTTGAAGAAAGTATGTTAAAATACTTGGTGTGTTTTTCTTAATTTTCAATTTCACCATATGCATAGTAGAATACATGTTGGTAGGAAACAGTCCAAGGTGTGAGACAATATTGGTCAGCAATCATGTTACACAATTGTCTCTATTTATTACTCACATACTGTATGTTTATTACTCACATACTGTAAGGTCCCCGGTACGAGTCACTCCAAGAATCATTAATGTACGTATGTCATCCAGTTACAGAGTTGTTGACAATTCATAATCATGGACGTTAAATATGAATCTAAGAGACTGACTACGGTCAGCTTGCGGTTTGATAAGCCAATGATGGCTTCTTCGCGAGTTCCTGCTTGCAGGAGGGTCTAAAATACATACATACATACATACATGTTACCAACTAAAAATAACTAGTTTTACAAAAACTAGATTTGTTTCCAGCTCATACGGAAATATGTTCCGAACACAACTTTTCTGAAAAGATTGGTCATTTCTCTCCTTTTGTTTAAGTATGACTTTGAACCATTTTCATTCAATTTATTTAACACAACATAAAAGTCAAGTTTATCAGTTGAATAGGATAAAGAAAAGAAATAATATTTAAATTGTCTAATAAACTGAGAATATTCTTATAACCGATGCTAAATTGTGTAAGCTAGATGCATTCCATGATCTCTTTGAGTTTTGGACGTTCTTTGTCTGTCATCCAACAGAGGGCCAAGGAGACCTTCGTGTCGTCCGTTATAATCTCCAGAATGTTTATCGAGAACTCTTAGTAACTGATTTGGAATATGCCTTGGACAAGAAATTGGAGCAAGAACTGTGGAACAACATCTTCAAAAATCACATCTCTTCATTACAGGCAAAAGTGAGAGACAAAATGGTGAGGGAAAAATTACACAAAATTTGAAAAAGTATGAGTTAATAGTTGTAGTGAGACATTGAGGAAGATTTCATCACGTGTTAAAGGTTGAAGGTAATGGTTGTGCAAGTGTGTGTGTGTGTGTGTGTGTATGGTGTAAAGTTGAGGTGTGGGTTTTGAAGAAGCTATCCTTGCAAAGGTGAAATTCAAGAACTGTTGTTAAATATATGCTTTCATTATTATTCTGGTGTTGAGCTGAAGAAGAGAGTGCATAAGTGCATATTCTGTTCTGCTGCCCGGTAATTGCAAACAAACTGTTTATCAGTTGTTTGCTTTGGAATATTCATAAATACTAATAGAATTTTTTATTTAAAAAAAAAAAAAAATTTAAACTTTATTTTAAGAGGGTAGCTCGTTTAGCAATAATCTTCCACGAGGCCCTCTAATAAGACATATAATGATATGAAATGTATGAAAATTTAAGAAGTCATATGTACAAAATATAAAAAGAAAAAAGAAAAAAAAATGGAATGTATGAGTGAGTGCTTCTACTGTAAACAGTTATTTGTATTGTGTTTGAATATTTATGGTAATGTAATGAAAGTATCACTGTTTAAGTAAACTGTTTATGCCCAGACCTTGGTACAACCACAGTGGTATTTTTGGTCATCTGTGAGAACATTTAGCGATGTCGGCCTATGAGAAGGCCGGGGAAAATCATTCCTGGTGTGCACTGTGTAGCACTGTGTAGGCAATCTAAGCTTCTGACGTGCAAGAGAGTACATTGCACTACCTGTTATTTTGTAGATTTTGGAATGTTGTCTTTCATTTATTTTTTGTTGTTTGATATTTGACACAAATACTTGAATATACTTAGTGTCAAAATGTCTCCGACTTTAGTTGAAAGTTTGGAGGCAATGGAAAGAACTGGATCTTGAATGTTAGGTGATCTACCAACTTAAGTTGTAATAAATCTATTTGACTCACATTTAATTATTTGTTTTTTTTTAAATTTATTCTTTTTGTAATAGAACCCCAAAAGGAGCGAGTTACAGTCAATGCTTACATTGACCTTGGACAGTGCTACAGGTTTTTTTCTCCAAGTGAGTTGTCCTTCTTCCACCATTTTTAATCCCCGAAGTAGAAAACTGTTTCTTTTAGGCTGCAAAAAGTCCTGCTATAGAGAGCTCTCAACTTTATATGTATAAGGCTGCACAATTTTGGCTAAAGTAAAAACTGGTCGGTTTTCACTTTTGAAACTGGTTTTAACTGAAAAACCGGTAGTATGATAACGTACGTACGGTACCTACGGTATGTATGCAAACTAATTGTCTATGTGACAAACAAATTTTTTCCACCCAAAGGTTCACAGAATTTGGGAATTACAACAGGTTGTAATTGCAGGCATATGTTTTTATAGTTTAGAGGAATTTGCAAATAATAGCAGGAGGAAATATACTTCCTTGCAATGTATACAAATTTTTATCGCGTGCGGCATGCGTAACTCACAGAGACCCGTTTTGACTGAAAAATTTTGACTTCAAAAAAAAAAATTAAAATGCTTCGTACTCTTATCCTTTCCGTTTCCATTTAAGAGAAGCCTATCATTCCAGGGGCTTGTGGTTTTGAAATTTCATATGTGTAAAGGTTAAGAATTTCTTTCCACTTGGTTGAAGTAGATTGTAGATGAATCAAAACATCTTTCTGTTAATCCTCGTTCCCTACGTTTATTGTCCAATCTATTTCTTTCACGCTTCCCCCAAAATGATGACATCATTGCGGCACAGATTTCAAAGATATTCCAACTCAACTTTAACTTGTTACCATGACAATGGCTCCACACACACTAAAATAGGTATGAAAACTCCCCCCCAACTGAAGCACATGGATAGAACATACATGTGCTAACTGCACGACTACTAGCAAATTGAGCACAAAGATTTAGGAAAGCAAAAAAAGTTGGATAAACAGACCAGATTTGGCATGATTTTTTTGCAATTAAACAGTCATAAAATAAAACATGCAAACTGATATACTTGAAAAAACAAGTTTAATTTCTAGGTTTAAAATTAATTTTTTTTTTTTTTAATTTTAAATTTGCCAGCTTCTCCACGAATTGTGTTCTGCGTTTGACCTGGAACTCCCCTTCTGCGTGAAAGCCACACGGTTCGGCGTGACCAAGAAGCTCCGTAAACGGTTCCAGAAGGTGGTGATTCCACAGATCAGTTCCTGCCTCTACATCTGCCAGTACTGTCTCGTGCATCTGGGAGACCTGGGTGAGTGTGGCAGGATTCCATCACCGTGGAAATGCTAGAAAATAATCTAGATTTATAGTTGAAAGAAAAGATGAAAACATTTGCCAAGATTTTTCCAGTTAGAAAACATGCGGATATGTGGAATGTATCACTTGTTGTCAAAACGTAGGTCGCTAAGGGGGCTGCAGCCTCCCACAGCCAAGCTGTTTAGAATACAATCTATCATGCTTCACCGTATCAGCACAATAGGCAATGCCGGTCAGCAGAGGGTAATTCCTATTGTTTCATGTTCCTATTGTTTCATAATTCCTATTGTTTCATAATTCCTATTGTTCCTATTGTTTCAAAATTCCTATTGTTTCATTTCGCCTCGTCTCAGCTGAGCAGGATTTTGCAGCTGCTTGCAGCTTTCCTTCTTGACACAGTGCCTAACCTGGTTTTTGCTTAAGTTCAGGGTCTATCAGAAAGAACAATATCAGTGTTGATTTCCATCATATTATTAAGCAGAAGAAGCCATAAGAGTATCCAAATCCATAGTTGTAAGGAAGCTCTGGTAGTCTTCCATAATCACATTCTGCTCGTGGAGTTTTCTTTTGGTTTTTGTCCGAAATGTTGTAATCAGGCGGAAGTTAGCAAGCAATAATAACCCGACTGGATTCAGACTTGATTCCCATCTGCAAAGTATTCTAGGCTCTGATATGACAGTGTGGTAGGTCTGTATAGGATTGGTGTCGTTTATTTTTTTTTACCTTTCTGAATATTTTTTGAAATATCTGCTATGACATAAATAAATATGGTTAACTTATAAATTAGTATCTGTTCAAGCACATCTGATGAGGAGAGCGAAATTAATGGGCATAAAGTGTCGCTTTTGCATAATAACGGAGGGTTTTCATTGCAGATTCTTGTTATTATTATTATTATGATTATTATTATGATTATTCTGCCTCTGTACTGCTTATAATTATTTCCAACATCTCTGAAAGAGGTTGTTGTTTCTGAAACGTATTACCATGCCTGCACGGAATGGTGAGAGAGTGGGTGGTGGACGGGGCATTTAGTAAGATGTAAAAGTTAAACGATTATTCAGTATTCATTTTAAGCCGGTATAGATACAGCCATATATATATATGCCTGTACACCTGTCCACCCCCCGCTAATCATATCTTCTCCCCTCGTTACAGCTCGTTACAGAAATGACAACGATCAAGCCCACATGTATTACAACCATGCGGTCACTCTTATTCCAACCAATGGTCAACCGTACAACCAGTTGGCCATCGTATCTGCCAGCAAGAGCGATCAGCTATCCATGGCTTTCTATTACATCCGTAGCATCGCGGTCAAACATCCCTTCCCAGCCGCTTTGACCAACCTTCAGAGTACTTTTTCAAAACTGGTCGACAGGTCAGTACCGAAACGAATAGGTCTTTTGTGTCTTTACTAGCCAAAGGCAAGTGGAAACTTTTGGATGGTGTGTGTGGGTGCGTGTGTATGTATATGATGCCTATAAGATCTCTTTTGCTGAAATCTTGCAATCATGTCTCCAGGTTTACATTAGATATTCTCATATGAAATGTGGGAAGGAATCACTGAGCAAGTTGGCTTTCTGGTTCCTTAAAAGGCTTTCATATTTGTACTTTTTTTATGGTTTAAGTGAAGCTACAGGGAAGTAAGCTGGCTGGAGAAGTGACCGCTTGAACCCACCATTGTAGTCATCAGATCACCAGTGATGTTCGTCTGTTCCTTATTATATGAAATTATGATACAATTATGATAAAATGGGGGCGGGGGGGGGGGGGGGGAAAGGGTTTGAGTCAGCATTAAAAGCCAATGCGATATATAAAATCTTCAAGATAATATGCAATATTACTCTTCAAAGATTTACCAAAAGAAGTTGAAAATAGCAGTAAAACAGTTGTAGGTTGCTTCTGAGCGGTTCGATGAATGCAAAATGTGGATAGCCCCAGTAAGGTGATACAAACATTACACTTTGTCAGACTGGGTTGTGTAGGCAAACAGAAATAGTTGGGAGAAGTGGGTTTGGTCTTGAGGGTTTCATGTTTGATTTGCATTCATTTCAAATTCCACCCTTAACAGTGAAGAGCAATTTTATGATGTCATCCAAGACGACCAAATTTCTGTTGGGACAACCAAAGTCCACTTTGGAGGTAGATCCGCCAGACGACAAATTTTGTTTGCATTTTAATCAATTAAATATAATAATAATAAAATGTAAAATAGTAGGTTATATGATTAATAGGTATCACCCTCCATCATTTTTGGAGGTACTGATATAAAACAAAAATTGTACTAGACCTGAAGGGGAGTTTTATGAATACCCAACACCTGGTGTTTCTATTCACCAAACCTACACATCTCTCCTTTAGTGTACATATCTATCATTCCTTGTCATTTTGGTACATTCTTCGTAACAACCAAATTCGCTGTTTGGACAACCAGGCCTTAAGTCTTTGGTCGTCTGATAAGCAAATGTGGTCATCCAGACAGGACCAAATGTAGTTTTCATTGAATTTGTTCTGAAATGATCTTCCATCCTGATGGGAAGGCCAATCATGGAAGTTCATGGCAGTTGTGACTGATTTACATGACAGGAAGTGACATCATAACAAATGACAGGAAGTGACATCATACAGTCTACTCACATATTTTGTCACTTTGTGCTTCGTCAGAGACGAGATGAAGATATTCAAGATGCGGGACGTGGAGCTGATCCACTACTTCATCAAATTCCACGCTGTCATCTACATGGCTGGTGGAGAGACCGGTGAGTGACCAGTATTCCTATGTATTCTGGCATATTCTAGCATATTCTGGGAACGCTTTACAACGGCTATCATGCTCCCACGCATACAGGACAGTTCTGTAAATGAAATGCTTTATAAATAATTTGTCGCAATAATTTAAATTACGCTGTTGCTGAGTAATCGTACTTCAAGCAACACGGTTGATTTTGATCTTGACACTAATGGTGATATGATATGTAATACTGATATATAACTAAAAGAGCCTTAATCTCTGGTCTTGCAGACTTGAAGATTGCTTCTACGATCAAGACTAAATTGGAGGAAAACTTTAGAGACCATCTCAGTCAGGACAGTCTAACCGCGAGGCAGCTGGTTCAGATCATGGCCATCAACATCTTCGCTCTCTCTAGCATCAAACAGCTCGACGAGAACGGAGTGCTGGCCAGCAAGAGGCCCGAGGACGGAGTGACCGAACAGGACCACTTCACCGACACGGCCGACGAAGAGCAGTGCTGGAAGTTGACCCTTGACCTAATGCGTGAGTAACCTACAGTCGATATGCAATTATTCGCAAGGCAGATCATTTTACATATCAAATGTTTATTTTTTTTTTTTTTTTTTTTTTTAATTTTATTTATCAAGCTGTTTCAACAGTAAAGTCTTTATCCCCCCTCCCCAAACATTTTTTGCTCACTTGCTGTAAACGAAATTGCAGACATAAATACCTAATTCAGAAGAAACCTTTAACAGAGGCAGTGGAGAGGGAGGGTGGAAGGAGGGAGGAAGGGGGGGAGATGGAGCATCTGTTGTTGAGTATGGGGCGTAGAATCAAGCATATATCAGGTGAGTTCTGCTATTCTCTCTCCAGACTGGTGTACCCAAGTGTCTTATTAATTTGAGGTTTTTTCTTCATCTTCCAGTGACTCTGACCCAGCTACTACTTTACCACACCCCTGGCTCTGCTAAAGAGAGATTAACCTGGCAAGGCCTGCCAGCTATCAGGGTCCTGTTGGAGTGGCTACAGCATCATCAGAAGGTTCTAGCCGATGAAACTGTGACTGGCAAATATCTGTAAGTTCTTCCAAGTGTTAAGTATTACAGAGCGTCTTTGTCTGTATTTTATCTGCCAGTCTTACCAATTTCACCAATCCTCCCCCCCCCCCACCCTACCCTCTTCTTTCTGTATTCAAAATGTACAAAATTGCAACACAAGTAAAAATATGTATAGCAGTTTTTGTGCACAGAACCTTAGACCATTTTCAGTATTTTATGAGACGAAATTCGTAAATGCCGAGACTGCTATGCAACAACTAACCCCCACCCCCACCCCCATCCTATAGAGTTTTAGTCCAAGTCAGGTTGCAGCTGGTCCAGCAATTTAAATCTGTGATGCGATTTTGTGATACATTTGAAAAATCATTGGTTGGACAATTCAATGCCGAATCCATACTTATGACATAGTAATGTGGAATTGGAAGTTTTGTGATCTACTTTTATCTCTCTTTCCCCTCCCCTCCCCCTCCCCTTCCTCTTCATAAAAGAAAAACAAAAGAAACCATGTTCAGTGTATTTTTTTGCAAAAAGTGGAAGCTTCGTAGCTCGCACTTATCTGTGAAAGCTGAAGGTATTTTACTTCAATTTTCCGTGTCAGATTTTGGAACCGTCTGGGAAAGTTACTGTCGATGTTGTCTGAGCCTGCAGCGGAGAGTGCCCAGAAGAACCAGAGCGTATTGTGGGAGGACCTGCTCTTAAACGGCTTTCGACCTCTTCAAGAAGCTCACAGGTAGGTCAAGTAGGTCAAAGGTCTGGTAGGTTAAAGCGTCACGCGCCAGCTCACTTAAAGCAGCTTAAGCAGTTTTTGACGTAGTAAAGTTCTCTCGCCATCGAATCCACTCGGATAGGAACTGTATTGCGTGTCGGCTACATTGATGCCACAATGGATGCGTTGAGATCTGGAGGGAAAGTGTTAATTGTTCATTGCAATTTGGGACTATATTCAATATTGACAGCAGATGTACCTAGCTCAGTATAATTTGAATACAAGAGCCAGGGCTACATTCATTATTGTCCGAAGTGATAATTTTTTTCCCAAGTCCACTATTAGCCTATTGAGATGAGGAGAATGACTAACTAGCCTAAGTCTTTGAAGTGAGCGTTACATTATCGGGAAGTCAAATATGGCTCTATAACCTTTTACATTAAGAACAAGGTCCTATTGATTTATTATTCACGATTAGTTTTTGCATTATAATTTACAGGTACACAAAGATAGTTTCTTAAAATTTCCTTTACTTTAAAAAAACACTGGATTATGATATGATCCCTAGTGTTTTGCCTAACAGGAATATTTATAAGTGCATTTGTTTAATATGGCAATTACATTCCAAGGCCTCAAATTTTGTGAGCCTTCATAAGGTTGATGTGTCGTTGAGGTGAAATTATGTAAATGAGGTGAACCGAAGGTCTGTACGTCGAAGCTGCTCATATTCTTCTTTCTCCAAAAGTAGCATTGTAGGTATGAATGTTGTTTCCATGTAAGTGTTGTTATTAGGTATGTCATGAGAGAACGAACCCCAAAACAGTGATGTAAAATATCTTTGTTTTAGTTAATTACAAGGTAAGACGTAATTAAACATCTGTAGTTCCCTTGCTAATAGCTCAATAATTGTAACTTCAATGCTGTATGAGTAATTTATCATTTTATTTTAGAAAATTGATTTACTAACCTGTTCATATTAATGTGTTCTTTCTCAGTTTGCTGGATTTTTCATCTCCAAGAGCCAAGCACTTGACCAAGGAAGAAAGTAACCGAACCAGAGTAGTGCGTATGATCCACATCGGAGCTAAACTAGCATCCATACAGCCAGGGTAAGATATAGATTGTAAACAGTCAGAGGTAATATGTATTCAGTAGTAACAGGTACAGAGTATTGGTTATGGTCAACATCTGATGTAAGCTAGCATCTTTACAACCAGTGTAAGCATGTCCCAAAAAACTTCTTAACTGATTGTACCTTGGTAAAATGTTTTCTGCTGGAAAACTTTGGAGCTTGACTGAGAAAGTTTCTACAGGGCTCAAAATTATTGATAGCACCCCTTGGCAAACTGCCATGCTCTCCCCACAGCCAATGCAGTAGTTTCAATTTGGAATAAATGCCCATAAAACTGATCATGTTTTGTTCTTTGAAATATGACTTTGAGCACTAGTTGGTTTTGTAATGAATAAAAGCAATAAAAGAGAATAAAAACAATTTTTGACAACACTTTCTTTTCTCTCTTCAGACAACCCTTTTTTTTATTTTTTTATTTTTGATTTGATTTTTTTAACTTCAATTTAGATTACTCTTGATGAAGAAAGGTGAGTCTACCTCCTTCATCAGCCCCCAGCACGACGCCCAGGCAGAGCTCGACAAGACCCTGTATCCCAAGAGCTCCAAGATGGCAGCCTTGCCACTGCGGCAGAGGACGCTAGTCGGGAGAGGGCCTAGGAATAATTCGGTGGGGAGCGACGGTGCGACCGTCTCTCACGACGGGGAGGATGCGGACGAGGACGAAGGCGACGACGAAGAGGATGACGACGACGACGACGAATTTGAGGAGATGGAGAAAATGACGGTGGGAACTCAGGTGAGTAGAGAGCATTCTCTCAGAAATGATGTTGAAGGAGGAAAGCAATGTCAAGAGAGAGAGACAGAGAAAAGAAAGAAGTAAATACAGAGTGCAGGCATGAGCTTCTTCCGCGAATTCGCGGAATATCCGTGATTTCTTTTCTACTTAGGGGACAACCTCAGGGACAAAAACTATTATCCTAACACACTGTAGCATACCCAAACTAGAGCCTATACCGCAATTTTTGCAAAGTTCCGTGATTTTTTTGTTACCCCAGGCTCAGAGTGAGAAAGTTTGAGCAACTTGCTATGGTTTTTATCCAAGATGGATGGCAGAAGTTTGCTTGAAGTTTGCAGGAACTCGCGAAGAAGCCATCATTGGCTTATCAAAGCTTGCAAGCTGACCGAAGTCAGTCTCTTACATTCATATTTTAACGTCCATGATTATGAATTGTCAATTGTCAACAACTCTGTAACTGGACGACATAAACTTATCTTGGAGTGACTCGAACTCGGGACCTTATGATTGAAAGGCACCGGCGTTAACCACTGAGCTAACACTCCCTATGTGTTATGTTACACACTTTACATTACACACTTTGACTTTTCTTCATATATTGATGCTCTACAAACATGCCTATTCTATTTCGCAATCTACTCGCAATCGAGTCTGTGATGATATTGTATCTGTTATCATAATTTAATTCGGCTCTAAACTGTGTTGTACTTCATTCACCCTATCTGCTCATAATTATAGAACTTATCAAACTGTCTGCTCCATACTAAAATGCCAATCACTTGGAGCTAACAAACGAACTTTGACATTTTCAGGAAATGCCCATTGTTTTCAAGTATTTCAGTTTAGTTTCCATTTTCTGGTCATCACCAGAGTGAAACGAGCAGTCATCTAAAAGCCCCCCCCCCCCACCCAAAAGAAGATCATAATTTGGTGTTTCTGATGCCTATCTCTATCTTTACTAAAATGCCTCCTTGATACTCCAATCATTCGGGATTAAAAAACTTTGTTAGTTTGAAGCTCACTTTGATATTTGAAATTTGTATTTTTGGCACCAAGTACATCAAATGCCACCATTCAGTTGTAAAATAATTGTTACGTTCTTTTCGTTCGTTTTCAGGTGATTGAACCGAAATCCTCGTCCAAATCGAACAGGGTTTCCTTCAAACTTGAGAAGAATATGGTAATCCCGCCACCTTCAGTTTCTCAGCCGCCACGCCAAACGACTCCTCCAAATCATCCCTCCTCCCAACAAAACAGACCCCATTTCCCACCCCATATGCCTCGCGGCTATCCTGTTCACTACCCAAGGCAAGGACCTCCCCAACAGATGGCCCCACACCAAGGAACATATCCACCACGATCAGGATGGAACCAACCTACCATGCCACCTCGGCCACAGTACCAAAATTTCCGAGGTCCCCGTCCCGGGCAACAGCCTCTCGGTCCACAAGCGCCTCCTCCTCATGGCCCACACATGCCTCATGGTCCTCCAATGCATCATGGACCCCAACAACACCATGGTCCACAGACACAGGTGCAACATGGGCCCCAACCACCTCACGGCCCCCCGGTACCCCACGGTCCTCAGGCGCCACATGGTGGCCAACACATGCCTCCCCAGATCTGGCAGCAGCAACCCCCACCACCTCGTCATATGCCACCATTCATGGGTAACCAGGCCGGGCCTAGGTACACCGGACCTCTCCCTACTCAGAACAGGCAGTCGATGTCACCACAAAATTACCCCAACTCCCAGCCGCAGATATCGAGGGAGAGCCCTGTCGAAGGGGAACAGAGCCACGACAACTATCCATCGCAGCAGCAGTGGAATACCCAAATGATGCCCCCAGGAAGAGGTTATGTCCGTAACGGACCTATGAGGATGCCACAGGAGGAAGGAAGGATGTTGGAACCAGCAGAGCGGGAACAACCAACACGGCAGTTCGACAACAGACAACCGAGAGGAATGGCCCAGTTCAGACAATCGCAAGAGTACAACCCTACCAGTTACTCAGATATGCCACCTCCGAGGTCCCCCTTCAGCCCCGATGGCGGCCCACCCAAGTCATCACCCTTCGGTCACGTGGAGAGGACCGGGCCGGTAGGTAAGCACGGAGTGGATGCGTTTTACGATCAGAGAGGAGGTCAAGGAAATAAAGAGGAGGATCAAGGAGGGTACATGAACTTCCTGAACAACATCCACCAGGGTGACATCGATGGCGCCCAACATCAGAGAGGTACCAATCTCCGACAGCCGTCTGCCATGGACCCCCAAAGCTACCAGAAGCCCTTCTTCAACAATCAGAGGAAGTCCTCGGGCGACGAGTTTGGCGCCTTCTCTCCCCATCAGATGCCCAGCCCGAACGCGAGGAGCCCCAACCAGGCTTTCTTCGACGACAGCAACTTCAACAGCGTGAGACAGCCAAACGGGGAGGTCTCGCGTCAGAGAAAGAACGGAAGCCCTTGGAACGACGCTGCTGCTCAGGTGTCCTCTAGCTTCATGCATCAGTCGGACCAACCGTCTCCTGGGATAGGCAAGCAGGAGGAACCGCTAGCCCTTCTCCAACAGCTGATGACCCCAACATCAGAAGCATCATCGTCATCAACCTCATCGGCGCTCGGCAGGAGCAACTGGAGTCTGGGCACGGATGACAGGATGACCCAGGGAACCGGCGAACCCGCAAGTTTTGCCGGAGGCAGAACCAACAGGACTCCACCATTTGCACCCAGCTGGCCTCTCGACACCCAAGGAAGCTGGGCTGGCGGTCAGGAACTCCAGGTGAAGATTTTTTAGATTTCTAATTTTTCAGAAATTTTAAGATGTTTTTGTTTCTTTTCTTTTTGGGCATATTCTCGGTATTTCTCTCGGTCTATTTTCTTGTGCCTAGCAGAAGGGTAGGGAGAGTGAGTAGTCTTATTAATGTCTCATTTCTCGATTCACTTAATTTTCCAAAACCTTAAATAGTAGTAAAAAGTGAAGTTTTGTGGGTTCTTTGTTTCGGTTCACAAAGATAACTCCATATGGATAGCATTGATGTCTACCAATCAGTATTCACAAACACTCGATATTAGATTTTTTAATATCCTTTAAAATGCTTTACCATTTGATCACTACCAGCCATTTGCTGGTAATGAATTTCAGGTTTCATCTATAACCTTGTCAAGTTTTTCAACTCGTAGTATTATTTAAAACAGTATTTAACATTCTTACAGTTTGGAAGTCCCATACCCGCCCCTTTACCCTAAGTGTCGATTCGACAGATCACCTGCGTTTAATTCTTTTTGCAGTTTGGAGATCCTTATCCTTCCTCCCCTCAAGAGTTTCTGAATCAGGACAACCGTGTGGTCGGCAGGCGGCAGTCTGGCTCGCTGACCGACGGTGACAGCAGTAAATTCTTTGGTGACAGCAGCTATTCCCTGTTCAGTTCACCGTCGCCGTGGTCTGACAAGAGTAAGAGAGGTAAGAAGATAGTAGCAATGCTGTTTCCTCTAGTTAGTTCAAATCAAAAACTTGACCAAATGGTTTGCAAGATCTCACCGTCCGATATGATGTCAAGGGCAAATTTTTTGATGGTAGTCCGGACTGTCTGAGACCCGGCCGAATTTCCGTTTTGGAACGACCGGAATCAGCTGTGGAGGTCTTCTGGCATATGACTAATTGTTTACAGATTGCATTGTAAAGTGAATGTTCCCAAATAGGTTGAACAAAACCATTGCTATCACTCCCAAAGGCTGGTGTTCCATATTACCAACCTACACATCTCTTCCCAAAAGTGTACATTCTACAAGTGACATCGGTCATTTTTATGTTGCTGCATGTTTTTTTTCCCGGTCATCCTTAAAACTTTGCCCTGGGCTGTACTTGACCAACACAGATGGAGATGGAAGCAGCGGTGTTCATTATCTCCTCTGTTGATTGAGTTCTGGGCCGAACCGCAGACTGCAGGCAGTGGTAATCAAATACCTAGTGTGTAGTTGCAGTATACGCGCTTACTAAGACTCAAAGGTGTCCAGTCACCCAGGCATGCGATAACATATCAACACTAGATGATCCGTATTTCACAATTAATAGTTCATTTCTGTCTTCTGTCTAAAATCTCTCGATATTTTACTAAGTGTTTGTTTTTCATGTGTTTGTTGCGTTTTAGTCTGTGTGTTAGTCGGTGGAGAAATTTGAATATATATCTTCTTTTTTTATTGTCATAGATTCTTTGGGTGGTACGTCTCCGTTCGGTAGCCTCCACCAAAGAGAGGAGGACAAACAACAGGGAAGCAGCAACCTATTTGGCGGACTGGGGTGGACCATCCCACCTCCGGACCAGATTTCGGGTTCTCCTACCAGCACCCTCTTACCAGAAAGAATTCAGGTATGACACCCCCACTGAGCTCTCTTTCCAAGTTAACTGTGCGTACACCATTGCAAAATTCTGACCGGCTGTGATGCAGTCATTAAGATTATGTTTGTCTTTGAAGCCTAATTGTATAAGAAGAGAATGCACGGTGTGAAAAGATTTGATGTTTCATAGTAGGCCATATATGACATAATGTTGGGCGATCTACTTATCCCCAATTGAATTTTATTACCCATCTACGTCATCAAAGTATGTATATGGAGAGTTCAACTCAAGAGGGCACTGCTTTCTTTTGTTTTTAGGAGGAGGGAAGGGGAGGGGGAAGGAGTAGGGGAGGGGAAAACCACAGTACCTGCTTGGAATATGTACTTGTACCTATATAATAAAGAAGTACAAGAGAGACATACAATGTGATGCTTGCAGTTTAATATCGTCTCTAGTCATTCCCAGCGTATCCGTACTGCCCTGTCTGTCTGTTAGCAGGGCCGACTCGATCTTCCACTTTTCTCATCTTCTTTCCCGTTCTCCAGTCAATCTGGTCGAGCCCTGTGAGCTCTGGAGGTGTGGAGCCCCCCGGCATGGAGAAGTTAATGAGAGACAAGCCTGAGACTTGAAGCAAGCAGAAGATCCCTTCACTGATGAATAATCTTGTTACTTTTGAGACGAAAAAAACCATCCACGGTGTGGTGGAGCAACCAACTAGGGGTTGCAGTAATTGAGGTAGATTTGGTATTTTGCTAAAATTCTTCAAATATGGCCAAGCGAATATGAAGGCAAGTGCCAGCGTGCAGCAAGTTTGGTGGCTGCGGTCTGAGATCACAAAATGACAACCAAGATGGCACCTAAGCTGCAAAACATTTAAGGCAAAAAAGAAATTAGAAAAACAACGGCAAACAACGACAGGAAATATCGCAACCAGACGATTTCCTTTGGTCGGAAGATGCCGTAGGGTAGACGATCCGGTTTTGGGTAAAAGAAGTTTAACATCTGAAAAGATGTCGGTTTTCGAAAGCACCGGAAAACGAAATCAAACGTTTCGCGTCGATCTGGAGCCGGTAAAAAGAAAAAATGACATTTTTGCTCCAATGCTAAGCTTGTTTCATAGGTTTGGATTATCTTTGAAAAGTCTTTTTTTTTTTTCTTCTCTATCTCTTTTCTCTATCTCTCTGTTTTTAAAACATTTTCATGAATTTTCTCGGAAAAAATTGTGGAGAACGAAGGAAGCAATAAGCTAGTTAGATAGACACGTCAACTGTGAATAGCTTGGTATCAGTCGTCGGGTTGAAGTTGCCACGATCTGGGAGGCTGTGTATAGAACTGCTGTGATTGTAAGAACAGGATAATTTTTCCGAAGAAAAAATAAAAACGAACACAAAAAAAAAGCATCGTACTGCAATTATTTGGAGGAATATAAAAAGGAAACCTGTAAGTTCAAAACTACGGGCTTGTCGATAGAGTTTGACGTCAATATTTACATAACTGTATTCCGTTTTTAGTCGTGAGCTGTTTAAATTTAGGGAAGATAGCAGGAAGAGCTAAATAGACAACTGCTGATTGGTCTGCTTATAGGTGGTAAGATAAGGGGCTGTCCTATTATATGTACGCCTTGGCAATGTCAAACGCATGTCTCCGGTCAGCTCGCGACTGCCTAGATAAGGCGAACGTTTAGATTCAGAGAAATCGCCTACGTAGGATTTATATTTCTGGCAGCTTGGTTTCATATTTTCATCTTTCTTGAAGATCTCACGTGCTGTGTACAGACATATATACATATATGTGTATATATATGTATTTGTAAACTTTTTAAGAGAAGCGTCTACAATTAAAGTTCAGCCCTCTGACGGTCAGAGGGTCATATAACGCGAACACGTTGGAAAACGCTTGGAGGAAACTGTTTAGAATCTGTGCTCCTTTGTATCGGCTACTGAATGTGTTTTAACATTAAAACATTGTGGAATTCGGACATAAATTTAGAAGAACCAACTGTAAATTCAATGTCAACATCTCCGATAGTTTTATTTGGGATTTTTCCCGCTCTTTCTTGCTGGATAGTTTATCCTCTTGGAAACTTCTAGACCCTGTGGTGTGTTTTTCTCTCTTTCCTTTATAGTTTGTTCGTAACCGCATGCATGCATTTATTTTGCTATGTATATATATATCCTTGATTTGCTCGTAAAGGTTTTCAGGGTTGCTTTTTGACAATCTGGGTTTTTTTCTCTTGTTGTCTTGTCTTGATTCCTCTTGCATAAACTCGTCACCAAATTGCATTAATACATCAACCGTTACCATGGAAACATGATGAAACTTGGGCCTCTGTCAATATTCAAACCCATTTTTGGTCGATCAAGTATCAGGAAACGTGTCAAGTCGACATCGGAGGCACGTGGAAAGTCGAAAAATGTTTGACTTATGTTTTTTTGTACGTTAATGTTGACAAATTAGACGAAGGTTGTAATTTGATTGACTTAAAAGCATGCCTGAAGTCATGTCCGAGTACCGAACAAGATTTCGAACCAAAAGCTGTTCACTAGATGAGAGAGCCTGCTGTTTGAGAAAGAATTGATGGACAGCTTCTTCACGAAGCTCCACACAGCTTATTAGTCTAACTTTTTAATCTGATTTTCATCCGATATTTCTACTTAGCAAGTAAATAAGAAGTATGACGCATAGAGAGCAAAAAAGATGTGCTTTGCTGTGTAAGTTAAACAGTCAGTCACCGAGAAGAAAATTTAAATGCCGACAAATTTTTGAATCCATAACGAGCCAATCGTCTGTCTCGCTTGATCGTAATAGGAAGGTCATCTATATAGAGGAAATTGGTGGATATCGAGAAAATTGGTTTTGTACTCGTGTTTTTTTTTGTGGTGGAATGAATGTAAATTACAGCTTAATTGAGACAGAGAATTTAGTATGGATTATATTAAGTCAAATGGCATCTTATTGTAATTTCACAGTGGAGTCAAAACCTGCAGTACTAGTAACCTCACCCCACTCCCACTCCAAGAAAAAAAGTAGTCAAGAAAGAAAAAAAAACCAAAAGAATCTTTCATTGCTGATAATTTCTCGAATCGCTTACAGTACAGAATGGAGAGTATGCTGGCGTTCTCAAGTCACAGCTGCTAAAGAAAGAAATGGGAAAATATTTTAGCTCTCTCACTGCACTGTTGCTAAAGGAAAGAATGGAGGAGTATGTTTACATTCTCACTTTACTGTTGCTAAACTAAAGAATGGAGGAGTATGTTTCCATTCTCACTTCACTGTTGCTAAATCAAAGAATGACAGAGTATTTAAGCACTCTCACTTCACTGTTGCTAAAGTAAAGAGTGGAGGAGTATGTTTACATTCTCACTTCACTGTCGTTAAAGGAAAGAATGACAAAGTATTTCAGCACACTCACTTCACTGTTGCTAAAGGAAAGAATGGAGGAGTTTGTTTACATTCTCACTTCACTGTTGCAGAAGTAAAGAATGGAGAAGGACTTTGTTTACATTCTTAATTGACAGTTGCAAAAGTAAAACATGGAGAAGTATATCAGCATTAAAATATGGAGAAGTATTTCAGCATTAATACGTGGATAAGTATTTCAGCATTACCATTTTCTCTGTGGCTAAAGTAATGAATGGAAGAGTATGTTTACCTTTGCATTGCATTGTTATTCAAGGGAAAGAATTTGTCTATTGTACAGTATTGAAAATCTTTGCAGTTAGTTCATACTATGCCACAAGTATGTCTTGTAAACAGTACAGAGAGTATATTATAGGGTTATTGATACTCTCGGAAGGGTGTGATGTTAAATATCTAGTACAAATGACAAATCAATACCCAATTCTTCCGTCTGGCTTTGAGCATAGCATAGTCTGCAGTTCTTTCCATCCTTGCACTGTAGCCAAAGCCAAGCTTAGAAGAGTAAGACACCAAACACTAACTCTGAGGGTAGAAGCCGCCCAGTCATTTCACCTCCTCCATTTGTAAGGATTTTTGGTGCTGTCGGAGAGCAATGTGTGTGTGTCCATGTGCACGCGTGGGTTGGTATCGATGGCAAGCTTGGTAAACTAAACATCTATTGCTGTTTTGACATTTAAGTCGTTGAATATTTTCACCTTCTGTCGTTTTTGCTATACATGTCAAACATGGACAACATTGGTAGCAGTTATCTCATGCAGAAATATTGTATGCTTTTCCTTTGTTGTAGTGGAAAACACACTTATTTAATAGTCAGATTCCCCGATAAGATTATTTGAATTTCATGTTATGTGTAACACCTATCTATTGTATTGTCTGATATCAGAGGGGGGGACAATGCTTTCTATTTTTACTTGTGAACGATGGTCTGGTGGATAGAAGCTGGGGGTGGGGGGGAGGGAGTCTGTCTGATATTTAGGCAGTTCTTGCCCCCGTAAGGCACCATGCTGTAACATTCATCAGCACTGGTAGAACCTCTTTGGCCGTGTTACTAATTTCATATATGCAGATGATGTGTTTCTGTAGGTTGGTGGGTCTACTGTGACAGGGGGATAAACATGAACCTCGTTAGTCGTTCTTCGGTGGTCTTACTACTCAGTTATTATGGAAGTTACCATTCGTGTGACATATATTCCTCATTGCTGGTTTATTTTGTCAGGCATAATCTCTCTGCAATTAATTTTTTTTTCAAAATTTCCACATAAATTCTCATATCAAATTTTTTTGTTAATGTTTTTCTTTTCTTTTACTTTTGTAAAACTTGAAAATTTCATTTAACAAATGTAAGAGCAGATGTCATTTTCTTTCTCTCTCTCTCCGCAAGAAACAATAAACAGTGGGGTTTATTTCCAATTTCAGCTGTCTAAATTTCTAACTATTAAACTGTAGACATTCAAGTGATAATATTTTGTCTGTTTTCGTTATTGAACTACATGTGTTACAAACACCGAGAGAGATGTGTTGTACTTTGACACTTTTCAGCAAGTATGGAGTGTTGGATAATTCTATGATTGTTGCTAGTTCTCATGTGTACCCAAGTACTGATTGCACTAAGAGTCGCACTGGATCAAGTATAAATAAAAAAACGAAGAAAACTTAAAGCAGATAGGTGTGTTTTCAGCATTTCTCTCACCGTTAAATATATACTTGTTTTAACGTGAACAGAAATGTTTTTTATAACAGATGTCTAAAATCTTGAGAAAGAAATAAGAAAAGATTTCTGGCATGTCGGATAACAGCTATCAGTACTTTCGTAGCAGAAGTACCGAGAATAACGTAATTTACATATAAGAATCGGGGCTAAGAGTCATTAACTGTTGAGATTATATACTTGGCTAACTTTTGGGGGTGGGGGTGAGGTTGGGGGGCAAACAAAAACTTGGCAGGCTCGGTAGAGGAAATTTTGCTGTAGTAACTTGATTGGCTGTGACGAGCGGTGAAATGGGATTATGTAAAGTAGACCAGTTTACTCTTAAAGAAATCTATTATTCTCTAGCATCATTAATGTTACCCTGTAAAGTTTTTTCTGGTTTGTTGTTCTAGATTGACGTTCTTGCTAAACCGATGGCTCTGTGTGCTTGAATCTTTTACTTTTAAATGTTCAGTTTTTTAACAATCTGTTCTAGTGGTTCATTAACTATCTCAAGCTCGCTGGCAATCATATTTAGTCAGTGGGGGGTAAATAATGTTGTACTCACTGATAGTATGGAACAAAAGTTATATTAACAAAGGAATAAAATATAATATAAAAAAAAATAATAAAAAAAAATACACAACGACCCCAATGTACCCCATATGTTTCTAATTTATTTTATTTTATTTTGTTATACTTTTTAAGATTAATCAAACAAAATATGTTTATTTTCAGCAGTGCAAATATGAAGTATGGTAATATTTTGTATTGCAGAGTTCAGGATTTCATATCCCACTTTCACTTCCCTACCAACAATCCACTTAATCCGGCACCCAGTGACCCAACCCCACCTACCCCGACCCGACCCCCACCTACCACCCCATCCCATTGAAATGGCTGTAGATCAGTTTGCCTCTGAAAAAGATCACATGAAATGAATTGAGTAAATATCCAAGGAGCACTGATCAAGGATAAGGAGCAAACAAGATTCTACATGTTTGTGGTTCCAATACGTAAGAACCAGCACATTGCTGAACAGTAACCCTGAGGTAAGAATTTGAGGGAAACTACCAATAAGGAGATCATTAGTAAGAAAAATAATGTAGTACCTGTCCCCCATCGAACACATAATCGGTGGTTATTTCCAAGATATTTACATATATATATATATGTATATATATATGTATATATATATATATATATATATATATATATTAATAGCCTGTATATGGGAAGTTACTTATACTGTAACAACAGTCTATTCGTTGACAATTCAGGTAACGATGAGCCTATATATATATGTATATATATATAAATAGCCTGTACATGGGAAGTTATGTATACTGTAACAACAGTATTCGTTGAAAGTTAAGGTAACGATGAGCCTTGTAAATTTATTGTTATGTTTTAGGCAGACGACCCTCTTGCCTGTGCGTGGCACTCAGTTCAGACGATGACTCCTGTGTCCAATATTTATGTAATATTTATATAAACAAAATAGGGATAATAATCTTAAAAAATCTTAAAATCATCAATTAATATATAAAGAGCAAGAAAGAAACCCCATATCTATACACACACACTTAAGATATATATGTATATGTTTGTATATATATAGATATCTATATATATAGATATCTATATATATAGATATCTATATATATATAGATATCTATATATAGCACGTATTATTTCTAGCTGATCAAGGTCGCGTTTAATGTATTTATAGGTGCATTATCTAACATTTTATTTGTACAATGCTCTAGAGCAGGCTAATAAAGGAAACAAATTGAACTTTGAGTCCATAGTCATATATATATATATAGCCTATATATATATAGCCTATATATATATATATAGCCTATATATATATATATAGCCTATATATATATATATATATATATATATATATCAATTGTTCACTTCCTGCTGCAAGAGTGCTCAATACGTATATGTAGAGCAAATAATATAATATACCTATACTGTAATTTACAACATGTTGTAACTCAAGTTTCACGGCGATCATCAGACAACTTGTTGTCTATATATGACTGTGGACTCAAAGCTCAATTTTTTTCCTTGATTAGCCTGCTCAAGAGTATTGCACATATAAAATGTTAGACAATGCACCTTAAAATACATTGATCACAATGCAGATAGGCTAAAAATAGCCTCGACGCGCTAAAGGCCAAATGTCGGTGAATAAATGTGTATTTGTGATACATATTTGTGATACCTATTTGAAAAATGTTAGCAATCTTAAGTTGATCAACTTTAGGATCAGTATTCTTGTGAGCCTTTAATAATCATAGGTATAACCTTTCTCATTATCTGCATCCACTTGTCCAACCTTCTGTCGGTTCAATTGATCATACATAGTTCCATTTCCAGTTTTCTGTGCCCTGGCTTTGATTAAGTCCTTTGGGACAGTCTTTAAGTTGTATGCTTGTCCAAGGAGGTGCATTAGATCTATGAATTGTGTAGTAAGGTTTAACTTCCAGCTAAATTCGCTCGCCCGATAGTCAAAGGGGAACACGTGGTGGTAGTTATGCCAACCTTCCCCCAGAACGAGAAGGGAGACAAACGGGTTCTCCCCGGGGTCGATAGTTTCATCGTACGGCCGGTTACCCCAGATGTGCGCCACGCTGTTCACGCACCACGTAAAGTTGTATTCCACAACCAGTCGCGTTACTGCGACTAGGATGAAAGCATTCCAAAGGGATTCGCCCCAGAGGTAGTGGGGGAGGTAGGTCGGAAGAAAGAACGTGATTAGGAGACTGAGCTGGTAGTAATACCTGGAAGGCAATGAAAAGCGAAGAAAACTTATATCAGCTTCAGTAGTAGGCTCTGAATTAAACAACTTAGAAATACATGGTGCGGCAAGTTCGAAGTATTCCATTTGAAATGCGATTGGTGATGGGATGGATGTACGGTCTACTGTTATTAAACATCTAGTGTTTTATTTGTGGGACGGGTTATATTTAAAATCCGGAGTGACACACCGTGCATGTTAAGACAGAGAAAGTGGAATTAGGTCTAATTACTAAATATTAATTTTTACGCTGGCATTCGCTTCATTGATGGAAGTGCAGCATTCCTAGAAAGACATTTTAAATCACTTAGGTGGAAAGTAGAAACTGGCTTGGGGGGGGGGGGGGTGGTGTCACGCAAGGGCGGCGGAAGCACTTTTAATCTGGGGGGGGCACCGACGTCAAAGGGCACTTTGGAGAAAATTGATTGGACTGATGCAGCCTGATATTAAGTCCCCTTTATAACTCTTATTGTATTATCTTATTTGCGTTTACACATCACTCCATCAACGCCCCCCCCCCCCCCTCAACGAAAAAATGCATACTAGCACTGCAATATCCAATGTGCAAATTGGGAAACAAGGAAAAAGTTTTCTTTCGAGTCAAAATGATGTGAAATCATGCTAATTGCTAAAGTAGGAATCTGCCGAATTAGAGTTTATTTCTTGTTAAGAGCTTAACAATTTTTTTCCATTCGCAACAGCTTTGAGAAATTCATTCATAGTCAGGGGCGTAGCCAGGATTTGCAAAGTTGTAGGCACGACTACCTGAGCGGAGCGCCACCATCAGCTGGCGCGGAGCGTACAAGAAAATTTTTGGTTTTACAAACCCCCCAGATGGCAGGAAACGGCCCTTCCCGAGTGTTCATTCTGGTTCCCTGGCCTCTTGCTAACTTGAGACACCTCATTCAATATCACTTTTAAACCCCCAAAACCCAACTTCTGATACTTGTAGATACAAAGATAGGCCAGAAATGTCTTTGATACAACTATAGCCAGTAATTGTCTTTGATACAACTGTAGCTAGTAAACGTTTATCGAAAAGGCTGTTTTGGAACTTGGAACGCCGATCGTTAAACAACAGGCAACAAAGTGCTGCAGCTCTATACATATAAAGTCTGTTAATCAACGATAGGCTTGTTTGACTGTGGAATGTTTCTCAACTGAAATTTTATCTGCGTAAACGGGTTCTTAACTAGATGTTAAAAAACTGACAAGATCGGATCCTAGTCTTTTTCGGCGGGTAGAGTGTTGAATGAAACGGCACACGATAGAAATGACAGCCTAGATGACAGAAGAATAGGTCACCTAATTTAGCCATATTCTTGCTACGTTCATTTCAATAGTTTTTCCTGTCTAGACTCTTAAAGTTGTCCAGTAAGCTTATGGATTTGAATTATGGGTGTTTTAAAAAAAGATAACTTGGCCAATGCTACATACTGGCTACGCCCCTGATAGTTCTAAATTAGGATTAGATCTCTTACTGAAATATCGCTGACCTAATTAGGTGATCAAGAATACAATTTTTATGTAGAAAAAGGGCACATTTTTAACCCGAGGAAAAGTGGGGGGGGGGACACGTGCCCCCCCCCCCGGTTCCGCCGCCCTTGGTGTCACGAGAAAAATAAAAATCTCTGAGCTCGATTGTACTGTTGCTTTGTTTTGCAACCGGAGTCTTCCCATCAAACTCCAGGCTCTGATAGCAAAAAATCTGAATGGTCATGATACGGGAAATTGATGGTGCCATGAATGGCCAACTTGTCCCCCGCTATCCAGTGATGGGTAGCGTTTAGCTAGTGAGAAGTTCTATCTGGACTTAGAGACCACATTACTTTTGTGATTTGGTGTGTAATTAGTTCAATAGGGCTTTTAAAGGGCGTATGCTACCTAGCGCATCGAGTTTAATAAATCGATTTATTAAACTCGATGGCCTAGCGTTGTAACGTAAAGGTTAGGCTGCTGAGGTTATCGTTTCCTAACCATGGACCTAGTATGACAATGAGGATAGGATAACGCATTTGGAAGTAAGTGTTATAAGTAAACAGCAACGCATTAATCTTTGAAGAGCAATTGCCGATTCACTGGTATTATCAATGTAGCATGTTAGGCTAGGAGTTCAAGTGTTACTGCTAGGGCCTATCGCTAGGCTATTTGTGTGTGTGTGTACTGTGTACATGTATGCAACCAAGCCTCTGTCGTTAGGATATTAATATCTGTAAAGGATATATCCAGGAGCACAACCAAGTAAACATCTTAGGGGGGGCAGGGGGTTGGGTCAAGGTCCCACTGGCAGACAGAATAGTACAACTTAGTTCCTTGTGTACAGTATCATTGTATCATTTATCACTTGTACCTAAGTAACTAAAGTTAGGTTAAACTTCTCAAGGGGGAAGGGATCGAGAAACACCCCTCCCTCCCCCAATTTAAGATTTTATTTTATTGGTGCTAGTGAAATATGTGAACTGTCAACCACTAGCCTTGGTGACAGCTCTTTGCTGAATACAATGAATTTCCTACAATGGTTTGGCATGGTACTCACTTGTGTTGATAATAAACCACAGGATCGTTCAGCAGGTCACTGCAATCAATACCACCACCTCGCTTGATCACATCCGGGTGTTTTTTGACCATCAACCAACCAACGTGAGAGAAGAAAAATCCCCTTTTAGCATTGTGAGGATCTGCGTTGGAATCGGTGAATTTATGGTGGGCGCGATGGTCCCTGCACCAAACGTATAGAGAATTCTAGAAGAAACCATTAACATTAGTAAGGAGCTGAATACAGGCCGGTAAACTAAAATGAAAAGAACTTCAATGTAAACATTAAAATGAACCCTATAGGCATATAAAGCAGTCACAGGAATTGGCGGCCACAACCGGGGGGGGGGCGGGGGGGGGGTCGGGGTAGGATCCGGTCATGACAAACATATCTTGTTGACAAAGCACACTCGTTTTGCGACAAAATCATGAGAATTGGAGCGGTTGATCTCCTTTTCAATTGAATTGTAAGTAGAATTATCCGGTCATATAATTGGAGCTACATTAAAATGCAATAAGCGAAACGGAGAGCCGGTTCTTGGTGACTTCTTGATATCAACTGTGTTCATTCGAGCTTTTCTTACCTGAAATGCTAGTGTTGCACACAGAGCCAAAAGAAGTCTCATTGGTAGTCTAGCGGTGTATGCCCTGTGACACCATAAGCGATGTGCTCCGGCCGTTATCCCTCCGACACACACAGGGACTAGGGCTGTAGCTATAAAAGATGAACAATTTTACAGACGTTTTCGATGACAGAGGCAAAATTTAATTTTGATTAGGTATATATAGAAGGAATAATTTAGTGTTCAACGTTTGCGTGGCCGTTTTCGAAGGCTCTGAACTTGTCTCATATAAAATAATATATGGTTTCTTTGTACAAAACCTGCTCTACATGGTGGAACTTGTACATATAACAATTTGCTCATTTTGCATATAGCATGTTGCGCAGTGATACCGGATAAAGTTATTCCCTGATCGAGTGAACAAGGACTTTATAGAGAAGTCTCTTTCAATGTTAATAACACAAGCTCAAATCAATAAAAGTACCAGGCTTTAATAGTATTGTACCACAATGAACTGAAGATTTATGTAGGGCTACCATGAAGAAAGAGGAGCAAATTTAACATAGGGATCCCCAACCCTTCCGAATGGTTGCTTGGCGTAATATCCGTGCACATTTATCCGTTTAGCCAAAATAATTCTGAAATACTTTAAAAATCCCTTGCAGTCCTATAGGTATCGCACCACAATTAAAGTAATGCACGTCCCGCCTGAGAGGTTAACTATTGTCGGGAAAAAACGGTGCCGAGTTACATTATTGTTACATTTTTGTTTGGGAAAATTAAATACTTGATTACATCCATGAACTTATTGGAATAAATATTACAACAGGTGTATATTTCAGTCCTCCCTCCCCCTCCCCCCCACCCCTGTACCACATTTACGATCGCCCTCCATATCATTGCTAGATCTTTCAGCTGGAATTTTGCATTGATAGTCAATAGAAAAACAGGCTATAAAATGATAATTATCTTTAGTTTCATGTATGCCTCAAAATCCGTTAAATTTTCGAAATACAAAGTCGAAGTTCGCATCAAACCACCAAACATGTCAACAGTTTATGCATGTGGACCTTTCGTTACCCCCCAAGTTACTTACAACCATTCCAATCAAGAAAAGTTGATATTTTGAGACATAGTTGTACTTTTGAGATACAAAAGTCGCATTTTGGATGAATAGGTGGGGGGGGGGTGTAATTTCGATGATATACTGGAACATTGAGATAACATAGCCGAATCGAAATTTGAGAGGAAACTTTAATGTTTCAGATAAGAAGTTTACATTTTCGATATCAAAAAGTTACCAATAGAAACACAAAATAAGCCGACGAAAATTCAATTTTAGATGAAGTAGTTCAATAAAAAGATATAATGTTGGAATTTCGATATAATTACGGATGGCAATTTCGAGACAAAACTGAATTTCGGAGAGTCCAAAATGTGACGGCACGAATTTTAAAGCCGATATCTGAAGACGGCAAGTTTGAAGGTGCCACTTCATTCAGTAAACCAGTCAAGTATTGGCGGGCTGGTTAGAAAATCACACCACTATACACTAGAATGGTTAAACGTTGCAAAAGACACTAAATAATGGGAAATTAGCGGATGGTTTTTAAGAGAAAAAAGCTCCAATGCGCTTCTTTTCATACGTATACCCTTTTCAAGTTTTGTAATAAAAATGCCTTTACATTATTCCTAATTCCTTTATTTAAAGAAGGACCCGTATGCTAAATATTAGAGAGAAAGAAGAAAGTTAAGAAAACTATACGTATTTATTGCATCACATTAAAAATGTGAAATTTCGTGGAACGGAATGCTCGGAGGGTTATAAGTTGTCGAGAGGATAACAGGTTAGGTTTGGGGTTAAACACTGCAAGTTCAAGCTTCCGTCGCTAGCGATTAAGTGAAAATGCTTGCTGACGTTTGGTAGGAAAACAAGAATGAGCGGTTGACGAAATACGTGAAATTTTAATAACTTTTATCTTACCAAGAACAATCGTCTTTAATTGGCACCTCCATATGACGACGGTCAATCCATACAGAGCTATAGAGTGGATGATCAAGTGTGCTAGAAGGTTCCCCCAAACGATCTGCATTTTGTAGTCTTCCTGATCTTTCCCGTCAAGGCTCTCATCTTTAGTCGCCTTACTCGTAGACTTGCTGCTCGTGCCGTTTGATGTACGGTGGATGTCAGTCATCGTTAATGAATCCTTTGGGAAAATATACGGAGGTAGTTCTATAAATATACGTATCGTATATGAATTAAAATAATCAGTTTTTAATTTATTACATTTCTGCACATAAACTCAACACTATTAATCAAACACCAAAAAGTTCGACAGCTAATGTGGAACTTTCATAAACAGAATAAAAAAAAAACACAATTTGAGATTGAAGCCGAAAGAAAAAGTCGATGTTTCAAGATTAAAAAAACATTGAATGTTTTTTTTAAATCAAAGTTCAAACTTTTGATACAAGAAAGCATAATTTCGAGAATATAGTATAGACATTTTGAGAACAAATAGTCGGAAAATTTCCAGAAAAGAAGAATAAGTAGAAAGTTTGAAATTGACATTTGGATAAAAAACTTTTTGAGATAAATACTCAAGAAAAACAAGAAAGACGAAGCAAAAATCAGTAAAATGAAAACATGAAATTTCTAGACAAGACTATTTTTCTCTCTCTCGATGAAACATAAATTTTCGAGATAAAAAAACTAAACTACTGATGTAAACCATAAATTTGGCATAACTAGAAATTAGGCCTATATCGAATTTGCTTTGTTATTAACTACTACTTCTACCAATTTATAACTTTCGACGATATACTGGATAAAGGTACCGATATTTCATACATTAATGTATACGTTACCGTAAATAGTTTATCATGTATAGAAAGCGGACTAGCTGCGGGTTCAAGTTGATAATCTCAGATAAAAGACGAACTGCTGAAGAGTGAAATAGTGTCTGATATCACCGAGTTATATAGACGCGTTCCTTAAGTGTATTTGCAGACGGGTTTCATGTGGAGATGTTTGTTGTATCATGTCATGTAATATTTAAGTAAATATTTGATAAAAGCTTGTCTACAACATTGATATGTTATATGTCTAGACTTATTTACGTTGATTAATGTTTTATTGGTTGAGGTCAAAGCTCATTTTGAGGTCGACAGTATAGCCAACACGTGATAGTCTTGTAATAAACTAGCTTACTAAAATCCCCATAGCCTTTGTTAAACTCAGAGTTGCATGGATGGTATATGGTGCCCTCTACTTATTACATATATAACAAACTAACCATATATAACAAACTAACCATATATAACAAACTAACCATATATAACAAACTAACCATATATAACAAACTAACCAGATATAAAAAACTAACCAGATATAATAAACTAACCAGATATAACAAACTAACCATATATAACAAACTAACCATATATAAAAAACTAACCATATATAAAAAACTAACCATATATAACAAACTAACCATGTATAACAAACTAACCAGATATAAAAAACTAACCAGATATAACAAACTAACCAGATATAACAAACTAACCATATATAACAAACTATCTCGATTAGTCCAGCTTCGATGAATCTTATACTTGATATGCAATTCTTGTTTTTGGTAGAGATAGGTCAGGAATGGCTAAATTTTTGAAAACTCATGGCTTAAAAAATTAGGCCAGCTTTGGTATGTTTATAGTTCTTTGTTGCCAGTGGAGGGATTACAAGGGGAAATGGTGGAGGAGCTCTTGTCCCGACTTTTCCCAGACCTTGAGGCTTTTTGGTTTCGATGAATATCGTAACCTTTGTAATAATGATGGCGTGTGTGTGTGTGTGCGTGTGTGCGTTTGTGACGCCCAGCTTGTAAACACGATATCTCAAGAAGGGAAAGTTGGACCAAGTTTATGTTTGGTGTGTAGATGTATCACATTAAGTACAAGAAACCCATTGTTTACTGTGGAGGTCAAAGGTCATTTAGGGTCACTAGGGGTTAAATTGTCAAAACCTTGTAAACACGATATCTCAAGAGAATTGTTTTGGGCAGACCTCATGTTTAGTGTGTGGATGTATCACATTGAGTACATGAGGTCTATTGTTTTCTGTGGAGGTCAAAGGTCATTTGGGTTCACCAGAGGTCAAAATGTTGAAACCTTGTTAACACAATATATCTCAAGAAGGGAAGCTTGGGCAGACCTCATATTTGGTGTGTAGATGAACCACATTGAGCACAAGAAGCCTATTTTCTGTGGAGTTCAAATGTCATTTTCGATATCTTGAATTTTATTTAAGATATCTCAAATTGTCTTTTAGATATCAAGAAACAAATCAAAGAAAAACAAAAGGAAACATTATTTAAGATATATCGAATTGAATTCTGGCGGATTGGCACTTTAACGGGGCAGTCATTCAGTGTTTCCATAAATCAAGATCCCATTTCTTTAGATCAGGTTACCCTAACTGGGTGAATGAACCCTCAGGGGTGCGTGAGTCCATCCCAGGGGGTTCGTGAGACGTTTCTGGAAGTCAAAACTAGAGTACTTTTTGTTGAACTAAAATCTAATATGTAATATAATTTAGTAATGTACAAAAGTCGTATGTATCGACAAACTCTTTTTATATACCCATATGTTGCCATAGTAGTACCGTACGGTGCATGTGATAAAAAAAACAGGAGCATCCGTCTCATCGTGTGTGATGGGTGATCGATGCGTGATACAATTCGTGATCTGATCTTGAAGCTTCCAAATAAATATTTGTTCATCTCTTGTTTTATGAACTTGATCTTTTACGAAGCACTGCTATGCGTATTATAGTATAATAATGACTCAGATCGTGTCTCAAAAAGTTGAGGGTTCGTGGACAACTTTGACATCCACAGGGGGTTCGGGGGGGGGGGTAAAGTTAGGGAAATCCTGCTTTAGACCTGACAATTTCCTTAGATTTTTTAAGATTTCAGTTTACTGAAAGGCAAAGGGGTCCACAAAGGCACATAAAGGGCATATTATTCAGCTTCTAGCAGCAGTGGCGGGCTTCGGAGCGTGTTATGAATACGTATAGCGTGGCAATGTGAGCTACAAATAAACTACCGACGGGACAAGCATATAAATAAATGATTTTCCTCCGCTCCATGCATTAGCAAATTTTCTTGATTTTCTTTCATATCCGTAACATTTCTAGAATTCCGGGTCATGAATTTCCTTTGATTTCTGTAAGGTTTCCGTGATTTCACTTATATCAAGAAATTCTTTGAAATTTACCTTCACTCAACGATTTTCCTTACAATCAGAAAATTTCATTGAAAGTGGAAGTACTGATAAGACTACTTATTCGCGTTCATTCAGTTCAGAGGAATGTAACGTGTACCGGAAACACAAGTTTGGATATCTCAAATTCTCGATATCTCTAATTCAATTTAGTGTGTGAGTCAATGTGGCTTTTAATTGGCGTATTCTACCAGGTTAAGGTACCGTGGTTACCAACAGAAAGATAAAAAAGTGCAGTCACTATGGTGCCTGCTTTTAGTATCCGGTTGTCGTCTGGGTTAAAACAGCTGCCCAATCAGAGCAGCGAATCTGGGATATCAACAGAGGGCAGTAACTGAGTGAGCTTTTTGACGGAGGGCAGGGGGTGGGGGAGGGGTTAGGGTGGAGGAGGGCGGTTCTATAGATAAAACTTTAGAGTTTCAGGGTTACACAACTTTCCCTCTTGTTTTGAGTTTTAAAAAAAAGGAAAGTAGCTAATTTATGATGAACAATAGATGATGTATATTCAAAAATACCAACAATAGACTAAAATTGAAGAAGAATTTCTCTTAGTACAGCATAAGTCAATTTATTTTACTTTGCTCTGTGTTGCAAAAGAACTAAAAGAAAAAGAAAAAAAAGGGGGGGGGGAGAGAAAGCAACGAAAATCGAATAAGATATATCAAATAAAAATGGAAATATCTTAACATAATGGGTAAAAATGAACTTTTGAAGTAACGTGACGTGCGCATTTTTCGGTACATTTTTGTATATGTAATACTAGACCGGCAGCCCAGAGCACTTTGATCAAACGAACGAGGTACCAATATCTGAGTATTGGAACATTTGTGGAAAAACCCAGTATATCCAAAAGTGGACGTCTGCCGTGGTCGCTCTGCTGCATGTGGCCCATGGGGCCGGTTAAAGGGGGCCAAAAAATGCATCTGATCAAACGAACGAGGTACCACTTGAAACCAATGTCAACTTAATGCATGAATGCCACAAAGTAATGAATGGCCCATGACAGACAAATTTTCTGCTGCAAAGGGCCCGCCAGACGCCCCCAAATATGGCCCAAATGCCCATTATCGTAGCATTGACCCAGATTAAATATGCAAGGTACCACTCAAAACCGGTTTGGAATGTTCGGGTTGACCTTACAGACTATGGAAATAATCATGCCAGACAAATTTTCTGCTACAAAGGGCCCGCCAGACGCCCCAAAAGGGCCCCTTAAAATGAATTTGATCAAACGAACGAGGTACCACTTGAAACCAATGTCAACTTAATGCATGAATGCCACAAAGTACTGAATGGCCCATGCCAGACAAATTTTCTACTGCTAAGGGCCCGCCAGACGCCCCCAAATATGGCCCAAATGCCCATTAGCGTAGCATTGACCCAGATTAAATATGCAAGGTACCACTCAAAATCGGTTTGGAATGTTCGGGTTGATCTTACAGACTATGGAAATCATCATGCCAGACAAATTTTCTGCTACAAAGGGCCCGCCAGACGCCCCAAAAGGGCCCATAAAAATGCATTTGATCAAACGAACGAGGTACCACTTGAAACCAATGTCAACTTAATGCATGAATGCCACAAAGTACTGAATGGCCTATGCCAGACAAATTTTCTGCTGCTAAGGGCCCGCCAGACGCCCCCAAATATGGCCCAAATGCCCATTAGCGTAGCATTGACCCAGATTAAATATGCAAGGTACCACTCAAAATCGGTTTGGAATGTTCGGGTTGATCTTACAGACTATGGAAATCATCATGCCAGACAAATTTTCTGCTACAAAGGGCCCGCCAGACGCCCCAAAAGGGCCCATAAAAATGCATTTGATCAAACGAACGAGGTACCACCTTAAACCAATGTCAACTTAATGCATGAATGCCACAAAGTACTGAATGGCCTATGCCAGACAAATTTTCTACTGCTAAGGGCCCGCCAGACGCCCCCAAATATGGCCCAAAATGCCCATTATCGTAGCATTGACCCAGATTAAATATGCAAGATACCACTCAAAACCGGTTTGGATCCACACAAAAACAATATTAAATGCAAAGGTACTTTCCACAGAGTAAAGAACTGCCAATGCAAGACAAATTTTCTTCTGCATAAGTCCCACCAGATAGAAAGAATAGGTGGCCCAATGTGGCCCTATATATGGGTCTAAAGAATTGGATATATGTGCCTTGTAACATGACATTTCAAGCTCATGATTATATTGTTTCCAGCATAAATTGGAGTTACTGTATACAAGACCAGTGTTTTATCTTATTTAGCTATTCGCTGCTCTAAGCAAAGTAAAGATAACACTTTCACCTAAGCCTCTAAATATTTTGGGATTTGCTGGCCTGGGCAAAAATTACAGTTCCCCACATTATAATTCTAACACTCTGAGGAAGAGTCTAGCCTGGCTTGGATCCACAGAACTACGGTTGGAAGAGCAAGAATGGGTGCTACAGCCCTGACTGGTTTGAGGGACCGGCTCTCCCAGATCATCTATTCCAAGAGGGGGAACTGAGCGAAGATTTTCAAAGTAGCCGACCAGACGTGGCTTCCGAGTTTGATGGCGATGATTCAAGTACTGAACCATCTTGGAGTGATGACTCCGACAATGAAACATTGATTTGAGCTTCCATTGTCTTTTTAGAATCAAGTTCATGGGAATACTTAATTTTCATAAACTTAGAGATCTGTCTGAATGGCAAATGCAGTGTCTTTTTACAATGCACACACTCCAGTGTTTAATCACTGTCAAGAGACATGAATTCTCAGTTCTTATACTTCGAACCTAACATGTGTCATGTTCAGAGTAATCACATAATGATCTTTTGTTACTATCTTTGCCAATTATGATTTTAGTACATTTAAACTAGCAAGATGACTTTCTTCAAAGGTAAAAGATCCCTTCATAGATGAAAACAAAAACCCTCATCTAGCATTCATATTTCTGAAAAATGGATGCCACATCTATTTGTTGGACTTGTTACAAGCTATTCGAATTGAATTAGTGTAATGATGGAAGTTCTAAAAGACCAAGATGGAGTAATATACGCCAATTACTCATTTTATATTTTGTATCAGGGAATGGAGTCATACGTGGTGATATCAGTATTTGTTTGTTCAATCTTAGCATTTTAAGTCCTTTAAAGAGTGTACCTAGCATAAAGGTACATATACATTTCTATGCTTCAATTATGTATCTTTTAAAAACCATATTGGACAGTTTCAACTTGAAACTGTCCAATATGGTTTTTAAAAGATACATAATTGAAGCATTACTTTCAACCCAAACCTTTATCGTTAAGTACACGTTATAAAGCATTTTCACCATTGTTTGATAATTGTTTCTTTGTCTGAGCTTAAGAAACAAAACATAATCTCTTTTGTTCGACTACATGTATGTCTTAAGATGACACTTAAGCGTTCTTTCTCAAGATTTTAAACTTTGTAGATTTACAATAACGTAAACACAGTGTTTTAAGATACAAAATGATTTTTGGTTTCTTATTTACAATACATAAACTGATTTTAATCTGCTCCAGTGTTTCCAGCGAAACAAAGTAACTGTCAAGTTAAACACTGCTCACGATACAAAGTACTGACTGGATAAAAGGAAAAAGAATAGATAAAAGGAACAAGAATGGATTTGAGAATGCATTATAACTGTCAGGATCTCCCTCAAAGACTGAGTTCGCGTCATTTTTGTTTTGCTCAATGAAATGTTCAGTAATTGATACACCTACTAGTATACTAATCTCATTATTCCATTGGCCTATGTAGCGGGAAGGAATTTGAATAATTCAGGATGTTCTTGATTGTTATAGATTGGTTTCTTGTGGCATCTTAACTATTTAAACTGCATATTTCTTATACATGTGGAGGGCCTTTTGCAGAAGAAAATTTGTATTGCATTGGCATTTCTTTACTCTGTGGAATGTTACAAATGTCATGTCACAAGGCACATATATTCTGCATCAATATACAATCCATTAGGCCCATATAGGGCCGCATTGGGCAACCTATTCTTTCTATCTGGTGGGACCTATGCAGAAGAAAATTTGTCTTGCATTGGCAGTTCTTTAATCTGTGGAAAGTACCTTTGCATTTGATATTGGTTTTTTTGTGGTACCAACTATGATTGATCATAGCCCATTTGGAGGCCCTTTTTTTTAGTGTGTCTGTTGGCCCCTTTGTAGCAGAAAATTTGTCTGGCATGATTATTTGCATAGTCTGTAAGATCAACCCGAACATTCCAAACCGGTTTTGAGTAGTACCTTGCATATTTAATCTGGGTCAATGCTACGATAATGGGCATTTGGGCCATATTTGGGGGCGTCTGGCGGGCCCTTAGCAGCAGAAAATTTGTCTGGCATGGGCCATTCATTACTTTGTGGCATTCATGCATTAAGTTGACATTGGTTTCAAGTGGTACCTCGTTCGTTTGATCAAATTCATTTTAAGGGGCCCTTTCGGGGCGTCTGGCGGGCCCTTTGTAGCAGAAAATTTGTCTGGCATGATTATTTCCATAGTCTGTAAGGTCAACCCGAACATTCCAAACCGGTTTTGAGTGGTACCTTGCATATTTAATCTGGGTCAATGCTACGATAATGGGCATTTGGGCCATATTTGGGGGCGTCTGGCGGGCCCTTAGCAGCAGAAAATTTGTCTGACATGGGCCATTCATTACTTTGTGGCATTCATGCATTAAGTTGACATTGGTTTCAAGTGGTACCTCGTTCGTTTGATCAAATTCATTTTAGGGGCCCTTTTGGGGCGTCTGGCGGGCCCTTTGTAGCAGAAAATTTGTCTGGCATGATTATTTGCATAGTCTGTAAGGTCAACCCGAACATTCCAAACCGGTTTTGAGTGGTACCTTGCATATTTAATCTGGGTCAATGCTACGATAATGGGCATTTGGGCCATATTTGGGGGCGTCTGGCGGGCCCTTAGCAGCAGAAAATTTGTCTGACATGGGCCATTCATTACTTTGTGGCATTCATGCATTAAGTTGACATTGGTTTCAAGTGGTACCTCGTTCGTTTGATCAAATTCATTTTAAGGGGCCCTTTTGGGGCGTCTGGCGGGCCCTTTGTAGCAGAAAATTTGTCTGGCATGATTATTTCCATAGTCTGTAAGGTCAACCCGAACATTCCAAACCGGTTTTGAGTGGTACCTTGCATATTTAATCTGGGTCAATGCTACGATAATGGGCATTTGGGCCATATTTGGGGGCGTCTGGCGGGCCCTTAGCAGCAGAAAATTTGTCTGGCATGGGCCATTCATTACTTTGTGGCATTCATGCATTAAGTTGACATTGGTTTCAAGTGGTACCTCGTTCGTTTGATCAGATGCATTTTTAGGGGCCCTTTTGGGGCGTCTGGCGGGCCCTTTGCAGCAGAAAATTTGTCTGTCATGGGCCATTCAGTACTATGTGGCATTCATGCATTAAGTTGACATTGGTTTCAAGTGGTACCTCGTTCGTTTGATCAGATGCATTTTTTGGCCCCCTTTAACCGGCCCCATGGGCCACATGCAGCAGAGCGACCACGGCAGACGTCCACTTTTGGATATACTGGGTTTTTCCACAAATGTTCCAATACTCAGATATTGGTACCTCGTTCGTTTGATCAAAGTGCTCTGGGCTGCCGGTCTATACCCTGTATCTTTAATAATTTGTAGTAAATTCAACAACAACAAAATGGACTTGCTGTTTACTTAAATGTGTTTTTTTTTCAATTAAATTGAATTGAAAAGCCTTTTTTTTTTTAAATTTCTTAAATTGCATGAAAAGATGTAATTGTTTATTTGTTTGCAAAATATGTATGTCATTTAAATAGGCTACTGGCATTTTGACCCTGCTCAAATTTAACAAACATGTTAAATTACACTTTTACAGTCGACAAGCTAATTCTTTGGACTATAGTAATATCTCAACCTCAGACATTTGTTGAGTACAGGTTACACTCGACTGCCACAATATGATCTGGGAACAAATAACTATATCCTGACATGCTGAGAATAACGTCTAAGTTGTGTACTCCTGAAGGAAAGCGATACGTTTGAAAACAGATAGCAATCTTAAGATGCTAAGCTTTAGAGTCCGATATAATATTCTTGTCGGAGCCTTTTAATAATCATAGGTATAACCTTTCTCATTTTCTGCATCCACTTGTCCAACCTTCTGTCGGTTCAATTGTTCATACATAGTTCCATTTCCAGTTTTCTGTGCTCTGGCTTTGATCAAGTCCTTTGGGACAGTCTTTAAGTTGTATGCTTGTCCAAGGAGGTGCATTAGATCTATGAATTGTGTGGTAGGGTTTACCTTCCAGCGAAATTCGCTCGCTCGATAGTCAAAGGGGAACACGTGGTGGTAGTTGTGCCATCCTTCCCCCATACCGAAAAGCGAAACCATCATGTTTTCTGCCGGGTCGATGCTTTCGTCGTACGGCCGATTACCCCACATGTGCGCCACGCTGTTCACGGACCACGCGATGTGGTATTCCAATATCAAACGGGTGATTCCGGCCATGATGAAAGCATTCCAAATGGATTCGCCCCAGAGGTAGTGGGGGAGGTAGGTCGGAAGAAAGAACGTGATTATCAGACTAAGCTGGTAGTAATACCTGGAAGGAAATAAAAAGCGAAGACAACTTAATATCATGTTGAATAGTCGGCTCTAAATGATGGACGCTTCCCCCATCTGAGTGAGAGGGTATAGGTGGGGTATAGTTCTGGCACTGGGGGGGGGGGATTATGTACGGCTTGTGACTATGATTTTACCACAAGTGTTTTATGTTGAGGTAGCGGTATACATAACGGGAAATTGGGGGGGGGGGCGGAAGGCGGTAAGGTAAGGAGTATTTGTTTTTAGCTCAAACTGTGGTCGTCACCGTGCCCAACGTCTTTGTACACACATACTTCAACAAGCTCTTTGTAGTGACATTCATGAAGCAGGAGAAAAAGTTTGTAGATGAGGGCAGGAAGTTTGAAGGGGGGGACAATAGCGGGGCAGGAGGGGGGGCGAGAGGGGATGTTCTCAAACGACTGACCAACTTGATGCTCAAATTTGAGAAGTGACGTCATCGGTATCCAATTTGCAATGAAAAAAAATTATGTCCAAGTCTGATCTCCCTTTTCAAATAAACTCAACACAAAAAAATGAAAACATTCGATACTGCTTCATGCTCATAGCTTATACTCATATAATTAGTATTTATACTAACCAGCCCTACATCCACCCAATCTGATTGAGGAGAAATATATAAATACACATACTTATACGATAACTTTACGGAATACGCCAACCCTATAACCCCCCCCCGTACGCACCCCCACCCTACCCACCCCCTGCAAACAACCTTATATCCCATCACGGTACTCACTTGTGTTGATAATAAACCACAGGATCGTTCAGCAGGTCACTGCAATCAATTCCACCACCTCGCTTGATCACATCCGGGTGTTTTTTGACCATCAACCAACCAATGTGCGAAAAGAAGAATCCCCTTTTAGCATTGTGAGGGTCTGCGTTAGTATCGGTGAATTTATGGTGGGCGCGATGGTCCCTGGCCCAAGTGAATATAGAATTCTAAAATCAAAATAAAACAACAGTGAAAAGAGAACGCGTTTTGAATACAGGTAACGTATGCATTAACCTAAAAGACTGTGCACTGAATCTTAGTTTTAAGTGTACCAGTTATATACCAAGAGCAGGCGGTCACAGTAATGTTTCTTGCTGGGGAAGGATAAGGCGGTGGGGGGGGGGGGTAAGGCGGTGGGGGGAGGGAGGGGCGATTAATGGGAAGACTGAATGAGTCTCATTTGGGGAACAAACTGAGAGGACGAAATCGAAGGGGGGGGGGATGGGGGTGGGGGAAGCAAAAGCAGTCGATTTTTTTGGATTGTGCCTAGATATCGTGTCATTTCAATATGCAGGAGCTAAAGAATTTACGAGGAGAACGGGAGGGGCGGATGTATTGTCTTCACTATGCCAACTGAATGGGAAGAAATTATGACTAGTAATACCCTCCTCCCACCCTCCTAACCCCCATTTCCTTACCCCTTCTCTCCCTCCATCGTTCACCACAGCTCTTTAATTTCTTACCTGAAATGCTAGTGTTGAGCAAACAGCTAAGAGAATTCTCATTGGTAGTTTAGCGGAGTAGCCCCTGTGGCACCACAAGCGATGTGGTCCCGCAGTTACCCCCATGACACCCACAAAGACCAGAACTGTAGCTGCAACGACAAACAAAATATTTGAATGGTTATTGAATGTGGGGTGGGTGTGGGGGTGTGGACCGGACTTTTCTGGGAAGTTTCTATTTACATAATATCACATGGTCATACCAATGAAAGTAGCCCTCAATATTGAGTTTGAACTAAAACTGAAAGAGGAGCAAATTTCCTTTTTAGAGATAAACCCTATCCCTTCCGACTGCACGAACACACGAACGCCCGCCACTTTAATATCCACAATTATTCATAATATTCTGAAAAATGTGTTCAAGCCCTTTTAAATTCTCTATTTTATTCTTCACTAGCCTTTTCATCCGTATACACTGGCTTATGTTTGAAAATCCCCTCCCCTCCGTACACCCCCTCCCCTCCCCTCCCCTCCCCTCCCCTCCCCTCCCCTCCCCCAATGTACCTATTATGCAGACCTATCCCGGTAGAAACATCGACGTATTTTTAAGATACTTCCTTCAGCAATTTTGTTTTGTTTTAATACGGCAAATATTGAAACGATATTTTTCTTCTTCTTCTTTTGCTGAAAGTGGACTGGCATAAAATTTTAGATCCGTCTTACCAAAAAGAAGTGTCTTGAAGTTACTCTTCCACGCCACGTCGGTCAAGCCATACAAAGCGATGGCGTGGAGCACACAATGGGCAAGAACGTTCCCCCAAACGATCTCCATTTTATACTCGAGACTCTCATCTTTAGCCGCCTTACTCGTAGACTTGCTGCTCGTGCCGTTTGATGTACGGTGGATGTCAGTCATCGCTAATTAATCCTTTGAGAAGAAATATACGGAGGCAGTTTCTTCTGAGAAGGACGTATATGTATGCAGTAGATGAAAAGAAAAATTAATCAACATATTTTTTAAAACTTGGAAAAGATTACAATTTTCTTTCGTACATTTCCTCAATACCCGTAACCCCCCCCCCCCCCACCCCTACTCCCGCAATAAACACACGTTGACACGTTCAGACTGCCAGGCATTAACGATTAAAATGTTCGCTTTATTATATGTCATAACCCAATTACATACATATTTTTTTTTCTCAAACTTTGCATGAAATTTAAAAATAAAAGTAATATCAATAAACGGCAGAATTTTCAAATCAAACTCATCATTAGTGATCGACAGTTTATGTTGAAATTGCATCATAGAACATCACAACTGAGATAAAAACCGAAGCAAAAGGCGATATAATCAAAATACAATTTCGAGATAAAATTTCTCCAAATTGCTTCGTTATGACTCGAAATTTTGTGGAAATTTGGAGATAGGAAGGGGGTGGGTGGGCGGGGGGGAATCGATATTTTGATTTGAAAGTTCGAAATTTCAAAGTAAAAAAGCAAGATCTCGAGAATATAGCCGACATTCTGAGAGAAAAAAAGACGGAAAAATTCCAGGAAAAACAAGGAGAAAATTTGAAATAAAAAAGTGGAAATTTGTAGACGAGTCGTGAGGACTTTCAGATTACAGAAATTTCTAGAGAAAAAAAAGAAGAAATTTCGATTAATCATGTAAAATGTTCGCGATAAAAAAAAAAGAGTGACATTTTTAACGTCCAACTGAGCCATCGCATTTTTAATTTTCATGCAAAGTATATCTATACAAAACTAACATTCTTCGCCGCCCCCCCTCCCCCACCCCGGCGCACACATGTTTGCCACATAGTTACAATTTCCCCCACTCTATCCCCTCCCCCCAGACTCTTAAGAATCAAATCGTCGACCATGACCGTTAATAAAGCTTGAAATAAAACATTAAAATAAATCATCATTTCAAAAATGCGCCAATATATATAGTTGCAAGCAATTATATATGATATCGACCCTTCCTTGCCACTGCATCTATTATTTACAGTATATCTTACCTATCAGATCGGCTACGGAGTGGTCATCACTTTGGTAATTTCAAATTAACTGCTTAAGAGTCGACACGCAAGTGAAACATAGAGTTAGTTCAACCTTGTCATCTTGCTTGCATGCTTTCCTAAATTATATGCAGATTGTAACCTTTTGAAGTGGTTATTGTAAATCGGTCCTTGTGTCTCGTGGTGCAAACATGGCGCCCTTATATTTACTTTACAGATTGATATCAAACTTAGAGATCAGATCCAGAGTACACTCTTATTATTTTTATAATAAAGAACCTATCATTGTTCTGTTCGTGATGATGATGATGATTATGAACTTTAATTTTTCTTTTGGTATTCATATCGTCAAATATTTGTCCGTATGACAAAGGTAAAACAAACAGACAAACATACAACCTTTATGGAGGTTCTCTAATTAATTCCCTTTTTGATTATAGTTTACTGATTTACCTGATCAATACGGTAACATAGTTCACTTTGTCTATTATAAGACGAATCACTATTATCTCTTCATATCCATCTGTTCAAAGCATTCTTTAGCCTTTTGCGTGAATTCTGTTTTGCAATAATACTACCACCAACCATAAAACATAATTTTGGTTCTTGCAAATGTGTTCTGTAAGGAGACGCCGTCGAAGTACCAGTTTTGTGCTGCAGTACATGCATGTACATGTAATCTTTGTAGATTATTTTGCTTTGTGGATAAAAAATATAAATATAAAAAAATGTTTATCACTATTTCTATATCATTATTTCTATATCATAATATATGCATGACCAAATATCATAACCATTATCAAAATGAAGACATGCATTTGAAGTACTTCGTTTTCTCATCATTATAAAAAGGAAAAACAAAAAACCAAGCAACTTGATCAACCGCCATCTGAACGAAATGGACAGAGGTTAAGGTCTCGTATACCACATTATTAAAGGACTAGTTCAGGTGTCACAAATGTTTATCTTATATGAAAGAGGACAATAAAAGGAACCCAATAGTGAAGAAATCATTTCAAATATCTTTTTCCGTTTAGGAGATATTCAAGTTTAAAGTTTTATCTGATTGTGTAGAAACTGCTGAAATCAGACTAACTGTGACGTCATATCCTCACATTCCTGAAAAGTCTTTGTTATTTTATTAAAATATTTTGTAAGATTTATGACTTACAACCAAAAGATACGCCAGGAGATCTCATATGTGTCAAGGGAAGTATTTGAGATTTAACATCTAACGAATGTTTGATTATATTTTTTTAGATTTGTGAAAAAAAATGTAATTATTTTTTAATGAAATATATTGACACATGTTAAGGAGGTGAGGATGTGACATCACATCCTCACAGTTAGTCTTTCTACACCAGTCATTTGCAAAGAAATTTTGAAATCTTCAAAGTGTGATATCTCCTTAACAGAGCATGCTATGATGGTAGTTTCTTCACTATTCTGTTTGTCTTTTTAAGCTCTTTCATAAAAGATAGACATGTCAGACACCTGAACCAATCCTTTAACTGCATCATTGACTTACTCACTAACCGTGCGCATTGGATGTCCTATACTACACCCAACGTATATGGTATACCCAGAGTGCTTAGACTATCGTGAAATTTATCCACAATGATTGTTCAGATTTCGAGCGAATACACGAACGTTTAGTACACCACTTTTGAGTATGTCATCTCATCCACGCCACCAAGGAGTTTCTAAACCAGACATCATTACGGATTCATCAGTAGTTTTAATATTCCATTCACTTCAACATCTAAACATCAACAACAAAAACAACAAAAGCAACAAAATAATAATAAAGATAATTGCAAAGAAAGTAAATTCATCAGAAATGGCAATATACTTAAGTAAAATATATGACCTATTTCACTTAAGTAGAATTCAATTAAGCTTAAGTGAAATTACATTCTACTGAAGTGGAATACAATTCTACTGAACTGAAACTGCATTCCACTGAAGTACAAAAAAAAAGAAAGAATTGAATTGATTAATGCATACGTATTTACATATATTTAATCGCATGCGAAGGGTGAAGGCTGCAACGATATCAATATCACCTTGAGATTATCACAAGTTTTGTTTGCACTCTATAGGCATCTTTAACATATGAGGATTCTAAACTTAGCTACCGAATAAACTAACCAGAGAAACAAAGGTTGGTAAGTACCACCCCGTGTCGTACGATATATAAATATATATCGTAAGATATATATTTAGATTTACATATATATATATATATATATATATATATATATATATATATATATATATATATATATATATATAAATATATATATATATATATATAAATATATATATTATATATATATATATATAAATATATATATATATAATATAATTATATATATATATATATATATATATATATATTCAATATATATATATATATATATATAATATAATTCAATCTTCTTTCTAGCCTATTTCCATCCACTGCAGGATGAAGGCCTCTTCATCGATTCCATTTCCATCTGTCCTGTGCTCTCCTTTGCCATAGAACACCTGTAAATTCTCTGAGTTCATCTGTCCATCTTCTACTCTGCCTGCATGCCTCTCCTTCTGACACAAGTTCTTGGGGTCCAGTTGGTAATTTTCTTTGTCCATCAGTTATCATGTTGCCTGGCCAAATGGCCGGCCCAACGCCATTTCTTGACTTTGATTTCCTTTATGATGTCTTGGACATTGGTTTTCTCTCTTAAGTTTTGGTTGGTTACTCTGTCTCTCCTTGTGACTCCAATCATGATTTTTTCCATCGCCCTCTCTGTCACTCTCAACTTCTTTTCCAGTTTTGTTGTTGTCCAGGTCTCCGCACCAAATGATAGTACAGGAATTATGCACTGGTTGAAGCCTTGTTTCTTCAGTGATGTTGGAAGGTCCTGGTCACGGAAATGAAGCTTAGTTTGCCAAATTTGACCCATGCTAGTTGGATTCTTCTGTTTACCTCTCCCTGTGTTTCATTGTTGAGGGAGATCCTTTTGCCCAAGTAGATGTAACTGTCCACCTCTTCTATCTCTATCCCCTGTACTGTAATCTGATGTCCTCTTATTCTGTCACCCATCATTACTTTAGTCTTTTTGATATCCATATTGAGTCCTGCCTTTCTGCTTTCTCTGGCTAGTTCTTACATCATTGCCTGCAGCTCTTGTGGTTGGTGACTTAGAAGAAGTATGTCATCAGCAAATCTTAGATGGGTCAGGTGTTCACCATCCACTGCAATTCCTTTTGATTGCCAGTCTAGATTCCTGAAGGCATTTTCCAAGGCTGCAGTAAAGAGTTTAGGAGAGATTGGATCGCCCTGCCTCACACCTTTCAGAATTTTGAAGATGTTGGTTTTGTCTCCTTCCAGATGAATTCTTGCACTGGAGTCTCTATAGATGGCTTTCACCAGACGAATGTATTTCTTATCTGTGATCTGGTCTTCCAATGCATGAAGCAAGGACTGGTGGTCGAGGCTATCAAATGCTTTTACATAATCTATGAAGCCCAGACAAAGATTAAACCGGTATTCCTTAGCTTTCTCAATCACCTGGCTTAGGGTGTGAAGGTGGTCTGATGTCCGGAAGCCTGATCGATATATATATATATATATATATATATATATATATATATATATATATATATATATATAATATAATTCAATATATATATATATATATATGTGTATGTATATATGTATGTATGTATATATATATATATATATATATTTATATATATATATATATATATATTTATATATATATATATATATATATATATATATATACAATACATTCTCAATCGAATGTTTCTGTAGACTGAAGTGATTTTCAACAGGTTTGTTGATCTTGTTTGTTTTGATCGTCGATCTATGTTGAGTCAGTCTCATTCTTAGAGTGTCTTTCGACTCTCAAGGTCTATTCTACGTTGCAAATATTACAGTAGATGTAGCAAGTGACATTTTTAGATAGGCAGTTTATAGTCTGCTCGATTATTCGAAACGTGGGTTGTCATATAGGTTGCTCTGAAAGGCCCCGGTCTTGCAATGTTGTGTACAGGGCAATGATCCCGTAGTTTCTGTTTTGTGCAGTGTCTCTGATGAGGGTCATCCTGAAAACAAAAATGCCCGAACTGAAATGTCCTGTATAGGTTCCTATAGATATTTCAAGTATTGGGTTTAACTGCATGCAGAAAATTCTACTCCCATACATAATGCAGTCTATCATTGAACATGGCGACAAAAATCAATTTGCCTACAAAAGGGAGTTTCATGCACCGATGCCATACTTACTCTTGTACATGACATCGTTTGGGGGTTAAATCAGAAAGACACAACATTGTCAAAAGTCCTTTTTCTTAGATTTTTTTTTAAGCGCATTTAATACGGTATTGCCTAATCGCCTAATTCAAGATCTATGTAGCTTTATTGAAGAACCATGGCGTATTCATTGGCTTTCAAACTTTGTACAAGGCTGGTCTAGGCAAGTGAGATTACAGAAGGGATTTTCTTCTAAATCGGATATTAAAATTGGCGTTCCTCAAGGGGGTCCTCTATCGGCTCTACTTTTCACCATTTACACGGATGAGATACGCTCAGGTTCCAACTGCAATGTTATTAAGTATGCAGATGATACTGCTGCTTCCTGCAGAATCAGTAAAAGCACACACAGTAAAGATCAAGATGATTATCAATATACTTTATTTCTAGAATTGTTAGCTTGTGTGAGCAGAAAAATCTCATTTTGAATCCAAATAAATCAAAAGAAATCTTGTTTGAAAATATAAATGTTAAGCACAAAGGTTTAATGAATGTTAAAGAACAGAGAACTATAATTCAGGGCTCGTGCGTTGACACGTACCTCTTGCACTATGTATCTAGGAGTGTGCATTGACGATAAGTTAACTTTGACAAATCATATCTCGAAAATGTTAGCTAAAGTGTATTATATTGTTTCGACAATATAGCATTCAATGTCCGATACTTCTCCAGTGATACAATAGAAAGGGTGTTCGCGGCGTCTGTCTTGCCGATCCTAGTATATGCGGTTCCAGTATGGTATCATTTTGTACACGTTAAAGATAAGAGAAGAATAAGAAGTTTCCTCAAATTGTGTTCAAAAATTTTCAGGCTTAATTATGAGAATCTTGTACATAGAGTCAATGAATCTGCTAGGAATGAATTTATACGACTTGTCAAAAATTTTCAAACTACTAACGAACATCCTCTACACTCCCAGCTCAACTCTCTGTGCAATAAAACAAATTATAATTTGAAAAACCAAATATCACGCCATCTTTTAGAATTATACTCCTTAAGAACTCTATTATTTACAGAGCAGCTCTTTTTGTACAAAAGGGCTCCTTAGATCCTTTATTGCAGCTTTTTGATAATGTTTTAGAACTTTTACTCTTTAAGAACTCGTTTTATTTACAGAGCAGCCACTTTTTGTAAACTGGTAAAAACAGCTTCTTAGATCCTTTGTTGTAGCTTTTTATGTTTCATCAGTGGCGTAGGAAGGTACTTTTGAGTAGGGGGGAGGGGCTGAAGACTGATGGCCGGCCTGGGGGAGGGGTCTAAAGGGAGGGATGTCCCCCTCCCCTTTGGATTTTTTTTGCATTTCCAGGTGGCCTCAGATGCAATTTGGTGCAATATAGCACACTTCAACCCACCCACTCCATTTTGTATATAATTTTGCATTTTCACCTGGCCTTAGATGCAATTTGGTGCTCCAAATGAGATTTTTTTCTCATTTGCAAATGAAAAAGGGGTTTTCTGACTTGCGAAGCGGGGGGGGGGGGGCGGAATGATACTTCCGCCCCTCCATACTTTTCACTGGGGGGGCTGGCGCCCCCAGCCCCCCCGGTTCCTACGCCCTTGTGTTTCATTATTAACTTAATCTCATAAACTTTTATATGTCTTAACCTGTATTTTGATGTTCTGTATATATTGTTATATTTTTTATCCTATTGATAAATTTCTCTGTAAATTTATACTGGAATAAAGGAATTAAAAAAAAAAAAATAGGTCTTGTGAAAGATTGTCAAATATCGTATATATGTGCAGCGTATTAATTTGATGAATTACAATTTTATATTGACTAAACTCGCCAGGTCTGCTCAAACTAATAAAAAAAAAACGCATGCAGAAAACTACTCAGTTATAGACAAACCTTCATATTAAATTCAAGATGCTCCTCAAGTTAAGAAAAGAAAAAAGGAAAAAAAAACTGATACAGCTTTAGTTCGTTCTCTTGTTCTATTTATATTGTATACAATTTCTTATCATAGATTAGTATTAGATACTTAAAAACCCACAACCACTCAAAATATCCAAATTTAGCAAATGCAAACCTAATTATCTCGCAACCTGATAATTCTATTTTTATAAAACAAATAAAGCCTGACCAGTACCGAACAGTATCTTGACCGTTAACCAGATAAGAAGTATACTGAAAGGATAAGAAACGAGGCTTACAAACTAAGGATTTCAAGCTTAAAGGCAGTGTCACAATTTTTTTTTTTGTGAAATACTGTGTTGTGTTTAACAATGCATAGATTACGTAGACATAGACATAATGATATATTCTTTACAGGCCTATATCTATCTATCTATCTATCTATATATATATATATATGTGTGTGTGTGTGTGTGTGTGTATGTATATATATATATATATATATATTACGTAAATCCAGTCTTTGATGTTGTTTTTTGTTTACCGATAGTCTTATACTAACAGTGTGTATTTATCGCTAAGAAGAGCTTATCGTTAATCCTGATAGAGTTTGTAAAATAAGCGCCCGTCGCAACCTACGGAACAGTAATTTATATTATCCGAACATGTGTAGAACATCCAAACCAGCCAGACACCCGGCAGCATTGCTTTCACCTTTTGTAGTGTGTAAAAACTATTATAGCTTTTCAAAAGAGAAGTTTTAATCCTGGGGATATTTTGGCTGCTGACCCCATGATAATTATAACAAGATATGCAGGATATATGTAGTTTATATTTTATATGCAGGTCATATGATATATGCAGGTAGTATGATATATGCAGGTCATACGGTATAGGTCATAAGTTACATGTTTTGCTAACTTGTGTGTACCTTTCAATTAATTTAAAATAATATATAGATATATATTCTTTATTTTGAAGTTCCGTTCGATCGTGCATGCCAAAGAGGTTATTACTGAAGAACCATTGTTGAAAATGATTTAGCTTTGATGAAGAAATGATAACCAAACTTGGCATGATTCAGAATGAAGAATCAAAACTTGATGTTGACAATATATCTTGAATTATTGAAAACATCTACAGCAAAAAGCTAAGACAATGAAAAAGAAAAGAAAAACAGCAACACATCATAGTAACATTAAGCACGACAACAGTCATACTATGATAACATTAAGAATTATAAAAAGCCACACTATATTAACATTAAAATGTGTTGACAGCCACACTATCATAGCATTAAGAATGACAACAGTCACACTACGATAGCATTAACGATTGTTACAACACATGCAGCGTAATAATATTATTATTATTATTATTGTTGTTACTATTATTATTATTATCATCATCATCACCATCATCATCATCATCATCATCATCATCATCATCATCATCATCATCATCATCATCATCATCATCATCATCATCATCATCATCATCACCACCACCACCATCATCATCATCATCATCATCATCATCATCATCATCATCGTCGTCGTCATCATCATCATCATCATCATCATCATCATCATCATCATCATCATCATCATCATCATCATCATCATCATCATCATCATCATCATCATCATCATCATCAACATCATCATTATTATTACTATAGCAGTTAGAGCGGCAACAACCACGTTATAATATCATTAAGAACGACAACATTGGCACTACGATAGCATTAGCGATAGCAACAACAACACATGCAGCGTATTATTATATCATTTAAAACGCCAACAGCCACGCACGGTATGGTAGCATTAAAAACGTTGCAATAACAGTGCAGTATCCTAGCGGCAGTAAAAACAAGAATGAACTATGAGTAGCAAATGAAATGAAACAATAAAGAGAGAAAGAAAGATTCAAAACGTTCATCTTTTTCCTCAAATATAAAACTACATAATTACCAAATTTGACAACAAAAAAAGTTTCATAAATAGGGAGTGAGACGCTAACCGTTATGAGCATATATACCACAATGGTCACCCTTTAAGCAGGTGATGAAACAAAGTAAGCAGCATAATGTAGACAAAGGGCATTTACACCTTACTTAACCTTTGTACATCTTCAACGTTATCAAATTATTGACAAGATGATAATAACAAAACTGAGCCGTTGGCTTTAATTTTAGAATATCTCGGTTTTTTTTTAAGAATTCGCTTGTGTATCAGTGACCAGCTGTTTTGAAGGTGAAGGATCTTGTTCCCATGTACCTAATACATCGGTAGGTTATATGTAAGTCATATTACAGTAACAAACACATGTCCATCACCACCTTATACCAGTTTACATTCATATACATTTTTGAGATTTAGACTACCGTATGGTGGGTGAAATTTCGAACCACTGATGCTCTTCCACACCTCATGAATATTCATTTGCTGATGTTCTCGTGGCACTTGAGGATTGGCTGTCTCCTACAGCCAAATCCTCACGTGACAGTATTTCTCAAGAAAACCGTTTTGTACACAGTTTAATATGTCGAGCAATGTCATCATGCATGATACAGCCCAATGAATGACGTATCTTGTGGACCGGGAAAACCCTATGCATGGTTAGGGTGAACCCCTAGGGTTAACCCTAACTCGCGAAATACTGCATCTAATGTAGTATTATACAATACCGTACTTCTTGAGGCAATGCAACTTGCCACATTATAACTTATCTTGAGAGATGAAAAAAACTTGAGGTCTTGGTGTCTCCTAACATCCATGATGGATAAAGAAAACATTCTATAATGTACTTCAATGTCTCGCTTTTTCATAGCACTCGAAATCACAGTATGAGGAGTACACATATCACCTTTCTATCAGGTATATATGATTGTCCCTCCACTGTTTATATCCTACCTCTCCTCTTCCTCTGTTGGTTTCTTTCTTTCTTCTCTCCATCCCTTGTCTACTAATCCCCTTACATCTATCTCTTTGTGGACACCATGCTCATTAACCTGTCTGTTTTCTGTGCGTGATTTTGTCCCTTCTGTTACTGTTACTTGTCATTTGGCCTTTCAAGAAGATCCTGCTAGGATCGAAACGTCAGGCCAACTTACTTTTACACATATCAGATATAAGGTTAGGAACTGTTCATACTGTCAGTACGAGTGCTTTGAAGCATGATAGTGGAGGACAGTTATATAGTGGTATTAGCATTAGGATTTTGTCCGTCCTTATCTCACGTCTAAGAGCCTATACAGTTACCACATTGTCACAACTTATGCAAGATTTCACCACAAGCTTCACCGAAATGTCATCCTGGGTGATGCAACTTGACAACAAACCGCTGTTTTAAAGAAAAACAACTGCAAAAAAAAAAAAAAATTGAGCTCGAATGCATAGATAACAGAAGTGCCAGAAATAGACGTTTCTTGACCACAGTTTGCTAAAATTAAGACCAAAATAAACATTGTGCTAACAGTGTTTGTTTGATTAGAAGAAGCAGACCCGGTGACCCTATAGCTTATTACCACGATAGTTAATTACACGCGCGAAGGTTATCGGCAACTGTTTCGAAAATGGAAAAAATAGTTTTATCTCTTACACCTTCATATCAGGGGGGCGTATCCCAAGCTGGACAGACAACTTGATATAAAACCAAATCATTTCTTAAGTCTTAACCACAATTGATCTCATCAGAATCCAACATCGTGTCCAACGAGCAACTGACAACTTATTAGTTCCTTGTATCATCCAGTTGATCTGTATTGGTTAGTACTCATTTTTCTATCTTATTTTTTCTTTTTCAAATAACTGTTTCATTCTTTTATGTTTGTAATTTTCGGTGCCAAGTATATTTGTGTTATCTCGTCTGTGGGTACTTCAGTCCAGGGGTGTAGAAAGCTCCCACGATGCGTACTTGAGTACTTTATGGTGGACAAGGGTCGGGTCAAGGATTTTAAAAAGGGGTCGTTGAAGCCGATTCTCATTTACGGGCGGGGGGGGGGGGGTGAGGGGTTATCTGTGGCATATTTAGGCTAAAGGCCTATAATTAGAAGTCTACACGCACTACACACTAATAGCTACTTTTATTTTATTGTTTGTGGAGAGGGGGATTTGATAGGAGGTGGTGTACGCCCATACACTCCCTGGGGCCACGCCTGGTGGGTTGACGGTCCAGAAAGCAGTCGTGGATTAGAAACACTTCAACAGAAGGATATCATATTGTGTGTGCCCATCAGGGTGGTTTTTAAAATGGCAACTTTACGGCAATCTTCTTTAGACTTTTTATGTGTATTTATCCAATACTTAATGTAAGCCTATTTACTAACAGATATACTTTGAAAAAAACATTAAATTATGACATGTTAATGTTATTCAAGAGCATCCCACTTGAATCGTCCACCATGGCGATGGAGTGCTCCCCCGAATATCAACCCCTGCCTCTCCCCCACACCCAACCTGTTCCTACACATATGAAATCATAGGTCGTAAATGATTTTATTATTTATTAAGATATGCACAAATTTGAGGCATCTCTGAAACAGAGGCGCAACCACGTACACTTCTGGTGGCGGGGGCTTTTAAAAACAATCAGAGAGTTCCATCCCCGCCCCCCCCCCCCCGTTCCCCGCTGGCAGACAGAATATTACAACTTATCCTATAGTGCAGTACAAATATATATATATATATAACATGTTAATGCGGTAGAGCCTAAACAATCGGAAATTCTTCAATATTGTTTCAAATTATAGCACCATTTTACAAAAAATTACCTTATACCCCCCTCCCTCCCCAACTCCCTGAACGACTTAGCACCTGAGCCCCCCCCCCTTTCCAGTAAGTTTGTACCCCAGCTCTGATAATTTCAAACTGGTTTGCACTAATTTTACCAAACTTTGCAGCTTCTGTAAAATCTCGTTTTTACGTTGTTACCACTATTAAGCTGTTCTCTGACTATAGTGACTGTTAACTTTGTCTACATGCATATGCATTTCCTTAAAATAATGCACACCCAGTTGGGAGAATTGTTTCTATACTGTACTGTCATTGTCCCGCTTCAGAGCACTCGTATTGTCAGTACGAGCAGTATGAATATCATGTTTCTATTATAGATCAAGGTTAGGAACTGTTTGTACTGTCAATGACAGTGCTCTGAAGCAGGATGTTGAAGAACAATATAGAGAGGTATTAGCAGTTAGGAAATGTTCCAAACTGGCTGTAATGCAACATTGGTACAGTAAGAAAGAAAGGCCCGTGCGTTAAAGCGTGCCAATTTTTCCCATTGCTTAGTTTGTTATTAAAAATATATTTGTCTCCAGTTAAATGATACTATAGAGTGTCAAACTATTTTCAACAAGAAGAAAGAAAGAAAGAAATTAAAATAACTATTTCTCAATTTATGATATGGTCATGGGTGTCCATTATCTAATCACAGTGTGTTTAATCGTTTGACTAAGTAAACAGTAGCGATTAATGATAATTAGAATCCTTCAGATTGTTGACAAAGGACGAACAATCTCGTGTACATGTACATAAAAGTTGTGAGAAGGCTGTCTGATAATAGCTGTGTTATCAAAGATGACTAATTAAAGATGGCATGATTATGGACTCAAAGTTTAATTTGCTTACTTTTCTTATAGCCTGCTCAAGAGCATTGTACAAATAAAATGTTAGATAATGCACCCTAAAAATACATTAAACACGATGTATAGATAGGCCAATTATAGCCTCGTCTCGCTAAAGACCAAATGTGAATAGAAGGTCGGCAGGGTGACTTTGTGTATATATTTGTATATATGTATACAACCATGCACTGAAGAAAAGCTGATTTTGCTCGGAAGCTCTCAAAAAAACCCAAACACTGGCTGATTTATTTCCAATCACTCACTTCTACGTCATTTGTGAATGGGTGGGTGGGTATACATATACCCCCGATACATATACTGTCGCGGTAGTCCGTGGAGTGCAAGCTAGTGGATCGAGACACATCCAGCAAGAATCATCAATTGTAACACGTGACTAACGACGTAAATTAATGCATGTGTATTTACATATAGGCTATATTTACTTGCATGCGAAGGGTGAATGCTGGAACTCGGGACAATATCACTTTGAGATTATCAACAACAAAAACATTGTTTGCATTCTACAGTATCTTGAAAAAAATATGACGATTCTAAACTTATAGCCTATACCCGAATCATACTAACGAGGAAGATAGGTTGATTATTAACATCCGGTGTCGTAAGATATATTTATATACAAACAAACACATATACACACATATACATCACATCCTTCATTGAAAGCCCTATATGTGCGATATAGGACTTAAAAAACTGAAATAAAGATAAAATCATACACTATATCTTTGATTCCCTATATATATATTTTATTCCTTTTTTCTTTTCTTTTTGTAGATTATTTTAAAATGCCTCCTCTTAAAATTGAAGATGAAACTATGCCAGTCGTGGCTAGTACAGTAGAAGAAAAGAAAACAGCACAGAATGAACCGAAGAAGGAATACAAAATGGAGATAGTTTGGACAAATTTAATCATTCATACAGTTCTCCATGCTACTGCACTCTATGGTCTGACGGTTGAAATATGGCGGTCCCAATGGTACACTCTACTTTTTGGTAAGTATAAATCTTTGGTATATATATATGTATATATACCACACAGGTCTACGATAGATCCATCTTAAATCGAAGCTAAAGAGAGAGAGAGGATGGAGAGAGAAAATAAATAAATAATTAAATATATAGTAACTACTTAATACAGACTAGCCAAGTATAAAACATATATGAAGATGTAAAACTATGTGTACCATTTTAACCTTTTCTAAACCTTTTGGTCATTTGGAATTATTATTATTATTATTATTCGTTTACAGCTTTCGTATTAGGTTGGTTTTCTAATCTCGGTATCACAGCTGGTGCACATCGTCTGTGGAGTCATAAAGCGTATTCTGCCAAGTTACCACTCAGAATTTTCCTAGCTATCATTGCGTCACTATCCTGCCAGGTAAGTTCATGTTGCCAGGGGCAACGGGTATAGTCCTATATACGATCTCATACTTTGTTTACATTGTTTTAAGAACGTTCTTTCAAGGGATGTCGCCCGTTTTGCGGTGCACAACTATTAAAATTTTAAATTATTTTAAATATGAAAATATAAGTGAAGGCAGTTGCGTCAGTCTTTAAAGTCGCAAGTGTGTTGCCCCTTAAATTATGCTAGAAAGTTCAACTATGATCACTTATATATCGAAACAACGAGAAATAAATTGAACTGCCACGTTCGACGCGTCTACTCTGTGTTAAAAGTCGTATTCGTTCGTATATTTGCTCCTCAATGACTGAAAATGATGCGCGTAGGATCTGGAGCGCCCAAGACAAAAAAAAAAAATACTTTGAAAATCATTCAGCAAAAGTTTTGCCATTCTCAATGTTGAAGGCAAGAAAATGACCTAGAAAACTTGTTTTGTATTTGCCTAAATTTTAACCTGCTGAAAAATTGATATCAAAATTCTGAAAGAATCATACTGTAGATTGAAACACTCAAAGTTTATGAAACCAGATTTCTAGGAATATCAAATTTGACAATTTAATGCACGCTACCCCCCCCCCCCCCAATCCCCCTTATCATCCTTTCACAAACTTTTGGTTTTTTTGGTTTATATCGTATCGGTTTCAAAATATCCCCTTCTCTATACTTTGATATATGCAGAATTCCATCTACATCTGGTGTCGAGATCATCGAGTCCACCATAAGTTCACAGAGACTGACGGCGACCCACATAACGCGAAGAGGGGGTTCTTTTTCTCTCACGTGGGCTGGTTGATAGTCAAGAAACACCCGGAAGTTATCGAGAAGGGCGCCAAATTAGACTACAGTGATATGCTAAATGACCCGGTTGTGAAATTTCAACACAAGTAAGTATATATTTGTATATAGCTGAAATAGTTTCATTGTATGAGTTTATTTTGAAATGGCAAGTCGAATTGGGGAGGGGAAGGGAAGGGGAAGGGGAGAAGTTGGATCGGAAGGTGTTTGGTTGGGAAGATTATCCTAGTAAGGAATGGGGAATCGACATCATCTAAACGGAGGAGAGGAGGTGGGGTGGCGGGGGGGGGGGGGTTAGTACCCACCACATGAGTGTCAGAGGTTTAGACCGAATTCAGCATTATATTTTTCGTAAAGCTCACTGTTCAATCATTAATTTATTTCTCGCCTATTTTTCACCCTCCAGATACTACTATCCAATGATACTTGTGATCAGTTTTATTCTCCCAACCTTGATCCCTTGGTATTTCTGGAACGAATCCATCTGGAACGCCTATATCGTATCCTGTATCACTCGATTGGTGCTGACGTTAAATATCACGTGGTGTGTCAACAGTGTCGCCCATATATGGGGGTCACACCCTTACGACGAATCCATCGACCCGGCACAGAATGTCGCCGTGTCGTTTTTCGCGCTCGGAGAAGGTTGGCATAACTACCATCACGTGTTCCCATTCGATTATCGCGCCAGTGAGTTCCGTTGGTTGGTCAACCCGACTACACAGTTCATCGACTTGATGTATCTTGTGGGACAAGCTTACAATCTGAAATATATGACTGATGAATCGATTAAATCTAAAGCCGCAAAAGCGGGCGATGGGTCAATACATTCGAGGTTCCATAAAACACACTAACAATTTTGTGTACGTCTATAAATGGAGATGAATTTTGAAAAGATGTTTAACCACCGTTTCGTGACGTATCCTACCGTGTTAAACCAGGCTTAGGCTTTTACGATAATAGACGAAAAGTAACACAAAGCGTAAAGAACACTGCGCGGGTTCCATGGACATTTCTTCGATGTATAAAATTTATTTGGAAATCTGATGTTGCATCCTACCGTGTATTGTTGACCTTAGGCTACATATAAAAGGACAACAACACTGCATGTGTAAACATAGTCTTTAATCATATATGTTTCTACTGTTGTCAAGGGTCAAAGGTCAGGGCAAATGCTCAATATGAAGCCATTATTTTACGGCTATTTTTTTCTGTGTACAGTTTATAGAAAAAGGTCATATCGAAATTCGTATTTTACTGTATAGATGATCGACCGATAAATAAGACTCTAAACATTTGTTTGTAAGAAATGTTCAAAATCTGACCGTAACAGCTTGATTAATTAATTAGAATGTTTCAACATATTAAATGTTTTCATTTCCATATTAAAATGAACGACACGTTACTTAGATATGTTTGAAATCCGTGCTGGACAGTTGACCGGGCATATTAGATCAAATATGCTAGAATATGCTAGAATGCCACCGAAATGGTCACACATCGTACAACTTAATATTAACTTCCACTATTCCTGCCATTTTCATCAACTCAAATCAGATTTAGAGATTTAAGACGTGTTTGCATTTAATGTTAAATTTTCTTACTATCGTTGCCTACAAATTTATTTAGCTTCTGTATATACTTATATGTCTTTATGTACAATAAAACATGTAAAATTAACTTACGAAGACGTTTCCACGTATTTTTACATTGTTTTGGTCTTAAGAGACATGGCAGCGCATATGACGGTTGCACGCGGACATGCAGGAGGGTATGCTAACCTAACCCTTTTCTTATCCCTCCTCCTTCCCCTTCCCCCAAGCGTATTGACATTTCACTAATATATTTGCGAATGGCATGTATACCACTTCTTTCACACCCTGCCCCCTACTGACCCAAGTCACGGTCCAAGACACTTGTTAAGCCTTTCAACATAAAGTATTAACATCAAAATGTATTAGGCATACACTGTGTAGTGCACCTGTACGTGTTAACCCGTGTTTCTCGGTTTCTCTTAAAAGCTTCTCTTCATCTCTAATGATATTGGATAAAATCTATCATTGTGTGTCTGTAGATTCCGTATATCGAGACAACGACAGAATTTGTGCCTTTGATAACTGTTAACATTATATTTGGCCGAAACTTGGCATTCTCTTATTTATATTATTTATCACATGTGAGTATCGAGAATTGACTCTGTAGCCTACCGGGATATTTTACGGTAGCTTGGCCAGCCTACACCTATAGTTGGTGCACATCGTTCTGTGTAGTCTGTGCTCCTTGTGCTCGTTTGTTACGTAATCATGGCGATCGACAACGGTTTATGTCTAACTTGTGGCTTCAATACAGCGCAAATCGCTATCTTTTATCATCATATATGCAAAACTGAGAGTTCCATGGAGTATGCATACTGTTTATATGACCATGTGACATTGGGGTAAGATTCGGACGCCATCTTATTTCTTTTTCATCTCTGGAAAGCTACATCGAAGAACCCATCAGGTTTCTCCCTTTGTTTGTGACCATTATTAGCGTGAAACGCCAAAGAAATGGCTAACAATACGCTTATAAAAGAACGAATGCCGGGCTTTGAAGTTTTGTGCACTAACAAACGAAAGTTTGGCTTTAAAGAATCTAGAGCATCTTGTCTCTTTTCGATAGATCGACTTCTGTCGATAGATCGAATCTAATCTCATCGACGAAGCCGAACATTCCCCCTGAAAATGGTTCTAAACTGGTCGTGAAGTCCCAACACAGGCTGCTGAGCCACCTGGACGGAATTGCTGGTCCAAAGTTGAACAGGTACAGTCCGTTAAGATATTCTTCACTCGAAAAGAAGCGAGTCCTCGTTGCAAACATAGGCGTAGGTGGCGGGCGGGGTGGGGGGGGGGGTTGGGCTGCTACGGGCACCTACTGAAAGAAGAATAATTTGCAATGTGTTTTTCAATGGTTAAACTTATATTATTATTATTATTATTATTATTATTATGATCATGATTATTGTAACGACTTCCCCAATAATTCTTACCAATTTGGAATGGTAATAACACGAAAATGAGCGCGCGAAATATTTGGTTATATTTTTCGGGCAAGTCGTTACAGCCCATTTCCCAAATCAAATTGGGCTCCTACGCCTATGATTGCAAAAGTCCCTGTCGATGCCAACACACTGAATCCAACACTCTTGACAATTCATTCCCTGTCAAAAACACCTACAGAAATCTATAAGGCCACCACGTAATTATCTTTCCTGATAAACAGTCGTAATTAAAGTGTCTTTGAACCTAATTATACAGACAAACCTCCTATAATTAACATTGTTGGTGTTGTTTTCCTCTGACATAACAAAGGGCTACCCGTGCACAGTGTTAAGTTGCGATATCATTACGTTTGTTTAACTTGTGACGTCAGCACAATATATTTTGCAACACCATCGTATGATTATTGCAGGCCAATTCTTACTAACATCAAACTTTGGAACAACCGGCAAACAACAGACACGAACTAACCCAAAGTAAAGTATGCGTATAAAAGTATGAGAGGGCCTGACGTTTCGATCCTACCAGGATCTTCTTCAGAGGCTGAATGTAAAGTAATGTATATAAATCAGATTGCCATGTAATGCCGTTCATGGCAGACAGATACACATACATACAGACCGACAGGCCGACAGACAGGAAAGCTAAAACTGTGGCAAACTCCCTGATTAAATAATTCTTCTATTTCTGACCGTCAAATGGAGAATCGTCCCCCCCCCCAATCCAACTTTGTCCCGAATTTCCTGAACAATTGTGCCAACTAAAATCATGAAAGATCGCCAACCTCAACGTTTTCTGGTATTCGTGGCTTCTGTCAATATATTTTAGCTTCATAACGCGCTTTGAAAATAAATTTACAAGCTCCCCAACTCAAAAGAAAAATACTATTGATTTGTCTTTATAAAAATAACAGTTCAAAATTAAACAAACTTATAAACAATACGAAAATATACTGAGGCGTTTCCAATCAGTAGCGTAGTCGGAGGGGGTGGGGAGGGGGGGGGGTGCGGAGGATGTGTAGGGATGAATTCTCATACATCACAGGCGCAGGCTGGCTGCAAGCCAATATTCAATCTATTACGTTATCGTGTTGGCCTGACCACATTATGATATAGACATTAAGTCAACAGTAATTATTGCAAGCGATATAATGGGTTTGAAATGTTGGCTTATCAATGGCAATCGGTCGCTATTTAAGTGTCAAGGTCCCCGAGTCATGTCGCAGTCATTGCAAGTTTATTTGTCAGACAAGGTCGTTACCGACGTATACATCCCACGATAGAAAATCTGGTACAACTCTCGCACAGTCTCAAATTACATGCACGGTAGGTGAATCTTAAATATCTTTATTTTTTTATTTTTTTTTATTTTACTTCATATGCAGAGATATTGAAATACAAGCGCTTTTGCCTATGAAAGATAGCAAACAATGAGGGACTGATATATATTTTATCTTTGATATTAAATCGATTATACCAGAATGTAAAGTATTTGATTTCTATTATTATTTTCATAATAATTATAATTTTAATATTTAATATAACATATATGAATTACTTATTTTCTTAACGAAGAATATAAAACGCTTGTGTTTTCTTTCTTCAATGTAAAACAAAGTTCTATTTTCATAAGAATTGTTTATTTTCTATAGATGGATAGTTTGTGAATATCATATTTCCTTCATGGTTTCATTTTTCTTACATCTTGACAAATTGCCTAATTGTCGAGTTGCTGAGTTACACGTCACTTTGTCAATACGACAAAAATATTAATATTTAAATTTAAAAAATGTTTTGTTTCGTATGAAATTTAGGTTTTGCTCAAATATCGATAGTAATCTAAAATTCTAAGACAAAGTAATTCAATATTCTGAACTAAGTAAGCCAAGTTTCCCAAAAATAAATTTAAAAGGTCGATTTTTCTTTAACTTTTCGATTAAGTTTCTGTACGTTATTTCAATGCTCGTATGATATTGTTTCTGGGCGACAAAAGTTTTGAAATCAACCTTTAAAAAATAATATAAGAATGTTTTCTGACTATTTCGTTAAAAAAATATAAAAAAATAGGTCTTACTATAAAGAATACAGCGAAGTTTCTCTGAGTGTATCTTTCTTATCCAAGTAAATAAAAAGTGGATTAATTCGAAAAGATTGAAATATGTTAATCGAAAGATCTCCGAGGCTGTATTAGAAATAAATGAAACGTAGTAAACGTGCGTGTGTTTGTTTTTGTGTATGTGTGCGTGTGTGGGTATGTCTAGGCCTCACAACTGGTGATATGGGACAAAAGAAATTCCTCCTGTCACCAGTTGTGGAACAATAGAGAACAATAGTTATCGGTTGTCCATGCAGACAAAGGGTTAGAATAAAGGGAAATGTAATCGGTTGTAGCTAATGTATTAGAAAACAAGTTTGGCTGGATGTGTGTGTGCGTGTGTGTCCTCGGATGTGAATTCTAAAGATTCACCACGTCCTCGAAAGAATTGTATTGTTATGGGGTATTATTAAGGTTAGGGTACATGAATTTGAACAATAGAAATAACAATGGGGTCCTCGGTCTGAATGAAAACACACCTGAGTGTATGAGTGTGTGTGTGTGTCAATGTTCGTATTTTCGTTAACTTTATCTTAAAACAAATGAAAATTGACGTAAACAATGGGTTAGGCCTTCCTGTTAACTTCTTGTTTATTTTAATATACCGCGAGAGATTATAACAATGGACGTAGGCTCAGACGGGGGGAAGGCGAACATTCTTGTGTCCTGTTTGTTCCTTCTATGGACCGCTTCTTCTTTATCCCCTTTTCTTTGCGTGGCCGGGGGGCGAATTTTTTTCCCAAACAGGTTCTCAGTTACGGAGTTTTCAGCCAATCAGATTGCTCGTGACGTCAGCATCAAACGCTTGATAGTTCGAAAACATACACTGAGTTACACACTGACCCTTAATAAAGTCTTGTTACGCGGTTTCCCTGCAACGCCCTAACTTTTACTTTTAATGCTTGGATAACATGTTGACCTTACTTATGATACATACGCTACATTCTATCGGTTTCGTGTTTACGCCATCCAAGATTCGTCAGCCGTTCTATTGAAATCGGAATTCGTTTCGTGGAATGGGTAGGCCTACACCAAAATCAACTTCACGACGCGAGTTCAGCCTTGAATGAATATACGCAAAACAGTTTAGTGTATAGTCAAGGCTTCATAATTGACGCACCCCCGTAATTGACGCACCTTCAATTATTACTAGCAACGATAGAGCAGGCCACCTAAACTTTTTGCAGTCAAGCAGAATTACATATTTCATGAGTTTGAATCCATTTCAGCTATTTGATGACCAAATTGTGGAATTTTTAAGCTTTTAACACCTTTCCCCCCGGTTTTGTACGTTTTTTGGGGGGCATTTGGAAATCTTGCACCCTAAAAATAACCATCATTTCCTCAATATCATGGACAACACTACTCTCTGAGACCTGATCTGTGTAAGCTTAGAGGCTCAAACAGTGGCGTAGGAAGGTACTTTTGAGTGGGGGGGCTGAAGACTGATGGCCAGCCTGGGGGAGGGGTCTAAGGGGAGGGGGTTCCCCCTCCCCTTTGGAATTTTTTGCATTTCCAGGTGGCCACAGATGCAATTTGGTGCAATATAGCACACTTCAACACCCACTCCATTTTGTAAACTTAATTTTGTATTTTCACCTGGCCTTAGATGCAATTTGGTGCTCCAAATGAGATTTTTTTTCTCATTTGGAAATGAAAAAGGGGTTTTCTGACTTGCGAACCGGGGGGGGCGGAATGATACTTCCGCCCCTCCACATTTTTCACTGGGGGGGCTGGCGCCCCCCCAGCCCCCCCGGTTCCTACGCCCTTGGGCTCAAAGTATAGCAAACAGCATCTAAAGTCAATGGATGTATACTAAAGCCTTCACTACAGCTAGCTTATCGACGAATGTGTCAATTTAGGGGTATGAAAGAACTTGACACGGCAGACATTTTGTGGTCAAGTTCTGTTCAATTGTACGTTGCATATGCACAGAACAACAAATATATTGAGATCATTACATTTCTGAGGAACCACACATATGAAAAACACATACAGTTGAGTGATTTTGATTTTTCCTTGATAGAAATCGTTGATCAAATCCTTAAGTGCGTCAATTATGAGCCCACCATGCTACAGTATGATGTATTTCCGTCACTGCACTGCACACTTAAAAATAATTGCTCAACATGGGGTAAAATGGACCACCTCTATGGTGTAAAAAGGGAACATGGTCAACAGATGTGTAAACTTTACACATTAATGCTTTGGCAAAGTTTTACCTTACTGTGGGGTAATATTTTACCACACAATGTGTAAATTATTTTACCAACTGAGCATTGTGTAAAATTTGCACAACAATGACCATGTTCCCTTTTGTACCCCATTTTGTGTAAATTTTACCCATGTCAAGCAGGGCACTGGTTTTACCCCACAGTTGTGTAGTTTTTTTGCAAAACAGTTGTGTAATATTAGCACACCTTTTGGGGTTCCTTTTTTTTTTACAAAACAGTTGTGTAATATAAGCACACCTTTTGGGGTTACTTTTTACACACACACTTGTGTAAATAATATAATTTTATATATACTGTAAATGTTTCAAAATCGTGTCAAAAACATATACCTTTGAACAATTTGATATAACTTCCATACTTGCATATGCTTGCGTGTTAAGTAAGGTTGCAATAATTTTAAGACTTTAGTATATATGAACAAACATGGGAACAAACATTGGCTCTATGGCAAGGAAGCCTATGATCTCAGTGCAAGAAAATAAAACACTTGTAACATCAAAATGAACTGATAAAATTTATTAAGACTTCTGTAAATAACTTTCAGCAGGAAAAATGAATTTTCTCTCTTGCATAAAACAGAACATGAAAATCATAGAAGTGAATACCATTACAGTATTAGCAGCAATGCAGCCACATATATAGGTTAATAATATTGTTCATAGTAGGCTAAAATATTTTTGTAGGGGAGCCATTGCATAATGAAATGTACTTTTCTTATTCTTAATTGTTTTTCTATTCAGGTTGGTGTGTGTGTGTGGGGGGGGGGGGGGGCTTTTTTTTTTACACCACTTGCTATGGGCTTGCATAATATCAACCCAAGTTTAGGTGAAAGACGAGTTAAGCTACATATCAAACAGGTGAAACATACACATGACTTTTAAATCCTTGTGATATTTTATTCCTGGGGTATTTCCTGGATATCAATCTCACATAGCAATTATATAGCCAACAAAATCTACATTTTTTAAATTTGTTTGTGCCTAATGTTGACCTCATCAACGAGTTATTCAGAAAGTTTTCCAACATTCGGGCAATATTATTTAGAATTAATGTAAAGTGTATAATTACTATGTGTTGGATAACCATGCTAGATGCTTAAAACCCTATGAAACTCAACTTTACTAAGCTGTCATATTTCTCAAAATTCTAACATATTTACATCGACAAATGTTACAATGTATCATATAGTTGAGGTACTAAAACAGAACTTTGAAGAAACTTAACCATCCCTTATATGCTTTCACAGTTGTTGAATAAACCATACTGGAGACCTCAAGTCCTTTAAAATCACCTATAAGCTGTGATATTTCACAAAAATCTAACATATAATAGAAAGAACTCAACACAAGTTTGAAAACACCAGAAAAATATCTATATGGAATGAAAGTAAAATCATCACTTATCTGTTATCACAGTTGTTCAATAAAACATGCTGGAGAACTAAAGCCCTGTAATATTACCTATACGCAGTGATCACGTATAATAGAAAGAACACAACACAACTTTGAAAACAACAGAAAATATCTATATAGGAAACAGACTCAAATCATCACTTATATGTTAAACTGGGTAAAGTTTTACATACCCTTGTAACCTGAAGTAAATAGCAGCTAGAGGTCTAACATCTGTTTAGCTTTACATAGCCCAGGCCAATGGATACAAAGAGCGGGCCCACTTCCAGTGCCTTCTCCTCAATGATGACGAAGAGCTTCTGGAGCGGATTCCTTGTTAACAATGACGAAAATAATGCCATGTTGCTGACAGTGGTCTTACATAATTGATTTGATATGATAGTATGCCCTGAATGCCCTGATAGACCCTGGTTCATTCGGTACTTTAATAGCATAAATGAGAGTGTCTAAAGCAGTTCATACCCCCATACTGTAGCCTGAGGTGGATAGCAGAGGTCTAAAATCTGGTAAGCCTTGTAGCAGAGGTCAATTGCTGCAATAAGTGTGTCTACCATCATTGCCTTTCGCTCAATGATGACGAAGAGCTGCTGTGGCTGGCAGTAGTTGCCTCCCAAGATCAAAACGAATGGCTGTGTACGTCCATCAAATTGAGTCAAGTATTGCGCTAAGTTTACACCTTCCTGAAAAGACAAGTTATTATATAAAATTTATATATATTGACCACAATCTGGGAAATATGTATAGGTAACCTTCCAGTTGTGTAGTTTTAAGCACATCTGACCAATGCTAGTAAAAAAGAAACAGGTTTCTTCAGGGGGAACTTCTACAACACACAGGTCATACTTGTCTCGACACCAAAAGGATTTGAAATATTATTTAATATCTTCTTTTCCAGTCCTATGAAGATTCCTGGTATAATAAATTATCAAAGTCTAGAGGTACCATGGAAATGATATGTTAGTTCTGGCCAAATTAAGGGCAACTTATTTTGGTAGTATATTGCAGTAACATAGCCAGGTTCTGACAATGGGCGAGTTATGTGGGGTATAGAGTCAAAGGGGCACTGAAACTATCAGGAAATTTCCCTTAAAAGAGGGTATCCCCATGCAACCCTCACCCATGGTTACTACTAGCTCATTTTTGTGATGGTATTTCCTTTTGAGGAAGAGGCATATTCCGCACCCACCCCATTTGACAACCATGCAGGTGCTCCAGAGTTAACAGTCTATTTAATTTTATTCAGTGGAACTGATTACTATGAGCATAAATGCAGTATTTCAGGGCATTTATACTGTAGTACAGTAATACCTTTGATGATTGCCTGTGGCATCAGAACCATTACTTGAGTAATATTGCAACATTTACATATTGACCTCAATCTGTGACAACATCAATGCTATGTACACCAAAAACAATTGATTACAAGTTACTACAGGCCATCTACTAGCATGGTAATGATATATCATGCCATCTTCTGAAATGAGGCCCACCACTCAGAATTATGTCACAATAACATTTACAAACATGATAACCAAAAAGATCATACAAAGTTTGGATATAATGTGACCTTTGGGTGCAGAATCATTGTTATTAAAATATTTTGACCTCTGACCCAATACGTTAACTGATATTTACGATGAGATCGATGAACACCATACACAATAATATCTTTAAGTAACAAAGGGCGATCACCCATTGTTGAGTTATCACGTAACAAAGCCAAGCATCACACACTCACTCATGCATACACAGTACACGTACATATGCACATGGACCTGAACACATATACTATTCCGTGTGCAGCAAGGAATCGAACCTGTGTTGAACAATGAAATTATTACCTTCTGAAAGAGAGTTGCACCTTAGGTTGTAGTGATGTTTAAACTTTAAACGAAGACCGAGTTTGGGGATTATCTGTGTTATGCTCTCATCATCCAGTAACTCAAATACTTCATCATCAATCCTGTGAGCTGTGGAAATTAGAGGGAAAATATTTTCCATATAACACTGTTACAAAGCTTAATAACAGTAATGACAAAGGACATGTTGCATATTAGGAAATTGCTTCCGTAAAATGAACATTTATGGATATTGCAATCATCACATATTATTCTAGACATAAAAAACAACCAGAGAATGTAAACATTTTATTGTGAAATAAAAAAAATGCAGAGATATTAATGTGCTTACTGCTTAGCCCACTCATTAACATAACTTATTTTCTTCAGGTAAAAGTCAACTGCGTTCAAAGGTTAAACACTAACATCATTATTTTATTAAGCCACCATGGACCAAGGTCTTAGTTGGAATGTAGGCTTCTTGTAGGCCAACTTCATGTGACACACCCACATATCAAATATCAGATCTGTCCAAGCTTCCCTTCTTGAAATATCAGGTTTAGTAGTTTTCACAATTTAACCTCTGATGACCCCAAATGACCATTGACCTCCCCAAACATCAGTGCGCTTCTTGTCCCTAATGTGGTCACGTACACACCAAACATGAGAAGTCCAAATTCCCTTCTTGAAATACTGTGTTTACAAGCTTGGCAGCACAAACACACACATACGCCATTATGATTGCAAAGCATACTATTTTCATCACAACTAACAAAGCTTGTACACCATTTGGCCCTAACATATGAGAGCCAGGGTCTTGGTTGACTACTGCAGGATCATAGTGAGGCTTATTTTAATGGATATGCTAGTCATAATGGGTCATTGCCTGGCCTTAAAACTAATATTCAACTGGTAATGTTAGCCTAGGCTGTATCGCTTGCCTATTTGTAGTGTTGGTTAAGGAGGCCTATCAGTATATAAATGTAGAATTGGCTTGGGCCTTAAACATAAGCCAAAGCTAGGATGGTTCAACGTTGGCCAACGTTATACGTAACCTAAGTTACTCTCATACGTGAGTAATATCTTTAGTACGAACAAGATGGTTATGTGCACTACCTAGTCTCTATGGGCATGAAAAGAGAATCTAGAGAGGAACGAAAGGCTATATATGTATGCTTGGCGCTTACTATTAGCAATAGCTTAGCCTAACGTTCGACCTTGCACCAACATTTAGTCGTAACGTTAAACAAGAGTGAGGCCTAGGCGACGAGTATATGCCGTTTAAAACAGTTTTCGTTCAGTATTCAACGGTGAAATTGTAGTTCAAGACTTATTGAAATATTATTCTTTCCGCATAAAAGGTTAGTACTGATGCCCGAAATACACCATCCTACCTTCTAATTGTGGCTTCAGTTCCGCTAGGCCGATGTTTTCCAGAAATTGTGAAACGACCATCGAACTTTTAGTGGCTTCCATGTTGTCGTTCTGCAAGCAGCGCCCGGTATGAAAGCGTGTTTACACATCAAAGTTGTAACATAAATGTATTTTACCCAGTGCAGTGCAACAAATTACACCGGTATTTTATTTTACCGGTAGAAAGGGGCAAACTGGTCCTTTTTTTTTACACAATACGCATTTGTAAATCATTACACCTGTGTCTGTGTCGCCTGATATACATGTTTTACTCAGCGTTGTGTAAAAATTGCACAACTCTTTACCCCTCACTTTTATACCCCGTTAACTTTTACACATTGTTTTTACTGTGTGTGTACACAGTTATAATACATATAGGCCTATATCGCATGTGTTATGTACCCCTGTACGAAACTTTCACTGTGCGATGTTATCGATAAATGCCTTCACAGAAATCTTCGATCAAAGTAGATCATACAATACTAGTGTGCTCATTATGTCTAAACCAATTCCAAACACATCTACATATATTTACGAAAAGCTGCGGGTAATTTTGAACGGGTATATCTTCGTTGCAACAAATGGATGCAGACATTTTGATAACCTCGAAGTGAAGGGTTTTATTGTTATGACGTAACTTTTCCGACCAATCATGAGCGACTATTTATACACAATTGAGAACCTGTTTGGGAAAAAAATTCGCGGCCGGGGGGGGGGGGGGAAGGGGTGTTTGTATTTTCGTTATTGGTTCGTGTGTATTTGGTTTCTTCACGAGAAACAGGCCAAAACATCGACGATTTGAAAAATGAATTTGAAATAATTAAAATAAAGAAATAAAAACATACTTGTTTAATGCAATACACTGGAATGTGTACCCGATATAAACGATATTGTATAAAGGAAGTGTAAAATATGGATATGTTGTATAAAGTTACCAGAATATAAGACCAAAACAAAAGCATTTCTCGAAGAATAATGAAATCTTAAAAGTAATTCGAATGTTCATGGATTAACGTGCTAAAATATAATATCGTTAATCCTTGTGCAAGAGCTTTCGGGTCAAAGTCACAATCTATATATATAAAATAGGGTTTCATAAATAGTAACAGTATAGTATGATAAGGGTAAAGAAGGACTTTGCGGTGAAGATTTTACCAGCCAAAACAAATGTAGCATTCTCGAAGAACAATTGAAATCTTAAAAGTTTTTCACGTGCTAAAAATAACATCGATTATCCTTGTGCAACACCCTTTTTTTTTCAAAGTTGCAATCTATATTTGTATTCCAAATATAGGGTTCTATAAATAGTAACAGTGCTCTATAGTATGATAAGGGTAAAGAAGGACTTTGCGGTGAAGATTTTACCGCACCCCCCCCCCCCCATTGTTTTTCTTTTAATCTTATACCAGGGTAAAGTGTTTCATTTGCTAGAGGACGAAAATAGATGTAAAATAGATAGAAAGATAAAGTAAATTAGTCTTTCATACATAAATGATAATGGATTCCAGGATAACAATGATAAAGATATATATTTGCCTATCTTACAATGGTGATATTGACCATACATATGCATATGCCATTTATAGATTGCTAAACAATCGTAAGTTGTAATGATATTTTTTGCTGACATGCACGAACGCGATGATATGCTTCTGTGCAGACAGTGCATGTTGGACTTTGTACATTAAATGGACAGATCGGATAAGTAGCATCTCCCTGCATGGTTACATGTAAGCGTTTATGTGTGCGTTTATATATCATGCATGGATCAGATGTTACCTATGCGACAGCGTTTTCAATGTTTTCTTGAACATGCGCGGAGAGCCTTCCGGTGTGCTTTTTAAACATATCGAATATGAATAAACATAATTAACTATGCACAAACCGATGAATCACAGTCATTAATGTCTACCTTATTGCTACAGCTATGAATATGCATAATTTCGTATGCCTAAACTAACGAATCACAGTCAGGAATGTCTACCGTAAGCTACAGTTATGAATAGCCTATGCATAATAACGTATGCCCAAACTAACGAATCAAAGTCAGGAATGTCTACCGTAAGCTACAACTATGAATATGCATAATTTCGTTTGCCTAAACTAACGAATCACAGTCAGGAATGTCTACCGTATGCTACAGCTATGAATATGCATAAATCCGTATGCCCAAACTAACGAATCACAGTCAGGAATGTCTACCGTATGCTACAGCTCTCGGTAGGTATGTATGGATGTATGTATTTTAGATCCTCCTGCAAGCAAAAACTCGCGAAGAAGCCTCATTGGCTTATTGTATTGTGTACAACTTGACTCACTCCCTCGTCACCAAGCTACCTCCTAAATATTTTAATATCATAATTTTCGGAGCCATGGAAAGAGCGCACTGACGTTTCTTAGTCCAATTCCGCAGATCAAAATTCCGTAATCTTGACTGAATAGCAAAAATATAACAACATACTGTACAGTTTATAGATTAAAAGATATTTGGCTATTCCCAAAAACTATACACTTTATACAAGATGTTCATTTAATTGATTTCGTCAAGGGCGTAGGAACCGGGGGGCTGGGGCGCCAGCCCCCCCAGTGAAAAATATGGAGGGGCGGAAGTATCATTCCGCCCCCCCCCCCCCCGCTTCGCAAGTCAGAAAACCCCTTTTTCATTTCCAAATGAGAAAAAAAATTCATTTGGGTCACCAAATTGCATCTAAGGCCATGTGAAAATGCAAAAGTTTTTACAAAATGGAGTGGGTGTTGAAGTGTGCTACATTGCACCACTGTGAATTGCATCTGAGGCCACCTGGAAATGCCAAAAAATTCCAAAGGGGAGGGGGACACCCCTCCCCTTAGACCCCTCCCCCAGGCCGGCCATCAGTCTTCAGCCCCCCCCCCACTCAAAAGTACCTTCCTACGCCACTGGATTTCGTAATATGCATGTATGTGTGGGTGTATGTGTGTATACGTGGGTGGGTGTATATATGCGTGTATGTAGGTACGTACGTACGTATTATGTCTAACTTTTGTACATATTTTGTGTCATAATGATCATTGACCACCCAGCTTCACTTTTCTGTTTGGCAGATGGCACCAAACACAGGATCATCTCAAGTTGCCAATGAACACGTTGCTCAAAAGATCGAAGACAAAGACAAAGCTGCAACGAGAACAGAATATACAAGAGAATTTGTTTGGACTAACGTTATAGTCCATACAGTACTACACATTGCGTGTATCTACAGTATTCTGTTCGTGTCGTGGAAATGTCAGTGGTATACGCTCCTTTTTGGTAAGTCGGACGTCAATAATCTGCAAATACAATTGTCAATATTTTGTTATTAAATTCGGACATTTTGTCTCTGGTTGCCGCTTAAATAGTACATTGTCAATCAAGAAAAATCGATGGAAACTTCGGGCACCATCATTTTTTCAAAATGCTGTTCTAGTTTATAATTTTGATCCTTTCGATGCCCTTTGAACCAAACGTTTGTTTACGACTAAATAAAGCATAATTTGTTTAGCTCAATCCTCCATGTGACGTTAATCATTCGGCTGTTACAGACACACGCCTAAGCTTGATAAATTTATCTGTGTTTTAATTAATAATTTCATATCTAAGTTGTTATAAAACAGGTTACCAGGATACATGGTTTTTCAGCTACTTATGATTCAAATTTACGGCAAATATTCTCTAACTCATGTCATCATCTTAAAGCTCGTGACGTCATAAAGCTTGTATGAGATAAAATATTAAAATGAAGTTTATGATCGTACGAGTAATTTATCTCTGATTGATTTCCTTTTTTTGGGGTTTTTTTTTGTTTACAGCTTTCGTATTAGGTTGGCTTTCTAATCTCGGTATCACAGCTGGTGCTCATCGTCTGTGGAGTCATAAATCTTATTCGGCCAAGTTACCACTCAGAATATTCCTAGCTATTATTGCTTGCCTGTCCTGTCAGGTACAACACATTACAACATCACATCGATAATATTATCAAGCTTCTTTACTACAAAGTAATGTGGGGACGTTCTAATAACGACGACGATGACGACAATGATGACACGAACGATGACGTTGACTTTGACTACGACGATGATATTGATGACGACAATGTCGATGATGACGACGACGATGACGTTGACGATTACGACGAAGATTTCGATGACGATGACGACGATAGCGACGATGATTGAGATGACGACGATGACGACGACGAAGATGACGTTGACGATGACGACGATGATTTAGATGACGATGACGACGATGATTTAGATGACGATGACGAAGATGACGACGACGACAATGATTATGACAAAATACGGCGACAGTGACGACGATGAAGATGATTTGATAGCTTATGATAGCTATTGTAGCTTTTGTGACTTTTGTGGTGGCTTTAAGCAAAGCCGATCACACAACGTTATGATATATCCAGGGTGTCCCATTACCAACTTTGAAAGGGTGTTTTTACTTTGTAATGATTTGAATGTCATATATGACCACAAAGAGACATTTTTCAAACTGGTAAATTGGTTTAAAATATAGGTTAATGGTTAATATAGAACTACTTCCCATTAAGATTGATATCATCGATACAAAGTTGGAACAACTCGTGGATGAAGCATTTAACCAACCCTATTGACAAATGAATGCCCAAGAAGATAATTGTCAAACAAGTAGTAAACTTTATTTTATTAATTGTTGTGTTAGGAGAAAACGTGTAGTGAAAATATCACATATTGCCTCCACAGAACTCCATCTACATCTGGTGTCGGGATCATCGCGTCCACCACAAGTTTACAGAGACTGACGGCGACCCACATAATGCTAAGAGGGGTTTCTTTTTCTCTCACATGGGTTGGCTGTGGGTAAAGAAACATCCGGACGTTATCAAAAACGGAGCCAAGCTTGACTTCAGTGATTTAATGAATGACCCAGTTGTCTACTATCAACATAAGTAAGTAGATGATCATTAGATTTCATTAAAATCAGCCAATTGGGACAAATTTGCTAAACCTAATGCCTGTCTATACTGTCCTCCAATATCATGCTTCAAAACATTCGTACTGACAGTACAAACAGTACGAAACCCTAGAAACATGATATTCATACTGCTCAAACTGTCACTACGAGTGCTTTGAAGTGGGACATGAAAGTGCAGTATAGCAAAAACGGGTCACAATTGCATTCTTTAAAATGTTTAACGATATGAATATTCATAAAACACCGTATCATTACAGCCTATGTTTAATTGTAAGGGTTTATGGCCGGAAACGTATCACGTCATAAACTTTTGTTTTGTGGTTTTCTTTCGTTTGATATATGTTTTCTGTATCTGTTTTCTCTCTGGTTTTTCCCTTAGATTCTATTATCCGCTCATTTTGATGATAAGCTTTGTCCTGCCGACAGTGGTTCCATACTTCTTATGGAACGAATCTCTGTGGAATGCTTACTTCGTTGCCGCGGTGATGAGGTTGGTCTTAACACTGAACATCACGTGGTGTGTCAACAGCGCCGCTCATATGTGGGGATACCATCCGTATGACGAAACTATCGAACCAGCCGAAAACATCGCAGTTTCCTTCTTCGCTCTCGGAGAAGGATGGCATAATTATCATCACGTCTTCCCATTCGATTACCGTGCAGCTGAACTACCCTGGAAAGTAAATCCGACGACACAATTTATCGATCTCATGCATCTGATTGGTCAAGCCTACGGTTTGAAATATATGAGCAAAGAAGCGATTCGCTCACGAGCCACTAAATATGGAGACGGTACCATTTATCCAAGGGGTGACAAAACAAACTGAACACTGTAAACTTTGTGATTGGTTTGCATATAGGATATATAGGTGGAAGCTAGAAGTTTTTTTTACTGTTCTGGATTTTCCACACTCAATACAATTTCAATTATGTTTATATTCATGTGCATTTGTCGTTTACCTTCATTTGATTTAACAAAGTCTGTTCAAAGTATCTCTTTCGAGTTCCGGTTTTAGGAATCACAAATGATTTCGAGTTGGTTAGCATTATGTTTGATCTCAAGAGTAAGGCAAATATGTCACCCAAACAGAACTAGTATTGCTCGATATAGGTGACAAACGCCTACAGTGGAATTACGACCTTACTTACCGGTTTCGAACCTCTGGACATACAATCAGCGTTCATAGCCTAGTGGTTAGGGTGTCCGTATATATAGCCGGATGCCCGGGTTCGAATCCCGGTGGAGACTGGAAGTTTCTTCACTGTTCTGGATTTTCCAACTCACGTACTACAATTTCAATTATATATGTATACATATATTTCATTGAACTTGGTTCAATCAAGCGAGTATCACTATGTCCGGAAACGATCCCATTAGTATCCAAGGGAGTGAAAATGAACTGTACACTGTGATTCGTTAATCTAGATGTAACGTATAAATAAATATGTAAATATACATTTAAAATACCTAAGCGGAATATGCTTAATTTAATGTACAGATTTATGACATTCACACAAAGTTTTCAATCTTACTTGCTGGTTTGATTCATCATTTTGGTCTTGGTTTAATCGAAAATCTAGGACTGAACCCTCTACCACTCCACCCCTCCCTTGTCCCTCGATCCTACCTCGTCTCTCCCACCCCTCCCGACCACCCCTTCGCCAATGGTCATCATAGTTGATCATCATTGATATAATCCTCAAGTTACCATAGTAACACCACCCATATTCCAAGCATAACCTAGCACTCGTATTCATCAATTAAGTTCCCCTATCTGACCTATAGTCTAACACCGCACCCAGTGCTTCACTCCGGCCTCCCCCCCCCCAACCCCACTGATTTATTCAAAATGCAGCATTGTTTCTACTATATTTCTGCTATATTAACATCAGTCTGATTACAAACAAGGCACTCCTGTTCACGTCCATTCTTTTGATCAAATGAAGTCCAAATGCATACGCCGGAAGTCAAAATCAAGTTAAATATATAATTATTGGAGCAAATTTTATCCAAATGGAACAAAATTTGCGATATTTAAGATCAGTTATCGCCCAGGCTCTTGCATTTTTACTCAAGTGCAAGGAAAATAACAATTATTCAGTAAGCGTATTCAATAAGTGCGCGAGATCACTGGTGGGCTTTATAGGCATCCGTTATTTTATAATTGGCGTAACATTTTGGGAGTTTCACTTCAAATTAAATTTCTTTGTATTCTACTAAACTTCTGTAATAGTTAGAACAGCAACTTTCACAGTAGCTTGTATACAAGTTTGCGACCTTTGACTCTGAAGGTTGTAGAGATAATGATTTTTTCGTACATTTTGAATGTTAGGCTCAGGTGTAAAAACAATGTAAATTTATAACATTAGGTTCACAACTGGTCCCTTTGTGCGATTTGGTAGGCCTGAATTCGACCGGTGTTTTGTACGTTGTCTCTTTCGCATCATTTTAAATGATAAACAGTTTCAGATGAACTGTAGCCTACTTTTAAATCATGATTTTCTTTAGCTGACAAATATGATGGTTGATTTAACTTCCAGGGAGTTGTTCCATTACAATTCCCTGAATTTAACGGGTCTCGTAGTAACTGTTATTTCGCAGTCATCACGTGACCAAATTCCTGTTGTAAGGAGAGAATCTCTGTTGCTAACACGTGATCAGTTTGCAAATATTTTCTGCAATATTTTAGTCTTTGTAACCAGCTGGTGCCCTCCCTGGATGTGAGGGATTTCCTAGATAGGATATTTCCCTAAAATCACACGATCTAATAATTAGAATGTTTGTAAAACTGCTTAACCTTGTTGCGCTTGACCATTGACAAGACTACCACATCTCATAGATTTTCAAATAGACGTTAAAATGTAACGCATAGATTGAATATTGTTCCATCAAATTTGAGACACATTAGCAGGTCTAAATAGTTTATTGTCAGGAGAAAGGATGGAGCTTCTCGACCCCATCCTCAAGTCATATCCCCCGGCCACTCCAGCCCACTCAGCCCACTCAGCCCACTGGTCCACTAAGCGCACCCACCCTATCAATAGTTCGACAGTTGAATTGCTCTTGAATTTCTACCTCATAGCAGGGAACTAACAACGAATACACTTATATTCAGAAAGAATATTGAAATAGTCACGGTGTTCGTATTTACTGACGGGTATTATAGGCATCCGTTACGTTTTAATTTCGCGTAACAATTTTGGGAATTATCACCTTCACTAATGAATTTTTTAATTCTTCTAAAACTTCTGTCAATGTTAGTACAATCATTATAAAAATGGCTTGCATACAATTTTCCGACTTCTGACGCTGACTGGTGAAGGAATGAGGATGTCAATTTCACGTATATTTTGCATGTTAGGCTTAATTCCAAATACAATGTTAATTGTTATAACATTAGGTTGCAAGGAGTCCTTTCGCTCCATTAAATTGAGCAGTTCGGTGGGTGGACGTGTACCGTGTGTTTGTACGCTGTCTGTAGTGCATCATAATTTTATTTACAGTTTCAAATGAAATGTAATCTAAAACCATGATTGACAGACAGTTTATGATCAATGAAATGTTTCAACTTGTGGTTACTGTTAATTCGCAGTCATCACGTGACCACTTTCCTGTTGTAAGGATGTATTTTGCTTACGGGAAAGCTACAACTGTAGCAAACTCCCTGATTAAAAAATTCTTCTATTTCTGACCGTCAAATGGAGAATCGTCACCTCCCCCATCCGACTTTCTCCCGAATTTGCTGAACAATTGTGACAACAAAAACGGTATAAGAGCGCCAGCATCTATTGTCTGAGAACGTTTTCTGGTGTTCGTGGCTTCTGTCAATAGATTTTAGCTTCATAACGCGCTTTGGAGATAAATGTACAAGCTACCCAACTCTAAAGAAAAATACTATTGATTTGTCTTGATACAAATAACATTTCAAAATTAAATAAACAACCTTATAAACAATACGAGAATATACTGAGGCGTTCCCAATCAGTGGCTTAGCCAGAGGGGGGGAACCAAATTAATTTTCCGGGACCAAATGGGTAAGTCCAAGACAAAGAAGAAAACGACAAAAGAAAATGGGACACGCCTCCCCATTAGTCCCCTGCTCAGAACGGACAAGTTTGTGCAATCGCCTATATAAACGGTGTCGTGGAAATTCATATCAATACAAGTATTTATGAAACTTAAATTCCCTGACGCTTATCTTACAACGGAGACAACTTGAATTTAGCCCCCCCCCCTTCCCCTTCTCTCACATCACCGGCTGGCTGCGAGCCAGTTTTCAAACGTCTAAATTGCTATCTTATCTTGTTTTGGCCTGCCCACAGTGTGATATATACTAGCCATTTGGTAAACGTTAATTAATGGAAGCGTTATAATGGGTATGCAAATTTTGGCTTATCAATGGCAATCGATCGTTATTTAAGTGTCAAGGTCACTAGTCCGGCCACAGTCATTGCAAGTTTGTTTGACAGACAAGGTCGTCACCGACGTATACATCCCACGATAGAAAATCTGTTACAACTCCCGCACAGCCTAAAAATTACATGCACGGTAAGTGAATCCTGAATATCTTTATTCTGACCTTTTTCTTTGAACATTTATGTTGAAAACCGATCAAATTCGGTTTTCTTAATCCTTAATTTCATACGCACAGATGTTGAAATGCAAGCACGGTTGTTTATGAAAGATAACGAACAATAAAGAACTTGTATATTTTATTTTTTGATATTAAATCGATTACCAGTTGCACATTTTATTTCTCTCTTGCTGTGAATTTTGCAGAATGGAAAGTTTTTGATATCTGTTATTATTTTCATATAATTATATTTTAATAGTTAATATAAAATATATAATATAACTACTTTTTTCCTCAAAGAAGAAGATGTAACGCTTGTGTTGTCTTTCTTCAAAGTACCAAAGTTCTATTCTCATAGGAATTGTTTATTTTCTACATAGATGAACAGTTTGTGAAATTCATATTTCCTTCATGGTTTCATTTTCTTACATCTTGACAAATTGTCCAATTGTCGAGTTGCTGAGTTACACGTCACTTTGTCAATACGACAAAAATATTGATATTGAAACAAATGTTTTTTTTTATCGAATGTGGATAATAATCTCAAATTCTAAGATAAAGTAATTCAATATTCTGATTTAAGCCAAATTTCACAAAAAGAATTAAAAAGGTAAATTTTTCTTTAACTTTTCGATTTAGTTTTCTCATAGTCATTTTAATTTTAATTATTGCATAATTTCTGGTCGACCAAAGTTTGAAATCTAAGGTTTCATCAAGTTACTCACTTGTTACAGAATTTTTCTTAATAATTGAAAATGACCTTTGGGTGTCTTGGTTTTTGCAATAGTTTTAATGTTTGGTAATATTTTCAGAATTTGAAAAGGAACACTAACAGCTTGTTTAAATAAAGTAAAAATATTTAGTACAATCTTTTCATTCATAACGATTCACGCTTGGTGATTGTATACAGCGCTCAATGCGGCATTCCTTCTTTGATGTTATTAATGCAAGCAATAGAAGAACAAAAGCTATTACGTGTTAGAGATATTTTAAACAAGATATTTACTTGTACAAAGTTATATTGATATATGAATATTTAAGACATAATAATATCCGCAAACACATCTTCAAATAGCTCAGAAACAGACGAATGTAGATTATAGTTTGTTTGTGAAATTTTCAAACAGAATATTCACTTTTATAATCACAGAGTAAAATTAATTTCAATATTTAAAACATTATAATAATATAATACTGTTTTCTGAATATTTCATAAAAAAATAGGTCCAACTATAAAAAAAACAGCGCAAGTTTTTCTGAGCGTATCTTTCTTACCCACGTAAAAAAAATTATCGAAAAGGTTTAAATATGTTAATCGAAAGCTCTTGTGGAAGATATCTGTGGGCATGTCTAGGCCTCACAACTGGTGACATGAGACGATAGAAATTCCTGTCACCAGTTGTCGAACAATAGAGAACAATAGTTATCGGTTTGTCCAGACAAAGGGCTATAGAATACAGGTAAATGTCATCGGTTGTAGCTAATATAATATAAAACAAGTTTGTGAGCGTGTGTGTGTCAATGTTCGTATTTTCGTTAACTTTTATCTTAAAATAAATGAAAATTGACATATACAATGAGTTAGGCTTTCTTGTTAACGCTTTATTCTAATATACCGAGAGAGAGATGATTGCAATGGACGTAGACTAAGAATGGGGAGGGGGGGGAGGGGGGAAGGGGAACAGTCTAGTCTCGTTTATATTCCTTCCACGGCCCGGCTTCTCCTTTAATCCCCCTTTTATGGTGGGGGGAGGGGTTATATCTTCGTTATTGGTTTGGTCTTTGTTGTATTCCGTTCACGGGGAAAAAGCCAAAACATCGACGTTTTGAAAAAGGAATTGTTAATAATTAGAATAAGTACAATAATTACATTCTTGTTTAATGCGATACACTGGAATGTGTACCCGATATAAACGTTATTTTACATAGGAAGCGCAAAATATGTATCTGTTGTATAAAGTTACCAGAATATAAGACCAAAACAAAAGCATTTCTCGAAGAATAATGAAATCTTAAAAGTAATTCGAATGTTCATGGATTCACGTGCTAAAATATAATATCGTTAATCCTTGTGCAAGAGCTTTCGGGTCAAAGGTGCAATCTATATATATATAAAATAGGGTTTCATAAATAGTAACAGTACTAGTATGATAAGGGTAAAGAAGGACTTTGCGGTGAAGATTTTTACCCCCCCCCCACCTTTTGTTTGTTTTTAATCTTACCAGGGTATACTGTTTCATTCGCTATAGAGGACGAAAATAGAAATAAAATACAGATAAAAAGATAAAGTAAATTAGTCTTTCATACATAAATGATAATGGATTCCAGGATAAAAAAGATAAAGAAATATATTTGCGGGTTACAGGTTTTGCTATCTTACGAGGGTGATATTGACCATACATATGCATAGGCCAATTATAGATTGCTAAACAATCGTAAGTTGTAATGATTTTTCGCTGACATGCACGAACGTGATGATATGCTTCTGTGTAGACAGTGGACTTTGTACATTAAACGAACAGATCGGATAAGTAGCATCTCCCTGCATGGTTACACGTAAGCGTTAATTCGCGCATTTATATATAATGCATGGTTCAGATGTTACCTACGTGACAGCGTTTTTGATGTTTACTTGAATATGCGTGGAGAGCCTTCCGGGGTTCTTTTTTAACATATATCGTTTATATATGAATATACAAAATGGCGTATAATGGCGTAGAAATGTCTACCGTATGCTACAACTATGAATATGCATAATTACGTATGCCTAAACTGACGAATCACAGCCAGGAATGTCTACCGTATGCTACAGCTATTAATATGCATAATTACGTATACCGAAACCGACGAATCACAGTCATTAATGTCTTCCGTATGCGACAGCTCTCGGTATTGTGTACAACTTGAGACACTCCCTGGTCACCATTCACAAAGCTACCTCCTAAATATTTTAATCTAATAATTTTCGGAACGATGGAAAGAGCGCACTGACGTTTCTTAATCCAATTTCACAGATCAAATTCCTAATAAGCAAATATTTGAAACTGTGTTGGTTACCCTTGCTGAAAGTAACTTTCATGTATTGGGATTGAAATTCAGATGGTCATTACAAGCTACAGGCTTGAAATTGTAAAAGAAGGAAAATTAATTAACAATTCAATAATGCAAACAAAAAACAGACCTTGTATCTATCAGAAGTGTTTTATCGTTCACTTTATCAGGTTTGTATAAACAATGACAAGGAGTTGGTGTCGCTGTTGTAGTATACTGGCATGAGGTGAGACTTTCATGGTGTTTATCAAAGGGTAAATAAGGGTATATTATTCCACCCAGGCCCTATATATATATATATATATATATATATATATATATATATATATATATATATATATATATATATATATATATATATATATATATATATATATATATATATATATATATATATATATATATATATATATATATAGCGTTGAGCGATCATCAGACAACTCAACGCGTGAAACTCTGAGTTACAACTACTAGTGTTCCACTAGTCTCAACATATATTCCGCTCTGTCCCACGGACATAGAGCACTCTGCACCAAGATAGACAAGATAGATATATATATATATATATATATATATATATATCAATGAAAATCGTAATGAGTTGGAAAATCAAGAACGGTGAAAAAACTTCCAGCCTCCACCGGGATTCGAACCCGGGCCTCCCGCTTATATATTTATATATATGTATTATATGGGTGTATGTATGTATGCGTGCGTGCGTGAATGTATGTATATATTCGTGTATGTAAGTATATATGTAGGTATGTACGTACGTATTATGTCTAACTTTTGTACATATTTTGTGTCATAATGAACATTGACACCCGGCTTCACTTTTCTGTTTGACAGATGGCACCAAACACAGGATCATCTCAAGTTGCCAATGGACACGTTGAAAAGATCCAAGGCAAAGACAAAACTACAACGAGAACAGAAAATACGATAGAAATTGTTTGGTTTAACGTTATAGTCCATACGGTACTACACATTATGTGTATCTATGGCATTCTGTCCGTATCGTGGAATTGTCAGTGGTATACGCTCCTATTTGGTAAGTCAGACGTCAATAATCTGCCATTACAGTTGCCAATATTTTGTTATTTAATCCAAACATTTTGTCCCTGGTTGCGGCCGGCTTAAATAAATTGTCAATCAAGAAAAGTCATCATTTTCAAAAACATTTTCTGTATAGTTTATAATTTGTACCTTTCGATGCCATATGAACCAAACGTTTGTTTACGACTAAATAAAGCATAATATGTTTAGCTCAATCCTCCATGTGACGTAAATCATTCAGCTGTTTACAGATACATGCATGAAAGTTACCCAAGCTTGCTAAATGTATCTGTGTTTTCATTAATAATTTGTTATAAAACATGTTACCAGAATACATGGTTTACAGCTAGTTATGTTGCAAACACAGCCAAAAATTTTCTAACATATGTCATCATCTTAAAGCTCGTGACTTATATCAGACAAAATATTAAAATTAATATTAATATTAAAATTAAGTTATGATCGTACGAGTAATTTATCCTTAATTGGTTTCCTTTTTTTTTTACAGCTTTCGCATTAGGTTGGCTTTCCAATCTCGGTATCACAGCTGGAGCTCATCGTCTGTGGAGTCATAAGTCTTATTCGGCCAAGTTACCACTCAGAATATTTCTAGCTATGATTTCTTGCCTGTCCTGTCAGGTACAACACAACGATAGTATTATCAAGCTATATACTTAACCATAAAGTAAAAGGGACATTTGTAATAACAATATCGACGACGATGATGACACGAACGTAGGCGTTGACTACGACGATGATAATGATGACGACGATGTCGATGATGACGACGACGACGATGATGATGACATTGACGATGACGATCACGACGATAGCGACGATGTCGATGACAACGACGATGACGTTGACGATGATAACGATATCGACGATGTTGATGATGATGACGACGACCGCAATGATGACGTTGACGATGACGACCTGACGACGATAGCGACGATGATTGAGATGACGACGATGACGAAGAAGACGATGACGAAGATGACGTTGACGATCACGACGTTGTCGATGATGACGACGACGACGACGATGACGTTGACGATGACAATGACGATGACAATGGCGATAGCGACGATGATTGAGATGACGACGATGATTCAGATGACGATGACGATGATTTAAATGACGATGACGACGACGATGATTATGACAAAATACGGTGACGGTGACGACAATGAAGATGATGTGATAGCTTATGATAGCTATGTTAACTTATGTGACTTTTTGTGGCGGCTTGCTTTAAGCAAAGCCGATCACACAACGTTGTGATATATCCAGGGTGTCCCATTACCAACTTTGAAAGGGGGTTTTTACTTTGTAATGATTTGAATGTCATATATGACCACAAAGAGACATTTTTCAAACTGGTAAATTGGTTTAAAATATAGGTTAATATAGAACTACTTCCCATTAAGATTGATTTCATCCATAAAAAGTTAGCACAACTCGTGGATGGAGCATTAAACCAACCCTATAGTGACAAAAGAATACTCAAAAGATAATTGTAGTTTTTTACTTTATCAATAGTTGTGCTGGAAGAAAACCCGAGTGAAAATATCACATATCATACCCTCGCTTTACCTTGCCTCCACAGAACTCCATCTACATCTGGTGTCGGGATCATCGCGTCCACCATAAGTTTACAGAGACTGACGGCGACCCACATAATGCTAAGAGGGGTTTTTTTTTCTCTCACGTGGGTTGGCTGTTGGTAAAGAAACATTCGGACGTTATCAATAACGGAGCCAAGCTTGACTTCAGTGATTTAATGAATGACCCAGTTGTCTACTATCAACATAAGTAAGTAGATGATCACTAGATTTCTTTGAAATCAGCCAACTCATGCTAATACCAGTCTATACTGTCCTTAAATATTATGCTTCAAAGCATTCGTTCTGACAGTACAAACAGTTCGAAAACCTATTCATAGAAACATGATATTCATACTGCTCAAACTTTCACTACTAGTGCTTTGAAGTGGGACATGAAAGTGCAGAATAATTTTTCTTTCCTCGCAGTTGCGTTCTTTAAAATGTTTAACGATATGAATATTCATTAAGCACCGTATCGTTACAGCCTATGTTTAATTGTAAGAGTTTATGGCCGGAAACGCATTACGTCATAAAGTTTTGCTTTTATGGTATTCATTTTCTCTGTTTTTTCCCCTTAGATTCTATTACCCGCTCATTTTGATGATAAGCTTCGTCCTGCCGACAGTGGTTCCATATTTCTTATGGAACGAATCCCTGTGGAATGCTTACTTTGTTGCCGCGGTGATGCGATTGGTCTTAACTCTGAACATCGGGTGGTGTGTCAACAGCGTCGCTCATATGTGGGGTAACCATCCGTATGACGAAACTATCGAACCAGCCGAAAACATCGCGGTTTCCTTCTTCGCTCTCGGAGAAGGATGGCACAATTATCATCACGCCTTCCCATTCGACTACCGTGCATCTGAACTTCCCTGGAAATTAAATCCGACGACACAATTTATCGATCTCATGCATCTGATTGGTCAAGCCTACGGTTTGAAATATATGAGCAAAGAAGCGATTCGCTCACGAGCCACGAAATATGGAGACGGTTCCATTTATCCAAGGGGTGACAAAACAAACTGAACATTGTCATTATCGGTTTACATGTAGGATATTATTTACATATAAATATAAGCATGATGATGATGTCCTGGATTGGAATATATGAATAAGCAAGGAACATGGTTCAATCAAGGACCACTAGGTCCAGAAACGATTCCATTTATCCAAGGGAGGGCAAAAGGTACTAAAGTTTGTGAACTAATTAATTGGTTTGCATGTAGGAAATTGTCTACATACATATAAACATGATTTTGTCCTGGATTGGAATATATGAATAAGGAAGGAACTTGGTTCAGTCAAGGACCACTAGGTCCAGAAACGATTCCAATTATCCAAGGGAGGGCAAAAGTAACTGAACAACTGTTATATCAGGGTGTAACGTATAAATGAATATGTATATTTATATTTAATTACCTCGCCAGTTGGGACAATTTCTTAATGCTAATACCTCTCTAAACTGTACTCCAATATCATGCTCTCAAAGCACTGGTATTGTCAGTGCAAACAGTTCCTAACCTTGATCTGATAGAAACATGATATTCATACTGCTCGTACTGACAATACCAGTGCTCTGAAGCGGGACATAACACTACAGTATAGACAAAAAATTGTCCCAACTGGGTGAATAACCTAAGCGGTATATGCTTAATTTCGTAACTTTATATACAGATTTATTACATTCACACAAAGCTCTCGATCTTACCTGTCGTTGGATTCATTCTTTTGGTCTTGGTTTAATCGGAAATCTAGGACTACACCCTATATGCTCCTCCAACCCTTCCTTGTCCCTCGATCATACCTCGTCTCTCGCGCCCCTCCCGACCCCTCCCTTCGCCATTATAGCTGAGTCATATATATTTGCAGCATTAATATAATCCTCAAGTTGCCATAGTAACACTACCAATACTGATTACAAACATGGAACTCCTGTCCACGTCCATTCTTTTGATTAAATGAAATTCAATTGCATACGCGGAAGTCAAAATAAAGTTAAATATATAATTATTTTTTTTAGGCTCTTGTATTTTAACCCAAGTGCAAGGAAAATGACAATTATTCAGAAAGAATTGTTCAATAAGTGTGCGAGATCACTGGTGGGCATTATTGGCATCCGTTATTTTATAGTAGGCGTAACATTTTGGGAATTTCACATCAAGTCAATGACTTTTTATTCTTCTAAACTTCTGCCGTAGTGAGAACAGCAACTTTCACAGTAGCTTATATACAAGTTTGCGACCTTTGACTCTGACTGGTGTAGAGATAATGATGTCAATTTTCCGTACGTTTTGAATGTTAGGCTCAGGTGTAAACACAATGTAAATTGATAGCATTAGGTTCACAACTGGTCCCTTTGCCCGTTTAAAAAATTGAGCGATCGGATCTGGTTAGTCTGAAATTCGACCGGTATTTGTACGGTGTCTCTTTCGCACCATATTAAATTATAAATAGTTTCAGGTGTTACTGTTATATCGCAGGCGTCACGTGACCACATTTTTGTTGTAAGTCGAGTAACTCTGTTGCTAACACGGGATCAGTTTGCTCACATTTGCTGCAATATTTTAGTCTTTGTGACCTGGTGCCCTCCCTGGATGTGAGAGGGTTCTTAATACGGATATTTCACTAAATTCCCACGATCTAATGATTGATATGTTATTAAAATATTGGATCATTTAATTTTTATTTTTATAAGTTACCTCACATGTCTTCTTTTTATTTTATTTTATTTTATTTTATTTCATTCAAATCTATTTTCCATTTGCGAATCCAATTTTTTATCCGTTAATATCAGGCAGAGTCAAAAAAAAAAAAAATCCCAGACCGTGACAGAAAAATGGATGGAGTAGGAACTGGTAAATAAGAAAGCAAAGGACACCCCATCCCGCCCAATCCGCCCGCCCGCCCACCCACCATCCGCACTATATAGCTTAAGTGAACTATACCGACTGGTTAGCCTATAGTGGTTAGAGCATCCGCTTATCAGCCGGAAGGTTCGGGGTTAGACTCCGGGCCGAGTCATACCAAAGACTTTAAACATGGGACCTACTGCTATCTTGCTTGGTGCTCAGCATATAAGTATGGAGTGGGGGAATATGTGTGTCTGATCGGTAAATACGATTTAGCGCCCTTTGTGGCAGCTCATCGTGTATAGTCCACAGTAACTTGAGAACGGTTATGGAATGATAATAGACGGTTGGTTATAGCGAGGCACTGCGCCATGAGCATCTTCGGACGGATATCGTCGCAATACCAAGTGTACACATTATTATCATTATATAGAATAATAAGAGGGGATAAAAGACAGGAAACGTTAGAAATACTTTAGAAAACAAAAGAGCTTTGTAACAAGTTTTGTTTAAAGTTAGCAATGGAATGTACAGACTCGAGCCGGTTACTCAAAGGGGTTCCAGATCTAATAGGACATATGAAACAGAATTACAATGCTTAGAGGATTTCGAACGATCTACAGGAATGCTGCTGAGAGAGTTGCTGATATCTATAGTGTTGCTGTTGTTGTGCAAGGAATAACGATGAAAAAAAAGCACAACACGTGTGAAACACTTAGAGCCTAATTACAAAATTGGAAACTAAAGGCAGCAGTTCGTGTCATCAAATTGAGGGTGTGGAATTTAACGAAACAGGATCACTGTGAGCTCAGTTTGTGATGTATACGCACTGGATTATTTTGAAGAACACTGTGAAGTTTCTGCAGTCGCGAAGGATAGTTGTCGGCCCAGACAGACTTACAGAAAGTATAAGGTAGGATAATGGTATTATTTATATATGGAGAATTGTTCTCTTGTTTGGGGGGGGGGGGGGGGTTGGTGAAATGTCAGCCTGTTGAGATACCGACTCTTTTAGAATCTTTGCTGCACACATAATCAATGCTGTTAAGTTAAATTATTACAATTGCAAACACTAAGCAATATGGAATATTTATGTTATGGTTGTTGTAGATATTAAGTCACTTTGAAGCTTGATGGGATGGACATGTTGCGAGTATATGGAACATCTATTTTTGACATTTAGTGAAAGTTTGTCAGCCTCAAACCGCATTAAAACATGTATGTGAATCATTTTGAAATTTCACTTTAAAGCAGCATTTTGCGTTTGTCGCCGTTTTCCACTTTTTTGACAAGTCGATTGGCTGACTAGCATTAAGTGACGTCAGAGAAGTGTACGTCACATTGTGTTGCTGTTTTGTATTCTGTCAGAATTATATATGGATTTCACCTTCGTTAATTCATGGAGCCATGACATCCTTCAGCGTTAAGCTGTATTTATAAATAGCGCCCTTAATTATTATAGGCAACATCGTAAGCGCATGTATGTTGATCCAGGGAGTTGTTATGGAACAACTCTCTGGTTGATCCGACAACTTTATAACGTTCCAGTTTTTCTTTCTGAGAAGGTGTAGAGGAGTTGGGTGGAGGTAGGTTGGAGAAGGGGTCAGACCTTAGACAATATATAACAATGTTCTATCTGCTGTTATCTTACCTCAGCCTTAGCCAGAAGTGCAAGAATCCAAAGCCAGCAAATTAGATGTAATTAATTTCCTAATATGTAATTAAGAGTATAGTAGCCATTTACAAACAAGAAATGTTTGCAGTTATTTTAAAACTGCTTAACTTTGTTGCAATTGATCATAGTCAAGCTTAAAACATCTCATAGATTTTCAAATAGAGGTTAAAATGTAACGAATAGATTGAATATGTTTCATCAAAATTGAGACACTATGCATTTTGTTCACATTAGCAGGTCTTTTTAGTTTTATGTCAGTAGAAATGATGGAGCTTCTCGACCCCATCCTCAAGTCATATCCCCGGCCACTCCAGCCCACTCATCCCACTCAGCCCACTCAGCCCACTGGTCCACTAAGCGCACTCACCCTATCAATAGTTCGACAGCTGAATTGCTCTTGAATTTATACCTCACTGCAGGGAACTAACATCCAATATATTTATATTCAGAAAGAATATTGAAACAGTGTTCGCATTTACTAAAAGGTATATAAGCATCCGTTGGTTTTTAATTCGCATAACAATTTTGGGAATTTCATCTTCAATAAGAAACGTAATTCTTCTAAAACTTTTGTCAAAGTTAGTACAATATAACAATGGTTTGGATACAATTTTGCGACCTCTGACACTGACTGGTGAAGAAATGAGGATGTCAATTTCACATATATTTTGCATGTTAGGCTTAATTCCAACTCCAATGTAAATTTATAACATTAGGTTCACAAGCAGTCCCTTCGGCAAAGTGAGGTAGGTAACTTCGAATGACTTTGGTAGGCTCATGAAGGATCAAACACCCTAATAACCATATATCACAGGAAAGTTTATGCAACATAGATTTTATTTATTGTATAGAATTGGTCATGGTTGCCACGGTAACGGTACCCACGGCTGTGATTGGTTAATCTATTCATTGCAACTCTCCCGTTAAGGGAAATCACAGGACATTGACATATTTTACAGGAGTTCGTTTCCCGAAGACTTAAAAAACAATGGGGGCACTTTGGTAACTGTTGCTATGGCAACGAGTTATGGTGGTTGCAATTACAAATGATGCTTAATAGATGAAAACGTAATCATATCAACAAAATCTGTCATTGCTTGAAAGATAATATCATTAAGAAGAAGCATGCCAAATTTCGGGTTGATAGCTCTTATAGTTTTTGAGTTATAAGGATTTTAAGAAATACATTATGCAAAATAGCTTATTTCCATAAAAACAAAGGAAAACAAGAACACATTTTAAGAACCGAATCTTCAATGGAGAAACTTCAAATGTAGAGATACTGACAAACATTTTAATCATTTTTTGCAAGATTATTCTGCAACCAACTGCTCAAGAACTTCTCTAAGTAAATAAAGAGTTTCAAAACTTCTTTGATTAATAATCACATTGTTAATAGGAGTTACAAATTAACAGAAAAACCTGACACACTAATTACAAGAAATGTCACACTGAAAAATCGTAATCACTTTGGGAGTATCAGTTACGTTCTCATGTAAAAGTATATACATTCTGTATAGAGGTATCAACTTGCAATCTGGTTTATTAGAACATTTTGATACTACAAAAAACCCCAAATAATTGTTAATTAGGCTTTATTAGGCTTCCGTGGGTGGAGGTGTACGGTGTACCGGTGTTTGTACGGTGTCTCTAATGCATCATAATTTTATTTATAGTTTAAACCATGATTGAAAAACAGTATGATTGGTTAAATGTTTCTTGTGGTTACTGTTATTTCGCAGTCATCACGTGACCACATTCCTGTTGTAAGGATCACTATTGGTTACACAGGATTAGTTTGTCAATATTTACCAGCATGTTTCAGTTTTCGCGACCAGGTGTCTTCCCTGAATGGGTGAAGAAGGTTCTCAGAAAGGACATTTCACTAAACATGTAAGATGTAATTCAACCAGTGGCCATTTTAAGTTTATCCACTGGTGTATTTTAAGTTGTCTTCAGCCATTATTTTCTTGTTTTATCAAGTTTTGTCATGTTTGTTTCCATGCATCCAATTTGGTCTCCGATAATATCAAGCAATTAATGCCCATGTTCATGTCAAGCTCTCTTTTCATGAATGTGGACCACTTTGTTATTACTTAAAGGCGATTGGTCGACCTGCATAACGTGACGTCAGAGAAGTGTAAGAAACGTTGTGTTGTTGTTTTACGTTGTATTCTGTCAGAATTATGTATGGATTTTATCTTCGTTAATTCATGGGCTCATGGCATCATCCATCTGCGTTGATTCATAGATATATCATAATTTATCTATGGCGGTATCATAGCAGTATATAGGCTATATTGATAAATAGCGCCATCTTCATTTATGAGGGATATTGTCTGTTTATGTATGTTGATCCGACAACTGCAACGATCCGGTATTTCTTTCTGAGGAGGATGAGGACGTAGGGTCGGACCCTGAACAATACATAAGATGTTTTATGCAACCGTGGTAAAAAGAAAAACGTTATTTTTAGGGAGTATTTTCACAACATATTTATATATATATATATATATATATATATATATATACCAACACACTCAGCTCAATTTAAGCTATAGCCTAGTTGTACAAAAATAGAAGCCACCATCCCTATACACGTATAGGCCAAGGCTATAAATTGAAAAGAAATATAGAAATGGCTGAGAGCAACTCAAAAGAGTTAAAATAACTGAGTGGGTAAAGGTTAAATGCCCACTGTTATGATTCCATCTTAGGAGTTTTGTGAAATATCCTTTTAAAGAACCTTCTTCACTAATTTAGGGAACTTAGGCACGTCATCGCCAAGACTAAAAAACATCATATGATGCTTTTAGGACATTTATCCTCCGTCGGCCATCCGTATTTGTTTAGTATACCTCTCCGACACATTTAGTCTACATTGCCAACTCACTTACGACTTGCAAAGTTTGGCTATTTGCTGTAAATCTTCATTCCATGCAATTTAGCTAGAACCAATGAGTCTTCAGTTCAGCTGCATTATGGAAAGGGTATTGATGGAAGTGCGGGGGTGTGGGAAAACGGAAAGCTGGTCTTGTAATAATTCGTAAACTAGGCTCCCACTATGGACGTGCCCGAACCTATAAATTCAGTTATGGATATTTCGTAAAGATTAGCAAGTTAAAAATAGTCCACTTAAATATATTAAATCTGGCCTCGTATCAACAGTCCTCATCCCCCCCAAAAAAGGATATTATCGTAAACGATGGTGTGTATCTACGGTTGATAGGTACAGATTTAGGGATGAAGGCGGATCAAAAGTGTGTGTGGGGGGGGGGGGGGGGTGAAGTGGAGCATAGTTCCCTACCAATAACATAGCATCCCTTTGCACAGATGAAGGTGAAGAAGAACCATAAGGTGAACAGGACCTTAATTTCCTGTTAGATTCAAACAAAAAATCAATTACTGTTTCGATGGAAAGTGAAATATAAAATATAGTTTATGATTATCATATATTAACTTTTTATTCAGAAGCCACATTTGTATATGTGTATATATCTGTGCGTGCTGACATAATGGCCAATATTAAATTATCGATTTATATTCCGACGTCGGCATAGCCAGAAGAGATAAGCACGATTCCGCTGTATCCTAAAGACCCATTGTTGCCCAATGCACCCCACAGTATACCCAATCTTACCCCCCCCCCCCCTAGTTACACCCACCCGAGACCTCCCCTCCGGAATTGGTGATATAAAAATAGACACAGAGCATTCTGTATTTCTTAACGAAAATAAATATGGGATGGTTCAACTACTTTCTTCCAATTCTAATTCTAGTCATATTTGTTCCCGCACTAACCCAGGACCATCCCCTCCAACCCCACTTATCCCCTCTCCCATCAGATCAACAGGTTTTTCACCACTTTTATCCCTATCTAAGATTTCACTTATATAATTCCTCTCATTTTTCTGTCTTTTTTTCAATTATAGAACAATCCGTTTACATTTACCAGAGATTTGTCTCAGAACCCGTTGCGTTACCATGTTTTTATAACTTCGATCACCCCCCCCCACCCTCTCCCCTCCCTTGTCGATTACAGTATTGGATTAATGACCTTCAAAATTACCTTTCTTACAAACTTGTGCAATATATGGATATTTACTTCAACACTCATATAAAAAAAAAATTATATCCAGAGAGGCAATTATTAGGCAATCATTAACGGATATTCTAGGCATCCGTCATTTTCAACATTCTCGTAAATTTTGGTGAATTTCAGTTTCACTATAAGAGCAATAACTCTGTTCAAAATTATATGGCACAGAGGGTGTACATTTTAACAATGAATAAAGGCCAAAACTGTGAGATTTGATTCTTTCCCTTGACCAAATAAGGATGTCAATTTGTAATATGTTTTTCATGTTAGGCTGATCTTCGTTGGTAATGCAAATTGATAACATTAGGGTCATATCTAGCCCTTTTGCCGCTTACATTGCGCGATATTGTCGCCTAAATTCGACCGGTTTTTCTACGGTGTCTCTAAGGCATCGTCATACAATGTACAAATATTTTCACGAACACAATCGATCAACGAACGTATGATTCTGATAACTACCTACCGTATAGTTAGTTGTTGTATGCGATGGAAGTGGGAGGGAGTGTGTGAGGGGGAGGGGGGTGGGGGTTGAGATGGAAATTGCATGGGCTGATAGAACCATTATTCCCGCTAACTCGTATTAATCGCCTACCACTTCCCATACAATTTGTAGGTAATTTATCATGTAAAACTTTTGGAATTACTATAGATGTATACGTATTGCTATGTCTTTGACGTCAAGTAAAACAGTATTGTGTACTCGAGGCCTGTCTCGACCCTTCATCTCGCGATCGTTCGCTGATTGGCCCAGTCTCAGTGGTCTCGAGAATACAATTGATTAGGGCGTGGTCTTCGTCTCGGTCTCGCGTGCTAGGCCAGCAGGTCAAACTTTTGCATGTATATATATGCCCAATATTGTGTGCAAGAAGGTTAATGTTTTATTTTGACTGAGGTCATGTAGATAAACAGAGATGAACTGTGAAAACCTTGTTGTTTTAATCTTGAAAAATTATACTTGGAACAATTTGAAGTGGATGATGCTCTATATTGAACATATGAAAAAATTTGTTGTTTGTGAGAGGTCAAAGTTCGGTAAAATGGAAATCCTTCCAGGATGTCTCAAGAGGGGACATTTTGATGTGCTAAATCTTTATCGAACGGCGCGGGCGGATGAAGGAACCCGCGGAGGGCTGAGGCCGTTGGAAAGGACTCCCATACATGTAGGGGAGGGGTGTCCCCCCCCCCCCGAAAAGCCTATTCGTTAAATGCTGCATTCTGGGACTATAAATTAGGTCTATATTTAGCTCTAAAAGCAAGGTTGTACAAATAAATACATTCGATTTTCGGTTTGACAGAATGTCTATGCATCCTTATCATCAGTGGTTAGTCTTCCCCGACTGAATGTAAAACTTCTTTCTCGCCTACCGTGTCTATGGAGTGAACTGGTAACCTTTTAACACGGTGCGCCCTCTATGCCCGTACCACACGGGACAATGATCCCCACCCCCTTTCTCATTCTACCACCCAAACGTGTTTGAACGTTCGTTCCGACTGAAGCATTGTCGGCCTCCTACTGACGATGAAGGGTGTGGGGGGGGGGAGCATGGAAGGTGGGGGAAATAACCCTTCCTCTCCTTATAGAGGAAACGAGCTCCCAGAGAAGTCTTCGAGGAATGACCAGCTTGATATAGTTCTAACTAGTTTTTTTTACCTTCTGGTTGATTGGGTCGTTTCAATAATGATGAATTTTCCGATATAGCCTGATGCTTTGGGGAAGACCTAGTCTTGGCCAAGTCACTTGTAATACTATTTTTCTCGCGTAATACTATTTTTCTCGCGTACAAACTGTACATACCTCAGAGTTCGTTTCTGCCTACCACGAATGTGCTTGCCCATTTTATTTTACATGCCCGAGGATCTGTCCTAGTATCAATCGAAAGCGTTGCTGCGGGCGTTCTCTGGGCAGTACAGCAGATAGATACGGGGAAATAGCTTTGTGAAAAAGAAAGGTACACTAGGCTGTTCATACTAGGGTCTTAAACAAGGGAAGACCCAGAGACCGAAAAAAACACAAACACAAATCTTCGTTACTGCAACACTCGCAAAATTAACTATTAATTTATCATCGAAATACGATATCGGCGTTGAAGCTTAATATATAAAATTCTTTATCCACAGCCATTTAAACCCATACCCCCCCAACCCCCCTCCCCATAAGAAAAGGCACAGTGAAAACGACAGTATTTGTGTAGTACGTAGTTTAAGGAGAATGTTACGAAGGACGGTAATTGATGGCACACAATACCAATCTTGGAAGACAAAACTAGGATACGGGGAAACAGGTCGATAAATATTTACAAAAAATTCCAAATTTCTCTTGAAAAAAAGCGTATGTTGTGATAAAGATCTAAATGAAAATAATAGGGAAAACATCTTTTTTTTTTCTTTTTTTTTAAATCAACTTCTTTTTCAGTTTACAAATTCCACATTTATTACAGGATTGAATTTAGCACCAAACATACACCAATCTCAAAAGAGATTTTAGATGGGAGGATATTTAAACGTTTGGTACCCAACGTAGTACCAAACTTAACATGACGTTATAATATTTGACATTATACGTAATAAATGACTTTAAGTTGGAGGTTTCAGAATTTAATTTAACACCTAACAGACACCAAGCTCAAAGTTACTTTCAGTGAGAGGATAGTTAAGGGTGATTTGATTTGACACCCAACATACACGCCAATCTCAAAATTTACATAAAAAATATAATAAGAGTGGTTTCTTAAAGCTCCATATTTTGCGTTGGTAAGAAACTTAATATTTAGCATTCATTCATAAATGCCTAAACAAACTTTCTGTATACTGGACCAGTCTCGAATGCAATTCGAGACTGGTCGAGTGTATAGAGAGAATTGCTTCAGGATCGAAATGTTAGACAAACACTGGTTTGTTGCCGTGGCAATCATGACGTCATAATTAAAAGAAATGAAGACATGCCATGAGTATATGCAAATATGTTTATGGGCAAAGAAATTTTCCAAATTGCAAAGAACACTGTACAGTATATATAGCCTACTTTCAATCAGTTACAGCAGTAGTAGTATACTGTATATGTTTTCACACACACAGAGTCTCAATACACACTGTACGTACTTCTTAAATCATCCAGCTAAATACTTCGAGTAATATGAATGACTTAGGGATTAATTTTGAGCTTAATTTTGGGCTAGAGTCAATGTCAGCACCCTTATCGAGGTGCTTCAACGAAGAACCGAAGCGTAAAGCGTCCAATGTTGACACTTGTAACAGTAGAAACCTTGTTGCTAAGCCTAACAATAACGTTAGCACTACTACTACTAGCAGTAACGACATTACTGACCAGGGACTAGGCCTAACGATCTTTCAGACTCGCAATAACACTGCGGTTACTACAAGAACACCTGTCGAACAATGGAGCTCGGAACCTCTTCAAAAACTGCTCATTCTCAGGTCCAGTAAACGTTTATTTGAACGGTTCATGTACCGACCAGGGATAGACGAGTTCTACTCAAAAGATTGTTAGCAACAAGCAACGTTGCTATCCTAACTGTGTTGTAGTGTTTACGGACTTTCCAGAACACACACAACTCAGCATCTGTTTATTGCGCAATTTGACCTGATAGGTCAAAAAAACGTTTTACAATGTTATCTTTAGAAATTTGTTCATCTGTACTTATTTAATTTGCATTTGCCTCCATTTTTTAGTGTTTGAATGGATAAAAGTACAAAAATTTAAGACCAAACGACACTGCTTCATTCGTATTTTTTTCACTCCTAATGTTCGTCGGAAGAAAATGCTGTTTTACAATGAGGTTACTATTACGTCATTCTGGAAAAAGATCAAGGGAGGCATTAGGAGAATTAAATACAGATCAGCAAAAATTTGCGAAAAAATGCCGTTTTCTAACATTTGTGAGGGTCATTTAGAAGGGCAGCGGACCTCGGCTATCGCCTCGGTCCGCTCAGCCTCCTCGATGACGTCATCATCGGTCTCAAATCAAATTTAAGACCGGTTCCCTTCGTATTTATCCCCTAATTAAAACACGCTGGTTTCTCTTAACATTAGAGAGCTAGTCACCGTTTTAGTAAATAATCAACACTCAACCTTTCAGAGAAGAGTAAGTATGCTAAATTGGAATAAGAAAGATTCTTTTAGACACAAAATTAATATTGATATGGCAAATTTTATATTTCAACATAACCTTTAATTTGTTGGGGTGGGGTTGGGGCAGGATGTGTGTGGTGGTGAGGGAGGGTGTATGTGGTAAAATGTAAAATTTGAAACAATAAGAGGCTCATTAATTAACGGGGGCTGACCTACCAAGTATAACTGCAGTCCGTGACGTCATTCTTTTGATGGCGTACTGACCTAATGACTTGATCGTTATACTCAACGATCGACAGAAAACACACCTAGTCGATATTTAAATGGTAGATTAAGAAGGGGGGAGGGGGGGGGAGGTGGGTGGTGCCCCGGAAGTGGGCCAGTTAAGAGAGGAGCAAAGCAAGCTAAATAATCCAGCCATTTTAGTTAATTGGCCTGACAGGTTTCAAAGGGTCATTTCTTAAAAAGCTGACAGTGGTATAGAAATATCACCTCGACTGTAAACATTATTATTATTTTTTCCACAGTCGATAACATATATCAAAATTACTTTTGTCACTAGAGTACCGTCTGTGACAGTTATCTGTGACGTCACCCAATGACTAGGTCCTTGCATTACTGTGCGAGTAGCAATGCTTCAAGTGGCTCATATTTTCTTCATTATACCAAGCTCTGAGCAGCAACTATAACAACGGGTTTGAGGTCAATGCTTTCCAACATTATATGTCATAATATCTGAACTAGTACTAGATATAGAGTATATCATATATCATATCTTTTACAACATATCGCCTGTAAGATGTTCAAAACAATTCCAGCGAAGAAACAAAAGAAAAGATAAGAAATGAGAGAAAAAAAAAAAGAAGAAAAAAAGGGAGAGTTAATGTTCCCTTGACGATGACGTCATTGATCTTTGTCCTCGTTTCGCGTATGTATACTACCGTCTCCGGTCTTTTGTGCTCTGGCTTTGATCACCTCTTTCGGAACCGACTTTAGATCATACGCCAAGCCAAAGAAGTTCATTAAGTCGATAAACTGCGTGGTGGGGTTGATCTTCCAGGGGAACTCGCTGGTTCGGTAGTCAAACGGAAAGACGTGATGGTAGTTATGCCAGCCCTCGCCCAGAGCGAAGAACGACACCAAGAAATTCTGCGCGGGGTCGATCCTATCGTCGTAAGGGTGGTGCCCCCAGAAGTGAGCGACGCTGTTGACGGAGAAGGTGATGTTGTACGTCAAGACCAACCGGATGATCCCGGCGGTTAAGAATGCGTACCACGCCGACTCGCCCCATAGGAACACTGGAAGAAATGTTGGCATGACAACGCCAACTAGTAACACCAAGATATTATAGTACCTGTAAGAGGGAAAAATATCATAACGAAAAGATGAGTTAGTCAAAACGTACTTGATTTATAGTAAATGTAAAAATCCATACGATTGCCTGTGAACAGTAACCTAATATGTTTCCATTTTTTTATTTTTTTATTATTATTAAATTTTTTGTTTGTTTTTTGGATGACGTCAAAACCTCACAAAAGTGTAAACAATAATTGATGTTTTCATTCAGTCACAGCACATGTACTTACTTATGTTGATAATGAACGACTGGGTCAGCTAGCAGGTCACTGCTGTCCAGCTGGTCTTTCTTTTCGGGGACCTCTGGGTGTGCCTCCACCATAAGCCATCCAATGTGACAGAAGAAGAAACCACGTTTGGCGTTATGAGGGTCCGCATCGGTATCCGTATATTTATGATGAGCTCGGTGAGATCTGCTCCAATCATAAATGCTCTCCTAACAACACAAAAAAAGTATGGTAAAAAAAGACATCAAAAAGTGTAACAAATGTCGGAGAAAGATTATGAAAAAAATATAAGAAAGATTTGGAAGGGAACATAAGTGAGTGGTACAACACCGATAGTGGATGAGGTCAAAGGTTACAGTGTCAAAATATACCAGATAACTGGACTTGGTGTAGTAGCCCTCTATTAATAAACGGTTATGCGGGGAGTGTGTGAGGGGGAGGTGGGCGCAGATCAGAAAACTAATACGGTAGTAAAAATCGCTATTTCGCTATATAACCTTTCGTATGCTATCTAACAACCATCACGCCCATCCTTGCACAGTGTTCATACGTGGGAATCCACATATAAACAATAATATCAATAGATCATTTTTTCACTTGAGGGTAAATGAGATATCGTGCTTACAAGGGGGATGCACGAATTTTGACCTCTGCGTATCTCAGAGATGACCTTTGACTTATCCTAAATCTACTCCCCTGCTTCTTCGATATTTTTGGGTTCCCTGGTGTATACGAGTTTTCGTAGGCAGACCTTTCAATTCCTCAAATTCATATGACCTTTGACCTCGCATGAGCCTTTCGGTACTCAGCATGTGGCATTCACGCATCGCAAAGACATATACTTCGACTGATATACAGATTTTACAGCCTTTGGCGTCACATAATTATTGCTACAAATAAGAGCTTTATTTCGTAAACTGTTTTTTTAAGTTTGTCATATGATACCGTAAGCCTTCCTCCTTAATATATAGTAACAATCTAAAACAACATAAAAAAAAACAAACTCATCGATACTAGAGAAGTTCGGGCTGATAAAAAAAGAAGGATTTCCTGCATTCAATGCTTAAATTACAACACACTATGTGCAGCCTTTTCTTCGAATTCCATCTCTTTCTCCGTTCTTGCTACGCCGGTTAAACCTGTGACGTCTTTCAATCTCGTACGATCAACTTGCTTCCAAATCATCTTAATGTAAAAAAACACTTAGGCTTAGATACGTTGCCCAATACCACCTATACATAATTTGTTGGCCATGTCGGTAATGTCTTCGTGGAGGGCATGGAACAAAGCTAGTAGGCAGGAATGTACCCATAGTAACCTGTTAGTCTACGTTTGACAAAGGTAGGTGGTATAGAACAAATATAACCTGAAGTAATTTTGAGAATTTTAAAATAACAAATTGCAGTGAAAATGTTCTTTCACCATGCATGGAGACTAATTCCCTGGTTTTTTGTTTTTATATAAACGAGATATACTAACTGGTACAGCCATCGCAGAATCTTTAGAAAAAGTAATACACAATTTGGATGACAAAGTCACCGAGCCGGGGGAACAGGGCGGGGGAAGGGTAATTCAAAGAGCGAGGGTGGGGTGTGGGTGGGGTGATGGAGGAGAGATGGTTAAGACGCTTTGATTACATGATACCTTGTGAGTCCGAAATCACACTCCTTCCCTTTCTCAAGAGAAGCTTTTGAAATAACAAACAATACAAATTTCACGGAGATCATTTTTCCTAGACAACAGGGGGGTTACTCAGAGATCATCAGGTGGTCTGAGACGCGAAAATATACCGACAAACTGGAACAAAGTTGAGGTCAGCTGAAGACCAATCACTTTATTTTGATAGAAAACAAGTAACTAGATGCACCGTCCATTATGTATTTATCTTCTCTGGACAAGTGGACAACCCACTCTATGCGTGCGAATCGGATAGCCATGACAGAATGTCCAGGTTGTCCTTGAGACATTGGACAATAACACAAAGATATATTTTAATGTCAGCACTGGACAACAGTTTAGTTGACACAACAGGAGAAAGAGGGAGCAACATAAGCACTGGGTATGGATCCGCAGGGCTGAAGAGGAGAGGAGATGAGAAGATATGAGAGGAGATGGGAGGAGATGAGAGGAGAGGGGACGTGACCTACTCACCTGTACTGCTAGAGCTCCTACGACGGCAAGGAAGATCCTCAGAGGTAACCGAGCATTGTAGGCCCTGTGACTCCAGAGGCGGTGAGCACCAGCAGTGATGGAGAGATTAGACAGCCAACCTAGGACGAAAGCTGAAAGGAAGGAACGACCATTAACTACTCTCACCACTTATACATATCAGGGACGAGGCGGGGGGGGGGGGGGTGAGTGGGTACATGGACGGGAGAGGGAAGGGTACGGGCGACGAGAAAGATTAAGGAAATGTACCCTAACCCTGCGCTTCTAAGCTTAACTTACTGTCCATTCGTCGGTAAATTTATAATCACAGTTTGTTAACAACTTTATCGTTCGATTATCTATTTGACATATCCCCCTCCCATGACCATGGCGACCATCAATTTGTTTCTGTGTGCAAAAGTATCACTTTACATTTTTTCTCTCGAAATTTCAACAAAGGGGAAATTGACCTCTGTTTGACCTTTATACTGCACTTACACCCTAAAACGACCAAGAATTTCTAATAAATATTAGCAACTTTGGCGAATACATGCACTAACTTTAGCCAATGATCCCTCAAATGACCCTTACATGACCTTTGACCTCACGTTCCTGAGTACCACAAACGACAACCCACTAACCGCGGCAACATAACCTGTAACACTGCAATGTAAGTAACTTGAATACTACTATCATGCAACCACCGTTTTGGAAGGAAACAAAATCTTTTACTATAGTAACTTATCATGCATTCCAAAGAGATCAGATAAAGTGAATATTTCGTTTCTGAATGGTCTGCTCTTTCGCCAGGTGATGGTACGAGGCTATCGCTTTTGAAAAACACGATCGGAAACTTACCAAACAGAAGCGTATACCAACTGCACCGCCATGATACAAACAGGAGGCCGTATAATGCTAAAATATGTAGTAATGCGTAAAAGATAACCCGAGTCCAGTATATATGGCGTTTGCGATCACTTTTGTCCTCTAGAGGATAATGTTCTGAGATTGGCTCTGTTGGTTCCTGTGTAGCACGAGGCGCCATTTTAAAACCTGTAGAAGAAGAAGAAGGGAGAAACGCAAGTTACAATCTGACAATCTGATTGGCTATATCACTATACACTCAGCCAGAGCCGTTCAGTGTCGAAAAAATGTTAAAAAAGTTTTTTTTTGCATGGTATTTTGTCAGTGTCAGTGTATAATCGTAGTAGCATTCAGGCCTACTGATTCAGCTACTTAGTTTGGCAGATGCAATTAGTTAAATTTAGCCTATAGGCTATTACAAGCCTACAGTTGGCCATTGCGTAATAAAATGCATATAGCCTACCTAACCGCACTCGATGGAGAGTCATGAACCGTATCCACAACGACGACGAGCGTTCTCATCCTTTCTATGATTCGTCCTAAGTTGTTGCGAGAACAGCATGTTATGAAGCTTTGCTAGCAATCGTACGTGATACGCGCTTCCTATAAATAATTACACTGCTAATGCACTGCGATAGAGATATATGTCTTTAGGCCACTGCCCATCTGGCTGTCTTACAAAATATGAAAGTTTATATTGTCCATCAGTTAAGTTCGTCAAATGTATTTAAGTCCAGACATTGGACAATAAACAAGAATCATCCTACTGAAAATTGTAAAAGAGCACTATGTTTGTCCTTCTAATAAAAAATGTAAAAGAACATGTAAAAGAATTCAAACAGGAAACAAAATCTGCTGATAATATGATATCATATGATAATGATGAAACTGGCAAAACATTGCACCAAATCGCATCTGAGGACCTTCAATTGTTTAAAAATTTCTCAAAGGGGGAGGTGCACCAGATCGCAGGCTAAAAGGACATTCAATTGTTCAAAAATATACGTTTACGAAGATTAGCAAAACTGTATGGCCAGAGAATAATAGCAACTCGGAAACGAGTGCGCCTCCCAACAGTAGATTTTCAAAATGCCCCGAGCATTGTGTTTATACAGTCTTTAAAAGGTCCTGCACTTTTTCCTTTTCCAATAGGCATCTCGTTCTGCCTTGTTGGCGGTAAGTATCGGAAGTACAGAGTTAATTGTTATTGACCAATACATATCTTTACTAAGCAATAATCGTGATGACCTACGCCGTGAGGACTTCAATATACCAGCATTATTCAACTATAGTTATACAACAATGGTGAGCGCGACTGCATTTTAAGTTCACTTTCAATAATCCCTTCACTATAGTATACGTAACGCATACACATTCAAAGAAGGTTATGTAAATGGGTGCCTGTTGGAATTAAGTAGGTGAGTTTTTTCTGACAGAAAAAGTAAAACATGGCACAGTCAAAAAATATACAAGCTTATTATTGCACCAAATGAAGTCAAAAAGCCGTTGGATAAATTGAAAATCTTGTAGCTGTTTCTTCTCGGCATCCGTCAACTTTTTGAGCTCAAGGTGATATTGAAAAATACTTGCCAACTCAAAACAATAAACGACATTAAATCAATATCCTCTCTTTGGTGTGCTTCCATGTCAACGATCTCAAAGGGCCCTTGATTATAACTAGCATTAAGAGGGGATTTTGAAGTAATCAACAACAGAAAAGGAGAGATAATATCAAGGAATGGTTCCTTCGAATTCCGTCTGCATTCAGTTACAGTTTCTGTTTTCATTGGTCACTTAGGGTTGACCATGCCGTTCTGTCATTTTGCATTCCATGTCCCTATGACAGCAGTCCTAATCATTTTCGTTCGTTGACGTTGAATAAACATACCAGCGCGAGTTAAATGTGAACTGCGTCGGAGTTACGTATACAGCCAATCCACTTAAAAATAGACGTATTCATTATAGAGAGAATTAAAAGTATGTACACAAACATACAAAGTAATGGAACAATCGCAGTTCAACTAATATATCACTTTAACTAATTCGTCTATAGGAAAATGCAGAACAATATGGACTACGTATGCAGTTCCATGGACGCTACGACCTGTATAGATTTTCATGGCCATACTGTAGCCTACCGTGAGATTCCAGGAAATTCAGGTAAAATTGCTGGTGGTCAGTGTAAATGAAAACATGTATATACTACACAACAGCAAAGAAAGAAGGGGGGGGGGGGTCTTACCAAACAGCAATGAATAGCCTAGGTATATTGGCATTCCAAATATTTTTACAAAACGAAACCAAAACAAACAAATTGAGAAGTAAACCAGAGAGCCGAATTTCTTAGTGATACATTGCCGCATTTCTACAAACCGTATACAGATGGGGCATTGTGTTGTATGTTAACTTGCACTCAATGCAAAACGGTACAAACCCGTTTTTGCACACTTACTATTTCTCGTCAAAAATCCGAAAATTATCGTTTTGACGAGATGTACACTATGTAAAAAAAAGGTTAAATATCTGAAGATCTGAATATCTGATGATCCGTTTGCACATTTTGTCCCACTTGTGCAAATTTTTCATTATTTTTATTGGTTAGTAAATCTGATCAAAACGGGTAATTTTCAGATTTTTTACCGTTTTGCACATATGGAGTATTTTGTCAAAACGTTTTTATTTTCAGAGTTTGAACACAAGTCCATAGCATGGGCACAAGTCCATAGCATGGGCACTTCCGCCACTTACTTTAGTTAAGTATCAATTGGTTGAGAGGTAGAGCAATGCTCTAGCATATATTTAACCTTCGAATGTTGAAATATTAGTTCAGTTACCATGGTACTATAGCCACATATTTTGACAGCAATTGACATACCCTGTGTATGGGTTGCAACTTGCAAGTAAATGTAATGTTAATGTAATGTTTTCCCTTGAACCAGTCGATTGAGCGCTTTTGACACAAACACTGACAGGTTTTTAACACTCTCTCAGGTTCGTATAACTCCCAGTCAACTGTTAGCCACAATACCCAGGGTGGCCCGCCGAACCTCGCTCCTCTGGACCACTAATTCTAAGTGCTACCATGGCAACTAGATACTGCTACAGCAACTAGGCCATAGGTACTATAAGCTAAACTGAATAACTGACAACATGATCTAATCTAAGTATTCGAAAATACAAATGGTAATAAGATGATATGGGGGTGGGTGAGGGGGGGTGGGGAGAAAAATGTAGGGAACCAAAGATACCATGCCGACTTGTAAGATGGAATTAACTTGGCATGACAGTTTGTTTACGCCACATGGTTGGATTCCATGAAAACAAAACAGTCCACACGCCTTCCCACGTCACGACACACCTCTCGATCACCACCGAACAACCGCCCCCCCCCCTCCTCCTCCGGTGATCAACACACGTACACTAGACCTCACTTGGTCATGGATCAATATCACATTGTAAACTGTCAACACACTTAGTGATGCCGAAGAGGTGAGGTTTGAAAGATTGCTGGCTTTTCACTACTGTGTAACAACTAACATTATGAAAGATTTATGGCAGATAACAAAGGATATTACGTGCCTAGTATGACTATGACATTGAAAAATGTTATTAGGAACGGGCTTAGTATATCTATAACCATTCCGTCACTTGTTAGGCTATAGGTATAGGCTAAATGGCCCGTACAACGAGCACATTACTTAAAAAAGAACATTACAAATCGTTTATATTTGTCAATGTTTGTTATTAAATCCAACCGTCTAGTTAATTTTCTAACTATAGGCCACAATAAAACTAACAGAAACATTCAATGTAAGCCCACTCTGACTCGGTACAGTAACACTAACACATACTAATGATCGTGGAAGTATCCGTTGGGACATTTTAAATTTGATGGCAAGTATACATAGTTACACAGTACAAACTGAAAACTGTATTTAGTCTACTAAGTCATACCACAAATACACGTTTATGTTTCTGAGCAATCTTGCGAAACCATTCTGGTTACGGGTACCTGCACACAGAAAATAAGATGTGACAATCCCACGTAGTGTCTTCAACTGCGAGATACTGTTCTTTGGTATTTCTCAAACATTCACAAGGAAATGTTGGCTTACGTTATAACTTGGCAGGTCTCTCTGGCTAGACTGGCTGCATAAAAGATTGATCCCTCCTCCGTATGTTTACAAAAGAGCAGAGATGGTTTCGTCGGTAGCCTGCTTTGATCATAAGTGGCTGTTATATACAACTATACAACAAGCCTGTCTACTGTTGTCTTTCATAACCCCCAAAACTTCGAACAATCCTCGTAAGATCAAGAGCTGAGATATCCAGTCATACATATGCATTCCTCTATTCCCGTTCAGACCGTGCAGACGATTGTAATTGTGGTACGATGTTGCTGTGAGTTAATTGTAGTCTAGTACTAGCCTAATACAAATAACGCACGTGCCTATCGCTCAGCTGATCATAAATTCCAGTGACGTATGACAGTCATACCACATTTTGTATAGTAAACAAATACTATCGGTAGAAAACGACTAACGGTACGGAGAAGTATAAAGGACATTTTGCATTTAAAGCTGAATTATGTGTTTAAAATATACAACAAAAGGGTGAAATCTGAACACATTTATTTGAATTCCATGGCCAAAGTGCACCAATCCCAGGCGCGTAGCCAGGAATTTGCCAAGGGAGGGGCGAAACTGAATATTCGGCATTGCAAACTATCTAACCGTAGCGCCACCATGAGTTGGCGCGAAGCGTACAAGAAAATGTTGGCTGAAAATGCCTCCCAGATCGCTGGAAAAGGCACTTCCCAGGCCTTGTAAGTTGCATCTTAACATTTTCTCTTTTGAAAATACTAGCGATATCATAAAAAACATTGAAAAAAAACATTAAAAAATATGCTCAAAGGGGGGGGGGGGGCGGCTGCCCCCTTCGTCCCCCCCCATTGGTGGAATAAACTAACTGATAAAGTGTTTCTCTGTGTGCTTACCTTTCTCTCATCGAATCGTACAAGTAGATAGTATCACAACAATGTTATTACAAGACAAGACAACGCAAAATACAGTACGTCAATAAAGGAATTAGCATATTGCCTTGTCATCATGATGAAGATGCCGAATGCATGATCAGAGACACTCAATAGGATACTTGAGGCCAAACGTCCTTATCAAACTTGAATGGTTCGCGTTTTGACAATAACCCGCATATATCTCGAACGTACAAAGATGGCAAATTTCGTGAAACATAATACTGACACGGAACAGATGAAATATTTGTTAGGTCTATGGAGCAGAAATGCACTATTCATAGGCGACATATGTTATGTGGCTGGGGTGGGGCATGGTCACCCCTGTACTATATAGTGTGTTATACGACAGAAGAGGAACCCCGTGGTATGTGGGAGTTTACCCCCCAACCCTCCCCTCCTTCCTTTCTGCACAGATATAAATTATAGTAGTATTCAAATGTCCCAGTGATGGGGGGGGGGGGCCCACTTGAATGGTTGCAGTATAAAATGCGTGTTGAAATCATGAGCCTCAGTGACCATTCTTATATAGTGACTTTCTAGCATAATTCTGGGCGATACTGATAACCTTGAAAGGGAAAGCTGACCAACGGTTAACATCATTGGTCTTTACGCGCGGTGATAAAGACAGTTGCGATGAACCAAAGCACAAAACAACAAAGAGAAATCTTATTTTGCCAATGATGAAAATAGCGCAGTTTTAGTTTAATGTTCTTAGACCGTTGTACGAATGAGTCAAGACTTGATCAAGTCTAATAACGTTGGCATGAAGCCAAATATGCGGTCCGAGTTTGTTTTGAATGACTTTCTTAAGTTTTTGTTATTTATGGCGGAGGAAACTATAGAGTCGAGTTTTTGGAACTTGCGCGTGATCCATCATAGAGTTACGTGCTATTTTGTTCAGAACTTCTACACACATGCACAGGCCTGGCTTCCACGAATTCCAACTAACTTACGCTATTTCAATGTGTAAATTCTTCTCTCCTCTAATAATTGCTGCTGACTTTGTCAAGAAAGTCGCGTTGGTGGTACCACACATGCATACCCGCATTACGGATGGATGAAGTATGGAGTACTTCCGCCGTATATGCTTAATACGATAAGCTGGTTATTTGAACGAAAGATGCTGGTTGTATGAATTCGTCTTCAAAAACGCCGTACAGTATAAATGAGTATATACCAGTGTGCGGTGGCTAAGAGATCTGACGTCACGGTTGCGGGCTCGTTGATACCTCTTATACATATACAGGGTAATTACTTGATAGAGCCTTCAACATTTGACACCACCCCCCTCCCACCTCCACCTTAATGCTAGTTCTGTTTTGGTGACATACCTCTTCCCTTACTCTAGAGATCAATCATGATACTATTAACCAGCTCCAAATCATTTGTGAAACCTTATATTAGGTCAGATCTCTAAAGAGAGATACTTTGAACAGAAATGGAAATAAGCGACCAAGGTAAATGAATATATATATATATATAGGCCTATATATATATAGGCCTATATATATATAGGCCTATATATATAGGCCTATATATATATATAGGCCTATATATAGGCCTATATATAGGCCTATATATAGGCCTATATATAGGCCTATATATATATATATATATATATATATATATATATATATATATATATATTAATTAATGTCGCTATGGCAACTGACATACCTGTATATGGTCTAACTTGCAAAGTAAAGTTCTACAATATATCATCTTCTCTTTGAAATAATAATAACTATTGAAACTAATTTGATGAGGCTTTATACTATATTTTCTTGTTTGTTCTGAACAAAAATAGTTCCCTAACGCAACAGGAGAAAAATATGTTATAGACGCAGTGCATGATTAGTGTGAATTTTGTCACATTGTTTGACGTATTGGTTGTGCGAGGAAACCGAATTCAAAGAATTGTATACGTAAAGTTATGATACTGGTGAACAAATGCATGATTGTCTTACCTCACAAAACAGTCGTCAGTGCTACCGGTATGCAACTTCAAAGATCAGAAAGATTCCAATATATAAGTCATTCAAATATCGTACGTAAACTGTTCTATATATGATTCACACATGGAGCTACTGCGTATACAGTGCTTTATTGTTGAAGTGTGTACTCATTGTGAAACAGTGGTATGTATACATAGCCCGTACGAAAGTGCTACATAATGTATGCCATGCCTATAGCAATTATACCTCGCTGTTTTGCATCATTGTAAAGTCTGAGACTAGAATTCGCTGGAGCGTGTCGAAAGCTCCTTTCAATATAACATGTGCCAAGGAGAAGACACAGTGTTGACCGATGATAGAGCAGTTCAACTATCTTTTTTGATCACATCATCTCCCTTCATGGGGGATTTGATCAAGGTTTTCTTTAGTTGGGTTACGTAAACAAAACAAAATAGTTACGGAACCAGGTATCAATTTTATTTGTTATAACGAAAGTTGCATAATCAAATCATTGAGTTTGCAATTTATTGAACGCCGAATTTGCCAATTAAGTACTATTCACCATTATACAACACCTAATTATATTCCGGCCATTTGATTGGTCAATTGCTCGTCGATTGCATGCAAAATCCGCTCTACTGCACTCTATGAAATAGAACCATGTGTTATACTTTTTTGATAGCACTTTTTTCAATGGTAAGAGAGCAGAGAAACCTGTCTGTTCAAAACAATCTGTTGCATGAGTGCATTTTACATCTAATTATATCCAAATTTGAAGGTGTTGTATAAAACAAATAATGAATGGTTTCCATTCGTGCAATAGTGCAAATATTTCATGAGTTGAAAGATGTAATTTGTTCCATTCAACTCGGCTGCGCCTCGTTGAATGGAACATTCCATCTTTCAACTCATGAAATATTTGCACTATTGCACTCATAACCATTCATTATTTGTATACTATCATTGAGACGTGATGATGATAGCCTATATCTGCTTTATCCCACTAAATGGATAAAAATGGGCTTAAACCGGAGAGTGACAACACGTTAGTAATAAATAAAATGTACTTTTCTTCCGCTCGAGGGGGCAGGGGATCGAGGGGGAGGGGCTCGAGGGTGGGGGAGAAGTTAGGAGAGATGGGAGGGTTCGGTTCATAACCACAATTGTGTACCTATGTTTGGAACACCAGTTTATCCCATTACGGAAGGGAAAGGTCAACATTAACAAGAACTTATCGAAAATGTTTGTTCCTTTTCTTTTCATGTCGGAGATCATTCAAGGAAGTTGTAACTGAAGCTCAACTTCCGCCTTTGAGAAGATGCCACCAGAGATCATGCTAAGTTCCTGTTACTGTCTTTGATATGCGCTCACGGAACATTGTTTTCACTAGTCTCCTACTGTACCTAGAAAGTGAAAGTCACAGTGGGACCAAGGCTTGTCGGATGAAGAGAATTTTCACAAAGTGCGATCCTTGTGATTGTTCCAAGTATATAGCTCCGTCCAAATGCCAAAATATGGATCTTAATTTACCATGGCAACATGGCATAGCATGCGTGGTAATCGATAGCGAATTGCTTTCGCTCAACATCCCAAAATCGAGAAGCCAGTGGAAGCGACATATAAGCCTGCCTCAAAAATTGAATAGGTCATCAGTTTGGCCCACTCAATTTATATGCTAAAAGTTTTTAAAAACACGTACGTTTCTGGCGGTTCGGTTCTCCAAATTATTTCCAACCATAGAGAAATGTTAAAATTAGACAATTCAAACTGGCGATGACTGGAAAATGAATTTGAGGGTGGCAGAAAAATGCTTTTTAAAGTTAGAGTAAGAGTGACCTATTTTTGCTTCATAGCAAATTTTTGGTCAACATTGATGACCTGTAAGTGCGCCTGCAGTCGCTTCCAATGTCTTCTCGATTGGACAAATTTGAGGAGGTGCAACCAATAGCGGCTCGTCATAGGGGCACAGGGTAAATTTCCCTCACCCCCAAATATAATAAAAGCATCTCTCCATTTTTAACAAAAAAAGAAGAGTTATACCGCTCCTTTTTCCTCTTTCTTTCCTTTTAATGTAAGTGCAGCAGTGTGAAATATTGGAAAATATTTCGTAATTTGCCGGCAACATATAACATATATGTGCTACATATGTTAAGTGCTTCCAACTTAAATGATATTACCTCACGTTAAAACATCTATGTTGATGTTATATTCACTTTAGACAAAAAGGCAATTTAAAAGTACAAAAATCTTCATAAAACACATGAAACAGTATTTGCTTAACATATTGTTGATGTAAGAAAGGCACAATGGCTGTTCAATAGGAGCAACATAGAACAAATTGTAATTTTCCTGACATGTACAAAAATGACGGTATTTTTATCTGTATCAATTTTACCATGGAGTCATGGACAGTGGGCGCCATTTAGAATCTGTAAAATTCTTTTAAGCAAAGTTTGACAACGTTCAAAAATTTTACAGAAAAAGCTAACATCGAAAGACTTCCGGGCATCTCCCCCCCCCCCCCCCCTGGAACCCCTTTCAAGGCTTTGCCCTGGACACCATCAGGATTCTCAAGCGGGCCCCCGCGTCGTGTTATTGAATATTGCATGTGTGTGTGAGCAATGTCGGCTTCGTGCAACAAAGGTACTTTGTGAGAGCTAGCATTTGGCTCCAAGTAAGTGTTACCTCCCCCCCCCCCCCCCTCCCCCAAACGAAATTCCTTACAGTCGCCAATCGAAAACATTGATCAGGTTTCAAAAGGAATAGGCTAATTGAGAGAAATCTCATCGTCCTCATCTAACAAGCTTTCCTTTAAGCTCACCCTCATTTCATCAAGTTCCCTGTTTTACCTTGACCTACGGTCCAAAAGCTGCTCGAACTTGTTGAATTCCCCGCCAGTTTCCACAATTCGCATTTATATAGTTAAGTCAGAAAGAAGTACAGTTTATTACTAGCGCCATCGTAATAAAAAAGCGTCTGCTGCTCGCCTGTACATGTGCGAGACAGGCTTGTTGTGAGAGTTCTAAACAATTCCTTGGCGGTGTAACAAGTAAGAGGTGAAGAAAATACCACTTCCAAACTGGAAATCTCTTCTCTTTTTAGTGTATATTCCTCTTAAATAAGCTTGTTCATGTTCCAACTTCCTGTTTTTTCGGGTGTAGGTACAGGGTTACCGGAACGCGATGCCAGGGACCTAATTCCAGGTTTATGCTCTGTCAATTAAGGGTTAGGATACGTAGCCTAGGCCTAAGCTTCTTCCAACAAGCATAAGCTAGGCATGGTTGGTTTACTTTACATTTCTCCAGCTCAGTATGATCAGAGCTGAAGATAATATCCTCCTTAAAGCCTGAGTTACTGGATATCACAAGGTAGCCACTTTTTGTAGAGATCTCTGCTTAGTTAAGTGTTATAAAAAATAAAACCTTGTGGTAGGTCATCAAATTTTGCCAAAGCCAGCATAACCTACTGTAGTGTAGGCCTACTCCTCCATGTTACTCGAATAGTCCAGTTAACCAAAGCAAGCAACCAAATACGATGTTTCACCAAGTGAAGATTTATGAGAGATAATTCATGAAACTATTCCGTCCATAACAGTTTTCCACCCAAAAACTTTATTAATAAGTTCTTCGAATAACCATCTTCAAAACGATGATAAGTTATTCATGAACCCTACCTTGGTCAATCTAACAATCTAAGATAAGCCTTTGTTTAGATATACTTTAAAAATGTAGGCATAGTCAAGAGATTCCACTATTTTACATTTTACGGTCTTTTTCAGTTTTCCATTTGAACCAATAACATGGCAGACTCCAGCACAGGTGTGAAAAGGAAATACGAAGGCCAGGAAATTGAGAAGCATGAAGAAGAAGGCCAGCAGGCAAGAAGCAAGCAGAGACTTACAGAAGGAAAAGAGTTAATCGGTGACTACAAGATTATGAATATTGCTTTTGCTAAGATGTGTCAGGTAGCAGAAGCAATGGCAGAACAAGGCACAAAATATTTTTGCCATTTTTGTTGTTGTTGTTGCTGTGGCAATCCAATCATCCTTGATTTCATTCAGTCGGTATCAGACTGGGCAGCAGCCATTTAGAATGCAAAAATTAGGTGTCTGTAAACATCTCTTTCATTTATTTCTCTGTTCTTTTGTTGATTTTTATTTTTTATTTCCAGTACAAACCAGGTACGTTATATGGTGGTACCCCGTTAAGTGTGACTCCGATTCCCAGGGACTCTTCTAAAGCGTATTTATCAGTCTCTTGATAGATGGAAGGCAAAATTCTATCAATTTTATATGTTTGGTTAAATTGCAGATTCTTCATCCAATGAATCCAAAGCTTCTGGCAAGGGTCTGGTTTTCGTGACAGGAAATAAACACAAGCTTGAGGAGGTAATATATATGATGTTGTGGAGTGTTATTGTGAAGTGCTAGCTCAGTGGTTAATGCATTTCATGAATCATTTTTGGTTTCTTCTCTTTGAAAATAAATTGGCACAGAATAGTTGTGTTTATAGTTTGTTGCATTTGTAACACAAATAGATTTCTTTTCTTGCCTCTAGAAAAGTCGGTTATTTTTCAAAACAGAGCATCTTTTTTCCATCAAAAGATTACTGATGAGAATTACTGCAGTAGTGTTAAGAGTGTGGCCAAATGATTACTTATGTATCTTTACTGATCTATATTGTTGCCCTTATGGAACCGTTCGGTTCAAACTTCTTTTGGCTTCTCGACCCCAAGTTTTACTTTCATCCACCTTGGCAACCCTGCTGTGTTGGATAATGTGGCCTGGAGAAAGGGCCTACAGAGAGGTGGTATCCCCCTCCCCTTTGAGAATATCCTCCCCTTTGAGAAATTGTGTTGACATGATGATGGGTTCTTAGTTGCAAAATGATGCTATATTTATTGAAGTAATTCCGTTAAAAAAAATTCCTCCCATCAAAATCAGCAATTTTGGTTTTCTCATGAAGTTTGTTTGGCCACCCTATATGTTCTTTTCTGTGACACTTGTATGGGTCCCGACTCCCACTTTGAATAACCCCGGGCTTAGAATAATCTTTGATTACTTTGTTGCTATGGTTACAGGTGAATGCTATTCTGGGCGGCAAGATTGCAGTGAAGGCTGAGAGTATTGACTGTAAGTCTTTAAAATCATCTTTTTTTCAGATTGTTATTAGATATTTTCTTTCTTTTGTCATCACCTGTAAAGTGCATTGAGCTACTTTTGTTGGATTCTGTGCTATATAAGATTAATTATCATTATCATTGACATTATGATTATTTATCATTATTATTAAGTGAAAATCTTGATACCTATTTAGGCTTTTTATATCTTTCATGATTGGTTTTAGTCAAGGTTGTAGCTAGGATTTTGCAGGTGGCAGTTGAATTTTCTGGAGTGGCGGTTGCCTGCAAATTTCGCGTCCTGGGGGAGTGGTATAAGGGTTATATATATTTATATGTGTGCGCAAGTGCCGGTCGGTAATAGAACTTTTAACTTGGAGTACCGGTCGGCAAACGTTAGTGCTGGCCAAGTCTGACCGGTGCCGACTGCCGTAGCTACAAAACTGGTTTTAGTTTATTTTTTAACAATAGACATAGTATAGTTTGATAGTCTGTTTCATTTGTCTCCTTTAAAAGTGTAGTAAAATATTTGTTTCAGCTCAATGGGGGATTATCCAGATTAATTGCTAATCTAATCTGTTACCACCTCAATATCTTGATCTTAGCTTCAGATATAATCAATATTTGGGTATTTCATTCTTGTGCAAGCAAAGTCATGTTTGTCCATAGGTGTGAAAATAGTTCCTTCTATGGTTTGTGACAAAATGTATAATGAAAGTAATAATAAAATTAAATATTTAAAGTTTTCTGTATGAAACTATAGACTTCTATGCTTTGCTGTGTTTTGTGAGCAAAACATATTTTCTAAGCTTGATGATTTCAGTGTTTGTGTAGCTAAGTAATGAAAATTTATTTTCTATACTGTAATGATTTTTCTTAGTCATAAGTTTAATGAAAGCAGCTAGTTGGTGGGTAGTAATGTTATTCACTTGTAAGGCAAATGACTGCAACTTGTTGATGAGTTGAAAAAATGACTTGATACCAAGTTGGGGAACTTGAAAAATGTTTACTTGATTGAATCTAGTATTAAAAGAAGTGGAATTTGGATTAAATCTATTTTTTTTTTTTAATTTTAAATTTTAATTTTTTTTAGCCAATAGACAGTATTTTGCAGTCTGACACAGCATTTCATTGTTATCCACAGTACCAGAGTTTCAGGGAGAACCAGATTTCATATCGGAAGCGAAATGCAGAGAAGCAATTAAACACGTAAGTGGAAAAAGTTGGTGGGGGGGGGGGGCCGTCAGGGAAGCCAGATCAGATAGAGTGATCGGGTTATATTACTAAAGGGACATGTCGATCTACATTATTTCGTTTGCACCCTTGTATTAGTGTATAGAGTTGGTCTATAGTCATAAAAGGGCATATAGAATGGACAAGGGAAATGTAGAGTTGGTTTTTACCCTTCATTAAAGGGGCATATAGAGTTGGTCTATACTCTATACTTTATACAAACATAAAAGGGGAATAGAGTTGGTTTAAGCTCTTGATTAAAGGGGCATATATTATAGTTGATGTGTATCTCTTAAAGGGGCATATAAAATAGATAAGAGGCATAGAATTGTGGTAACCCTTATGGGAAGTTATGGCAGGATTTCCCTAACTTTATCCCCCCCAGGAACTGCCTGTGGATGTCAGAGTTGTCCACGAATCCCCAGGCATTTCAAGACACGATCTGAGTCATTATTATACTATAATACACATAACAGTGCTTTGTAAAAGATCAAGTTCATAGTGTAATATTGTAATGAAAAAAAAAACAAGAGATGAACAAATATTTATTTGGAAACTGCAATATCAGATCACAAATTGTATCAAACGTCTCACAAACCCCCTGGGATGGACTCACGCACCCCCTGGGGGTTCATGCACCCCAGGGGAACCCCTTCCTTAAAGGGACATGTAGAGTGTGATAGAACTGAGGTGTGTAGTTAGATCATATCATACCATTAAGTAGATTTTAACCTTCATTGTGCAGTTTTGGTTTCCCTAAGTACATACACACAGGTTTGACAATAAACTCCATTCTATGATTTCTTCACACCAAACCTGGTTGTCAGACCCAGCTCATGGTTCTGGGTATTACTGACTTTACAACATTTGTGTCCAAGTCCTGTTAATGGTAACAAATGTTTCAATACCCCTCAACACAACAAAGAAATCCTTGTCATTTCAACCACTTAATTCCTCCTCCTGGGGAATTTTTTACAGCTTAGTACAAAGAAAGTAACTCATATAAATATTGCATTAAATTTAATGTTTGTAAGCTTTTTTTTCTTTTATAACTAACTGTATCCTTCCTTGTGTGAACTCTAAATTAAAACCTTGAATTTTGGATTTGCTTTCAACAGATTGAAGGGCCAGTAATCGTTGAAGATACCTGTCTGTGTTTCAATGCATTCGGTGGCCTCCCCGGACCATACATGTAAGTGTATATCGCTGTTGGTCATCTGCTCTCGGAATCCCCCTCCCATCCCCCCTCCCCCTCCCCTCCCCCTCCCACCCCCAAAAAACCCCACCATATTTAGTAGAACTGACAATCATACTGAACAGAACACAACTACTGTCTGTGAGATGTACAGTATACGGCCTAATCGCATTTTGATTTTATTTCTCTGAAGATTTTTCAACGGTATAAACTGTTGGGCCTTGTCTTCTATTATAGTCAATCAATCACAGAATGTTGTTTACCTATCACATGGTAGTAAGTATAACCAATGAAAGGAGAGGAAATAGCATTAAGAGTTATGCAAATAAAGGGAATGAAAGGAAGAAGGTTGACAACCGCGGTTGGCCTGTGATAAAGTACACTCTGAGACCGTGGTAACAGCCTAGAATAGTCATAGTGGCCACACCCTGCCTGCAGAATGTCCGAGTCAACTCAAATATGATTTAGATGAACTAGGACAGTCTGACAACATCTGTTTGCGTCCGCTACGACTGATGTGGACTGACTTAAAAATGACGTGTTTCTCCGACTGATCAGTAAGTGTGTAACTGTTCACAACTACAACTGCCCAGTTTCAAAAAATGCATTAAACCAAATATGCAGAAAGGTAATTTTGCTATGAAACAACCTGTGTTCTTTATTCGTCAGCGGACCCTTATGAGTTGCTCATTCAGATGTTTAATTTTATTTTCTGCAGAAAATGGTTCTTAAAGAAGTTGGGACCTGCTGGTGAGTAGTGATATGGCAGGCATTTCCTTTTAACTCATATTGAATCATTACCTAGATCTGTAGCTTCAAGAGGCATTTATTGAAAAATTTCAAAATTGATAAAAATGTCATAATTTTCACTACAATTTATAAAACACCATTGAAAATTTAAATACTTACAAGATTTTGCCTAGCATATTAAGATCACATGAAATTTTGATCAGAGATGTTGATCGGAGATTTGATGTAATTTTGAAAACTGAGAAGAGAAAAATAGTTTAGTTTGATAGTGAAAACTCATTTGTAACGACCTTTGAGCACAGAATAGTGAGAGAGTACAATAAATTGTGCAATTCTGTGGCTGGCTCTGAGAGTGAAGATAAAGTAAAACCTATATATAACTTAATAAATGTGACATTCAGATCAAGTGAGATGCTGATAAAAGGTGTTTACTAAAATGTTAAAAATGCTAACCAATGTTTATTCTTGATATTTAGTAAAAACCCTGCCAATCAAGATTTTTTAAGATTTTTTAAGTTAGTAACTGCATACACAGTGTCCAATTTTCAATATCTCCATATTGTTGCCTAATCAAACCTGACATAAAGAGTTTAGATTTTTATTTGGTTTGATCATTTGTCTTTTGTTTGCTTTTGTTCTTCTTCTTTTTCTTCAGGTTTACACAAAATGTTGCAAGGTTTCGAAGATAAGAGCGCGTACGCTCTCTGTACGTTTGCGTACAGCAGTGGAAATCCAGAAGATGAGATCAAACTATTTTGTGGAAAAACACCAGTAAGTGAAGCTTCTACAGAATAATTCTTTGCACTTTATTTGAAAATAACTTAAAAGCTCTGAAAAGGTTACATTACAAATTTAATTCCTCAGTATCATCCTCAATGCGAACTTCGCTCGTCTACAAAGTGTCTTCTTGCCACCAGCCATACCCCAAACACAAAGTTTTATGGAGAAAGAGCCTTCATCTCTGCTGCACCTCATCTCTGGAACAATCTACCATCTTCAATTCGCAATGCACCATCGGTTGACTGTTTTAAGCGTCTCTTAAAAACACATTTATTCCAAAATTTACAGTGATTTGTCTTGCATATTTGTGTACTTGTTTTAAGCGCTTTGAGGCCTTTGCATAAAGCGCTATATAAATATTTGCTTATTATTATTATTATTAAAAGGGAACAATAATCCTGCTCTCAAAAAAGTTTGTAAAGAAACGTCGTGCGGTGATAAATATGTCTATCACAGATTTCTGGAGTATACACTTTCAAGTTGTACCTTTTATATCAGCAATTTTTCTTTTCTTTGCAGGGTAAGATCGTGGAACCAAGAGGACCCATAGACTTTGGATGGGATCCATGTTTCCAGCCCGACGACTTTCAACAGACGTAAGGACAGCTTTTTGTAAATTGGGCATCTGCATGCCAACTCTGCCAGCTGTTAAAGCAACCTCTCCAGTCCAAACTTCGATTTCTAATTTTTTTTAATATCCAAATTGCAATCAGATATATAAGGTGCCTATTGTTTTTCACCTGCGTTTGGAAGTGAAGGAAACTACTTTAAATTGTGGGGGAATGATTTTATGAAATACTTTTTTGCCATGAGGAAGCATTGGGGTTGGTCTAGCATAAGCCAGACCTATGTACAGTGGTGGTGAAGTTGCGGCCACATGCCAGTATGAAAAACATCGCCGCGAAAATTGTTGGAGGACATTGACTTGACTAGTCCAAGGTTCCATTTTGTATGAAGTTTGGACGAACTAGTAAAAGGAAATTTAGAAAATGCGAGGTGCTTAAAATAATTGAATAACTTGAAATTTAAAATTTATTAATCCAAATATCTCTTCAGTAATTACAATTTAAATCGTATATACTACAAGTGATCATCTCCCGATACCATTCTGATATGCAGTCAAGTTTCGCAGACTTTATAGGACAGATATGAGGGCGCCCTCTATGGAATTTGGGAGTAGCTGGAGAGCAACATAGACGGCCTGCCGAATCAACTGTATAGGGAAAGTTTTCATTCACTCTGCTTGAACCAAATCTTCTTCCTGGCCCCTCATAGAAAGAATTAAACCTCACATTATACCGTCCATAATTGATTCATTTTGCTGTGTTTTATTATTTTCTCCTTGGCTAAGGTTTGCCGAGATGCCCAAAGACATCAAGAACAAGATTTCCCATCGTGGGAAAGCTCTGGCTGCTCTAGCAGAATTCTTGATCCCGGCAGAGAATGGTAAGAGGTGAGAGGTCGCAGAGATCTGTCTATGAGAGACGAAACACACAAGAGGAAAGCACTTACAAGCATGATGGTTTGGTTTGGTGGGTTGATCATGTCGCAGCAGGTAGAGGGAAGTTGCAGGCCTGGGACGTGAAGCAGCTGAGAAGGGATACGTACTTTTGGAGATGTGGTGTTTTACGAGATATTCAGACCGCTTTGACCTCTGTCTGACCCTCAACAGAAGAGCAAAGATATTCTTGTAGCTACTAAGATGGATCCACATATTATGATTATTATTATCTTCATCTAATCTTTTACTTTTGAGATAGACGTGTTTACAAGGATTTCAGACTTTGACCTGTCTTGACCTCGAATGGTCTTTGACCTCCACAGAAAACAATACAGTTATTGTTACTCACTGAGGTTGATCCCAAATACCCATTGTGAAGTTTATTCACCTCTACTTTTGGAATCTATCAGGTTTTCAGATTTATCAGGTGTGTGGAACATCATTCAAAGAGTGGTAACAAAAGAAAACATAAGTGAAATGGGGAGGGAGGGGGGAGGGGGAGGGGTTGTAAAACATTCATGCCTGCACTGACTCAGCCAATGGCATCATTTTAGCCTTAAAGGAATATATCACAATGTATCACAGGAAAATATCTTGAAAGCTGGAATAGGTCTAGAGACATTTAACTAGCATTCAGATGATTCTTCTCGATTTTCTTGGACGATTACAAATTAATAATAAAGATACCTTTGCCAAAAGAGATCCTTTAATGTCAAGTTAGGTTATAACAGGAAACATAAGCAGTGCATTGGTTCCAGTTCTACTGTTTACCCTTAGTATTTTAAAGATTTTAACAATTCTTGATAGTTCTTTCCCTTTAGCACGTACCAAGTTATAAAGTACAGTTGTACTGTCCTATTCATGAATGGAAATGTAACCCCCCCCCCCCCCCTGCTGATGATGTACAACAAAGCATGCCATTTTACTATTTAGTACTCAGCCAAGCTATTATTTATTTAAAGTTTTTCTTTTAAATTTTAAGCTTCATTCCTCACATCATTTTGAAGAGTCTGCTTTTCTGCTGAGCTGATGGCATTTTCCTGAATAATTATTAACTACCTGTTGGCATGTATAAGAAGGACCAGTTTTTTTTTTCATTAAATTTTCATTCATCATTTAATAAATTCCTATCTTTACCAATTGATTAATCTACCTGCAATTACCAGGAGAACAAACTGTTACCATTTAAGCAAATTTAAAAGGCAATTTTTTATGTCGAAAAACAAGACTTTTGCTGTTAGGTTTTGGATTGGTTCAACTCTTCAACCTAGCAACGAAAATACAGAGATATTTGTCCTTTTTTAAGGTTTAATTGTATTAAAATGTAACATAAAATGTTTGTTTCACTATTTTCATGGTGGCTTTTATGAGTGGGCAATATAACAATATATATATATATAGCTTGCTTTCTCCCTAGCTGTAATATGATCTTTTTTGAGGTTTAATTGTAAAGGTGACATGAAATGTTTGTTTCACTTTATTCATGATGGCTGTGTGATTCAAGTGGGCAAGATACCAATATATAGCTTGCTTTCTCCCTAGCTGTAATATGATCATGAGAAGATAACAAAGAATATCACTTGAATGGCCTAAAGCAAGCAAATGAGTGTGGTCTATCTTTTTCAGTTTATCATCCGTGCAGCCTATATGATTCCTGTAGTGTAAGTGTGTGATTATTATAGTCTGTTCGCTACAGTATAATTGTGATTACTTAAGTCTGTGTGATTACAACAGTATAACTAATTACTTCAGTTGGACTGTGATTACTATAGTCTGTTTTCTAAAGTATAATTGTGATTACTTAAGTCTGTGTGATTACAACAGTATCACTAATAATTTCAGTTGGACTGTGATTACTATAGTCTGTCTACTACAGTATAATTGCGATTACTTGAGTTTGTGTGATTACAACAGTATAACTTATTACTTCAGTTGGACTGTGATTACTAATCTGTTTTACAGTATAATTGTGATAACTTAAGCCTGTGTGATTACAACAGTATAACTAATTACTTCAGTTGGACTGTGGTTACTATAGTCTGTTTGCTAGAGTATAATTGTGATTACTTAAGTATGTATGATTACAACAGTATTACTAATTACTTCAGTTGGACTGTGATTACTATAGTCTGTTTGCTACAGTATAATTGTGATTACTTAAGTCTGTGATAACAACAGTATTACTAATTACTTCAGTTGGACTGTGATTACTATAGTCTGTCTCATATAGTTTAGTTGTGATAACTTAAGTCTGTGTGATTACAACAGTATAACTAATTACTTCAGTTGGACTGTGGTTACTATAGTCTGTTTGCTAGAGTATAATTGTGATTACTTAAGTCTGTTTGATTACTACAGTATGACTAATTACTTCAGTTGGACTGTGATAACTATAGTCTGTTTGCTACAGTATAATTGTGATTACTTAAGTATGTTTGATTACTACAGTATGACTAATTACTTCAGTTGGACTGTGATTACTATAGTCTGTCTACTACAGTTTAATTGTGATTACTTAAGTATGTTTGATTACTACAGTATGACTAATTACTTCAGTTGGACTGTGATTACTATAGTCTGTCTACTACAGTTTAATTCTGATTACTTAAGTATGTTTGATTACTACAGTATGACTAATTACTTCAGTTGGACTGTGATTACTTAAGTCTGTGTGATTACAACAGTATGACTAATTACTTCAGTTGGACTGTGATTACTATAGTCTGTCTGCTACAGCATAATTGCGATTACTTAAGTCTGTGTGATTACAACAGTATAACTAATTACTTCAGTTGGACTGATTACTATAGCCTGTCTGCTACAGTATAATTGCGATTACTTAAGTCTGTGTGATTACAACAGTATAACTAAATACTTCAGTTGGACTGTGATTACTACAGTCTGTTTGCTACAGTATGTTGTGATTACTTAAGTCTGTGTGATTACAACAGTATGACTAATTACTTCAGTTGGACTGTGATTACTACAGTCTGTCTGCTACAGTATAATTGTGATTACTTAAGTCTGTGTGATTACTACAGTATGACTAATTACTTCAGTTGGACTGTGATTACTACAGTCTGTTTGCTACAGTATGCTGTGATTACTTAAGTCTGTGTGATTACTACAGTATGACTACTTACTTCAGTTGGACTGATTACAGTCTGTTTGCAACAGTATGTTGTGATTACTTAAGTCTGTGTGATTACTACAGTATAACTAATTACTTCAGTTGGACTGTGATTACTACAGTCTGTCTGCTACAGTATAATTGTGATTACTTAAGTCTGTGTGATTACTACAGTATGACTAATTACTTCAGTTGGACTGTGATTACTACAGTCTGTTTGCTACAGTATGCTGTGATTACTTAAGTCTGTGTGATTACTACAGTATGACTACTTACTTCAGTTGGACTGATTACAGTCTGTTTGCAACAGTATGTTGTGATTACTTAAGTCTGTGTGATTACTACAGTATAACTAATTACTTCAGTTGGACTGTGATTACTATAGTTAGTTTGCTACATTATAATTGTGATTACTTAAGTCAGTGTGATTACTGCAGTATGATTACTTAAGTCTGTGTGATTACTACAGTATGATTACTTAAGTCTATGTGATTACAACAGTATGACTAATTACTTCAGTTGGACTGTGATTACTACAGTCTGTCTGCTACAGTATAATTGTGACTACTTAAGTCTGTGTGATTACTACAGTATGATTACTTAAGTCTGTGTGATTACAACAGTATAACTAATTACTTCGATCAGTTGGACTGATTACTTCAGTCTGTCTGCTGCATTATAATTGTGATTACTTACTTCAGTGTGATTACTACAGTATGAATACTTAAGTCAGTGTGATTACTACAGTATGATTACTTAAGTCTGTGTGATTACTACATTATTACTAATTACTTCAGTTGGACTGTGATTACTTAAGTCTGTGTGATTACTACATTATTACTAATTACTTCAGTTGGACTGTGATTACTTAAGTCTGTGTGATTACTACAGTATAACTAATTACTTCAGTTGGACTGTGATTACTATAGTTAGTTTGCTACAGTATATTGTGATTTCTTAAGTCTGTGATTACAACAGTATAACTAATTACTTCAGTTGGACTGTGATTACTATAGTCTGTTTGCTACAGTTATAACTTGACCACCTCAAAGCTATCAAATACCAATTTATATTGAATGTTTCCTGAAAGAGTTTCCTGAAGTTGGGCAATCGTTCCAGAGGGTAAACCGGGAAAAATTATTTAGCCTACAGTTGCTAATATTTCTTCTCAAAGCTTGCTGTATTCAAATCTAATCAATTTACTGGTCGCTGCATTTTGGCGAGGTGTTGCAGGGTGACTGGTTCTGTTGAATTCGCCTCCGCGGAGCCAAGTATTGGTACATAGATTGTGTTGAGATAACGTTCTCATCAGGCTGCAAGGTATGAGATCCGCCAAAACGAAATTGCGCTTCAAGGCCTCGTAGGTCGAGGTCCTTGTCTTCGGATCTAATCCTTATAAGTATGTTGATCAGATCCAGAACATAACTTCTTAACCTGTCCTTGAACTTTTTCTTTTACTCCAATCAAAACTCAAAGCCACAACTTTATCACTTAATGGTCCACTTTAACCGATATGTTGATGAGTGGCTTCATAAGTAGAGCACATGGATCGAAAACTTTGTATTTGGTTTAAGGGAAGGGATGGGGGGGGCAGGGGTTGGTGGGATGTTGGATTGGTAACTTTGAAGATATCAAATGGTATGAAATTGTTCGAAATGAGGGGACAATTTGCATCCTAAATGTTACCCAATTCTCTTGGCACTGTGTGAATTAGATATAACATTACACAAGACAATGATCATAGAAAGAAAAGTAATTTCAGTTTTAGTTTTAATAGACATATAATAATCTCTTTATTAAAAAAAGCAAAATATGTACAAAACAATATCGTTCATGTATTGTCACAGAACATTGGCATTTATATATACATATATATAGCTAATCAACGGCCTGAATTAACCACAAATCCGTTGTAAAGACAAGTCGCTTCATATTGAGGTCATGTGGGGTCATTTCCATGCTGAACATTTAATGATTCCAGTCACTGTACAATCTCTATGGGCAAAATATGTCACAAGTTGCCATATCAAGACCCATTTCCACAGTATGAGTTACCCCTTGTGGCTCGTTGAAAACACAGAGTCTGCATGTAACAAATCTCTTACATGGGGCTCATATTTTTGTTGATGAAAAGTGGGACACCACATCCTTGGGGAGGGGATATCATAAGATAAGGAGAGTGGGTGGCTACTTTCCTTTGGAAGAAAAATTTTGGATTATCATTTTAAAGAGTGCTGGATACCAGATCCTGGCATATATACAGGTTCAGAAGGGTGTAATAAAAAAAGTTCTAAAATTTCATTTTACTACCAGAAGTTTTTCTAGGCCAAAAGGTCAACATCATGCTTTCCCGAACACTTACGGCTAAAAGCGCCAGCAAAATGCATATTCATGTGATTATCATTATTATACCCTTTGGAATGTGTCAAAAGTGTCCCTGGTGGATTGCCACACAGAAACGTTACAAAATGTTAGAAAATATACAGTGGGCAGGTCATAAGTAGGTAATCACTTGTTAATATTCATAACAAATGTTAGTCTTGAATATTTTATATAAGTAAGACTGTAGAATGAAGTAAAATTGATTCTCTTTTAAGGACATTAAACAGGGCGAAACATTGAGACACCAAATGTTGAAATTAAAATCCTTAATAAGCTGACTTTAACATCTATGAACTATGTCATCTCTGACTCTTGTTATCTGCTGCATATATTTTTACGTTTCGTTAAAATGTACAATTGGCAGCCCTTCTTTGCCTTCGACTTGTGCGACCGCCATATCCCACCAACTTTTGGTCCAAGGAAATATATTTTCTTTCTTCTTCCCAAGGAACCTAAAACAACTGGACCACAAACAGACCACCTAGCATTAGTATAGTTGCTACCTAGGGTACATTTGATGGATATGAGTGACCATATTGCTCCACATTTTCAGCTGAATCTAGCAGATCATCATCATGGTTCAACCCTGGCAAGGTGATCTTGACTCGAAGAATATGTCCGATCCACTCATCCTGTGAAAATATAAAAAATAAATAAATATAAAAAATAAGGAAACCGCAACTTGGTAAACTTGAAGTCGGTTATTTGTGAGGGTTACAAAAAGAGAGTATTTTCACCTACCTTCACCTGAGTACAGTGGCATCACCATAGTAGGAAGAGGGGGACGGGGGGTATGGGGCGTGTGCCTCGATGCCAAAAAATGTTTGTTGCCCCCCCCCCCAACTGAAATAAATTTAAAAATAATATTTGCCATATCCAAAAACAAATAAAAACTGTAGCCAGGAAGAAAGAACTTTTTTCTTTCAAATGACTAAAACATTTTCCTATGCAACCTCTAACATACTGCTGATTTGAAGCTGATATTAGTTCTGGAAATGATGAAAATCCCTATGTCAGTACATTAATGTGCTACAAATATGTTGCATTATAACATGTGGTAATGTTGTTAAATCTGTGAGAATGGTTACGACAAAATATCGTAGTCTCAAGAATAAACATTCCCGCAGTGGTGTAGAATGTACACTCAAAATCATATGCAACTTAAAAAACAAACAAACATTAAATTACTCTGTTGGTTTATTCACCCCGTCGAGCATTTTGTTACTTTGCATTAAGAACTAAGCCTCGATACAGCTGTAAGCTGTCAGACAAGTGATACCATGCAATTGTGAGTTCTCTTGGTTGATATGTAAGATTGGTATAAAGATATCATATATACTGTATACAGAGTGAGAGAAACGCTTGTACATTCTGTTCATACTTCTCTGTAGAGCTTGAGCCCTGATACAGCCATGAGTCGAAAGTGATGCATTTAAAGTGATATGATTCAATTGGCAAGTTTACTTTTTGAATTAAAAGCTTCACAAGACTACAGCGACGAAACGATAAGTGATGGATTACATAATATTCAACCCCGATGAACTTTTGGATCCATCTGGAAGAAAAGCTGTGAGCTTAAAGCGATATGGCTTACATTCAAATCTCTGAGATTGCGTGCATCATTGTAATCATCTCTTCATGGTATCTAAGTAAGGTGGGTCGATCAACGCCTTCTTTTTCGCACTCTCCTTCGAGATTTGGGTGTGAAGACGACCAAGTCTTTCCTGGCGAGAAAGGGAAAGAAAAGTATAAGGATTTTTGGCTCAATCTGGACTTGGGGGTAAAAATGTTAATACAATCGTTTTAATCTGTTGCAAAGGTGGAAATGAAAATGAAACACACTTCTCTTGATTGAAATGCTTGAGAACTTTGTTGATTTAAGTTTAAGTGAGCAATGAATTAAACATTGAAAACAGAGACAAAAAAGTGTTGTTTTTATTGTTTAAATCACAGAGCTGTTAAGAAATATACAGAGATGATAATATGTTTGATATCTATGTAACCCCAAAGTATGTTATATCACAAACATTCAGAGAGAGCAATATTGGGTTGAGGTTCAAGGTATTAACAGAATGCCTGCTAAATATCATGAGCTTACAATGAAAATGTCCAAAACAACAGAGATTTCTGTCCTTGTAAGGAATGTATACTATAAATGTTGTATAATTGTCAAATAAGGAATGTAGTTCTCAGACCATTGGAAAATGTTTAATCATCAGCCCTAGTATTGGGTAGGACCTCAAAACATCTCCAAAGTCTACTCTAAACTACTGTATCTTTACCACAGTACTACATAGTACTCTGTGGGATTGAGCGCTCCTGGAATGAGGGGCTCACCTGAGCATTCTGAACGATGTTATTGATGACGCCTATCTTTATTTTAGATCTCGCCAATTTCTTCACGTAGCTATCGAGCTCTATCGGAGAATCTTTCTCTTGTGATAACGTTTTGAGTACTGCAGATTTAAAAAAAAAAGAATGAGGAGAAGAACAAAATCGGGGAACTTTAAAGAATAAAATTGAACCCATCCATACCTCCCTCTCCCTCCAAATCTCCCAACAAAATAAAGAGAAACTACAGTGAAAAATCATCAAGATGTTTGTATATATATTGTTTCATTTTCATTCCTAAATAGCCAAGTTCAACATTCAACTTGATTTTAATGTTTCCTCCCTACCTCCCCCCCCCTTACCTCCCTCCCCTTCTTTGTATACATCCATCCTATTGAATGGCCATTACTTGATATAACTTTGTAACCATGTTTGTTTCTTATTCACTTTCAAAACAATTCCTTGGAGACATTAAAATGAAAATTAAATTAAAACCTATTTTTCTTTGATGCTCACAATTTTTTTCATGTCTTCATGATGCAAAAAAAAAACACTCACCTTCATCAAGTTCATCAATTTGTTGTCTGAGTTCAAATTGGCTTTCTCTGAAAACATGAAGGCAAAAAATAGAAAAGTAAATTGTAACAAAGATGAAATTTCCTAATAAAGAAAGCATAGTCGAGGATCCTAAATGCTGTCTTGAGGCAAGCAAGATTCAATGAGTGATTGGAGAATTAATGACATTAAGAGCAATTTTAGTTTTGCAACATAATGAAGACAGTTAATATTAGTAACCACAGACAATGGTCTTCATTGTAATACAGCATTGTCATTAATAGCTCTGCAGTTTGTATAATAAGACCATGCACGTCCATTAGCCAGACCTGTCAACCTGTTTGACCCCAAAATAGGGAGAATAACATTTTTCAGGGCCAAAAAATAGGGAGAACAAGGGGAAAATAGGGAGGTTGGTAATTTTCACTGAAATGATATAAATACTAAATAGGTATAGTCTACTTATGCAGTACAGTGAAAGAATCATCCAATCAGTGTTTATTGTTGTAGTTAACATCAGCTCGCTTCGCTTTCTACAGGGTTTCTTTAATATGCTTCCATTTGAAACAGGGAACAGTGGACTCGGGATACTGTGACTTCATGGCTAGTATGCTAGATAGAGTCCCATCAAGCTTGAGACTTGACCGACTGTCTGTCTTGTTCTTGCGAACTACACTGAATAGCCTTTCCTGTTCAGCGTTACTGTGGGGAATTACTGCATAGGACTAATTGTTGGCTATTTTTAGAAATGTCGCAAGTGGTGAAACGTTATAAAACCGGGAGAATAGAATATGAAACCGGGAGGCCGGGAGATTCTGGTAAAAACCGGGAGTCTCCCGGTAAAACCGGGAGAGTTGACGAGTCTGATTAGCCGCACCAAGGGACTAGCCACCAGGCCATGACCTACTCTTTCTATTATTACTTTGGCTACCGCAGGAACATTTAATAAAAAGGTTCAGTCTTTCGCTTTGTTTTTTTTTCCACCAAAGATATGATGAATACAAAGGAAAAACCATTATTGACTGGGAGTCTGTGACTCTTCTTAGGCTCCTGAATCTGAACGGGTCAAGTCAGCAAAAATCCTACTAGAGGAAATAAACGCCAACTGAGCGCTACAAAGAATAAGTAAGAGTTATCATTAGATAATAAAACAAGATTTAGTAAGCTTGTTTTTGAAACAGTCTAGACTCGGTGCATGCACAATGCCTGATGGCAAAGCATTCAATTCTTTTAAGGTGCAGGGGAAGAAGTAATATTTATATAAATTCTTCCAAGTGAGGCAACTTGGAAGTTATAATATAAGATCATGTTTAGTCTAAGCCGAAACTACAGTCTACTCAGTACTCAGTCATTCTAGACTAGAGTACCTAAGCCAGACTCTAACTTCTATCTAAGCCTACACAGTGCACTCCAAATTTATAAATACAATCAGGATGTTTGTTAGACTAGATATTTAACTAAAAGAGTTTAAAGAGACGAAAACTTGAAAAGGATAACGTTTCCACTACCGTTGACGTTAGTATTAACTAATACTAGGCCTAAGCTTCTGTGTTTTAGCATGTTACTTATTACTAATACTACTTAGTACTTTAGTAGTGTAGGTCTTACTGTAGACTGTAGTGTTACTTAGTTGTTACCTGACCAGTCGGACACGTTCGTCAACTTCCTCCACTACGGGTCTTAAAACCTCCACCATCCCCGCAGCCATAATGTCCCTGCTACTTGTACTCATTGTTAAAAACAGAATTCTAAATTATTTCGGGAAGATCTATCATCACCGAAACACGCCCTTGGGTTTTTTTTTCGCAGAACGAGAACACCGGTGTGAAGTTAGCTACTTATTCCTCGTTCGACATTCGCGAATGAGTAACTGCTACTATTCAGTTACATATTCGACAATGGTATCGTCGTAAAACCATGATGGCAAGCTTGAAGAAAGCTTTCTTACAAGATGTTCAACATTTGGTCGTGGAAAGAGGTGAATGTATGGGTCATATGAACTCTAATCAAGGGCGTAGGAACCGGGGGGGGCTGGGGGCGCCAGCCCCCAGTGAAAAATATGGAGGGGCGGAAGTATCATTCCGCCCCGCTTCGCAAGTCAGAAAACCCCTTTTTCATATCCAAATGAGAAAAAAATCTCATTTGGAGCACCAAATTGCATCTAAGGCCAGGTGAAAATGCAAAATTATATACAAAATGGAGTGGGTAGGTTGAAGTGTGCTATATTGCACCAAATTGCATCTGAGGCCACCTGGAAATGCAAAAAAAAAAACACCCTCCCCCAGGCCGGCCATCCGTCTTCAGCCCCCCACTCAAAAGTCGCTTTATGCCATTGTGTTCAATAACTGCCACATTGCAATTTTCCCCTTTGATTAGGCTGAAATTTGGTTAGGGATTTGCGCAAATTAAAGTGTTATATATGCTGACATATCAATGAATTCGGAAGTCATTTAGAGTTAACTTTCTAAAATTGTAAAAATTTTCCGACAGAATTTTGGCCATATATAGACATGCGGCCATTTATTAGAATGCACTTAAAACGAGTCCTCTTTTTTCATTCCTTGAGGGTCCAAATTTGAGGGTCCAATTTGAGGCTCGAGGGGATCAACTTCAGCGACTTGAAGACTGTATTCGCAGCGTGAAAGCATGGACCACTGCCGACAAGTTAATGCTGAACGACACCAAGGCGGAGGTTCTTCACTTTTCCTCGCGTTTTATAAAGAATCCGTCTCCTATCTCCACTATTCAAGTTGGTGACACGAAAGTTGATGTTGCTCCGGAAGCACGGAATCTCGGTGCGTTGATGGACCAGGGAGCTGCTACTAGAGTAGCAGCTCCCTGCAGCTGGATGGACCGACACATGTCGCTTCAATCGCATGTGAACAAAGTGTGTCGCTCTGCAAGTCTTGGGTTATCAAAGATTGGTCGTATAAGTAAATATATAGATCGGCCGACTGCTGAACGACTTGTACACGCCTTCGTAACATCTCATCTCGATGCCAATAACAGTCTTCTCTATGGCCTACCAAATTCTGCCAGTGTCAAGCTACAACGCGTGCAGAATAGTGCCGCTCGAGTTGTCCTGGGTGTAAGTGGTAGTTATGTAACATAAATGCCTTGCGAAAGAACGAGCTCCACTAGCTTCCAGTGAAGGACCGCATTGTGTATAAATTTCTATTGCTTACTTACAAGTCACTCAACGGTCTTTCTCCTGCTTACATCAGAGATCTTCTCGCTGCTTGCACCCCGGGACGCTCGCTCCGTTCAGCATCGCATGCAGGCACTCCTCGTGGTCCCGAAAACCGTCTCAACCAAGAACTACGGAGATCGCCTCAGATCGCGCTTTCTCGGTCGCTGCACCGAAGCTTTGGAACGACCTACCACACGACATAAAGACTGCCAAATCTCTCGCCATATTTAAGTAAATTTTAAAAACACATCTTTTTAGTTTCTCTACGTGATTTGGTCACTTTTATATACTCGTGTTTTTATCTAGACTTTTACTTTTGTATAACTCTAGTTTATGTGCTTATCCTTTTGTTTTGTTTTTCTTTGTTTTTTTTAGGTTTTGGTCTGTTTTATAGCCTTTCTCGTGTTTTAAGATTTTTGTGTTCGTATTTTTCATACTGTTTAATTTTCGTTTTTGTGTGTTCTAGACTTTTTATTTCTTTTGATTTCTCCGTCTTTTTGTTTCTATTTTGTTTTAGGTTTTGTAAAGCGCCTAGAGGCCTTTTGGTATTCGGCGCTATATTTAAGAATCTATTTATTATTAATATTATTATTATTGTTAAAAATGGCAATTTGTAATGCTACCGGTTGACACTAAACGCATGATACATGACATATGAGATGGACATTAATATAAGAATTGATGATGTAGGGGTCATTTTAATTGGTCATGCACTCTTTGGACCGGGCAAGACGCATTATGGTACTCTTCTACAATAGAGTTCATGTTACCCATCGGTTTGGTGATCTAAGGCGTGCTGGATGGATTAGGGCATAATGCTTTTTCGTGGTCCCGTTACATTCATTTACGAAGTGATGATTTAGTGGTCAGTTTAATTGGTCAAGCACTCTTTTGACCAGGCTAGACGCAATGTGGTACTCTTCTACATTGTCATTAGAGTTCATATGACCCATTGGTTAGGTGGTCCAAGGCGTGCTGGTCTTGATTAGGGCCCAGATTTTTTTGTGGCCCCGTTACATCCATTTAATAGCCTGGTGTATTGGTCATGTGAATTGGTCAAGCACTGTTTGGACCGGGGAAGACGCATTATGGTAATTTTCTACATCGTCCTCATAGTTCATATGACCCATTGAAAAAAAACCTCATTATCTTTGGAAAAATACACTAAAATGTACTTTTTCGACGAAAAAACCTTGATAATCTCGTATACTATACGGAAGCAAAAGGCTTTCCATAGTTGTACATCGAATCCATTATCGAATAAGTAACATGTGTACTACAGTTACATATTCGCGAATGTCGAACGAGGAACGCGGAATAAGTAATCTAACTTCACACCGGTGAACAAGAACGACCCATCCGAAATTCTCTGACCACAATTCAATGACTTAATCAACTAGTCTTTGCTTAGTCTGCATCTGATCTGGAACGTGTGGCCGGATCTTTATATTTTGCTGAGTCTCATCGGGAAATTCCAATTTGTATTTCGTGCCTCTTTCAGTCTTTGTACATGTCATACATCCGAAAGTACAACGTCAGTGGAAAAACCCAACATATGTATTTCTGGGAAGAAATGTAAGTGGAAAGAAACGTTGATGTAATAACGTCTAAAGTAAAGTGTAACTGATAGTGATATGGTGTTTGGCCAAACTTTACTTTTGCTATTGAAAATATATAGCCTAGGCATTAGCCTAGGCTAGTTTGCCTTGCAAAGGTTATAGCATGGTGTGCTCATAATTGACGCACTTAAGGATTTGATCAACGATGTCTATCAAGGAAAAATCCAAATCACTCAACTGTATGTGTTTTTCATCTGTGTAGTTCCTCAGAAATGTTATGATCTCAAAATTTGACCACAAAATGTCTGCCGTGTCAAGTTCTTTCATACCCCTAAATTGATTGACACATTAGTCGATAAGCTAACTGTAGTGTAGGCCTTAGTATACATCCATTGACTTAAGATGCTGTTTGCAATGCTCTGAGCCTCTAAGCTCGGACAGATCAGGTCCCAGAGAGTACAGTAATGTTATCATATTGAGGTAATGTTGGTTATTTTTAGGATGTAAGATTTCCAAATGGCCAAGAAACGTGCAAAACTGGGGGGAGGGTGTTAAAAGCTTAAAAAATACCACAATTTGGTCAGCAAATAGCTGAAATGGTATCAAACTCCATGAAATATGTAATTCTGCTTGACTACAAAAAGTTTATGTGGCCTGCTGTATCGTTGCTAGTAATAATTGAAGGTGCGTCAATTACGGGGGTGCGTCAATTATGAAGCCTTTAGGCTTTACTATACATGTATACGTTGTTAGGTCCTACTACCAGCTCAGTATTACAAACTACAATTCAACTAGCCAGACTTACATGGAATTCCTTTCACCATCAACTTTATAGTTGTTTATTCCTTTTTAAGCAGAATTTAATCTTTTCTTGATTAAATAAGTGGATATCATATATAGGGCTAGCCCCGTTCCAGTGCCATTCCAGATCCTTGGCTAAGCCCACATTGATGAGCTCTTCATAGGAAATTTGAGCTCTTCATATGAATTTACTTTGTGTACCCTTTGTTGATCGAGCACGTCCCCACATTTACCCCCACCTCTTCAGAAATCTTTGATCCGCCATTGATTTAGTGGGCCTCCCTTTTCAGAAATCCTGAATCCGCCACTGATAACATGGAAAAAGAACATAAAGGGGCCATGACATACTGTAGGTTGTGACATTTTCCTGTTAAATCATGGATGTAAAAAGTTCATGTCAGACTTTAAGTTTGTTAGAGATCGAATAGATATCGCTTGCAAAACGACTCTCTGATTTTCACTGCAACAAGTACACCCCCACACCCCAAGCCCTGTGTGTACACCCCTGTACAGCAAGTAATCACTAAAGTATGCATCACAGGCCGGTACATTATATAAATATTTAGACCCCTAAAGTATAGTAGGTTTTGATTGGGTATAATTTTAGCCCATAGGCCGCTAAAACATAGGATTGGCGAAAATTTTAGGAATGGATTTTACATAGGATTGTATGGGTGAAACTTTCTTTGATTTGCTAGGGAAGAAATGGTACACTGCCTTCAAATGTGACGGTTCGCTGGATAGACTGAGCGAATTGTAGTTAAGACAAGATTGAGGAATAATATACAGTCATGTTGATTGAATAGTTGTAACTGTAAGTAACTAGTAAGAGTCAATATACTGTCTTCAAATATATAATAGTTGGTTGAATAAATCAAATTAATTTTGGTTGATTGTTTATTAAAAAGACCGATTCTGATTGTTGATTTAAATGACGAAATATACAGTGCATATAGGCCTACAGTGCACCCACAATAATGATGTGCTCTTCCCGCCATCGGAGTAACATGGGAAAGAATGGCACTTTTTCGATGGCGGATAGAGCACATTTGCTAATGGCGGAATGTACTGATGGCAGTTTGACACGGCCCCCAGCTAGGCCTATCACTATTATAGTAGTTTCTTTGTTGAAAAACAGCATCTCACTTCTCAGAGTCAGAGTCGTACCCATGTATTAGTATAATATGACATCACATCAACAAAATGCAATCCCCAGGAGTACTACAAATGTTGTCATTTTGTATATATTGAAATAAGACAGCCTTTACTGAAAGAAAAAAAGAAAAAAGATTGTAATTTGTATCACTTGTGTATTTCTTTCATAGAACTTTCTAGTTTGGTGACAGCAATTGCTGCACAGCCTGAGGATGTCATCGCCCGGGGCTGGTCCAAGTAAGGCCAGAAATAGGTGAGTAGTACTCTTCTGCTAAAGTACTTTACTATATACTTTTGAAGCAGAAAAAAAGGTTTCCATCATGATGTATGTAAGTATTCTTAGGCCAGTTGTTTATAAAAAAGCTATAGCTGCTTCAAAGTCCCCTTTGGCGAGGCTGAATATCAATACAGTATCAAGCAGTACTTAGCGATTATGTCTGTAGACCAGCAGTGCCTAAAATATTGCCATTTACAAGTGTAAACTACAGAGTACAAAAGACTGCAGTTGGCACTACAGAAGCAATCTGCTTTTGATGTAATGCCTAAATTGGTTTAATTTTGTTTGCTTAAATGCTTATTCATTTTGTACTTTTAAAAGAGATCAGTATACCTCAAAGCTCAAATGAAGAAATGGATCATGCCTCTCTCTCTCTCATAATTAAATATTAAGAGTGGGTTACTGTTAACTTTTGGGTTGGTCGTATTGCTTGTACAGTATGTAGAATCTAACACAGTCGTTGTGCCGAACGTATGAATGTGCTTCTTTTGGACATATTGAATGTAGTTGTACATCGCTACGCTATCACCAGTGTACAGATGTACTGTATTTCTTACAGCATTATTTGAAAACGATCATCATCATTTGTACAGTAACGAACTATATATTGATGTGGACTATTAGGGAAGAGGAAATATCACCTGTAGTTTGAACACTATGGGCAGGACCTTTTTTACAGATTTTAGACAATTTAAAAAGAGAAACACATTGAAAAGTGCGTTAGTTTTGTTATTTACTAATTGTTGTTGTTGTTTACAATTTGTGTACAGGCCTGTTTACCTGCAGAAAGTCAGTTGTCCCCAGCATCCTAATGCGAACCTCATAGAGGACTGCCATGCTGGTGATATGATATGCCCGGAATGTGGACTGGTTGTTGCTGACAGGTAAGTCTGCAATTTGGAAATGTGTGGTTCATTAATGTGATGGTTTTTTTATATTTTTTATATTACCCATTCTACTGAACTTTATAAGCAGAGCCCTGTATTTATTTCGGTGTACAGTATACAAATACCGCTTACCTTTGGGTAAATTATTCAAACATTTAAGAGCTTTATTAGGACCAAGTTGAAACTACTTTCTCCCTTACTTTTCTTTGACAAGAACCTCAAATTTCAGCTTAGGCTAGGATAAAGCACTGGCACCAGTGTTTCTTTTACTATAGTAAGAGGCCTATACAGCGGTAGTATATAGACTACTGAACATGTGGTCAGAATGGTGAAAGTACGTGGAAAATCCCCACCCCCCCACCTCTCAAAGTGAAACACAAATGCTTTACTATTTCTGAATACAATTGTCATATAATCAATGCATGAACATGGAAAATAATATTTACAATCCTTTACATGGCATAATATTGCATTACATGGGTGTCTTATAGAGGAAAATTACTTAATTGATGAAAATTTGATTATTCAAACTTTTCAATTATCCAAACTACCTTCGGTTCCCAACCAGTTTGGATAATAAGTGTTTAAGAGTTTTACTGTACCCTCCATATCGGAAAACCATGTAACAATGCAAAGAACTTCAAATAATGCATAATGCAAGTTTGAGAAATTCTTGTTTGCTCTTTCCATATACAGTATATATATATATGATAAAAACTAACTTTTAAAGAACCAGTGTCTGGTTGTCCAATCTTTTAATACCATATGGACTGGTTATTTCCATAGAAATACCCTGATTGGTGTCTCCCCTTTGGTTTGAATCACATAATTTTGAAAGTTGAGCAGCTGTTATGCACGTTTACAGCTCCATACACAGTATCTCTAGTGGTAACTCACGTGTGCTTTGGTTGTCTGTTTTCTGGTGCTACCAAACATCACACTGTAGACAATATGCTTGGTTTAAACGATACTGGCACTAAGTACACAAACATTGTCTTCATTGATTCCTGTATGTTGTCACAGGAAAAATGTCATAAGATGGGACGACAAGACTTGGGAGTATGAAGTTACCCAATGGTCAAGAAATGACAGTCTATGATTATAATTTCCGATCTCCTATCGCAGGGTCATTGATGTAGGCTCCGAGTGGCGTACCTTCAGCAACGATAAATCTCTGACCGATCCATCTCGTGTGGGGGCAGCAGAGAACAGTCTCCTTAGCGGCAGCGACCTCACCACCCTGATCGGCAAACCGTCCGGCCTAGCCGGTTTCAACGAAGACGGTACTCTGAAGTACAGCAGTAAACGACAGGTGAGTTTGGGATTGAAACCAAACCAGGAATTTTGCTCTTAATGGGGGAATAATTGATCCTGTATGGCATCCCAGAATGCTTTTGCAAACATTGGCAAATTGCTATTCGATTGCAAAGAAAAAACCTGTAGTGTTTTGTTACGAGATAAAAGTTCAGGGCCTAAACAAAATTATTCCCTCGTTTGGTAATGTTTTTGATTCTGGATTTGTTTGGTAAAGTTAAAAGTTGAAAGTTTACAGTCTTGTTCAAGGCCAAGGCCTTCTCACACAAATTTACAACTTAACCCCTGGTCATTGGTAACTTGTCACACCCACACACCAAAGTGTGCACAATTCAAACAATCTCTCCTGGGGCACCACGGTGCACCACATCCACGTGTCCCTCGGGGGACTTCCCATAGGGTGCAGCCACAAACCGGCGCACGCATATCTACAAGCTACCTCAGCAAGTCCCCAAATATACAGTACACCTGGGTGAAGAGAGGCAATGGAGATATAGTGCCTTGCCCAAGGACACAATGCAATGCTCTGGCCAGGACTCGAACCTTAGATCCCTTAGATCACAAGTCAACTGCCTTAACCATTTGACCACAATGCCCCTGTACTCATATGACTTATATGGTACTCTGTGGCAAGGAGCTAGAGCGAGCTTCTTTTTTCTTAAACTATCCTGTTTTTCAGATTATTTTACCTAAACAATCTGCTTACTGTCAAGAGTACTCCTGGTAAGGCTATGCTGACGATGATATTGGACTCATCTGTCCGGTCCTGAATGTTAATTTAATCCATTATTTTCAATTTTCTTGACCGACTCAACCAAAACATGTTCTTTCAATTTCACACCAACAAACAGAAGCACCCTTACATGACATGCTAAAGCCTCTTGTTTGGGACATATTTGTAATGCATTCTAGACATGTCGTTGCGATGTTATAATTTAAGTCTTTCACGTTCCGATTGAGCTATTTGTTGCCTCTGAGTAGCTGGTATTGTGGTCTGTGTGCTAGACTAAGTAGTCCAGTCACTTTGACTGATGATCTTCTGCTCAGATGCTTAGAGTGGTACAGATGTACATACAAGACTGCTAACAGTGGCTGTGTTATGTTCTACAAAAATGTCCAAATTTATTTAGAACCCGCCATCATCCTTTAAGTGTTTCTTGTAAATATATTTTAAAAGTCAGCTTTGGAGTTTTGTGGTTAAGGCATTGAAGACTTGCCCCAAACCGTGTGCGGCCATCTGAAAAAGTTAACTTTCTGTTGCTTGCAAGTGAAGTTTTTTTTGTGTCGCTACAAAATGCAGACAGTAATGAAACGTGATACCTTGTTATCTTTAGCTGGACCTGAGATGTCCATCGCTGTATCGTTTGTATACTGTGCTGTGTGTATTGACCGCAGCTGTATGTACTGACTGTACACTAGTGTCTAATTACCGACGGTAGCAAGCTGTGTGTGTGTATTTCCTGGGATCGATGGTGGTGTCTAACACTTCTGTTACTCCTCATTCGAAACTAGGTCAGATTGCCGGCATTAGACGTTTCTTTTTGCGCGAGTCTTCACACCCTTTAATATCATCTTTGCTTCCACAGGTCAGCACTAAGGACAGAGTTCTTCTCAACGCCTTCAGAGAAATCGCTAACATGGCTGATAGAATCAACTTACCAAAGACACTGATTGTAAGTCATTTAAAGTCACTCTTTTTTTCTCAATGAAAACTGGAACAATGTCATGAAAGATAATTTAAAAAGCAGTGGTCATGTTTTTGGGATAATTTCCACAATCTTCCGGTGTCTGACATGATGCTTGTTAAACGGCACAGTGTCCTTGAAACGGTAATCCATCAATGTTTAAGTTGGGCATTGGAAGGGAGTACAGTCAGTTGCAATTGTTTAAAACAGGTGAATATTTGGCTTGAGCTGATTCTAGTTTGATGGAGATAGCTATTGTCGGAATTTCGGAAATGAAATTATTTAGAAGCAAAAGGAGATTCCACATGGTTATGAAATCAACAAATTAAAAAAAATATAAACCTTGGATGGTCATCTGCGACAATGTAATTGTGAATTTACAATCTACTTTACAATAAATAATACGTGAAGTTTTCTGAGCATATTTTCAAATACCCCAGGATTTCTCTTAATTTTATCCCATCAAAGTAACTGCCGTTCAACCTTCAACTTTCGATTGTGCAAACTTTGAAAGATATTTGAACGATCGATGGTTGAGTTGTAAAACGTCGAATCAGAGTTCAGAACATTCTCAGTGGCGCTAAATTTTTGAATACGCTCATTAATGTTCACGAATTACGTCAGTTGTATCTAAGTAAATTTTTGTTTTTCCCATGTTGACAACTATGTAGTATATGAACTCTTGTAATGTAAGGGATCAATGCTATATAAATTCAGGGCCAGATCTTCCGTTAAGGAGAGATAGGTTTAAAGCTTGTCCCTGTGATGGTTTCATTCATGGGTTTAAATCTGTGAAGTGACATTTGGATTGACAGAATTTTATTGATCATTTAGTAAATAAGGAAGTTCTTTTCATTTTATTTATTTTTATTTTTTCCATCTGGACAGGATCGGACAAATGCTCTCTTCAAGAAGGTAAATGACCAGAAGAATTTGAGGGGACGAAGCTACAATGCTATCGCCGCAGCGTGCTTATACATTGCTTGCAGACAGGAGGGAGTACCGCGAACCTTCAAAGGTTGGTCGTAAATTCCTCCTCCATTTGATCATCTTTGCTCGCAGAAAAGTCCCAGAGTTATGAATATGTCATAGAACTGAGGTGATAGTAAACATTAACATCAATAATTGACTGATAGGCCATTTCTTTACTTCTATGTGTCTTGTGATTATTTTGCCGAATGTATGATCATCTTTATATCCTTTTTTTGACATTACCCAGAAATCTGTGCTGTTTGCAGTGTCAGCAAGAAGGAGATTGGTCGTTGCTTTAAGCTGATATTGAGGGCGCTAGAGACCAACGTGGAACTGATCAAGACCGGAGATTTTATGGTTAGCTTTGGCAAAAATTTTCTCCTAATTTTGGATCCGCTGTTATTTTGACATGAGAGAAAAGCAGAAAATTTCTCAACGTTTGAATGGAAAAAAAAGTTGCTACAAATCTACAGCAGTATTTTCCATTCTTGCGATGATGAAAAAGGTAGGATGGGATCATAGTGTTATGAATGGAAATCATAGTTGTTATATCAATGAAGAAGTTTGTAAGACTAAAATCCATAGGACTGTGCTGCTTTAGCACACCTGTCTTGTAGGACCAGTACACATCAGTATGGTGGCCGAGAGCTGAAGAAACCATACAGGCAGCTCCCCGTACAGAACTAAGAGCGAAGGATAAAGAATGCAATGATAACAAGGGAGTAGAAAAGAATGAAGGCGAAAAAACAAAAGAAAACATGAAAAGGATAATAGGATGAGTATGAGATGAGTATGCGACGGGTCTATGAGTATACGAGTATGCGATGAGTATGCGATAATGTGATGAGTATGGGATGAGTATACTACAATGTGATGAGTATGGGATGAGTATAGTATTATGGGATGAGTATACTATAATGTGATGAGTATGTGAGGAGTATATGAGTATGGGATGAGTATAGTATAATGTGATGAGTATGGGATGAGTATACTATAATAGGATGACTATGGGATGAGTATGCTATAATGTGATGAGTATGTGATGGGTATACGAGTATGGGATGAGTATAGTATAATGTGATGAGTATGGGATGAGTATACTATAATGTGATGAGTATGTGAGGAGTATACGAGTATGGGATGAGTATAGTATAATGTGCTCAGTATGGGATGAGAATGGGATGAGTATGCTATAATGTGATGAGTATGTGATGAGTACGCTATAATGTGATGAATATGGGAGGAGTATACGAGTATGTGTTGAGTTTAAAATGAGTGTGCGATAAGTATACAGTGAGTATGTGATGAGTGTGTGATTAGTATACAATGAGTATGGGATGAGTATGCTATAATGTGATGAGTATTGGATGAGTATGCTATTATGTGATGAGTATGGGATGAGTATGCTATTATGTGATGAGTATGCTATTATGTGATGAGTATGCGAAGAGTGTCTGATGAGTGTGTGATGAGTGTGTGTGATTAGTATACAATGAGTATGAGATGAGTATGCTATAATGTGATGAGTGTATGGGGGGGGGGGCTTAGACAAAATGGGATCAAGACTAGTGTGTATTTTAACACAGTGAACACCTTATTTACACAGATCCAGCACAGTCGCATTTTATTTTTTCTCTCTCTCTTTTTCACAAATTCATCTTTCACAAATTCATCATCTTTTTCACAAATTCATCATTCATTGTTTCCTAATTGTGCCTTATTTCTGGCCGATGTTTTCACAATTATTTTTTTCCCCGTCTCTTCTTTACACTTTCCAGTCGAGATTCTGTACAAACCTCAGTCTACCTCCCCCTGTCAAGAAAGCGGCCACCCATATAGCCAAGAAGGCCGTGGATATGGATCTCGTGTCTGGGTACGCACCAACTTTTTCAACAATTTTCAATCTGTCGTTGTTATCTCCAAGTAGTCCACATTCTTTAATATCCATAGAAATTCTACTACAGGCTTGTATATTTTTCTACGACAGCTTACGTTTATGTTATGATTGGTATCAAAATTTAATCCTCCTACCCACCCCACCAGAGAATTTCATCTCCTCAAGAACTGTACAAATGCAGTTTTAACCAAATCTAGTCACCCAGAAGAAGTGCATTTAGACAATATTATTGTTTGTATTATTATATATTTATTATATATTATATCATTATATACTATGATATATTATATTATTACAATATTATTATTTAGACAGTATTATTATTGAGAGCAATCGCAATATCAGCCCAGTGTGTTATATGCGAATTAGACAAAGCCCAATAGTAATTAAGTAATGAGGCTGTCAGACTTATTTTTGGCGTGGATTCCTTTTATTGTCAAAAGAATTTTCTTGAATATCCGAGCGACAGATATATTGTATGTTGAAATTGGCACTAATTGGCGTAAGCTTTCATCATGTTGTCCGTTTCGCTTTGGTCTTTGGGAATTGTCAGAACATTTAAATTAGCTTGGCTTGAAACTTAACACTTGACAAAACTTAAATCGAGTCTCAGGGAATTATTTGGAGCCCAATTTTGTATGGCAGTTTGTGTAAAGGGTTCTTAATAGCGTTGTGCGGTAGTCGGATTTCACACAACCGGTAGTGTTGCAACATGAATCCCGGTATCGTAACTACAACCGGTATTTTCTTCAACTTTCATCTACGGTTCAAAGCACTTAGTTACGAGACTGTCAATGTCATACATTCAATATGCATAGCCTAGGCTATGTACATACTCTTACACGCACGTTCATAAAAAAAATTAAAAAAAATAACACGCTATATTAGGGCCTTTGTTTTTTTAACATACACTTCCAAAAAGAAAAGCACAAACCTTGGAAAAAAGCAACCCACACCATCCTTCATTCATACTCGACGTAGGATATTAGATTAACACGTTCGCACTGTGGATTTAACTTGTAATCCGTACACAAACATAAATTGGGAGTTCCCCACTAATCCATGATATTGGAATAGGGCAACCCCTTCAAGTTCAAAAGTTCACAATGAAAAGTTTTTAACTATCAACAAGTCACCACGTGTTTGGAACTTCAGACAATAAGAATGTTACATAGGGGCTACGTAAATACGGGATTATAAACTACATACATAAAAATAGTACAGATTTATTTATATCGTTAATCGGCTTTTGTTTACTCCAGAAAATATACTTTCAATACGTACAATATCAATCTTTCGTACAAAAGATCTTAAAAATTAAAAAAGTAGCGAAAGATAAATATAAATGACATCGTGGAACCCCCCGCATTAATAAACGAATCAATTTCATTACATCATCAAATCTCAAGTACTGAACTGTTGTGTGTACCTGTACCGTACCCTAGGCTATAATAATAATATACAGTCCCGTGCGAAGATGGATTTAAACTGGATATACTCCCTGCGGTTTTGGCTCAAATTGATTAAATCGTTATAATTATTATAACAAAATGAGGTGAAATGCATAAGAGTAAGATTTTGTACATGGGAACCTTGACAATCATCGTTTGAAGGAAGAATAAATAACGAAAATTTCAGAATAACTTTGAGGTCCCGTAACATGCTGAGCGCAAGTAACGTTCGATATTTGGTGTAGCCTAGGTGCAAATTACTACGTGAAAAGATGATTCGTTAATACATAGGTCTAGGCCAGTACGTAAATTGGTCAGATATTATTCAAACTAAGAACACAGAAACCAGAAAAAATCGTGTTTTGTTTCTTTATTTCAAATAGTAACACGTAGATATTTTTATTATGTCCGGGATTCCCGGGAATGAAAACGAAACGAATGTAAAAACCGGTTGTTTTCCCACTACCGGTAGTATTTACACATTGCTTTGTGATCGGGATTAGTCAATACCGGGATCGGGATACCAGGATTCACTTGACTACCGGGATCCCGCACAACCCTAGTTCTTAATATTGTTTCTTATAAAATACTGTGTATTCCTGGGTTCAAAAAAATAAAAAAACAACTTTGCTATACATCTCTGGACATCTTGTTTATCAATTAGACCATATTTTCAGAGTAATTTTGGGATGCGATGCCCCGGATAAATGATTCCCCAGGTTTGGATATTTCCCATGCAAGCCTTGAATTTGTTTTCCCTGCCGGGAATGTTATTCTTGGCTAGTACCGACTACAGTAATTTAACATAGGTATTCATCCATCATGTACCGACTACAGTAATTTAACCTAGGTATTCATACCGCCCTCTATTTTTCAGACGAAGTCCCATATCTGTAGCGGCTGCCGCTATCTACATGGCATCACAGGCCTCGGATCAGAAGAGAAGCCAGAAAGGTAAGGCTTGTCTTTCCATTCTCTGACATCCACCTCCTTAAATTATTGTCACTTTTATACTAACCTCGCCGCATCGTTGGCCATAGGTGTGTTTGCTAAACTTATGTTTAAGGGTTGGTGTGGCGTCTCAATGGCTGGAAGCACATTGAGATAGGGCTGTTAAGCCCTCATCTGAGATTAAAGGTCATGGTGTATGTCGGTCTTCATTTCCAGCACATTTATTTATGTGTATTGTTTTGTAACGTTTCAAGGTGGATTTCCATTCTTTGGAGATCAATATCCCTTAAGGGATTAACCAACTGCGAGATTATTTGGCATTATGTAAGCCATTATTCAGTTGGCAAAATTGGTTTGATTAAAAACTTTAATTTCGACAATTGTTCTCAGTATCAAATACTGACTGACTGTTATTATTTAATTAGCTATTAAAGTTTCTTTAATGAAAGAGGGAAAGATAAGATGTGAATGTTACTTAAAGTTTATGCATCCATGGAGGAGCCTCGGAAGTGACTGTGAAAGTATTTAGGAACATTCTCCGTCCTTAGGTGGAAACTACTCACAAGGAATATTATGGTGTTTATAATCTCTCCGAAATTTGTATATTTCTTCTAGGTGTAGTTTCACTCTTTGTTATATGCTTCTTTGCAATGCAATTGTTTTAACTTACAAATTTGAAAAACCGAAGCAGCGACTTAACATTTCTATTTATAATAATAAGGAAGGCAGTGGATTTAGATCTCCAGTATTAGACAAAAGTTTCAAAAACTTGTTCGATGAAGTAGAGCACTTATTTTTTTTAATTCTCGATGTCGCTGGTGTCTGAAATTGCATTCTGGCCAATAACGTCTTTGCTCTTTCCAACCCCCCCCCCCCCCAATAAAGTGGAAAAAGCTAAATAGAAATGGAAATTAGTTAGGACAGCATAGCAAAAGTAGTAGTATTAAATTTGCAGTTGGGACTTCACATCACATTCCGCTAAAATATTTTACCACAACATTAAACCATCCCCCTCCTCCCGAAATACAAAAATTGAAAGAAACTAAAATTCTATGTGTGACATTTCTTTGCACTTCCTCCTTTCCCTTGCCGAAACTACCACTTGTTGTTATTTGCTCTTCTCCCTTTGTTCATATAAAGTACGATAAAACGAATAAAACGAAACCAAACGTGATCTTTTCCAAACCTTCTCTGTCTAGAAATCGGTGACATAGCCGGAGTAGCTGACGTAACCATTCGCCAATCCTATAAGCTGATCTACCCGCGGGCCAACGAGCTCTTTCCGGCCGACTTCAAGTTTCAAACAAGGGTCGAGGATCTTCCCCCTCCATAAATCTGCGGCCGGATTTTCGTTGCCTGCGACAAAGGGGGGGAGCCTTTACTCTCCTTTGGGTATCGTTTTCTGTCCGTGTGGCCGACACGATTCGATAGCCTACCCGGAAAACCGGACACGTTTGGTTTATCGTTCCACGGTTTCAGACTGTTTATGTTTTATTAAACCGTCGATGAGACCGAGTGACTAAGGTATTTTGACGGTGACATGTCGTCGTTCGTCACAGGAAAAAACGACAAAACGAGTTTTGGGTCGGCATAAGATTCACATGAAGGGCAGAAAAAAGATGGAACCATTTGTGTGATTGATTTTTAACCTGTAGAAGAATTTTTTTGGGATACAAATATTCTGCAGCTTGGCGAGATTGATCAGTTGGAAAAATCAAGCGATCGTCTCGAATCATCTCAATCACGTCGTCGGAGCAGAAAGATGACCAGATCTTTGTCACGATTCTAAATGTGGACGTTATGTAAGAGGAGCAGTATAAACTTAGCAGACAGCTTGGAAGAGTTTAAGCCTTGGGTCATACATTTAACAACTACTGATCTCCCGTTTAAGCTATCGGAGACAGAATGATGGTGGAACGCTCTGCCAAGCTTCACAAGAGACTTCTCAGAAAGAGGTTAACAGGAACTAGCTTTTAAAGAGTCTTATTATTTGGTCAAACGTTCTAGGAGTGTTTATAAACATTAAAGACAAGTAGGATGGTGGGACCAGGTAATACTCTGCCAAGCTTCACAAGAGACTTCTCATAAAGAGGTTAACAGGAACTAGCTTTTAAAGAGTCTTATTTGGTCGAACATTCTAGGAGTATTTATAAACATTAAAGACAAGTAGGATGGTGGGACCCAGGTAATGCTCTGCCAAGCTTCACAAGAGACTTCTCATAAAGAGGTTAACAGGAACTAGCTTTTAAAGAGTCTTATTATTTGGTCAAACATTCTAGGAGTATTTATAAACATTAAAAGACAAAAAGTATGGTGGACCCAGGTAATGCTTTGCCAAGCTTCACAAGAGACTTCTCAGAAGGAGATTATCTGAACTACCTTTTTAAGAGTCTTATTTTTTTTGCTTTTTCATTTTGGTCAAACATTCTTGGAAATATTTATAAACATTAAAAACGGAAGTATAGTGGGACCAGAGAAGTAGGAGATCACAAGAAAAAATGATTAATAAGCTGATGTATCAGGAGTTCAGTTGCTCTTTGCCAGATATCAGGATAATATTTCTGATTCTGGCAGTTCGTCAGGTTCACAGCGCTCATAATTTCTCAGTCTCCATGGAAAGACGTTGACAACCAGTATTAAGAGTATATTGTCCTCAGGATTTCAAAAGAGCTATTGCGCAAGAGCTATTGCGCAAGAAACATAGAAGGAAATTTATCTACATGGGATTAGCCGAATTGCTTGTAACTCCACGGCGGGTGGCTATCAAAAGTTACAGAATGCAGCTCATTTTGGATTTTTAAAAAAAATAATTTGCAGACATGAGTTTTTGCCGTGATTTGTGATTTCTTTTCTACCTCGGGGACAAAAACTATTATCCTAACAGACTGCAGCATACGCAAACTGGAGCCTATACCGCAATTTTTGCAAAATTCTGTGATTTTCTTTTTAACCCAGTCTCGTCCCTGAATTTGGATGACCACTTTAGATGGGGAAAACTGTTGGGTTTCTCCTAAATGAAACCCCAACTTTTAGCTAAACCCACAATCTCCCAGGTGCTAGGGATCATTCCATTCTATTATACCTCTGCCCCCCCTTAACTATAACACTGCTTTCACCTGTAGCAACCTTGTATTGGAGTCAACAAATGTTTTGGTTTTTCCAGGTACTGTAAAAGCCTGGACGTGGACATGCCCAGAGCAGGGGTGTTCTTTCAAAAGAATTTTGAAAGAAAACCACTTCAGGTTTTTTTTTTTTAACTAAAGTGTAGTTTGTTACTACATAGGCTGTACTTAATGTATTTTCCTGCTTGTGCAATTGCGAAGTACAATAAATAAGTTCTGTAAAAGTGTTTCAGCATGTGGTCTTCTCTGTATGTGTTTATGCCATCCTGCTCTGTACCTGTATATATATGCAAAATGTAAACCCAAACACTGAATTAAAATAAAAGAAAATTGCAGTTAGTGTCAAGAATGTGTCCAGTGTTGTGAAAATAAAAACAGTCGTGGAAAATGGATCTGGTTAAGTCATGATTGTGATATAAATAGAAACCTTGATATAAACTCGATAGAAAAGTGCAGTGACGGACTGGCCACACAGGCATTTGGGCATTGAATGCCCGGTGGGCCAGTGAGCTGGGTAGCCTGGTAAAAATTAGCCCATTTTCGCAGTAGTTAACAGAATACAGATGGGCTGTGTAAATATATATTTTTAAATGCTTGAAAAACTACATAAAATCCAGTCTAACTCATATATTTTTGTTTACGTTTTTAACTTTTCTCAGTTTAAAGTATCGCTTCTGGAAAATTATTTTTGGGTATATTTTAAAGGATAATTGTAACCTACAAAATTAAGAAATATAGCACCATTTTGCATCTAAGTTTAAAGTTTAAGGGGAGGGGGACATCCCCCTTAAACCCCTTCCCCAGGACGGCGATCACTTTATAAGTAACATATCAATGAAAAATGGGCCGGTCTAGTTGAAAAATGCCCGGGCTGGTTTTAAGACCCAGTCCGCCCCTGGAAAAGTGGTATCCAACCACATTAACTTGTATCTTAAATATCAGGAACATGGACAAACACAGGAGGTACTGTAAGGTAGTACAGATAAAATGGAACTGGTCTATGATGAAGTACAGATATTAGAAACGTGATTTGTCCTGTGGTATAATAGAAATATCAAAGATATGTCTCCACTAATCAAAACCTAATCCCCCCCCCCTTAGCGTAGATGTGATACCATATTTCGTAATGGAATGTTTTTGAATAATTTGCGAATAGTGTCATTAGTGTTTGGCATCGAAAGACACTGTGACGTTACCATGGTGACTGCATAGTACTTTTCCTTACCATGCAAGTTTTGCAATATTTTGTCTACTAACAGAGGAAGGATCTTCTTCCTTGCACCGTAAGGCTGAGTGGATGATACAAACACCCAGAAAATAACAAGAAATGGTCAGAGATGATGTAATCAAATTTCTAGGAAATGAAAACAGAAGATAGCTCAAAATCTGACAGAATTTTGTAGACCTACTGTGGCTGATAAACATCACAAACTACACAGTTACATTGGCATGATTGGCTTACTAACAGCAAGTCAGTAGCTTAAAGGAATTGTCTGGTGGAAGATTTTGATACATTGTCCTTGTAATTATTATTTTTCTCTTTCTAACCATGTAAAAATTGTCCCCATTCGACATTTTCTTCTTGTAGAAATCTGGTTTTCAAATTCACCAGTTCCTCACCAAAAGTACCGTTTGTTCGAACGCTTCAATATGGTGATTGACGTAGTGCTTGCAGATAGGCAAAACAGGCGACTTGAAGTTAGCACTCCCAATTCCGCAGCAAATTAACTCACGTGTAAGCACATTGGATTGCCTCATATATATAACGTACATACTCGCGAACGTATATACTACGATGCTCAGTTGGTGTACTTGTATAGCGTTACACATAGTACACTCACACTCAAACCACAGTTCATTAACTGTTCTTCGAAATCGCTGAAATAAAATTCACGGATCAAATTAACAGTAAAAGGAAACTTGTAAAGTATTCGTTAAACCGAAAGATGAAACTTGGCGGGATCGATGTCATCGCAGAACTGTCCGATTGTAAACGTAAGTGTAGCCTATACACGCGGACATTCTTCGCGCTGGAGCTGGATACCGCGATGTATAAACAACGAAGAGCCTGCTGTTAAAACTTATCTTGTGTTACACAAAGACCACGAAACCACCGATCTACTACATATATTGCGGCTTAAGGAGTTTTTTAAATCATATCTAATTTATAAGAAATTTCACCGGAAATTATTGAAAAAATTGATCGAATCGTTGTCAGAGCAGAATATAGCACTGAGAAGCTTAGGCTTCGCAGAACTGTCCGATTGTCAACGTTTGAGTACAGCCTACATGAGAACATTTTTCGCGTTGGCGCTGGATAGCGCGATGTATAGCCTGAACAACTCAGAGTCTGCTGTTAAAATTTACCTTCTGTTACTCAAAGACCACGGAACCACCGCTCAAGTACATGGCGGCTTAAGGAGTTTTTGAAAACATATCTAATTTTTAAGAAATTTCACCGGAAATTATGGAAGAAATTTATCTGTATACAAACGCTGTTTTTGTTGTGATTACCATATAGTTACTGTGCGGAGGGTGGGTTATGACGCAATCTGCTATGGCAGAGCTGACGTCACGTATTGTACTGTTCAAATCATATTTGAATTGTCTATCCATAACGATTAAAAAATCGTTTCTCCGTCAAACGCAACATTAGCGTTCTCATACTTTGACAACATGTTTGGAAAATTATTTACTATTTTTTAAGGTAACTTCTTTGGGCCACCAGACAATCCTTTTAACAGAACATTAATGATGAAAAATGGCCGTGGGGAAGGGGGGGGGTTGGTTGGTTGGTGGATGCTGAATTTGGTCATGTTGAAGAGTTTGCCGAGATATTGCTAAATTATTCACCTTAATGGTTAATTATAATATTATATAAGAACATCACATAGTAGTATTAGTTGTACATTTATAAAGTGACAATAACAAAATGAGCACATATTGACTTTGTGGGTTGTGACACAAATGTGGAGCGGATTTGTTCTGATCAACAAAGAGGCCAGGACCCCCCAAGTGAGGGGAAGGAGAGTTCTAGGGGACCAATCCTCATCCCCTTCCCCCTCCCAATCCACATGCCTAAGATCTTGTATACACATCAGACATACCCCACCCCTCTGTTGCCTCCCCAAATTTTGAACACAAATACGGAATCATTTTGTTTTAGACAGCAATGTGACAGATTAAGAAGTTTTACTCTATTGTCATAAAGTACTGAATATATTAGTGTTGTTGTGTCACTAACCTGCTATAGGTATTAATCCAGTTGTGTAGTAATTAGGCTAATTTTGAATAGTAATTCCAGTTGTTCCATGATGAACTCACCTAGTAGTGTGTTCATTCACTTTAATGATGTATAAAAGAGTCATTTATCAGAATGGAAAACAATGGAAAAACAGACCTAGCTGGACTGATAGTGGTACTAAATTTTTGTTGTTGATGATAATTGTAACCTTTGCATTCATGATGGCGTATGTGTGCATTTGTGACGCCCAGCTTTCAAACACAATATCTCAATCTCCTATGTGGTGTGTGCAAGTACCACATTGAGTATAAGAAGCCTATTGTATTTGGTGGAGGTCATTTGGGGTCACCGGGGGTCAAATTGTGTAAACCTTGTTAACACGATATCTCAAGAAGGGAAGCATGGGCAGACCTTATATTTGGGCATGTAGAAGTATTAAACACATTGAGTACAAGAAGCCTATTGTATTTGGTGGAGGTCATTTGGGGTCACCAGGGGTCAAATTGTGTAAACCTTGTAAACACGATATCTCAAGAAGGGAAGCATGGGCAGACCTTATATTTGGGTGTGTAGAAGTATTAAACACATCGGAAGTACAGGAAGCCAATTGTTTTTGGTGGAGATCAAAGGTCATTTTGGGTCAACAGGGGTCAAATTGTGATGACCTTGTAAACATGATATCTAGTTGCACCAAGCCTCTATTTTCTTCCCATTTTGACGCAGTTGATTTCTGTTGATATCAATGCAGAGAGGTACAATCACATCTATATAAATGTATTGTAGTATAACTAGTGTTATTCACAGTATGGTAGTGAAGTTACCTGTTTAACCAATTAAAAAGAACACAAAATGTATTAAAGCAAGGTTAGAGAAAACTTCAAATCATTCCCTGTGATATTAAAGTCATAAAGAGTGATGAAGAGAATTGAAACAATTATTCAAAAAGTAAACCCAAATGATCTGCTTTGTTTCCATGTCTTTCATGATTGGTCTTGTTGTTAATTGAACAAAATAGGGTACAGCTGGGCAATGTTTATAAGGATGTCTTCCCTGGGACGACCAGGCCTTGCAATTTAGGTTGTCCAGACAGGAAACTTGGCTGTCCGAAATATTGTTAGCAAAATTAACAATGACCAATTGTGTCACTGCAGGATGTAAATAGATGTAAAAATGGGGTAAATAGCAATTTTTTTCATTTTATGTATCTGGGTCGTCCAAACAGAAATTTGGTCATCTGGGTCTCCCACCAAAACAATTGTTTTGCCCTGGACTGAATCACTTTTCAAATGGTTCTTGGCTCAAGTCTGTGCAGGGAAAAATACAGTTGAATTTAATTCCTAATTTTGGGTTTAGTGGAATCAGAGCAGTGGTGTAGTGTGCAATTTGGAAAGAGGGAAAAAGTGAACCTTAATATAAAACTTTGGATCAATTGCACACAGAAGATGTACCAGAGAAGAAATAGCCAAGGCAGAAATTCAATTCCATATGTCCACCAAATGTTGTCGATAAACCAAACATCTACCGAATAAGACAGATGTTGATCATCTGTATCTATATATCCTCTCTTTGAGATAATTTACAAATCACGACACGGACAAGCAGAAAGTAGACGACGGACAGAAACCATACATTGCCACAAAGATACAGTAGCCGTATATTTTCACCAAGAATCAGCAAACCAAACACATGCATATAAGAATAAAGGTGACGTCATTTAGAAATGTATTTACATTATGATGATGTAGATGAGAGAAGCAACACATATAGGCCATAAAGATTTATCCTTTGAGTAATTTATGCAGTCTCACCCCTCCCCCCATCAACCCCTCCCCCCACACTTTCTCCCGCTCCTCAAATTTTTGGATTAATGAGAAGTCAAATCTATGCGATAGAAATGAGCATACTGTTCATGGTCGAAACCAACAAAATGATTGCTATCCTCCACAACATCACAAAATCTTTTTTTTAATTTTTTATCTTGTGCAGTGGAAGTGTTGGACTCACTTCATGCAATCCAGTGACGCCAATTGAATAAAAAATGTCAAAATTTCTGATTCCACCCTTAACCCAAGCAATACAAATTTCAGATGTTTATATACACCAAGAAAAACCTCAGCAAGAGGGAAAATGTAGTAAATCAAGTTTTAAAATTAAAGAATTCAAAGATATTTCATGTCTTTCAGACTATTATCATGAACTATAAAATCGATACTAAAAAACAGTGTGAGCTACATGCTATAGTGAAAAAAAAAAGGACGCTCTTTAAGAGCAAAGTGAAAAGCTAGTAGACCATTAATAACAAATTTAAAGACAGGTAAAATGTCTTTGAAAGAATTTTATAGAACTGTTGAGTCAAAGCTATTTTTCTTTTCTCTCTCTCCTCTGTCATGATACAGTGATTTCTACCTTTAGCCAACATTAAAACACAACTAAAGGTTTCTTGTTGAAATATGCAAATGACAGGGAAATGTAGTCAAGTTTTTCAAAGCATTCAAAGATACTTTCGGGCAATTTTGATGAAATAAATTGATCATTCTAAAAAACTTATTGCTTAAATATGCAATTACATGGATGGGGTATTCCAGTGGCTGACTTTGAATGTTGCTCAAAATTGCTGGAAAATTTCCTCCATTTTTTATTATATTTTTTTTAGGTCAAACCCACATTCTCAAAGTACTTTGCATGGCAAGGAAAATAAGTGGTTGCTACAAAAAAAAAAAAATATTGCATTCTGACGAAAATTCTAATAAAAACCATTAATATTGACAAGGTATTAAGGAAACAATTCCAAGATCAATGTTAACATAACTTGCCATGAAAATATCACTTTTAATCCTAAGACTACAATGTACTGTGATCTAAGGGGATTCTACAGAAGCTGTGCGTTTAAGTAGATGCAAAAATATACCACAAAAATTTTCTTAATTTCCTTTAAAAGGCATACAAACTATATTTAAGAAATGGAATTGCTTTATTTCAGGGTAGTTACAAAGTACTATTACAAAACACGGGTAAATAACATTGAAATAGAACTGATTTAAGTACTGGCGTCTCTCAAGTACCAAACAAACAGTACTGTAAATATACATACGATACAACTTACGAAAGAGAAGCAGAGAAAGGTCATGTGACAGGTCATGTGACCCTGCAGGTATTTCATTTGTTGCTTAGCAACACAAGTGAGATTTCACTTTGGAAGGATTATTTCATAATCTAGCAATTGTCCTCACTCAATAACCCCTTTCAATATTGAACTATATTGTTTTGTATCTTACATCTGTTGTAAGAAGGAACCAATTTGTTTCGTACAAAAATGCAATGAAAAAAAAAAGCAAAAAATAAAAATATCAATCATTTGTATAGTACATCTTTTCAATTGCTGCTTAGCAGGTGAAAGTGTATTTAAAATTGAACAAACATTGCAATATTTTGACTCTCGCTGTGACAGGAGTGGTAATTGACGACTCCTGGACACGATTACACAACATGTGGACACTTCTTAACTGTTTTATAAAACAATAAACATTGATTATATTTCAGTTACCATAATTTCATTTTTTTTTTTTTTTTTTTGGCACAAAAAATATTTTTGACAAATTTTAGGAGAATTGTTGAGGAAGATTTCATTACAATTGTTTAGACTTATAAATTGTCCTATTTCAGAACTTTTGACATTTTTCCTTACTATCCTCCAATTCTTTCTTGTTTTTTTTTTTGGTTTGCTGACTTGCAGGATTATTCCTGTTTGATCTAAAGTTTTTTTTTCCCATTTTTTTTAAAATGTTTTATTTTTAATTTTGTTTTAAATTTGCATTCAATTACCTTTTTATTTTTCTGTTATTTGTTGATTATACAAAAGAAGCATAAAGTTGGCACAGGTATTTGGGATTATACAGGTTAGACCTTAAATATATAAAAGACAAGAAAAGAAGTGAAAAGTTAATATATGGTACAGCTGGCAGATTAGGCCCCCACCATTGTGGCTTAAATAAGAATGTTAAAATTGAAAAATAAGAATAAAAATTATAGAATTTTGGCAAAGAGCGCAAAGCTTTGAAAGGATCTAAAACGTAAGAAATGAATAGCAAAAGAGTCAGCTGCGGATCAAGGTTTTCTTTGGCCTTGCGATTGAAGTAACATTGTGATCAATGGCTTATTCTCATAGATAAAATTTTACGAATTTTTGAAAGATTTTATGAAGATCTTTATGAATGGAAGCTACTGAAGACACCTAAATTATAAAAATGATAGGAAAGAAGACTTATGGGCTTTGAGAAATTGAAAAAGAAAAAAAAAGAAAAAAGGGGGCCATGACCAGAAATCCATTCCGAAAATATGCAAATTGGAAATAGTTACGTACTACTTTTTTTGAACGTGGTGCAACATGGTCTTTCAAAATGCACAGCTGAGATGCAGTTTCACATGCTTCTTTCAGTTTTTTTACTTAACTTCAATCAGACATTTTATTCTGCGACGGACCAAAATTATCCTTCCGACAGATTTTGATCCTCTTTTTGCAGAAAAAATGGCCTTTGTTTAAAAGGAAAGGTACCGTTTATAGCAAGTTTAGCATTCTAAATATTGGTCACCGTAGTGATGGACATGATCTGCAGTAGGAGCAAGGTTGTATGTATAAGGGAAAGAAAAAAAGTAAAAAAAAAAAATTTGAATTACTATTTACAAGAAACATGGATGTTATCTTTAAAACTAAACAACTAGTAGCTTTTACCTGTTAAAGATTTGAAAGTTTCGATTGAGCTGGAAAAAGGCAAAAAAAAAAAAAGAAGCACTTTCAAAGTTTTTCATATGAATAATGCCAAACATGATAAAACATAATTAACAGTTGTTCTGTATTTGCATGAGATGAATTAAATTAAATTGGGACGAAAGAAGGAGCTATATTAAATATAACCGTCTCCTACCGGGTTACAAGTACTGAGAAGGTAGACGGAGGCACATTAAAACACAGAATAGATCCCCTACAACCACTGACTGTGAGAGTAGATCCCCTACAACCACTGACTGTGAGAGTAGATCCCCTACAACCACTGACTGTGAGAGTAGATCCCCTACAACCACTGACTGTGAGAGTAGATCCCCTACAACCACTGACTGTGAGAGTAGATCCCCTACAACCACTGACTCTGAGAGTAGATCCCCTACAACCACTGACTGTGAGAGTAGATCCCCTACAACCACTGACTCTGAGAGTAGATCCCCTACAACCACTGACTGTGAGAGTAGATCCCCTACAACCACTGACTGTGAGAGTAGATCCCCTACAACCACTGACTGTGAGAGTAGATCCCCTACAACCACTGACTGTGAGAGTAGATCCCCTACAACCACTGACTGTGAGAGTAGATCCCTACAACCCTGACTGTGAGACGCTGCTATGAACAGTAGGCTTTAACACCATAGGAATTACCAGGGATACATGATGGTAGTGGTGTAGTGGTACAGATCTGTATTAGACTACAAACCATCATATACCATACATACCATAGGAATTACCAGGGATTGATGATGGTGGTGGTTTAGTGATACAGATCTGTATTAGGGTACAACCCATCATCTACCATATTTACACCATAGGAATTACCAGGCATACATGATGGTAGTGGCATAATGGTACAGACCTGTTTTAGGGTACAAACAATGATACATTGGAAAGATCACAGAGATCAAATGGCTCGTGACACAAGTTCTCAGCTGGTACTGCCTACAGCAGAAACTTCTTAGTAAATGATGTGACCAAGCACGGCATCTGTTTAACTGCAACATCATTACCTTGGGTTTCTCGCTTAGCTATCTGGTTGTGCACCTGAACCAACAAATCTAGAAAGTGCTCCTTACCAGGACCCTTGTTATGCGCTATTGCTTTACACAAACAGTTGATATACCAAGTACCTTCTTGCTCGTTTCGCCAGGATCTCGTCCCTGTTGAGAAAGCATGATATGTCATAAAGCTGCAGCAAAACAACAACAACTCTAACAGCTGCAGCACAACAACAGCTGCAGCAAAACAACAACAACTCTTACAGCTGCAGTACAACAACAAAAACTCTAACAGCTGCAGCACAACAACAACTGTAACAGTAACAGCACAACAACAACAACAATAACAGCTGCAGCACAAGCAACAACTATAACAGCTGCAGCACAACAACTCTAACAGCTGCAGCACAACAACAAAAACTCTAACAGCTGCAGTAAAACAACAACTGTAACAGCTACAGCACAACAACAACAACGATAACAGCTGCAGCACAAACAACAACTCTAACAGCTGCAACACAGCAACAACAACAAATCTAACAGCTGCAGCACAACAACATCAACAACTCTAACAACTGCAGCACAACAACTCTAACAGCTGCAGCCGACAACAACTTTAACAGCTGCATCACAACAACAACAACTCTTACAGCTGCAGCACAACATCAACAAATCTAACAGCTGCAGCACAACAACAACTCTGACAGCTGCAGCACAACAACAACTCTAACAGCTGCAGCTGACAACAACTCTACAGCTGCAGCACAACAACATCTAACAGCTGCAGCACAACAACAACTCTAACAGCTGCAGCACAAAAACAAAAATTCATACAGCTGCAGCACAACATCAACAAATCTAACAGCTGCAGCACAACAACAACAGCTGCAGCACAACAACAACAACAAATCTAGCAGCTGCAGCACAACAACAACTATAACAGCTGCAGCACAAAAACAAATATTCATACAGCTGCAGCACAACAACAACTCTAACAGCTGCAGCACAACAACAACAAATCTAACAGCTGCAGCACAACAACAACAACTCTAACAGCTGCAGCACAACAACTCTAACTGCTGCAGCACAACAACAACTCTAACAGCTGCAGCACAAAAACAAAAATTCATACAGCTGCAGCACAACATCAACAAATCTAACAGCTGCAGCACAACAACAACAGCTGCAGCACAACAACAACAACAACTCTAACAGCTGCAGCACAACAACAACTATAACAGCTGCAGCACAAAAACAAATATTCATACAGCTGCAGCACAACAACAACTCTAACAGCTGCAGCACAACAACAACAAATCTAACAGCTGCAGCACAACAACAACAACTCTAACAGCTGCAGCACAACAACAACTCTGACAGCTGCAGCACAACAACAACAAATCTAACAGCTGCAGCGCAACAACAACAGCTGCAGCGCAACAACTTTAACAGCTGCAGCTGACAACAACTCTAACTGCTGCAGCACAACAACAACTCTAACAGCTGCAGCACAAAAACAAAAATTCATACAGCTGCAGCACAACAACAACTCTAACAGCTGCAGCACAACAACAACTCTAACAGCTGCAGCACAACAACTCTAACTGCTGCAGCACAACAACAACTCTAACAGCTGCAGTAAAACAACAGCTCTAACAGCTGCAGCACAAAAAAAAAAATTCATACAGCTGCAGCACAACAACAAAAATTCATACAGCTGCAGCACAACAACAACAAATCTAACAGCTGCAGCGCAACAACAACAGCTGCAGCGCAACAACTTTAACAGCTGCAGCTGACAACAACTCTAACTGCTGCAGCACAACAACAACTCTAACAGCTGCAGCACAACAACAACTCTAACAGCTGCAGCACAAAACAAAAATTCATACAGCTGCAGCACAACAACAAAAATTCATACAGCTGCAGCACAACAACAACAAATCTAACAGCTGTAGCACAACAACAACAGCTGCAGCGCAACAACTTTAACAGCTGCAGCTGACAACAACTCTAACAGCTGCAGCACAACAACAACTCTAACAGCTGCAGCACAACAACTCTAACAGCTGCAGCACAACAACAACTCTAACAGCTGCAGCACAACAACAACAACAACTCTAACAGCTGCAGCACAACAACAACTCTAACAGCTGCAGTAAAACTTTCAACTGTCAAGGGTTTTTGTTTAACAAATGTTAATCTCTTGGCCTGAGAATATTTCTAAATGAGCTGTGTTTCTGGCACACATAATCACAACTGGTAGCATGGTATGTATAATTATGTTGCACATTTTAGATGATTCGATTGGCAATTTTTACTCACTGTCGGAATAATTCCTTTAGTTCTTGCCTCATCTAGCACAGGCAGTGCATTTTCTACCGATGCGGATGTACGATTTATTTTGTCATTTTTCGTCAAAAACTGACGGAACTCTCGGTAAATTTCGGAAGGAGAACTTTCTGCTATAAAATGCTGCCACCCTTTTGGTTATATACTATGTCGCAGTCATTTTCTAAGACTTTCGGCTTACTGTAGCTCTGCTTGTGTCTAATAATCACAAGAGGCCACCAACCGTAAGTAACTCTCGACAGCTGGCGCATAGCCATGTATCGGGTACTCCGATTGGACATTTCCCTTGTGATATATTTAAAAAACTTGACCTGATTCAGCAACTTCTTTCAAAATGCACAAACTAAATAAAAGACTCTGGTTTAATATCTAACTACTGTACAAGTAAGAGCCCCCCCCCCCCACTTGTTTGGAAGTGTCAAGGTGTTTACAGGAAAGAGCGGGGGGAGCTTTTATAAAATAAAAACAACTCACCGGGTGATGTAGAGTATGCGATCAAGACATCTGCATTTTCCGGCCTTGAGAGTTGTGTTGGTGGGGTTGGAATGACCTGCGCTGGTGGATTACAGTCAGACCTATCGAGTATCCCACGAGCAGATTTAATCCCACGGCATGCTTGGATAACAAAGACTTTTGGTTTCCCTGGTGAAATGGAAGATAAAAACTAACTAAAAAGAATTTGTTTTCTAGGATGATCCCAGAAGATTGTTGTCGCTGCAATATAGCAATTTTTCGGGCCCATGCAGTAAATGTGTTTTAATATGGTAGAGTGCCCCCCCCCCCCCCCCACCACCACCATTGGAAGCATTGTAGGTTGCAACGTCATCAAAGTGCGATAGGAGTGTGTAGGCAGAAGCCAAGATGCAAAATAATTCCAAAATTGTCGAATTAAAAGTTGAGATAATTTCGGCTTTTTTTTGGTTCCTTGCTTTATGCAAAGCAAGGAACCTATGCATTCAACTTGGCGTGTGTGTATGTGTGGGTGTATGTGCACTTGTTTTGTATTCTGACCGAGGACTTGAACAAAAGAATTCCAGGTCCTCGGATGTGATTTCTAAAGAATCACCACGTCCTCGAAAGAATTCTATTGTTATGGGGTATTGTTAAGGTTAGGGTACGTGGATTTGAACAATGGAAAAAACAATGGGGTCCTCGGTCTGAATGTAAAACACACCTGTGGGTGTGTGTGTGTGTGTATGTGACGCTTGGCTTGTGTACACGATATCTTAATAAGGAAATGATGTATCATGATCAAACTTGTTGGGTGGATAGCCCATAGTAAGAGGAAGATCCCTATTGTTTTTGGTGCCTGCAAAGGTCACCAAAGGTCAGTTAGATGCCAAAAACCAATATATTAAAAACAGCAATAACTCCCATTGACAGGGTCCGACATGGTTGATATTTTGGGAGTAGTTGTGAATGGGGTAAGGGATCGTTTCCAAACATAACGGTAATGTGATCGAAGGTCAACAAAGGTCAATTAATGATAAAAACTAGTATTTTTGCGATAACTTGAGAACGAAATGTCCGTTAGGGTTGGGAGTTGCTTCAATGTAATCCAATTGTCGAACCGCATCTGGTTGACCCTTGACCTCAATTTGACCTCTGGTGACCTTTACATGTGTTTGGGGATTTTTACAGTTTTGATGCTGTTTTCAGATGTCAAAGGTACCTTCTGATCATAAATGTCAATAGGTTGACCCCGTGTGACCTTTATGTGCGAAGTTATATGGGGTCAAAGTTTTTCGGTCGGAGTTAGGATGGTTGTACAGACTTGTCGTTTTGTTTTTTAGAACCAGGAGATTAAACTACATCTGAAACCAAGGTCAAAAGGTCAAAGGTCACATTAGAAAAAATGTGCTTATTTTGGGAGGAAACGAGCAAAAAAGAAAATGTTTGGTTTTGATGCTAGATTTGGATATCAAAGTGATCCAAGGTCACCAAAGGTCAGCTAATGTTAAAAAACCAGTATTTTGGGGGGAGAAAATGGGCAAAGAAAAAATGTTTGAATTTGTACAGTTTTGATGCTGTATTTAGGTCTCACCGATCAAAAATGTCAATTGGTTGACCTCCGGGTGACCCTGTGTGTGTGAAGTTATGTATACAAGTTCAAAGTTAATTTTTAGACATTTAATGCAATTAAATCCCAATGCCAAGGTGTGACATGGTTGATATTTTGGGACAAGTTGTGAATGGGATGGTGGAACATTTTCAAACTTAAAGGTCATGTCATCTGAGGTCACCAATGTTATCATATCTGTTGACCCGCTTGTAGGTGACCTTATATTTCTTACATTTTCGACGCCATATTTAGATCTCAAAAGTGCCTTTTGATCAAAAATCCGATCACATTTTGTGATCACAAAAGTGTTGGCTATAGTGTTGGTTACTTTATGGGAACATGTAGGACCACAATTACTTGGACTATTTGAGCCCAATCTTGCTTGATAATATTATGTGTATTGTCATATACACCAAGCAAGGAACCACAGTGACCTTGGGCTCTTGTTTTGTGTTGAAGGCGAGTCATGAGCAGCTTTAATCAACCACTGAGCGCTAGGCTTACGATAAAAAATGAAAAAACAGTTGAGAAAAACGTCAGTCACACCAAAACTTGACGAAATGCTCTCAGATGAGAACAAATGAACCGTGTGCACTATCACCAGTCCCTGCTGCAGTATGAAAGACAAAGAGTACTCTCAAATGCCTTTTAAAAAGCCTTCACAATCTGGAAGATTGTAGACAGGATAGATGAGAAATATCACAAAAACACACAAAAAAACCCATCATCAAATGTTGTATGAGGAGACATCCTTCTAAAATGAACACTTACCAACATTTGGTAGATAAAACCTTTACAGGAAAACACATCCTCAGGTAGCAAAAAAACAGGTAAATCTTCAATACTTCCATCCCACACAACCTCCTCCCCTCAAACCAACTTTCCCCTTTCCACACCTCTCCATCATTCCAATTGTGTGATATTTTTAGTAGCATGGTCCCAATATCTCAATGTATATGTGTGGCATATCTATACATATATATATATCTATATTTATTTATATTTATGTATATATATATATATATATATATATATATATATATATATATATATATATTTATTTATATATATATATATATATATATATATATATATATATTTACAGAACGGTGAAAAAACGTCCAGCGTCCACTAGGATTCGAAGCCAGGCCTCCCGCCCTACACACGAACACCCTAACCAACTAGGCTGTAGGCACTTGCCCAACTGTATTGAACATTGCTACTTCTGTGTTTTGGTGACACATATTTTGCCTTACTCTAGAGATCAATTTTATATATATATATATACATATATATATATATATATATATATATATATATATATATATAGATAGATATATATATATATATATATATTAAAGCCAATGTTGTCTGTCTCTGGTAAATATATTTACCAACAAGTTTAGGGGCGCTCCATCCATCAAAGTAGTCCCTGATGGCATCCACTGTGACTTGGGATGAATCAACCAAGACTATACTTTCCTGTTTACAAAAAAACAACATGTGTTAATTGCCTGTACAAGTTCGACACATCCACAGAGCTGGTTGGCTTAGTGGTTCTTTGCTATATTTGGTATGAGAACTGTAAACAGTAACACTACAAACAAAGATACTTAAATGTGTTGACCATTACTTTTCAGTGAGATTCATTTTGCCATTGTTCAAATCCATGTACCCCATCCTTAACAATACCCCTTAACAATAGAATTTCTTCTGAGGACATGTGTGATTCTCTTCAAGGAACCTCTGAGGACTTAAAAATTCCTTTGTTCAAGTCCTCAGTCTGAATACACACACACACACACACGCACACACACACACAACTTCATAGTCACATTCATTCATTCATGAATCAAAATATAAACATCTAGATTTTATTTGCAGTATGAACTATGAGACTTGACAACCCAAAGAAGAAAAAAAGGGGGCAAAATAAATGTCTGTGGACATACTTGATTGATTGTTCGCTCTAATAGCTGATCCTTTGTATTTGGACATGAACAGAAGACTCACCTTTTTGCCAGTCTGACCATCTTTTGTTATTTCCGTCTCGATGCCATGACTAGAGATGATCAGAATGAAACAGCTGTAATTTCCTCCTCCGACCTCTGTATGTGCTTTCTTTAAACTGTTCCAAAACTCTGTCTGTCCCAACTCCTCTTCGATCTGAATTTCATAATTGTGTAAGGAAGTTCGCAAGTTCTCAACTGAGGCTCTGTCTATCTCCGCACCTGAAAATGAAGAGGAACAATTTCCGTAATAATCATCATAATAATAACAATAGCAATATGTATTTATACAGCGCTTTACATAAACAAATATCTCAAAGCACTGTGCTTGGATCTACAGTATTAAGAAAAGATTGAAAAGAGAATATAAGAGTAATAAAAGGTTATAAAGTTAATAAACAAAATTGTCGTTGTCATCATCACTGGAAACTAACCTTCAGGTAGTAGTTGGAGCATGTTTATGGCCAGATACCTCATAGCTACAAACACAACAAGATGTGCATCCATCAAATGATGGAAACTCACCTTCTGGTAGTAGTTGGAACATGTTTCTGGTACGATACCTCATAGCTACAAATACAACAAGATGTGCATCCATCAAATGATGGAAACTCACCTTCTGGTAGTAGTTGGAGCATGTTTATGGTACGATACCTCATAGCTACAAACACAACAAGATGTGCATCCATCAAATGATGGAGACTCACCTTTTCGGGGCTCGTACTGCTCACATCCGTGGGGGGGCGGGCCTCGGAAGTAATTGTTGATGAACAAAATGTAACCCCGGCCCGGTGTGTAATACTTTTCATCTTGCCCCATGGTAGTGTTATGGTTTGCATCCACGGTAATGCCTTGAGACAAGAGTAAGAAATGTGAAAGGAATGAGTGAAACAGTGTGCGTTATTTTTTGGCAAAACAACATTAAGAATAATATATGATGGAAACGACAAGCACGATCTTCATTTCTTCTCCTAACCATATTCAATTGAGTAACAGCTAAAGTTTTCAATGCTACAGACAGACTTTTTGTTCCGTTTTCATTTAATAAGCATTTAATATCAGTAGATGTCCATTTCATATGCTATCCTTGTTACAGCGTATCACAGTAGTATTGGGCTTTATGGCTCTCTGATACTGTAACTAGACGTCCCCAACTACGGCCGAATTCCATTAAATGTACCTTCCGTTTCGCATTCGAACTCATACTCAAAATGCAACAATAAACTTCCATGAAATGTTCTCAGGAACACACCGTACACAAAACACTGGCACCGCTTACAAGTTTCCACGCTATTCTATGATAAACATTCACCAGTAAATACTGCACATTTTTAAACAGACCTCATTCAAAAATCTTCGCCTAACATTCAGCTTGATAATGTAGCTTTTTTATATGTAATGTTATACCTGGTTGGCTTTGTCCAGACGGGTACATGGAGTTTCCGTTTGGTCCATGACCATATTGGCCCGATGAATGTGACATCATACCTGGTTGGCTTTGTCCAGATGGGTACATGTTGTTCATGTTTGGTACATGACCAAATTGGCCCCCTGAATGCGGAGGTATGACTGACGTTGGGCCGTGGCTGAAGCTGCTCATCGAAGGCATGGCATCGCCTGATAGAAAGACAACATTCCATTCAAAATTGAGCTTGTATAATAACATATGCACATGATTTTCATGAAATTTTGTCGGTGACTTTCTGCCGAACGAACGGGACATTGCTGCATGTTGAACCTCCATGTAACGATGAGTTGCGACGACGAAATCGAATTAGCCAGATATGATAGTCAGTTCAGGAGTGATTGCACTCGTTTAGCTTGTTCTCGTTACTTGTTATGGGAGGCAATCAAACATGCTATCTGCAGATATCATGTTTACAAGGAGTTCAAGTTTTGAAACCCTGGTGATCTTAAATGAACTCTGACCTACACCAATATGTAAAAAGTTCACACTACACAAGGCGATCATACCAAGCATATAATATGAACTCCTTTGATGTTCAGGCCCTGGTGATTTTCACATTTTCCCTAAGGCAATGTAAATTCAAAGTTTTATGGAGAGATAAATAATCCTGTTCGTACTTTTTAAGGAGAAAATGAATCTTGCCATCTTTATGGCCAACATTTCAACCTTTTCATTTGAGGTTCTTGTTTATTACAGTAGAGTGCCATTGGGCTGTTGAACTTACTGCTGTGTTTAATGTCAACATGATATCTAGGTCCAAAAGGTGGTTGTGGTGGCATTTGGTTGTACGGGTGAGGTCTTTGCTCGAAACCGTAATATGGTGGTGCAGCACCCACGGGTAGGTAACCTTCCACTGGTATGCCGGCTGGAAAGAATCCAAAAAAACGAAAGTACAGTAGTTATCATATGGAGTTACAGTACATATTCTCGTCTGGTACAGTACTGATAGAACATCGACACAATGACGTCATGGTTCTATCCACCGTTTACCCCCCCCCTTCCCTCCCCCCAAGCTTCCTTTCCAAGTCAAAGCTTCAGGGTATATTAACCAAATAAACAAGAAATACAAAACGAAATAGGCTTCGACCCTTGGATTCTTAGTCAGCTAAAGTACACTAGATTTTAATACCATATCAAAACTTATTGCCATGGTCAAGAAAAAGCGAAGAAGGGGAAGTGGCAGTTTAACAAACAGCCTTGAACCCTAAGACATATTTTTTTTAAGAAAGACCAGAGTGATTTAATGCATACAGTATTTATGCCAAGTGGTTCAAGCTGCTGCCTGTTTGTGATATAAAGCAAAAGTGAGATTTATGTCTTTCCAGAGGATTAGTCAAATACATTTCAAACAACCAAAAACTCTCTTTGGTAATTTCAGTTGTTCTATGTTAAATATTGTACAGTAAAATATACACGTTCAGAGTTCAACCTACCAAGATATAAGGCTCCCTCTGCCTCCTTTACTATTTCCACTGATTCCTCATTGTCAATCCTAAGCAGAAGCTTTTTCAATTTGTTGTAATCTCCTTCTTTGAATATTCTCTTCTGTTGCAACTTGCTGAATAAATCTGACAGGGATAATATTTTCTCCAATTGTCCTGCTCCAAACCCACCATATTCTTTGGCTTTGCAATGGTCTTTCAATTTATTAAAATCATCTACCACCAAGTTGTTGCATAGGTCTTGCATCAGTTTGATGTGGATTTCGCTCTGTCCTCGTACAGACATACTTGGTTCCCCTCTTCTTCTTGGTTAAAGTAAAGAAGATCCTGCTCTAAGCTAAACTGCCTTGACTGATTTTCACCTATTAAAGAAAGCATAAAAGGTTGTTACCAAATCTCTTTTCATGGTAGCCTCATAGGAGGTTGCAACTTAATCGGACAAAGGGTGGGAGGGGGGGGGGGGGGATTGGGGACCAAGGTAGCATGACAAGATAATGGCTTCACAGTTCAAACTTCTATATGAACTTTTTGTAGTCAACAAACTAAGGGCCTTGAGAAAATATCAAGATAATCTTCCTGTTTTCCGAATATGTTTGTATGTGGTAACATGGATGATACTAAGATTTCAACCCCTCCCCCACCCCACACCCATGTCTTGCTAGTACTTTAAGCCTGTTGTGCCACATATGTACATGCATTACACACCATAGCTATACATTGCTTGAACTTTTGAGATCTTGAGTACAAAGCTTCTATGGTACCTCGTTCTAAAAATTTGAACTAGATATTTCAAATAAACTATCAGAGCTGTCCCGACTAATTAATGTAAGTTAATTCTTGCAAAACCATTAATCGAGCCTTAAATAATTTGGTCTTTTTGTCAGCTGCTGTAACTTCAGCTTCTATGGTCATTAGTTGCTTAAATTAGTTGCATTCTGTAGGAAGCTTCCAACCACAAGTGTGTGAAGAGGAAGAGGGGTGGGGTATGGAGGGTGGGGGAGGTGGTGGTGGAGGGAGGGAGGGAGAAAGGGGACTGAAAAGCAGCTGTCTTGTTACAGAACCACATACCAAATGTGAAAATCAGCAAACTTTCACCTCTTGAGGTATTTTGTATACCAGTTTCTAGACTTTTAACATCTGTTGAAATTCAAATGACTTGGAATGAGGTGGAACCAATTACCACATATGAAGTACTGTAAAGTTTACAATTTGAGTTTCAAGGAATTTCAGATATTGACCCCAATGACCTTTCACCTCTGCAAATTGTTTCCGCTTAACCACATCTAACAGGGAGGCATTAAAGGGTTTCTGCTGGCAAATTGTAGGGTTACACCATTACATTTTCTTTCTTTCTTTAAATTGCGATTTTGAATTAACCTGAAAAATAATGGTCAGTGCTTGATTAATTGCTTAATTATTAACAGACTTTAAGTCCAAATATTAGGGATGTACAGTTGTCATAAACCATATCATAAATTGATTAAAACAAATTACTCAGTCCAACCTGTTGAAACTTTCACAGGTCTGTTGAATGCATTGGGAGTTTGATCGGGCTGCTGGTTTATAATGTTTTCCATGCCCTATGGCATTTGTATACATACATATGTACATGTATTTTAGATCCTCCTGCAAGCAGGAACTGGCGAAGAAGCCTCATTGGCTTATCAAAGCAGCAAGCTTACCGAAGTCAGTCTCTTACATTCATATTTAACGTCCATGATTATGAATTGTCAATTGTCAACAACTCTGTAACTGGACGACATACATTAATCTTGGAGTGACTCGAACCGGGGACCTTATGATTGGAAGGCACCGGCGTTAACCACTGAGCCTCTTTTTTATTTTTCCACTTTTTTTTACCACTTTTTTACCACATTTACCACTAACATACTTCAATTAATGAGGATAAGGCAATGTTACACTACCGAATGCCAAAATGGAAATATACTGTTGTTGTCACATGAAAATTTTATAGTTTTTATTGGCTTATCCTGTTCTTCAAAATGATGTTGCTGACTACAAAATAAGGTATTGTTGTTTGACATGAATGTATGGTCTTTATTTAAGCTGCTGGTTAATTTTGTTACCTTGTTAGGCCTAAAATTGATTCCGTAGTCAGCATTTGCAGTCTACGAATCCCTGTGTAGTATCTTCTGTTGGTTTTGTTGTACTGACAGAGATATTGGCCTAGCGAGTTACTGCGATGTTATGCTTTTGTTGGAAATTTAGCTTGTCGAAATGTTAGGTTCTTGGAATTTAGGCTGTTGCCAATTTTTAGTCTGTTAAAACAAAGTATATAATAGAAAATATCATGAAATGGCAATGACATTGCAAATATTAGAAATCTGGAACAACTTAAACTTCATGCATGATATAAAAGAATACAAACAAATAATTAAAATTAACTTTTAGTTATACTCGAAAATGTACACAATAAGCAAGTCCAACGTCTATGCAGTTAATATGAATCTGGAAAACATCATTACAGTAACTATAATTAAATTCTTTGCACAATGTTGCACTTTATAAGGTGTCAATGTTAATTTACTTTCAGTTAGTAGTCTTAAAAATGTGCAGTGATAGAATAATCTTAATAATAATCTAGGATGGAGCAGTTAATTAATGCCGGTTGCAATCGGCATTGAGTCACACTGTAATTCTATTGGCAATGTTCACTTACTGTGCAGCCAGCCATACTATAGGTCTTGGCCTTGTTTTCTGCAGCAACTCACATGTGCTCCTTACACCTAACTAGTTTAGGCCTTTCCTTACTCAGAACATTGTAACAGAAGAAGTAGAAAAGGGGTAGCCTAGGCCTAGGTCTTTGAAAGGCTTAGCTAGGAATAGGACTAGTACTAGGAGGAGACATAGGACACAAAAGCCCTCAATAGATCACTTACTTAGGCCAGCCGAACTTTGCTGTCTGATCATGTTACTAGCGTTTTGCCTAATACTATAGGCCAGATCAAGACGGAAGTCCTACATACCTGGCGTTGGTAGAATTAAGTGTCCTAAAAGTGGAAGTCGTCTGATCATCTAAATGATTTGTCCTAGCCTACACTACAGTAGATTTATATGCTACAATTATACTAGTAGTATACTAGTACTGTCAGCCTGTTTAGCCTAGGTTATTGTTAATGTTAGCCTATTTCGACCTAGGGTCCATATTCCTTAACTGAAGCTAGCCTAATCCATAGCCAAATTTGTACATATTTTAAAGCGTATAAACTAGTTATTTTACTGTAAATTGATTTAGTACCTTCTTTCCGCCCACAGATTTGGCTGAAAGTTTCTTCCCACGTGAAGTTAAGTTTTGAATTGTAGATCGCAGTTTACTACGTTTTATTACGTAGGCGTCCCAATACTAACTACAACGTAAGAATCATTTATGGTGTTTCTTCCAGGTTCCAGATGCTAAAAATAGCTCCGGAAACTCCCGCAATAGAACTTTCTAACTGCTAACCCGACCGCTCAGATCTTTTCTGAAGATTCTATTGTCTAAAATAGTCGATGCTTACAGCTGTGCATTGCTAAATCGGGGTTTTCCTGGCAGGTTCATCCAATCATGTCCTGTTCCGATAGAATTTTCGGAAGAGTTCACTCAAAATTGGTTTGGCTAAAGGGATATGCAGGTGACACAGATCCGTAAACACATTTAGTTTATTTCCAAGGATTTTTTTTTCCCTTTTCAGTTGGACCTCCCATGGCAAGCTATACAATATATGTCAATAGACCGGATTAATAATGCTAATCGAGCCATAGTAGCCATAGGTTGATGAGACGGAGTTGATGATGGGATGGGGAGAGCGGGGGATCCTGGAAGAGGAGTGGTGTGGCCAAGAGGATAAAGGCGGTGGCATTTGAAGCCATGAGGCCAAGCATTCTGAAGGTTCGTTTCCAGGCCGGTTCATAGTGAGGTGGGTTTTTCATCCAAGAGCAATATACGGTTTCCCCATCTGAAGTGACTTTCTAAATTGAAAAGATTTGAAATTCAAGTTAAAATGTTGAATTGGAAGCCACCGCACGTGTGAGTTGTAATTAATCCATAAGCTCTTGCGGGTTTCCCCCACATTTGTGGTCGCTTAAGCATCGTAAATATAAATGCAGATTATTATATTATATACTAATATTATTATTATTATATGTTATTTGTCATGTTACATTACATTATTGTAAGTCTACCACGACCCCTAATGGAACCCCGCCAAACCCGAATGGTTGGGCTCCTCTTAAAGGCATTGAAGACTAGCCCCAAACCGCGTGCCGTGCTCTGACAAGGTTAACTTTCCGTTGCTTGCAAGTGAAGTTTTCTTCTTGTCGCTACAAAATGCAGACAAGTAATGAAACGTACGTGATACCTTGTTATCTTTTATCTAGACTTGAGATGTCCATCGCAGCTATGTATACTGTGTTGTGGGTATTGACCGTAGCTGTATGTATTGACTGTACCACTATAGTGTCTAATTACCGATGGTAGCAAGCTGTGTGTGTATTTTCTGGGATCGATGGTGGTGTCTAACACTTCTATTACACCTCATTCGAAACTAGGTCAGATTACCAGCATGAGACATTTCTTTGTGCGCGAGTCTTCACACCCTTTAAACCAAGTTGAAAACTTTCGATCCATATTTTCTGCTCCAGAAAATTTCTGTTGAAGAGGAACCATGAAAAGATAGTTGGGGCTTTTGCGTTTTGGTCACAGTTCGAAAGAACACATTTAGTGTGTGTTCTACACACAGCCACACACAATTAAATTATACAAAGTTTATTTATTTGGTAATACTTATTTTTGTGAGAGAAAGGAGGTTCTACTAGAAACTCGATCCTTAATGAAAGCCAATAATAATCTTACAATGAACTATTACTTCTCATTTGATTTTGTAGGTTTTTAGCAAACGTTCTACTAATGTGGTGCGCCTAGTGTGCCACAAGTCCTGAAATCGACATATGCCAAAATTAAATTGACATAATTATGTCGGTTTCTCATGCTCTCATTGGAAAACCAGTGTTACTTTCTGTACGAGTGCTCCGATTGGCAGAGATCGACATATGTGAATGACTATACTGGCATTGACAAACAGCAAAGCTGTCCGTATGGGCCATCATGGATTTGCACAATGAATTAAAATGCATACCAAGATACTGCTGGGTTTTTTTTTGTCGGTTCTTCCATGGTCATAATTGACAATTTTGGCATTTAAGCAAATCTTGATGAAGAAAACATAGTGAGCATAACGTTTTGCTATTCTTATTCAACAGCTTGGCCTCTGGGCCTATTAATATGCATATGTAATTTGATCATAGCACGAAAAACGACATATGGCAATTTAATTCGACATATGTCGCTTTGAACATGTGTTACTGGTCGTCCATTGAGAGCACAAGAAACCGGACATGTCGACTTCAGGACTTATGGCACACTCGACGCACCATATAATGGACCGTAATTAGATGGCGCAAGACGGTTATCAGTAACTCTCAGGAACATGGATTGTTCTGTGTCGCTGAACTAACAAAACGTTATTTTAGTTCAGTGGGCCCTACTATACTAAACTCAGATTTCCACGATATAATGAATTTGTCGCCGTTTTTGCACCATAAATCATATATAATTCGACGAATGAGACCCGTTTGGGAAATTTAAACGCAAGGAAAACAAATATGGCAACCTATCAACGCGAAGTTATCGAATTTCCTTACTGCGAGGAAGTATCAAAGTATGAGAAAATCATCAAAATTGGCCAAGGGACTTTCGGGTAGGTCACTCATTTAATATATGGCCTAGTTTCGCGATGCACCTACAGTAATAACGTGATTTAGACTAAGCCTATCTTGAGTATAACTGAATGCCTCCACCAACTACAATTAAAGTGAGCGGAAGTATAGGGTATTTTTCTTTGTGATCCAACCAAAGTTCATGTTTCACATATCAAGTTGCATTTACTGTGTTTTGCCACCTCAAAAGTCACAATGTCGTTTACGTGCCCGTCTACTCTACTAAGTTGCTACTATAGCCTGTGTTAGGCCAAGTTCAACTTCAAAGTTCGTGAACACCACCCTTCCCCCATCCCCCAGGTTAGAACAGCTGACACAGCCTCTGTATCATTCCCAGAGGTATGACAGTACATCTTGCAATTGCTCAAAAATTAATACTAAAGCTACAGTATTGTGTTATTATTCTTGACTATAATATTATGAGGAACTGAATTCTGGGCCTATGATAACTTCCAACATCCTAAAAATCAGATGATTATTTTTGGTTGTATCTATTTACCTGGTTAATTAAGGAGCATGCTGCACTTGCCTATTCACCTGATCACAGTATGTGGCGATCATGTTAATAAGCATCATAGAAATGCCTATTGAACAGATAATTGCTTCAATAAACGAGAGCACTAAAAAGTATTGAACCAATGATTACATAGAAATAGCTCCCACAATTCTCTTTTATTGCTGTTTAGGGAAGTGTTTAAAGCAAGGCATCAGAAGACAAGAAAAATTGTTGCTTTGAAGAAAGTTTTAATGGAAAATGAAAAAGAAGGGGTAAGTACCTCCATATTTGAAAAAAGCTATTATGTATTTACCATGATCCCCCATATATCAGTAATCTTATTCTTATAGTACACCACAGATTTTCTTATCCAAATCTTCCATTACACTACTTTATAAAAAGTCAGGCTTTAGTGTAGTCTTTCACAGTCCTGAGTTCCTTTCAAAGGCATTGAAAACTCGCCCCAAACTGCATGCCTCGCTCTGAAAAAGTTAACTTTCCATTGCTTGCAAGTGAAGTTATTTTCTTGTCGCTACAAAATGCAGGCAGTAATGAAACGTGATACCTTGTTATCTTTTATCTAGACCTGAGATGTCCATCGCTGCTATGTGTACACTGTGTTGTGGGTATTGACTGTAGCTGTATGTATTGACTGTACACTAGTGTCTAATTACCAACTGTAGCAAGCTGTGTGTGTATTTTCTGGGATCAATGGTGGTGTTTAACACTTCTTTTACACCTCATTTGAAACTAGGTCAGATTACCAGCATACAATAACACGTTTGTTCGTGCGCAAGTCTTCACACCCTTTAAGCCTGTAAGCAATCACAAAATAGTCATGACATTTGGATGTCTGGACTTTCAACAACAAAAAATCATTTTTACTCACCCTCTGGTATAGTTTTGGTTTTCTAAACAGAAACTTTAGAAAACTATATCTGTTTGTAAAATATTAGCCTCTGTTTTATTTTGAAAGTAGATTCTCTTCTGTCTCTAAGAAGCTTAATTTAATTCTTTAATTCTGCTTTTTGTTGCAAATGGCAATCCATCACCTCATCATCAAGTTCCCAATTCTTACACTCTCACTGTGCATACATGTGTGTTTCATCTTTTTAGTTTCCAATCACGGCCTTGAGGGAAATAAAGATTTTACAGCTCTTGAGACATGAGAATGTGGTGACTCTGTTAGAGATATGCAGAACAAAAGGTAATTTACTATGGGAACAGTTGAAAGTGCATTGAAATAAATGGGGGTGGGAGGAGCATGTTGGGGGGGGGGGGTGGGGGGAGAGCAAGTGATGGGGAGAAGGTCAGCATGAAAAACTTCTTGTCTGTAGCAACCTTAAGAACCATAAGTATTAAAGGGAGACAAACTAACCCAACTACTGTATTATCATGACACTGTGTGATAAGAAGGAATAACTTATTGCGATGTACAACTCCTGCTGCCAGAGAAGAATTGAATTCTGCTCAACCTGGCAATGAAAGTGTTTCAAGTATATCACTAATACTACTGTATGCTGAAAGGCTACAGAAGCTTTGTTATCATTATATGGTCATGTCTGTCAGAATTTACTGACCTGATTTACATATAAATCGACTTGGAATCTAAGGGTAACAAATGCTAGAGAAATGTTTTCCTTTTCTTCAATTCTTTGTGAACCATAACGGTTTCTTTTCTATAGTAAGTGAGAACATACATACATACTAGTGACAGTATATCAGACTGAGTCGTACTGAATGAAAGATAATTCCTTGTTTATTCAATCAGCAACTTGTGACGTCAAAGCTTTAGGACTATGAGCTTGTTTTCCCTTATCAGAAATGAATTTTTTTCTCTTTCAAGCGTCAGCGTACAACCGTTACAAGGGGAGCATATACTTGGTCTTTGAATTCTGCGAGCACGACTTAGCAGGACTTCTCAGTAACAGTAACGTTCAGTTTTCCCTCGGAGAGATCAAGGAGGCCTTGAAGCAACTTCTGAATGGCCTCTATTACATCCATCAAAATAAAGTACTCCACAGAGACATGAAGACTGCGAACATTCTGCTCACGAAAGACGGCCGTTTGAAACTCGCCGACTTTGGGCTCGCCAGGGCATTCAGTTTCCCAAAGCCCGGCCAGCCCAACAGGTACACCAACAGGGTGGTGACACTCTGGTACAGGCCGCCCGAGTTGCTGTTAGGGGAGAGGAATTACACCCAGGCGATCGACGTCTGGGGCGCCGGCTGTATAATGGCCGAGATGTGGACGAGAAGTCCAATCATGCAAGGCAACACGGAACAACATCAATTGACTCTGATCACGCACCTCTGCGGATCCATCACCCCCGAGGTCTGGCAGGACGTAGATCAGTTGGAACTCTACCAGTCCCTCGAGCTACCCAAAGGTCAAAAGAGAAAGGTCAAAGACAGGTTAAAGAGTTACGTCAAGGATCAGTACGCTCTGGATCTGATCGACAAACTTTTAGGATTGGATCCGAAGACGAGGACCTCGACCGACGAGGCTCTGAATCACGATTTCTTCTGGGAGGATCCGATGCCCTGCAGCCTGACGAGGATGTTGTCTCAACACACTCAGTCAATGTACGAATACTTGGCTCCGCGGAGGCGAATTCAGCAGAACCATCCACCCAGTCACCCTGCACCACCTCCACCTCGCCAAAATGCAGCGACCAGTAAATTAGGTTTGAATACAGCAAGCTTTGAGAAGACATATTAGCAACTATAGGCAAATTACTTTTTTCCTGCGGGTTTACCCTCTGGAATGGATACCCAACTTCAGGAAACTCTTACATAATGAAACACTTTAAGGAAACTCTTTTTAATAATCCAATTTGTTTTGGAATTTGATGGCTTTGAAGTGGTCGGAATTGACATTTCTCAGACCACAGGACGATGGATATGTTCTATTTTCGTGCATGATTCTTGCGTTGTGGTAGAGTTGTTCATGTGTTTCGGAGATTGGAGAAACTAGGAAATGTTCTCCGACCAAGTGAGGAATCTTTCATTGTCCTACCAGTGTGACTCCTCAGTAAAACAGATCTTGTTCGATCATAAAATGTCATAATCTTGTAGATAACAACTTTGATTGGTCAAGTTATGCTTCAAAACATGATGAAGAACATGTGGGCGATGGAGTACTTGTGTTTCTTTCATAATTTCTTCGTTTCCGTAACTTTCAGATGGATGTGGTTGTCCGATCAACTCCAATCTTAGTTTGAGTGGTTTTTGATAGGTTCGGAAAACTGTTGACCAAACAACAAGTTGCAATTTACAACTGAAGTATGGTCCCCAGTACTCCCCAGAGTACAAGTGTGGTGTCAGTGGGACCATTCATCATTGTAGAGTGTGGTGTCAGTGGGACCATTCATCATTGTTAAGTGTGGTGTCAGTGGGGCACGTTATTACCCTTCCTACGGTCCTACCACCGAAACCATCGATCCAGTGAATGTCAAGGAAATTCGCTCATTATAACAACTTCACTTCTGATTGCTTCAAACAGCAAGCCATCAGCATCTTCCCAGCTGTTAGAAGAATGGTAAACAATACCAATAGTAATAACACTACTGGACCTCTTGGAGTTGTATGTGGAAAACTCACCCCAGACAGAATTGACAAAAGAACCTTGCAACTCAGACTTCTCAACACTTACAATATCATCCCTAACATACAGTAAAACTCTCCCACCAATACCATTAGGAGTATCCCTACTATCCTGAAGATACACAACATACCCTGGGTAAGAAACCTCAGCACTATCAATGTCCTCCCTTATCCAAGATTCTGTGATATGAAACATGTCAGGCTTCAGATCCTAAAGAAGAACATTTAATTCATCAAATTTGTGACGAATATTTCTAGCATTGGTAAAGACAATCTTCAGCTTATCCCTTTAACTCTGTACCTTAGCATCCTTCCTGATGAACTATTACTATCACATTCATTGCGATCAAAACAGCCATAAGAACCTCCTAAATAGTGCAGTGCCATGGCTTAACAGGGACATAAAAAAGAAAACAAATTGAGATAGAAAGTCAAAATTTTGAGATTTAAAGTCAAATTTGGGTATTTGGGGACAGTATTTTTATACTTTCTATGTCCCTATAAAGCCACTGTACTGAAGAAACAGAATCCTTATCAAAATTATTGCCTGTTCTCATCGTCCCCAATTTAGTTTAAACATTTCTGTTCAACAGATAATTTCACTTTCATACCAAACAACGAGGCCCCAGTATTAGCTAAGTGCAAACCCATCCCTGGCAAACAAATCCCTTCTAGGCTACCCTGGAAACATGACCACATGTCAACAAATGTGAAGGAGAGGTCAGAACAGCCTAGTCAAGAAACTTACCAACTTATATATGACAGATCCTTCTTGTCAAACATAGGCAGTAGACCACAGATAACAACTTTAGTACGAGTTGAAGCTAAGCGACACAACAATTCCTGATACCTGGACCGAATTATTTCAAATGTTTCTGTACATTATTGGTACCACAACCACCTCAGTTTTGTTAATTAACCCTTTCACTAACATCCTGGGTTTTGGCCCCTGGCAAACAATCCTGACCCATTTTGATCGGGGTATGCCCGATATTCATAAGGTCCGCTATTCATAAGGGTCATAGTTCATAAGGTTCGTTATTCATAACGTGCATTTTTTCGATAAATAGGTTCGCTATTCATAATGGAAATAAAGGTTCGTTATTCATAATAAAAAGGGATCATAATTCATAAGGTCCGGTATTCATAATGGAAACAAAGGTTCGGTATTCATAATGGGCAAAAACGGTTCGATATCCATATAGGACAGAAAGGTTCGTTACCGTATTCATAATGGGACAAAGGGTTCGATATTCATGAACACAGGGTTCGTAATCAATAATAGACAAAAAGGTTCATTATTCATCATAGGAAGAAAGGTCCGATATTCATAATGGAGCGTAGGGTCCGTTATTCATAATGGGAAAAAAGGTTCGTTATTCATAATAGGAAAAAGGGTCCGATATTCATAATCGATCAAGGGGTTCGTAATCCATAATGTGCAAAAAGGTTCGTTATTCATAACAGGAGAGAAGTGCGTCATACAAGTGCAAAAGACGTCCTCCATTTTCCTATCGACCACGGTACGGAAACGGCATAAACTTGTACGTAGACCCCCTCCCCTTTGGAAAATTTTTAGTTTTGAAACGTCCTTAGATGCAATCTGGTGCATATTTTAAGTCAAATTTGATTTGCCGACGGATCTGAAAGTGGTGACTGAAATGGGGGAGGGGTCTAAGGGTAGGGGGTCTACCCCTCCCCTTTGGAAAATTTTTAGTTTTGAAACGTCCTTAGATGCAATCTGGTGCATATTTTAAGTCAAATTTGATTTGCCGACGGATGTGGAAGTGGTGACTGAAATGGGGGAGGGATCTAAGGGTAGGGGGTCTACCCCTCCCCTTTGGAAAATTTTTAGTTTTGAAACGTCCTTAGATGCAATCTGGTGCATATTTTAAGTCAAATTTGGCACGGAAGAAGCTCCCGTTCTCCTTTTCTCTATTCAGCTTTCCTTCTTTCTTCCCCTTCCGCTCTCTTCACCTTTTCTCCTTTTGCCGACAGACCCAAAATTTGCCGACAGCGACCAAATTATTGGGGGGGGGGTGTGACACCCCCCACACCCCCCGCTCGCTACGCCCCTGAGAATGGTCTGTAGGGGCGCTTTCGACACTAAGCGGAGCGCCACCACAGGTTGGCGCGTAGCGTACAGAAATTTTTGGAGCAAAGATATTCCCTCTATAGATCGCCGGAAATGACCCTTTCCGGGCCTGGCTAATTTGCAGATAAACGAAGAATAAATAGGTGTCATCGCCAAATTACACCAACAAAATGTGACAAATGTCAAAAGGTAGATGAGAGCGCAATAAAAAAGTCAATAATCGCGGATAAGTAAAAAGTGGTAAAGAGCTGAAAAGGGCGCCATTTGAGTCCGTCAGGGGGGGGGGGACATCCGCCCCTGACTGTATGGACGATCCGCCACTGCCCTTTTCCTCATTGTGAATGATACCGAACCTTTTTGGCTAGGCCTATATTACAATGATGAATAACGGACCCTTTGTTTCAAAATGAATAAACAACGAACCATTTTCACCATTATGAATATCGAACTCTCTTACCAATTATGAACAACGGACCTTTTTATTTCATTATGAAAAACGAGTTATGAACATGAACCTTTTTGCTCATTATGAATAGCGAACTTTATGAGCAATGGACCTTATGCAGACCTGTCAACCTGTTTGACCCCAAAATAGGGAGAATAACATTTTTCAGGGCCAAAACACAGGGAGAACAAGGGGAAAATAGGGAGGTTGGTAATTTTCAACTGAAATGATATAAATACGTATAGTCTACTTATGCAATACAGTGAGAGAATCATCCAATCAGTGTTTCTTGTTGTAGTTTACAGCAGCTCGCTTCGCTTTCTACGGGGTTTCTTTGTAGTAGGCTTCCATTTGAAACAGGGAACAGTGGACTCTGGGTACTGTGACTTCATGGCTAGTAATATTCTAGATAGAGTCCCCCACAGTACCAACCTTCTTTAGATTAAACGTGAGCTTAGTCTCAATTTGTACCAGGGGCGGATCCAGGGGGGGGGCCGACCCGGCCCCGGCCCCCCCTTTTTGGAAATCAGTTGCGTTTTTTTTTTTATGTGGGAGTACTTCAAATTCCTAATAGGCATAAATTGGTGAAAGAAAAGCCTAATATATATCCAGCTGCTCTTCCCTGAAACGTGATCGTTTTTATTCCAAATTTGAAACTAAGGCAATAATCAGGCCTACGCGACATCACGTATTAATTAGATACGGCTCAGTACTAAAGTGCTGACTATTACTGTCAGGGAAAATCAATGCACAGTTAGCAAGTATATCATAATTATCTGAATGAAAGGGGGTGTAGGCGGTTTTACACTATCTAACGCAACGTAGTCGCCAAGAACCTGAAGTATTTTTAAGGGAGGGCCCGAGGAACATGAACTTAGAGCATGCTCCTCGTGGTGAAACATAATTGCACCTATTAGGTGAATTGAGTGTACTGGTAATAGTAGAGAGACTAGTGTAGGTTCTTATGACCAACTAGACCGGTTTCTGCTCTCAAACTTTATAGGAGGAGCTTCATCATTAGTAGCCTTTGAATATTTTATATTCGGCCTGGGCGTCTCGTTCTCAAAATGCATCTATTTTCTGTGCACGAGTTTTTATGGACTCATAGTGCAGCTATAAGAGCATCTAAAAGAGCTTCGTGTGAACCTTGAGAGTCAGCTGATTGTTAGTTAGTATGAAACCTTGAGTTAACAAGTAAATCTTTGAGATTTTGGGCCCTTTTGTAGGCTAGAATCGGTTCTTTTGGAAACAGTTTGGATAATTCCGCGTGCAGGGGCGTAGCGAGCGGGGGGGGGGGGGGTGTCACACCCCCCCCCAATAATTTGGTCGCTGTCGGCAAATTTTGGGTCTGTCGGCAAAAGGAGAAAAGGTGAAGAGAGCGGAAGGGGAAGAAAGAAGGAAAGCTGAATAGAGAAAAGGAGAACGGGAGCTTCTTTATCGGTTATTTCGATTTTCCAGTTCTTCATCTGATAAACTCATTCACCAATCCAATCACCCGACGCCTGCAAGTTAAAAACCTCTCGGCAAATAACTGATAATGTCACGGCCGTCAGTATAGCTACTGTAGCCAGGCTCAGCTAGACGAGTGCCAGAATCGCCGGCAACTCAGTGAAAGAAATGGAATTAAAGGCTTCCGTATAGGCCGCAGCCCATGAGTCGTGCTATCGTGTGACAACGTGTTGTTATTATCCTCTGTTCAGAGGAATGACGTCATCGCAGATGTCATTCGTTCTCCGTGGAAAACTTAAGGACACGGCTCACGAATTGTACACAATTTTTAACGTTTCTCGCTTGTATATCAATGAATGTTGTTATTTCTCATTACCGGAAAGTTTTCTGAACATTTTCATCACGAAGTTTCACTATTTCAACGATCGGTGAAAGAGAAAACACAGTTCGATAATTGGTCCCAATTAATTCTTCTTCTGCCGACTGCCATAAAAATAATATCGAAATGGAAATTCTACGGTTCCCTTTAGACCCCTCCCCCATTTCAGTCACATCTTCCAGATCCGTCGGCAAATCAAATCCTCCACACCCCCCCCCCCCAACAAAAAACCTTCGCTACGCCCCTGTCCGCGTGTTGCGAGATTAAGTGCCAATGTTTCAAAACTAAAAAATTTCAAATGCGCGGTTTTGATATGGGGTGTATAGGTAAGCTTGAACACCATTGGTGGTTCCTTTTGTTTAGGTTTGGTAGTGAGGTATTGCCCACGGTTTTCAAATTTTATGCCTTTCGTGGCTGAGGCAATTTCCTCTTTCTTATAGTTACGGAGTAACAGTTTCTCTGTGAACGCATTCTTTTTCTGTAAGAAATCAGTCTCATTGTTACATAGACGTGCGTATCGCAAGACTTCCCCTTTAATGAAGCCTTTAAAAGTGGCAAGTGGGTGTGCAGAGTTTCTGTCGAGGTATTTAAGGTTTCCGTGGGTTTGGTGTAGACTTTGGTGTCTAATAACCCATTGGTTTCAAACCTTGGACCTTTGAAGATTTTCAAATCTAGGTATGTTACCTCGGTGTGTAATATTTCTACCGTAAACTTTAAGAAGCGGTGAATTGTTCAAGTTCCTGAGGTGAACCGTCGTAAAGCAATAGAATTTCATCTCTATAGCGGAGCCATTTTAAGATTTTATTATCTGTCGGTAAAATCTGGTTTTCCAGTCTATGCATGACGATATCACAGATTTCCGGAGAGGCTTGGCTACCCATGGCGCAACCGATCTTTTGTAGATAGAATTGGTTATTGAACTCGAAACAGTTTCTTGTTAAAAATAAGTTCAATTAGTTTGCGCATGGATATGGAAGATATTTTATTTATTCCATATTCGTTTTTTCCGCCTTTTCATAGACTTCTTGACATATATCTAATGCCTCCTCTTGGGGAGTATTAGTATACATGGAGACGACATCGAGTGTAGCAAGTACTACTGCTTTTGGTAACGGGGTGGCTTCCACAATTTTCAGAATGTGATTTGTGTCTTTCACATAGGCCTAGGTGCTTTGTTTTAATACAATAGGAAGCAAGAAATAGTCCACAAATTCCGATATTTTTTTCGGTCGGTGATCCGTTTCCGCTTATTATCGGGCCCTCCCTTAAAAATACTTCAGGTTCTTGGCGACTAAGTTGCGTTAGATAGTGTAAAACCGCCTACACCCCCCTTTCATTAATAAGTATATCATAATTATCTCATTGAATATATCTTGTTTTATGTTTTTTCTTGGGGTGAATCTGGTGTCATAATTTTCGCGCAAAAGAAAAACGAATCGACGCAATAATAGTGTATCCATTGTACATGCACTGTTGAGCGTTGTTAAATATGTGTCTATCGAGAAAAAATATGTGCACAAAAAAGGGTGTCTGCAACGTTTCTGGTTTTCTAGTTTTTGGCGAAATGTTTCACCATTTTGCATCTAACCACTCACAATTAACCAAAAGTTTCCAAGGGGGAGGGGGACAACCCCTCCCCCTAGACCCCTCCCCCAGGACGCAGATCACTAAAGTGCTGCCATCGGGATGTGGGCCCCCCCCTTTCTCAAAATCCTGGATCCGCCCCTGTGTACACATGTACTTTTTAAGAAAAGGCACCCAGTAAAGAACCTGGGCACGAAAACCAAACTTTTGAACGACTGATCCGCTCTCAACCCCAGTCCCCGTGCATCGGGACTGTGAATGTGATCATCGTCGGGTGTGTATCACCATTCCCCTCGAAAGGGAACAGATACTTCACATGATGAAGCGATTTTTATACATGTGCGTTATGTATGTCTTTTTCGTAACGATGGCCTCCCATAATTGGTTACAAGCATGGAGGTAACTGTTGCGAAACGAAATCGCTGCATAACGTGTAGCTTCCATTTGAAAAGAAAATAACTTAGTAGTTTTATTGATCAAGGCTAAGTAAATTTACCTCTAGGATCTGTTGTGCAATGAGTAGTATATATTGGAAAAAATGTGTGTAATGAAATGATTTTAATTTGTGGATTAGGCTGTACTATATATTTTCTACTGAAAACATGACAATGAAGAACATATGAAGCCATCATGTAGTGATATATGTTCTCTTATAGTGGAAGGTTAATACATTATATGTGTCAACATTGTGCATGTGGTTCGGCGCGCTACGTATCCGATGTACATAAGGTATATGACTGCATCATACGTAGGTTGTTGCAAAAGTCAGTTGCAAGTTATGCCCCAAAAAAGTGTCTTCTAAATCTTCATCCTTTGTCGGTCTCACGGAATGGCAGGGGATAATGCTCAAAGTCTCGTGAATGGTCATACAGAAAATAAACGTCCATTTCTAATCGGTGTGGCTGGTGGCACGGCTTCTGGGAAAGTAAGTCCTGTTTCAAGTTCCTTTGTTATTGATGCTTCATGATGTCAGAACGTAGCCTAGGCCTACACTAGTCTATACAGTTGGGCTACAACGACTGACAGCTTTAGACTGAGTATATTCAGTATGCTTTTATAAGTTGTGTTCACGTGCATATGATTTCTATCAATAATTCTTTCTCCATATCATACTGTACCATTAAAAATTATTTCAGTAACAAAGAGCACAACGTGACCAAAGCAATTGTGTAATGATAATTATATACTGTACTGTAGTGTAGCCAATCAATGATATAGGCTTAAAATTAAATTAGGCCTAACTTAAGTTAGGCTTAGGTTATCTTGTTTAAGGTAGTCTAGCCTAGGTCTAACTTAGGCTACACTATACTGCACTAAGTGAGTTACATGAATACAGAATAGCAAACAGCTCCTCCTTGAGCAATTGTTTGACAAGGACCCAGGAGGTGCAGTCATAATCATTAAACAATGCTAGTATTATTATTACGACTCAGTCAGAGTACTGTGGTTCCACACCAGGGTGTAGGCTCATAAACTTTTCTGCTTAAATGCATTTGCAGAATATCCTGCAACTACTGACTCTCACAGATGATGACCGTAAGTCCCTGCACATGATGTAGCCACCAATGTATTGTCATCTCAAAAGCCCTGTGTATGAGTTGCTGGATATTCTGCAATTGCCCCAATTTTTTAATATGAAATAATCCCTTTACGTGCAGTTAAAATTAAATTAACAAAAATATTCTCCGTCACCATCATGACTCTATTCCAGGATGGAGGCTCATTGGTCTTTTAAAAGCATTTTCTTCTAATAATATCTCTATGAGCGCTGTCAACATGACATTATCAACATTGGTTTTGATCACCCAATGGAACTGTGTGTCCACCTCAGGACGGTGGCTGGGTGGACTTGGACATTTTAGGGGGCATTTTCTTTATAACATAATATTAATATGATTTTATTCACTGTGACTGCCAACAGTGGTGGGGTTATTCTGACAGTTATTCTAACCTAAGGCAAACTTTCAAAACTGTTACTAGCCTACAGTAGACTAATGTACAGTAGGACATAGGTTCTCCACAGCAAAAGTAAAACAACTTCCAGTGTCTAAGAAGCTGCTTGTTATGCTAATACAAGAAATCAAGCAGAAATTTCCAGTTACCTGTCTTATTTTCAAAATTTGACCAGTATACCAAAAAATATCAGCCAATCAAGCTTTACTATTTGGTCAAAGAAGTGGCTTTACACTATGTTTGCTTTTGTTGATTCGTATTGAAGCGGACTTCGTTGGCAATCATTTGCTTCAATCTAGTCCCTGAATATGCAGGGTATGATGTTAGTTTTCAAAACTTTGTGCAGCATTTTCAAAGGCTCTGAAATTCTGAAGTAGGAAGTTAGGATCAGATCTTAAACCTGGTGTCCAGCATGTAAACCAGAAAATTTGTTAAATCCATTTATACTAGAGACAACTTCAACATTGATTAGAGTATGGTAAGTCTTGAGAATTGAAGTGGGCCGATTACTGTCAATAAAAATATTTTACAAAGGGGGATTTTGTAACCTTGACTAGTAGAAGATGGAAAAAATAAACAACAACAATTATTGCCCAATTGGTGCAAAGTTTCGGAACAATACTAACTGCAACTTTTAGGGGCTACCTCCGATATTAATACCATGGAAAACTGCAAAAGCCCCTTCATGTTTGACTGTACATCTAGTTAAGTTAATAATTCACACTCAATTTTTACCTCCACGTTTTCATCTCAACAGTCAACCGTCTGCGAGAAAATTGTGGAGGCGGTCGGTCAGACGGAACAGAGGAAGATTTGCATCATCAGTCAGGATAGTTTCTATCGTGACCTATCGCAGCAAGAACAAGCAAAGGGTACCATTAACTTTGACCATCCAGGTGAGTGAACAGGGTGAATTAAAAATAACAATAATAATAATAATTTTATATTGTCACATTATTACAATGCATTTTCCATTTTGCATTTATAGCGCTTTAAAAATTAAAAATTTTTGACATATAAATATTTTAAATTTTAGGAATTTCCCATTTGCATTTTTTTTTTTTTTAATTATTTTTTTTAAATTTATTTTTTTATACAATTTGTCAGATTGTATATAACAAATTTTCTACCCTTTTTATACCTTACATTATCGATTTGAAGATTTATATATTTGTATATCATGTTTGTTTGTATTTTACTGTAAAGCGCCTTAGAGCAATTTCTGATTGGATAAGGCTCTAGAGAAATTTTGTGTAATAAATAAATAAAAAAAATAAATTGAAAGAAACATCCTGGTGTTCTCGCACAGCTACAGTACAAACTGAATATTAGAAATGATTGGCAAAGACTACATATCATCCCAGAATGATCCACTCTATGCTTCAGCCTGCTGCCAAAAAATGTCTTTTGAAATGTATAGAGCAGATTTTTAGCTCATACCAGCATGCTGGTGTGAGCTATTGTTACAGTGCAGCGTCTATCACTCTATCCGTCAACAATTGGTAAAACCGCTGCCACTCGCACAGTGTTTGATGGAATATCATGAAACTTGGACACAAGGACCATTGGGTATAGGGCCATCAGAGATGGTCCAAAATTTGGGGTCAAAGGTCACCTGTGGGCCGTAATGGGCCATTTTGTGGAAATACGCAAAATGCTTCTTCTCCTACAGATTCCATGGTACAATGTTGAGGGTTTGTCACGATAGTACTATGGTAGTTTTACCTTCAGGGTGTTCATGAATTTGAGATCAAAGATCAACTAGGGGTCTTTTGTGGCCCGGGCCGCGGCCCTATATTTTCAAATTGCTCCTGTTCGTACAGTGTATGGCCAATTATAATGAAACTTGGTCACAATGTTCCTCGGGATGAGAGTTACGAGGGGTGTTCGGAAAATTGAGGTCAAATGTCATTTAGGGGGTCATCGGGGGTCATTCTTTGTAATATTTTCAAATATCTCAATCTCCTCAAGATTTTGATGGATCATATTCAAAGTTGAACTGATGATTGTTGGATTGTGTATGAATGAGGTGATGCCTAAATTATTTTTGGTCAAAAGTTAATTAATTACAATTAATCCCCATTGTTTAAACAAATCTGAGACTTCACTTTTTGCCAAAGCTCCTTTAATTTGTCTCCCAGTTTCTGCAGTGTTTGTTTACATTTGTGGTAAAGCACAGGCTGTTAGTGGAATTAAAGCAGGACAAGGAGTTGTTATTAACTGTTGAACTGTAAGCATGAGAGCCCTATAGCCAATCAGCACTTGCCGATTCTTAGAAGTCTTTGAGCCTGAGGTATGTAGGCAGCTTGTGAAGTTATGTCTTGTAGGGAGTGCTTGTGAAGTTCTGTCTGCTAAGGTAGAGGGGAGAAAGTTTAATAGGGTAGGTCAGTGGTATTGTCTGAGAGAGTGGGTAAAATAGGATTTAAAGGGGAAAATAGGAATTATAGCCAGTGGTGTGGCCAGGGTTCTGCTAACAGGGAGGGGGGGGGGTATCCCTCATGGGCCCAAAATTGGTTTTGTGGGCCATACATTTTTAAGCTCGAAAAGGTATGAGCTTCTGCACCATTGGTGCTCTAGTTGAAAATTTTTCTTTTGGGGGGGTAGGGGGTTTGGAGGGGAGGGAAATGTGGGGTTGTTATTCACTGCTAAACTGCGACTATAGCTCATTGTGTTGATTGATGATAAAAAAAAATATCAAAACTCAAGTAATTATTATTGAAATAATAGAACAGTGGGTTTTGAAACCTTGTTGACTAAACACTTACTGTAAAACCTTCTTTCAGAGTACTACTACTATGCATTATGCCAGAACCAACTCGTTTTTGTTTCTTTGATTTTTCGTGCCCTATGTATGCCATGGTCTTGCCAAACTATTGACATTTTTATTACAGACAGCTTTCATACAGTTTTTGTTTCAAATATGCTTTATGTGTAGTCCCAACTGATTCTGTTGAAATTGATGAAGTTTAAGCTTTGAAGTCTAGAAACCTAAAATTTTACAAGATTCAGACTTCAGTATCCTTCTTTACACTGTAGTTTACACTGTAGTTTCCTATAGGTGTAAATATAATAAAAATGCACACTGTATGGTATGGTTTGCCTACTGTATGGTATTCCTACTGCATGGTACGCAGGGATGTGCTCACGCTGGGCAGCACCAGGTGGTTGCGCCCAGCAGTTCTGAATGCCGCCCAGCACAAACAGTATTTTAAACATTTGCGCTCAGCACTTTTTTGATGATAATTTGACAAATTTTACCATAACCAAAATTTAGGAAAATACATGGCACAGAATAGGAAAAATAGCACCACCTAAGCATACTTCATGTGCAAAATCTGTCCAGTGGGAAGGGGGTACTGTACCCCACCCATGAGATCCCTCTCCCAGGGTGTGGATCACACTACCGCACAATCTGCCCGGAACCCAAATATTCCTGAGCACATCCCTGGGTACAGTATGGTATGCCTACGGTATGGTATGCCTACTGTACGGTATGCCTGCTGTATGGTTACTATGGTATGATATCATTGGTATGCCTGCTGTATGATATGGTACTGTATGCCTACAGTATGGTATGGCATGCCTGATTTATGGTATGCCTATTCTATGGTATGGTATGCCTGCCATATAGTATGGTATACCTACTGTATGGTATGCCTACTGTGTGGTATGATATGCCTACTTTATGGTATACCTACTGTACTGTAACTAAAGATAAACTGTGTGTTCCTTGTCCACCTAGTACCGTACAGTGTCAGGTATGCAATTAGGGCCAATCTCTCAGATATTAAAGACTATCGCAGTTAAGTTGATTATGCATGCATAAGTGTAAATTTGTTAAAATTAAGAATATGAAACATAGGTACAGTACAGAAGAATTTGTTCATAGCCCGACTGATCTTTCTCTGTTTACAATGTTTTGATAAAATGATTTGAATTTAATTCCATCTAGTTTGAACATGATCACAGCAAAGACTTTGAACTTTTACCAACCATTCAAAATATATTTAGCAAATAGAAGGAACATACTGTATAAATTGGTGTAGGCAAATTACTATTTGTTTTTGATGAAGCCTTGGATCACTAAGATGACATGACATTTGGTATGTTTACATTTTGAAAGGAAAAACTATACAGGTCAACGAGTAAACTAACAAGTCAAATTTTCACAAGACCAAGGCTTTCCAAGTACTGTGATCCATTTCCTGGAGGGGAACATGTTTAATACATATTGCAACATATTGCAACATATTTAGTACGTAATGTATATTTAATACGTGGCCATCATCTGTAGCCCCTGGCTCTCTTAGGTACAGTAGTCAGAAGATACTGTATGGAGATGGGGTTGTCAAAGTGTCAAACTGTACCCTCTGGCATACAGTATAATGTAACCCTTTAAACTGATAACAGAAGCGATATGAACTGCTGATAAATAATTTTCAAAATAATAGAAACTAGGAGTTAGTCAAAGCAATTTAGCTCTACCATAAGCATACAGTATGGTTAAGATGAGATGAGGCTAAAATTGATCAAGGTATGAATTTTTCTATCAATTTATAGATGCCTTTGATGAACGGTTGATGACATCCGTGTTGAGAGACATAGCCGCAGGAAAAACTGTCCAGATCCCAGTCTATGATAAAGTCGCAAATGCAAGGTACCTTCAAATTCTTCAGAAAGCAGTTTTTCCTATTTTGAAACAATTGAAAGTTTGATCCTTCAGAGCAAATTACTCAAGATGAGATTGCAACTCCCACTTTGTTTTTTTTAATTTAATTATTTTTATAATTTTTTTTATATTTATTCCCACTAAAAAAAATTGAACTGAAATGTGCCAGTCAGTACTGTTTTCCATAATTTGTAAATATTCTAAACATTAAGGACATAAGGAAATACTTGTTATTTACAAATTTGTTCATTTTAACGAAAGCATCTGAAAACCAATGATTAATTTTCAAAAAAACGTGCTTAAAAAATGTCTGGATTAGAAGATGCGAAAATGACATCTTGATGGCTGGTTCATTTGTGACTTCATTTACACCTTTTTCAGAAACTTTGTGACTGAGTCAGTGGCCCACGTCATGACAAATGAGTTGCACGAATCATTGTGTTTCTCAATAATGTACATTTATTGGGAAATATTATTCTTCAAAACAAATTCCAATTTTGATGGTTACTTGACTTTTGAGTACCTTGGGGCAGCTGTGCAAACATTGCAATTGTTTATATATGTATTTATTTATTTTATGACATTGAGATCACAAACCAACTATTGTACTGCAATACAAAATCCTTAGTAAAATGAAAAATGTTTTTGAAAGAAAAAAGTTATCTTAGTTGAAACAACGATATCTAGAGTTAAATAGAAACTACATACAGTATGCAGTATTGAAATCCTAGAATTTCACAATCGTTACTAGTGATCAAAAGAAACGAATTGACTGGCTAAACCAATTTCTCACGGGCACTCTCATGAAATTCTACACACATCAGTGACCGTACAGTCTGATTGGAAACAGCTCAATCAAATCAGCTGAACAATGAAATGGTAATTCAGAGCTTTTGATTGGTACGGAAGTCATGCCGATTCTTTGACTGCTGATGGTGACCGACTTACCATGTGTTTATGTTCTTAAAGTCTGAAAAATGTCAGGGCCGTTTTTTGTCTCTTTCCTACTGGCAAATTATGAAAAACGACGATGGCATTTAGCCAGTAAATAGCCTCAAAATTTGAGGCCTGGATGCAGTGGTTTGGGTTTACAGCAAAAGTGAAGATATATTTGTCTTCTTTGTAACCGTCAGAAATTAGAATTCACATGCGTCGTAATGAGGGCGTATTATACGTATTATAGTGGGAAATAAATGCAGAAGAACCAACAGATACAATTAGAAAGGTAGTACGCAGCGGATCTGCAGAAAAAGTTGGTTTTTGGATTACTGGAAAGATATATTCAGACAGGAGAATATGGTGATCATTTATAGTAAAGGGGGGGGGCGCTCATGTCATTTTTGTGAGTTTTACTGTATTTTGAGTTCAACGATTTGCATCACGAAAAGCTACTAAAAATCCTGTTCTTCGTCTTTTCTTGCCCAATAATTTCATGTGACATTCCAGGTTAACTTATCGTATATAGGAATCGGGGATAGATCAAATGAATTTGGTTTGGTCACTTGTTGGTGAAGCATGAAACTGGCTATATATATATCATCTTGAGATTTTAAACGTTTTAAAACTTTTTCTTGTGCTTTGCAGAAAAAAGGATGAGTTCAAAACCATCTACCCGACAGACGTGGTAGTCTTCGAGGGCATCCTGGTTTTCTACTTCAAGACCATCCGAGACTTGTGGCATATGAAGCTCTTTGTCGACACCGATGCGGATACAAGATTGTCCAGAAGAGGCAAAGATTTTTGAGTTTTCCTACTCTTTGTCTCTGGTTCTATGTATATATACACATTTATGACGTGGTCGATTTAGAAGGGGGAAAAATGGGAAAATTCTAATTTCAAAAACTTAAAAAAATGCTAAAACTTCATAAAATTTCAAATAGGATGGTTGCCTCCATCTTGGAAGGCCGGTCTCCGAAGGAAAAGTATTCTCATCTGGCCTGCCATTTTAATGTGGCCAATGTTAAGATAGTAACAATGTAACATAAAGGGACCTGTGCGTAATTTTGACAGCATTTGCTGCTATAGTTCCATTCCCCTTAGAATTTCATTTCTTTATCTGGCATACAATAAGCTACTATCCATTCCTTCCACCTGTGTTTACCAGAGAGATAGATGTGCGTTTATTTTTGCCACGTTCTGTGTTTTTATGTGTTGCCTGGTGGCCTGAGGTGATTAATTTATCTCCATGGAGGAACCAAAAACATTTCAGTAGTCTTGTAGACAATCAGTTTGTTTTAATAATAAATGCAGTTATTGAGACCTTGTAATATACAGTACATGAAAGATTGTGTGGACTCGTCTAGCCTGTTTGAAGGACTAGACCAAAACACCAGGCATAGTTTATCCGAGAGAAAACTAGCAAAGATTGTTTAAAAATCATTCTTGTGGTGCCAGATTACTTGATTTCTTACAAGATTGCAAGCTTTGAGGAAGTTAGTTACAAATCGCAGTCCTTCCAAATCAGTTATTTTCAAGTGTGGACAGAATATATGGTGACATACAGCATTGACTCATTGCTAACACTGCCCCTGATTGGTACCTGTAAAATATATCACAATTGACTTGTTTACAAATTTGCAAATGAGAAAATCAAAATCAAGCCTTTACATAGCTTTGCTTTAGCAATGTTTATTTCAACAGATGAATGTTTCTTGTTGCTTTTGTTGCCCTTTAGGCTTTCCAAAAGAGTGCAGACTATTACAGGACAGTGATTTCTTCATTATACATAATTTGTTTTTGATCTTTAATCTGTTTATACTATACAGTGTTGAGAGATGTCAAGGAGAGGGGTCGCGACCTCCAGACAGTCCTGTTGCAATATGTAAATTATGTCAAGCCAGCTTTCGAAGAGTTCTGCCTTCCGACCAAGAAATACGCTGACGTCATCATTCCAAGAGGTGCTGAAAACACAGGTAAGACTACCACCGTTTTTAAATTCACAAATTCTGTCAAGATTCCAGATTGGGCTGGAGTCCAGTTAGAAATTAAGAATGTGGGACCATGTCTGCCTGAATTTTTTAACACTGCCTACTCATTCATTGTGGCCATGGGTGAAGATAGGATGCCCCAGGTGCTGAACATCACCCTTAACTTCCCTACTGTGTAAATGAATATTACCTAAAAACAAATAGTCTTGAAGCCACTTTTTCATGTCGTCGGCACCAACTTATTCCCCTCATGCAGTATGCTGATTATGTAGTGGATAATGATTTACAATCAAGCACAATTTGGACAAGATTGTTTTGTTAACTACCTTCCGAGGTGGTTAGGCTTCATTGTGACATACACTAATTAGGGTAGGATAGTGTTTGCTGTGGTAACAGGAAAAACTGCAGGAGAGAACCGTTTTGCGTCAGAGTGTGAAAATACAGGAGAAGTTGCCAAACAAATCATGTATGATTCTTTGGGGTGCTTTGTACATTGGTTTTGTAATGCTTTGCACAGTGCACAAAATTTGAAGATTTTGTAAACATGTTTTTAAAACTATTTTGTTGACATTGTTAAATAAAGACAGATGCACATCAGTGTACTAATTGTGTTTCGGCGTATATGACTCTTCAACCTTTTAAAGATCAGTAATGTAGCAGAAGGTATATGGCTACCATAAGTTTGAAAGTAACTGAATGACATTGCACTGGTCACTACTAACTTAACACAGGCTAATCTGTGGCATAATTCATAAAGAATGAATTATGCATTTTTGTGAATAGAATTTTAGTTACGTTCATCAAATGGCAAGTACTTTGGAGAAAAAAAATTGTAGCTGATAGGGTCTCATACGTGACAGGGTTTTGAGCAGACCTTTCTTGTGGGAAGATCTTGATAGTCAGGCCAAGCCCCCTCCCCTAATGTGCATGGTATTACCTATACACATGCAAATTTTTAATTTGCAATTATAAACTGGCTGTCGGTGCACATACCAAGTTGCTCCTGTGTCAGACTTGTGACATAGAAGTCACTATTTCAGAAAAAGTTGCTCCTTGATCCCAATTTTTTGTTGTTGATTCCACCGCTGATTTTTGTATCCTTTTACACGGTAGTCGCAATTGGTCTGATAGTCCAACACATTCGGGACATTCTCAACGGCGGCCTCAAAGCCAAAGTTGACAACTGGCACAACATGGTAGGAGACGGTCTAACCGTGAAGGAGAAACCGGCCACGGGCCGCACCCGTAAGGTGTCCCAGTCCCTGGACGGGAGTGGAGGGAGGCCGCACTAGCACACACGTAACACCTCACCAACTCAAATGTCTCCGTGTTTTGCCAAACGGGGACGATGGATAATCTGCCAAATAAGGAGATTGGGAGACTAAGTTCACAGGTTTGTCGCAGAGTGGCGGTGGAATCGCCAATCTCACTCAGGTCTCGTTGTAAGAGTTGCGAAAAGAGAATGTGTATCTGTGAGATTTATTCCATATGGAAGTGGAAAGTTGCAGAGAAGGTCTTGTTTCGAAGAAATTCTTTTCTTTAAATATTCTGGAGAAAGAAGCCAAAGCTCGATATTGGATTGGCATTAGAGAGAGAAAAGAAAAAAAAAGAGTGTGTTTTATACTTTGGAGTAAATGGTAAAGCCACAATGAAAACATTTTCTTTTCTTTTGGCCTAAGAGGCAAATAACTTTCCTCGTTAACTTAATCGTTCGAAGGAACGGACATTTTATGTCAATATTTTTATGAAGCAACCTCGTTTTGACTTCTTTCACATTTCTTCATTTTTTTTGTGAGATATATTTTCTCTCTGCAAGCAGTGTGTCACGTAATGCCCAAAATTTGGTAACTGCTTGGCGGTTTTACTTTACGTCGACCCTTCCTCTGTCACCTTTCATGATTGGTCAGTACTTTCTTGACTCATCGATCATGGCATTTGAATTTCCAAATTTCTGGTTACAGTTGATTTAGGAATGTGTTCCATAATGAACTTTTTTTTTGTTGTTCTCTTTTCGGTTGTTATGTGTTTCTTACAGAAGCATCACAATTCCCCCCCTTTTTTCCATTCCAGTATTCTATTTTGCTAAATTGTTATTGTAATGATTTTTTCTATATTGTTATTTCGGAAATGACCTTGTTACACAGAGTGCAAGAAGAGAATAAGTTAAACTTACTTAAAGTGCGTGCGAACTACAATTCATCAGTGCTGTGATGTGTGGGTCACATTCCCATTTAACTGTACAGAAAGTATGAACGGGTTATTATTATATTACTTTTAAGTTTAACAAGCATTGTGACATCAGATGCATTCCTATCGAGAGAATCAGATGTAGATGAAAAGGTAATGAGGCTTTTGTTGTGACTTTTTTATTTCTAAACTCTTCTGTATTGTACTGTACTGTACATTGCAGTACATAACAGTAATGTGGTTAACTGTACTGTATGTTACTGTACTATGCAGTGATATATACTCTATATTTATTCTCCTGTGCTGTTCCATACACTAATGTTCTACAGTGTACAGTAATGTGCTTGACTGTACTATGCTGTATTCTAATGTACTGTATGTTACTGTACTGTATGTTACTGTACTGTACACTAATATACTATAGTGTACTTAATTGTATCTGTACTGTACATTGCAGTACATAACAGTAATGTGGTTAACTGTGCTGTATGTTACTATTCTCCTATGCTGTTCCATACACTAATGTTCTACAGTGTACAGTAATGTGCTTGACTGTACTATGCTGTATTCTAATGTACTGTATGTTACTGTACTGTATGTTACTGTACTGTATGTTACTGTACTGTATGTTACTGTACTGTACACTAATATACTATATAGTGTACTTTATTGTATCTGTACTGTACACTAATATACTATAGTGTACTTAATTGTATCTGTACTGTACATTGCAGTACATAACAGTAATGTGGTTAACTGTACTGTATGTTACTGTACTATACAGTGATATATACTCTTAATTTATTCTCCTGTGCTGTTCCATACACTAATGTTCTACAGTGTACAGTAATTTGCTTGACTGTACTGCGCTGTATTCTAATGTACTGTATGTTACTGTGCTGTATGTTACTGTAATGTACACTAATATACTATAGTGTACTTTATTGTATCTGTACTGTACATTGCAGTACATAACAGTAATGTGGTTGACTGTGCTGTGCAGTACTCTACTGTACTGTATGTTCCTGTACTGTACAGTAATAATAAGTTTAATGCAGCTTTTTGTGTAGATTTTTACATATGTTTGATGCTAACCACCCGTAGCAATGCTGAATTGACTAATGGTCTTTCACTGCCATGAGGTTTAATCGTCAAACAGTGTCAAGATCAACTCAAAAAGGTGTTTTAAACTTTGAAAGGAAAATACAGTGACCTTTCAACCCTTGTGCAAAATCCATCTGCCTGGATAAGAAATCTGCATTAATTCCCTGATAGGCATGCTTCTGATGTCACACAATGGTTTAACTTCCTAAGATACAGTACAGGGTCATATGACCTGCAGCACATTGTTGCAGTGTTAATCTGAGTGAGACTAATTCATGGTTACTACATGTCTCGAGTAAAAATTTCAGTGAGAGCCGTGGGTTTCCGTTCATTCTGAGGGTTTTGCCTGCATGATACACTCGAGGCCTTACGATGTCAATATGTTTTGTACAAAGATACGTATCCGAAACTGGAGCTGGCACGGCAGTCTGCTTCTCGATTGTTTTATGCGTATGATCAGTATTAAGGTCATGCACTGTGGCGTGCCAAAAGCGCTGGGAAATTCTTCCATAGTCATCTTAGCAATTCAGGGATTTGTTAGTTGTCTAGTCTTCTTAGCATATCTTAGACTGTGTTAACCTTTCAAACCTATGTCGTCCGATAGAAAAAGCCGAAGCGGCGGAGAGAGTGTGTGGTATCAATATACCGTCTTCTTGAGGTTCTTATTTATAGCCTACTCGGCATACTATAGTTAACACTCTGGCACCAAACCAGAGACCGGTGGTGCGGTGTCGTTAATACCCAGAGTCTGTGCATTTGTTTTCAACTTTACAAAGAGTAACAAAGTGCAAGGTTTGAAATCATGCAAAGCCTCTTAGAGGTGAAACTGGCCATCTTTTTTAAAAAACTTAAAAACATGTAACGAAGGGAAGAATTATTTCAGTTTCTAAACATAGCAATGTCTTTGAAGAAAGTTTGGAGGTGGGGAGGGGGCGGAGGGGTGATACAATTGGATATGTTTGAGCTGGGTATTATGCTCCTAAAATGTTCCCCAAAAATGTGCAGAATGGTTGAAATTTGTTGCTGTTTTATACTTCTTTAAGTAAATCTTGAAAAGAGGGGGAAAAAACCTTAAAAATAGAAAATGAAAAAGCAAGAAGCAAAGTATGAACTGCTCGCCAAGAGAAGTTTGTTTGAGAAATTTAAAAATTTGAAGAAAAAAAAAAGAAAACTTTGAGAGTATAAAAGTTTGATCAAGTGCAATCACTGGAAACAAAAGAAAATTTGTAGATCTTCTCTAAAATATTGGAAAACAATACTAATTAAAAGACAATAAACAAGTAAGTTATTTCACCTCACAAAGGAAACAATACGTGTGCTGTCCATGCTTATACACAAACATATAACTCTGAGCGCTATTAGAGCTTTCAAACTAATGAGAATATCTGGTGCAAAGCAGTATTCTATGAAAACAAGTTTGAGCAAAAAATGTGTTGTGTATGAATATTTCTTAATATGAAAAAAAAAAGTTTTTTTCTTCTATTTCTTTGTTTCTCCTGCAATTTTTTTTTCTTGGTTTTTTGCGTAATTTCTACACTGCGTTGTACAACATGCCGATGATAACAAACAGTCTAAAAATAAAGTAAGCATCTGGTTACAAGGGGGGGGGGTGAAATATTGATATTGAAACAAACAGAAAGATTGTGCCCGAAAGAAAATCTCGGAATGTTCATCAAATGATATCGTACCCCCCGAGGAGAGAAAACATCCTACTGAGATAGATTGTTTCTTTGGTCTACATATTTTTGTTACAGGTTTGTCTTCCATTTAAGTGACATATAATCTATCACTTGGACATTTCTACCTGTCACGTGACAGTCGTCTAGTTCTGTTCAAAATAATGCACAGAGAATCCCAGAAGTTGAAACCGTCGGAAGGTAAGAACCCCTCGGAATTTCACGAGGAAACTAGAATGTCATAAGGATTTTTTGAGCAATACGAATCAAGTTGAATCCTGTTTAAAGCAGAATTATTAAAAAAAAAAAAAAAAAGAGATCAAATCTGTTCTGTAACTTTGCTCTATGCATGAGACCATCAACACAAGTTTGGCGTTGTTTCAATATCATGATCATCCCCCAGCAAAAGTTATTAAGTAGCTAACAGAGAGACCGATCGGCTAGCCGATCTAAAAGGGCAGTGCCTCTGCGAGATTTGAATAAATTTTGAATGACTAACTGTACAGGGCTTGGATCCCAAAAAACTGTTTTTTTATTTATTTTTATTTTTAATACTTCCAACGCTGCAAGTTTGTCGTCACAAGTATGAAGGGTTCTAAGGTCACATCCATTCTTAATTTAATATCTTCATTTTATACTGCCAGTTTAGTGAGTTGAAAGATTAAATAACCTGTATTAAAGTATTCACTTTAAAGCTTACAGTGTAAGTTTTTCCTATATGAATATGTACAGTAGCACTGGTAGCTATAAACAGCCACACAGAAACTGGCTAACAATAGTCTGAAGGTGATTGCTTAGAGGGACATACTGTACCAGTGGCTTGAACGATATGAAAACAGATCTTGTACAGTCTTTAGCTTTTTTTGGTTCATTTTTTATTCTAGAAGAGAAAAAAAAACATTACTTGCCTTCTTTCTTCTCTTTTCTTCCCCCTTTTCATTTAACTTATTCATTTTTTTTGTTTTATTGGTAGTTTGTTTAAAAGCAAAGTGTAGCCTATGTGGGGTGAAATTCCAAAACTGGACTCTCTGGTGCTTTGGTACATTTATATGCATTGTTATTGTAGAATAAACTGTCTATACAATAATGTGTAGACAGTCAATTAGGGGTCAATCAACGGTCTCACGTGCGTGTTTTGCAGGAACGGGGTTCAAACTTCAAAGCGAGGCCTCAGGCCGAGTGCATCCAGCGATAGGGTAAGTTTGTGCATTATCCTGTGATGAACGCACGGTATACCATTGATTAACCCCTAATTGAGAGTGTCTGAAATCTTGTCATACATATTCATTAGTATGTTAGTGCATCCAGGGATAGGAGTTTGCATTTTTACTTTAGCAGCAAAACTATTTTTTCTTTTACATTTGTTTGTAGGTTAAAACTGGTACTCACATGCTAATATAAATGACTTGATGAAGAAGTATTAAACAGCAACACACAACCAAATTAAGCTTTGACAACTAGTTTGTTTGGAATTCAGGTTTGAGTGAAAGAACAAAGAAGCTGAAGTAACAATGAAGGAAGTATTTAAGAAACAATGAGTTTAACGTAAAAGAGTGGATGAATTCACACACTCACACTCACAAACAAACCCATACCCTCCCCCACACGCATTGTTTATTTTGCAGAAAACTTTTCTTTTTTCTTTTAGATTTGTTTGTAGGTTAAAACTGGTACTCACATGTTAATATAAATGTATTACATACTGTATAGTAATAATATGCATATGTCATTGGTGGATTGGAATGATGTTGCCATGAATATTCAGTGTCCATTGTAGTGTCACCTTTGAACTCAGGGATGGATTTTAATTGAAATTTTCAATGTTTTGGTGACAAAAAGAAGGAAACCAGAGCTGCACGGGGAGAAAAGCATAAACAATTGCCTCATATACGTAACTGAAATTATTGTAGACTACAGTACTCTGTGAGAAGGAACGGTGTTAAATCTCGATAAGTGGATTACATGATGCGCCGTTGTACGATATGTCACTCTGTCTTGGTGTCGATCAATGGAAATAACATTGTACAGAGCTGATGGATCGTTAAAAAAGGTCATAGGTCAATTGAGTCGATTTGATTTTTAACCGTCGTTCTGTTCATCAAGTTTATAGTATAAGCATTCCATGTAACTATCACTGGTGATGGACCACTTCTAGATGGGTCATTCCTTTAATAAGGGGGTGGAGGGGGTGGGGGGGGGGAGAGGAGTGTAGGGGTTTGCAATTTATAATAGTTCTGGTGGATACTTGGTGCATAGGGCATAAGCAAGATAGTTTCTGTGTTATTGTTTTCGGTGGGATTCACTCGGTTTAAAAGTAATTATAAGAGAGACTGCAATGTCTCTGTACATACAGGTAATTCATTATGTAGTACAATGAAAACAATACTAGTATTGTCTCACATGTGGACCCCCCTCCCCTGCCCCCCACCATCCTCCGTCCTCCGCCTTACTTAAAGGAATGACTCACATAGCTCTGGTAATAAGAATTTTAACAATGTTAATATTTTCACCTTGTTCAATGTGTTGAAATCTTCACCTCTGTATTGAATAATGGACGAAAAAGGTTTGTACGGCTTGCGACTGAAGCTGGCTCTTTCATTAAACAGAATCAGTTACAGAATCTTCTACCTCACCAAATTAAGAATCTAGTGCTCAATTACGAATCTACAGTCACACCTATAAATATCGATAAATGAGAGAAACATTGTGAAAGGAGGAGATCCTTTGGTTGTGTCCTTCTAGAAAATAAAAAGAGCCATTTCTTATATCGTTCTATTTTTGACTTTCTGACGTTATAACCGCATCGGTGGGGTCTCACCGATTTCAGGCCGGAAAACAAAATCCGATTCCTTCATGTTTTTCCAATGATGTTTATGTTTACTATGCATAGGTTACTATGCATAGGTTACTATGCATATGTTACCATGCATAGGTTACCATGCATAGGTTTCTGTGCATAGGTTACTATGCATAGGTTACTATTCATAGGTTACTATGCATAGGTTGACTGTTTGTTGAAGGAACGGAGGTCTCCAACCACACCTAGAATCGACAGAGGGCGCTATCATATCGGTCCAATGTAGTTCAGCGAGGCTTGAAAGATTTTAACGGTGCAGCGAGTTGATCACTAGTTAGTGTGTAAAATTTCTTTTGCAAAAGAGATCTTTGAAAAGGTTTTAAAAATAGGTTTTGAGGTCAACCTGATTGTTTTGAGCTCCTTGTTTTCCAAAACAATTTTTAATTTTTTCCACTTTGGCCAAATTGCAGAATTTATACCTTGAACTAAATGATTACCCAGCGTATCATCCAGCAAGCGCTTTCACAGGATGGCATTATTTTCAGATATCTCTGTAGACAGTATAGCTGAGAGGCATTTATAAGACCGGCATGATAGCGCCCTCTATAGAAGCGTTGGAGAGTCCCGTTGCAACAAACCTTTTTTTTACTGCTATTCTTCATTACTGCAAGTTTAATGTGTACCTTATTCATTCACTCTCTAATCAACTCACAACACTGTGGTGATTAGCTCTCTCTGTTTACACCTTGTCACTTTAGAGATTTTAGAAAAAGATCATTTATTTTTCTCTGTTTAATATAGCCGTTAAAAATGGGTGCCAACTTCATACAGTTTTTATGAACGAACCAATTACAAAATACAAATTTTATGCTATACTTGTTACATGGGTATCTCCAGAGTTTGTTGGAGGATAAAATCCTCGAATTAAGATTCATAATTTGTAATATTGAGATGGTAATATTAAATATTGAATGTTACAGGGATAAGGTGTGTGCCTTGTATTGTATGTAATTTCATTCATCGTTAATTTTACCATTTTGCCTAACAACCTTATTTTTATTTCATCATTACATTTAAGTTTACTCTTGAGAGAGTTGAGAGAATGACTCAAACAGGCTGAGGGAATGGGAGATCCAAGATGGCAATTTGTCTGAAATATGTTTGGTAGAGACCATAGTATTGTCCCCAAATATGCTATAAAATATGCTGACAATGGTCACCCTATGCTGAGACTATGACACCTGGTTTTCAATTACCAACCAGGTCTTTTTCTTGACAAAGATTCTATTGTCTTCTCAGTGATCTCCCAGATGGTGTTCACAGTTGCTCTCCTCATTTTGCTCCTCGGTAGCCTCATTGGTCTCCTCAGGGGTCCCCTCAATCTCCAAGAGGCATTTTGAGGGTCAGAATTTGTTGAGGAAGCACTCTTGGGAATCCTTGAGAATATTTTGTAGCATGCTAAAAGTTTGGGGACAATACTAGATTACCATTGAACCAGAGACTTTGGCTGTAGAATCCTGGTTTATCCTGTGTGTTTATATTGAAGCCATTTGGTATAAGAGCTTTTTGCTGAGACTGAGAAAAGTGGACTGCCTTAATACTCAAGGTGATGAAGAGAAGTGTCTTTTTCTTTTGATCCAACACAGATAACATAAATATGACAACAAATCATGGCTTTTCTTGTTTTTTTCTTTCTTTCTTTCAAATTGTCCATGTTTTTCTTGAGTACTTTTGATAGATTTTCAGAGACAAAGAAATAAAAGACAAAATGCACAAATTTGCCTGACTTTAGCCTCTTTTTTTTATGATTTCTGTCAAGTGTCCGAGTTCAAAGTTAAATACGCATGATGTTATTCTGAAGGTTGAAGTATCTTGAACTAAGCAGTACTGTTTGTTCCAACAGCTTGTGTGTGTTTTATTAATACCAATGCATAGGTGACCATCATAAAATTACAATAAGTAAAGTAATACGTAACTATTATTTATTCATCGCAGGTGCGTTCCTATCCAATATAAAGTGTTTTAACAAAGAGTTAGGATCCATAGGCATTGCAATATCAGTGACAGTGTCACCAAGGAAACCCTTTCTCATGTGTGATGCATGTTATAAGCCTGTTTTTACTCCTCTCTAACAGCTAGGTTTCACGCCAAGTCACATTCTTGGCTATTGTGTATGATATGGAACGCTAATATATTACATTGGGTCTGAAATTTGTGCCTCAAGGTCAGCAAAGATTTGTTACTTAGCTCACTACTACTTAACATTGTTCTTTGGTACTTCCGATTACACTAAATTGTTACTACGTGGGTCGACCGACTCTGGTTTGCATGTCACACATTTTTCCATACGACACAACTTTGTACTCACGAAGAATAGATTGGTACTTCTGTATATGTATGCATACAAGATTTTTCTCCAGGGCTGAATCTGCACTTCTGAAAGATGTAAACTTAGGCTGCTATCTGGGTCCTGCAATCAAGGGTTTCTTATTACCTCAGCTCCTGCTTATCAAATGCTACCAAGAATGGAAAGTTTGTAGTAATCGGCTAAATAAATCAAATCTTCCTTTGGTTCTCGTTCCGTTGTCGGTACCGCAGTTTTGTTTCGTCTCTTGCAAACTGCTCACTTTTCTTCTGATGTGACTAACAGACTCCAGTCAGTGTCTGTCTGTTCCTAGGGATACAATTGACTGGCAGAGTTGGTTTGTCATACTTGTCAACACAACAATGATCTGGTATTCAATCCTGTAGACGAGTATTTATGCTTTGGGCTATTACTGGGCTGTGTGTTATCTCATACAGTGTCCATGGTCCAGACTTACGGATAACGGGGTCCAGCATTCGTATTCACTCCTGTCCAGACTTTGCACTGGTCAAAGAAACCAACGATGTGGTACTCGATCCTGTTGACAAGTTTTTAAACTTGGGATTTTACTCCAGGGCTGACTGTACTAAGTGTCCATTGAGTACCATTAAGTACTAACGATCTGGTACCCAATCCTGTTGACGAGTAATTAAACGCAGGATATTAATACTCCAGGGCTGTCTGTACTAAGTGTCCATTATCCCAACACATGGATGATGTGGACTGCTATCACGGTCCTGGTTTCATGCTTGAATTCCTTGATGTTGCACGTGTCAACACGGCAATGATCTAATACTCTGCTTGGTAGAAGATCATGTAGCCAGTACCCATAGTTGGACTGTTACTCAAAGGCTGTTTGTGCTTCATCCATCGTCATTCCAAAAGGACAGACCGACCGTTTAGTTTCATCTCTTCGCGGTTGGATAATAAGTGTTTGACGCTGAGTGTTCTTTCAAATATTCTCCTCCCTTCTCCAGATAATCTGCTTTGGTTATACTGCCCTCACTCATGAGATTTGGATCCATGCTCCACTTTGCTGCACCTTTCCATGCATCAAGAGCGGGATCGGCTTTGAAGATGAAAACAGAAACGGGGTTTAAAAATGAGAAAGAAGAGGCAGCTTGCTTATTAAACAGGAACCCATTTTCAAGAAATTAATGCCAAAAATAATGGGGGGGGGAGGGGGAGAGGAACAGGAAAAAAAGGAACATCTGATACTGTCCATGTTAATCATTGCATCTGAATATTTTGATAAGTTAATGATATATTTTATATTATACAGCCATGAGCCAAAATTGTTTGCTCTTTTCAAATATTCTCTACAGAGTACAAAGTAGCAACGGTTGCTTCCTTTCTCCCTACATCATTTAAGTCCGTATCTTCCCACATTCCCCACCTCCTCCCCCCCACCCCCTCTACTTTCCTTTGGAATTTCAGTTGAAATAAAGAGAGTAAACAATTGTCTGTATTCCAAGATTACTCTCCACTTACCTGCTTTAGTTACTTTAAATGTAGACTGGAATGGCCTGACAGCCCTAAGTTCTGCCTCTACTCTCTCCACCATGCTTGGATAGGCAGCGAGTCCACCAGTCAGGTAAACATTCTGCAAAGATATAGACCAAGAGATGAATTGATGAAAGTAAGCACAACTCTGATTCAACTAGGACCAATTACCAATACAACATTAACTTGAAAAAAACTACATTCTATACCTGTGCCTTTTAAAATTAAGTCCTTTGCAGTGGATCTTTTCCACACAGAGCTAATTTTAAAATTCCACCTGATGCACTGAAGGGGGTTGGAGAAAGAGGGGGGGGGAGCATAAGAGATGACAAATGCTGATAATGTAAATTGTTCATATCTGAAATGTACTTCCAATGTAAATAACAATGCAATGTGAAAATGTATCTGAAAAGCACGGACCAGGGGCACCATGCATGTATCGTGATGTGCATTGTGGGACCAGGTGCACGATTAATGTATCGTTATTTGCATTGTGGGACCAGGTGCACCATGTATGTATCGTTATGTGCATTGTGGGACCAGGTGCACCATGTATGTATCGTCATGTGCATTGTGGGACCAGGTGCACCATGCATGTATCGTTACGTTTATTGTGGGACCAGGTGCACCATGTATGTATGGTTATGTGCATTGTGGGACCAGGTGCACCATTAATGTATTGTTATGTGCATTGTGGGACCAGGCACACCATGTATGTATCGTTATGTGCATTGTGGGACCATGTATCATTATGTGCTGGGACCAGGTGCACCATGTATGTATCATTATGTGCTTTGTGGGACCAGGGTCACCATCTATGTATCGTTATGTGCATTGTGGGACCATGTATCATTATGTGCATTGTGGGACCAGGTGCACCATTAATGTATCATTATGTGCATTGTGGGACCAGGCACACCATGTATGTATCGTTATGTGCATTGTGGGACCATGTATCATTATGTGCATTGTGGGACCAGGTGCACCATGTATGTATCGTTATGTGCATTGTGGGACCAGGTGCACCATGTATGTATCGTTATGTGCATTACTGTTACAAGTACATTAAGCAAATGAGGAAAAGTTTTTCACTCCTCTCAAACACTATAACTACAGTACAACCCACCAGAACCAAAACAGCAAACCTGGAAGGATTTTCAAAAGATGGAAAAAAATGGAGACTGTATCCTGATTACTTTCTATTATTTGGCAACCCTTTGTTGTTACCCATCTATCAGTATAGTGATATTGGTTTCCCAAAGAATCTACCCACAAGCCCTTATATAAAAAAAATATATAGATATTTCATTATTTCAAATACCTGCACAAGTTTGCTTTGGTTATCTTGGTCGTACAGAGACAGGATGAATTCCATCGTCTCTGCCACTCCCCCTTGATCCATTCCGGCGATCGACGGTTGGAATAATATCTCGGGAACTCTGATTAATTCGGTACCCAGATGAAGCTGGTAATATTCCGCCACGTCAAATGTCATTTTCTTTTGGATGCTGTGTGAACTTTAAAAAAAAAATTAAACAAATGTAATCTATAACAGATAAGACAGTTAAACGGCTGTAGGAGTAGGAGGCAAGAAGGGATGGACTTATTTATAGTGTATTTCTGCGATTGCATAACAATTAAACTCGGGATGGGTCTGACTAAAACCCAGGGGTTACCTTTGTCACTTAACAAAGGACCTGCACAATCAACTGATATATATAAAGCAGCAAGACCGACATCACAAGAATTTCACCCAAAGCCAAATTTTGCTGTCCAAAAACCCTACCTACTTAATAAAAGATATGTATAGTTTTATAATCATAAAGGGTTATGACGCCAACACAAGCGCCTTTGAAATCCGATGATCACGATGATGATGGTGGTGATGATGATGATGATGATGATGATGATGATGATGATGATGATGATGATGATGATGATGATGATGGTGATGGTGATGGTGATGGTGGTGATGATGATGATGGTGATGATGATGATGATGGTGATGATGATGGTGATGATGGTGGTAATGATGTTGATGATCATGGTGATGGATTAACACAGGCTTATCACAAGTCATAGCTGCATCGTCACTACACCATAGCTACAACACTGAATAAGTTACTTCAAAATCATCATACAGAATCACTGAAAGTGTGTCCTCATGACAGAACTGGTTCCATGAATGTTCTTAAGAGTATGTAATGGAAGGTGAAAATAGAAATACTGAGGCCTCTTAGTTTGTTTACGACAGAAGTGGTTCATTTCTTTTTATCCTACTTCATGATGGCCTCCACATCTCGTAGAAGTTGCTCAAGGGCTCCGACTTTACGACTCTCCCCTTCCTCTGGCCTCATCTTCTCCTCCTAGAAGAGAGAATTAAAAAATGGTTATTATTTAAAGAACTATAGAAACCATTGGCAAGAACAGGATTTTAAAAACTTCAGAATTACGTTTAAGGTAATCTAGCCTGACGTAGGTTGTGATCCGTATTTATAATTTCCTTACTGAGGGCGCCAGTCCAAAATTGCGGTAGCCTGTATACCAAGTAACCAATATCATTCAATACAGTCCAGTAAACAGAAGAAAAGAAATTTTAGCTTTTCTATTATTACATGTGTGTATGAAAGATATCAGAAACATGCTGTATCAAATCATGACTGACAAATGTACACACACATACAAACATATATCACATGATCACACATACTCCATATCTGTAATATGGGCTCAGTATTAAAGTAAACTTGTTTCTTAGATTGATCAATGTGAACACACATTAGCACCAACCTACCAACTAATTCATACATTTTACTAACATGTTTCCAGTCTATTGCTGGGAATGTCTTTTTTCACCAAGTCAAATTAACTCCACTGAAAGTTACGTTGCTGTTAGCATTTGTAGAGCAAATATTAAAGGCAGATAAGGGAGAAGATAAAAATTGATTCCTTAATCCTATCGGACATTACCATCAACTCTAGTGCGACCAGCAGCTTCCGTTTAGTTTCTTGCTCTACGTGGGGAAGTAGAAGACGAAAACATTTTTTAAGGTGAAAAAATGTCTGACAGTTTAAAATCCCCTGCCCTGTCAGTCCCTCTCCGCCCCCTGCCCTGTAAGTCCCTCCCTCCCCTTGCCCTGTCCCTCCCCTTGCCCTGTCAGTCCCTCCCTCCCTCCCATCCCAAGCACATATAAACAAAAATGACAAACCAACAAGTGTCTTCACTTTCACGATAAACTTTAACCATTAGCTGAAATTCGCAACAACCAAATACTTTATACCTCAAAGTTAATCTAGAAATAACTTTTGACATTCTTGCTAGATCCTATTTTACAAAATAAAGTAATGTCAATATTCCATTTTGCGTGAGTACTTTGTGACTGTCTCACATATCCAAAGTTAGATCTATTCAACAAGATACAATATTTTCAGTTTTATCATCTTGACATACAATCATAGACTTACAATGATAGATACTCATTCATTGACAAATCATCAGCCACACAGAACTGATTATTCCTTTTTAAGATAATTGCTGGTTGCTATGGGTCAGCCATTTTGAATCTCTCCTGTGGACTCTGCCATGTGGGTGAATTACAAGAGGTCACCCTTTTCTGTCTGCTTGCTATGCAGAAGTCCTTGTTTTGTATTAGCTGCTAGTAGTTAGTCATTTCATGGCAGGTAGCTATGCATTAACCATGTAAATGACTGGGTGTTAAATGTCGGCCATTTTAAGGCTGGTTGCTATGGATCAGACATGTTTCTACTGGTTGCTAGAGGTCAACCATTATCACCTCTTTACCTGAGAAGTCTTCAGTGTCTATTTCTTGAGCCTCGTCTTTCTCCTCCCCATCTTCTGTTTCTCCATCCAGAAATTTCTGTCTTAGGACTTCCTTCTGATTGAGCCAATCAGATCGGTTCTCACATAAACTATGATGACAATTCTTCAACCCTTCTGACCAATCATGAAAGGCGTTATTGTCAGCTGTGTCTTTAAGTAATGTAATTCCCTTCTGGAGCTGCTTGACACAGTTCTCCGCCAGACTGTTGTACTTGTTTAACGTATTGAAGAGAGCTTGGAATGCAGACGAAACATCCGAATGAAATTCTTGCCACTGTTCTTGAAAATCAGGAATCAAATTTTGCTGTAAAAAAAAAACATTTAAGTAGTCCTGAAATGTTTTTGTCATTTGCTTACAAACAACTTGACACATCTAAACAAATTAATGAATAACTGAATTATTGAATTAAACTGGGTTATTACAATGATGCGGTAATAATAAGTCTTATCATCAGCCCATGAAATCTTTCTTTCAATTTTGATGCCTCATTAAGATTGAACAAACAACAAGCTCTGGTCAGAAAATGTCTCTGAGCTTGTTCTGCATTCAGTTCATGAATGCATTGCATTTACTTAAACTGCACACCCAAGTTCACTCCCCATTTGAATTGTAAAAGAGTGCAATATTTGTTTGTCTACAGTTTGTATGTACTCTGTAATTTAGTCCCAAAGGGATATTAAGCAGACCATTTTTGACGGACAATTTTTATTATTTATTTTTTTTTATTGTAAAATATTGTTGTTTTACATAAATTGATAAAGCTATTACAAACTGTCTACCCCCTTTTTTGTGGGCAATGAGCAAAATGCATCCCAGAATTAACATATAGAACGCTGCTGCACTGGTTATTCTAGTGAATCTGTCAAAGGCAAGTAGAGTGTAATGTAAATGCTATGTAAATTTTGAAAATTAAAGGAACTCTGTAACATATCAAGAAATTGTATGTCTATATAAATATTGAATTCTAATTAGCACACTATTCCTCACCTCCTCCGTGGTCCACATTTTGACAACATCGTCAATTTCCTTGGTCAGTTTCTGTAAACGGGCTTGCTTTGTATCGTCAGACCAACTGTTAACCTAGGGATGAGAGACCCATATGACAATGATAAGAATATATATATATATATATATACATATACATATATAATCTATATGTATTTATAAACAGATATATATTTGAAACGGTTCATGGTATATTTGAGTTTCACGCACATTGACTTCTTTTCACTGCGGCGATCATCAGGCAACTGAATCTTGCCAGGACAACTTTTTCCTTTGGTGGCTGTCAGAAGGCTTCTTTGAACGGTTGCCATGACGACATTTGGACACAAATTTGTTACACTTGTTGACTGAGTTGTAGGTTTTGGCGGTGCTGCTTCTTAATGTGAAGAACTTTCCTTCCATACAGAGATTACACTGGACGGAGCTGTTGTCATGTTTATTAGAGTGATTTAGGATTTCCCAAGAAATGGAGTTACTCGATTTTATTCTTTTTAAGTACCAGATATGCTTTTGAAGAGTCCACTTTATTTTTGGTAACGTTCGTTGCGGAATGATTTGGTGTGAATGTTGTACCATGCCTTGAGGCTTCCACTAGCCAGACTGCCCCCTGTCCGGGGAATGTCTAACCAGAAATATAATCTACAAAGCAAAGGTCACTAATGGTCAAGAGACAGCCATAGTTATCGTGCTAGGCTTTGAAGATTAATCTAACGTGTTGTCTCCATTGGATCTCACTAGTGGTTTGACATTATTACCTACTGAATGTAGTATGTACAGTCTTAGCTGATATACCTTGCACACTGACAATATACCGATACAGCAAGAATTACTCAACTCATTGAGTGTAAAGTACTGACAGAAGAGTAAGTATGATGTCACTTGCAGGAAGGAAACTTACTGTAGTTGCAATACTTAGTACTGAATCATGGCTGTTTAGTTTACTTAAAGGCATTGAAGACTCGCCCCAAACCGTGTGCCGCCATCTGAAAAAGTTAACTTTCTGTTGCTTGCAAGTGACGTTTTGTTCTTGTCGCTACAAAATGCAGACAGTAATGAAACATGATAACTTGTTATCTTTAGCTGGACCTGAGATGTCCATTGCTGTATCGTCTATACACTGTGCAGTGGGTATTGACCCCAGCTGTATGTACTGACTGTACACTAGTGTCTAATTACCGACGGTAGCAAGCTGTTACACCTCATTCGAAACTAGGTCAGATTACCGGCATTAGACGTTTCTTTTTGCGCTCGTCTTCACACCCTTTAATACAGAGGTAATAAGGGGAAGGTGCAGGGAGAAGGCATGGTCAAATGAGGGGAACGTAGGGAACTAGCAGGAGAGCAATATTAAACATTGCTCATTGTTTTGTAGGAGGCTGGTTAAGAGAGCATTAGTGGGTGAGCTGATGACCAGGGGGGTGACTTTGGGTAATCTGCTTATAGCAGTGAGTTTAGGCACAATGAATGAGTTAGTTTTGTACAATACAGTTACTCACAAATAAGGTATGTTTGAATTATTGAACAGAGTAAAAGAGTGGTTGTTGGGGAGGGGTAGGGATATGGGGAGAGTGAGTTACAGAAGTGAATGGATGTGTTAGGAAGAATGAATATGTAATTATTTCAGGAGTACTTCAGATTGATTTATCCTCATGACTGGTGGTGTATGGGAGAGTGGAGTGGGGTGAGTGGGTGGGGGGGGGGGGGGTGGAGGGAGAGATGAATTACTCACAGGAGTGAATGGTAGCTGAATCTTGCAGACGTTCCTCTTGTAATAGTCAGGGTCAGACCAAGATTTTAGTTCGGACTTGTAATCGTTGGAGATGTGGGCAAAGTTCCACAGAAGCTCCTAAAAAAAAAAAAAAAGATAAAAGAGAGTATTAAACGGCTCCTTTGAAAACTGGCCCATGGGTGTCTTTGCCGACTGAACGCAACAGAGCCAGCGATATTAAGTTTAATCTTCAGACATTCTTGAGCATCATACATTATGGAAATAATGGCTTTGATTAAATGATTTTCTATTACCCATAGTGTTTTGTGATTGCGGTCGTCAGTTGACTTTTTAGCATTCTAGACTATTAGGACCGAACTCCAGTAAACTTTGCATACGTACTGACCAATCACTTGATAGAACTAAATCTAATCAATCCTGTACATCATATTAAAGAAATTTAAAAATAAACAGTTATTTCGATCAAAATAATGAATGTAGTTCACGCAAAGGGACCAACCACATCCATCAGGGCGAAAGACTTTCCGCGTAATACTACTATGTAGCAAATGTGGTATGTTTGGACTGTTCCTGACTATCAGAAGTGACAAAAAACCTTGGTGAGGAATTAACTCTAGTACAATGACTTAGAGAGAGAGAGCAGGGGTCTACCATAAAGATGGGAACTCCAAAATGGGAGACACCTCAACCGTCCTAACCGCACATAATTCTTAAAGGTACTGAACTTTTGGACTGCTCTGACACAGGTTTCAATCCAGCCAAGAAAGAAACAATCGAGCAATTTGTCCCCTGCCACCTGCTCCCTTACCCCATCTTCACCTCACCATTACCTTGTCCACAGATCCTGAATACCCCCCCTTCTACCTTCTAATTATGTTTCTTTGTTTCCCCTCTTAATCTGTATCTTCTACTGATATTCCCTTGTCACTTTTCTACTTGATCTATCTGTCTTAATTAACTATCTTTCAATCTTCTCATTGTATCCTTATGTGCCAATTTCCATACATATATGCTCACTTTTGTTTGCATATTGTTTTTTTGATTTTTTATATTTTAAAATTTTTCTCTATTTGTAGAAGTTGTCCTGTCTGCAAATTCTATTTGATTTGATGTGAAGATCTTCCATGGTTGAATGAAGCATCACACACACACACACATACATGTTTGTGTTTCATTCAGACCGAGGACCCCATTGTATTTTCCATTGTTCAGATCCACGTACCCTAACCTTAACAATACCCCATACAATAGAATTCTTCCGAGGACGTGGTGATTCCTTAGAAATCACAACCAAGGACCTGAAACTCTTTTGTTCAAGTCCTCGGTCAGATAGCAAAACAAACGCACATGTCCACACAAGCACACACACAGACATTAACTTTCATACATTAATTTCAACACACAATTTCAAAGTGGACATGCAGGCACTTTATTAATCACAGCTTTGCATTATTGAGTACAACAATCTTGCTGAGGACAAACATGAATGAAATCTCACAAAAAAGTAAAGAGTTAAATCTATACTTTGCCAAACTAAGTGGAGCCTTTTATTTCAAGTGCCAAGTACCTCAACCCTGCTGTTGTTGATGGCTGAGAAATGAGAAGGGTATTTCAGTTGAAGAGCCCGGCTCAAGAAAGTAGCTTGTTGATATCCTCCGACATTGACCCTCCGGCACATGGCGGTTTCCAATCTGCTGTTGAGGTACGGGAGTATGCAGGTGTTGTGATAACCGAAGGAGACCACCAGACCATCTGAAGTGTCTGTCCAACATGATTACAGAGGAACAATAAATCAATTGACATTTTACTGTATTAAACAAAACTCTACTATATGGTGACCAAAAGGTATGGTATGATCACCTAACTTTAATCACTTTTCAATTCCCCTAACTTGAAAGATTTTAAAGTGAAGCTATCAGTTTATGAGGTATTCTCAATGTACAAATTGTTAAGTACTTACCTCCCAGAAGGTCTGGTATATACATTGACCCTAATAGGCTAAGAGTAACATCTTAAAGTGCTCTTTTGGTACAAGTTGATGGGGTAGCATTCAATTCCATGCAGAGTTGTGCCAAGTCGATTTATGTGCATTTAAAGGCATTGAAGACTCGCCCCAAACCATGTGTGGCCTTCTAAAAAAGTTAACTTTCTGTTGCTTGCAAGTGACGTTTTGTTCCTGTCGCTACAAAATGCAGACAGTACGGTAATGAAACGTGATACCTTGTTATCTTTAGCTGGACCTGAGATGTCCATCGCTGTATCGTTTGTATACAGTGCTGTGGGTATTGATCGCAGCTGTATGTACTGACTGTACACTAGTGTCTAACTGGCGGTGGTAGCAAGCTGTGTGTGTATTTTCTGGGATTGATGGTGGTGTTTAAAAGTTCTGTTACACCTCATTCGAAACCAGGTCAAAGTACCTGCATTAGATGTTTCTTTTTGCGCTAGTCTTCACACCCTTTAAGCTACTACCTGTAATTTCCTGGATTGGATTCTGACACAGTAGACACACATGGTTACATAGTTACCACCATAGGGTTTGTTATGGCATAAGTAGAGGGGGTAGTTCCAAATAGAGCTGTAACAAGTCACTTCATTTTGAAGTAGAATTTCATAGGACTTCATTACCTGTAAATTTCAGTGGGCAAAGGAGGATAATAGTCACTATTCAGTAGTGAATGTAGCACCATCATATATTTGGTATACTTAATATTTATATGAAAATGCCCCTAATATTGAATGTAATGTTATCATAGGTTAATAGCAGTTACTCTAAAACTCTTTCATTTATACAAGAGCAGAAAACATTTGATTCTCCAGCAAGCCGTTAGTTTTAGAGTAATCTCTATGCTTGTAGTTGTGTTGCACCAGGGACCGACACTACAGTCACCTCCATACAGTTTGGTATGGTTCTTATACAGGAGGGTTGTGCACACATCCAGGCTAAGTTGTATTAAACAAAGCCCTTGAAGGCTTTGTCCTTTCATTACCAAATATTTCCTGACTCTGGTGTGATACAGAGGGCAAAGCTGGGTAATAGTGACCGTCAAAGGGTTCGCTCTCAGTACAAGTCGAGATGGTAGGGGCGAGGGGGGGGGGGCTAATTCTCGTGGCAACTTAAAAGGCTAGTAAAGAAGCCATTGAGCTGGCATGGTCTGGTACAAACTTAAAGATAATATCACTCACCTCCCATTGGCTGGCTATGGTGTAAACTAAACAGAGCATCTACTCCGTAAGCAACCTTCGGAACTTGGTAGCACTCAAACAACAGTTCAGACATTACTACAGGGGATAGAGAAAATGTTATATTATATAATATATATCATATATAATATTATATTATGTAAAGTTTATGCCAGACTGACAACTTTAATAATAAAGGTACATGTGGTTTGCTTAATACCCCAGGGCAATACAAAGGGAAGGATAGAAATAGAATGTCACATGCTTTATATATATATATACTGTATATATACTTTTCAGCATCATAGAATGGGCACACCAATTTTGTAAAGAGAAAAAAAACTGTGTTGATCCATGTCTGATGTAAAGTTCATTCTTTTTCGCACAATTTAATGTAATATAGTAGTACCCACATAAATTGAACACTAGTACTGTTTGGCTAGCAGACTTTTAAAGCACTTTTCCTGGCGGCTTCGCTTTGAACTTAAATATGGTCAACTGGCAATGACAAATGGTTGAGGCAACGCCTGTCATGATCACAAGTATTACTCTATGATACGTCCAATACATATGAATGTACATATGTAAATAACCAATAGCAACAAACAGTGTTGATCAGGAGGTCCAATCAAAATTGAAGAAATTATTTCGTGGCCAATGAGAATGCCACGGAGAGATTTTTGTAAATAAATCAACAACAGCATTAAACCAAGTTTGCTCTTTATTTTTCCTCTGTGACTAGTCCTCCCAAAAAGTATGGGTCCCTTTCATGATTGAAGACTTAAATTGTAAGAAATACATTAAAATGAAGGTGAATTCTGTGAGAGGCATTGTCACATGATATTGGAGTAATGTAGAACTATGTAACAAGTAATAAAACGGTCTAACAAGTCAACTCACAGTGACGACTGTAGTTAGGATTACACAGCACTTCTGTCATCAGGACTGGGTGCTCAACGAGCTGGCCTTCAGATTCGATACCTAAATGATGGAAAACATGGTCAAATATCTGCTCCTGAACGTCAAAATGAGTGACAACGTCTCGATCAAACTGGGTGCGCAATAACCACCTCACGGCTTCGAGGTTACTGATGTTGTTTCCTATCTGGACTTCGCCTTCTCTCTTGCTCCGCTGTCTGGTCACGAAGTTACGAAAATCCAGTTTGGGCTCCGCGTCGTTCCCCCAGCCAGCTCTGCATCTGAAGGAACCTGTGACGTAAGAAAAAAACTGCATAACGTAAGAAAAAGTTCATAGTTTGGCTTGTAACTGGTCGTCGTGGTAAATTATCGTGTGCAATCTTTTCAATGTCAGTAGTTTTTCAATATTGAGAGAATTTTTTTATCCACATTGTTATGAAGGGTTTTGTTCACCTCATTATTATTATTATTATTACTCACTACTTAAATGCAACTGAAACAGCAAACGATGGTTTCTTTTATAAAACAAACCTGAGTACACTGTGAGTCAATTATTACATTCAACTGAAGAACGTGTAGTTAAAACTTGTAAGAATTGTTTCACAGAACAAATTAAATTGGAAGAAAGTTCATGATTAAGCCAAACATTTTCAGAAACAAATCATATGATATTCTTGCTTACTGTATAGTTAAGGTACATCACTGAAATAGATCAGCTTAAAACATATACAGTGGAAGGTTATAGTACTCAGATGATGAGGTGTGTGCTATGGGTGTCTCTGTCTCTCCATTTACTGAAACATCTATTAGAAAAACCAGATTCATCTAAATTTTTAGAAGCCTGTGTTATGAACACTTACCATTATCAATCACAACTGGGACTTCATTTCCTTGTGGAAAAGTGGGATATTTATGGAGCTGCTCTTCTTGGTTGCTAAGGAAACTGTCTTTGAACTCGTAAGTGCCAGTCATTTTCACCTTAGACTAGGAAAACAGGGTTTGGCCCCACTGAATGTCAGACTCAGAGTGTCATTGATGTGAGATTGTATAAGACCTGTGCTATATAGGTGGAAAGGAAAATGGAAATAAACTTAGCACATAGAATTTATAATACAGTAACAGATCACCATCTGCTAGTTTTGATTGTATCTATTGACTCTGCAAACAGATAAATATACTGTCATTGACTGTACATATGAACATGTAAATGAAAATTAATATACGTACAAACTATACGAACTAAAGGATTCCATAAATGCTGGACCTCTGGCCACCTTATGCTCACCATTTATCTAGTGCTTGGACTATTTTGGGAACTGCCAAACTCAGTTCCATGGTTACTTGCATGGCAGCCAGAGTAAAGGCCCACACTAGTGCCACTGTTTTACATGCTGCCAGACTATAATATGATTATGTTTTGTGTTATAATTACACCTGGCAGCCAGATGAATAAGGAAAGGTCTAATGTCCTTGTTCATTTGTCTGTTGGATACACCCATTTCACATTCCTTGATGTAAGTTACATAGGCCTTCCCATACAAAGAAGTCCTGCAGGAATCCTATACGATTCCTGTATATGGAACAGGATTCCTTCCAAACGTACAAGAATCCTTCATATGCATGCAGGATGTGGCCAAATCCTGGCATAAAATCCCACAGGATCCTGCAGGATTTTATGCAGGACTTTTCAGGCTTAACATCAATGGCATATTGCAACAGTGATAACTGGTTAATTAATATTCATTACCACTGTGTGAGATAGCAATCTCAGATTCTCAAACTGAGGTAAAAGATCCCTAATTGTTCAACTAACTTAAGATCTTATGTCCAAATAACACTAGGTCCTATAGCCTAGGCCTAAAACTTTACTACATACAGTAGCCTGTGCCTAACGTTTAAGTGTGTTGCTGTGTTCAGGGCCTAACTAGTATAAATCAGTGTTACTTAGTCAACTTCATCGCAAGGCCTTAACTAGAAGTGAAATTGCTTACACAGCGACGAAAGATCCACTGTTCTAACGGTTTTTTCGATGTTTTATCAAGAAGGAAAAGTCGCTCTTTCAAGTTTACTTACGTTGCGACAAGAACCTGACAAGTAAGCTAGTACTGCACCAACTTATGCCGCTACTGGGCCAACATTATACATGTCTTACGGGGCGCCGGGAAAAAAATTGTAATACTATGCGCCTATGCCGACGCTATACGCACGGGGAATTCCCTATGATTCAACCATAGGATTCACCTCAATTCGTCATAATTTGCACATACTGTTAGCATATATAGGACGAGCCGCAAGTGCGTGAAGCTTCTTTCGTTCTTATGGAACCGGGCAACTATCATTCTGATCCCTCAGCTATAGACCAATAACTGATATTTTGTAAAATCTATGAACATTCGTAGATTTTATGAAACGTTGGATCAAACAGACGAGCAAACTTAAACCAGACGTAGGCCTATGCTGTGATTGGAATTCTTCGCATAGCCTAACTTGTTCACGTAAGAGTCGGAAGTACAGTACTTGTAGCACTGTAGCCTAACTCTAATCACATAATCACGAACAAAGTAAGTTTGGATTTTTCGTTTCAAAATCGCAATCAGAAATTTGTGTGCTTATCTATATACATGCTTGGGAACATAGAGAAAACTAGCAATGTTTTTTGGGAAATGCCATTGTTTTCTGCAGCCCAAATATTAGTCCAACCATTACTTTACATAGCCTACAGCTAGTATAATGTCATTGCATCCATACAGTAGGAGATCTGTAAACCATGAATGCGTTTGATAGTCAAGATTTTGATTCCGTTGGAATTTTCCCAATGTTCTTAGCAATGTCTCGATATTTAAGGATAACAAATTGTTAATCTCCCTATTTTTGTGGAAAACAGTTGGCAGTTCTGTCAATGGTTAATTGATATTTCACCTAGAATTTCAATGTGGTACTATATGTTAATAGTATATCAGTATGTCAACAGACTGAATCTTGCCTTATTTTTCAGAGGAAAAATAAAAATTCATACCTGCAATGCAATCAAACAATAAGGTTTAAGGTGGATGATTCGTACCCTTTGGAAAGATGTTTGTCTCTCAAATATCTTAAATGGATGTATGATTGGACAATGTTGCCCTACAGTAGTTCAGGTTTGAAATATCAAGGCTATTATTTTGAGACAGTGATAAGTGACAGTTTAAAGTACAAACTGCATGCTGTTCTTCCGAGTCTATCAAATTCAGGATGTTGACAATACTAGTAGTATAACTATCCTAAACCATTTAATGTACTACTATAATGGTAGAATGTGATATATAATATGATTAGCCATCAGGTTTGGAAATCAGATTCACAAGTTGAACACTACTAAATACTCTGGTTGTAACATAACTTAAAGAACAATGGGCCATAATATATTCAACTGAGCTATCTTTGATCACACCAATAATAAAGGGGAGTTTTCAACAAAAAAAGGGGGAAAAAGGAAGAATTAAAGGTAGTCATTATAGGCCCCAAATTATAGCACTCTTTAATTGCTAGAAGTTTTCAAAAAGTACTTTCCTGGAGGTCTTTACTCAGACATTTTTAAGGAACACACACAAGATGACTGAATGTCTCAGTTAGGCAAAATTTTCCTCCAAGGTGGTTGTAATAAAAACAGTTTTAAGAATTTTGACCAAAGGTGACCATATTTATACTATCTACTGTACCTAGCATATTAGGGGCCAATACAGAATACCTTTTAAGTGTCTTGTTTTCTTTAAACCTGTCTTGTGTTAATATTCTGTGTCAATACAGTATCATAACCATGGCCATGTCAAGAGATTACCGAAAAGTGCTGGACAGGTGTTTGGTTCAACTCTGCAACGATTTGGACGTTGACTCTATTATGCCTCACCTCATGGCTGAAGGACTGATCACTGAGAGCGATAAAGACAAGCTTGGAGCTGAAGCGGTACGTTCCAAACGAGTATCAGACTTTGTGAGCATCTTGAAAAGGAAAGGAAACAGGGCATTTGAAGTGTTTGTGAAGGCTCTACGAGAAGACGAGGGCAGCAGACATTTAGCTGATCAATTGGCAGAGGTTTATAACGGAATAAATATCGCACAACCAAGCCAAGTCCCTATGCAGGCTTCGGATTGATTTTCCTACCAGTATCACCATGGATTTTATGATGAAAATCTAAAGAATTTTGTGCTCTTTTTTTATCATTACTTTTTTTTGGGGTACAGAACCAACATCAGATGGGTTGACAGAACAAATGTTTGGGAAAACATTCCTAGCTGCATATAAACAGTTGGCCTACTAGCCTAACCAATTTGTGTTACAAAGGACATAATTATTTTTGCATAATTCATAAATTGGTCTCATCATGTAGTTCATAACCAACATTTAAAAAATTAACAGAGCTCTATACTCTTTAGCTCTTATTTATAATTTGTTTCTTAGTGGATTTACAGGTTCAAGTCCTGGCCAGATCATTGCGTTGTGTCCTTGGGCAAGGCACTTTATCTCCATTGCCTCTCTTCACCCAGGTGTATAAATGGGGACTTGCGAGGTAACTTGTAAATATAGTTGCGTGCGCTGGTTTGTGGGTGCACCCTATGTGGTTGTGGTGCATCATGGTGCCCCAGGAGAGATTGATTGAATTGTGCACACTTTGGTGTGTAGGTGTGACAAGATACCAATGACCAGGGTTATGTTGTAAAGTCGTGTGAGAGAGCCTTGGCTCTGAACAAGATTGTAAACCTAAATAAAAATAATAATAATAAAAGTAAGAAATGTTAGCAGTGATCTGTAGTCTCTTTAAATTACTGAAGCTTTAACGACAAAAAATTCACACTTACGGTACTGTAGCTACCATAGATCTACAAATGTGATTTGTTGCAGCTCACTCAAAGCAGGGAGTTGTTATGCTCAAAGTCATGCTGTCCGTCCTCTCTAGCATATTTTGTGGTCGGAGAAATGACCATCAATGAAAGTGACTGGATCACTGAGTCTAGCTAACAAGACCTTTAGGATAGTTCCTAAGCTGCCAACTTAAAGCTCGATAGGAAAACAACTCTTTATGGATTCTTTGTTATGAATAACTGCGAATTGGATCTACGGCTGCTCCCAGGTAGTAAACATCTGCCATGTACAACTGCAAATGACTTTGGAATGTCGCTGCAGTGTTTCTCTGCTGTTAATAACATAGAAACGATGATAATAGTCAGCAGTTATTTTTACGAAGCTGAAGCGACCACAAATGTGGGAGGAATCCCCCACAGGCTTATGGATTACAACTTACATCTCAGGTGGCTTTCCAATTTACCATTTTAACTCAGATTTGGAATCTTTTCAAGTTAGAAAGTCATTTCAGATGTGAAATCCGTAGATTGCTGTTGGATGAAAAACCCCTTAGTATGACCTGACCGGGTATCGAACCCGGAACCTCCCAATTGCTAAGCCTTAATATAGCTTCAGATGCCAACACCTGTATCCATTAGGCCACAGCACCAGTATACCATGACATAAGTTAGTAACATAGCTTCTCTGGTGTCAAAACAATGTGTAACCTACTGTATATTACGGGCAAAAAATATTCCACACTGCTCGTTGTAAACTTGATCACAATATTATCTTGCCCCTAACTCAAGATATGGTTGATTGAGTATGACCTCATTTGACTGGCTAAACCTTCAACTACTCCAGGGAACTTGTATCACAGTAGTAAGGAGTATGTGAATGTCATATGGGCAAATGCTCATCAATTTGTTTAGTTTTGGCCAAGTTGTTTGTTATACTCTTTTTCTGGCATGCAAACTGTACATGCCTCAGAGTCCATTTCTGCCTATCACCAATGTGTTTGCCCACTGTATTTTACATGACTGTATTTATCTGCATTTATTTTGGATGCATACAATTCCCACCTCTGACACCATGCGTAGGCCTAATGTTTGTGTCAGCTATGAGAATTTAGAAATGATATGGAGTGTCTATATTGAACTCTATTTATCTGTAAGTGTCTTATATGTATACTGGACTGGTCAGATATGAATGCCTAAAAATTCCTACTTCTGACACCATGTGTAATGTTTTTCAGTAATGAGAATTCAGACATAACATGTGGTATTCATATATGTGTATTTTACTTGTGAATTTCTCAAAGTATACGTGAAAGGTCGAGGTGGCACTTATACTGTATGTACATTAAGATGTAGCCTACAATAGTTCCAAGTTTATGTGGAGAGCTGCATGGTCACTTATTAATAACCAATTTGCATACAACCCAAGAGCGCATCTGACTCACTGGTACTTTTGAGTCGGTACACAAGATTATTCTTATAGACTAGCGTTATCAGTCAGCTTCCCTGTTCTTGTAAATACCACACTTTTTCAACTGTGCAATGTGGACACACTCAATGCGAAATCAATGGATCTGACTTTTCATACAATTTGATAGAAAATTCTCAAAATCAGGACATTCTTATTACCCTTTCCCATTGAGATCTCCAATTCTATTTGGGATGCTTGAATTTTGCATTCAGGAACAAAAGATCATTGTATACATATCTTTACTGGGATTGTCTCTGGGACAGGTTGTCATCGACCAGAGGTGAATATAACTTCTGTAAAGTGCTTTGAGACCATTCGCTGATATTAAGTGCTATATAATATTGAACATTTTTATTAGTATTATTATTATTATTATGACTTGATATTGTTTTGTGAGGTCTCAAAACGGTTTGTCACATTTTAGTAGGATTGCAGATTACTTCTGTCCACTACCACACATTTACCAATATCTAGATATTTTTTATATGTCTTGCAAATTGGTTGTCTCCACCTGTCTGGATATATATATATATATATATATATATATATGGTCAGGTTTTTTTATTACAATATTATGTAATTGCTTGACAGATGATTGGAAAATTAAATCGAAAGATAGCAAACTCCATTCCCCTGCTTTTTTCTGTCAACAGTCTAAAATACTGAAAAGGTGCTTTACAAAAACCAGCCCAAAGGGGCTCTATTGGTTCCTCGCTTAGTGGAATATTTAAGTATTGTATGGCATCCCCTAATATCATAATATTTATGCCCACATCTATGTGTGTTGGTGTCAATAGCCCTGAAGGTGTATCGCCCGTAACCTTAAATTGATATTTGATGCCAGTTGAACTCTGTCTAAGCATGGAGCTATTTTCGTTCAACCAACAACTGTATTCCAAGTTTGGATGTAATCTGATTAAACATTTTTGGAGTTATTGCAATTTTAAAAATGTTGGGCCCTCCCAATTAAAATTGGGCCTGACAATATTTTGCACATATATCGCCCCCCAAAAATATTTGGCCGAGGCAAATCAAAAATATATTTGCCCCAAGATAATTGATCCTCAAAAAATGTGGGCTTAAATGGTACCAAAAACTATTGGGCCCATCAAATTTGGGCTCAGAGAATGTGTCCCAAAATGCATTTGAGGTGGAAACTAGAGCAGCAATGGGAGCAGTGGCACAACCTGTTATGTGTGGAAGGAAAACAAATTCAGTGGTGGGCTGCCATGAGTATGTACTGCTAAAAGGGTACTTGGCATACAGCTCATTGGGCAAATGTGGTAAAGCACGGGTACCTCAACAACACTAGGGAAATCAGGTTCCACTGACTAGCAAATTCTACCCTGAAAGTAGTTCTAGCAAATTACTTGTGGTCACAAAATTTACTTAGACCACTTCCTTGGTTATAGACCAAGGAGCTACTGTATGAATGAAAATAGCTCCATGCTTAGACCGAGTTCAACTGGCATCAAATATCAATTGAAGGTTAGGGGTGATACACCTTCAGGGCTACGGACACACACACACATACTTGACTTCATGCGTAAGTCTTTGACTGGTGCATTCTCTTGGCCAAGTACGTAGACCTGATGTTTTCTTGGGTCGCCATACCAACATGTATTTTGCCTTGCTGGTGTTCCTAGTTTACACGGGAACACAAGAAGGCGATACAAGCTGTTGAGTTAAGTTCTTGTTCAAATGAAAACTCTAAAACAAGGATCTTTGAGATGCTTTAAATCTATTCAGACTCGTGGATTACAACATGAACATTGTTTATATCCCCAACCAGTGGTGGCGCTATAAACATATAGGTATCAGAGCCGAATGTCGTTACCAGAAATTTTCTGCAAAAGACCTACAACAAGTGATGATAAAATTCATAGAAATGCAGCATTTTAAAAGAAATCAGAGCATCGGCACTCAATATTTATATTGCCAATGCTTCAGCATTAGGAACGATGTTTCAAATCCGATAATTGCACATACATGCCAAAGGTGATGATGGTTAAGGCACGTGTCAGGAGGGAATGATAAAACAGTACATACGATTATGAAAGAGTGTTATAGCTAGAATGGAATTTGGCAAGGTTGTACATCCCAGTCTGCCTATCTGACTACTATAAAACACAAGCATGAAAGACTGAATGTAGTAAAAAGAATTGTCCCTCAAGGTCAGGGTTTTTATTTGCACTTATGGTCAGGGGGAAGGTAATTTTTTGGCTTAATACAGTTCCAAGTTTCTTCCACTTTTCATACAAAATATCTCCCAAAGTGAGTGGTACATGGCTCCTATATATATATATATATATATATATATATATGTATATATATATTATAACACATTTCAACCCCTATGTGCCGATTCAGCCTGGTTGTAACCTGAACGTTTGGCCTCTCCAGCAATTTTTGTTAACTAGTAAGAATGCGACCATCTTAAGATGGCCCAGCAAAATGGAGGTGTGATATTTTCCATTTTTGAGGCAAAACATCTTTGTAACAGTTACTCCATTCACCTTTTAGGCTTCTTTTTTGAAATCTATGGCCAAAATTTGGCCTTTTCAGTTATTTTCTAGCATTTTCAAGAATTTATGAGGACTCAAATTGTACTTTGTAGTGGAGGCATGCTCAGTCGAGCAGCAGTGAGGCTGGGCACCTCGACAGCTGTATTAACTCAAACAGTGTAAGTCCCAGAATATTCAGAATTTTTTCATAACTTTTAAACTCACAAATGATGAAAAAATTAGGAAAAAGGGGGGGGGGGGGGGGGGGAGAGAAGACCTACCAGGCCTTTTGTTGATTTGGTATGGAATGACCATTATCATAATATCATAAAAGATGACAAACATTAATTCTTGAGGAACAATATTTCAGATAAACGTATTTACATATTTAAAAAGTGAAAAGTATAAATTCAAATATGTTTTGGCACATTTCAAACAAAAGTGTAGTAGCTAGATAGCGAGAAGACAACAGACTGTATATGTCCATCAGGAGTAGATATAATGGTGTGTAATAAAAGTGTATAATAAACAAATCTTTGGAAGTTTGATGAAGACCAAATGTCAGTGTTCGAAATTTGTTTTATACCTGAGAAACCTTGCAAAAAATAGTATGATGTCAACTTGGCAACTCATGAGTTAATTTAAAACTGTATAGTTGTATTAGTTGGTAATGCAAGATTCTTAAATCTATCCAACACAATTCAGCCATATTAGCTTTAGCTATATTATTACATACAATGTGAATATTGAGAATGTTCAAGTATTGATGATAGGCACACAGCCCTTCCCCCATCCTCTCCCAATTCATTATAAAAAAAAACAAGGCATTTAAAGGAGACATGATTAAACTAAACAATAAAAAGCAATGGTTTCATACCATGATAAAGGTGGGAGATATCACTATTCCTAAAGAACCCTTGAAAGGTGAGAAAACACAACCTTCATTGATTTACATGATTGAAGTGGTTATGATGATGGATGTTTTCCTCAAACAACACTTAAAGTGGACTCCAATCACAAACTATCATTGAATATCTTAATAAACTGGACAATGTCATTTAATTTAATCTTACCAGTTTTACTTTGACCAAGGAAAGAGATGAGTTTTGTCCGAGAACATATCAAGTAAAACCAAAACAAACTAAAATATGTCCAGACTACTTGTGGCTCTGTGTTATCTTTTACTTGATCTTGTTAAAGTTATTCATCTTCCTCAGTGTAATAAACTTTTATTGAACAGACTGTTCATCATTCCCATGCCTTTCATACACAGCTAATGACAACCGATAGTTTGAGCTGATCCATATGATATGTCTGGTCAGTTCTAAGATTTGTTTCCAACTTCGTGTCTCACTGTTAATTGGTAAATTATTTGGTGTAAAAAAGGCGTACTTGCATGGTGATAACCCCCCCCCCCCCCCACAAACTAAATGGATCATGTATGACAAAATATATCAAATACAATTTTACTTCTGTTAAACATATATGGGATTTATTTCATGCAGTAAGTACTGTAAGTGTCTTTGATCACACTGCTTTTAACTTTCATATGAAAGGAACATTTCAAAAGAGGAAATGAGAAGTTAATTGCTAACTTAAGGGTGTGCTCTTTATACACCAGTGTATAAAAATGTGACTAGTTTGTACCAGTGGTTGCCCATGGTCTAGGTAAGAAATATAAAGAAATATGACAAGAATCACTCCTTTCTGGTCACTTTGACTTCACTGTCATCTGAAAAGAAAGAAAATTTACAATTACCAGGTTTAATACTGAATTCATGACTTCCATTGCTTGCTGTTGATTGTCAATGCAGATGTGAAACACTGCAGATATCACCTGTAAGGTTCAAGTTCTGTAACCTCCCCTCCACTGTCTCCAAAAAATATAATCAATATAGATGGTTTCATGGCAAACATTCTTGAAAATTATTATGTTGTATTAAATTACTATCCATTATTTATTTGTTGCTTTTAGCCAGTAACTAGATGCATACAAAACATAGTAATACTCAGCAATTAATGTACCAATAATGCTAATAGGTCCATCTATGCTTTACACATGAAGGTGACTGGAAGTCCCTATATCCCCAATAGTCCCTGGATTTCATGTGTCCTGGGATTTTATGTACAGCCCGCAAGGGGGGACTTCAAATTTAAAAAAAAAGCCCTGAATAATTTCAATTTTATCTCTTTTAACAGCCTCATGTTCGTAGAGAAAGCTTAGACCTAATTATGGGTCATTGTTTACAACCACAAATGTAAAGCTCATTCATGGCTCCCAGAAAGAGGCAACCCAGACCAATGAATAGTTTCATAACCTGAAATTTCATGTGAAGCATAATCTTCCACTAAATGCTGTATATTGACGCTCCCAGTTATTTCACGATTTTCCACTTCTGGTATTGTATTTTTATCTTGAAGAAATACTTGTTTCTGGATGAAGTATTTAAACCAGCAAGCACAGGATTTTCAAAGTGGGGGGGATGGGGGATGGGGGAGGGCCAAATTCCAAATCTAGGTAGGGCCAGAAGGGAATGAAGGATTTTATAGATGACGGGGACTGGTCATTGAAACCTAAAAAGATTGGGGGAGTCTGAGGGTTCCTTGTCCAGATAAAAAACAAAACACATTTAGCTATTAAATATCAAATCAGGCATTGTGAGGTATACTTAGATCATAATTTAGGTCTTTATAATGAGTTGAAATAAAACAGTAACCCAAAAATTCCCCCAGGCTCATTAAGGCAGGCAACTAAATCTTTATTTAATAATGGAGGGGTTGCTGCTGCCCTGGGAGGCAATAAGGTTATATCCTATATAGGGGTCCTCCCACAGAAAACAAATTAACACTGCACATGCTAAATGATACCTTTTGGACTTGCATTGTGGACTATATAAATCAGGTTGACATAATAGCTACAAATGCAAAGTTTTGCCAAGAAGTATTTTGTGTGAGGTTTAACAAAAAGTATCGGAGGTGGGGGGGGGGGGGGTGGTGGATAGGGAGGGAAGGATACACCCAAAGATATGGTTCCCCTTTAATATGATTTCAATACCCCATTAATAATTAATTACCCAGCAAATATTTTTGACAGGAATTTAACTGAGGATGGGGGCGGGGGGGGGGGGGGGTGCAGGTGGGCTAGGGTGACACATCTTGTATGGGTCCTAAAAGTTCTTATAGGGCATCAACTTTTTAATTGTTCATCAACTTAACCAATTAAAGAAGATGAGATAACTCTATAAGCTAGAACTGCAAAGCAAAATGTTTCTTACCCCCATCTTGGCTAGATTTACGCTTCTGACTTCCAGATGTAGATGGACTCCCTGGAGCCACAAGTGTTTCGCCTAAGAAAGTAAGAGAGAAATAAAGAAAGTATCTGTACAACTGACAGAAAATTGTGGAAAGCCGTTATTTTATTTCAGTATATCTTGAAACAATTCCCGGAATCTACAATTTTGTGACTAAATGTTTAAACAGGTTTCTACAAGCCCGAAGCTACTGGACAGTTCACTAGTGAGAGGCAAGGTGAAGCTAGCTGGAACATGTGAAGGTATGTGAAGGTTTGTGAAGGTATTTGAGGTTAAGTAAGTATCTATGACATGGTGCAAAATTTAGACTGGCGATATTCCTCAGCTATTCAGACCACCTTCTGTTTTGTGTATTAATGGATAATGTTGACTTCATTCCACAACACATTCAAGTTGCTATATACGTTAAACATTGCAAGGCAGATATACTGTAACTTAGCAGGGGATATTGTAAGTGGCACTTACCAGAATCATTTGCATCCCTTCCAAAGAGACACTCTTTGATCTTGTCAATAACATTTTGGAATTCTGGTTCGGGGTTATCGATATACATCCGTGCATACACCAATTTAGTAGCCTCTAGTTGTATGCCTGGGTCGCCACCGTTCCTCGTCTGGTATGGCACCTTGACCTTCTCCAAGTGCAAGGGAATAATGAGTTTCTTGTGTGCTTTAGCAAGATTAAACTGAAACAAATAGAAAGCATATTGTTATGAAAAGTGATATCAATTCCAGGATTAATGAAACATCCAATTCTCCAGTGTCTGACTTTGGAGACGAACATTTGGCTTAGCCACCTCCCAACACTCTTAAAGGCTGACTACGCACCAGCATTGAGAAACACATAATTAGTAATAGATTAACTGGAAAAGTGCCATATCAAGGAACCTGTCTGCACCTCCAAGATAAGCAATAGATATGCGCAATCACTAGCTTCAATCACTAATAAGACAAGTGCTTTTTTTTTGTGTGCTTAATAACTAGTATAAATGCTTTTTTTATGCATTAGACTTGCTTTCATATAAACACATTATGAGCCAAATAATTATCATAACAAGTATATATAAATATATATATATATATAAATATATATATATATATACATATACATATATATATACATATATATATATATGTATATATATATATGGATAAGAATTATTATTATAAATATATATATATTTATATATATGCCAGGTTTCAAAACTTTGAATGTTTGTGCTCTTCATTAATCCAAGACAAATTCAAATACTGAACTTATAAACTACTAGATACACTACAATCAAGTTAAAAGGTTTTTGAATACTTTGATCAACTGCCACATTGTCATCCCTTGATAATGTTTCTGTGTTCTCTGTGAGTCATGGAATAAATATGATATTGTGACAAACCTCATCCCTACATATTTCGGAGTCTATGTAATCCTTGGTGATCATGCAAAGCATTATATCAGCTTTCTTGATGGCAGCAGTAATACTATCGAGAGTATAATCTCCTGGCAAGTTTCTTCTTGTATACATCCAGCAACTATCAACTCCAAAAACTGACTCAATCTTTGATACCAACTTTGTTACCTCTTCTCTATTTTTTGAACTAAAACTGACGAAAAGAAAATCTGGAGAGAGAAAGTTAAGGTAAATAGGTATTAAAGTGATGTCCAACCAATATTGTACAAGCCTAAATATAAAATGGAGGAATTCTTTAAAACTGAAGACTGTGATACTCAGTAGGGGTCAATAAGGAAGGGTTGCAAACACTACTTTAACATTAACAAAAGCTATCGATATTAACCTTCTAAGTAGAAAAGCACAATGTGTCAAAGAATTGCTAAACATGTCTTAAAAACTCTTAAAGGATAATTTTTAAGCACAAATTTAATCTTGATATGTTCTCGAACATTACAAAGCACATGCTGCTATTTAGTCAAGCTTGTATTTTCTAAATGAACACTTAATTTTTATGGTGCGTTTCCTTTTTGCCTTTTATTTGGACTACAAACCAAATAAGACTAAAATTCTGCCGCAAGTCAACATTTAATTGTTTGGTTACAAGTATCTGTGGTCACTCCAGAAGGCCCTTCTCAAAACAAAATCAATCAAAGCTTACCAGTATGATCACCTTTTTGTGATGGGGGAGACTTTACAGGTGAAGAGGAGGCAGAGCTTGCTACTAACTGTTTCTCTGTTAGGATGAAATGAAAAGGAAGAAAATAAAAAAGGTAAATTGGATCCAGAGTTTGTACAATTAACAACTTGGAAGCCAGGGTAACTTTATTGTTCAAGACGATATGAGACATGACAAACATGGAGAACTATGAATAGATAATCACAATGTGTCAAAGAATTGCTAAACATGTCTTAAAAACTCTTAAAGGATAATTTTTAGGCACAAAATTAATTTTGATATGTTCTTGAACATTACAAAGCACTGCTGCTTTTAATTCAAGCTTGGAATTGCTAAATGAACACTTAATTTTTAAGGAAGGGGCCCTTTGTACTTTTTACTTGGACTACAAACCTATCAAGACTAAAATTCTGCCGCAAGTCAACAAATTACAAGTATATGTGGTCACTCCAGAAGGCCCTTTTCAAAACAAAATCATTCAAAGCTTACCAGTATCATCACCTTTTTGTGATGGGGGAGACTTTGCAGTTGAAGAGGAGGCAGAGCTTGCAACTGTCTGTCCCTCTGTTAGGATGAAATGAAAAGGAAGAAGAAGGGAAAAAGAGAAGGGTAAATTGGATCCAGAATTTGTACAATTAACAATTTGGAAGCCTGGGTAACTTTATTGTTCAAGACGATCTTAGACATGACAAACATGGAGAACTATGAATAGATAATCACAATGTGTCAAAGAATTGCTAAACATGTCTTAAAAACTCTTAAAGGATAATTTTAAGCACAAAATTAATTTTGATATGTTCTCGAACATTACAATGCACTGCTGTTATTTTGTTATTTTTGTCTAGCTCGTATTTTCTAAATGAACACTTAATTTTTAAGGAAGGGGCCCTTATGACCTTTCCTTGGACTACAAACATATTAAGACTAAAATTCTGCTGCAAGTCAATATTTAATTGTTTGGTTACAAAAATCTGTGGTCACTCCAGAAGGGGCCCTTTCAAAATGAAATCAAGCAAAGCTTACCAGTACGATCACCTTTTTGTGATGGGGGAGACTTTGCAGTTGAAGAGGAGGCAGAGCTTGCAACTGTCTGTTCCTCTGTTAGGATGAAATGAAAAGAGAGAAGAAAAAATAGGGTCAATTGGATCCAGAATTTATTTGTACAATTAACAACTTGTACTGTAAGCTAGGGTAACTTTATTGTTCAAGACGATATGAGACATGACAAACATGGAGAACTATGAATAGATAATCACAATGTGTCAAAGAATTGCTAAACATGTCTTAAAAACTCTTAAAGGATAATTTTTAGGCACAAAATTAATTTTGATATGTTCTTGAACATTACAAAGCACTGCTGCTTTTAATTCAAGCTTGGAATTGCTAAATGAACACTTAATTTTTAAGGAAGGGGCCCTTTGTACTTTTTACTTGGACTACAAACCTATCAAGACTAAAATTCTGCCGCAAGTCAACAAATTACAAGTATATGTGGTCACTCCAGAAGGCCCTTTTCAAAACAAAATCATTCAAAGCTTACCAGTATCATCACCTTTTTGTGATGGGGGAGACTTTGCAGTTGAAGAGGAGGCAGAGCTTGCAACTGTCTGTCCCTCTGTTAGGATGAAATGAAAAGGAAGAAGAAGGGAAAAAGAGAAGGGTAAATTGGATCCAGAATTTGTACAATTAACAACTTGGAAGCCTGGGTAACTTTATTGTTCAAGACGATCTTAGACATTACAAACATGGAGAACTATGAATAGATAATCACAATGTGTCAAAGAATTGCTAAACATGTCTTAAAAACTCTTAAAGGATAATTTTAAGCACAAAATTAATTTTGATATGTTCTCGAACATTACAATGCACTGCTGTTATTTTGTTATTTTTGTCTAGCTCGTATTTTCTAAATGAACACTTAATTTTTAAGGAAGGGGCCCTTTGTACTTTTTACTTGGACTACAAACATATTAAGACTAAAATTCTGCTGCAAGTCAATATTTAATTGTTTGGTTACAAATATCTGTGGTCACTCCAGAAGGGGCCCTTTCAAAATGAAATCAATCAAAGCTTACCAGTATGATCACCTTTTTGTGATGGGGGAGACTTTGCAGTTGAAGAGGAGGCAGAGCTTGCAACTGTCTGTTCCTCTGTTAGGATGAAATGAAAAGAGAGAAGAAAAAATAGGGTCAATTGGATCCAGAATTTATTTGTACAATTAACAACTTGTACTGTAAGCCAGGGTAACTTTATTGTTCAAGACGATATGAGACATGACAAACATGGAGAACTATGAATAGATAATCACAATGTGTCAAAGAATTGCTAAACATGTCTTAAAAACTCTTAAAGGATAATTTTTTAGGCACAAAATTAATTTTGATATGTTCTTGAACATTACAAAGCACTGCTGCTTTTAATTCAAGCTTGGAATTGCTAAATGAACACTTAATTTTTAAGGAAGGGGCCCTTTGCACTTTTTACTTGGACTACAAACCTATCAAGACTAAAATTCTGCCGCAAGTCAACAAATTACAAGTATATGTGGTCACTCCAGAAGGCCCTTTTCAAAACAAAATCATTCAAAGCTTACCAGTATCATCACCTTTTTGTGATGGGGGAGACTTTGCAGTTGAAGAGGAGGCAGAGCTTGCAACTGTCTGTCCCTCTGTTAGGATGAAATGAAAAGGAAGAAGAAGGGAAAAAGAGAAGGGTAAATTGGATCCAGAATTTGTACAATTAACAACTTGGAAGCCTGGGTAACTTTATTGTTCAAGACGATCTTAGACATGACAAACATGGAGAACTATGAATAGATAATCACAATGTGTCAAAGAATTGCTAAACATGTCTTAAAAACTCTTAAAGGATAATTTTAAGCACAAAATTAATTTTGATATGTTCTCGAACATTACAATGCACTGCTGTTATTTTGTTATTTTTGTCTAGCTCGTATTTTCTAAATGAACACTTAATTTTTAAGGAAGGGGCCCTTTGTACTTTTTACTTGGACTACAAACATATTAAGACTAAAATTCTGCTGCAAGTCAATATTTAATTGTTTGGTTACAAATATCTGTGGTCACTCCAGAAGGGGCCCTTTCAAAATGAAATCAATCAAAGCTTACCAGTACGATCACCTTTTTGTGATGGGGGAGACTTTGCAGTTGAAGAGGAGGCAGAGCTTGCAACTGTCTGTTCCTCTGTTAGGATGAAATGAAAAGAGAGAAGAAAAAATAGGGTCAATTGGATCCAGAATTTATTTGTACAATTAACAACTTGTACTGTAAGCCAGGGTAACTTTATTGTTCAAGACGATATGAGACATGACAAACATGGAGAACTATGAATAGATAATCACAATGTGTCAAAGAATTGCTAAACATGTCTTAAAAACTCTTAAAGGATAATTTTTAGGCACAAAATTAATTTTGATATGTTCTTGAGCATTACAAAGCACTGCTGCTTTTAATTCAAGCTTGGAATTTCTCAATGAACCCTTAATTTTTAAGGAAGGGGCCCTTTGCACTTTATACTTGGACTACAAACCTATCAAGACTAAAATTCTGCTGCAAGTCAACATTTAGTTGTTTGGTTACAAGTATATGTGGTCACTCCATGAAAATCATGGAGAACCATAAAGGTGGTTATGTACATGGCCATGGGCGGTGTTCATGGGGGGGGGACATGTCCCCCCAATATTTTAGGTTGGGGGATATAGTATATAATATCCCCCCCCCAATATTTGGTGGCATAGTTTTTTGTGTGGCGATAAATAGAAATAATGTGTGAGATTATTTATCCAAATCCTATTTGGCGGTGGCTGAAACTTCATCCAACACGTGCTGCATGAGGTAGATGACACTTCGTGGTCGTTTCTGTAACCTGTGACCGTATAGCATGTTGTCACTCAAGATTATTATCATGTCTGTACATCTCTTGTGTATGAGCGTAAGTACGTACAATCAAATGATCCAGAACGATATGGGTTCACTGGAGGGGGGGGGGGGGAAGACTGGCCAACCCCCTCGAGCATAAATTTTTTTTTTTTTATTATATCGAAGTTTTATAGTAGCCGTTATGAGAGGTTTGATATTTGTACACCAATAAATTAACTGTGTCTGAATTTTCAAAAATTCCATGACCAATATTCTTTATCATACTTCCCTCTACTGGTGCAATTTTAATTAACTGGTCTGTTAGGGGTTGAAGGGGGTTTTCTATATTAGTTGTCCATTGATGAAATTTTGTGCAACATTATGGGTATGTTTTGAAGTGAATTTATTCAATATCTGAACAAATAATGGGCTTAAAACCTTGAAAAGTGGGGCTGACGGGTATTGTGGGGCGTTACGTAGAATTACCTACAAAAGCAATGATCCACAGGAGATGTGATGAGGTCGCACATGATGTGTGACTGGTGACAATCTTGAAAATGGTTATGAATGAAAAAAAATATTGGGAAAAACTTGGTTCTCAGGCAAAAGTGTATATCTGGTTGGTCATTTTCAAGCCCGAGAAGTGCCATTTCCGGTGATCTGGGGGGCTATCAAAACCAGAAATTTTCTTGTACGCTGCGCGCCAACCAATGGTGGCGCTCCCCTTTGATAGTAATTCGCCTGCAACCAAGCAAATGTCCCCCCCCCCAATATTTGAAACAAATCGCCCCTCCTGTACATGGCATAGCCTAGATATCAGTCTGTCTCGAGTGTTTATGATGGAGAACAGACAGAATCAGGAGAACATCTTTTGTGATAAGTTATGAAACAAAATCTGGTTTTCCTAGCTGTGGCTGGCATGTTAAAATCCACAAATGGAAGCAACATGGTGCAAAAATTGGTTCATTTGATGCCATTTTTTGACCATTTAAAGGCATTGAAGACTCCCCCAAAACCGCGTGTGGCCATCTGAAAAAGTTAACTTTCTGTTGCTTGCAAGTGACGTTATGTTCGTGTCGCTACAAAATGCAGACAGTAATGAAACGTAATACCTTAAATTGTTATCTTTAGCTGGACCTGACATGTCCATGGCTGTATCATCTATACACTGTGCTGTGGGTATTGACCCCAGCTGTACGTACTGACTGTACACTAGTATCTAATTACTGACGGTAGCAAGCTGTGTGTGTATTTTCTGGGATCGATGATGGTGTTTAACACTTCTGTTACACCTCATTCAAAACTAGGTCAAATTACCGGCATCAGACGTTTCTTTTTGCGCGAGTCTTCACACCCTTTAAAGTAAGGTGGCCATATTTTCGTGACTGAAATCGGGGACATTTATTGCATGACTGATATGGGGGAGGGGTTTAAGGGAAGGGGCTGTCCCCCTCCCCCCTTTGGAAATTTTTAAGTGCCTAAGGTGCTTAGATGTAAAATGGTGATACTTTGAAGCACTTTTAAATCAATTCTATTTTCAAATATGTAGCTTTTTCTTAAATGAAATCTACTTACTTTACGTGGATCTTTGAGAGCTTATGATTTTCTCATGCTCACACTATGTGTCGTTGTGTCGCCGTAGTTGCCATTTATACGGTCGAAAGAGTGCTAGGCTAGATCGATCTAGCATATTTTTAACAGTGTTTACACTGGCCCACTGAAATACTGGTTATAAGTTCCGTTCTGCGACTGCACACATGACTAAATTTTGTTTTTACAGTTATTTTACTAATAATGTGGGATATTTTCTAAATTCCTGAACATTTTGACGAATCGGGGACATTTTCGGGGACACTTGTTCATCAGGGACAGCACACTGTAATCGGGGACTGTCCCAGAAAATCGGGGACGTCTGGTCACCTAACTTTAAAGACCACGTTGCTTGTGTGATTTAGTGTGTAAGTCAATGGGGCAATTATATGGAGCATGCTTTATGACACATGGCTCATTGCCACAGTATGTGACACTGCATGGTAGTAAATATCTTCAGATTGAAACACAACGTACTGTACAATTTCATCTAATGACATAATCATCATAAATGGAAAGGTAAATCAATCCCCGTCATTTTTAACATTTATTTAGCGAAAAACAGTTCAGAAACTTCGAGAATTTTACACTCGAACTCTGCTCTCTGTGTACAGCATTCGCGGGTTGGATTTGAAAATCGTGACGTCACAATTCTTTGAACATAATGAGGGTCGCGAGGTCAGCTTTCCCGTTTGATGTGAATAGGCCTAGCCTAGGCCTTTATAGAATTTGGGTAACTGGCTGTACTGTACACCAAAATTCGGCTAGCCTAACTGCATGTGGCTCATTATTATACTACATTACCTTGCTCCTGTCTTTCGATTTCCTTGTTGATAAGGTTCGCATTCCGACTTTTATAAAGTTTCAGAATGCCCGCAGCTTTCTTTAATTTTATTTCTTCAAGTTTTCTGATAAGGCCATCCACATTCGTTGAATGAAGTTCTTCCGGGTCCTCTAGTAGCTTGCGTAAAAAGCATTGTGCGGGATCGTCATCTTTTTTGATTTTGTCAGTTTCATTATTATTAATTTTTGGGTAAAGGAAGGTAAGACTCATGATTTTACTTGAAGTCAGTTCCCCGGACAACTTTGTGAGTGCGCTGGCAAAGTTATTTGCTAAGTCGTGTTCCGCCATAACGTCTGAATTTAATGTTATAATAACTTAAATTTATTAGGCCTCCTGTAAGTTAGTCTACGCTCCTTGCAATGAATGCAATATAGCCGCAACGGCGCTAAACCCCGCATTTTAACCTGACAATGTGACAAATGCAGACATTGCACAACATGGGATTTTCCGATTGCGCAAGAATATGGACGGAAAACAATATGTCGTTTGGTCGAAAAACAAGGCTCAACGAATATGAGACACATATTCATTCATATAAGATCTGAACTGGTCAATGACCATGCTGGGTCTTTGATGATAATTAAGATATCAGAACAATATGTCTTATCTCAAATAGTGAGTGGTACGTGGCTTCCAAGGGCGTAGGAACCGGGGGGAGGGCTGGGGGCGCCAGCCCCCCCCCCAGTGAAAAATATGGAGGGGCGGAAGTATCATTCCGCCCCCCCCCCCCCGCTTCGCAAGTCAGAAAACCCCTTTTTCATTTCTCAATAAATGATAACAACATTCGTCATTTTAGCAGAAAACATTTTGGCAGAAAAAAATCTCATTTGGAGCACCAAATTGCATCTTAGGCCAGGTGAAAATGCAAAACCATTTATAATATGGAGTTGAAGACCCCTTAGACCCCTCCCCCAGGCCGGCCATCAGTCTTCAGCAACCCCACTCAACTGTACCTTCCTAAGTACCTTCATACGCAGGCGCGTATCCAGGATTTTCAAACCCGGGGGGCGTGAATTACTATCTAAGCGGAGCGCCACCATCGGTTGGCGCGCAGCGTACAAGAAAATTTCTTATTTTGATACCCCCAGATCACCGGAAACGGCACTTCTCGGGCTTGAAATGACCAACCAGATGTACACTTTTTGCCTGAGAACCAAGTATTTCCTAATAGTTTTTTTTTTTCCATCCATAACCTTTTTGAAGATTGTCAACCCGGCACACATCATGTTCGACCTGATCGCATCTCCTGTGGGTCTTTGCTTTTGTAGGTGATTCTACGTCACGGCCCACAATACCCGTCAGCCCCACTTTTCAAGGTTTTAAGCCCCATATTTGTTCCGAATTTGAAAATTCACATTTCTCGTGAATAAACTCACTTCAAAACATACCCATAATGTTGTACAAAATTTCATCTATGGACAACCAATATAGAAAAACTTCCTTGAACCCCTAACAGACTGGTCAAAATTGCACGAGTAGAGGGAAGTGTGATGCAGAATGTTGGTCAGAAATTTTCGAAAATTCAGACACAGTTAATTTATTGGTGTAGAAATATTAAAACCTGTTATAACGGCTATTATAAAACTTGGTTGAAGGAAATGAAAAAATAGCAGATATTTCCGAAACCGAACACTATACACATAGGCGTAGGAGGCGCGGCGGAAGTGGCGGAGCTAGGGGTATTGGTCAGGAGGAGCGAGAATGGTCTGTAGGGGCGCTCTCAACACTATCTAAGCGGAGCGCCACCACTGGTTGGCGCGTAGCGTACAGAAAATTTTTGAGTAAATATACTCCCTAGATCGCCGGAAATGACCTTTTCCGGGCCTGGCTAATTTGCAGATAAACGAAGAATAAATAGGTGTCATCTCCAAATTACACCAACAAAATGTGACAAATGTCAATAAGTAGATGAGAGCGCAATAAAAAAGTCAATAATCTAGAATAAGTAAAAAGTGGTAAAGAGCTGAAAAACGCGCCAGCAGTCCATTTGAGTCCGTCAGGGGGGGGGGGGGCATGCGCCCCCCTGACCGTATGGACGCTCCGCCACTGCGCGGCGGGGGTGCAGCCCCTACTTCGCCATTACTAATGTAAAAGAGAGTTTTGACATAATTGGACCTCCATGCTTTTTATACATCTACATGAGACATGTCGATGTTTACATTAGCATCCCGCGGTATACTGCGCAATTTGAACGGACCGTACGGTACATGATGGCATGCGATGTATTAACCGATGCTTGGTTATATGATATTGACATTAACACGTTGAACGCGAAAATTTTGGGTTATTTTTTCAGGCAAGTCGGACAGTTTTGAGGCTTTTCATCCTGGAACGCCATTTTCATGCTCACTGATACGATGTGATATCTGCTGTTTGCGTCACAAATTCGAACAGGCGCGTAGCGAGGAATTTGCCAAGGGAGGGCGAAGCCTGTAGGCAAATTATCTCAGCGTAGCGCCACCATAGGTTGGCGCGAAGCGTACAAGAAAATTTTGGCCGAAGATGCCTCCCAGATCGCTGGAAATGGCACTGCACAGGACCATTTGTTAGCGCGAAGCGTACAAGCAAATTTTGGCCGAAAATGTCTCCCAGATCGCTGGAAATGACACTTCCCAGGCCTTGTAAGTTGCATCTAAGCACTTTCTATTTTGAAATTACTTAACGATATCATTTAAAACAATGCTGAATGGGGGGGGGGCGGGCGGTCGCCCCCATCCCAAAAATCGTCATGTTCCCCAACGACACGATCGAGTTCGAGACCAGCCACAATTGGTTTGATAGCACAATTCTACACACGCGTTATGATAGACCATATATAGTATATATATAGATCATTAGTGAGAGAGGAAAATGGAAACGTCAAAAAAATGGAGTTGTCGGTGTAAGGGGTAGGGTGAGTCAAACTTTTACGAAATCATTGATCCGTCACTGGCCACCCTTCAGCGCTGTAATGATGTCACTGTTCCTCTTTCTCTTCCCGGTGTCTTCGCGTTTTTCTTTTACTCCATCTTTTTCTCCTTTTTCTCTCTTTCTTCTTTTTCTTTTCTCTTCCTTCCTCTCCTCCTCTTCTTTTTTCCCCTCTTTTTTCCTTTTTTCTTCTTTTTTTTTTCTCTCCTCTTTTTCTTACTCGGGGGGCGCGCGCCCCCAACGCCCCCCTGGATACGCACCTGATACGCCACTGATGGCTCCTATATAAGTAACACCTTTTAACCCCTACGTGCTTATTCAGCCTGTCACCTGAACGTTTGGCCTCCCCAGCATTTGTTTGGGTAACTGTTTAGAATGCGACCAAAGATGGCCCAGCAAAAATGGAGGTGTGATATTTTCCGTTTTTGAGGCAATATATCTCTGTAACAGTTACTCAAATCACATTTTAGGCTTCTTTTTAAAAAGCTATGACCAAAACTTGGCCTATTCAACTATTTTCTAGCATTTTTATTCAAGAATTTATGTGGGCTCAAATTGTTGTACTTTGTAGTGGAGTCATGCTCAGTCGAGCAGCAGTGCATGGGGCTGGGCACCTCAACAGCTGTATTAACTCAAACAGTGTAAGTCCCAGAATGTTAAGACTTTTTTCATAACTTCCTAACTCACAAATGATGAAAAAAAAGTGGGTGGGGTGGGGGAGGGTGCGGGCATAGGCTTGGAGGGCAGACTGCCCCCCCCCCCAAATTTCCAGAGGACAAGAAATTCGGGCAAAAGTCCTGAAAAATTCGGGCAGCCTAAGAGGAGAAAAAAAAAATATATATATATATATATAATATGCAGTAGCTTGCCCAAATCTATAATTTTTGCCCGACAATTCTGTGGAGAGTGTTTCATGTTATTTGTTTTGTGACATTAATATTAACATAGGCCTAATGATTTTCTTTATTTAGCATCATGTTGCCCGAATATTTCCGTGTAACACCACCGTAAGCGCAGCTATACCACGCTTTTTGCACTATCCAAAAAAATGTATAACTAGTCAACTCTATACCTGGACATCCCCGACATGAGTGTATATAAGAAACGCTTTCTTGTTCATGAATGGTGGGGGGGGGGGGGGCGAGTGCCTACAAGCCTAGAAGTACAGGTTTATCATATTCTTTGTTATTTTTTATACTTTTATGTGAGACAAATTGCAGTCTCACCCGACACAGCGACATCATCCCGCCTACGTGTTGTTGAACAATGTATGTTTTTCTGGAGGTAGCTGAGCAGTGAGTACTGTGTTAAAATAATAAATACGGTAACTAAATAGGAGCTTAAAAAATATACTGTCCAATTTTCACCTTCAAAGTGATGTTAACATTTTTTCTTCTTCTAATTTACCAAATTTTTGGGGAAGTGTAAATTTCTAAAACGTGAGATTATAAAATAAAGAATGTTTAGATGCAACTTGCAAGGCCTCAGAAGTGCCATTTCCGACAATCTGAGAGGCAGTTTTTGCCAAAAAATTTCTTGTACGCTACGCGGCGCCAATTAACCGATGGTGGCGCTCCGCTTAGATAGTGTCACAGGAACTTTCGGGCATAAAAGTTTCTGCCCCCCCCCAACAGAAATGGTCCTGCACGCCTATGGGTGCGGGGGTATGCAAGAGGAGACCTACCAAGCCAAATTTGGTTGATTTTGTATGGAATGACCTTTATCATAATATCATAAAAGATGACAAACATTATTCTTGAGGAACAATATTTCAGATAAACACATTTGCATATTTAAAAGAGAAAACTATAAATTCAAATATGTTTTGGCACATTTCACACAAAAGCGTAGTACTAGCTAGATAGCGAGAAGACAACAGACTGTATGTGTCCTTCAAGATTGGATTCACTGTGTATAATAAAACTTGTCTGCCAAAGCTCTTCAATGGTGGTAAAATCAAAGAAACTTTTTGGTCTCGATCATAAAAGGAATCTTTGGAAGTTTGACGAGTTTGACCAAATGTCAGTGTCTGAAATTTGTTTGATACCTGAGAAACCTTGCAAAAAATAGTATGATGTCAACTTGGCAACTCAGGAATTAATTTAAAACTGTATAGTTGTATAAGTTCGTAATGCTCTTCTTAAATATCCAACACAATTCAGCCGTATTAGCTTTAGCTATATTATTACATACAATGTGAATATTGAGAATGTACAAGTATTGATGATAGGCACACAGCCCCCCACCCTCTCCCAATTCATGATAAAAAACAAGGCATTTAAAGGAGAAATCATTAAACTAAACAATAAAAAGCAATGGTTTCATACCATGATAAAGGTGAGAAATATCACTCTTCTAAACAACCCTTGAAAGGTGACAAAACACACCCTTCATTGATATACATGATTGAGGTAGTTATGACGATGGATGTTTTCCTCAAACAACACTTAAAGTGGACACAAATCACAAACTATCATTGAATATCTCTATAAAGGTGCTACCAATTGGACTTCTCCCCTCAACAAAATTGCTGTTTAAGGCATTGAAGATACGCCCCAAACCGCCATCTGAAAATGTTAACTTTACGTTGCTTGTAAGTGAAGTTTTTTTCTTGTTGCTACAAAATGCAGACAGTAATGAAACTTGATACCTTGTTATCTTTTATCTGGACCTGAGATGTCCATCACTCCTATGTACACTGTGTTGTGGGTATTGACCATAGCTGTATGTATTGACTGTACATTAGTGTCTAATTACCGACGGTAGCAAGCTGTGTGTGTATTTTTTAGGATCAATGGTGGTGTCCAACACTTCTGTTACACCTCATTCGAAACTAGGTCAGATTACCGGCATGAGACGTTTCTTTGTTTGCGAATCTTCGGTGCCTTAAAGTGTCATAGCAGACATGCCATGGACAGACAGTGTACTCCAGTGACCTCTTCCTTCAATCTTACCAGTCTTACTTTGACCAAGGAAAGAGATGAGTTTTGTCCGAGAAAATATCAAGTAAAACTTAAATATGTCCAGACTTTAGTGGCTCTGTGTTATCTTTTACTTGATCTTGTTAAGTTATTCATCTTCCTCAGTGAAACACATTTTTTTTTCACAACAAACTGTTCATCATTCCCATTCAATAAATGCCTTTCATACATAGCTAATGACAACCGATAGTTTGAGCTGATCCATATGACATGTCTGGTCAGTTCTAAGATTTGTTTCCCAACTTCGTGTCTCACTGTTAATTGGTAAATTAATTGGTGTAAAAAGGTGTAACCTGCATGATGATAACCCCCCCCCCAAAAAAAAAAAAAAATCGAAAATGCCAGTGATATGAGCATTGTTAATGGATCGTGTATGACACAATTAATCAAATACAATTTTACTTGTGTTAAACATGTATGGGATTTATTTCATGCAGTAAGTACTGTAAGTGTCTTTGATCACACTGATTTTAACTTTCATATGAAAGGAACTTTTAAAAAGAGAAAATGAGAAGTTAATTGCTTTTTTAAGGTGTGCTCTTTATACACCAGTATATAAAAATGTGACTAGTTTGTACCAGTGGTTGCCCATGGTCTAGGTAAGAAATATAAAGAAATATGACAAGAATCACTCCTTTTTGGTCACTTTGACTTCACTGGCATCTGAAAAGAAAGAAAATTTACAATTCCTAGTTAACTGAATTCATGGAAATGGGCTTCCATTTAACTTGCTGTTGATTGTCAATGCAGATGTGAAACACTGCATATATCACCTGTAAGGTTTAGGTCATTGACACCTAAAAATATAGGGGGAGTCTGGGGGTTCCTTGTCGATATAAAAAACAGAAAAAAACATTTAGCTCTTAAATATCAAATGAAGCATGGTGAGGTATACTTAGGTTATAATTAAGGTCTTTATAATTTAGCTGAAATAAAACAGTAACCCCAAAATTTCCCTAGGCTCATAAGGTAGGGGCCTAAATCTTTATTTAATAATGGGGGGGTTGCTGCTGCCCTGGGAGGCAATAAGGTTATCTCCTATATTGGGGTCCTCCCAAAGAAAACAAATTAACACTGCACATGCCAAATGATACCTTTTGGACTTGCATTGTGGACTATATATAAAATCAGGTTGAAATATTAGCTATAAATGCAAGGTTTTGCTAAGAAGTATTTTGTGTGAGGTTGAACAAAAGTAAGGGAGGTGGGGGGGGGATGGGGGATAGGGCGGGAAGGATACTCCCAAAGATATGGTCAAATTCTTCCCCTTTAATATGATTTCAATACCCCATTAATAATTAATTACCCAGCAAATGTTTTTGACAGGAATTTAACTGGAGGATGGGGGCAGGGGGGGGGGCTGCAGGTGGGCTAGGGTGACATATCTTGTATGGGTCCCCAAAGTTCTTATAGGGCATCAACTTAATTGCTCATGAACTTAACCTATCAAAGAAGATCAGATAACTCTATAAGCTATGTAGAACTGCAAGCAAACCGTTTCTTACCCCCATCTTGGCTACATTTATGCTTCCGACTTCCAGATGTAGATGGACTCCCTGGAGCTACAAGTGTTTTGCCTAAGAAAGAAAGAAAGTAAGAAAGAAAGAAAGTATCTGTACAACTGACAGAAAATTGTGAAAAGCCGTTATTTTATTTCAGTATATCTTGAAACAATTCCTGGAATCTATAATTTTGTGACTAAATGTTTAAACAGGTTTCTACAAGCCGGAAGCTACTGGAGGGTTCACTGTGAGAGGCAAGGTGAACCTAGCTGGAACATGTGAAGGTATGTGAAGGTTTGTGAAGGTATGTGAGGGAATGTGAAGGTATGTGAGGTTAGGTCAGTATCTATGACATGGTACAAAATTTAGGCTGGTGATATTCCTCAGCTATCAAGACCACCTTTTGAGACACAATGTTTTGTGTATTAATGGATGATGTTGACTTCATTGCACAACACATACAAGTTGCTATATATGTTAAATATTGCATGGCAGATATAACTTAGCAGGGGAGAGTGTAAGAGGCACTTACCAGAAGCATTTGCGTCCTTTCCAGGGAGACACTCCTTGATCTTGGCGATAACTTTTTTGAATTCCTCTTCGTGTTTCTCGATATACATCCTTGCATACAACTGGTCAGTAGCTGCTAGTTGCATGGAAGAGTTGCGCCCATCCTTCTTCTTGTATGGCTGCGGGACCTCCTCCAAGTGCAAGAGAATAATTTGTTTCTTCAATTTTTTGGCAAGAAGAAACTGAAACAAATAGAAAGAATATTGTGATTAAAAGTTATATCAATTCCATGATGAATGAAACCATTATTTCTCCAGTGCCGGTACTTTGGGGACGAACATTTGGCTTAGCCACCTCACAACACTAAGGCTGACTACCCACCAGCATTGAGAAATAAATTAGTAAGATTAACTGTAAAAGTGCCATATCATGGAACCTGTCTGCACCTCCAAGATAAGCAATATATATAAGCAACCACTAGTCTCTACTCTAAAATAATAAGACAAGGACGTTACACTACATACAGTCAGTATATACAGCACAGCATACAAACAAAACAGCGATGGACATCACATGTCCAGCTTAAAGAGGTTATGAAATGAAATATTTTCATGTCTTGGAATGGTTTATCTACATTACTACAACACCATCCATGCACTATTTTCCATAAATACGGCTTCAAACGCCAGAAATTCGCTGTCAAAGTATTCCCTAGAGACCTCTCGAGCTGCCACTCGTAAAAAAAAGCAAAGCTGCCACCGCAGTTCATCTGACGTCATCAAAGGAACCATTTCAGCTAAAGCCGACTCCCCGCTGTTTACCGATACGGCGTTATACAGTTTACAACATGTAACCAAAACATTCTTCTCATCAATTGTCTTCTCCCGAATCTTCCGATTCCGAGGAAATAGGACTTCACCTCTCAGGACATTCGTAAGCTTTGACAAAAATTATTTTCTTGAGGAAGAGGAGGAGTAAATAGTTTTGAGGGTGATGAAGATAATATCGGTGTTTTTCCCTATCAATTGAGCCCCTTGCAGAAGAATTGTAAAACGGCGATCCCGATGGCCAAGACGCGTCGCTGCCGTGCGAAGTCCCCGAGCAGAAGGGTTGGACGACCCTGAATCGAAACTGGTCGGTTGAGCATAAACAAAACCACCGTTATTAAGACCTTCATATGATTTAAATTATCTTGAATGTCGATGATCCTGCTACATAACTTCGTAGCGTAGCTTCTAGAATTTTGTGTCTTACAGTGCAAGGAAAATGTGACATTCTGTTACAGTGCAACCCTATAGTAGTACTGGTAACATGGCCCTAGATCTAACTAATAGACGTTGTATAACAGGCTAGCCCGTGTAATTGTATCATCCAACTGTTACGTAAAATCACAACACAGAGCCAGTTTTACCACAAAAGAAAACTTGCAGATCTAGAATTGATTGTTCTAAACCAACTGGCTTTAAATTTTGTGTAAAATATTAGGTAACCAACAAAAAATCGTCAATTGCTGTATCAAGGAGGCCTAGGCTATGGTCATAACAAGTAATTTGGCAACAGTATAGGCTTACAGGCACTCATAACGTTGTGTATGTGTAGTGTTTTGAGCGAGTCTTGTTCAAATTCTTCGATTTCTGTCATCTTTTGGAAAAGCTTGCAGTAGAAATCCGTCTCTACTTGTGGTGGAGCAACCTGATACCACATATCGGCTCAGCATATTTAACAGTAACGAGATAAATTTACGTAAAAACAAAACTCCAAATCTCAATTACTACGGAGCGCTGCAACAGTGTAATGTTGTGTGTTCTCAGACGTTTAAGAATGTAAACATAGCTTGGAAGTGAGCTGAGTTCCTCGACTGACGTCACGCCGCATTTACCGTAAATACAAAAATTTTTCGAAAGTTTTTATTACCCTCGAATTTTTGATCGTTTATTCCTCGATGATGCAAGCTTCGATTGACACAAATTGGGTATCATTGGAAAGTTACGAGTATACAGAATACGATGAGAAAGAATTTTTTTTCCATTTCATAACCTCTTTAAGATAACTATTAAGGTATCACGTTTCATTACTGTCTGCATTTTGTAGCAACACGAACAAAACGTCACTTGCAAGCAACAGAAAGTTAACTTTTTCAGATGGCCTCACACGGTTTGGGGTGAGTCTTCAATGCCTTTAATGTGCATTAAAGAGTGAATTTCTAAAGGCTTCAAACAATTATTATAACAAGAAACAATTGTTAATAAATAATTCTCATTAATATGTACATGATATTTGTGTTATGTTTTATGTTATGGTGTCCTAAATGATCAGCCTCATTAACTTACAATGGAATGTGATAAGTACTTCAAATTTTTTTTTTGTGTCATAAGATATCATTTGACATTGCTCATATATTCCCCTTCACTTTAATGGAGAAGGGGCTATGTTTATAGACAACTGTAGGACACCGAGTAACATACATTAACATCATCACTTGTCTTTTTTATTTGCCTCAAATCCACCTTTCTTGATAATGTATTATCTTTTAACATTACTAATTGTGTTCCACATTCACCGGAGAACCAGAATCAGCACTCAAATAGATACCTTTGTGTAATTCATTTTTGAACATGCATGTCACATTTTAGTAACCCAGTATCATATTATGACATATAAATATATATATATATATACACATAGATAGATATATATACAGTATAAGCATTACTAATAAATACATAAATGATACAACCATTTGTTTTGTTAACATCAGCTGACATCACAATGCCATGAAAAATTCTCATCCAGGTTTCAAAACTTTTAATAACAAAGCTCTTCATTAATCCAAGACAAATTCAAATACTGAACTTACAAACTACTAGTTACACTCGAGTCCAAAAGTGTTTGAATACTTTGATCAACTGCCACTTTGTCAACCCTTGATTACGTTTCTGTGTTCTCTGTGAGTCATGCAAATATGATATTGTGACAAACCTCTTCTTCACATGGTTCTGAGTCAATGTAATCCTGGTTGATCATGCAAAGCATTATATCAGCTTTGTTGATGGCATCAACAATCTCCTGGGGCAGACTTTCTCCGGGCTTGTTCCTAGTCGTATACATCCAGCAACTCCCATCTCCAACAAGTGACTCAATCCTTTCTACCAGCTCTGTTACCCGTTCTTTAATCTTTGAACTGAAACTGATAAACAGTTTATCCTTTACATCTGGAGAGCGAAAGTTAATGTAATTAGGTAAGTGATGTACGACCAATATTGTACAAGCCTGAATATAAAATGGAGGACTGTCTTACTGAGTTGGGGTCACTTCGAAAACATTGCAGACACTACGCAAAAGCTATCGATATTACCCTTTAAGTACATAATCACAATGTGTCAAAGAATTGCTAAACATGTCTTAAAAAGTCTTAAACGATTAATTTTAAGAACATAATTAATTTTGATATGTTCTCGAACAGTGGCGGAGCTAGGGGTATTGGTCAGGAGGGCGAGAATGGTCTGTAGGGGCGCTTTCGACACAATCTAAGCAGAGCGCCACCACAGGTTGGCGTGGAGCGTACAGACATTTTGAGTACAGATACTGTACTCCCTAGATCGCCGGAAATGACCCTTTCCGGGCCTTGCTAATTTGCAGATAATGTGACAAATGTCAATAGGTAGATGAGAGCGCAATCAAAAAGTCAATAATCGCAAATAAGTAAAAAGCTGAAAAGGGTGCCAGCAGTCCATTTGAGTCCGTCACGGGGGGGGGGGGGGGGGAGACAATAGCCACCCCTGACTGTATGGACGCTCCACCACTGTTCTTGAACATTACAAAACACTGCTGCTATTAAGTCAAGCTTGTATTTGATATGAACACTTAATTTTTAAGGAACAACCCTTTTTGCCTTTTTTCTTGGACTACAAACCTATCAAGATTAAAATTCTGCTGCAAGTCAACATTTAATTGTTTGGTTACAAGTATCTGTGGTCACTCCAGAAGGCCCCATTCAAAACAAAATCAATCAAAGCTTACCAGTACGATCACCATTTTGTGATGTGGGAGACTTTGCAGGCACAGAGGAGGCAGTGCTTGCAACTAACTGTTTCTCTGTTAGGATGAAATGAAAAGGAAGAAGAAGGGAAAAAGAGAAGGGTAAATTGGATCCAGAATTTGTACAATTAACAACTTGGAAGCCAGGGTAACTTTCATGGTCAAGATGATCTGAGACATGATAAACATAATTCTCCATAATTAAAGGTGGTTTACAGTATGTACATTGCATAGCCTAGATATCAATCTGTTCGAGTGTTCTCCATCATAAAATTTGACAAACAGAATCAGGAGAACATCTTTTGTGATACGTTATGAAACAAAATCTGGTATTTCTGTGGCTGGCATGTCAAAGTCCACAAATGGAAGTAAACATGGTGCAAAATTGGGTCATTTGATGCAAATTTTGACCACTTAAAGGCATTGAAGACTCGCCCCAAACCGCTTGCCACCATCTGAAAAAGTTAACTTTCCGTTGCTTGCAAGTGAAGTTTCTTCTTGTCGCTACAAAATGCAGACAGTAATGAAACATGATACAGTACCTTGTTATCTTTGATCTAGACCTGAGATGTCCATTGCTGCTATGTACACTGTGTTGTGGGTATTGACGGTAGCTGCATGTATTGACTGTACAGTACACTAGTGTCTAGTGTCACACACTAGCAAGCTGTGTGTGTATTTTCTAGGATCAATGGTGGTGTCCAACACTTCTGTGTACACCTCATTCGAAACTAGGTCAGATTACCAGCATGAGACGTTTCTTTTTGTGCGCGAATCTTCACACCCTTTAATTAGGCCTCCCAGGAGCAGCATCAAAAATTGTTTACTACTGAGTAGAGAGGTTTGTTTAGAAGTGACCAAAACTTCAGTCACTCGTAACAAAAATATCTGCACGGTCATGATACAGAAAACTGATGGTGCCATGAGCTATCCAGTAATGGGTAGCGTTTAGCTATTGAGAACTTCTATCTAGACTTAGAGACCCCGATACTTTTGTGATTATGGAGCATGCTATATGACACATGGCTCATATTGAGTTGTGACAGTATGTGACACTGCATGGTAGTAAATATCTTCAGATTGAAACACAACCTACTGTAAGTACTGTACAGTTTCATCTAATGACATTTAAACATGATCATCATTATGTCTTGACAAACTTCATAACGCAACTGAATCAACATAGAATTCAACTTTCTGTGTATCTTTCGATGTCACCCAAGGCTACATATTGCTTTGCATTCATGATATATCTTTGGTTTGCTTTGGTACTGAAGTTTACTAAATGATGACAATATAGAATTGATATACTGTATATTCAATGACCGACCACTTCAATATGTTTTGAATAAATAATTATTAATTGGGCTTGTTGAGACATACAGCATAGTCCACAGGCACTCAACATTTGCAATAACTTAACAGACCTGCCAACTTGTCTTTTACAAAAACCAAGGGAGAATTCCAATTTTCATCCCCAATATATTAGGGGGCAAGGGGACAAAAATACTTGTAGGACAAAATCCAAATAAACCACAATAGTGACATGAAAAGTACAGTACGTACTGTATGTATCACCGGATAGTTAATATTGCAACAAATATTCAGTGTGTTTTGTTCTGTAATTACATTTGATTATCGGGCAGGATATCGTTTGATATGTTCATCAGCTTAATGTGCAATATTATTTACTTTAATCAAAAACTTAATTTGCTATCTCTTCCTATGTCAGTGCATGATTGTATGCAGAGTGTATAGGCCCGGTTACCATATATGTTCACAATAAGTCATATGGAAATGTGGAGTTTTTTGCAATGAAAATATATTGTTCGGCCAGAAAACTAAATTGCATTGGTTTTCTAATGGGTTTCGTGAGGTTCACAAAATCTCTTTTTTTAGGACACGCAAACTAAAATCCATGTGTCACTTTATGCAACTGTTACAGAAGCTTCATGATATAGGTGTAATTGTTTTCAACACACGAACATGAATGGTGACTGCATAATGCATATAGTAACCCCACAAGCCTGGGTATGAAAAGCTGTAGCATAGTTGGAACAAGCACTAACATTAAAGGCATTGAAGACTCGCCCCAAACCCCGTGCAGCCATCTGAAAAAGTTAACTTTCCGTTGCTTGCCAGTGACGTTTTGTTCGTGTCGCTACAAAATGCAGACAGTACAGTAATGAAATGTGATACCTTGTTATCTTTAGCTGGACCTGAGATTTCCTTCGCTGCATTGTTTGTACACTGTGCTGTGGGTACTGGCTGCAGCTGTATGTACTGACTGTGCACTAGTGTCTAAATTAATTACCGATGGTAGCAAGCTGTGTGTGTATTTTCTGGGATCGATGGTGGTGTCTAACACTTTTGTTACACCTCATTCAAAACTAGGTCAGATTACCGGCATTAGACGTTTCTTTGTGCGCGAGTCTTCACACCCTTTAATTTATCTTGCTATTTCATGATATGGGGAGTGGACACCACCCACCCCCTGCCCCTCTGCCTGGAAGGCAATGTCCCACTATTCACACAAAGAATTTGGTAACCCTACGGGGTGTAACTGTAAGTGTAACTGTGTTGTACCATTGTGCAGTGAGAAACATTGTTATGCTGAGTTTATGCCATCTCTCTACCAAAGTGGTCAATCTATTGCCACACACGCAGTTATTGTTGGGTGTTACTAAAACGAATGACAATTGCATTTACACATAACGAATGACAATATGTTGTAGTGTTGTACACACTAAAAAAATGCGTTGACTAAAACGAATGACAGCGTATGACAGCACAGACATTTGCTTCAACCGGATACCACAGTTCAGACTTCGTGGGTATATTAAAGCCACGCAAACCGAGTGGACGCGAAGTGCGTGGCTTACAGATCTAGTAAAGTACGGACAAGATACAAACGCACCTTATAGTAAGCGAAATTGTAAGTCAGATTTTAAAAGGTAAATTTAACGTCATTTTTCCAATATTAATTGTTAGAAACTAACAATACTATAATCGTGAAACGGCTAAAAATTTCAGGAAGAGTTCTTATATTGGACATTTCTATGAAAAAAAAAATGATTAACTCCACTCCGTTAATAATTCTATCTCTTCTCACCACCGTCCTTCGTTGTCATTCGTTGTCATTTGCTGTCATTCGCGAATGATAATTAACCCTGTACAAAGTCAATTGTCATTCGCAGTCATTCGTTTTGGTTTGTCCTTTATTGTTTGTATCATGTAGAGATCTAATTTGTTAAGTGTGTGTTTTGTTGTTACTTCATCGTACTGCCCGTAGACCTACACGGTTTTTGTATCCCCGTTGGAAGTTGGATGTGAATAGGCCTAGGCCCTAGGCCTATATAGAATTTGGGTAACCTGTACTGTACACCAAAATTCGGCTAGCCTAGCTTATCTGTGGCTGATTATTATAGACATTACCATGCTCCAGTCTTTCGATTTCCTTGTTGATCAGGTTCGTATTCCGACTTCTATAGCGTTTCAGAATGCCTGCAGCTTTTATTAAATGTATGTATTCTAGGGTTTTAATAAGGCCATCCACGTTCGTTTCACTTAGTTCCCAACCCTTTATTTTGCGGAGAAAGCAATCTGCGGGATCATCATCTTTTCGGATTTTGTCAGCCTCCTTATTACTAATTTTTGGGTAAAGGTTGGTAAGTTTCCTGATATCACTTGAAGTGAGTTCCTCGGACAAATCTTGGAGTGTTTTGGCAAAGTCCTCTTCTAATCTGGCTCTGTCGTCCTCCATAACTTCTGAAGTTTTATAAATGATTGGTAAATAACTTAAATTTATTAGGCTTCCTTATTCAGTCAGCGCTCTTGAAATGAATGATAGCCCCAACGGCGCTAAACCCCGCTTTTTTTTTTTACTCGTAATGTGTAGTCATTGCGCAACATGGGATTTCCCCTTTTCGTTCGCGGGCAACGCGATTGACGGAGGCCATTTGCGAAAGAATATGGACGGAAAATAATAGGTCGATTAGTCGAATATGAGACACACGAACTTGTACTTGATTACATCAATCCGTGTTATTGGAAAACCTGCCTATTTTCCATATTTCTCGTTTATTTGATATTTGTATTTATTTTATCCCATATTCAATTACTGGTCGATGACCATGCAGGGACTTTGATGATAATCAAGATACCAGAACAATATGACCCGACAAGTAACAACGAGGTACTACATCAATGTCAGAACACCTGGAATATTGTCAAATGAAAGAAAAAGAACTGGTTCTTCACTTTGGTAATTCAGACGGAAATCAGTCTATACTTTCATGTTACAATCGATGCATACTGTAATAATGTCGTAATTAACGCTACTGAAAGACCAACCTTATGTTTACAGCTTTAAATTTAAATGAAGGCAACATTGCATGCTGTTGACATTTTAAATATATCAGTGTAAGTAGTGGGTCGTATTTTAGTATTTTGGTTATCGTAGAATACAAGTTCAGAGAAAAGCTAACTTATCAATGTGGCTGGAAAACAACTGCATGATCCACCACTTAAATTGTCATATAGATCATCAACTGACAAATCGCCCTTCATTTGAAAAATACAAACTCTAAAATAAACACTACGGTATCCTTGAAGTTACGTCAATTCAGAGATTCCTGCATCACAAGAATGTGATATTTAATTGCAAAGAGCATGTACGCGCACGAGAGAATAAAAATTTCCCAAACTTGATACAAATATGCAAAGAGAAATCATGCCTGCCACTAGCAAATTTCATTTCCATGTGTTGTGATGACAATGTCACAACGTATCCTAACGTTATGAATTACCCACACAAAATAATATGAAAGGCTGAACACTTGTTTACACGGTGAAGATAACAAAGCAGTCATCGAATTTCCAGCAAAAAAAAAAAGGCCTCACTTCAATTCCCATGGTGTATACAAAAGGGTACGGAGATGCTAACATATTTGCATACAGTTTGTTGCGGATAACACTCAGACAATCAACTCATTGGAAAATACGTACTACTTATTTGGGAAAAAAGTTCTGTAACACGTTAGTTACATGAGCGTAGAACCAATGGGGGCCGGGTTGGGCGGGGTGACATAAACCCCAATTTTTGAGCTGTCGGGGGGACGTTACACAAAACATCCCCACTACCCCCTCCCCCCAAATCCCACTTTTTATGTCTCTAATGAAAACACTAACCATCATAAAAATCACCCTACGTGCAAGAAGAAAATGTAAGTCGGAATATTCGACTCGATGGATCCGACTGGCTTCCGACAACATGATGACAGACATTTTGTACTAAGTGGTAACTTTCGTAAGTTTGTAACCTACATCTACCCACGTATGCAGTTGTCTATGGTGCGCCTAGTGTGCCATGAGTCCTGAAATCGACATATTTATAATACAATTGACATGTTAGTTTTTTTCGTACTTTTCTAGTGCTCTGAGTGAAGGAAATCGGCATACGTCGATTATCGTGCTGTCATAGGACGATTATTGTGCATGTCGTCTTCTTGTGCTCTGATTGGAAGAAATCGACATATGTGAATGAGAGCGACATATTTCGAATGAAATCGATGGCGATTCTTCCAATCAGAGCGAACTATAGGAAACAACATAAATGACACTGGTCGTCCAATGAAAACACGATAAACCCACATTTGTTTAATTTAATTCAACATATGTCGATATTTTCTGTATATGTCAATTTCATCCAATCAGAGCACGAGAAACCGACATATGTCAATTTAATTTGACATATGTCGATCTCAGAACTTACGGCACACTAGGCGCACCATCGACGTCAGTGTAACAGATCCATCGGGTGGTGTCTGTTACACACTTCCGTACTGCCTAATGCTCTAGCGCGTAAGCGATGAGCTAGAGTCTTAGAGATGTGATGAGATTAATCAAAAGTATCAAGATGCTGCGGAACTATGGATTCAGAGGCGTTTGCTCTCTTTGTAGAATGTACTATTTGGTACCAATTAGGAGCATGTCAACGACTGAACGAAGAGGTAAAGCTAGGTTTGTATAACTGAGAGTGCTAACCGAGTTTTTCTTACACCTGTATGGATTATGTGCAAGTTAATAGTGTGACCCAAATACGCGAAACATTAATAACGGGATCGGCAAGACAGGCTAGGCCTATGTTAGGTCGCGTCAAAAACCGTGATGCTACTCAAATAAGCAATAGCACTGGTACCATTCCCGGTTATTATTCCCCGTGAAAACAGGTGGGGTAAAATAAGGTTATTAATAATAAATGTTATGTGATACTGCCAAATCAACCTGGTTCTGTTCGAGTGTTTCACAGTCATTGCACAGAAGTGTCATTGTCACCCCTCTCGCACAAGTACTCAGGACAGTAAATACACAGAGGCTTCTCAAAAGTTTCAGATACATAGACAAGAAATCATGTATCTTTAAAAAAAAAAACAATTAAAATAGCCCTGATAAGTACAGTGACTGAATGTAACAAGAAGGAGATGTGTCTGGTTAAGAAACACACCTTCACACATTTTGCCCACCTTAGTTATAATACTGTACTACACTAACAGAGAGCTGACAACTGAGATGTTATGATACAAAGGTAAATCTGCAGTGTCTGGTGAACATGAATAGAACGTATAAACAGTGTGGGATTCATAAAAGGATTGCAAGGCAAAGATGAGGATGAAAGGTTAGTGACGTGCCCTGTAAAACGAAATGGAACATAGGCCTAGGTACAGTATAGAAATGGGCTTAGCAACAGAAACAACCATTTAGTATTAGATGACCACAGGAACAGTATTTTATTGATAATATCTTCCAGGTCAGGTAAGGAAGTGCTCTATGTTCAAGGGTAAAAGATGATGAGGTCTGAGGAACTGGCTAATTCAGCATAGAATTTCCTACAGGTTGTATGTGTTAGGGTTGTGTAGGCCCAAGGTACACCCTGCCCATGCATCAGATGTTAATAGTAGCATGGTACTTGGTGGGTGAGGTATGGAGCACTTCTAAATTAAGACTGTTGGGGCAATTTTTTCTAGACTTTGTGAAATAGATTCGTCGAATTGCTTTACTGTACATCTGACTTCTGCCACGAACTTGTCCCATTACTTTAGCAGATGATTTTGTCACCATTTTAGTAGATTTAGGGAAAGAACGAACATTGGATGCAGGGGGAGATTGCTATATTAGCAAAGCAATGTAAAAGTGTGAGATATGGTCAAAATATTCTTGGCATTGGGATTCTTCTGTAATACTTTGAATTACAGCATAATGTTTGGCAACATAAAAGTCCACAAAAGAAAGTTAGAAGGGACTAATGTGGTCTAGAGCTTGCCTCAGTCAGAGAGAAGGAGATCTGTAGCAGTTTGTGAACATTGTGGAAAGTCTATGTCATATATATACCTCATAAACCTACATACATGTGTCATTTAGAACTTTAGAACTGAGTTAGTTCTTGTGTAGCCTGGTTACATTGTGTACTGTAGGTTAGTATATTTAGCAATAGCTTTCTAAAACACATTATTGCAAAGCTTATATTACAGTTGTTAACATACCTATTACAGTTATGTATGCTTTTTTTTAGCTGGTTATGGGTTGTACCTGATGGTTATAGAGCTGTATAATATATATCATTGCAATAGGCTGTATTACACAGGTTAGTGCATAGGTTAGACATTGGTTGAAGGCGTAGGCTCATTGAAGCTGGTTTTTTGTTAGTTTTACCAGCTGGTTTAAGAGCAATTGTATTATACAGCAGTAGGTTGCAAAGTTTCTTAATGAGTTAATGGTATGCGGTTACAACAATAGATCAGTTTTTCTGTTCTCTCCATACAGTTTTAGGTTCGTTATCATGGAGAACTCACACATGTGGAGAACTGAGGGCTGCAGATGAGGGCAAAGCTGTCACTCTCTGTGGCTGGCTGCAACATAAACGTTTTGATTTCTTGGTGACGTTGAGGGACTCGCATGGAGTGACACAAGCTGTACTACCAGAAGACAAGGTATGTTGCTTGAAGTTTGGAAAACAAAGGAAAATGATTTGTCTTAAGAGGGGGGGAGGGGGGGGGCTTTACATTTTTTGAAGTGCCATCTGATACTCACTGACGTTGAGTATGAATATATGGTAACTTGATGTTCAGCCTTTCATTTGGAGAAACATAACCTGTGATATCTTGGAATGAGATTTTTGCTCAGCTGTTTGGTGAACTTGTCCCGGACAGGTATCGCTATCTCATTGATCAACAATGCAGGTCTTGGTAAATGATGTCTTCCTCAAGCACTTTATAGCTGTGACACAGTATACTATATAGGAACTCTGCTTGAATAGAATGACAAAAAAAAGAAGAATTTTGCTATATATCTGTATATATCTGATTCTGTATACATCAATTTCCGACAAATTTATCGTAACGTGGGGGTAAAATTGTCCGTCACATCGATTGGTGATACAATTGAGGTCATTTGAAAGGCACAATTCCAAGAAAACTTAATCCTATGCCCCTTTAACAACGTTGTTTCAAATAAACAGATCCATGCCCGGTTTTCAGCTTGTTGAATGCAATCTCGCAGCTCAACCACTACTGCAGTACTTAGCAATTTACTCTGTCAATACTGTGGCTTGTATATATGTGTTTGCCTAATGACATGGTACAGTTTGATCTTGGCTATGTTTCATAATGATTTATCACCAACCATGATGAATAATGCAGCTCTCTTTTAATTGTTTCATCTCTCATTTTCTATATTGCTTGGCAGGTTACCAGAGGGAAGCTGTCACACAGGTTGAGCAGCGCTCACTTGGAATCTGTTGTTAAGGTCAAAGGTCATGTGCAAAAGAGACCAGATAAAATGAACAACACAGTGAGTGTGCTTCAATCAACAGTATAGCTTACCTTCACACTGAAATATGCATTTAATTTCCACAGTATTGTGGATTTCTCTTTCAGGTTTGGCTATTTCTCATGCGAGACTTCCTTTGTCTTTGGTGAGGTCAAAGGGTCAGCACATGTGTAATCTTTCTTCCACAAATCTCTGCACCTCAATAATTGTAATAGCATAATAAGTGGCCCTACGAGGGTGCAATAAGTATGTATACAGTCTTTGAAGGATGGAACAGGTCGTTTATGGTCAAAACTTGAAATACTTGTGAATATATTATCTCAAGGGAAGGAAATTTTCGTAAAAATGCCACATGGCTTGCCCATTTTAAGTGCAAGCTGGCAGTGTTGAAATTTGAAAAGCTCTTTATCTTGATAATTTAGTAAACTTACAAAATGTCTGCTCATGCATCATACAATAGTCTTGATGACTTACAACAAGTGAAGCCATTGGTGGAGGGCAAAGGTCATTCTTAAATCACAGCCAGTCAAAACTTCCAAAGCTTGCAAACATGATCTCAAGAAGGGTAATGCTCACAAATGTTCAAGTTATCTTTTGTAGTTTGTTTGTAACGATCACTGGAACCTTATTGTCTGACTAACACGATGAGTAACTATGAGGGAACGGTTACTCAGGTTGTTGATTGCACCCTTGATTTGTTCTTCGTGCATATGGGGAATGTGTTGGTAAAAGTAGAAGTGACCTAGCTTCAAACGTAGTGACACGATGAATTCTTAGTTTGGACCAGGAAAGTTTCTTGTGTTGTTTAAAGATTGTACAAAGTTTATGACAATTCACTTGTATTGTTTTTTAAACTCTTACATGTTGACTTTCCCTTGATGAAGAATACAAACTACAAATATAGCTTTTGATGAAACGTATTTGGGGAGACGTATTTGTCATTGATATGTAGCTTAAAATGTCCATTATCCCATAAGTCAATGCCATGTTACTGATAACCATACTGGTATGTTGAGTCTGTATTCCTGCCTCTTCTGTTCCTCATTGATAGAAAATGCCGACTGGTGATGTGGAAGTGGTAGTCGAGGACTTTGAAATTCTTAACAACTGTATGGAGACGTTACCTATTCAACCACATGATCATATGAGTGTAAGTCTGAGCTGGTATTCTTATATGAAAATGAGGGGTCAAAGGTCACTCAGTTGTTAGTATGGTAATGTGGAAGTGGTAGTCGAGGACTTTGAAATTCTTAACAATTGTATAGAGAAGTAAATGACCATATGAGTGAATAGCAAACAATCTGATATTAACATAATGGGTCAAAGGTGAAATTTTTTGTATGGGGAGTTTGTTCCAACAAGATGGTTTAAGTATAACATTTAACAGAAAAACCGATACCAGAGTAATAGGTCTAAGGACAAGGCCATATTGGAATAATTTAGTAGTCATATTTTGTGTAGCAGTATTGAGGGCTCTGCACTTGGTATGGGGAATATTATGGTTCCAGTGAACAAAAATTGCTATTTGTCTTTGCACTTGTACAGCAAGGAACCCATTTTGGCATAGATTTTTGCTGTGCTACAACAGATAAATTATTCCCCACACACGTGTGCAAGTGTTATCATAAACTTAATGTTTAAACTGAGTTCAAAGCTATATTTTTGGTGTGACCACTTGTATTAGTAGACACCCTGATATACTTAAATCCTATGATATGATATTATGATTAAATGCCCCTAAATGGAGCTACATACAGTACCCACTGTGGAATCGAGTTATCGATACATCTAGTAGCGATATTAACAGCAGCATGCGGTTGATTCATTGAGATCGTAAGCCGAGTGAGTCCAGCTGATAAATGCTGTTGATCCCTTTAAGAAACGTTTATATGGAGGATGGCTTTTAGATCCAAGTTTTTGAAACACCTTCCTGGCAGATGACCTAGCTACTTAGCGTAGCCAAGGGGGGGGGGGGGCAAAGGGGGCAACCCCTTGAGCATATTTTTTATCTCAATACATTACATGTATAGAGATATTGTAACAGTAAGTGGGACTTTCTCTTCTCTTAAAAATTTTTCAGCGTCTTCAAACAAAGTTCTTTTTCTCTGGAATTTCCAGAGCAAGAATATATCATATAGACCAACAAAAGTTACTATTTTTTATTCCAGAATTGTATCTCATTCTGTGACTTTTTCACCGATTTATGTCCAAATCGGGCCAATTTGGACTGAAAACACACTTTGGCAGACCTGTTTTGCACACGCTCCAAAACTTATGTTTTATGAAAGAGAATAGAATAGAACTGTCTTTCAACAGTGGTATCGTCTAAGATAGGGTCCTATGTATTATATATTTTATTAAAACTTTAAACTTTCACTTGTTGTTTACAGGTAGGTATTAATAAGAATTTTACTACATGTATATGACATTTAATGGCTTTTATTTGCTTTATTTGATGTTTAAATGATTTTTCTTTCTTAAAACAACACTGAGCTGCCGCCCCTACTTTTAGTAAAAAGTTCCGTTTTTGATGATTAAGCCCCGCCCCCAAGTCTGTTTTGTAGCAGATTGGCTATGACTCATAACAGCTACATGTTAGATATACGAAAATGGCTACCCTCGCGAACAATTTTCTGTTCTGTAGTTAGGTACGCGAGGTGTTAGTGTATTGCATGCTAATTACATTCTGTACTGCTGAATCCTACGTAGTGCATTTAATTTATATTAGGCCTTCGTTTTTGTAACATCCATTTAAGGATAGTACTGGTGTTCAGGTAGCTTTTCAGAGCAAGGGCCATGATAAGTTTGTTTGATTGCCCTTCATGTATTTTGTATAATTACGTATACACATTCTTGTATTTCTGAAGGCTACTTACTGTAGGCCTAGTGCATTTAAAAATATATATATATATATATATATATATATATATATAGGCCTAGGCCCCTAGGCCTATTAGGCTTTCAGTGATAGCCACATTAGCATTGTACTGGTGTTCAGACAGCTTTTCCTAGGAAGGACCAGGGTAAGTTTGTTTGATGGGTACGTATAAAAGAGGAGCCGGCCATAGCATCACAACTTTGATCAGACTATAAAAATTGTATAAGTTTATGTTTTATTTATAAGAATATAAGATGTATAAGGTTATAAGAAGTATGTTTAGCTTTCTTTTGAACCTGTAATGTTTGACATCAAATGTACAAAGAATTAAAATACAATAACAAAATGGAGAGGAACTGAGGTGGCTATTAGGGGAAGAGGAGGCCACCCATCACTTGCATATAAAAACTTGTAATCTTCTTTTACATTATTTTTTCCAAGTCATAAATCCATGAAATCTTCATGTAAGAAAAATTGAGATGGAAAAACGTGGGTTGTTTTGATATCTAGAAGTGGACACAGTTTTGATGGTAGTCACCACTACAGTCTACAGTAACATACAGTAGGTCAATAGGCCTAGCTCTCAAGGCAGGCATCAAGAATATGGTCGAGTTGTTCGCCTCTTCTAATTTGGCTGTTGTCATTGACGTCAAACTATAGGACCAAAAAGTCCAACAGAGACTGACCTAAGATGAAGGATACCACATAAAAAACAAGTTCTTAAATATTCTATGACATTACTAAACCTTGCAACGTCGTTCTTTCGACTAACAGGCAATGAGCGCTAAAGGCAAGACTAGCAGGATAAAGTGTAACCTGCAGAGACTATTCGTGGCAAAATAGCAAAAATGCAAGTTATATATTTGTTGTACCATGATTGATATTGATAATTGTAGAGACAGAGCAAAGATTTGAAATTAGGAATCAAAATTAAAACTTCCATTATTGAGATACTGCATCATTGATGCTCTTGTTTGTATTTTTTTATATGATATCGCTAGTAATTTCAAAATAAAAAAATGCTCAGATGCAACTTACAAGGCCTGGGAAGTGCCATTTCCAGCGATCTGGGAGGCATTTTCGGCCAAAATTTTCTTGTACGTTTCGCGCCAACACATGGTGGCGCTACACTTAGATAGTTTGCTACAGTTTTGCCCCTCCCTTGGCAAAATCCTCTTTACGCCCCTGCCTAGCTAGCAGCTGGTTAAGCATTTGTCAGACATGTATACAATCATAAGCAGCGATCTATGTGTCTGATTTTGACAATCTCTGTCCTTAATATTCACGATTGTCCTACTTACTACAAATGGTTAATTGAAACCAGCAGCAGCTTATAGACAGTGGATAATACACGTCTTCACATTGACTTTGCTGATAGGTGTCTGAGGCTACCAGGATGTTATTCCGATACTTGGACTTGAGGTCGTCTAGAATGCAGCGTAACCTTAGACTCAGATCTGAAGTGGCTTTGAAGGCCAGAGAATATCTGTGGAAGGAACACAGTGAGTCCGTGTGAACACTTTCAGCTCATTTTTGATCCAGTATGGTTTATATCTATTTAACAATTGGACAGATTAAATTTGGACAATTTTGACTGTCAAATTTGATGATTTGGTTTGACAGTTAAATATGACAGAGTATTTGCTGTTTGACAGAGTAATTTACAAATCAATTTTGACAATATAACAATCAAATTTGACAATTAGATTTTATAATCAAATTTGACAGTTAAATTTGACCGAGTAAAGTTATTTCCTAGTCTACTTTGTATACATGATTTACTACATAACATTGCTACTTTACAACAGTGTGAATATCTAATGTAACCCAGGCCTTACAGTTTGGTCGTAAGAACAGCAAATTTGGTCGTCGGAAGAAGTGTAGCAAAAAGAAGCAGTGACCAGCATGTACACTGTAGGATGTAATGTACACTGTAGGAGAGATGTGTACAGTAGGGTTAGTGAACACAACACCAGCTTTGATCACAGTAGCAATTTATCATTTAACCTATTGGAGGTTTTTTAGTTACAATGTAATTTGAATTTCATGTAAACAACCAGTCGTCTGCTGTACAAACCTCACAGTCTGGTTGACAGAACTGAAATTTGTTTTTTTGTTGTATCGAACTAAAGGACGACCATTACAAATTTTTCCTGGCATACCAGCCCCTTGTTCTTCCTGTTTGACAAAATCATATGTGACAGCAAAGTTATAAATTTTCAGTGAAAATTTGTAATTGGGATAATTGGAAATATCAATTGAAAACTGCAGATTGGGTTAATGAGGGTGTGTTGTAAATATTGAAAGGGCAAAGTATTCCAAAGTTATGGTGCTGGGATGTTAAGGCACTGTCGCCGTAAAACGATGTCTTAGATAGAGTTCCTGATTTGAGAAGAAGTTTATCCGATGAGCGATGTTTGTAATCATGTTTATCATAACTGCATTTGCATCCCTCTTTGCCTGTTACTCTGTCATATCTCTTATGATTATGATTAATAATCTGATTAAATGATATGATTACTATAATCTCTAATGGTTGTTTTAGATTTCGTAGAAGTGGAGACACCAACTCTGTTCAGAAGAACTCCCGGAGGAGCCAAGGAGTTTATAGTTCCGACTCATCAAGCCGGTCATTTTTACTCCCTTCCTCAAAGCCCTCAACAGGTGGGTTGACTTTCAGGGGGGGGGGAGAGAAAGCGGAACCAGGGTGCACGGGAGGCATGTGCTCCCAAATTCTGCGGGGAAAAGCCCCTGTTAATAGTGGCCTCTTTCATAAATGAAAATGCCCATTATTTCTACCATTCTTCACCCTGAATTTTCAAAGTTTGCGCCCACCGGATTCAGTCCTCTTCCACCTCCCTAGTTGGGTATTAAATAAAAGTTGGTCCATTATAGGGTTCCACTTGCAACCCCTCCATTGGTGACCTTTCTCCAGTGGGTGTTTGGAGGAAATTATTGAGTAATTAAAAATTTATGGTTTTGAAATGCAATAAGGCAAGATGAACTAACCCTTATGACACTGTTGAAGAGATTCAAACCAAAACAAAGGCTGTGATTGGTTCGTTGTGTGTAACATTGTTTCAATGTTTAGGCAGTTTGGTAATTCCGATGTATTTTAAGTTCATGTGCTTTTCTGTATGATACGATATTAAGATATGATAAAAATTGTTCAATATATTTCCCAAAGTACAAGTTTAGAATAGATATGATCTTTTAAAGCATTGCAAGAATATTACCTATTATTTTCTAATTTTAATTGAATGCCAGATTGAAAACAAACACCTCTTTCACTGAGATTCAAGACAGCTTTTACGAACTCATTTCTGGAATTTTATTCCCCATGCTGATAGTAACATCCTATCGCAATGTAACTCATTGTTGTGAATATTCAAATTGATTTCAAATCATGATCCAATCAAATTTGCTTAAAAGTTAATCATCATTAGCATTCACTTTTTTAAACAGGCTAGGAGAGAGAGCCTTTGCTTTAACAATCACAAATATATCGTTATTAATACTCTTTTGGTTGCATAATTTTACGACCAAATGCCAAAACCCAGTTTAATGGGATGATCAAGAGTCCTAAGGGGTGAGGGGGAGGGGTATACATTTCAAGGAACAGGGGAAATATTTCCCTGATTGAAACAGTTTCTTCTATACAGAGAGTTGACACAACAAATAGATGTGAAAGTGGTTAACCAGGGCTACCTTGAGGGTAGGGAGATGTGTGTGTTAGTGGGGAGGGTTGGGGGAAGGGGGTTGTTGGTAGAGGGTGGTAGAGTTCAAATGAATTTGGGTTAATCTAAGAACGATCACCACAAAATCACTGTAGATTAATCAGAATGGATTCCTATTGGGCTCAATAATCACACACGGGTCAATGCAAAGAACAAACATTTCCAGAATTCTAGCAAGGTGTTCATATTATTGTATGGTATTATTGTATAGGAGTACTTGGTATGTATTGTTAGCAGAAGTCTGTGCTGTAACATTTAAGTATATAGTCAGTAGTTTTAGAATATAAAGGTGATACTCATAAGATCTGCAATTGCCTATATTATTGATCTCAAGATATTAACGAGGTTGTGACTTTATGTTCCCTTTTCTTTCATTCTTTCTTTTAAAGTTTAAACAATTATTGATGGTTGGAGCCATCGATCGATACTTTCAGATCGCAAGATGTTTTCGGGATGAAGGGAGCAGACCGGACCGACAACCAGAATTCACACAGGTAGGGTAATCATATCTGTGCTTCGTGCGTCCGTTTCTCAGAAAGACAAAAATTGCAGCACCGATGTTTGACCCAAGAGAAACTTTATTCGGCTTATGCAGAAATTCAGTATTTAATATATATTTTTTTTTTCAAGAAAGATTTATGCTTGAAGGAATCTACATTTAAGCCAGACAAATAATTTGGCGGTAAAAAACACTGTTGCACGGCAACCATGTCAAAGGTTAAGGTGCTCATTTTGTCTTACAAATTGATAAAGAGGTATCCTTCATTAATGTTACTTCGCAACAATTATAAAAATGACTGGCAAAATGAAGCTTCCAAAATGCGAGAGGGGAAGAAAGCTGACAAGGTTTCAAGCCCCTTTCTGCAGAAGACAATTTTTGGGGGGTTAATTTCCATCAGACAATTTATGTTGGCAGTTTTAGCAATCTTGTAATGTTTTTAGTAAGGCTATTTGGTGTGTATTGTACAAAAAAAGTTTCTGTAAATTTTCCAAGACACTTCAGCAGTTTGAGGTGTATGCAACTGGAAACTGAGCAGTTGAATGGATGTCCCTCTTTTAACAAATTGTAAGGATTCAGCTGATTTATCCAGCAAGAGTGTAGAGTTCATCTGCTAGTTTTAAAGTGGGGGAGGGTGCGTCAACTTATGCTAAGTCCTATGGACATGAAAGGTCATTCTTTTCATTTTACAGATTGATATAGAAATGTCTTTCGTCGATAAGGAGTCCATCTACCAGCTGATAGAGGGCTTAATGAGGTATGTCTGGCCTAGAGAACTACCCAGCATCAGTGACTCATTCCCCAGAATTACCTACTCAGATGCTATGAATCAAGTAAGTGTGCATAGAATGAGCTGATTATTACATGAAGTACCAGCAGAGTGAGGACAAATACAAAGTCCTTAGTACAATGAAAATAAGTTAACAGTCTGTGAATATGAGTGCAAGACTACTAACACCAGTAAGAATACATGGTCTGGAATACAAGTATGAATTAACAAAGTATAAGGGAGTATGGAGCTACTACTATGAGTTTGAGTATGTATGTAGTATCAGCATGAGCTTTAGAGAGTATGTAGTGTTAGTATGAATTTGAGTATGTAGTTTCAGCATGAGCCTGAGTGAATATGTGATGTTGGTATTAATTTGAGTATGGGTGACTTTGTAGTGTCAGCACAAGCTTTGGTGAGTATTTAGTGTTAGTATGAATTCAAGTATGAGTGAGTATGTAGTGTCAGCATGAGCTTTGGAGGGTATGTAGTGTTAGTATGAATTTAAGTATGAGTGACTTGGTAATGTCAACTTGAGCTTTAGTGGGTATGTAGTGTTAGTATGAATTCATGTATGAGTGAGTATGTAGTGTCAGCATGAGCTTTAGTGGGTATGTAGTGTTAGTATGAATTTGAGTATGAGTGACTTTGTGTGTCAGCATGAGCTTTAGTGAATATGTAGTGTACGTATGAATTTAAGTATGAGAGTATGAAGTGTCAGCATGAGCTTTAGTGAGTATGTAGCATTAGTATGAATTCAAGTATGAGTGAGTATGTAGTGTCAGCATGAGCTTTAGTGGGTATGTAGTGTTAGTATGAATTTGAGTATGAGTGACTTTGTAGTGTCAGCATGAGCGTTAGTGAATATGTAGTGTAAGTATGAATTTAAGTATGAGAGTATGAAGTGTCAGCATGAGCTTTAGTGAGTATGTAGCATTAGTATGAATTCAAGTATGAGTGAGTATGTAGTGTCAGCATGAGCTTTGGTGAGTATGCAGTGTTAGTATGAATTTAAGAATGAGAGTATGTAGTGTCAGCATGAGCTTTAGTGAGTATGTAGTGATAGTTTGTGTTGGATTGAGTGTGTAGTATCAGCATGAGCTTTTAAAATTACGTCTTGTTAGTATGAATTTGAGTATGTAGCATGAGCTTAATTGGATATGTGGTGTTAGTATGGTGAGTGTGTAGTATTATTATGAATTTGTCTAAGTAGTATGAGTTTGAGTATGTAGTATCAGTATACATATGGATGAGTATTTAGTATGGTTATGAGTTTGAGTGAGTATCTAATATCATTTTGAGTATAAAGATGGTGAATATTAGTATATAGTTGGACAATTGTACTAACATACGCATGGGTACTAACCCAAACGCTATAAGTCTTCTTTGAATTTATAAGGACATTTTGTAGACTGATGTATTTGCGAAAGAGAGTAAACATTCTTTTTTTACCTTCTTGACTCTTCAGTATGGCACAGATAAACCAGATACTAGATTTGACATGAAGGTAAGGATATCCTGGTTTTATCTTTTGTTCCTATTACAAAATCTGAAATGTTTCCATATTAATTTGAAAATGGATCAGTTTTCCAAAAGATGACATATTGAAATTTTAAGAATCTATATGTCAAAGTCAAACAAATTAGAAAAAGAAAAGTTGCTTATTTATTAAGTTAATATTTACTTGTTTTTAAGTTCTGATACAAATTCTACCAATTTGCTACCAATTTATATATATATAAATATATATATATGTATATATATATATATATATATATATATATATATATATATATATATATATATATATATATATATATATATGTACAGGGTTATATAACAGAAAAAGGTGACGTTATTATCATGTTTTACGGCAAGGGAAAGATAAATTTGTTACTTTTGTTGTATTTCACAAGCATTTTACTATTTTTTTGTGCCGGCCAGTGGACTGTTTATTCACTTCCAATGCCGGCCGGCAGGCGTGAGTGGCGGTTACCACCGGCCGCCGCCGGCCGGCGTGGCTATAACCCTGTATATATATATATATATATATATATATATATATATATATATATACCATATCGGATTTACCAAAATATTCTTCGGTGGTGCCATTGATCAAAACAATTGGCATCTTTGATGAGCATTTGTTTGAATATTTATGCTATGTATCCCAGAACCTTTTTCCTATCTTTATCTCATTCTTGCTTTTAGCTTGTTGATGTAACTTCTATCCTCAAAGACTGTGGATTGGCCAGTTTCAGTTCATCCTCTCCAGATTTCTGTATCAAAGCTATCAGGTGCCCTTTAGGTGCTGTAAGTGATCAATTGATAATTTATTGATGCCCTTTATGTGATTTGAGTGCTCAACCTATCATTTATTATTATTATTATTATCATGGTTCCTTATCTAGCGCAAATACTATAAAATATATATATTCATATGCGCTTTACATGATGAAGAATAAAACAATGATAAGAAAGAATTAAAAAAAGACAAAAATCAAGTTAAATTAAGTTAATAAAAATAGTGGATAAAAGAATATAATAATTACATGATAAACAGTAAAACAAATATATAGCAAGAAAACAATTTACGAATCAGAAATCAAGTGAATGTAAAATATAGCAAATAAGAAAATATGATATTGAGTAGAAAAATAAAATAAAAATGTTATATAAAAACCTGGGAAATAAAAATCTGAAAATGTAAATAATCGCAAGAGCCGGGAAAAATATATAAAACCATGGGCAAACCACAGAAATAATAATACATAAAATGATTTCAGATATTATAAGATTTGAAGTATAAATGAGTCTTAAGTTTGGATTTGAAAAGGGTAAAACTTTCAATTTTTCTTAAAACCTCAGGAATTTTTCTTAAAACCTGCTGGTTGATTGATGCCCAGCATCCTCCTAACCACTAACATACACATACATAACTTAATAGTGTGAAGCATCGTACAACTATTATTTAACAACTAGATATGAATATACATGAATTACATGACTTGATCTTGTCAAAACATGCTACGTAAAAGTGAGATATGAATGAACATTAATTACATAATTTGTTAAAACATCCTAACTGTGAGCATGCTAATGATAGGATATATCAGTTCATGTTTTTATGGATGTTACTTGCATTATTTCTTGTATTGGGTAGAGACTTACACTTTGTGATATTCTATACGGGAGTCAGATATTTGTTTAATTTTTTTCCAGTTCTTGAAAGCTCTCACCTACAGTACTGTTTTATAATATCACTTGATGTTAATATCTCTAACTCTATTTTAACTTCTTAGCAGCTGATTTTTCTAATATGTCATTTAGTTAAATCTGTTTTTATTTTTTTTATTGTCAGAACAATTATTTTATTTAGTTTATGTTACGTAATCTGTCAGTCTCTTAATTTAGAATCTAATCATGTTATTTTCAGAGACATTTTTCACGGCCTCGATTAGACGCTCTTCAGACCAAATGTCGGAATCTTCACGGTTACAACTTCTTGCCCGTTCATATCAAAGAGGACTCTTGGAAATCACCACTTGTTAAACATCTCACAGAAACTGTAAAGTCATCTTTAACAGAGCATCTTGAGGCTGGCCCTGGAGATATGCTGTTAATCTGTGCTGGTAAAAGACATAAAGTGGTTAGTACCAGCAGAGTATTACATAGGGGCTTGTGTCTTCTAGACATGCCTCTACACTCTCACTTACCCTTTTCTTTCTTTGGTGAAGTGCATCAACAGAGTTTTCTTTTGCACAGTAATTTTAAATATCTTCATTGACAACTTTGCACATTTTTAAATGTAAGGAAGTTTCATAACTTTTGTGGGTACATTGGTTACTTAAACAAGTCTATTTGTGAATTAGGTAAGTCCATTAATGACTTGAGCAAGTCCATTGGTGACTTGAGTAAGTCCTTTGTGACTTGAACAAATTCATTGATAACCTGAGAAAGTCTATCTGCATGAGTTCAATTCAAGATTCAAGCAATCAGTCATTTGAAAGATCTGCTAAGGATTGTAACTTTTCTCACTGAGGCTTATTGTACCATACTTAAAGTACTAGGGACACCTAGCCAATTTGCCCATATTCAGTATAGTCAGTAATGCGAAGTTTGGAATACTGCTAAGTTAGGACACCCCTAAGAAATACACGATTTAACCATGACAACCTACTAGCAAGTGCCTATTTACGAAAAACTAAGAAGCTACAGTTATTTTCTCTCCAAAATGACCTGTGTGCAAGTATGCACTTACATATTTGTCAATAAAAGGAAGTTATAGTTGTGGGGTGTTTTAAGGCTTAGGTGTCCGAACTTCTCAGTGTCCATGCTACATTTGTTGTGTGTGATAATCTGATTAAATATCTGTTGAAATGTTTCGAAAAGATCTTATCGTTTCCATCATATACACATTTGAAGTTTTGATAAAATCTGGGAAACTCATTAAATATGCGCAAACTATGACGTGAAGTGTTGTGCTCATCAAAAATGTCTTATTTTAACCCTTAATAGGTTAACCCCTAATTACAAGCCCACAGATATCATTTGAGTCAGACAATAATTTTAAGTCTATAAACCTGTGTTCAGTGTTCTTGAAACAAAGTCTGTGAAAACAAAGGGATAATATAGCAGAAATTAGGTAGTCACTTCCTTTTACATCATCAATATGCATAATTAGCATGTAAAGTGATAAATCTTTGATGGATTGATGGTAGTTGTAGCTATTTTCATTTTTAACAGGCAATGTTGTTCATAGGTGTCCATAGAACTCTTATTAATAAATATTGAAAAACAAAAAATTAAAAATAATAATATTGAATTGTCCTTGACACATAGTTATTTGTGTTGTATTTTTCCCCGGAGTCCTGTCAATTTCAACGTCATCCATGGTAAAATTTGATTATATCTTTTACCTTCTATCCTCTTCCCCCCTCCCCCCAATTTTCTTATAAATCATAAATGTACAATTGCAATCATTCAGATACTCTTTAGTTATAAAATACCAAATTTTCTACTTCAATTTTTTTTTTACACTTTTATTGTCCATATTTTATTCCTATATGGATTCCTTGCTATTGTTCCCTCTTTCACAGAATTCATCTCTAGGCTTTCTAAGGTTACAATGTGCTGATATATTAGAAGACCAAGGTAGGTGTCACCTACAAGAGCGGGGTACAATTTAGCGCGTTCGAATGGAGGCTATCCGACCGATATAAAGACACAGTACAATTAAGTAATTCACAAAGACATCCAAGTATAATCTTAATAATACAAATTTAATTCATCAAAGTCTCTTCTTTCTTAAATAAATAAATGAATATAATTCTAAGTCAATAATACCATGGATTCTAATATTCTCCTGCTGCAAGCATGGAGTTGAGATACTTCACAAAGTTGAAACATTTACAAGAGTTTTACATGTTTTAGGTGCTCAGACAAAATTTGGTTGTTTTCCAAAACGTATGATTTACTCAATACCCAAGTAGTTTGTTTGCCCCAGAAAAACTAAGTAATTACTCATACCTCGATAGTGTTGATTTTACAATATGATATTACCAGTAGTTGAGAACAAGTTTACTTGTGAACACAATATTTAAGTTCAAAATTCGACGACGTTCCAGTGTCCAATGCTTCTCAGTAAGAGACAGTTCTCGTAACTATAGATGTTACAGTCATAAAGTTCTACCACTCTTCAGTAGTATAAGATGTTACACCAGTCCTGGTGGATTGATTATCCCAGTAACATGAAAGTCACTCGTTATTCTCGTTGAATCCCAAGCGGATATAAAAGTGGCACTGTATTAAATAAGCAAGAACCCAAAACTTTTATAATATTTTGAATTCCAATTCACAATGCAATATATATTTATATGCTTTCATTTCAACCAATTTTGAGATGATTTTCATATTTCCAAAATAATAACTTCAAGCCGCCAGTAGATGGAATAATTTACTAAAAATTATACATCATTTTAGTCATTCCAAAAGTTGACCTAAATAATTTTACAATTACATTAAACTCATTTCTAACGTAAAAATAACTTTACTTTTATACGCTTGTAGCATAATGTTATTGCCACATGTCGTACAACTTCAAAACTAGGCGCGGCACATTAAAATAATATCTTTAATTATGGTAAATTCACTAATTTAACACAATTTATCTCTTTTCATGCATGCTATACTTTCATTACCTAAATGCCATAAATAATGCATACATGGACATGAATTTCATAGAACAATTACAAACCCTTTTACATTGTTTCTCCCTTACAGCAAATCTCAATATTTAACCAAATAATGTTTACTGTAAATACCTGTTTTATGTCAAAGTTTTACTTACAATGATATCACATTTGACGTCCCTTGGCAAGCCCCGTAATACAGCTGTAGCGATACATGTCAGCATCCTATACTGCCATCAAACAGCTGCCCTCCTCAGACTCTATCAAGATTCTGGTACCCAGGCGACTTTTCCCAACACAATCCTTGCCAATGATGAAATCCAAATTCACAACATTATGGCCTCCCGGCTTATATACTGTAGGTTTTCATAAGTGAAATAAATCCCATGCCATGTGTTGAAAAACGGAAAATTAAATCGGGCGCCTTACCAAGAGATATACATATAGAAATCATATGACTCTCACAGCATGGTGTTTCAGCTAAGAGTGATGTGTTTGTTCAGCACTAGCCTATACATGCATTAGCTAGTCCATTGTAAAGAAAATATGTCGCATCTATTAGCGCAGATAATAGGATCACCTGGACATTGTGAGCAATTCTATAGCATTCTCAATCTACCCAAGCCTTCCCTATTCATACCTGCCACTATAATGCTGACACATTCCTACTACCTAGTCAGCATCATTACTAGATCTGACTGGTTCCCTGGATTTAAAGTTTTAATACACAACAGCTTGTTCACTCATGCAAAAGATGACCAAGCTTATCATTACCAATAGTAAAATACACTGTCCTATCTACTCTAATGTGACAGTAGGTCTCTTGTAATCCTATTAAGTCAGGAAAATTCCTTTTTTATTCTTTTGTTCCAATTTCTTATGTTTAATAAAACAATATTAGTTATTGTTTTGGCCATTTAATCCTAAACCTACTCATTAATCCAGATGAAAAGATTTCCATCCATGCATCAGGTTTGCATTCATTGAAAGATTAGTCATCTAAAATTAATTGAATTTTGTGCTGGTCCGTCCTTGTAAGCACTGCCGTCCCTTTTCATCCTACAGGAGTACCGTTACGGGATTCAGATTCCTTCCAGTTTCTGTGGGTCGAGGACTTTCCTCTCTTCCTTCCAAACGAGGAGACTTTACCAGAGGGAACGGTTTTAGAAAGTGCCCACCATCCATTCACAGCCCCTGTAAGCGGTGAAGAAGAACTTATCTATACCGACCCATTAAAGGTAAGGTTAGAACTTAACCAAAGGGAATGGTTTATAGAAAGTGTCCACCATCCATTCACATCCTCTGAAAGCGGTGAAGATAAACTTATCTATACCGACCCATTGAAGGGAAAGGTTTTAGAAAGTGCCCACCATCCATTAACATCCCCTGTAAGCAGTGAAGAAGAACTTATCTATACCGACCCATTAAAGGTAAAGGTTTTAGAAAGTGCCCACCATCCATTCACATCCCAGGTAAGCTGTGAAGAAGAACTTATCTATACCGACCCATTAAAGGTAAGGCTAGAATTTAACCGGAGGGAGAGGTTTTAGAAAGTTCCTACCATCCATTCACATCTCCTGTAAGCGGTGAAGAAGAACTTATCTATACCGATTCATTAAAGGTAAACTAGAACTTAAGCACTAAAGGAAATCTACTCACCCCTAACTTACTCGACAATTGATTTTATTCTACCCTAAATGTCAGTTCATTTACAATTCATATTTCAATGACAAGTGCTTGAGTTAATTACCCACCATGCACCATTTCAGCTGCTGTAACATTCTAACTGTTCATGTAAAATACATTTGAATGTTAAATCCTCCAATGTCTGCATATTAAGTATGCACTTTCCCTTCACTCTTACATGTGATGCATGGTGGGTAATGACAGAGCACAGGGTGGGGGGGGTGGGCAGGAAGGGGTTATAGAGAAAGTGTGGTAATCAGAACTTGTTGAGGGTAGAAGTGTCAAAACCTCCAATCTTTTGTGGCACTTTTGTTCTTTTCTGCTATTTTACAGGTCAGAGGTCAGCACTACGATCTAGTCTTGAATGGTGTTGAAGTTGCTGGCGGCTCAATAAGAATCCATGATGCCAATCTGCAGAGGCACATTATAGAAAATATCTTAAAGGTAAGAATGTCATGTTTTAATTTATGGCTGATTTTCAGACTTCCTCCAGAGTCTGTGGAATATTATGACAAACTGTAATGGAACATGTCCTTATATATGATTATTATGTAACACTTAAAATTAATCTAACATGATTTTTATAACTTTGAAATTTCCTCGGGAGTCTTTATCTCATGGTATATTGTCCCGTCTCATAAATCATTGTGAGTCCTGTATAGCTGGACCTCAGTACAGTTGGTCCATTCCCATCATGGGGATCATGTGTTTAGCTGGACCTCGGTACAGTCGATCCATGTCCACCATGGCAATCAGGTGTATAGCTGGACCTCAGTACAATTGGTCCATTCCCATCATAGGGATCATGTTTATAGCTGGACCTCAGTTCAGTTGGTCCATTCCCACTATGGTGATCATATGTAAAGCTGGACCTCAGTTCAGTAGGTCCATGTCCACCATGGCGATCATGTGTATAGCTGGATCTCAGTACAGTTGGTCCATTCCCGCCATGGCCATCATGTGTATAGCTGGACCTCGGTACAGTCTATCCATGTCCACCATGGTGATCCGGTATATAGCTGGACCTCAGTACAATTGGTCCATGTCCACCATGGAGATCATGTGTATAGCTGGACCTCAGTTCAGTAGGTCCATGTCCACCATGGAGATCATGTGTATAGCTGGCCCACAAGTACAGTTGGTCCATTCCCACCATGGCAATCATGCGTATAGCTGGACCTCAGTACAGTTGGTCCATTCCCATCATGGCCATCAGGTGTATAGCTGGACCTCAGTTCAGTTGATCTATGTCCACCATGGCGATCATGCGTATAGCTGGACCTCAGTACAGTCGATCCATATCCACCATGGTGATCAGGTGTATAGCTGGACCTCAGTACAATTGGTCCATGTCCACCATGGCAATCATGTGTATAGCTGGACCTCAGTACAGTTAGTTCATTCCCACCATGGCAATCATGTGTATAACTGGACCTCAGTACAGTAATCATGTGTATAGCTGGACCTCAGTTCAGTTAGTCCATTCCCATCATGGGGATCATTTATATAGCTGGACCTCAGTACAGTTGGTCCATTCCCACCATGGCAATCATGTGTATAGCCAGACTTCTGTACAGTTGGTTCATTTCCACCATGGCAATCATGTGTATAGCTGGACCTCAAGTACAGTTGGTCCATGTCCACCATGGCAATCATGTTTATAGCTGGACCTCAGTTCAGTTGGTCCATTCCCACTATGGTGATCATATGTATAGCTGGACCTCAGTACAGTTGGTCCATTCCCACCATGGCGATTATTAGTATAGCTGGACCTCAGTTCAGTGGGTCCTTTCCCACCTTAGCGATCATGTGTATAGCTGGACCTCAGTACAGTTGGTCCATTCCCACCATGGCGATTATTAGTATAGCTGGACCTCAGTTCAGTGGGTCCTTTCCCACCTTAGCGATCATGTGTATAGCTGGACCTCAGTACAGTTAGTCCATTCCCACCATGTCAATCATGTACTTTATTTTGAGTACTTTATCGTGGTATCTGATATCTGATGGGACGTTGGGATCCCTTCCATTCACTTTGATACCTGAGGCTCTTCATAACACATACCTCATTTGTTCATGTTTCTAGGAGGATAGCTCAGAGTTGACTCATCTCCTACAAGCTCTTGATTCTGGTTGCCCTCCTCATGGAGGAATAGCTATAGGTGAGTCCTCTGCCTCACATTTTCATGGTATTTTTAAGTATCTTAGCTTTTTTTCTCCTCTTTCCTATCAAGATTAAAACACAGGTCAGTGTTTTGACTTTCAACCTCCAAAGACTATGCAGCTTTTCTGCAGTATTCCATTAGATCTAAAGAGTTCTGTGAGTTAAATTCACAGGAACTGCATTGGCAGATTTCCACAAGCAATTCTTCGCTGTAAAATAACTGAGCAATCCTTATCAAAGATCCAAACTACTTCACTTCAGTTCAACTTGATTCAAATCATTTTAATGTATTCAAATGGAAAAATACTACACCTCAATTCAACTTACTTAAATATCGGAATGGTTCTTAAACTGACTTCCATACATCAATTCAAGTCATTGTAATATATTCAAATGGGATAATACTGCGCCTCAATTCAACTTACTTAATATTCGAATGGTTCTTAAACCGACTTATGTAATTTCAATTCAAATCATTTAATGAATTCGAATGGAACAATACTGCTCCTCAATTCAACTTACTATAATATTGGAATGGTTCTTAAAGCGACCTCCGTACATCAATTCAAATCATTGTAATGTATTCAAATTGGAAAATACTGCCTCTCAATTCAACTTACTAAATATTGGAATGGTGCTTAAACCTCTTTCCGTAAATCATTTCTAATCATTTTAATGTATTTGAATGGAACAAACCTGCACCCACCTCAATTCAACTTACTTCATTGGAATTATTTTTGGAATTGTTTTTTTACAAAAGCTTCCGTTGAATGCCTCATTCGAACTGTAATTGACTTGTTCAAGCATTGAGAAATGTGCATTAAATTAACTAATTTCCTTGCAATTTATAAATTTTGATACATATTGTTGACTGTAACACTCAACATAGCCCAAGAACAACTTTCAATTCTAATTGGTTGCTATGATGCTGGCTTCCGTCAATTCTAAGTGTCGTGCTATGCTGTCTTCCTTCAATTCTAATTGGTTGCTATGCTGTCTTCCTTCAATTCTAAGTGTCTTGCTATGCTGTCTTCCTTTAATTCTAATTGGACGCTATGCTGTCTTCCTTCAATTCTAATTGGTTGCTATGCTGTCTTTCTTCAATTCTAATTTGTTGCTATGCTGTCTTACTTCAATTCTAATTGGTTGCTATGCTGTCTTCCTTCAATTCTAAGTGTCTTGCTATGCTGTCTTCCTTTAATTCTAATTGGACGCTATGCTGTCTTCTTTCAATTCTAATTGGTTGCTATGCTGTCTTCCTTCAATTCTAATTGGTTGCTATGCTGTCTTCCTTCAATTCTAATTGGTTGCTATGCTGTCTTCCTTCAATTCTAAGTGTCGTGCTATGCTGGCTTCCTTCAATTCTAATTGGTTGCTATGCTGGCTTCCTTCGAATCTAATTGGTTGCTATGCTGGCTTCCTTCAAATCTAATTGGTTACTATGCTGTCTTCCTTTCGTCTGTCTCATGTATGTATGTTGCATGTATGTTTCCTTTCCGGTTTGCATTTCATTTGGAATTACAATCGATTCTTTCAGGCTTTGATCGTTTTATCGCTCTACTCTGTGGAGAGAGTACAATTCGAGAGGTGATCGCGTTTCCAAAGACAACAGAGGGTAACGATCTGATGAGTGGTTCACCCTCCCCCGTGCCTTCTGAAGACCTCGCAAGGTACCACGTCAAAGTCCAAGGCGCTGAAAAGTGAATAATATGTAGATACGGAGATCGGAAAGGTCCGAGACTAAGATGCTGGACTGGGACGCTATGAACCTGGTATTCAGATATATCCGTATAAGCGTTGCAATAATTTAACAAACTCTGGTAATGAGTGACCATATTTTATTGGTAGCCTGTGTTTGACATGTTGGAATGGAATTTTGAAAAGTTAGATATTCTTCAGAAAGTTGAGTGAACTGCTTCATATCATTAAAGATTTGCCCTGTTGGCAAAGTGGAAAGCCTTGGAACCCTACAGTTAAACATCAAATGCATGGCTCTTGACATGTAGAACTATTAAAAGGTAGTACACATTTGCTGTTTTGATATGCACCTGAGATACTGTCGTGCATATAATCATCTTGAACGATGAGATAGACGTCGTCAAGGATACATGCTTGTTGCAATCATGGACTCAAACTTTATAATGAAACTCATTGATGTAAGGATTTCTGATTGGGGAAACAAAAATAATTCTATGCTTGGGACATTAGGTTTGCCAGGTTGGACTGCACAGCATTATGAATGAAATACTCGTGGCCGTTACCATGGGTACCACACGCTCCCTTTCACTTGAAGCTGCATATGATGTTTGTAGCAGAGCTGATAAGGAAGTCTCTTTGAACGGTACTGGCCTCTCTCCAACAAGACACAGCTTCTCTCCTGTGTTATAACGAGAGGAATGTATCGTTGTTGACAAGAGAAGAAATAGAAGGGTTAGGGTTAGGTTAAGCAAAAGTGGAGTATGGAGCTCATTCAAGCTTTATACCATTGGAACTATCATGCTAACGAAATTTTCATACATTTGACTTCTGGGGACTTCAGATGACCTTTGACCTCTGCAACTACATTAGGATTCTTATACCTCATGAAACGAATTGAATATAAGTGAATGTACTATTCCTTACAATGTCAAATAAATAAAAAGTCATGAGAGTTATGAAATCTTGTCAGTATTGTTATCGAGTTCCTCAAAAGAATCAAGTCCAGTGGAGTCTTTCAAAGTCAAGACATGGGGCAGGAGGGGGGGGACCAAACTGGGTCCTTATATATTAATCGGATCCAGTGGCATCGCCAGACATTTCAATCTTGGGGGGCACAGCACTTAATTAAGGGTGCACACTGTTTATTGGTGAATGCCGTCCTGGGGCAGGGGTCTAAGGGGAGGGGGTTTCCCCCTGATAAATTTTTGATTAATTAAGGGTCCTTAGATGCAATCTGGTGCTATATTTTGCAACTTGAAGTAACTTTATATTCAAGAATTTCGGGATTAGTCTGTCCGATATTTCCATTTTTAATTTAGGCAGAATGAAGTTTTGTTATAGTATTTTTTTTAAACACTACAAATCGTATCTGGGGGGCACGATTTTTTTGGAGGGCACATACCACCCCCCCCCAGGCTACCCCTTGGCGATGCCACTGATCGGATCCAAGAACCCTTCAACCCAGGAAATTTCAGACAGTCAGATATTTCAATAACACAAAAGGCATGTGGTTCTGCTTGTTTAGTCCAAAGTATATATTTGCAGTAAGTTGATGAAAGCGGTGCCAGAATACACCTGCCTGCTGGCTAACAGAACCACTTTGAATATCACAAAATATAATTATAATATTATAATAATAATAATCATCAGCAGTTATTTTACGACGCTTAAGCGAACACAAATGTGGGAGAAACCTGCAAGGGCTTATGGATTACAACTTACACGTCGGGTGGCTTCCAATTTAACATTTGAACTCAAATTTGGAATCTTTTCAATTTAGAAAGTCATTTCAGATGGGAAATCCGTAGATTGCTCTTGGATGAAAAACCCACCTTACTATGACCGGGCCGGGAATCGAACCCCGAACCCCCACTTGCTTAGCCTCATTGCTTCAAATGCCACCGCCTTTATCCACTTGGCCACAGCAACGGTAAAAATTAAATGACAAAAATCACCTCCCTTAGATTTGTTTATGATGGTCTTTTATGGGACAACATTTTAAACAGGGTCAAATAAAGCAATATTGCTTTATTTGACCCTAATATTAGTCATTTTTTGTGATTTCTTTGTTTAGTGTACTACTTTTGCATTGAATCATTGTTCGAAGGCGATACGGCCAGAACACGCCTGCCTACTGGCATCTTGAACCACTTGTAAGTCTTGGATTATCACGAAATGTAATAAAAACGAAATAATGATGTCTGTTACAAAAAAAAATAGCAAAATATATTGCTTAACTTAGGATATTTCTTTTCCAATCATCTTCGAGAAAACAAAATAAGAATATATAACAGTGATAAAAACTGATTAGGGGATAGTATGATTGCGTGAACTTTGCGCCATGATTTAATTCCCCAATATTAACATAACATGCAGCCCAAAAACTTCGCCATTTCTGTCCATTTCCTCCTGTTCTTTTCGGTACCAGAAACATATATATCGCTTCACATGGTCAAGTTTGTGCTGCTAACAACATTTCCAGCATTTCACGTAAGTTACGGTCAGCCTTTGACCAATAGTGTCGAACCCTAGCAACGAATGTTCTTGTACTGTTCCCCCTTTTTTTGGCTTCATTGCCTGTGCAACTGCTTGACCTTTCATACCCTATTCAGGGTACAAGGTGTTTATTTTCCAACGCTCAGTTTGCCAGCTTCAACACTGTCAGTGAAAATTGGGTTTGGAACGATCAGAGCCGTCTGCTGGGAAGGATCGATGTTACCGGACTGAACCTGGAAGGCAGAGCTAGCAAACAGCACTGAAAATTATTTCTGTGGCAAACAGCCAATTTTTACTCAAAAAGTAGTTGGATGTATTATGTTACCTGGTGACAGTATCACTTTGTTGTACACGTACTGACACTTGTTAGGCAGAAATCGTTGGGTCAGTGTGTCATGCACTTAACTTCATGACAGTGAAATATATCCGAACAAAAAACTGGACTTCGTTTTTCGTCAGTGCTATATGCTTATCTATTATAACCTAACCTAAAGCCTAAAAGGTTAGGCTAACCATTCGCCGTCTATCTCGTTCAGTAGTATCAAACAGCCTCTTGCAGGAGATGATCACAAGAAGCGGGTAGCACATCAAGGTGAATTCACCTTCCCCTAATGACAGCTCAAGGTACTATTAGGAATTGTTGTATCGCTTTGCTTCAACTCGTACTAAAGTTGTTATCTGTGGTCTAAATATTGCCTAGATTTGGCAAGAAGGTTCTGTCACATAAAGTTGGTAAGTTTCTTGACTAGACTGTTCTGACCTATCCTTCACATTTGTTGACATGTGGTCATGTTTCCAGTCATGTTTCCAGGGTAGGCTAGGCTAGAAGGGATTTGTTTGCCAGGGATGGGTTGCACTTAGCAAATGCTGGGGCCTCGCGATGTTAAGTAGGGATGGTGAATTTTACTGTTGAACAGCAATGTTTTAACTAAATGGGAGGGGGGGGGGGGGTTAATATAGGCAGGCAAAATTTTTGATAAGGACTAAATGTTTGTAGTGGAGGTAAAGTTATGGGTGTTTTAATCGCAGGGAATGTGATAGTAATGGTTCTAACACTACAGTATGGTGAAATTGTTTTAATCACGGACTAGAATATTCCTGACATTGATTGGATCGATGGTTCCAGTGGTAGGAACCCTTAAAGGCATTGAAGACTCGCCCCAAACCGCGTGCGGCCATCTGAAAAAGTTAACTTTCCGTTGCTTGCAAGTGACGTTTTGTTCGTGTCGCTACAACAGACAGAACAGTAATGAAACGTGATACCTTGTTATCTTTAGCTGGACCTGAGATGTCCATCGCTGCATTGTTTGTACACAGATGTGGGTATTGACCGCAGCTGTATGTACTGACTATACACTAGTGTCTAATTACCGATGGCTGCAAGCTGTGCGTGTGTATTTTCTGCGATCGATGGTGGTGTCTATCACTTCTGTTACACCTCATTCGAAACTAGGTCAGATTACCGGCATTAGACGTTTCTTTTTGGGCGAGTCTTCACACCCTTTAAGGGTAATAACTTTCTAGATGTTGTGCAAGATTGCTTTGTACATGAGCATGTTACATTCTGTACTGGGGGGGGGGGGTGTATGGTTGTTACATCCTGGATCTTGTCTTGATTTCTGATCCAAGGATTGTTGTTGAATAAACAGGTCTAGGAAAACTAGGAACTAGTGATCATGATATACTGGCTTTTGATGTTGCTTGCAAGGTCGTAAATTCTGTTAGGAAGGAAAAGGTCTCTGAATTCTCGAGATAAAGAGACAGTGGCAGTTGAAACTTTACTTAAGGATACAGATTGGATTAATTTGTTAAGAGACAAGAGTGCTTCTCAGTCTTGGATCTGTTTAGCTGATAAGTTTAAGGTCATGATGGAAAATCATGTTCCTTGGAAGAATTATCGTCGTAAAAGCAGTATGCCTTCCTGGATGACTAAGGAAGTTAGATGTGCAATAAGACAAAAAAAGTAGAATGTGGAAGGTGTTTAGGAGGACTAATTCTGAATCTCTTTGGCAAGTTCAAAAGTCATCAACTGAAGGTAGAACCCTTAAATATAGTCTCTGAAGCAAAATTGAATTCGAAAATAACATTGCCGTAAATATTAAGGATGACCCAAAGGCCTTCTTTTCATATGTCAGCTAGGTCAAAGTAGAAAGTTAAAGATGCGGTTGTTTCTCTTAGGGTGCCACAAGCTTATAATATAATTACTGATTGTCAACTATTTTGTGTTGGTTTTTCAAGGGAAGATATGAGTATTATTTCAGATTTTCAGGGTGGAAGTGATGGTCCTAAACTTGATTCAGTCTTATTTTCGGATGAGGTTGTCCTAAAGGAGTTGCTTTGTCCAAATGTTTCTAAAGCTCCTGGTCCTGATGCAATCCATCCGTATTTGTTGAAGACTTTTGCACACCATTTCTGCATTCCACTCTCATTGGTTTTTAGTTAATTTATGAATGAAGGTTATGTTCCTCAGGACTGGAGATGTACTAATATTAGCCCAATTTTCAAGAAGCTGTGTGATAAGTCTAAGCTCTGTAATTATAGGCCTATTAGTCTCACTAGTGTTGTTTGTAAGGTCATGGAGTCAGCTTTTGTTAACAAGTATATGGTCAGTCACTTCAGTAGTCAGTCTTTGGTCAGAGAGTCTTTACCTAGCTGGCTTTTGCTAAAAGGTCTTGTCTCAATAATATTCTTGAGTTTATGGAAGATCAAGTTCACTGAATAGGCAGAAGTCTGTAGATGTTGTGTTCCTGGATTTCCAGAAGGCCTTTGATAAAATTCCCCACCAGCATCTTTTACTTCTAAGGCTGAGGAGTATGGGTGTCAATGGTAATTTACTGTCTTGGATCGCGAATTGGCTTGGTAATAGGAAACAGGTGGTAGTTAAATTTGGCTGTGCTTCTTCTTGGCAGGACATTTCTAATGGGGTTCCACAAGGATCTGTTTTGGGTCCCTTGTTGTTTGTTGCCTATATAAATGACATTGATGCCTGATCTATTTTGTGTACAGCCAACAAGTTTGCTGATGACACCAAACTGTATTCTGAGGTCTCTTCCAAAAGTGATTCTGAAAAATTTCAAATGGATTGGATAAGGTTTATTCATGGTCTCAGGTATGCCAAGTTTTTTTTATATTGAGAAATGCAAGGTGATGCATATGTTGGTAGTAGTAACCGAAAGTATACTTATACTCTTTATGGTGAGGAGTTGCAGGAGGTCTTTGTTGAAAGAGACCTAGGTATCTACATTGACTTCTCTGCAACCTTCTAACTGGCAATGTTTCAAAGCTGCCAAAAGAGGTAATAGGATTTTAGTTATGATCAAGAGGAACTTCAGTTTTCTGAAAGAGGACATTGTTAGGCTTTATAAGCAGTTGGTAAGGTCTCATCTGGAGTATATGCTGTGCAGGCTTGGAACCCATTTTTTGCTAAGGATAAGGAAGTATATACTCGAGAAGGTCCAGAGGAGGGCTACTGGGATGATTTATTCCTTATTATAGGAGGTTAGAGCTGTTGAAACTCACCACACTGGAGCTTAGGAGGTTATCTGGTGACTTGATTCTAGGGTTCAAGATTGTGTATGGTTTTGAAAAATTAATCCTACACTGAGTTTTTCATGTTTCCTAATAGAAGTTGTACCAGAGGTCATTGTCTTAAAACTCCAGAAGTTACAAAGTAAGATTAATATTCGGTATAACTTTTTTTCTAATAGGGTTGTGAATGAGTGGAACTGTTTGCCTGAGAGAGTTGTACTTGCAAGTACTTTAAGCATTGTAATCGGGTCTGATTTTTTGTGTCTTCGGTTTTTTTGGTACCATAGGGGTTCTTTATAGGGACTTGAATGTCCCTCCTGTTCCTTTATGTACTCAACTAAAACTAAGTTAGGCTAGGCTGTTGCTGCACCCTCTCCAAAATTTCCCACATTTTTTGTATGATTGGAACACCATGGCATAAGCATATTCTGAAAATTTCAGTTGCATTGCTTTACAATTGGCCGATTTATCACACTTTGAAATTCTGTAATTTGTCGCCACCGTGGCATTCTGGCATTTTATACGTTTCAGGCCTCGTTTCTCAGCAATTAAACATTCTACTACCTTTCTATTACAGATGCCTGTAGAGTCTATCCCATAAAACAGGAATAACAAAAATTAGGCTACAAAAATATTGTCTTGTGGAAGTTGTGGAGTTAGGTCAACTTAAAAGTGCCAAAATATTCAATTTTTGTACTTTTCACTAAAAAATGTGCTATTTTTAGTGATGAATTGCTCCTAAACCATTGCTTAAGGGTACTTGATTCTTTCAGATGTTATTATGTCTAGTACAAACAATACAAAATAATGATTACAATGCTTTCCTATAATTAAATTTGCAAGTTGTGCAACTCTTAAGTTGCTATTTCATGCTGCGATTCAACATGAGGTAGGGGTTTTGATGCCAATCTTTTACCAAAGTAACCATGTTAGGGCATGTTATACTTTAATTATAAGTATAAAGTTCTCACACCTAAACAAATTTCAGGGTTCTAGCTTTTCTCAATATTAATTTATGAAGTTGTTAAGTTGCTCTGATGTACAAAAGAGGTCGTCTTTGACAGCCAATAACTCAAAACGCGTCATGTTGAAAAAAATCTGATAAATTTTTTCTGGAAGAGATATAGTACCACCCTGTTTGTACAAAAAATTTCAGGAGGGTGTTTTGCCTTATTTTGAAATGAAAAATCCTCAAAGTTTGGGATTTTTACAAAAAAATGTTTTGCCTGTTTTGTTGTTCCATGTGTTTTGAGCCTGGGTATTGTACTTCAAGGTCATTCAATTCAATACTGTGCAGTTTTTAATTTCATATAAACAAATACAATTTGCACTGTACTTGTCTGCTTCTGGTTGAATTCATTTAATTAAAGGTGGGGGCGCTCGTATACTTTTAGAAAGAGGGGGCTTTGATTTCAGTGGTTTTGCATGTCACCCATTACTCACATGACTTTTCTGAGTGGTCACCTGATCGTAGCTGTACTGGGCTGTAAACGGTATTGTGTTGCAAGCTATTTCTTATTCCCTTTTTGCCAATCCTTTCTGAAGAGGGTGGAGCCGCCCCTTATGGCAACGTCTTTTACTTCCCTTTTACCGTTCAAGTTCCGTTATTTTTAATTCGGTGCACCGGTTACGAGGATGGGCTGCAGCTAGGGCAAGTGCTTTGTGATCGCCTAAAGGGCCCGTGGCCAGGAGCCCAAATATAAGTAAATATACATATTTATCTATATATGATATATGACAAAAAATGCTTTGTCTTTCCCTCCTGATATAGAACTAAAATGCATATATAAAAAATTTTTTAAAAAATACAGATGTCTATATATAATTCATACCTAAATTGAATTAACTACAAATTGTTCACAAATGACGGACTTGACCATACGTTTGATACCCAATGTTGTAATCACTTCAGAATTTTTTTTCACTTTGTATATGCGTTTTTATTTTTGTGACACGAGTCAGTGTGTATCGGACTTATATTCACTAATAGTTTCTTGAGCTGTAAAAAAATGTCGACTCACGACTTCGGTTACAATAATTGCAAATACTTTACTCCAGTTAGTACAAGACTGGTGCATCTGGAAAAGTTTGAAATACACTGGTTTGTTACAGCCAAATAGTATTAGGTTACTGCACTTCTATAGGCTAAACTTTTGATATTCGATAAAGCATGCACAGCTTTCCTAATGGGTGAATCAACTACGAAACCAGGGCACCCAAACCGGTCGGACTTCGATTGCTCACCATGTAGGCCTAAAAATAGTCAAACCATGGAGCTGCTAGAGTAGCAGCTCCCTGGTCAAACTTAAGCCTGGGCCTGATGCAAAACTCGACCATAACCTATACTGTACGTACAGCCCACTAGTTGTGAACAGTTCTGAACGTATGAACAAACTACAGAGTTTTGTATCACACAACACACACGAAAAGGCGGTGTAATAATTTACTACTGACACTTCCACAGACAAGAACTATGCAGGAATTTCGTCAAGGCCATCGCTCCAGTTACCCAAACCCGTATATTGCTTACTAGCCGTAAATACGGGATTGCTAAGGAATTACGTGACAACAGCGACGAGCCGGTAGAGGGTACTGTAGTATTGATATTATTTTTAAATCGGGTGGTGTGACGGGTGGTGTGAAGGACAGAATCCACGAGCGAGCCCACCTTTAAAAGACTTTACTATAAAATGGATTTCAACCAGTACATACTGTACACATTTATGTACAGTGTGTACAGCACATACATTGTACTGGGTGTATATGTACAGTGTGTATAAGTGTTAGGTGTAAACATCTTCTGGCACTCATTGTCCTTATCCAAATGGATCCCCAACAAACATGATCACTTATCCTGCAGATTTCAATGTCATATAAACAATTACTATTTGCAATGTACTGTATGCTTCTGGTTTAATTGGGTTGCGTCAGGGGCTTGATGACAAAGCCAGATAAAGTCCAAAAATGTGAACCTACAAAGGCTACATTTGGGAAGGGTGGGGGGGGGGGGCGGGGAGGGGAGGTCTGTAAGACAAAGTTCTGTAGCAAAAATTCCTCAATAATCTAGTTGACTCCACCACTAATGGGTGCCTTTTTGTGGTTGGGGAAGTGGGAGAGGGCAGCAAAAAATAACCGTTTACAACAGACTGAGGCCTTCGTGTGGTACAAAATTATGTCAAAGTTGCACAAAAGAATGGATTATCAGGTTTGTCTACATTCTACACCCCCCCCCCCCCACACACACACACACCCTGGACCCTCACATGGTTAAGAATCTGTTTCATTCAGTGGCTGAAAGGGAAAATATGCGTGACAGCATATAATATTTAAGATATTTCAAGGATTGTCATCTAGCCTAATATGCTGATTTCTTTTAGTAGATCTTTGAATTACATGAAATTTCTTATTAATTTTAAATATTTTGTGCCATACTGACATCACAATTCTTGACTGTTTGAGCAAAATCTAGTGGGTAGATTTGGCAAGAATAAAACACCACTGATATGCCATCATTTGTCTATCACTCAAAAAAGAAAACGGTTTGCTATGCAAATGCTTATAACGTTACAAAAGAAATGACAGGATAGAATTGCATTATTAATAAAAAGTCACTTCAATGAGTTACATATCATACTATATGTGTCATTCACAGGTGATGCATTTAGAGATCTGCAGTTTGCGTTTAGTGTGCCACACAATAGCATTTCTGGATTTATTCCAGAAGTCTGTGATGCAATATACCAGTGCTTCAAGGAGCACCACTTAAAGGTAAATTTATCATTCTCCTGCTTAAAGGTATACTGTATTGGCCCAAAATTAGCTAGATTATTCAAATATGGTCACCTTCCGTCAAAAATCTTTAACTATGTTTGTTACCACCTTGGAGAAAATTTACCTAACTGGGACATTGAGTCATCTTGTGTGTTCATTTAGAATGTCTGAAAACAATTTGAAAAGTAATGACCTACAGGAAAGTACTTTTTGAAAACATCTATCAATTATAACGTGCCATAATTTGGGGCCAATACAGACTACCTTTAAGTCTGCTTAAATAGAAAGGTGTATAGGAAAATTTACAAGCTACTTGACATTACCTATAGCTTCATTGTTGCATGAAACCTGCACTTACCTTTGCTTTTCGATTTGATGTAAGCAAACATATATCAAAAGATTGAAGATGAAGGTTGTTGTAAAATGATTGCATTGTAGTGTGGAATTTATAGTACTTTAATTCACAATGCAGAAATAAACTATTGATGACAAATATTCGTATATATAATATATGTATTACTTCTCATGACACACTGAAAAGTGTAAAGAACTTCCATGAAAAACAATAGGTATCTACCACCACTAGTCAACAAGGGCTACCCACAAACCAATAATCTGACATACTGTAGTAAAGATGTACGACATACATGAACTTAGCATCACAGTGAAAAAGCTAATTTTTTACACTTGAACATATAAGAAACAAAGTAAAATGCTGACCACAAATGACCTTCGACCTCTTCCAAACCAATAGGGGATCTTTAACTCAATTAATGTGATACGCCTACAGACAAAATGTGAGATATCTGAAAGCTTACCAGTACCTTAAGATGCTATATTTACAACCAACGTATCACAAACACGACCATGCCCTCACACATACACATACATTCAGTACAAACACATATGCCATTATGAATATGGAAGTTACACTACTCATGAAAAAATGTAAACAATTTGAACCATTTTCCAAAAACAAATTACAATTCACTATTTGAGGAGCCTTTAAGGTTCTGATACGACAGTATCATTGTCACCCAGCTGTGCACATGCACAAGAATTTGCTGAATTTGGAGTTTTGCCAATTGTTTGGCCCTGAAATTTGTTATTAATCTCAGCTCCTCTGTGAAACTCTTATCAAATAAATCATCAATATCGTCACATTTGGAGGGTTGATTAAGAATGCTCAAAGCAGCTTGTAAAAGGGGTTCTTTTTCATATTTTTGTTTTGAGTGTTTTGAGGGGGTTGTATTTTTGAGGATGACCTCTTATTTGTCTCAATGGCGGTACAGGATGGCCCAGGTTGATTGTGATCAAACAGAGGTTCTTGAACTACAAGATCAACAGTCTCGTCCTCTGTTTCTTCCGTTCCAGGACCAGACTCCGACAAAGGTAAAACTGTAGTAGCCACATCCTGAAATGAATTGTAAAAGGTTAATATTAACTGTTGAAACAACAACTATTACAATTCAAATTATGTTCTTCTACTTCTCTAGGTACCAAACTCTCCAGCTGAATGGAATAGTATCGCAGACAACTTCCACTCTCGATGGAACTTTCCTCAGTGCATTGGTGCCATGGATGGAAAACATGTACTCAGCCTTCGCTGTCCATTGAAGAGTGGATCATATTTTTACAATTACAAGGGTACATTTAGCATGGTATTGCTAGCTCTGGTTGATGCGCAGTATAAATTTATTTATGTTGACGTAGGCAAAAATGGAAGGGTTAGTGATGGTGGTGTTTTTAAAGATTCATCACTTGACACCACCCTAGAAGAAGGGCTTAACTTACCCCCAACTAATGAATCCCATCTACCATATGTCATTGTTGGTGATAAAGCATTTCCGCTAAAAAAATACCGCATGAAGCCCTTCGCAGCCAGAGCTCTGAATAAGGAACGTAGAATTTTCAACAATAGGCTATCAAGAGCTCGCAGAGTCTCTGAGAATGCTTTTGGTATTCTGGCTTCACGATTCCAAGTGTTCAATACCAGAATGGCAGAGAAAACTAGCACAGCAGAAAAAGTAATGTTAGCTTCATGTGCACTTCACAATTTCTTGCAAGATGCATCAATTAACAAAGAGAGTGATTCACAATACATTGATGAATGTGATGTTGACCAGGAGAATGTGAATTCACTGGAAATAACTGAGGGAGGATGGCGTCAAAATCATGCTGTTGGTTTCAATGGTCTTGCTGACCTTCCCTGTAGCATCACAAATCACTCATCTGCAGATGCACGCAATATTAGGGAGAAATTTTGCACCTACTTTAACAACGAAGGTCAGGTGTCATGGTAATGGCAAATTAAGGATTAGGACATCTTTTTTGGTACTTCTGTAAGCATCGCACGTGTACATAACCGACATAAAATCAAAACAGATCATCACTAAAAATAGCACATTTTTAGTGAAAAGTACAAAAATGGTATATTTTGGCACTTTCAAAGTTGACCTTACTCCACAAGACAATATTTTTTGTAGCCTAATTTTTGATTTTCCTGTTCTATGGGATAGACTCTATAGGCATCTGTAATAGAAAGGTAGAAGAATGTTTAATTGCTGAGAAATGAGACCTCAAAAGTCAAGAAAATGCCACGGTGGCGACAAATTGCGGAATTTCAAAGTGTGATAAATCGGCCAGTTGTAAAGCAATGCAACTGAAATTTTCAGAATATGCTTATGCCATGGTGTTCCAATCATACAATAAATTTGGGAATTTTTCGAAGATGTCGAACTACAACATACTCCAAAATTTGGTGATTTGATATGGAATGACCCGACTTCCTGTATTAAACAGAGAAACAATTGGTGAGGTAGGCTGACTAGGGTTTGAATAATATGGCTGTTCTCTTTAGTACTAGGCCTAGCCTACTTCAAGAGGACAATGCACGGAGTTGCGATCTGGACGAACTGTCTTGGTCAATATGGGACATCTGGCCACCCTATATGCAGTTTTGAATGAAAATTGCACATAGGGTGGCCAGACATATGCTTTATACGGGGTGGGGGGGGAAAGGGGGAATCAAACAACATGTAAGCAGTGTAACAATGGTTTATTTAAGGTGGCATATTCCTATTAGTCCATATCAATCTGCCCAAGTGTTCTCCTTTAGGAAAAGTGCCAAGAAGCAGCAGAACATCTTTTTTGATATGTTATCAATCAGGATCTTTTTTTCTGTGGCTTGCATGTTGAAGTACATGTGGTGCAAACATTGGGTCAATTGAGGCAATTTTAGACCCCTGTCGCCCTACCAGGAGCAGCGTACGAATAATTGTTTTCTACTGAGTAAAGAGGTTTGTTTACAAATGACAAAAACTTCGGGCTCTCGATCATGGCCGAAAAATCTACAAGGCCGGTCATGATATGGAAAATTGATGGTGCCATGAATGGCCAAATTGTCAGCTAGCCAGTGATGGGTAGCGTTTAGCTAGTGAGAACCCTCTATCTAGACTTAGAGACCACAATGTCAATGGGGCTATTAATAGGCGTATGCTACCATTATGTTACTGGTGTTGCACCACAATTAATTGCTCCCTTTGACTTACACACTAAACTCGTCACTTTCCAAGGCCACTAGAGCATAGATAGAAGTTTTCAACTGACATTCTACCCATCATATGATGGCTTGGGCTATCATAAAACAGTCAACTTTTGCCACCATGATTGTTTAGATTTTGAGCTAGAATGAGCTCAAAGTATAGCATAGTGCTCTTCAACCCATCTGCCAGCTCTTGCAGTGGAATCTTCTTGTTTCACCCGAGGCTTTCTAAAATACCTTAAATCACCTTCAATCATCCAGATTTTTAGACCATCAGTAGTTTATTTCATCCTTTTCAACATCCAAGCATCAAAAAGAATGATTATAATGACTCAGAAAATGCCCAAAAAATTAATACAGTTGGTCACATTATAGGGCCATTAATTTTGCGACGGTTAACCTTTCAGGCGGCTGTGCACTACTCTAATTGTGGGCCATAGTTGCATGATCTGTCATAATAGGTCTCGACTCCATATGATGGCGCTATCCATATTTAAGTTAAATCCTACAGTTATGACTGCAGAGACAACATTGATATTTGTACAGTATATCCCTGAGCATGTTGTTAGTGTCGAGAGGGGAACGAGGATTGGGTAGGGGAGGGAATCACAATAAGTCATGTTTATTCATTTATTGGGAAAATTCCTAAACAGCATTTCCATTCTCATCCTTCAATTTATTAGGTACGAATATAGAATGAGGCACAACTTTAAATATGAGAGTACTTAGGCCTAAAACTTGTGGATCGACCAAACAATGGGAAGAAAACACTGTTCAACAATTACACAGGCGGATGATGTTCTGGAAGGACAAACTGCAGGTAAAAGACCCAGAGAGGTAAAAAGAGATGTTATGTGAAAAATAAGATGAGCAAATGCTATATAGGTGAGATGTGGTGTTCTCCAATTTTGAGCAAATTTGTTTTTTTCTGAAGATAACTAGGTGATTGAGTTGAAGCATAAAAGGAGTAAAACTACAATGAAATCATGCTATCGGAAAGTTTAACGAGGTAGAGACCGCTTATTAAAGAAAGCTTGTGAACAGAGACCCGAACGATGTTTTGCCAAATCTTTGGCCAATTGGTAGAGATTGAAGGAAAGAAAAAGAATGAGTAGTGGAAAAGCAAATCACTATTGTTTACTAATGGAGTGATGGTTGTTGTTCATAACATAGATGGATCAGAACATGCATTAGTCTCTAGTAACAGCATTCTGTAATACCAGTGTGATAGATCAGAACATGCATTTGTCTGTAGCTACAGAGTTTTCAATATTTTCGATATAGCAGAAAATGCATTGGTCTGTACTAGCTGCTGTGTTGTGTATAAAAAGATTCCAAAATTTGTGAATAAATCAGTTACGGACCTCCCACATCACCCCCTCCACCTCATGCATGTATTCACCCTTTCACTTCTCTGCATCTACACTTTCTATCTGTTCCTGTGTAAATGGTTATAAAATTATGTTTTCATCACATCTTCTCCTTGACCTACAATTATTTTGTTTTGTTTGTTTGTGTTTAACAACATTCAGCTCTTGGTATCCTTTAGATACAGTGTGCTGATTCTGTATATAGAACCAATGTATGTTTTACTACATGTCATAACTTCCTTACCTTAAAACCTTAATTCTCTCCAAGCAGTAGTCGCATAAGGTCGTAACTTAAATGTGATTTAATTTTAATGTTAATCTTGACAAACCTTGCAAACAGAATATGGTGTGTTACAAGTTCATAGTGTATGGATTCATATAAGTACTTATTAATTTGATGGCTTGAGAATGTGACCAAGATGTCATTGTTTGATTTTGTGGGTTCACCAACTTGAAGATAGCAAACTCAAAAGCAATTGATACAACACAAGGTTCAACATGAAATACCACTTCTAAATGTTTTTGATTGAAGGGAATGAACAAATTTCTCCTCTTGCAGTGTTCGCAAGAATTTTCTTTAGAATAATTCACCGTTGACCGTAATTACTTTGGTTTACAAAATGGTTTTTATCATTTTTGTGTTCAGATATCTTAATGCGATTTGTTGTCAATTGTTGCTTTTTTTTCTACAGGAATATCTTCAAGGGAAACAAATTCCTTCACCTTTTTGTGGGTCGAAGACATTTTGTGGGTCGAAGACTTTTTGATCACTATTTGCAAAGTGAAGATCATTTGATACCAAGAGGCAATATGTAAGGAAGTGCCCATCATCTCTGTCTACAACTACTGTATGCAAAGATTACAGTAGGACAAATTTGTTTATACTGACAAATTAAAGGTAATTAAATTCGAATATTAATCTAGCATCTATTATGATTAAAAATATCATCTTTTACTAGCATCAACCTTATGTTCATCCACACAAATATGTGATTGCAAATTATGTTGTCATCCTCATGTTGCATTTGAGTCACACCAGATTAAGGTTGAAATCCCTTGTTTTTTATGTCATATAGACATTGCATATCTATATAGCCTACCACTAAACCTAAGAAACTTACATGGTATTGTAGCCTAGTGTTATTGGCACTCCTGGGAAATCACTGTAACCTGCCATGAATTTATGAAGGGGAATTGCCAGCTGATTTTATGTTTTCAAAAGTGTTGAAAAGTGGAAAGTTGAAGTGGGGAGAGGGAGGGCATGGTTGAGAGGGAGTTCTGGAACTACCCCCTCAGATCTTGAGAGATGACATTTGGCAGAGGTTTGGTCTTGACATATTGCAGTTTAACAAAAATGAAAAAAACACAAATTTGAGTGCTGGTAAATGTTTCTATAACGATTAGAAAAAAATTGCCCACCATCCTTTATACATAGATTACCACTTAAACTGAGACTCCCCCAAAATTCCCACCCTTACTTTTTAAATATACATAGTGTAATCGCTACCCTCTGATGGCTACATGAGGGGTCATGCAACTTCACTGATACCCCTGAACATCCTGAATGAGAAAATATTGTCACCCTAAATTATATCAACTTTTTTGTGCAGGTCAGAGGTCAGTACTATGATCTAGTGTTGGGGGCTCCTTATGGATTCATAATTCTTACATGGAACGGCATATTGAAGGAAACATTGGAAGGTAAGAATATTTATTGTCTTTTTCAATTTTCTTTTGGGTGTTTCTTTTGTGACCATTTTTTGAGGCATATTGAATGCTTTTGAGAATTGGATAGTTTTTATTAACATTTACAATTAGTGAAGTTTGAACTGATTCAGCTCTTTTTAAGTAGCCTGTGTTATAATAGGTTCTGCTATGGTGCCATTTTCGGTGAAAATATTTCAAAATAAAATAAAACTGTTAGCAAACTGCTTATCCACTAGAGAGCCTGTGTAATAGAATGTGTAAAAGTAAGTTGGCCTGACGTTTTGATCCTAGCAGGATCTTCTTCAGAGGCTAAATGGCAAGTAACAGTAACAGAAGGGACAAAAATATGCACAGAATACAGACAGGTTAATGAGCACGGTGAACACAATGAGATAGATGAAAGGGGATTATAAGTAGACAAGTCTGGCTAACGAAAATATTTCCACGGAAGTTGCCCAGAATTTCTGCAATAGTAAATGTCAAAATATGAAGAAACTATATTTGCATGCTGTTAGCATATTAGGAGGCTTGCTTTGAGGAACTTAATTAATTCATAATTAGAGTAATTAATAATGAGAAAGCATTGTCATTTCAAAGTCTTGTGTGTCATAATTGATCCCAGCATGTCACAGTTTATACAGAAAGTGGTGCATTATGGGTAAAATGAAATGGAACACTTGAAATTTGGTCATAATGTATTTTTGTAAATAGTGGAAAATTTGATGTGACAGATATCCGTCGAATATTGTTTCTTAATATTTACCGAACCATAAAGAATTGTTTCTGTCTCAAAGTGTTCCCTAGTCCTGACTCAGCAATATTTTGTTACTTAATTATGAATAATGGCAGCGATATTTTTAATATTGTAGAAATCGTGATATGATAGAATTAAGTTCAAGGTCACTACACATGTTAGGCAAAAACTTAAATACTCTGCATACTTAATATCCCACCAAAAAGGGGTAATAAATTTATTTTTATGCTTTAAGTAAATAATATAGCCCTTTAAAGGAACCAGCCAATGAACCATCAAGTCATATCCTGCTCCAGAAGTATGGAATATTGTAATGTTCAAATATTAAAGGTAGAATATCTAAAGTTGGAAAATCTTATTTTCTCATTATAACTTGGTGGAGTCAAGGGGTTGCCAGATGAGATCCTAGTGTCATTTCAGGTTTTCTGAAGATCAAATGCTAAAGTCATAGTTTAGATTAAAATATTGTAGAATATGCTACATGATATTGAAAATGCTAACCTTTCAAATCCACTTGTGCAATTTCCTTTGCAAATGTAATGTAAGAGTCAAAATTCAAAACTAAATATATAAATATTTTGTTTCAAACCATCATAGTACTTCTTTCCAAATTTTTGATAACAAGTCGTGCTTATATTCAAGTAAAGTTGCAAGTCATTTTATCTGCAAGTCAAATCAACAAACAATTCCTTTGTCAAAGTCAAGCCACAAGTTAAAGAAAAAATGTGACTTGAATCTGACGCAACTGAACTTAGTCTTTGACTCAAGTCAACAATACTGTCAATATTGTATAATACTATTTTTGAGGTAGAAATCATAATGGTTATATTATGCAGTGTCATAGTTGAAGAAACTTCTCGCAGACAATAAATTGTTTGGTTGATATCTTAGGATCAAGCTAATATGTTGTGAAAAATTGCATTTGTTCCTATTAGGTAATGCAGAGTACCATTAAAAGTGTACGTTCATGCGTTAGTATTTACTAATTCCTATAATAGGCTGGTGAAGACTGGCTTAATAATTTAACCTGTCATCTTAAACTGTTGGCCTTTGTAGATGTCCACAGTGATGATGCTTAAATTAGTTATTTAGTGTGGAAGAGACTATTTTTAGAAATAGTTGAAAATTAGAATGTAGTGGATTGTTGGTCCAGGTGCTATTGAGCCTATTGATGATATACCAAATGGAGTGGTGCTATCAATGATTTGATTTGTGTTGGCGGTGCTATCGATGACTCATATGTATGGTTTGCCATTGATGGTTCAAATATAGTGGCTGGTGGTGCTATTGATGATATAACAGTGGGATTGATGCTATCAATGATGTGAATTGTGTGGCCGTGCTATCGATGACTCATATGTATGGTTTGTCATTGATGGTTTAAATATAGTGGCTGGTGGTGCTATTGATGATATAACAGTGGGATCGGTGCTATTAATGATTTGAATTGTGTTGGCGGTGCTATCGATGACTCATATGTATGGTTTGCCATTGATGGTTCAAATATAGTGGCTGGTGGTGCTATTGATGATATGACAGTGGGATTGGTGCTATCAATGATGTGATTTGTGTTGGCGGTGCTATCGATGACTCATATGTATGGTTTGCCATTGATGGTTCAAATATAGTGGCTGGTTGTGCTATTGATGATATAACAGTGGGATTGGTGCTATCAATGATGTGATTTGTGTTGGCGGTGCTATCGATGACTCATATGTATGGTTTGCAATTGATGGTTTGAATATAGTGGCTGGTGGTGCTATTGATGATATAACAGTGGGATTGGTGCTATTAATGATTTGAATTGTGTGGCCGTGCTATCGATGACTCATATGTATGGTTTGTCATTGATGGTTTAAATATAGTGGCTGGTGGTGCTATTGATGATATAACAGTGGGATCGGTGCTATTAATGATTTGAATTGTGTTGGCGGTGCTATCGATGACTCATATGTATGGTTTGCCATTGATGGTTCAAATATAGTGGCTGGTTGTGCTATTGATGATATAACAGTGGGATTGGTGCTATCAATGATGTGATTGTGTTGGTGCTATCGATGACTCATATGTATGGTTTGCCATTGATGGTTCAAATATAGTGGCTGGTTGTGCTATTGATGATATAACAGTGGGATTGATGCTATCAATGATGTGATTTGTGTTGGCGGTGCTATCGATGACTCATATGTATGGTTTGCCATTGATGGTTCAAATATAGTGGCTGGTTGTGCTATTGATGATATAACAGTGGGATTGATGCTATTAATGATTTGAATTGTGTTGGCCGTGCTATCGATGACTCATATGTATGGTTTGCCATTGATGGTTCAAATATAGTGGCTGGTGGTGCTATTGATGATATAACAGTGGGATTGGTGCTATCAATGATTTGAATTGTGTTGGCGGTGCTATCGATGACTCATATGTATGGTTTGCCATTGATGGTTCAAATATAGTGGCTGGTGGTGCTATTGATGATATAACAGTGGGGTTGGTGCTATCAATGATGTGATTTGTGTTGGCGGTGCTATCTATGACTTATATGTATGGTTTGCCATTGATGGTTCAAATATAGTGGCTGGTGGTGCTATTGATGATATAACAGTGGGATCGGTGCTATTGATGATGTGGTTGTGTTGGTGCTATCGATGACTCATATGTATGGTTTGCCTTTGAAGGTTTAAATATAGTGGCTGGTGGTGCAATTGATGATATAACAGTGGGATTGGTGCTATTGATGATGTGATTGTGTTGGTGCTATCGATGACTCATATGTATGGTTTGCCATTGATGGTTTGAACATAGTGGCTGGTGGTGCTTATAACAGTGGGATTGGTGTTATAGATGATGTGATTGTGTTGGTGCTATCGATGACTCATGTATGGTTTGCCATTGATGGTTTGAATATAGTGGCTGGTGGTGCTATTGATGATATAACAGTGGGATTGGTGCTATTGATGATGTGATTGTGTTGGTGCTATCGATGACTCATATGTATGGTTTGCCATTGATGGTTTAAATATAGTGGCTGGTGGTGGTATTGATGATATAACAGTGGGATTGGAGCTATTGATGATGTGATTGTGTTGGTGCTATCGATGACTCATATGTATGGTTTGCCATTGATGGTTTGAATATAGTGGCTGGTTGTGCTATTGATGATATAACATTGGGATTGGTGCTATTGATGATTTGATTGTTATGATACTATTTCATGATTCAATTCAAAGTGGTGCTATTGATGATTAAAATGAGTGGCATGAATGCTGTTGATGATATAAGTTTTGGGAGGGTGCTATATTTATACCGTAAATGTGATGATGCTATTTGTCATATAAGAGTGAAAGGGATTTAGTCTTGAGGGTGTATTTGGTTCTTGTAATTGTTATTTCATTTTTTTATTTTTTTTCAATTCAATATGGAGATAAGTAACCAATTACAGTTGGTGTTCCAAACTTGCAATATATCCAGATGAATGCTGGCTGTAGCAATTCTGAAAAATAAGAAAACTTGGTCCAATAAGAAATGTCCGTACACCAACATGGTCAAACTGAAATTGATGATTACTGCCCTCAGTGAATATGTAAGGAAGTCTGACTGTAGTGAAGGCACTTTCGTCTGCCCTCTGCACATACTGCTTGGTAAACACAATGTTTAAGGTGATAGCTTTCATTATGAGACATGATATATAAATATATATATGCTGACTGCATGCCTTAGCCGTTTGACATGTTGTCATGGAGATCTTGACTTTTATATAGAATCATTTATGATAAATAATCTAGAATGATGAAAGGATTACAGGATATAAGATATCCAAGGTAATTTCATCTTTTTTCATTGGTGAGAGAGAAGATCTTATTCTTAGTTTTCTGTGAGCTGTTACTATGTATGATCATTTCAAGCAGATAGTGTACTGACAAATTAAGAGCAAGGTTTAACCACATGTGATGATCTCACACGATTCAACTCGATCCATAACACATGTGATGATCTCACAAGTTTCAACTCTATCACACATGTGGTGATCTCACACACTCCAACTCTATCACACATGTGGTGATCTCACACACTCCAACTCTATCACACATGTGATGATCTCACAAGTTTCAACTCTATAACACATGTGATGATCTTACACACTCCAACTCTATAACATATATGTGGTGATCTCACACGTTTCAACTCTATAACACATGTGGTGATCTCACACACTCTTACTCTATAACATATGTGGTGATCTCACACTTTTCACTCTATCACACATGTGATGAACTCACACGTTTCAACTTTATAACACATGTGGTGATCTCACACACTCCAACTCTATCACACATGTGATGATCTCACAAGTTTCAACTCTATCACACATGTGGTGATCTCACACACTCCAACTCTATCACACATGTGATGATCTCACAAGTTTCAACTCTATAACACATGTGGTGATCTTACACACTCCAACTCTATAACATATATGTGATGATCTCACACGTTTCAACTCTATCACACATGTGGGGATCTTACACACTCCAACTCTATCACAAATTGTGATGAACTCACACGTTTCAACTTTACAGTATAACACATTTGGTGATCTTAAACACTCCAACTCTATCACACATGTGATGAACTCACGCACTCCAACTCTATAACATATGTGCTGATCTCACACGTGTCAACTTTATCACAATTGAGTTTCTTCTTTCAACATCACTTTGTCAGTCCAAGCTTATCTTGGAAAGAAAGTGATCGCCTTACTCACCACATGCAAAAAAAGATAAAAAACAACAAACACAGGAAAAGACAAAAACAAAGTGAACAAATCATTTTGAATATATTTGAGACCCAGTTATTAGTTCAGCTAAATATTGATTGTATATAGTTTGTTGTCTTCCTTAAACTGGACTCACTGGAGGTATATCAGCATGTACCCCCTTTGATTCATATTGTAGCCAGCTCTGCTTAAATTATGATTAAGTGGCCAGCAGGCAGACTGCTTGTTTGAGGAGCAAACCTCAGAAGAATACAATCTCTTAGATGGATGATTTAGCAAAGTGCTAATGTCTTCTGTAGGCTATCGATGACAAAATAGTTCAAAGATGAGAGAGAGAGAGAGAGAAATGAAAGAGAAACCTTTTGTTCATCATTTTGAGATTGGCAAAGGATATAAATTTGCTTACAAAAAAAAAGGGAGTCTTCTTTGATGGCCCCTATGCATGACTTTACAAAGTGTCAAATTATACATCCAGATGGGTTTCTGATGAGAGATTTATATGGTGTGTTGGGTAATCTGGTAATAGAAGTAACATATTTATTCTGCCAAAAGGGGGCTGTGAGGAGGGGGGGGGGGTACTTTACGAATAGGAAGGATTAGAACTGGAGGCATTGCACTCTCTCAACAGTTCATCAACCTAGATATAGGTGAATTGAAGCAGCCGGAAGGGGTGCAGAAATGATAAAGAAAATAAGACCAAAAACAAGGGAGAATAATACAGATATACCATCAATATAAGGTTGGATGACACATGAACGTGAAGGGTTGTGGGGGAGGAGGGGAGGGGAACAACTACAGATAGGAAGGTTTAAACTAGAGGAGTTGTACTCTCTCAACAGTTCATCAACCAAGATATAGGTGAGTTGAACCAGCTGGAAGGGGTGCAGAAATGACAAAGAAAATAAGACCAAAAACAAGGGAGAATAACACAAATCAATATAAGGTTGGATGAGCATTAAGCGTAGTGGGGGGGAATGGGGGGGAGGAGGAAGGGGTGATAAGGTTATGGAAGGTTTGTTAGTCCTCACATTGTTTAGATGTTAGTTTAATATTTACCAGAGTTGTAACAAGGCATTTTGTTTACATCAAGCCAGGTTATGAAACGTGACCATGAAAAGGAGGTTGTTGTGGGTGGGGGTGGGGGAGGAGGGGGTGATAAGTTTAAGGAAGGTTTGTTAGTCCGCGCATTGTTAAGATGTTATTTTAATTTTTACCAGAGTTGTTACAAGTCACTTCGTTTACATCAAGCCAGGTTATGAAATGTGAACATGGAAGGGAGGGGGGGAAGGAGGGTTAAGGTTAAGTAAAGTTGATTGGTCCTTGCGTTGGTTAGATGTTAGTTTAATATTAACTGGAGCAATGACAAGTCATTTTGTTTACATCAAGTCTCAAGTCATAGCCAGTGATTTTCCTGAATCTAGTCAAATCGTTGACAGAAGTCACCTTAATCGTCTCATTTAATTGTCTCAACTTTTATTGTATCACTTCACCTTTGAAATTAAGTGGCTTGAGCCGTGACTTGTCACAACCCTGCCTGTTAACAGGTGACAAACTATTTTAAAGCAGAAGAGGAGAGAAAGCAAAGTTACAAATAATATCGGTGACATGTTTTTTGCATGTAATGTTAATGTGTGAAGAAGTAGTGGTGATGTAATATAGGTATAATGACAAACCTGAGGGGTCATTGTTGTATCCATGGTAATCGTTTATGATAATTTGGAGGTTTACTGTCCCGAGTACCTCATTTTGACAATACCACTAGTTCAAAGTGAACAGAGGAGATTCAAACACACGTGGTCAAACGTCATGAAACCTCACTCTCCAAAATACAGTCGTACAATTTCTATTTAGTTGGGTCAGATGTGATTGTGCTGTCTTTAAATCCTCTCGAGGGAGTCAGACCTTAACTTGATGATGATGAGGTTCTGTAAAATGTGACCTCATCATATAGCTTTGCTAGCTTCACCATGCTGACAGTGTTTTATGTTATGGTATCCGCTACACTAATTGTATCGTTTGTTGGAAGCTGTTGTGATCACTGCAGTATTGAGGTCATCTCAAGTCTGCCCTCCTCATAGTCTTTGTTGTGGCAAACCTCCATTATGGTATCTACAGTATTCCATGGTGTGGTATACATAGGAATGAGCTGTGTACAAGTGCTGTGATTTTGAGGTCCCATATAATATGACCTCATTGCAATTATTATCACGTGGTCCATCTTCACAATGATGATCATTGCTTAAAGACATTGAAGACTCGCCCCAAACAGCGTGCCGCCCTCTTTAAAAAAGTTAACTTTCCGTTGCTTGCAAGTGAAGTTTTTCTCTTGTCGCTATAAAATGCAGACAGCAATGAAACGTGATACCTTGTTATCTTTAGCTTGACCTGAGATGTCCATCGCTGTATTGTTTATACACTGTGCTGTGGGTATTGACCACAGCTGTATGTACTGACTGTACACTTGTGTCTAATTACCGACGGTAGCAAGCTGTGTGTGTATTTTCTGGGATCGATGGTGCATGGTGTCTAACACTTCTTTTACACCTCATTCGAAACTAGGTCAGATTACCGGCATGAGACATTTCTTTTTGCATGAGTCTTCACACCCTTTAACTATAGTTTGACATTTAGGTCGTCTAAATCTATGACGTACCTTTTGCCATCTTTCCTCTCTCAAAGATGTTGATCTTTGAAACTATTACTCTGTCACTAGACAGTTTATTTTATGTTGGGAACTACCACCCAACCCCCCCACCCCAACCCCACCCACCCCACCTCTTCCTCCCATCTTTGATATCAAGGACATGAGATATATATCTGTGTAATCTCTTTCATTGTTTGTCATGGGCAGGAGAATTGCTACAACGTAACTCGTGCTCTGGAAGCTGTTGGATTCTGCATGTCCCCCTCATGAAGGTGTTTCAGCTACAGTATGGGTAAGTCCTCTGTGTACATATGAATGTGCATTTAGTGTGTTCTGTGTTTACTCTTTCATGTAGAGCTTAATGCCAAAACTAAGTCATTCCAAACTAATGTAACTATCATGAACGATTCCAATATAACTACAACATTCCATAGCTTTGGGGAAAAAATTCATCAAATAAAAAGGGACAGAATTGTGCCTTTTTTACTTTGCAATTTTTCTACTTTGTTTACATTTGAGTCCCAGGTTTGTTGTAATTGTCTTATTTATTAAGTTATATATTTATTTATTTTGTTATGTATTTCACTGTTTTCTTTTGCACTTTTAGCTGTACAATTAACATCTCACATTCTATTTTCTTTTCTTGGTTTTTCATTTTTTTTCATTTCAGTTTTACTACTAAACATTAACTACAATCGAACCTTTCAGGCTTTGATCGTTTTATCGCTCTACTCTGTGGTGAGAGTACAATTCGAGAGGTTATCGCATTTCCAAAGACAACGGAGGGTAACAATTTTATATTGGATGAGAGGTTTGCCCTCTCTGCTGTACATACCTACCGAAGAACATCTCAGGAGGTACCGAGACTAAGACAAAAGTGAATTCTCAATAATTAATTAATCCAGATACAAACTTCTGACAAAAAGGTGACTAAGGCCCTGGAACAGGATGGTTCCAAAAACAAAACAAAAAATAAGAACCTGATATTATTGAGAAAAGGTCACGAAATTGATGCATTTGTGGAAAGAGGAAGACTTGTAGCGGTTATGAAAATAGGGACAAGCAGTCTTTGGTGTCATCTCGAGGATCCTCGACTTCCACGTGAAGTAGAGGATGCTCGTTAAGTACATCATGAGGCATGGCATGAGTACATTATGAGGCACGGCTGACAATAACCAGATGTCTGGACATGTCCGTGAAGGATGACATGTATCTAACGGATGACCGTGGACTTAAAAACTCAAGTTGTCAGTTTTTTAGGTCATGTTTAAGGATCAGACCCCAGGCTCTCTGTTTTCAGAATGGAATTGAGGACAGTCCCTGAGCAGCGCTTACAATTAGACCCAGTGATCGGTATCAGACCCCGTTCTCTGGATCACCGTAAGGGATGTCAAAGTTTCCTGACTAGCAAAAAGTCACAGAACCATTAAAGCTGTGTGATGTGCAAGGCTGTTACCGATGCCTCCCCACTACTGTGTCGAATCGTGCGCGAAATAAGTAACAAAGGTTGTTAGCGGTCACCATTGATCCTGGGTCAAGCCTGAGTGTACATTCAACGTTTAAACACAGGGTGTAGGATCTGATCCTCCCTTCAAATCTAGTCTATCAAGTGGTTCAAATTGCTGGGTCCGATCCATGTTTACGTTACAAATTTAAGACCGATCCTTGGGTTCAATGCCATGCTCGTGATAATGTAAACAGACGGGGGGAGGATGGGGTGGGGGCCGGGGGGGGGCAAGAGGTCAATAAACTCCACATCCGTCATGGAAGCTTACATCATTTCTATTGAGATAAATTTGATAGAACACCAGTCATCGAAGAGAGGGATAACTAAAATCAACTTCTCATATAAAGCAGTGCAAAATGAAAGAAAAGGAAAAGCACACATACACACACATACATCTATTGAAGAAAATTGATTCAAAAACATATGGTTTTGGAAGTCAAAGCAAGTGTGTTTGATCACCGCAGATAAACCATTATGGAGTTGAGTGTCACATAGGTGATTCTGTCTGTAAATGTGGATATTAAGAATGTCACAATTGTGGAGATGCCAGCTAGTATGGATCTGTCGTATTCAATACAGAAACTTTGTTACAAGAAACATAAGAGACAAATATCTTGACAGGATTTGCTGTAATTTTTCAATTTTTTTTCTGGAGAAATATCTGCCTTGGGTATATATAGACTGTTCTTTGTTAAACTTGTGTTATGTATAGTGCTGGATGTGATATCTTAAAGATCACCAGACTGCAGCTTTAAGAGAGTATTAATTATTAAAGCAACTTTACGAGTTTCAACATATCAGTAAAGTAAGCAATGATGCCTCTTAGGGTGCTATCTTGAGAAACCAGGAATGCTGCTTTAACTGGGTATGGGGTTATTAAAGTAGCACATTTGATTGACAATTTCACCACAATTAAAACAAATTATGTCTATTATAGCAATGCCTCAAATACTCAGGCAGTGTTTTATATAAAAGTAACCAGGAAAGCTGCTTTAACTGGGTATTGGTTAAGAAAGTAGCAGATTTAATTATCACCAATTTCACCAAAACTTAAAACAAATGTCCACTAGTGCCATGCTTTTAAGACTCAGGCAGCTGTTTAAACATAGTATTAATTATTAAAGCAGCTATCTGAGTGTAATCACGAATTTCATCAAACCTAGCAAGTTTTGTATCCCTGTTGGTGTGATGTCCAAAGGAATCAAGAATGCTGCTTTAACTGAGTACTGGTTATTAAACCAGTTTATTAACTTTGTTTGCAAATTTCACCATACCTATAGCAAGTTATACATGCATCTTAGTGTGATACTCAAAAACTGTTGCTTGAACATAGTACAAGTGTTGATTAAAGCATCTTTCTAATTCGACCACCATTTTCACGATACCTATAACAAGTTATGTATGCCTCTTCTGTGTTATCTTCAGGAACCAGGAATACTGCTTTAACAAAGTTTTGATTATTAAAGGAGCATATTTACTTTGATCACTAACTTCACCATGAACCTACAGCAAGTTATGTTTGCCTCTTAGTTTGTTTTATCATATTAATGAACCAGGAATACTGCTTTAACTGAGTAGTACTTATTAAAGTGCTCAGCATATTGACTCCTGGCCACCAGTTTCACTGTACTGCTCAAGAGAAGTCTATGTAGTTAATCAATTATGACAGCTTAAGAAAGGTCTTCTAAGAGCAAACCACAAAGGTGGCTGCAGCCCAGGGTCCATTAGGGTTACCATGAGGAGAAAAGCCATCAAGAATAGTGTATGCTCATTTTCATAATGAATTTAAGGAAAAGTTCAAATTAGTTGGGAATTGGGGGGGGGGGTGGTTACGACAGCTTATTGGGGTACCATTGGGAGAAAAGCCATTAAAAATAGTGTATTCTCATTTATATAATCAATTTAAGGAAAAGTTCAATTGGGTGGGGGGGGGGGCCGTTATGCAGTCGCCTCGGTTCGACTATAGGCTTTCTTCTAGAGCAGGGGTGGGCAACCTTTTTGAATGAATGGGCCAGATATATGGAGTGAAAATTGACTGGGCCGCACCTAACCAACGACCTGCTGTTGATTTCAAACCTTTGATTCCGAGGACTTTCAAGCAATAGGTGTGTGTACTTAATCTGTCTTTACAAAACATAATGTCAATACAGTACGGTTGATAATTAATGGGGGGAATAGGCCTACCTGACAGCATCATTAGTGCCAATTAATTCTAAGCAGCTAGCTCGTTTATTGTGATGATGTAAAATAAAATGATTTTTTTTCTTTTCCTTGAGACATCTCACGGCCCGCCAAAAAAAAAATCACTAGCGGACCGCATGTGGCCTGCGAGGCGTAGGACGCCCACCCCAGTGCTAGAGACTAGCTAGTTACTGTCTCTTCAGGTTTTGAAAATGCTGTTACCCAGAAAAAACAAACTGAAAATAACATAACTAATAAATATTCAAACACTAATACATTCTCTTTAATATTTTTCTCGAAAGGAAACATGACAGGTAAATGTAGTGAAACTTGGTTGTGGTGGGACTGTTGGCCAATCAGTGAATAGTAACAGAGATTAAATATTTCACAGATTAACGCCGATAGCTGATTTAAAGGAAAGCCTATCATACTGTAGCTACACATTGGTAAGATACGAGGGCGAATTATCCAGATGTCTGATTGACTGGTAACCATCGTACTATCTATGTTTAATGTGAGGATCTTCTGGTGTAGGCCTATCCAGTATAGGTTAAATGGTAGGCTACTGCATGATCATGTCAATAATAAGACTGATTTGTTTTTTTATGCAATCTTACATGAAACCGTATGCTACTTTAAGTATGGTTAAGAACCTTGTGAGGGTCCTAAATCAACTAACTTTATACCACTGCCAGGGGTACCACTAAGGTTCAAAGATTGGTAGGGGAGGGGTGTTGGCAATTATGGCGGACAAAAATCTCAGCGATTTGTCCCGACTAAAAGTCTCGATCTTCCCATAACCGTGACGGCCTAAACTCCTTGCTCCAACGTCGTTCATGCTGTCACCGAACTATTGACAATACAGTCATCCATTTTTACTGTCAGATAACCGTCAAACTTTCCAGTTGTTACGTCAATATTTAAAAGAAAAAATGAACAAACTAAGATCCAAAGTCGAAATTTTGTGATGAAATGTAAAAATTACAAGACAAAACTACCAGACGAAATTTCGAGATTCAACGTCGCAATTTCCAGGTAAAACGTCCCTATATATTAATCTAATGCCTATCAATTTACTGGTATGAAATTTTTGGTTGAAATTGGAGCCATGGGGTAAACATTGAAATTTTAACAGAATGCAAAAGGTTCGACATGAAACGTCGCACATGTAATGGTTAAAGAGTCACATTTTGGTGTTGAACTGTAGGAACTTTTGAACGCATTATTTTCCTACCCCTCACCCCCCCCCCCCACACAGGTGATGCCCCTGTCCACTATATCCCCAAATTGTTTAATATTTCGTTTGTCAAACAAGGTTCACTCTAACTGATGATTTTTCATCTTATTTTAGTGGAGACCTCGATTTTACCCTCCATTCCCCTATTCCAATTTCTTATATCACCATTTGATGCGCATGTATCCCTTGACAACCCACGTTTATTTCACTCCCATACCCTCCTCCCCCTCTCCCCACCTACTTTCTATCCGCTATGCACTAATTCGTACGGATCCGTGGTGACAGTTGAAGAGATAGAGCGAGGGGGAAGACAAAATAACAATGTTCATTTTCATTGCGCTGTTCTACATATTTCGTGACATATACACCCATCCGTTTCACCTGCAATATCTTGCCCCAATTTCTCAATCATGATAACCGCACCGATAGGCTGAGTAATCGCTCTGAATAAAGGCTTTGCATAAATTATGTAAGATTATATAGTTTGATTGGATCTCTTTAGTAGAACGTATATCTTTCTAATCCATAAAAAAAAAAAGCTAAAGAAAGAGGGGAAAAAAATAGTTGTCATTTTTAAGTCTCTGAGGAAAACAAGGAGACCAAGGAAGTAAGTCTGTTCGGCCTATTTCTTGGTGGGGCTTGTACCGCTAGCGTATGGTTTGATAATATTCCACCGCCCCGGGGGCCGCCAACCTACCTAGCGTTACTACAACATGTGACGACTATGGTATATATCTTCTCTCTACCCTTGACTTTTTTTTGTTTGTCAAAATGTTTAGCGCACTCCACCGTGGGTGAATACCTGTTAAGGCATTGACCGCATATGTATAATAGTTCCTTATAATATACTTGTCATTGCGTCTCGCTGCTGTGTTTGTTGCCCTTCGAAATCTTTCTTACTTGTTGTTTTCTCTCTCTCCACTCGCTCTCTCTCTCAAAGGATTTGGAAAGTAGGCCATTAACCTACATATTTAAGTCCGGCTGTTGGACAATTTGTGTCAGATATAGTATTTCCGCAAGCAATCACCGCTAGGATTCTTTCCCCCTTTTTTCTTTCTCTTTTCTCGTTTCTGCTGGGTTTTTTTTCTGCTGTTTTTTTTCCTTTTTGGTTTTTTTTTGTATTTTGTCTTGTAAAATGTTATCACGGAAAGATCAGGGTTATTTGACAACGTCGTAAAAAAAAGGGGGATCTCAAAACAGAACCGTAGATAGATCCTGCCTGGCGGTTTTGTTAGGTGATTAAGGTATGTTGGATAATCCTATCGGTCGAGTTTTTGTTACGACTCCCTTTGAAACCAAAGAGATCTTAAATTGTCCCCGTTCTTGCTTTTGTTTTGCACTTTTGTTTCCTTCGCTGTGCTTTGTGTTTTGCAAGTTCACACATGTTTGTATTACATTCAGACCGAGGACCCTATTGAATTTTCCATTGTTCAAATCCATGTACCGTGACATTAATAATACCCCATACAATAGAATTCTTCCGAGGACGTGGTGATTCTTTAGAAATCACAACCGAGGACCTGAAATTCTTTTGTTGAAGTCCTCGGTCAGATAGCAAAACAAACGCAAGCTTACGCTCTCTTACACCCATTGCGCTCTCTTACACCCCTCTCAGTACACCCATTGTTGGTCGTACCCATCCATACATACAGCATGATTACATGATCAATTGAATTCAATTACTCTTTTGTGTATGTATATATTTCAACATGTATTGTCCTTTCCCGTCCAAGCTGAATCTAGGGCCCCTTTCTGCGAAAATACCTTTTGAATAATATTCATGCCCCGACCTGGTTAAATTTAGTTCTTTCTAATATAAAAATATAATTTAAATTAATAAAAAAAAAAGCGATAAATAAAGTTGGTATTTGCTTCACGCATCGAGTTAGATTTGGGTTTCTAGTTTTATTCATGTTGTTAGTAAACCCTTCATATTCCAATACCCCGCTAAGATCACTGCTTTGGGTTTCTCTCATGAATATGCAGCTTGCAAAATTTATTTATTATAAACCACTTCACCTGCAGCTATTAAACTGCGATTTGTGCTTAAGCTATTCATCAATATACACACGTGGGACACGTGGACATATAGCCGACATTGTTTTATTTTTATTTTATTTTTGATCCCTTTGTTAATATCACGAATTTTAAATAACTTAGTTCTTTTACATATCCCAGTAGTGTGGTGTCCTTGATTTGAACTAGATTTAACAACCATGTATGTGATATATCGACGTGAGGAATTTTATGCATTTGCATATAAAGTATATATAATGTCTCAAAGTATATAAAGGCAGCCTGTAATATTTGTACGCCTACACCAAACATCGTTATGCTGATAGTCATAATTTCTAGAGAGGAAACAAAGAACACACAGAGCGTACGAAATTGGGAGATAGGGTCCTGGTGGGGTTATTCCCGCTAAGGTTTATCAGATCAACGAATCATTTCTGGTTGTATTTTTTTTTTCATACTTGTAGTGAATGTTTCTATGGCATTTGTTTCGGCTGGCTGACTGGAGCATTGCCTAACAATCTTTAAATGTGATTACATGATTGAAAACAGTGCGCCTCTTCAATATCCCTGCACGAACATCGAACCGTCTTATTACGGGGAAAAGCAGCCAAAAATTTTTTTGAAGTCCTGTCGAATGCTCAGCATATGCAATGTAAAATTAATAAATCACCAAGTTGTGTATTATTTGCCCGTCAGTTTCCTCTTCTTGAATTACCGGTACTTGTAAAAAAAAAATTAAAAATTGCATTAAATCTGTAATAATTTTCGAAAAGCACGGTCGAAGCAAACAGTATTGGAAGTATTATAGGAATTGTATTTTTTCGGGGTGGCTTAGTGGGGGGGGGGGGGGTCAACTCTCGCCCACACCATTGTAAGCTTCTATGCCCGGTCCATATCCTGATAAGGAAAATACGCTACGTTTTACCCCCACCCCCTCACCCAACGTTGCGAAATTGGCTTATCCGTCATCGGAAGCGTAATTTCGTGGGAGTATCTCTAGCCTATCGAATCGAAACGGCCAATCACATATATGGTTGTCGTGTAATGAATGTTGGCCTACATGCAGGTGAGATGAGCAATGTTCCGATACAGTGATTCGTTTATGCACTAGTTAACACCGTCACACTACCTGAAGCTGACGGCCGAAAATGTGAGCCAATTTTTTATTTTTTATTATATGAAATATGTTTATATACCGTACTGAAGGCTTCGTATATCGCACAACTATATAGTACGAAATGTTATTGTCCATATATGTACCGCTAAAACCGCGTAGCTAGTTTCAATTTTCTGTTGCAGTATATGTTGCGACAAGGGGGAAGGGTGTGGAGGCTTGGGTGGATAGGGGAGGGGTGGAAATCGGTCAACGCGGGATATCAAGTTATGGCAGGGTAAGTTCACCACCTTGGTTTCTTACGTATGCCGACTATCCATGTTTATGGACATATACAAGGACATGTGTACGTTTTAATTTGCTGCGATAAGGACCGCCCCAAGGGGGGGGGGAGGGGTGCGCCATCTGCGTGATTGTGGATACTTCGTAGGTGCAACACATCTCTCTGCTCTGCGTGGCTACGTCACTTTTCGTTTGTGCCAACGTTGAAGACAATACGAAATTTAGTCGTGAGAGTGAAGTCATCTGGGTATATATTTCTACCTTGGACGACACTGTTGCTTTCAAATTATTGGATCTGACTTGCCCGACTCCAGAATAATATTCAACAGATTTGCATATTCAAAGTCAATCGCTTGCTACTGACGTTTTTTTTTTTTATTTCATGTAAAAGTATTTCCCCTGCGCAAATTGTATAACCTTTGTAAGACTCTATGAAAGTAATTAATGATCACAAAATGTGTGAATAATATAGCGTATAGACCTGCATATCATTTCAAAATAAATATCAGAATGTTACCATATTTTTTACAATCCCAGTCGCCGGTCTGGAAAATGGAACAGACCTTGGGAGGGAAGGACAGGTGGGATCGTCTGAGTGAACTCGCATTGTATTATACTCTGATACATGTGCGTTCAGTAGTTTCTGCATTGACCATTTCCTCCTGTTTTTGCCCCATAGCTCAGACGATCTGGGGTGGTAACAGTAGTAATTATAACATACCCATGAATGGAACTGTAATGATGACGTCATCACAAAACAACGATTTTCTAAAAATAATGTACCGTCCACAAAAAAAAAAAAGAAACTGCATGGATTGGTTTGCTTGTATTTCCGATCATACGTCACAAAAAATATAAAAAAGTCATTTTTATTGACCAAAATCAAACTGTTAATTTAATTAAATTAATAACGATCGATGAATTGGTGGATCGATTAATGGGAAAGTTTATGTGGACAAGCTCTTCAGTCGAAAAGTACTTCGAGGATATAATGTAACACCCCAACCCTCACCACCCTAAAAGGTATATTTAATGAAATATAAGCATGATATTATGCATTGCTCATAATGTTATAGTAGGAGGTGTGACCTGATGTTACAGTTAAAGGCGATATCGCTCGTAGACTTTTTTTTGAGGGCGCTGGCATTATCGCGGTTTCAGCGAGGTTTAATGGGACCCCTATTAATCACGTGACCTCCGTGGCAAATTTAGATCAATGAATAGCACAGGCAAGCGTATGCGTAACAAGCCCGTACCCATGCACACAATGTTATAACACAGCATTTCAGATTACTGTATTGTTTACCGCAAAGGATTTTCGTACGCGATAGTTTGTTGTTTGTGTGCCTTTTGAGTAAAGAATACTGTACGATTTTCGTACAAATACATTCGATTAGACTAGAGTATAGTGACAGTCATGGAAAAGGGATCAGGGCAAGGAGAATCGGGCGAAAGAAAACGACCTTATCCTGGAACGAGCGTAGGTTCAATTGGAGGAAAGCCATTGTTGCATGGACCTGACAAAAACAGCAGTGCAAAGGAACAACAGCGAAGAAGAGATGCCACGAAGATCTATCTTCTACGTTCCTATGTAAACTGGCAAATGGAGAAAGAACTCTACAAACATGTCCACGATTTGACTACTGTTAGCAACGCAGATTTCGCAGAACATTTGCTTCAGGATCACACAAAAAGGTAATGATTTGCTAAGCTAGGCTAAAGCTGTATAGGGTAATACTAGTACATAGTAGTACTACAGGGTATTGTCCTAGGTAACTGTCAGTATTGCGAAGTACAGAAAACTGCAAAGTTCTGAAACCCCTAAGAAATACACGATTTCACCATTATAACCTGCAAGCGAGAGCCAATATCACTAAAAACTAGGAAGCTACAGTTATTTCCAGTACGTACATATCTGTCAATAAAATAAAGATAGTTTTTGGGGTATTTTAAGGTTAGGTGTTCGAACTTCGCAGTGTCTATGCTATTATATTTGTAACATACATGATTTGATGGGCCTAGGCTTTGAAACTAGGCCTATCATTCATTATTTTTTCCAATGGACCTAGCGTATGCTAACCTTATCATACTTATCCTAGCACAAAATAGCAATAAGTTGTATTACTGAGTCAGCATCATCACTGTTTGTGAATGCTTGTCATGAGGATACTGTATAGGCCGTGGCTATTCTTACGACTAGTGGTAACAATTATTTATAAACTATTCTTACGACAAAGGCAAATTCATGTGCTGTAAAGTAAATAAAGCAACTGCGCATGTAGTAGGGGTAACCCTAAACATAACCCTAAACCTCAATCCTAACCCTAACCGGAAGTTATTGTTACTCCTCGTTGTAAAATTAATACTCCTTATCACTGGCGGATCCAGGGCCTTTGTTTGGGAGGGGCCAAGGTGGCATTAGAGTGATATGGGGGAGGGGTCTAAGGGGAGGAGGTGCCCCCTCCCCTTTGGAAAATTTTCTATTGCTGAATGCCCTCAGATGCAATTTGGTGCCACAAAAGTGTACAATGGTGATGTTAATTTACTTCTAAAAAAAATGTTTCCCAGGTGTAATTTTCTAAAATATTTATAAAACAAAGTTCCGATCATCTTTCTCAAGAAATTTTATTTCTCATAGGTTATAAATTTCTTACAACCAGCCTGTAACTGCAAAATGGTGTTAAACTGTAAATCCTCATGCTCATACATTTACATAGCTCCCAACTCTCGAGAAGGCAAATGCTGGTCCATGCCACGAATTGCCGTCCTGGGGGAGGGGTATAAGGGGAGGGGGTTTCCCCCTCCCCTTTTGAATTTTTTGGAATCCTGGTGATGCCTACATGTAAAATGGTGGCACTTAGAAAGGCTTTTGTCACCCAAAATTTTCTGAGAAATATGCATTTTTTTGTGTGTAACATCAATAAATTGAATAGTAGGTGATAATTCATTCTTTCCCGTTGCATGAAAATGTTCGCTGCTCGCCCCAATGAAAAGAAATATAGACTAATTTGAGGTTCAAATGATGCTGTAAAGGAGGTTTTATACTCTATTATGCTAAATGCTAAAGAAATGATGGTTGCTAAGTCAAAATTTGATGCAAATTTTTTTTATGTATACTTGACAATTACAATGCGGTTTTTTCGGACGCTTGTGCGGGTCAGCGGGTTTGGGTGTTAGAATGCGGGTCTAATTCCCGCGAATTGCGGGTCAGTTGGGAGCTCTGCATTTAATTTTAAACCAGAATACGAAATGGTTTAGACTAGTCTACCACTGCTATTCCTCTCGATTTTTTTAATTTCCAATCATATGATTTAGCGGATGTTCGGAAACACTTTTTGGCTCACCTTTGGGGGGGGGGGCATGGCCCCCTTGGATCCGCCAGTGCTCCTAATCATAAAAATAGCAACTGCCCATGCGTATCGGAAATTATTCTTATGACTAGTCGTAAGAATAGCCACTTTGTACTGTATACAGTTAAAAATTAAAATATCCTTCCTAAAGAAGACTGACAGGGACTGGGGGTCTTTAGTTTCACTCCTCATATTTATGCCATGGAGAGCTGGGCCTTCTCATCACCAAAAAGTAAACTGTTTTTGCCTCAACAAATTGATGGAAATATATTTTCTAACCACTAGGCCTAGGTGATCTGTTCATCCCCACCCCCTCCAGGTTCTAAATTGTTATCAGCTGTCCTTGTTTGAAGAATAATTCTTGTGAATGAGCATTTGAAGAAAAGCCTCACCTATGCCCAGTCATAATTAACTAGGCATATAACATAGGACTAAGACCTATAGTATTAGTAATAAGTATCTGAATTTAGTGTTCATAGTAACTGTATTCCCTAATTTTGTAATATACACCAGTGAGGAAGGCCTACTGTGCTGTACAAGTACAACCACATGGATCTGCAATTTTTCCTATAAAAATAATGCATCTACATAAATAATTTAGAATCACTCCTAACTGATTCACATGTTTTCACACCGCTGCGTATGCAACTAGACCTTAGGTTTTTCTAAGGTCAGCCACAGCCAGCATATATGCAATCATTTGGGCAACAGGGTGTTATACTGTTATCTACTGACTGTCTGTCCATATTCCAGCAATCATGTGTACATTTCTGTGTTTGGGATTTTTGAAGGAACCCAACTGCTATGCAAGAAATTAGGTAAATTAGCCTCACAAATTGAGGGACCATAGTACATATAGCTATACCTATATAAACCTTTATATAGCCATGCCTGGAGGTAAGAAAGTACCAGTTTTTTTGTGTAGGCCTGATGCTCATACTTTATGATGCTGTGCTAAGTTATCATATTTTTTATATATAGTCAGTACTATGCTTGTTTTTGTTCAGCTTCTTGTGAATGATCTGATGTTTAGTGTTCAAAAATTATAATATCTATTAAATTTGGTGGCCGAAACTATCTCTTGTGGAGAGTAATCTAGCGTTAAATTAATGGTAGTCTGAAATCAAGCTATTCATGTAAACAGGAATTTTTCACAATGGTGGGCTTATGTCATGGAGTAAGCTAGCATCTCAATTCTCACTCATGAAACCAACTGCTCACATAAACAGGAAGCTTACACACTAGGTAAAAAATGAGTGTACATCAAACTTTGATCAAAAGACTGGACATCTTTTAGCGATATGAAACCAATCAGTTCACTAAGGCAGGAAGTTTACATAGTAAATTTTACATTGACATGTGAGCTCAAAGTTGTTGGGCAAGCAGTAGGGCACACAAAATTATCCTTACAATTCTTGAAAGGTACCGCGGTTTATGGATATGTTGAAGAAGAGTATGAAAGAATATCTCATCCTTATCTGGGTTTAAATCAATGTGGGTTAACAATATGTTATTATTGAAATCTGCCTAAGTGTTTGTTTGTTACTTTTCTCTTTCATACTTTTTCTTGGGTAGGTATGATAAAAACATGTATGTTTGTAATGATTTGGTCATTACCAGATTCATTACGCATACAATTAAGCTTGGGGTGTACAGTAAAATTACTGTTTCAGTTATATGATTTACGGACAATTGTTTTTGTTTCATTGTATAGGTTTCAAATGCATCTTTTCCGGAAAGATGCTGAAAGTCAAACAGAGGCATTCTCAGCAGCTGTCACCACAGAAAGATCAGTTGACACTCAGAAAGGAGAAGGTAAATTTATATGTTTATCCTTGCATGAATTACAGACTGGAAGAGCAGTGCTAATCTTATCTGATCTGATGTGATCAGAAAAATAATACAATTTCATTCTCATTAAATTCCAAAAGAAAAGAAAAAAATGGTAGCATATTGCTCATCCACTAAAAAGCATACATGTGTATGAAAATTTATAAAAGTAAGTGGGCCTGATATTATCAGGATCTTCTTTAGAGGCAAACTGACTAGTAACAGTAAATTCAAGAGACACAATAGAGCCTGGAACAGAGAGGACATGGTGAACACAAAGAAAGAAGTTAATGGTGTATTGAACAAAAGGAGTCAGTGAAAGCAGAGGTATTTAGATAAACTTTGCTAAACTGCGTACAAAGCGAGGATTAAGTAAGGAGAGAGGGCGAATAAACTATAGCAGAATACAGAGATGGAGCAGGATAAAGTTAGTCATGTCCTTCCTGTATATTGAGCCCATTCAGTTGAATGGTGCTAGGGCATTCCGTCCACTCACTCTATCTCTGCTGTGGTGTACTGTGTCTGAGATGGTTAAATACGAATTTAGTTACCTGTTGGGACATGTCTTTAATGGTATGATTGGGCAGCTGAAAGTGTTCCCCTACTGGAGTCTCCATTTTTATGGTATTGACTTGTGACTAGAACTGCTTCTTGAGGGTGGTCTTGGTTTCACCAACATACTTGTAACTTCAATGTCCTCTAAATTCAATGACACCATTTAAATTGAAATATCAGTTTCCAGTGCTGCATAAGTGTGATAAGTTCTAAACAAAAGGTATATTTTTAGTCACAGCCATAGAAGCTATAGCAGGATACTTGCAATCTAGTAACTCTTATTTTATGTAATCTCTACAGATACACCTGATCCAGTTACTTCAACACCTCTCAAGAAGCCATCTGCCAATGTTCTGTCCAATGTCACCAGTAGGATTAGATATGGAGCAGCATGGGAGAGAAACCTCAGACTATACGAATACACATTGCCACATTTACATGATCCTGAACAAAAGAGATCATACATATGGCAGGGACAAGCACTTTTCCCAGACATTTGTTGACAGGTTGTGCGACATTCACAAACGTTGGATTAGCAGCTATTGATACATCTGCATCTCCAGATTGAGATAAATTGCTTTCGTCCATTTTGTTCGATAGTAGCTATGACTGTGAATCAGGAGCTTGGCCACCCTCTAAGTCAAGGTGGGCAAGGTTGGGGAAATTCAATCAAGGAGTAACAATCAGAGAATGGCCAGCTTTATATTATTGTATATAGGCCTACACGCACAGCGTGTATAAATATCTGTATCGGTTTATTTATACTGGTGTTCATTTCCGTTGCCAGGAGGGGATATGATTTGAACGTGGGGGGTGGGGAGGGGGTCCCATTTGAAGTGTCCAAACGATGCTAATCTTTACATCTATCTTCTTGAATCACATGTACCCCTATCGACACGATCAATCAGTCCTGTCTCTCACCTCCTCTCATGCACTGGTGTATTTATTTCCTGGCAAGATAACAGTTAGGCATAGTAAGGGTCAGAGATCATCACAACTTAAAGAGTTGTGCGAGTCCCTGTGGTCTCTTACATCCTGGTAGCAGTAGAGAGAAGAAGCCTAATAGATCAGAAACCATAATCATCTTCTGTTGTGTCTTACTTTCCAGCATCCTTGAAACATTATATCCTTCCCCTTTGATATGTTGATGTCATAAAGCTGTATTTATGTTGTGCATTATTTAATTCCAGTATTTAGATTGTATATTCTCCTTGTGTATTTGACAGTATCCCAGTGATCTCAATTTTTCTGCTCTTGTTTTTTTTTTCTCTGTACTTTCATATCATATCTATCTCTACCCATAGCCTCCATCTCCACATTTTCTTTACTTTCTTCCTCCATCCCTTCATCTGTCTTTCACTCTTTCTTTTTTTGACCTTTTTCCACCCCTCAGTTTACCCTGTATGGTTTAGTTTGCCAACTCACCGCCCCCCCCCGCATCTCACCCCCAAAAAAGTTCACAATGTTGACAAGTCTCCCCGTGCTAGTCCCAAGCTATACACCCTTGTTGTGGTGACCGTTCAATATACTTGGGGATCAAATGGAAAGCCTCACCCCCACCCCTTATTCCCAGTGTAATGAATCGGCAAATGGAAGATTATTCAGAATTGTTCGTGATGGTTCAATGATCTTATAGTCAGGCATAGGCCTATATGGTTCTCTTTGTCCTTCATTGCCGTCGAAGTTTGAAATGAATTAATCGTGCTAGGAACTTCCGGGCAATGTTTAATTTTCTGTGGCAAGAAAAAAAGCTTCCCCCAGTCTCTCCTGGTTGACATATAGAGCCCGTACGCCTATATGGTCACACAATAGTATAGATAAGTATGATCCATGCAGACAGCTAGTATATATTTTTTTAATTCAATCCAGTTTCAGTTAAAGTTTCGAGTTGTAATTCGAGTCAGTCGTGATGAGGTGCCCCATGGTGGAGCTGGGTAACCCACCCCAACCCTGTTGCCGACTTTCTGGCATTTCGTTGGGAGCCGTTCGGAACAAGAAGCAGGATAGTCAATTCTGGGAGTACAGTACGCTGGAAAGCAATACACTGACGTGATTTAGAAAAAAAAGTTTTTTGCTTTGACGGCCGATGCTCATCGAGACACTTTTCAATGGAAATAACTATTAGTTTATTGTTCATGTACTTATTCCCTTTTTGCCAGTCCTTTTTAAAGAGGGTGGAGCCGCCCCTTATGGCAACGTATTTTCCTTCCCTTTTCCGTTCAAGTTTCGTTATTTTTTAATTCGGGTCAAAGGGGTGCAAGGACAGGGTTTACGTGCACCGGTTAGGAGGACAGGGTGCAGGTAGGGCAAGTGCTCTGTGATCGCCTAAAGGGCCCGTTGCCAGGAGTTCAAAAATAATTAAATATACATATTTATCTGTATATGGTATATGACATAAAATGCTTTGACTTTCCCTCCTGATATATAACTAAAATTTATATCTAAAATACGATGTAAGCTGTGACTCTGTCTATGTATAATTAATACCTAAAGTGGCTGAAATACCAATTGTTTACACATGACGGACTTGACTTTACGTTTGATACCCAATAGTTTGTAATCACTTCAGTCAATTTTTTCACTCATTCGCGTTTGTCTTTTTGTGACACCAGTCAGCGTGAATCAGACATAAAGCTCATAACTATTAGTTTCTTGAGCTGTTTCTTGACTTCGACTGCTCACCATGTAGGCCTAAAAGAGTAAAAGCAGGGAACTGCTAGAGTAGCAGCTCCCTGGTCAAACTATTACGCCTGATGCAAAGCTCGACCGTAACTTATACTGTACAGCCCATTAGTTGTGAAAAAGTTCTGAACGTAAAACAAAGCACAGAGTTTTGTATCACACAATACACACGAAAACGCAGCGTAATACCGCACACTACTGACCAGGGAGTTGTTCCATAACAACTCCCTGTACTGCCACAGACAAGAAACTATGCAGGAATTTCGCCAAGGCCACCGTTCAAGTAACCGAACCCGTTTATTGCTTACTAGCCGTAAATACGGGATTGGTGAGAAATTACGAGACAACAGGATGAACCGGTAGAGGGTAGTATTGATATTATTTTTGAATCGGGTGGTGTGAAGGACAGAATTTACGAGGAAATTACGAGCGATCCCACCTAAAAGGATTGTTCCACCTGTACGCGGGAAATGAGGTGTTCAATTTTCGAGATGACGTCAGTGAACTAGTTTCAGCAAATGATAGGCTACGACAAAAAAAAACAAGACATTAAACTTTCAAATGGACATATTTTGCAATTTGCCGTAGAAAAAGTCGTGCACGTTTTGCATGTTCGTTTTGATAACCGTTAACGTGGAAACATATGAAAGAGGCATAGGACTATGTCGCTAATGCGCATGCTTACATTGCATTGTCTTCGTGGAGCTCCCTGATTGGTTATAGTATGTCACGAGGGTCAAAGTCACAATCGTTAGAATTAACCACAATTTTACGTTGCCTGACTGATTTATATTTTAGACTACAGATCGAGATGAACTTCTTTATCCTCCATAAAACATATTGATATCAACTGATCAAATTTTAATTACGCTGTTTTTATTAATTTATGCATTCTAGGTAGATAAGAAAGATAAAGATCAACGTATTGTTTTTCCTCGAACGAAAATCTCTTTCAATTTCGATAAATGAATTTATGAATAATATTTGGCAAATTGTTTGTCTTTGAAGACGTGGATAACGAACTCAAATCTTACTTAGATATACCGGTCACGTGGTATCACCATGCGACGAGGAAGTATGTCAAATGTTTGGAGGTGTATAGTTGGGCTTCGCCTTATTCATTTAGACTTCAGTGTTGATGTGACTGCAGGGAATTGTTCATGTTTATTACTAGACAGGCTATAAAAGATTCGGTCCCAGTCGATACTTTCTGATTACTTATGTGGTATACTGCCATCCTTCCTTCCTACATCCCTGCTGCAGAGTGTCAGAATAAAAAAAAAAACAAGTTAATATTTATTGCGCGCATTACATTTTCGTCCGTTAATTCGCGTCATTGTGTTATTTTAATGGAAGTTTATAAATGGTGACTTTCAGGCATGCAAAAATTCGATTTTGGTTTATATGTTGTAGATCGTTAAAAAAAAAAACACTGCTATCGGTGTATGACGACGCACAGTTTCTATACACATTTTTGTCTTTTCGAAAACCGTCGCTTTAAACATCTTAAGACTCGTGCAGATAAAGTGGCTGGTCTACTCAGTCTAATAGCGCATTAGCTCAGTACCTCAGATGTAAAACAAGAATCAAGAGGAAACTGTAATACGCTTACGGCCTCAGCGAGTTTTACAATGCATAATATATTTTTTCAAGGACAAGCAAATATTGTTCAAAGTCATCCAATGAAGTCTCTGCCATTTTGTCTAAATTAAAATAAAATTTTATTTAGAATAAAATAAAAATTAAAAGAAATACAACCCAGGCCGATAGCAGTGCTTTTTTTTTTAATAAAGTCTACAATATATGATTTTTTTTTCTTTTTTGGCCGAAAGTCATTCTATATAATGACATAGCCTACATGAATATTGATATGGGCGTGCTCCATTGCCCCCCTTGCGTATACTGGATGTAACAAATAGGGCTGTATAGCCGATGAAAGTCCATAACCCAGATTTGAATGCAGAGGGCGTGTGTTTTGCGCATGTCAAAACTCGAATCCCGTGAATGAGGATCATCGATGGATTCTTAGCCTAGTTTTCCTTTCGATATCGGAATCGTACGCAAAATTAGTCAAGCTCGGCCTCTCCCGGCCCCGTCAACCGTGCATAAACTATAACGAAATGTGATATTTGTAACTCCCTCAGGTACAAACATGTTCGGGAGTTGACCTACTTAATGACACCCCCCCCCCCTCCACCTGGGCCAGTGGTTTTCAAAATTCATTGCTCGATTGTGGATGACATTGAAGGAGCTGCTCGCTATTTTATCTCGTCCAAAGTCGCTCAGCCTGCTGCAAGTGCTTCATGAATACGCAATAATGTATAATTTGAATTGACAATTACCTTGTATTGAATATTCATATATGTCGAATGGCAAATCTTAAAAGCCAAAGTTTTTGTCTTGTCTGTATGTTGAAGCCATCAAAAAGCTAAAAAAAAAAAAAAAAAGATACATAAAAAAAAATTGGAATAGGTCTGTCCGTTGCAAGTTCTTCTTGTTTTCGCCCTGCGTTGTCGTGTAACCTATTTCGTTATACTGTTCCTCTCTGTATATATTATTCAACATTATTTGCTGTGTGTGTTTGTTTGACCATTTTTGCATGTTCTACGCTGAAAGTTGCCGTGGAAACGCTCGTTAAATATCTTGAGCCATCAATCCTGTCTGACGGTCCTCGTTTTGTGCTTGCAAAAACTTGTGTGACATTTCGATGACAGTTTTGTGCAGAGAAGCGAAAAATAAATGTCAAACATAATGCACTCGCACGAGTGTCATGAATCGCTCATGGAGGCTATCGATAGAACTTTTGAATGTTATGTCTGACGGTATACCTGAAGGCATTTGATGTAAGCCCAAGAGAAAGCGAAATCACAGGTTTTGGTGTATGCCTTTGATAACTATAACTGCACCCAATTGGAACAACGAGTTGCTGCATACACCTGGTGCGACCATGCAGCTCCCGGTGCGGTCAATGCCCTGATGCATGCAGTTAACTACGTCGTGAAACATTGCGGTCATATTAAAGTGCAACCAACTCCCTCCCACATTCGTCCATCTCCAGGGTACAGCTAACCTAGGGTGGTACAACCAGTTATGTCTGCGGCGATTAGTTCCCGTTGGTCTTATATAGTAGGCCTACCGAGTACATCACCACAAGTACAAAGTATCGTGGTACCTATAGGACCGAGTACATCACCACGAGTAAAAAGTATCGTAGTACTTATAGTATCGAGTACATCACCACGAGTAGAAAGTATCGTGTTACTTATAGTACCGAGTACATCACCACGAGTACAAAGTATCGAGGTACTTATAGTACCGCGTACATCCCCACGAGTAGAAAGTATCGTAGTACTTATAGTACCGAGAACATTACCACGAGTACAAAGTATCTTGGTACTTATAGTACCGAGTGCATCACCACGAGTAAAATTATCGTAGTACTTATAGTATCGAGTACATCACCACGAGTAGAAAGTATCCTGGTAACTATATTACCGAGTACATCACCACGAGTGCAAAGTATCGTAGTACTTATAGTACCGAGTACATCACCACGAGTACAAAGTATCTTGGTACTTATAGTACCGAGTACACCACGAGTACAAAAGTATCGTGGTGTAAGTACGAGACTCCGAAGTTGCCGGAGTAAAACGAGTACTTAACCATGTACTAGTATTTGTACTAGATTTCCATAAAATGGCCGTGTTTCGAGTACAACTCCTTTTTGAGTACGAGCATACGGGCAACGATATGTTAGAATAGGATTACAAATGAGGACACCTCATGTTAAGTTTTGTTTCCGGTAGTGTCGGTGTCCTGGTACAAACGGTAAAAATGGTGCAACTAGTTCCTGGATGGATACATAATCTCAAAGGTTAAACTATAGCCCCAAAGTGCAGTTACCTGTTTGGCTATCGAGTTGATCAAACTATATAGACGCCAGCTCGAATGTAAAGTTCCTGAAAAAAAATCTCCTTCGCGCACTTCTTTCCTTCCTCGATATTTTGACTTTATGCGAGTTATTGTTTTCCTTCTGTCGAAACGATTTTCAGTCGAAGCAATTTTAATTTAACGCAATCTTACACAATCTATGATGAAATGTTGTCATGCGCATGCGCCCTAAATTAACTCAGGTTGTGTGTGTGTGTTATCATTTTCAACAAACAGAAGGTTGCTGATGTTATTGGTATGTCGCCTATTATTCCAAGCGGTTTGACTATTTCTAATGCCATAAAATATTTCATAATTTCTACAATTATTTTATGGTATATTCTATAGAAAGTTGAATAACGTAGGAGTATAAACCTGTCTGTAATTATTGTATAGATGATAACCACGCTCTGATAGTATATGTTTAATCATATTCAAGATGTTTATGTCAGTTCGGACAACTGTAAAGAGAGTGTGACGTTCGTGATGACGAAAGAGTTGATCATTTCTTCTCCTCTCTTTTTTTTACTTTTTGTTTTTTGCCAGTATAATGTAATAATCATTTTTCCACCGAAGGAAATAGTACTCTCATATATAAAGAAATCATTTGCATTATGATAGAGCCTTGTATATATTTCACAGTGCATGTATTGATTCCAATTTCGTATCACATTTTCAAGGACAAAATTGAACAACAATTGGATAAAATATAATAATAATAAAGTAAAGTATTTGGAACAATGTAAATGGCTGACGTCATAGACTACCTTCCGTGATCCATTTCCAGGAGCACCGTATATGGTGAAGGATTTTATCTGACAAAGCAAGTCTTCACCTTTAACGTTAACCAGATATAAAGGTTGGGGCAAGATGTACTAAGATAATGTGTGTTTTACCTATAGTAATGTAGAATACTGCCGTCCCTGTAAATGTCACCTTTTTCTTCCAGTGGAATAATCCTTTTAACGCTTTATACATTATGATACATCCCTATTAAAATTGCGTACTATTTTGAGAAAACGTCTTAGGGTTAGCTTTTGAGTAGAGTAACCCAGGATAGATCCTGGCCACGAAAACCCAAACAACTTGTTTCACTCTCAACACCTGTCCCTATTACATCGAGACTGTAACCGTATGGTCATGACGATGTGACGTCATGGAAGTAACACGGGTTCCTTGTAAAGGTAATAGCTACTACGCATGATCAGGTAAAAGGTTAGTGAGCGATCTGCATACTGTGTGTACTGTTCTACACATAATCTTAGCCAAACGGCCGAGAAGTTTTAATAGTACAATCTCGTGTGAACTTCGGAGGAATGGTGTGAAGACGAAACAAGTGTCTTCGGAAAGTGCTGAACTCCTATAGTACTGTATAGGCCGATATGGAGAATGGACGTAAATTCAATGCAGTTGTGGGCCTATGTGGAGAATGGACGTAATTTCAGTGCAGTTATAGGCCTATATGGAGAATGGACGTAATTTCTTGAAAAGTAGATTAAATATTAAATGGATTAATTCAGTAATTCTTCTAAGCATGTAACACTTTTCCCCTATACTATATATTTTTAAAGCAGGTTTAACCTTGTCATGGCCTACTTTACATACAGGAATCAGAGCTGTAACTGTTGTCATTGTTTTAAACTGATTTAGCGACTCCTTTTCAGCCGAGCCGACCTACTCCATAGGATTAAAACATACATCGTTGCACATATTAACTGGAGTGATATCATGGAAAGCCACTCAACGTTTTTTAAGATAAACGATATAAAGTTTAGCGGCGAGAGAAGGGAGGAAATTCCAGCAATGAAACAACATTGTCTTACTAAAAACAAAAAAAGATTAAATTTAACCATTTTAAGCAAACTAATCTCTGGAAAACATAAAATTATGAAAACGCGTCGCCGATTTATTTACTACCTGTACCTCACGGTACCTCAGGGCACCTCACAATCTCGAATGTAATTACATAATAGTGAGGGCTCTTGCTTGATTTCCCTTGATATCGGGTATACCTCCGAAAGTGCGAAAAGTCAACAATTGACATGTAAATACAATTTCCGTGACGTGTAAGGTCTTCTTATCTGTCGAAATCACGTGACAGTAAGTCGTTATCTGTAAATTTTACTGATGGGGTCCTTCAACGATAAGTTAGTAAGTATATCCAGTAGTATACCTCAAAGAACCTCATGTGTGTGTAACGAATATATATATATATATTTATATATATATATATATATATATATATATATATATATATATATGTATTTATATATATATATTTATATAAATATATATATATATATGTATTTATATATATATAAATATATATATGAAATTTATATATATATATATATATATATATATATATAAATATATATATATATATATACATACATACATACATATCGTACTTCATGTGTATGTTCATCTATGAATATACATTTAGAGCTATCTATAGATACTTCAAGATTTGTCATGACAGGTGATATCGGGACCCTCTCTGCTAAGAGAGCGCTTGCGGTGTATATATATATATCATGAGCTGTATATCTCCTGATTTCCTATAAAATGAATCTATGGCAGTTATCATTGCTATTTTTTCAGACATCAACTTTCTGCGAACACTAATTGCAAAATAAAAAGAGGCAACTGTAAGGGGGGCGTGACCGAATTTCTCCGTATCTAACATGTCGAAGAAAATTCCCTCTTTAGAAGCAAGAGCTGGTCATGGCGTGTGATCAATTGCATGCTAGTTGGAGGCCCGTAGTTTGTAATGACCTCGATAATGCGGTCTGTTTGTTACAAGGGCGAACATGAGGTGCCAAATAAGGTGGCAGATCACATATATATATATATATAGGTTCACTTTGTATTTTCTGTTTTGTTTTGAGAAGGTTTTACGAGTTGCGCTTCAAATAAATGGATGCTTACCGTTGTAAATACCTAACCGTGAATCAACTTTGAAAAACGGTCGTCCGAAGATGAGGACTTGTTGATCTAAAATGTCGGCTGACGAAAGCTGGCAACATTTCCTTTTTTTTTTTTTGTGTAAGATAATTCCAGATGTTTAGAGAAAACTTGTCAACCGTTTTGAGATTGAATGAAAGAGGTTACTAACAGGGGCGGATAATCGCAATTGAAAAGTTGGGAGACATAAATGATTGGTCATGGATACTAGAACTGAAGGAGTGTACGCGTGGCGCACAAAGTGAGCGCCTTGGGGTCCAGGGGTGAAGCCCCGGCAGGGGGGGGGGGGCGGCGGATTCACAACTAGAAATCTTCAAGTTTGGTTCCTGAATTGAAATGTCAGTCATAAATGTATTTAACAAAAGTCACATCTGACAAGTGATTAAGCTTAAATTAAGAAAGACATCTCTATTTAACATCCGGTGAAACTCCGGCTTTTATCATGATTAATAAAGATCAAACTTAAACCAAAAACGGAAACATTTCTTAAACTTTGCACATAAGGATAAAGTCATCTTGTTATAGAGATGTCTACAAATGCACACATATGGTGTCAAAATTACATATTGGGTATAGGCGTAGGAGCCTTATTTGATTTGGGGGGGGGGGGGGGGGGGGGGCTGTAACGACTTCCCCAAAAATATAAGCAAAACTTTTGCGCGCTCCGCGCGCGTTCAACATGTTGATGTGCGTATTATATAGGCATTCGTCGGTTATTACATCACATACCAATAACATACAATCATTTTCCTTGTTATTACCCTTCCATATTGGTTAGAATTATTGGGGAAGTCGTTACAATAATAATGATCATAATAATATAAGTTTAACTATTGACAAACACATTGCAAATTATTCTTCTTTCAGTAGGTGCCCGAAAAATTCTCAGCATATTGCCCGAATTTTCACCAATAAATGGTTGGGGGTGTAGCCCACCCCCCCATCCCCCAGCCCCCCACCAGCCTCCTACGCCTATGCTGTTGGGTACCTGGGCACTTTCACTGTGTCGGAAACAAAAACCTATAAATAAGATACTTGAGGCCGTAGCTTGGGTAGAATCCTATGGGGGGGGGGGGGGGGGAACAGTTGTCGAACATCGAGAAACATTTTGGACATAATGCTGATTTGATGTGCATATAGACTAGGACAATTTTTAATGAATTTATAGTGGGTGGGCCATTTCCCAATAGGGACCATCACGACACTATCTAAGCGGAGGGGTTGGCCAGTAGCGTAGCAAGAATTTCTTTTGAGATCTCATGTGTTAGAAACTTACACTCCCCCCCACCCCACCCCACCCCCCCCCCCCCAAAAAAAAGAGGTAAATTAGAAAGAATTCATTCGCTAAGTCACTTTGTAGGGGATAAAACAATAGTTTACATTACTTTGTAAGAGACTAAACAGTAACAACTGTACTAATCTCGTGTTTGAGCTCTTTCATGGGATACACGAGTCATTATGAGCCTGATAGGCCAGCGCCTACACGAGTCAGTCACTAACCCTAGGGGGGGGGGGGGGTATTTGATATTGTGTCCCGCACACTTAAAAAAAAGTGGGGAGAGGACGTGTCCCCCTGTCCCCCATGAGTGACGCCCCTGATTACTAGACATATTCAATTATTCTGTGTTAGCTCAGGTAAGTGTTTTTTTTTTAGAAAAAAAAAATGCGGTAAATTCCATAATAACAATACAGCAATGCAAATACAATACAGCCTCTTACACAGGCTCTTTAGTAGATAAGCAGTTTGCTAACAGTTTTGTTTTATTTTGATATATTAAACTAGTCATATTAAGCAATGAATTAAAGTTTGTGGTTAAATGCAATTTCTCGGTGCTACTGACCTGTGAGACTAAAGGTTTATATTGTGTAAACAAACAAAAGACCAAAAAAAAAAAAAAACTGGAGAATCAAATCATCCGGATCTGCGGTAACGCTAAAGTCCAATCACAGTAGCGTGGAACTAACTCGTATAATATTGATTGTAGCTGTTCACTTATCAATCCAGTGGCGTGCACAAAGTGGGGGAGGGGGTGTTTGAGGGAGGGGGGTGGGGGATCCAACTTTCATCGCCAGTCGGGGAGTCAGGAGAGTTTTGCATTCAGTAATGTTCAGGCCCTTACCTAAGTCATCCGGGTGAGGTTGGGAGGAATTTGAATTTATAATTATATATTAGCTCAATCTTACGTTTACAGATATTTATATAAACCTAATTTATAGTCTAAATATGCCTCAGAATCCACTGCCATTTGACGTCTATACTTTTATGAGTTTTGTCCCGCCGGGGTAGGACCCTTAGACCGACCCAATATGGACATCGGCTTCAGTTACCCCATCAGGATCCTCGATTAGCATCTGCCCATTTCATAAAGGTTCAAGCCCCTATCTAGAGTTTAAATGGTATTTGTTCCCCATGGGACAGTTTTAATTTGCCCCCCCCCCATACACATTTCAAATCCTGTGGACGCCAATGTATCGAACGCCCCCGCCCCCCCCCCCCCGAATGGACTGTATTCTCATGAAGCAAATGCTCTATAACATTCGTCGACCCCCGTTGTCTGGGAATGTATGCCTTTGGTGGGTTTAACGAACCGTTTGAAATGTCTTCATAGTTTTTATTCTGTAAGCTCAACCTTGAAGCCGAAATAGATGGTAACTCAGTGATTTGGTATATTGAAAGAAAGTAAAATATCAGTGACAACGATGCCTAAGGGGGGGGGGGGTGTCCGCCCTCCTCTCGGGCAGATTTCCAGACACACCATGTAGGGCACACATCTTATATATCAATGTAATGCTAACAAACAAACAGTGTACACTCTACTCTGCTACACCATCATACAGGGTTTTCATTAAGGACCAATTCCTTTGGATGGGTTGGAGGGGGTGGTGGGGGCGGGGTTAGAGGAGGAAGCGGTTGGGCCGTGTCACTCGCATGCTCGAGAGTGGACGGCCTGTTCAATTCGGGATTCAGAAATCAAATAATGGCATACAATACAAAACGCATGGATCGCTAATGAGACAAACTTGAGACAATGGTAGGGTACTCCATGCACAGTGGGTTGAGTAATGTGTCGAAACCACTTAGGCTACTGTGTGCTACCCGGCCTCTGTGGTCGCCAATGTCATTTGTTCAACATAAAACAACAAAAAATGCAATAATGGTTTAGGGCCGATCTGTTGACGATAGAAATAAAATCGAAAGTATTCTCTCCGTGGATATATCGATATATATATATATATATATATATATATATATATATATATATATATATATATATATATATATATATTTATATATATATATATATATATATATATATATATATATATATACATACATATATATAAACGGTTTGTAAAATATTACCCGAAGTCACTTTTGCATCATCATTCTCGCAAAGCCGTGTAAGGAAAAACGAAAGCACTCTGGGATTGCTTTTATCTCTGATCCCTTTAATCTTAAAGAAACTAACGAGTAACGAGCGTTGAACCTTTTAATCTCTTCAACATATGATCCCGCCATTTCTGCTATCGATATGAAGATATTTTTCTTTTGCCGTTATGAAGCCAGGTTATTGACTCTTCGGGGATGATCTTCTCAAAAGTCTAAATTTTTCCAAATTTTCCCAAATTGTGCAAAGTGACATGTGTCAGTCGAATCCCTTCATCATTATAGCTTGTCAGTTGAGTTGAGCTGCTGAATTGTTGAATAAACAGAAGGGGAAAAAGAAATGGAAAAATAAAGGAAAGCGAAGAGTTTGTTTTCAGGTGTATAATAACACTCCGGAGGTCCCTTATATCATGTAAAAGATTATTACACATTAAAAAATGACACTTTTCTTGGCGTCGAATTTTTTTCCTCTCTTTATCTTTCATCTTTTTGATGTTTTCTGTTTTTCTTCTTTATTCTTTCTTTCTCTCTCTCTGTTTACATACACTGTATCAGATGGTTAGTGCTGGTCATGCACTCATCATTAAACATGGAAAAAACGGAATTTTGTATACGTCTATGAACTTAATACTGTGCATGTGTATAAGCTCGTCGCGTTGGTTAAGATAAAGAATGAATTTTCGCGCAATTAGATATTCATCCCGCCCCCCCCCCATAACACTGATATTTGATGAGGACAATGTGGATGACGATGACATTGCTATGACGATGGCGAGGAGAACGACGACGACAACAGTTAATGACGAGAACGACGATGATGATGGCGAAGTCGACGAGAATGACTACAGCAATGACGACGATGACTATGAGATTAAATGGCGACAGGGATGACGATTTAAGAGAAGACGATGACAATGGTGACGGCGATGACGCCCATGACGGCGATAGTGACGACGATCACAGGTACGGTGACGACACCGACAATTACGATGATGACTATGACGATGACATTGAATACGATGACGGGTACGATGACCATAACGACGACTGTGACAACAACGATCATGAGGACGATGACGTAACTGACGACGACGACTTTGGCAGTGAAGACGATAGACAGTGACGACGATGGCAGTGAACATGCATGCCAAGTACGCTTATTACACTCCTTAGGCGGTCAAACATATCGTAGCTTTGGTATGCATCGAACTTGCAGTTTAGTCCGTACGCCGTACTAGTGTTCTATCATATATGCTATATATGCTAGTTATAGAATCAACCAAATGGTTGTACCAGGATGCATTACATCACTTCACATCCGAAGTACGGTAGGTTATAGGCTAGGCGCATCCACTAATGCGAAGTTCTGACGACTAGGTTAAGTTTTTGGTGGTTGTTTACAGTAACAGATTTTCTGAAGATTTTCTAACATTTCTGTTAATGCTATCAATGCGACAAATTAGAGCAAATTTTACTATTCAGTCGTGTTTTGATAATTAGTGATTGACGTGTCAAACGTACCACAACAGTTCCTCCAATAGACTTGTGCTGTATAGCTTAGAAAAGTGTGCAACTGCATTATTCTCCTTAGGTGTTAAAGGGACTTAATTTTGGTGACAACAGTAACATTGTACAACTGCAATTACCTTCCATGACATGCGATCAGGTACCATCACAACATGGTTCAATAATGAACAAGCAAGCTGTACAGCAGCATGCAGTACTGTGCATAGCACGAGGACATATTATTTGAAGCTATATAAAATTGGGGATTGTCCAAATGATAGGACAAAGAGGGGAAGGTGTTGCATCTGTAAGGTCCGTTTATTGTGGGAAGGCCATGCATTTGAAATAGCTCATGATCGTGGTGCAAGATTCAGGACAAACCGTAATTAATGGAATATTTCATAATCAGCAGCACCGTGAATTTACAATATTAACCCCATAGAGTACCCACGCGTCAAGAACGAGAACAATTATAACGCGATATATAGCACTGCACAAATGTCTGAATTGTTCTGAAAGTCATTCCCCCACCCCCCCCCCCACCCACACCTCCTACCATGTCGAAATCCAGCCTCCTTTCCGTCTCCCTCCACCGATCATTTTCAAAGACGTCTCAGTTCAAACTTGCTGAAAATTCTGCTAAGTTTTACCACAAAGTCCATGCACGTTACAGTGTCAACTGTATGCCTATATGCTGTACTAAACATTGTTCACATTAAAAATTTTGCTTGTCGTGGTTCACTTTGATTTATTCGTTACCTTGATAGAACAAAGAATCAGGCAATCAATTAACGAGAGTAGGTTAAATATTCCGATAGACAGATGGACAGACAGACAGACATTATATACAAAGCATATGGCATAACAAAGCACTGTCATTAGCATGACTTATACCGGCAACGTCCATATTATGTCAGACGGTGCCGCATATATGAAATCATGATAATGCTTCACAAATATGTATATCGCCCTCTATTTAGTTTTCAAAAGCCGATGACCGCTCCGCCAACGTGAGGTAACAGCGATAAGTACGCATGGGCATCAATCACACACTACCGTCAAAAACTAGGCCATTAACCTACATAGCTCAGCCTCACTCAAGAAATCCTACTCTCAAAAACTCCATACGCGCCCAGGCAGTGAGAAGACTTGCAGAGGGGGGAAAAAAATTAAATGAGAACAGGCGAAACCAGGCCAAACAGTTCTTTGTGTGATTACTTGGTTATCTTTATCGTTTTTGCATAAAATTCATAATTTTTGGCCTTGATAAATACGGATGCCTTACCTGATAGCTTTAGGATTGGGTTACCCCGCGGTTACATTTAACCATCGATTGCATGGCTGTAAAAAGAAAAAAAAAACAGTAGTAGAAAAAGAAAGAAGATTCTTAGAGTTTACTAGAACGGACGAGGAGACAAGTTTTTGCCTCAAACGTAGAATATTTTAAAAAATATTTGAAATGTAGGTTGAGTGTGATCGAGGCCCCCAAGAATGACTGTGAAGAGATCTCCTGAAATATTGCAAAAGGAGTCGTCGTGTATAGTATATAGTATCACCAATGTCAATCTCATAAATGATGCCTCTCCTTCGAAGGCCGCCTGGAGAAAGAGAAGAAATATAGGCCTATATTTATATAGAGAGGCAGGAAGAAAAATGAGAGACAGACAGAGGGATATATATATATATATATATATATATAACTATATATATATAACAATATATATAGCTATATATATAACTATATACATATAACTATATATATAACTATACATATATAACTATATACAACTATATACATATAACTTATATATAACTATACATATATAACTATATATAACTATATATAATTATATGTAACTATATATATATATATTAATGTATATATATATATATATATATATATATATATATATATATATATATATATATATATACATATGTATAATTAATTGTTTGTTTGCAGATTCGACAGAATTGACACACGATGAATTGTTCATTCCTATCGTCTTTCATATTTTCGGGGAAACATATTTTTTCTTCTAAAAATGAGATGTGGAGCGCCATTTAGAAAGGGATGAATTTATGATTGTTTTTAGCAGACATGCGACGCATATATTGATAAACATACGTGGTGATGTATCGCAGTGAGGAAAGCATTGTGTGTTAAGTTGAAGTTTTAAGAAAAAAGTCACCTAAAAAGTCAGAACGAACCTGCGCAGGAAAACCAAAACAACTTGATCCAAATTCAAACATCAAGCTCCTTGCAACTACGGACTGTAAACATGAACTATAAATCGTGGCGGTGTCACGTTTAAAGTGAGGTATCACGTGTCACTTCGAAAGGGTGACGTATTATACGATATTGTAAAACTTCAAGTTTAGATATAAGGAGATACGGTGCAATTATTTTCGGCAACACGGTAGTCGGATTGCTCATTCGACAGGGGTTAATGTTGGGTAAAATATACTACAGGTTTCGATGAACACATTTCATAGAACAAAAGTACATTTTATGATATTAAATAGTCGAAGATGCATTTCAAAGATATACCCTATCGGAAGAGCAAAGAACAAGAAAAGAAAGATGAAGTTTGTCTTAATTTGAACCATTATCACAGCGGAAAGTGGCAACAGACAATGCTGGACTGAGTATTTTTCATTTTAACTCTCTTCCCCCCTCCCACCCCTCCCTCCCCAGTCTTTGCAAATGAAAACATAGAGAGGACAGTTTTACACCTACCTAGTATGCACGACCAACCCCCCAACCCCAGGCGCATGACCTTTGACCGATGCCGTGAGGACCCAATGAAAATGTCCCACGTCATAACTTTATGCGATTTATCTGTTAATGTCGTTACATATTCTGCTTTTAGTATGTATGCTATTTTGTTAACAATTTGCAAAGTTCATGGTAGCGTACCAGTTTATAAGTTTTATGGCAGAATTTTTATTAATAGAAATTCCTTTATTTATAGTGCTGCAACTAAAATGGAGTTTTAAATCCTTGATTACAATCCTTTGAATTGTTTTTAATATTCATAACTTCTCATATAATTTATTTTCTTGGAATCTGTCTTAGTTCTAACCATTTTAAGTAATTTTTTTTTTCATATGTATGTATAATTGATCCTAACTAATTTATATAAAATGGGAGGTCTCCCTATGACGATAACGGTGCCGCGTGACACTTAAAATTCATTTTACCGGCGAAATTTACCACCTCCGATCCTCATTTCGGGACCTAATCACGCCTAGTCCAAAATCGATCCTATAATTAATTTATTTAAATTTCTGTCTGTGGAACACCGTCTGTCCGGACAAACGTTATCATTCTCTGTTCTCGCACACATTGACGGTCCGTATATCTTGTAACATGTTATTTAGCATATGATTTGCATATTGTCGGCAACACACGGTCGCAGACGCGTTGTGACATTATAACCTTCGAGACGTGTGACGTATGGCCTAATTCTGTCATAGCGGTGATGAGCTGTTGTTATACCCTTCCTCTAGCCTCGCCATACCTTTAATGTCGAACACAGATATTGGACAACATCTGCAAAAAGTGTTTGCAACATGTCTGTTCTAATTAAAGCGCGTTCATATAATGAAATCGGTTCAGAGCCGTGATGTTTACATAACGGAAGTATTCCATTCTCTCGTTTTGTGATCATCGCATTCAACGATAACACCGCCGAGTTCCTTTTCTGACCTTGGCAGGCGATTATCATCTTCCTCTCTATAGTGTATCCGTTACTAGTGTATTTATTTAAACGCCAATGAGGCCATGCATGCGATGTATAAGTGAATCATCAACTTAGAATGGAACGCCATTACTTGACTATTTACTAAGTTACAACAACTTTCAATGCAAGCTTTATAGTTCTAAACATGTTTCACACACACAAACGTGTTCTCTGTATATATACGCCCGCCGATTTTTAGATTGTGGAATCTTTCTTTTTGCCGATTTCGTGCACATCTTATTTATACCACACATATACAGTATATTTTTACATTCATGCATGGGTGATTTTCTTTGCACAAAAAAAAAACGAATATGCTTCTTTTTTTCATGCATATGTCTTACACACTGGACATCTTTACCAATATCTTTATCTTTATAATACTTTTCCTATTCTTCTTAATCACACTTTATTTTTGTTATAGAATTCCTTAAATAAGTGAGCTATAGCCTATATATATATATATTATATATATATATATATATATATATTTATATATATATATATATTTATATATATATATTTATATATATATTTATATATATATATATATATATATATTGATCACATGATTATACAGGCCTCTAACATGGGGAAGTATACTATATATATATTTCCGTATTTCTATAGTAACACAGACCTCCCATATTTGATGGAGAGATCAGTATTGGCGAGATACAGATATAGGGCAAAATAGGTCGCAGGAGAGCTCCGAATCTTACACGCTAGACGAAACTCTGTTGGCGTCGGATTTACCCCAAGTATACATAGTCATGAACTTGACCTCTGTTCGCATTTTACTCGCATAGTTGGCTTTGAGTTACGCTGGGTAAGCTCCCCGAGGGCTCAACACCCTACTTATCGAAAGGAGGAGGGAAAGAAAATGAGCCGAAGAGAGGAGAAACAAACAAAAACCACAAGCAAAAAAAAATAATGGGGAAAGAAAAAATCAGGGCAACGACCATAGAGGTTACTGGCTAATTTAGACTGTTGTACTACGGTACACCCAATGTATAAAAGACTCTGAACGGGAAGTTGTCGCGGAGAGAATTTAGGCTGGTTGAATGAATATTCACCCACCTTGACACATAAAAAAGTTGGAATGAGCACGCACGTAATACCATTCAAAGGTGTATTTCCATGATAGGCAAATTGGATGATTTGGCTGATTATATTATATTATATATATGATGTTACGAGCAGGAAGTCTCCTTTTCAATTATGACATTTCGATACTTTCGTTATAAATGTTTTCAGACTTTTAGATTATACTTGGAACAAAGCACTTTCTTTTCTTTGTTCCCCCTCTCCACCCCCTTACAAAAAAACAAAAAACGCGCATAGTATATAGTATATTTTACGAGAATATATTGTTGTTATGAAGTTATATAGAAGCCAAAGTCTTTAAGGCTAGGAAATGTAAAACAAAATGGCTTTCTCAAGTCTTCAGTCTTGTGCACGAATAAAAGTCAAATTTATGGTTAATTTGCGAAGCAAAATATGAATCTCCTTTGCTGTTTTGTCGTTATAGTTCACCAAGTGTTTATGATAGAGATTTAAGTTGGTTGGCATTGCATCTCCTTTCGGAAAATGAGGCGTTGGGGACGGGGGTAGGGGGAGGGGATGGGGATGTGTATTGATGAGTTTAAGTATAGGGTTTGATAATAAATATACATTCCGTAACTCGCGCATGTTGAAGCAGTATTGAATATGGAAATTGTCATAATATGGAGGTATTACCATGCTATATAATAGGCTAGTCCACCAAAGCTCACCGTAATGATGCAAATATGAAGAAGGTCTCAAATATCTTTTTTTTTGTGGGTATCTAGACTTTCTAGACTAGATTTGATAGTTGGAATATCTGATATAAGGTGTAGTCACTGTATATAACTTCCAGAAAAATTCTACTTAGCATATACGCAAACGTCAATTGTGACGTAATCGGTGGTCATTTCAAAGGCACCGAGCATCGCTGTAATAACCAGCCTTCCCTCAACCTAAAAAACTATGTCGAGGGTACTCGCTTTTTTCTTAGAATATTGTCAAGTTTGCGACAAAACGCAAACTGCAGGTTAGGATTCTTGCAATCGAAACCGAAGCTTAGAGGGTGCACCGACAATCCGAGCATATGACAGTGGGAGCTTGGTAGGTGGTGTGGGTAGGGGTAGGGTGGGGAGGGGTGTCTCCCTGTACTTTACTGTGTTGATACCAAGTATGAGTACAGTATACATGAACTTGTTCCATATGTTTTCGAACAATTATAGATTGAACAACCTGGTTAGGTCTTTTCCCTCGTGAAAACGGTCTGCTCAGTACATTACATGAATAATTCATGACCTGAAACTGCATTCATTGCCCACTTCAATTAATCACAAAAACCATACGCTTTGCATTTGGATTCGGTCCGTTTACAACAAAGTATTGAAGTTGTCCAGACCCCAAAAAGTTGTAAAATGACGAAGTGCCTACCGATACGTCCCCTAACCATTCGTCCACCACCCCCTCCCCTCCCCCCTCACCCCTGCTCATAGTAACCTTCCATCTTTACGGTAATTTTAGATTTCATTTGATGAGATTCACTTTCCACCACGAGCGCTACTCTCTCAAATCATTGCAATCCCATCGCTCAGTTTAGATCGATTTCGGCCGATGCCGTCACGTGATCGAGGAGAGCCTGGAGAAAAGGTCTACGATCTCTCCGATGTTGTTGCGAACTCCCGAGCCAATCGACATAAACCCTTCGCCGCTGGGGACGATTTCGCCAAGAAACCATCACACGAATTAGCTGAAGTTGAACGTTATTATAGTAAAAGGGTTATTAGCATTGAGAATGATGAGTCTAATGTGTTCTGTGTATTCCAGCAAAGAGTATTTTACCATGGTGATATTTGCATATCAAATCTGCAGCATTTTTTTTTTTTTTAGCTAAAAGGGTCGACTTGTTGAGTTGCGCGCATGCATGCATTTACAGCTCGGTCACGTACCATGCATATATACCGGAATCAAAGTTTACTTTTCTTGATTGCATATTTTCCAGACTTTGAAACTTTTTTGTTTTGTTTTGGCTAGTTTCCAGATTGTATCTGAATGAGCAGATTTCTTGTTCAAAAGTTTGACAACTATGACGTTGTACATGCACTTTGTGATAATTTGTATAACAAGTTCGGGTGAGGGTGCACAGACGGGTGGGTCCCTTCAGAGGGCAGGTGGGAATAGTGTGGGCCCTCGAGCAAATTTTCGGCAGACCGCGAGGTGGCTTTTGAAAACCCCATTATAATGCGGCATCGCGAAAATGCCTCTGCACGAGTTAGAAAATAACTGTTACAGGCAGTAACAAAAAGTAAATTAACGGTGCCTCACCAGTCTAAGAATGCATGGCGGCGCAACTCAACCAAGAACTTTATCTTGTTGTTTTGCTTTTTTCCTGATCGAGAATTTCATGATAGATGCAAAGTGGTTGGTGAAACAGGTGTCGACGTGGGTAGGGGGAGGGGTAGGCGGAGGGGTAGGCGTGCGGTCAGAGGGGGGTTAGGGGGAAAGTGCCCCAACAGAAATTTCAGGGGACGAGACGGGACTAAAAAAAAAGAAAAGAACACAGTTATGATATACACGATATTTGATAGGCTACTTTAGTCTTTTATAGCACAGGGTGATTTGATCTGCTTCTCATTTGGCCGTCCTCATCAGCCATGCATACTACGCATAGAAGGAGATTCCTCTGAAAAAGGGGGATTGAGGGTATACTTTCTGCTGGCGATTATTCAAGGCGAAAGTAGCAGTTTAATGACTTTGTAATAGAGCAGCCAAACGTGGCTGAGGTAAACCGTGTCGTGTTCTGTAGACATTAGACATTGTATATATCTGAGTGACATGCCATGCGTGCGTTCATTGAACCAGGATTTATTAATGTGTGTACTCCCGACAAGTTCAGTAATGAAATGATGACGGTACATAAAATGATGTCACTCGAAATTTAGAGGCGCCAATTATAATTTATAAATTTGTCTGCTTTATACATTACTGCCTGCTATCTCGCCCTGCTGCTTTCGTATAAGAACTTTTGCTAACTAACTCCATGAGAGGGAATTGCCTGCGATGCGAAGTGTGTGAGAAGGTTAAAAAAAACTGCGTACCCCGAATCATGACATGCGCATGCGCATGCGTGAACTTACTCGAAGTCATTCAATGTTTAAACTGTCATTTCTCCAAAAATAAATTTGGCCTAAGAAATACAACTTGGACCGAAATTAGTGTCCATATTTAACGATGTATTATGACATATCGAATATTAATGTTGTCTCAGAGGTCACCATTAATGGAGACCTAAAGTGCTAGGCCTTTTTTTGTACTTTGCTCAGGTACATTTGTAATGGTGGACGTGTATTTAGTCAGACAAATCAGTTGCCGGGGAAACCATGCACCTTCCTTGTACTTAAAATCAAGTTAGAACGGCTGGAAATTGTCGATGACTTAGTAAATATCACAACATTTATTATTATTATTATTACTATTATTGTAATTATTATTATTATTATTACAAACGTATATTATAACAAACTGACAATCATATCAGTGAATTTTCTGCAACACCCGACTCAACGAGAATTTTTTACCGTCAGTATCATTCCTAATTCACAACCCTGGCTTGGTAATTCAGAATATTCAACAAGAACATTTGACCCAGAAAATCAGGAAAAATCCCTCAAGGCTGTTTTATAAACATACGGCAGATGCAATGCAAGAGTTGTCAGCCGTACGCGACGGTTCAAGTACAGTGCTATTTTCCGGGGTGTTTGACACCCCATCTTTTGCCTTGCGCGCTAGTATGTGTAGGTCGTTTTTGAAAGATGCACAGAATCAACAGATCAAGAGATGTCAAAAAAGTTTTCCAAATGTCCTGAGGTCGGACACGTTCATTGTTTTTCCTTTTAAGTGACGTAAGAGCGAGTTTGTGACATGAATATGTTAGTAGACATATTTGCTTTTCCTATATTCCCGGATCTGACATAATGCAATATATTTTGTTTCGAAAGTTGTCTTGCAAATGTGGATTGATGAAAATAATGTAAAAACTTCTCTTGTTTTTAATTCTTCTTCCGAAACATCCCTTATCCTAGTCTACATAAATACATACATACATAAATAAATAAATACATACATATATACACACATATATTTGTACAAACACCTATACATACACAAACATACACGCATTCATACACACGTACATGCATACATATACAAGAAGAGAGTACGAGGAGAGAAAAATGAGCAAGGAAAGTGATATTGTCGAGATTATCTAAGGACAGGTATAGATAATGTTGAGTTCCAAGGCCTCCACATTGATGCTTGAGTAACTTTAAAACGCGCCATGATCTTGGTGTAAAAGATATATCTATTAACTATCGTGAACTTTACGATCGCGTGAAAGTGAACTGTTTTTTGCGCGTACGTGCGGTCTACAACTCCCAAGTCAAAGAAGACAAAATAAATGAGAAATAGAAAGATTAAATAACTTTACAGCATTAGCCATGCACACGTTGGGAGCCCAGTATGCGAATAAAGACTCCGAGGTTGCAATATATGTGCATACGAGCGGTGTCGATGACTATTGAATTATGCATTCATAGATATGAATAATTCATTGGCTGGAATCCCATTGCCATTTCAATCAGACTGTCTGTATGTACTTAATAGACATATTTTTTGTTTTGGTATTTTCTTGTGTGAAAATGATGGACTTATTCGAGGGTGTCTCTAAATACCTTTATTTCTTCCATTTGGGCAAAATTTACTTAAAGGTGTTTAGTTGGCACGTTGTGTGACGTAACACTGTCCGCGGTAACTGTTGTACTATGGAAGGTAAAATACCTGCTCGTTGTATATATACTGATAGCGTGAAGTTTGCCCAGCTCTCGATCATGCCACTGCTTTTCATAATTCGGTAGCAGATCTCTGTAAATATTCAAATTTGTTACAGTTTATTACGTTCTCGTAATACTTGCACAAATCCCCCCCACCCCCTCCCCTACCCCGATCATAAAATACACTGATGCATTATAACAAAGGGGTGCATTGTTTTCTTCAGGCACAAACGAAGTGTGTCACATTTGCATATGGTCAAAGTAAGCAGTCCGTTACTGAAAACATTGACCTGCTTGAGTTAAATGTTCAAACGTGTATTACCTAATGGAGCAGAGGCGTAGACTTGCTAGTACCCCTTTCAGGTTCCTTAATGCCTGCTCCAGTTTGCAGGTCACGTGATGCCTGATAATACTCATCTGTACCGTCCTCCTGAAACAGACCCCATCACCCCTCCTCCTTACCCTTCCTTGGCCTTGAAGTCGTCATCTCCACATTGCGTGCAAACGACTTTTAATGTCACATAAAGTACACATAATATATACACATCTGGTCGTCGTCAGAAACCGTGCGTCAGATAAATGAACAGATTCATCGAGTTTTTGTCACCTTCAAAAGTCCCTCTCTGTTTTCCCCTTTCTTGGGGGTGGGGGAGGGTCGGGGGAGATGGGGGTTCGCCATTTTAATACATTTCAAACTTTCTCAAATCAATTTCTTAAACCTCCATTCGATCTTATGAGATAAAGACCTCTCCAATGAGTATGATTTACATACGCTTTCCCTACATTTGTAACTAACTGTTTGAATTTTTTCATTTTTTTTACCTATTTCGTAGTCACACGTGACTGCCCTTCACCGCGGATACCCAAGGCGTTGAATCTCTTATGGATTTTAACACGTCGATTCGAGACCGTGTCACATTCACCAGTGCTAGTAACCGTGCCATTTAAATCTATTACTTCAAAAACCTTTTTAGCTAAGAAGTTTTGAATTCTGTTCCTTTTACGACAAGCTAACCACACATTCTTCGGCCGGGCCGAAGCCTGGATAAAATCCATAGGGGGGGGGGGGGGCGGTGGAGGAACATTGAGAAACATCATGTATCGTCCAAATGTTACATAGTGATGCTTTCATATGCGTTTATATCAGGGCCATTTGTTAGAAATTTTTATTCGGGCGGGGGACGTTCCCCAAGGGGCCATCATGACACTATCTAAGTCGAGCGCCATCATCAGTTAGCGTGTAGCGTAGCAAGGTAATTTTGCCAAATATGCATCCCAGATTGCCGGAAATGGCACTTCCCAGGTCTTGTAAGGTGCATCTAAACATTCCTTATTTTGAGGTCTCATATTTTACAAATTTATACTTCCAAAGAAAAAGGTAAATTAGAAAAATGTTATTCAGTAAAATCACTTTGAAGGAAAAAAAATTAGGACTTTGCAGATTACTTTATAAGCTCTGCTTCATTAAGTGTTTTACTCATCCAGGTACTTTGCAGATATGAAAGCACGTTAGGGCATTCTGATGGTAGCCGTAGCCGCCTGTATACGCCCGTGGGGAAGCCATATGGGGAATTTAGGTGTAAATTATTGTTGTTAGGCTTATGTTATCATTATTTGTTTTACATGTCAAATAGGAACCTACTAAGGGGGGAAGGGGACAATGAGCTGAGTGAGTGGGTCGTGTAGGGGACTGTGGCCGCTGCCCCTCCCCCCAGTTAGTATGTGACAAAAAGGCCATGGTACATATGTATACTAGTTAATAAATTTTGGTACTGGTATAGGGCTAACGTGAATATTAATAGGCCTACATAAACCACATAGACGTAATAAATATACTTATGAGACGTGGCTTCACTTTAGACTGCTACATTGTTCACGCAGGTTATATCTTACGAGCTCTCCGCGTTTAACGTTATTCTAAACAATGTTATTCTAACCAATGCTTTATGTTAAATGTTATTCTAACCAAACTCGTGCAAACCCACCCAAACGCACGGCCATCGCATCAGCGATCGTGCATATACGTGATGTACTGTTAACGGTTAAAATAAGTGTTCTTTTTGAACGTCATTCCTACTATACGCGCCTAGACTCTTGAGGTTGCACTCTATACTGACTAATGAAATCAGAAGAAATGATATGAACATTTCGTTATAAAGTAACTGAAATAGCGCAAACTGCCCAGGCGTTCACATTATTGTAGGCCTACTTTCATTTAGGAAGTGGGAATCTCAGGGGATGAACAGCTACCCCCCCCCCTCCGTAGGGTACGGCCGGTTCGAGTTGATGTTACCTATGATTTTAGAGTATATAACGTACTACCATACACAATTACAAAATAACTTATTGACTTTATATACTAGATCATCAAATGAATGTATTATCCGTAACTGCTGTTCTGGAGAGGTTTTCGCTATATAGATGAACGCTACCGGCCTCATTGCATAACAAAGCTGGCCTGAACATTCGTGGCAACTTCAGTTTTCTGTATGATGTCCATCTAAGTTTGATCTGCAAACGTAAAACCGTTTTGGTCATTTTTAAATAAGCATCTATACACACAGGTCAATGAATGTCCTATTCGATACTCTTTGAAGACCTAACGTGACATGTGAATTGCCACAAAATTTCCCAACATAAGTAATTCCATTCATGCACTTCATTTATGTAAGGCTGCCATCGTTAATTCAAAAGTTTGTGTTACCAAGACAACGTAGGATATGCACTTTGGTATATATATTTTAATCAAGTGTAAAACTTCCCGCATAATCATGATGTTACCGTGTAACCCACAATGGTACAACAAATTTGTACATGTTCATGTGGCAGCCGTTATACCAGCTAGGAGTTATAGCGACAGGTCGAAAATCAGAAACATATTTGTTGGCTTTGTGCACTTAACGATCGGCAGAGTAGTACGTGCACAGCGGCATGAGTATATATATAACGAGTACCAGTAAAATTCCTCTTGGTTATGAGTACAAGTATATGGAGGTTCTTTAAACGAATACGTTAATTTGCACTACTACTAATGTGCAAAAAGTCCGAGTACAAACCCATGAGTGTGAGTCCGAGTACAAACCAATGACAGTGAGAACGAGTACAAACCCATCGGGTGAGTAAGAGTACAAACCCATGAGTGTGAGTCCGAGTACAAACCCATCGGGTGAGTAAGAATACAAACCCATGAGTGTGAGTCCGAGTACAAACCAATGACAGTGAGAACGAGTACAAACCCATCGGGTGAGTGAGAGTACAAACCCATGAGAGTGAGTATACGAGTACAAACCCATGAGTGTGAGTATACGAGTACAAACCCATGAGTGTGAGCACTAGTACAAACCAATGAGTATGAGTAAGAGTAAGAGTACAAACCAATCAGTATGAGTACGGAAACATATACGGATTCATTACAAGTCTGTCGTACACTATTCTATACCAATAATAATTTCAAGATTGTTCTTAAACCAGGATGAAGTATCACTTTCTCGTCTGTATAGGTTAACCTACACGTGTGCTTTTATATATTATACAAGTTATCGACAGTTCCTCAACGTCACTGTTTGGCTTCTTCTTATTTCCACCGTTTCTTTCTACTTTCTTTTCCATTTTCTCGTGTACAGATGTGAATTAAACTCATTACTGTTGCTCTTGTTTGGCCAACAGAGTTCCACAGTATTGATTGTATAGTTATCTTTAGACAGATCGTCCGTTACTTGTGTTGGTCATTTTCTTTCCTTATCCAAAAATGAACTGTCTTAGTTTACATAATATTTAGTCTAATATGCGGCGGTACCGAGATATTTGTTAAACACGTAATTTCCTTCAGCTGATGAAGTTGTTCACAAAATGCTTTGCTATCACCTGATAAAGTTGAAAAGATTAACGAGTTTTGACAAGTTAATTCTTTGCAGAATATTCTCTTTTCATTTTATTGTGGTTTGCATATCTGACATGTTTTTCCTGTGTCATTATCAGAAGATGTTTGAGAAGCCGATATTATTTAGCTTATATAGTGAAATGCTCCTGTCAAAATGACAAAGGGGGAAATCTGTATAAGCTATGCAGTCAACAGTTAACGTGACAGACATGTCAAGCAAATGGGGGGGGGGGGGTGTTATGATATTTTGGAGATATAAAATGGCCTTTTATTTGTCAGTTTTGGCAAGAAATTAAACCAAGGAAATGGTTGCGATAAATTATTTCTCTTTGCTTTGTTTTAATTTATAATATTGATCAGACATGTAATGTTTTCACAGCTTCATGTAAGAGGAATTTCATAAGACTTGTGCATGTGCATAAACGAATTATATATATATATATATATATATATATATATATATATATATATATATATATATATATATATATATATAGATATATATAGATATATATAGATATAGATATATATATAGATATAGATATAGTATAGATATATATTTTATATTATATTTTATATATATATATATATATATATATATATATATATATATATATATATATATATATATATATATATATATATATATATATATATATATATATATAGTTTCATAGTTTTAGTCAATTCAACTGTTCGAGTCCAGACATAACATATCTGATCACAAATTACTTAACAGGCTGGGACTGTCATTTCAAAAAGCGGTGAAAATGACCCTGCAGATCAGTATGAATCTCCGATGCTTGCAAATCGGTTTTCTTTTACAAATATTTTATTCAAACATTTCGTCCAGTAATTATCATAACGAAGAATAATCACGTAATACATCCCAGTCTTGAATCATTAGTTATATACTGTTATCGTTCCCACACCCCTGTACTCGCCCCCCCCCCACCACCCCCATGCACATAAATGATGGTAATTCCCTTCAACGGACGTGATTGTACAACACCTTCCACATTCGCTGGTCCTTGCATGCTGTAGGCGTGAGTTTCTAGCTTAATGTCGTATGACGTCACGAGCGTCTTGTATTATTAAATCGATCCAACATGGTTGCTTGTCATTTCCCTGAAAGAGAGGGGTAAGAAACAACAACGATAAGATAAGATAAGAAGATCAAAACTACACAAAGAAAAAAGAAATTAAAACCGAAAAATTAATATGAAATCAGAACATGCTCTGATGTGAAACGATTGTGCGTAATATGTCAAATAATCAAGCCGCAAAAATTAGTTCTCATTAATATTCTTGCCCTGCTTTTAACGTTCAAATTTAGTACAGCCCGGGGTCAATGGTTTTCCCTTGTTTGCTCCTATATGTCTCCGGCGAACTCCTCTCTCCATCTCTCTTTCTATCTGTGTCTTGTTCTCTTTTGAATCTCGTTGAAGAGGCAGAGTCACGAATGAGGCAAATTATGTATTTATTTGTGTTTTTTCCTTCCTCTACTTCTTCTTCTTCTTCTTCTTCAAAGGGTTCGCCGTTTTGTCTCCGTATACCATATCTGAAATGTCCTTGTGAAAGAGGCAGTAACCTGCGAGGGTGTCAGTTGCCTTTATAAAATCGTCTAAAAAGAAATCTCTGTTGTATTTCATCTTTGTGCGTAAATAATAAAAAAAAAAAAACTTAATTGATTAAAATAATAAGCTTTGTTCCCCTTTTCGCGTATCATTTACATAACGGTTTCTGAAATTCATTTAGATCAATGAGAGCCCCCCCCCCCCCCAAAAAAAAAAAAAAAAAAACTGTGAGCTAACTGCTTTTCTGTTTACCGCAAACAGCCTATGTACGATGTAAATATGTAAAAAGTTAGTCCTTAGTTTGTTTTCGTCTCAGTTGTTAGGCTTATAGTCTCTGAAGGAGGTCCTGCCATTGGATCGAATCGCCAGGCCCTCTATATTGGACACACTTAATTGTATAGATTACATTATTATTAATACGTAACGTTTTCATGGGTAACCATACAAATATTTACATTTTCTGTGGATTTCAAAGAATTCTGCTGCCTTGTTGTCGACTTCTGTTACTTTTATATATATATATATATATATATATATATATATATATATATATATATATATATATATATAGGAATAACGGAAAAACTGTTAAACAACTATGCTGCATTAATATATATATATATATATATATATATATATATATATATATACATAGGTTGGATTAATCATTCCTTTTCTTAACATTGTTTTTCTTATGTATTTAGGTCTAGTGTCTCTGCGATAGATAAACGGGGGGTTAAAATCTCAAGACTTACAGATTTACAAAGTCACGATTCATTTACTTGATTATAAACTTCATAGAAATGAGTCGAAATAGTCAGAGTATGCTCGAGATTCCCAACGGCTAATTACATCTATGCATTGATATACGCCAAACATTATGCATTTTTGACACATTTCGAGCCAACAATTTCCTTTCGTGTTGATCATGACTACCGTTACCACTTGTCAAATCATTTCCACATGGAACTCTTTTTTTCCTTCTCTTTTTTTCCTTACTGCAAGAAGCCGCCTGTATTGAACCCCCAGTGTCAATGCACTGATATAAATTACTCAGGGCATTTTATACGTGTTAATGAACTCCGCTGGTTACACGGTTAATAATTGAGCAAACGGCTGCAGTTTATGCTTCCTTGTGCATAATTAATGATAAGACATTCCCCGTGACAGCTAACTCCGTGTACATCGCACTCTGCATCGCGTCCGTACGGGCATTATACACTAATTCAACAACGTGTATTGTATTCATCCACAGTAGAAGTAGTAGTAGTGCACGGAGGCGTGCTTCGTGCGTATCTTGACCCCGGCTGGTCTATTATAGATGCATTTAATACCGCAGGAACACTGGGCATGCGGCCTACCACATGATGAGCGTTAGTCCTAAAGGAGCAGTTTATAACCGTCAAGGTTGAAGTAGGCGGGAAGCGAAAACCTGGTGTTACCTAACAGACGTACTCAAACAAATTAAACAGCTAAACATGATGTCTATAGCGTGGTCATATATGTCTATAGATTGGTATATTTTCTACAAATAACTTCCCTAAAAAGATTGCCAAGAAACTTTTGACAGCAAGTTGTACAAGGCGCGCTTCCGGTAAATGGTTTTTCGTTGCAACTTGCAGCATGGCATATCAAAGTTATTGTTCAAAGCATTCTTCAATTTTTTTTTACAAAGAAAACTATTTTGATAATTAGTTTGTATTCTACGTACATACGCTATATAATAATTCAAATTTGTCAAATATTCACGATTTCGAGAATGAACATACAATCTGTATGGTGATTTGGTTTAACTGAGGTCTGGACAGCGGAACAACAGGGAGGAAAGGTGGGTAGAAGGGGTATATTTGACTGCAGAGGGGGGGGGGGGGGGTCGCTGAATATGTTTGTATACGTCACGTCAAGTGACGTAGTGGGTCGAACACTGGCAAAGTTTCTGTTACATTGACAAATTTTGGAGAACCAATTTTAAATGAGCCGTCTTTGTTATTAACTATTATGATTATTTGTATTGTACCGTAGTTTATAATGTAAACAATATTATTTTAATAATCGTTTAGAGTTACCCAGTACTTTTGAAGTTGCAAATAATTAAATTCCAATTAAATTTCAACCACAAAAGGTACACAACCCCACTTCATTCAGTTTAGTTTTCTCAGGGGATTTCCGATGGAGTTTGTTACATCGTTTCGTGGTAAGTTGAAATAGCTTACACAGAAGAGTAGTAACTTAGCGTTGCCATATTGAAAGTTCGCAACATAAATAAATATATAGACGATAAGTATATGTAAAATATTTTTCACAATAGGGAAGGAGTGCGTAATGGCGCGACACGGTGGCTGTCTTTAAATTAAACCTTCATCAGCCAATACATATATATCTATTTAACAGCGGGCGGGGGAGGGGGGGGGGGAAGAGAATTGATGGGAATTGATTACACACGGCTGGCCAAGCTACCCCTTTCGATTGCGTATATGCCCTCTTTCAACGACCCCCTCCTTCGCAACTCACGGATGTCTTTTTTATCTCTATAACTTTGTGATGTATTTGGTTTTGTCGTTCGTTGGTCGGGTTGCTCCTTCGTTTATAAGAATCTTCATTAGGCTGATGGTGTATCTGTGTCTTTGTAACTCATCCTACAATGTCGATTTCATCTCCGCTATATGGCAGCAAGATGTTTGAACTAATTGATAACCAGTGAGACCTTTTCATCAGCAGACAATATGCAGTTCTTGAATCTGCAGACCTAACCCTATATAGGACAATTCCACATTTTCTCTCCAATGTTTTAAGGGATCCGTTGACTAATCAGCCCTGTGAGAATATCCTATAGCATATATAGTACTAAATTCATCATCGACTCTATACTGGTTGTCTTATAAATGTTATACAAATATGTTGAGTCGAGGTGAACTATATGTAAGGTTAGGCACTAAAGCTTTCAGGGCATACGACCTATCAGTTGATTAACTATCTAATAAGTAATTAACGAAATGCCGTAATGATGTATCGCTCTGATATATAGGTTACCCCACGTCCCATCCTCGTAAAGATGGTAATATACATATTTATATAGGGATGTAGCGTCGTGCTACTTGTCTGGGATAAGCGGTATCTGTTAACCAGATGTTTTTCAATCAATTTAATTTTACACATCTTTATGTAAGGTTACCTAACTCGTTCCCAAATACCGACAGTTTAGTAGGTCACATCGTTCAACTTTAATGCTTTTCTGATTGACCTTGTCAAACTATTTAGTAGTTCCTACAGGATAAATAAGGTGCCTGAAGGTATTTAACCTGTTCATATTTAATCCGCCTCCGATACCGAATCGCACACCAGCAGCAATGATGGAAAGTTTATAAGCTTTGCTGATTTCAACCAAAAGAATATATTTAGCTAGAGCTTCATTAGCTTTCTTGTGAGAAAAAACAAAACAAAGAAACGATGACTTGTTCATTGTTTGGACTAATCACTTCAGATATTATAAATGGTATCGTCACATGTGGTACTATAACCTCTTGGTAAAAATTAAATTGAGAGCTATCCACTTAAAATGATTACCACATCACGTGTATGGCAAGCCATGTGGGACAAACACTGCATAATATATCCGCATATTAATTGGAATTTATACGCGTATTAATTGGAATATATACGCGTATATATTATTAGCCAATCATATGACTTAAATATATCCGCGTATTAATTCGAATATATACACGTATTAATTCGAATATATACACGTATTAATTCGAATATATACACGTATTAATTCGAATATATACACGTATTAAATAAAATAAATATGGGGATTAAATCCAATACATGCACGGATTAATTAGAGTTACACGAAAAAAAACCCATTTCCGCTCTTGCTGTGTACATATGCCAACGATAAATGTTTTGGCGGGCTCGCGAGATCGCTTCAAAAAGCGAAACTTTACACATGTAGGCTATAACACATATATTCGAATTAATACGCGTATATATTGGAATTAATACGCGGATATATTATGCAGTGTTTGTCCCACATGGCTTGCCATACACGTGGTTATGGATTTTATACCTGATGCTAACTAAACAATTGAGCGCCAAAATATATATACACAGGTAATTGAAGAATACTTTTTGTATATAACAAGATACCATGAAACGTTGTGAAGTTTATATAGGCATAGGTTATATGTAAAACCAAGGGCGTAGGAACCGGGGGGGCTGGGGGCGCCAGCCCCCCAGTGAAAAATGTGGAGGGGCGGAAGTATCATTCCGCCCCCCCGGTTTGCAAGTCAGAAAACCCCTTTTTCATTTCCAAATGAGAAAAAAAAATCTCATTTGGAGCACCAAATTGCATCTAAGGCCAGGTGAAAATACAAAATTAAGTTTACAAAGTGGAGTGGGTGTTGAAGTGTGCTATATTGCACCAAATTGCATCTGAGGCCACCTGGAAATGCAAAAAATTCCAAAGGGGAGGGGGACACCCCCTCCCCTAAGACCCCTCCCCAGGCCGGCCATCAGTCTTCAGCCCCCCCCCCCCACTCAAAAGTACCTTCCTACGCCACTGTGTAAAACAGCCTATATACGGCATATGGAGTATACAAGACTACCATAAGTCTATTTTGGAACACAAAATTCGCACAAGAGTTGAGTCACACTTTGCTTAAACAAACCTAGTGTTTGCATTGGTCAATTTACCCATGCATGTAAATGATCTCACATACTCAGCCCGAAACATGCTGTGACGCTTTCACGTAAAAACCTGTCCATTCAAATCCCACCATTTGCAAAGGGTTGGTGGGGTATCAACTCCATATAGGCTATATAATAGTAACATCTTGTTATAGTTATAGCTCGTTCTATAGTAGCTCTTAACGTCTTTAGAGTGCTGCTTTTCTGACAATTTAATTGCCATTTCTGTTTCCATACTGAAAGCAGTGGCAGAGCGAGCATTCCTTAAAAATGAGTTTAAACGGGAGGGGAGGGGAGAGACCGGTTTATCGGATATCAAAATTTCTACCAACATGCTTAGGTGCTTAAATAAATTTCTTACAACCAGCCTGTAACTGCAAAATGGTGATAAACTGTAAATCCTCATGCTCATACATTTAATTTTAAACCAGAAAACGAAAAGGTTTAGACTAGTCTACCACTGCTATTCCTCTCGAATTTTTTTAATTTCCAATCATATGATTTAGCGGATGTTCGGAAACACTTTTTGGCTCACCTTTGGGGGGGGGGGCATGGCTCCCGTTGCCCCCCCCTTGGATCCGCCAGTGTATGTATAGCGTGCCAATATAGTTGCTTTAAATGAAACCTCCACATGTGATTGGACCAGGGAGCAACTTCACTAAAGTAGCAGCTCACTGATTGGGCAATGAAAAGGAGTAAATGAAAATATTTGCATGAACTTACGTATACATGAGAAAGAGCCGCGATCACCAGCCATCGAAGTATATAACTTTATGTTTCTATTTTTAAATGAAATATTACCTTTATCGACATCACATACTTTAACAAACCCCACAGCGTAGTTAAATGCATCTTCGACATCCATTATACGGAGTAATATCGTCTAGGTTACATAAATAGGTCTATACCCTGCGATATTCTAATAGTGCGAAGATTATGTTTCCAATTTTTTTTACTGTGCAATGACCTGTGTAAATCAAAGGTCAATTGAACTATTCCAACGTACTATATATATAATCACATCCTCACAGAGGTAGTTTGCACTTTTCCGTCCTGAACTGTTTTATTTAGGTATACATGCATGATTTCAATAGTCAAGCGGTATACTACTAGCAGAATAAACAACTATATAGGAGGTTCCAACTTATTTAGTGTACTTTAACATATATATATACACGTACCCGTTATAAACCATATACATTATGCATATACAAAGAATCATATAGAGGGCAAGATTAACGGTGGGCTTGTATGACTTTAGTTTGTTGCACTTTTCCGTTCTTAAACTGTTTTATTTAGGTACATGGTTTCAAAAGTCAAGCGGTGGTTACTACAGAATAACCAACTATATATAGGATGTTCGAAATATTGAGTGTACTTTTACACATATACGTATCCAGTTATATACCATATACATTATACATATACAAAGTATAACACAGTGCTCATGATTAACGGTGGGTATGCATGACTAAATTTTGTTATTTTTGCCTTTTTTTAATTTTGCCTTTTTTTTTAATCTGACTCTCTCATCCTAACCGTATATATCCACAACTTAGTCTACATATATAGCACAGTCCTCATTTTAACAAGCTCAATCTACTAACCGGCTGTATATACTTGTATGGTTAAATTAAATATATACACATGTTGCACCGCTAAAGGAAAGTGGGGCAGTTTAAAGTGAACCCTGGAATCGATTGATATATTTGGAAATGAGATGCAGGCCGAAAACTTCTCCTTGATAATGAGTCTGCCCAGGTTGTTTCATCTCCATCTGCTATTAAATGGCCTTTATCGCGATTAAGCTGGATTTCCAAAAAAAAAAAAAATGAGTAGAGGAAAAAAATATAATAATGTCAAGGGTTCCTATGTGACTTTGACTGCGCTTGTATTAATTCGAGCTTCTTTCAAAGAGACCGCGCTGGGGTATATTTAACGGTTCGCTAGCTTACTAATTATTCTACCATACACCACCACGTCATTTCGTCTGATTCACCCGATCTCCGAATATTGGGCAGAGGATGTTGTAAACAGATAAAACAAACCGCGGTCATTTTTTGGTTGTTTTTATTGTTGTTTTTTCGCCGAAAGTCACGGACCAAGGATTGGCTGTTGTTGCGTTAATGTTTTCCCGTTATTTACATTTGTTTATCTTTCTTTCTTTCTTTCTTTTTCTTTACATCCATGGAAACGGAGAAACAAACTTTGTGCTACTTACAAGGCGCGACTTTAACATGCGTGATGCGCATGTGCAGTGCATCGAGTAGTCCTTCGCAATCTGAATGCGCACTTGTACAACGGTGGGGGGGGGGGAGGAGGATGGGGAGTGAGGGGTGGGGTGGGGAAAGTGGACTAGCTAAAGCAATGCCTCCAACTGCGGATGTGGTTTGCTCACTCGAATTGTGAGTGCATATTGTGATTGTCGTTACGTCATCGCTAAATATTGGTTCAATGTAAGCCCATACTTAAAGGGGGCGACCCAATGTTACCAAATCATGTTATGAATAATTACATTTTTCGTTGCCCTGAGATGACTGTATTTTGGCACAATTAATCTTTTCCTCCGCTTTTTGCACCCGTTTGTCAAATGTTTCACCCAACTTGTGGAAATCGACGTTAGATAAGGCTCACACTGACATTTGTGCATGCATGATACGGTACTTGTTTGTTTCAGCTTATGGTTAGAGGGCGGAACTGGGATAATATAGGGAGAAGAGGTTTACGTCTTACCAAACTGACATCATTTTTCATTCTTGCCGAAGGCAAAAGGAATCCATGTGATGGTGATTGCTTGCGTGTGTATGTTTGTATGTTCGTATGTATGTGTGCAAATGTGAGGCTTTGGATTGTAAACACGATAATTTAAACACTACATAGTGGATGAAATTCGTATTTAGTATGTCGATATACCTTGTTCACTACAGCTCGATATTGTTTTCTGTGGAGGGTGAAGGTCATTTGAGGTCAAAGTCGGAAAACCTTGTAATCATCACAAAAGCTCTTAAATTTAAAGGAAAATTTGGATGAATGAAAGTCACTTTTGGTATGTTGATTCTCCTTATAGTAGTAAAGTAGATGAGTACGTGTGCATATTTGCTTGCCGTGGAGTTCAAAGGTCATTTAAGGTCAACAGGACACGGTCTGAAAAAAAATTGTAAACACGATAACTCCACAAGTGAAGCTGTGATGTCGTATGGTGAGTGGATTGACCTAACTGAGTACAAGAATCCATTTTTCCCCTGTGGAGCTCAAAGCTTATTCTTGTCACCAGCTATTAGATCTGATAAATATTGTAAGAAATATCTCCAAACATAACGCTTGGATGAACTTCATACTTGGTACGTGGATACAACTCACTAAGGCAAAAGAACATCGTGTGAACAGTTTAAATGTGCTCATATAAAATGTGGCATATAATCCCAAAGCTTGTTGGTTTCTTGGTTACAAGTTGATTGAACATCCGGGTACCGTCGCTGTATCGTTGTCGAATTATGCTGTGGCGTCGTCGCTAACTTCAATTCGTTAGGAGAGCTACATAACCCATTCATTATAGTTTATGGTTTGTATGGTGATTAGAGCCTATCCTTGAATTCTTTTACTAGAAACCTACGGGGCTCATATTCATTATTTTCTGATCATTCTAATGATGATTAGCTGATCCTGGTCGTTGTCCATGACTTGCTCTCTATAAGCCTTAAGCTATATTGAAATACCATTGGGAGAGTTAAAAGGCCAAGTAGGGTGTTGAAATTTCATCCATTTCCAACCCTTCAATTTTGTTTTTCTTTCATTTATTAATAATATTCTGTAAAGGTTACTTCGAGAATCCAGTGTAGTGACCTACGCTAATATCAACTGCAGTTACGAGGACTTATGGCTTGCTTCCCTTGACCGATTAGACAGTAACCACACGTAATGATTTCAAAACCACATGACTCATGGGACGCTAAAAGTGCAATAATTGCTGTTGACTGCAGGGTAGATTCTCCCAAGTGTTAGTCAATACGCTTACATTTCATTATCAGGCGTTGTAATCTCTTGGCTGTACGTTTTACTTCAACATGCTTTTCAATTCATTGACCTGATTAAACCGATGACGTCATCGGTGGTGTTAGTTCGATGTTATTTCGCTCGCGGTGTACATACTCGCTGTTGATTGGTTGTGACAGATTATGATCATATATACCTCAGGGCGCAGAGAGCATGTTCTACGTGTTACATACCCATGTTATTGTGCCTAATATCCCTTTGTTTGCGTTAAATTTGCTGTTTGTATATTGTTTGTTACAAGTGTATATTAAAATATTCGTATATATTTATGCAAATGCACGACAGAAATGCAATCTAAAGGCTTGTAGTATATAAAAAGTGGGGTGGGTGGGGTGGGTGGGGTGGGTGGGGTGGGTGGGTGGGGTGGGGGGGTATAATGAAACATCTTGTTGAATTATTCTGTTATTCGGCGTTGCCGCTTGTTATGCAACGAGCGTCAGTATAACATAATACTATACCAACAAAATGACATATGCTGGTGCACTTTGATAGCAATCAAAGTTCCCCCCGGGGCTTTCCAAATTAGACAACAACAAAATTGTTATTTAGTATATTCTCTTAAAAATTTTTAAAAAATCTAATAAGTAATTTGAAGCCGCCTCTAAGAAACCCCCCATTTACTGACTGATGTTTGTCCGCAGGGCCAGTGTCGAGACACAGACAGACACAATTCCACTATTTTATGCATGAAGGTCCCATGAAAATATCCGCATATAACCTTGCACTTTTATACAGAATGGAAAACCTGTCGAGAGACATTCGTCTCTCGGTTCGATCATCCCCGAGGAAAATGCCGTTGAACTTTCGGCGTCAAACACATTAGTTTATAAGGGGGGGTATATATGAGAGACAGTAAGGTTCATTTGGGTACAGTTTATTTGAATAACGATTATTAGCGGGGTGGTTATATAGTTGTATGCACCAATGACGGTTGTCGGTGTATATATTAATATACTATTATGTAATATTAAAAGAATCGCTCGTGTTTTACGGTTATAAATATTTTAACTTTGTGTTGGGTTACAGGGACGTTCGCCAATAAAAAAGGTGGGGGTGGTGGAGATTTTCGACAACAGTTCAAAAGATTACCCGACTTAATAGTTGTATACTAAAAGGAATTAAACGGTTAACCATTTAACCGTTAAAATTAAACTGTTTTACTCCCTTTTTTAAAAAAAAACTTTAAAACAATGTTATGCTAATTTGCTATTCCATTGGGGCTGGTGAAGGAAGATGGGAGGGGTGGGGAGTGGGTTCCATCATGTTTTGTTGCAATTTTGTACTATATTAGCCAAACTATGTGATATTCAGTCATATAATTGCGCAGATTCGCTTCAATAAAACAACACAATAATATAACCATAATACAACCAGTATAACCCTCGATTTATATCACTCTGTAAACAGGTAGATAAATTATGTTTACATTGTAAGAAAAAGACAAGCACTGTTATGTTCCTGCAAAACTATGTCATATACGTTTATAAAATCGTTTGAATATTCTTTGCAACTATTTTAAATTTTCCTCCTGCAGGTGAGATTGAAAAATGTTTTTGCTAAAAGAGAGCTTAAGGTTCATGATAAATGTGACCATTATAATACGGTCCTCATTTAAAGGTATTCTGACACCTATCAACAACGTAGTCCTCATTACTCTAGTAGGCATTAGAAATCATAAAAAATAGCTGCAACTCTAAATAAACATTCATCGAAGAATGACCATATTACAAGCCTTTTCTCAATTCTAGTTTATTTATGAATAAACATTTAGCTAATTATGCACATTGACGATGTATAAAGGGAGTGACCCTAAGTTTATGTTATTGTTATTCCTTTGTTTTTACAACCTTCGTTTCAAAAACACTGAACACAGGTTTGTGGCTTAAGGAGATTTTTTTATGAAATATTTTATTGTCTTTGCAAAAACTAGATATCACATTTTCAAATGATATATGTGATCTTGTAATTTAGGGGTTAACTTATTAAGGACCAAAAATAATTAATTTTGATGAGCGCAACACTCTACGTCATAGTCTGCAAATATGTAATGAGTTTCCCAGATTTTATCAAAACTTCAAATGTGTATATCTTGGAAACGAAAAGAGCTTTTTGAAAAATTTCAACATATTTTGAATGGGATTATCACACACAACAAAATTGTACTGAATATGGGGCAAATTGGCAAGGTGTCCCTAGTACTTTAACACTATAGTGATTTGAGCTTACGCTAGGCGCACTGCGCATGTGTAAACAGACATGACGTCAAAATTATGAAAAAATATGAAGTAAGTAATCGTTATTAAACTTAAAATAAAATAAAACTGTTAGCAAACTGCTTATCCACTATAGAGAGCCTGTGTAGGAGAATGTGTAAAAGTAAACGTCAGGCCAACTTACTTCAACACGTTATTAAACTTGGAAGGAATTGAAATAGAAAAGTAAGCCACAAAAAAATAACAAATAAAAAAGTGTTTGACGTCGAGCTAACGTATACTTCAAAGAATCTACACTATAGTATTTGTTCATGGTCTCTTTCACACGTAAAAGAATGTTTATTAGTACTAATCAAAACGTGGACGGTATTGCTTTCCACTTGACGTATTGTGAAGTACTTTCTGTGAATTTGTACACACCCTTTTTCTTTCAAACATTTCTTCGTTACAGTTTTCTGACAGGTTTTATAGCAACTTAATGTCAACAAAATGTGAACCAAAATTATATATTGATAGCGAGTTCGGTTACTATCAGCAGTGTTTTCTTACTGAGATGTTATAAGCACATCATGCAAGATTGTTACTGTTCAACACTCAATGTCGACACACGCATATATACCAGACGTTCATAACGAATGTAAAGAAGTTCATGCTAATTTGCAAAACAGCAATCTATATTAAAGTTGATGTTGTTGTCTACTTACACAAGTCTGACGAGAAAAGTATTTTGCCAAGTGAATTATTGCCAAGTGAATATATATATATATATATATATATATATATATATATATATATATATATATATATATATATATATATGGCCGATGCATACTATAGTGATGTATACCTGTTAGGTTCTCTTTTTCTTTCTCTTTTTCAATGTTTTCTTTACTTTTTTTCTTTCTTTGCATACATGTTTTGGGGCTGACTGAGATGATATATTTTTCATTATACTGGTACAGTTAAACTGATTGCCAGTTATTCCTAACCGTTTACATAATATTTAAATATCCCGAATTTCATTTCCCCACACATGTTTTCTACCTTTCAACTCTCTCGCAACCATCATTCCCCATTTACTCCTCCTCCTCCTTCCCCCTTCCGCACCACTCTAGGCACCCTCCCCCGCCGCACCGCCACACTCTCAAACACATTCTTTTGCCTGCTAAAATTGTTGTTTTTTCCTATTTCCTTGTGAGGTCTGTGCAGTTTCGTGGAATTGTCTTTACATATTTATAGAGTAATTTACTGTTTACTTTTACAGCCACGAACGTTGTGTAAAGACTCATATATACGCATGCGCATTGCAGTTAAGGGCAGTGACTTGTATCTTAGTGCGACCGCAGTGCAATAAACTCTCTGTGTGGACTGCTTCTCTCATCTTATTCTCTGTATACCCGCCGTCATTCAGCTTTCTAACTCGGCGCTGTTTCCGTGTGTATCCACACAGTACATATTACATATATATCTGTATATAGCTGCTGCATCATGCAAGGTTTGCCAAAGGGAATATGGCGAACAGATATAAAATGAATAAAATTAACGGGCTTCGTTCAATGAACTTATCACGTGGGATGCAATCATCTGCCGTTCTGAGTCAGGCGGTATATAATGTTTATGTATGTATATAATGATACATACATACACACATACATACACACATATATATATATATATATGAAAATCGTAATGAGTTGGAAAATCAAGAACAGTGAAAAAACTTTCAGCCTCCACCGGGATTCGAACCACGGGCCTCCCGCTCTGTACGCGGACACCCTAACCACTAGGCTATGGACGCTGATTGTATGTCCAGAGGTTCGAAACCGGTAAGGAAGATCGTAATTCCACTGTAGGCGTTTGTCACCTGTATCGAACAATACTAGTTCTGTTTTTGGTGACATATTTTGCCTTACTCTGGAGATCAAACATGATGCTAACCAACTCGAAAATCATTTGTGATTCCTAAAGACGGATCTCGAAAGAGATACTTTGAACAGACTTTATGTATATATATATATATATATATATATATATATATATATATATATATATATCAGAATGTAAGCTATTGTTACTTTACAAAAAACAAACAAATATTTTCAATGGAGGGAATGCCTTAATTTTTTATTATAAAATCCCAGTGTACACCATAAATCTACACTGATGTGTTGTATTAATGTATAACATGAAGTGTATGTATAAGTTCAATAAAGTACTCGCAAGGTTTACCTGTATATGTCGAACAGATGTCGTACATCATACCATGACACTCGCGTTTTTTTTATGGCGCTTCGTTTTGCGACACACGTGGGGTTTGGCTCACGGCAATAAGACATCCAGCCGAGTTATCAATTTATGAGACATTGGTCATAATAATCTGTTCTAACGTATTTAAATGTTGCTTAGTGCATGTGGACACAAGACATCTGGCATGCTCTTTCCACGAATCCATTGTTGTACTTTGTTGCTTTACTGATCAAGTGCGTATACTCATTGTCTATATATGAAGATGTCTTCCCTCACCGTACTATCACGTGTGTAGTTTTTAGGCTTTATTATAAACATATGACCATATATAGAAAGTACGTGACCACGCATGAACTAAGGAACACACTTTGCAACGTATATATGTATATACATATATATATATATATATATACATACATTTCGTTATGAATTCGTTATGAGTTGGAAAATCAAGAACAGTGAAAAAACTTCCAGCCTCCACCGGGATTCGAACCCGGGCTTCCCGGCCATGGACGCCGATTGTATGTCCAGAGGTTCGAAACCGGCTAGGAAGGTCGTAATTCCACTGTAGGCGTTTGTCACCTGTATCGAACAATACTAGTTCTGTTTTGGTGACATATTTAGCCTTATTCTAGAGATCAAACATGATGCTAACCAACTCGAAATCATTTGTGATTCCTATATATATGTGTATATTTATATATCCTTCACAATAAAGGACATTTTCGAATATTAAATCCTAGCGAGTGTGTGGAGAGTAATTAGGATGCAAATCCATCCTGTGATTATGTACAAGCGGTCTCAACTGGTAGCAGAAATCTAGACTGATAGGCCAGTTCAAGTGTCTAAAACCACTTCACAATTATACTGCTTGCGCCCAAAATCAACGCATCTCTTGTTTTTCCCCACTGTTTGCTATTTCTTTACATTTCAATATTGAAGTTATATTGACACTATTATGAATATGACTTGGTTTTTCTCCAATCACATGCATTTATCAAATCAAACGACTAACCGGAAATACACCCAATTAATTAATATAAATTAAATATAAATTAATATAAATTTCAATTAATACGCGTATATATTCGAATTAATACGCAGATATATTATGCGGTGTTTGTCCCACATGGCTTGCCATAAACGTTCCCTTTGGCGTACATCGTAACTATTCAATGCTAGCCATTCTAGTTTCCGTATAGAGATGAGTTTGCAGCTGTTTTCTTCCCCACTATAAGCGACTTTTCATTTGAATAAAATGAGCGTCTGACTATGACGCCAAGTCTGCAGTGGAGGTCACAGCTCTTGGACCCCGCCGAGGGGGGGGGGGGGGTGTAATGTGGGATAAATAATGAAATTAAGGTAAAATGAAGACTAGAAAAGGGGGCCCGGTTAACTTAATCTTCCCCTGGGCCCACCGTGGCTCTCGAAGCCACTGTATGAAGTTTTTCTTATTAAGTATTATATTGTGTAGATTCGATGCTAGCAATGTACGAAACCAGTAAATTACCTTCTAAGTTTAGCTTGATATGAAATAGCGACTTGTCAAGGCGTCACAACATTTCACTTTCTCAGATTCTCTTCATTTTGGTAATTCCTCCTTCTCCTTCTCCTTCTCCTTCTCCTTCTCCTTCTCCTTCTCCTTCTCTGAGCTTGCTTTTGTGCATCGTCTCATCTTACGAGCTAAATGCATCATCCATCTCGGTTTAACTTTGAACCAAGCGATCTAATTCTCCGCTGTCAGCTTGCTGCATGTGAGCTGTATATGAAGAAATAAAAAATAGGACGATATAACACATGTAGATTACGCGGGAGTATCTTATTTCGGTCGAAACGGTTTCTCTGAGCGTTCAAGTACACTTGTAATTTAGGTGAGTGCCACCTGTAAAACACTGAAAATTCGCTCAACTGATACTTAAACAAAATGACCGTTAATTGGCATTTAGAAGAAAGGAAAAAAGAAAAAAAAAAGGGAGAGATAATGTGAACTGTAACGTGATTCAGGGGCATATGTAAGGTCAAAGAAATATACTAGAACAAGACATGTGGGAGGAGGTTGAGGGGGGGGGGGGGGGAGAGAAAGGAGAATAACGTATGAGACGAGAAATTGATTCTTATAAGTCGGGGTTCGTATTATAAATTTCATTAAAGCAATATTCTCAACTTGTAAAGATAGGTGATTTATTAAGGTGTTCGTTTGTTTATGTTCTCTGACGTTAACTTTATACTTCTACACTTTATATAAGGAGCTGATCTCTGATGACCGTGTCTCGTTACTGCCACTGCGCGCGTTCCGTACAACAAACGCCCCTATTTGAATGTATTATTTTGCTCTTTTTAACTAAGAAATGGTCCTTTTTACAAAAAAAAAACCCAAAAAAAAAACCCAAAAAAAAACAAACATTTCATTACACAATCAAAGTAAAAGAAGAAGAGGACACTTCTGCAGCTACAAAAAAAAAAGGTTTCTTGATTTTTTTTTTTTTTTTTTTTTGAGGTTGTTCGCAAAACAAAGACAAACGCTGAAACGATTAAAAATATATATAGGTAAACTAAATATTTATATATATATATATATATATATATATATATATATATATATATATATATATATATATATATATATATATATATATATATATATATATATATATATATAAACAGAGAGCACAGTTCATCTGGTATTTAAATGCCACCAGCACTGTGGTTATTGTTTTCAGAAAGTTGTTAGACATCACCCTTAAATTATACTCTAAAGTAATCAAATTAAATCTTTGAGATCAGTAAACCCAATTCAATGAACTCGTCCGCACAAGAAAGTTTACGAATCTGTAAATGTAATAAACACCCTATACACGCATGCGCATGACTGTCAAAGATAAGGTGGTCGGATGTAATACGGAATTGACTCAAACTTTCCCTCTTTAGCTGAGGAAATAATCATTCAACGCATCGGATTTTAATAAGGTCATCTTTATCGTTTTATCACTCTTTGGATGTTTTATCGGTTTATTATTATTATTATGATTGTTATATTACAGATGAGGGTTAAAAATATGTGTGTAAAAGTATGGATGTTTTTTGTTATCATTTTATTTCATTATGTATACATTAAACGCTATCGTTGTCTCACATGTAACATTTCATGATTAAATTTTACATATAGATATGCATATAGATGTAAAGCCGTTTGAAAACTGGCAGTGAAAAATAAATGCACAATATCTTCTAGCTGTAGTTATAAAAAATTATCTTCTCTGTAATCGTTTGACAAACAGGAATAATACAAAAAAACGTTATAGCTACTTTGCAAGAAATCGGAGATGTTCATGGTTGTTTTGATCCAATTTTCGGATCATAAATAAATCCCTTAAATTTTGACACAATTATGACATAATTTTTCTATCATAATGGGACGGATTCAGGAAGCAATAGAAAACACTTGATTGAATTTTAGGATTGATTAATATGGTGGATATATATTCACTGATATGAACAAAGAATAATATAATTCATTGTACATATAACAACCTATATATCAGTGTGTCGGTTGTGTAGGATTGGTTTTTTATTATTATTATTATTGTTATTATTATAATTATTATTATTATTTAACTTTGATTCACATGTTAAAAACATGACAAGACGTAGGCTACATCATAACATGCGTATATAGGAACAGCAAGGGGGTAGGTGGGGTGGGGTGGGGGGGGGAGTTAGAGGAGGCAATTAAATATGAATTATTCGTTTCATATACCGGAATCTCATGGCATGTGCACGGCTCATCTTTCTAATCTTTCTCAAAATTTGTCGAAATTGCGACGAAACACTGAAATTCGTACAGTTTATGAAACACAAAATAAAATAAAACTGTTAGCAAACTGCTGATACACTAGAGAGCCTGTGTAATAGAATGTGTAAAAGTAAGTTGGCCTGACGTTTCGATCCTAGCAGGATCTTCTTCAGAGGCTGAATGACAAGTAACAGTAACAGAAGGGACAAAAACACACACAGAATACAGACAGGTTAATGAGCACGGTGAACAGAATGAGATACATGTAAGGGGATTAGTAGACAAGGGATGGAGAGAAGAAAGTTTATGAAACAGCTAGATCTTTGGACATTAATGTAATGGTTGCTTCTACAAAATTAAACTTCTTCGGAAGACCCCAAACCCGAACGATTTTCTAGGTATTTACCTCTATAACTTTACCGTGTGTTTTCACTTATACCTCCCAAATTGACATAGATTGCCTTCCTGCTTGTTGACAAAAAAAATTGAAAAATCGTTTCGAAGGTGGAATCCCAGTTGGGTTAAAACTATATGTCAAACCTGCATTTTTCTGGGCTCATTCAAAGTCCAAACCGTTAAAGATGGCTAAACGTTGAGAGCTATATGACTATATATCGAAGCAATGACCTACACACACCAAACAAAAAATATGTTCAAATTAAAATTTCGATTTTAATTCGAAACAAAAAGAGTGAAACATAGAGATATCTGTACCGTTTGTTGATTTTAACATGTACTGAAATATAGGTTTAGATAATGACACAGTTTTTTTTTTTTACATATTCCAATCCAAACGTTTTCTATTTTAATCTAATTTAATCTAAGCTAGACTAGTCTAGGCATAATCTCTAATCCGGTGTATTCAGATTAATATAATCTTAGCATCAAATAGTTCCATGTTATTCATTCTGTTCATTCGATTGATCTCGTCTAGTCTGGTCATGAGTATATGCGCTTATCAATCACAGATACACGCACGCACGCACACCCACACACGCACGCACACACGCACGCACCCACTCGCACACACCTATACACAATCGTACACTCATAAATTTGCATACACAAACGAACACAGCGATGAACAATTCAACAAGTCTCACATAACCAGCCAATGAACTTGATCACTTGGATAAAGGCAAAAATGCCCCCCCTCCCAAAAAAAAAAATAAAATAAAAAATAAAGACTGAATTTTGATATAAATGTATGCAGATATCTTGTTTTCCACGCCACCCGAACTCTCTTATCAGCAACTTTCATCTCAAGACGTTGACATAACCCCTCTCGATTCTTGTGCTCCCGGGCAAACACTGTACCGAAACACTGTCACTAACCGGTCGGCCTCTAATGTTAACATCACGTCTGTGATCACATCAGGAGAAAACTGTCCCCCAAATCAAGCTAGTATAGAGACTGGGGGAATAGCTAATTGGTAAGGTAATTCATATCAAATCATATATATATGACAAAAGTTCTTTGCCCCGTCCTATATATGTATATACGCTTGTATACTATATACAAAGAACATTTCGGTTTTTTGTTTGTTTGTTACAGGCGTCGTTTCACAAGTGTGATGCACCTGAGCTGTTAATGCATGACTTCTTGTAAGATTAATCTCTAGTGGGCTATAAGATGTGAGCCAAATTTTACAACGGTTTACCTTTATTCACTGGTAGCTTTAGTCGTTTGAAGGATTCTAAACCCTATACATGCTTCCGTGTGTACCCTATGTATGCGTCCATAAATACACATATAATATATATATATATATATATATATGTATAAACATATATATATATATATACATATATATATATATATATATATATATATATATATATATATATATATATATGTGTATATATATATATATATATATATATTTATATATTTATATATATATATATATATATAAATGTAAATGTATGTATATAAATGTATATATATGTATAAACATATATAAACATACATATATATACCTGCATACACACCTACATACACACAAACACACTCACAATCGTCGTGTTTGCCCTTTCTAACGGCTGTAACATACAACTTGATATTCTGAAGATGGAACGATTATTACCCCGAAATGAGAATTCTAAAGCGAGAAAATCGGAGGTGGCAATGAACTCTGATAAACGCACTGTCGCGACTGATGTGAATTGAGTGTGTTTCCTTCCCCCGGTCAACGAACGCTATGTCAAACGAAAGTGCAGACAGCCACCGTGTCGCGCCATTGCGCACTCCTTCCCTAGTGTGAAAGATATTTTACATATACTTATCGTCTGAATCTTTTCCAAGATAGGAATGTATGTATATATATATATAAATAAATATATATATATATATATTCAATATATATATTTGAGAAATGATCTCAAATTCGTTTCGGCAATTATATATATATATATATTGAATATATATATTGAATATATATATATATATACATAAATATATTCCTTCTAGACATACAGGTGGATATAAGAGGGGGGGGGGGGGGGACAAAGGTGAAATTAACTGGTAAGGTCAAAAAGAAAGAAAATATAATCGGGAATTGCCGAAACGAATTTGAGATCATTTCCTTCCTTAAAATGAGAGATATATATTTCAACATGTCTGGGCAATTAAATTTATTAAAATATAGTATATACTGATCGATGTGTATAGTAGATATAGATATTACCAGTGAGATATATATATATACAGTTAATAGGTGTAATAACGCACGGAGTGTTTGACTTGCGGGTCAGTGAACGCTAGACACCTTATTTTTCCCCTATCACATGATCAGGAAATCATTCTCTCTACCTATTAATATGAAAAGCCATATCCAGTTAGATTGATAGGCGCACTTGACACTTTGTCGTTTATTTCTGATTTTTTTTTTTCTTTCTCCGGAAACTTGATAACCATATCCGGTGTTTTGTTGCTCAATCTCTCTTTCAAGGGCGTGAGATGGTTTTAAGCAGCGGCCGGAGCAAGAGAAATCAGAAGTAAGAAATAGGAAAAGTTCAGTGCTTACCTCTTTGTATCTAACGAGGAAGACACCTCACGGGTGAACGGTTAAAAGAACTTCGAGCTGTTTTCCACCCCCTAAAATGGCCTACAAAATGTATCAGACGTTACAAGTTTGCTTGCTCAATTTTAGAAATGACAGTGTGATGGGGAGGAAAAGTAATACGAAAAAGAAAAGAGAAGGCAAAAAAAAAGTAAAAAAATCAAGGCAAAAATGTTCGGCCTCGCAAGAGAGGAACGCGAAGGTGCTGTTAGAGCTTGTTTGGAAGTGTGCACTTTACGAACTGTTTTGACTGTATATATATATATATATATATAGACGGGATTTACGGTGTGTAAATTTAAACATACATCCGCCGCACAGACAACGAATTAATTTCATGAATATTTATGACTAATTTGAGATGATGTGAAAACTTGTTTACGACAAATTTTCTCTCCGAAATTATACGTCTCAGTAAAACGTCCACACGATCTAAACATGATAACTTTCAAGTTATTAAATTATCTTAGGGGAGGGGAGAAGTGGCGTCGCCAGAGATTTCAATCTTGGGGAGGGGGGGCACAGGGGACACAGCACTTAATCAGGGGGACACAATGTTTATTTGTGAATGCCGTCCTGGGGGAGGGGTCTAAGGAGAGGGGAAATTTTTGATTAATTTAGGGTCCTTAGATGCAATCTGGTGCTATATTTTGCAACTTGAAGTAACTTTGTGTTCAAGAAATTTTCGGGCTTAGTCTGTCCGATATTTATGTTCTCAATTGAGGCAGATAAAGTTTTTGTTGAAGTATTTTTTTTAACACTACAAATCGCATCTGGGGGGAGGTGGTGGAGGCACATGGGGGCACGATTTGGTTTTTTTTTGGGGGGGGACACGTATCCCCAAGGCCACCCTCTGACGACAACACTGGAGGGGAGGGTGTATCGGTGGTAGTGCCGCTGGTGGATAGGGGTAGTGGTGGGGGGGGGGGGTTGTTATCTCTGTCCGGGGACTCAAATCACCGTCAGTAGGTCCCTCCATCACATGTATCATTTTCCATTACCTCGTCAGGTATGTTTTCGTAGTGGTAATGGTAGGCAGGACTGAGGCTTAGATGAGATCAACATTGGATTAAAAGATCAATAACATTTATCCATGAATAACTTATATGTTGAACGGGGTTCGGTTTAATGGGCACTGATGTGATTAGTAAGGTCTGTGCATAATAAATAGTTTATGAAATGGATGAGTGATTTGAGTGAGTGTACAGTAGTCTAGTATACAAGATATTAACTATACTTTATTGAAATATACTCAATTAGAGACAAGACTAGAGGAGAGCCAGACTAAAGCATTGATGGAATATAGCATATAGAGTAGACTAGACTATCGACTAGCCTAGAGTATAGACCAAAGAATAGATGGAATATAGAATATAGAGTAGACTAGAATATCGACTAGCCTAGAGTATAGACCAAACCATAGAGGGAATATAGTATAGTGTAGATTGGAATAAAAACTATTCTAGAGTATAGACCAAATATAGATGGAGTATAGTATATAGAGTAGACTAGAATATCGACTAGCCTAGAGTATAGACCAAACCATAGAGGGAATATGGTATAGAGTAGATTGGAATAAAAACTATTCTAGAGTATAGACCAAATATAGATGTAATAAAGTATATGGAGTAGACTAGAATATCGACTAGCCTAGAGTATGGACCAAAGCATAGATGGAATATAGTATATTGAGTAGACTAGAGTATTGAATAGCCTAGAGTAAAGACCAAAACTTGGATGGACTATAGAGTAGACTAGAGTATCGCCCAAGCTAGAGTATAGACCACAGCATTGATGGAATATAGTTTATCGAGTAGAAGAGAATATGCTAGAGTATAGACCAACACAGAGATGTTATATAGTATAGAGTATACTAGAGTATAGGCTAGCCTAGAGTCTAGATCAAAAATTAGGTGGACTATAGTATATAGTAGACTAGAATATCGACCAAGCTAGAGTATAGACCAAAGCATAGATGGACTATAGTATATAGAGTAGACTAGAATATCGCCTAGTCTAGAGATAGAGTTAACGCATTGACAAACCGTTTCCACACAAATTACAAAACCCTATCTTGAATTGTGAAGAATGGATGATTTTGTTCGGAACCGAATAGTAATCAATTTGTTTGAAATTCTATATTAAAACTGCAAAACCGAACTTGTCCGAACTTTGGGTAAACCACTGACCCCAAACCCCTCCCATCCTACAACCCCTTCCACAACCCCTCTCTTAATCCCTCTCCCAACCCCTATCTCAACCCCTCTTTTTCCACTAACCATCTTCTTCTTCTTTGCTCAATTCAATTTGCATTCCTACTTATCTGTAGCGTTCATGTAAGTTCGGCTTTTATTTTATTTATTTTTTATTTTTGGGGGATTTGCTTTATCTGTGTCAATGCCAATCCATAGCAGACGAACTCTTCTCCGTGCAACTCTCTGTAATATAATGCTGCATTTCAGGTCGACTCTTTCTGACCTTGTCGTGTTCATCTCTGTGGTATACCTTGACTTTCAAGATTATCTTGTCTTGACTACTTGAGGATCTTGCTTAGAAGCAGACATAATGAGAGATTGTGTCATGTCGATCGGCCTCTCAACTTGAATAAGCTAAATTAATTATATTCATATAAGGCAATGAGGCATACAAGGAAATACGGAGATGGTTAATTTTGATGAGTCATTAAAAAAGGGGAAAAGTCTTTGTAAACTTACCATGCACAGACATTTCACTTATCACAGAGTGACTTCTGAAAAAGTTAATTTTAACTCAATCTGTAAGCTGGTAAAAGTGGTAACAGTATTTCAAGATTTCTTTCTGATTATTAGAGTAAATTAACGAATAGGGGGGGGGGGGTGGGGAGGCTTCCAGGGGACATTTCCAAAGAGTGAACTGATCGCATTCTATAGAATTCAGTCATGCCAATTTCGTCATTCGAAGAAATCCCACGGTCAGATATTTCTATAATATATTCAACATATGAACAATGGACTGTTTATCTGTTACAAGGTCATTCGATCAAGTATACTTTATATTGTTTGTACGCATACTCCATTGTTAAAACCGTACCATGAGCTGGTCTGAGTGCATGTTGTAGCTTCCAACAAGTAGACTTTCTTATTCTATTAATGCGTATTCTTATTTTCCTTATAAACTCGAATTATACCTGCTACTTGATCGAAAAATATGTACGGACAGCAACCGGCGTCAGGATTATTCTTTTCCCCCGTAAATGTTGTGTAAGCGAACAGTTATGATAACAACATGACCCACAGTCTGAACATCTTCCTCACAAGGACAAAGCATATTCTTAATATAGGAATTGTAGTCCATTTTGCCGTTACAACCTTACGGTAGTAAAGTATCTGATTCAGTTACATGTAGAAGACACCCCCCACCCCTCCCTCACCCATATATATTGATTGGTGAGGATCACCGAGGGCACATTGGATGTAGCCTCGGTTTCACTACTTTAACACAGTGCACGATTCACCCTCATCACCCTCATCACCCTCCTCACCACCCACCACCCCTCCCCTCTCTCCACTCCACCTCCCATCCACACACACCCACACACCCAATGTCTAACCTTGCCCATATGAATTGACCCGATTCTACCTGTAATAAACTTCTGTATATAGCCTCTTTTTACCCATAATCCTCAATTTGCGGATTGAACGATAAAATGATAGATAATTTCCAACCAGGGCCCCCCACAACAGCTGTGGATGGATGGATGTATATAAGCGATCGCTCATGCTGCGAGTTGAATACCCATAACCTATCCATACCACACTGTAGTCGGTCATATCACAACGTGAACTTGATGGGAGAGCCGACCTTGACTTATGTAACAGCTGGTTTGATCTTGTGCTGATTATTTTTTTTTTGGTGATTTTTGGTCTCCTCGGGGCTGTATCTATAGTAAACTGAGGTAATGGGTTTCCCTCCACACAGGGAGGAATGCAATAATAACATACGGACAAGCACTTGGAAATTAACTGAAAAGAACTTGAGATGTGACAAAAGTGACATTTGCGACTCGACAGTTAAAGGGGTTGTCTACATCTGGCTGGTATACTCTTTTCTCCTTCGATGACAGACATCCATGTGTCAGCGTTCATATGACAGACGTATCGCACGATGGCAGACATCCATGTGTCAGCGTTCATAACACATAAGTATCGCACGATGGCAGACATCCATCCATGTGACACCGTTCCTAACACAGATATATCACACGTACACTTTACATACCTGCGACACAATGTTTCAATTTCCTTCCCTTCCGAAGATTTCTATACGCAATAAGATTCCACGACTGATTTAGGTAGGGGCTGAATCGTAGTGGAAAGGGCAGAGGCGAATGAACGATTTGATGCCATATACGATAGGAAAAGTTGTTAAGACGTCAAGTGCTGCATTATCTAAAGACAAAGTTATGGTTATAACATACTCTTGATTTGTTTGTTGTGAGTTTGAAAGGGGTGTACACCAGTAGTAGTGTTCTAATCCCCCCTGCTGAATGTAAAAAGATCACCAACTGAAGTTAGGGTGTCATTGCCCACCTGCACAGCCCCTCCGTCCCCCCCCCCCTGCGTACGCCACTGAAGTTACAGAGAACAAACATCGCTGTTAAGACGATTCCAACGTCTGAGGACACCAGTCTGTACGATTGTAGAAACTGCGTCATTCAAAGTTCAGCGTAACGCTGAGCTATCTAAAGTAAAAGACATGTTGTTAAGTGTAAGAGTTAGACGGATTCACCGCACAATACAAACCCTGTACCAACATGAATTGTTAAATGTTCGTTTTGCGTTGAATAGGCCATAGTTCGGAGGTATATACTATAGGCCTATTGAAAAATCAGGGGTGGATCAAGCAACATAAAATGAGAGGTGTGTGCCCATGGGGTCGCTGATTCCAATTTCCGTGTAAGGGGGGGGGTAATGGGTTCCTCCCCAGACAAAAAAAAATAGACGAGGGATGGTGCATTCTGGGGCATATTTAGGCTAGAAATTGAGCCTATATGTAGGCTTTCAGGACAGTTTGTGCTTATCACTACACAAGTGGGTTGAGAATTGGGTGAGGTGGGGTGGGGTGAGGGTCTAAGGAGGTGTACACCCCATAGATCCGTGTTTGAAAGTATCATCTGTTATTTTGGTCCATCCAAGGTACCTTCAGGTACGATCAAATTTAGACATAGACATTTGAAAGGTTTACAAGGAAAGAAATAAAACATTAACATTAAAAAGAAGTTTGTGGGACACAGATACTATTATTATATATTATTACATTTTATATGTAATATAGGCCTATTTTACATATGACTAATTGTTATTATTCATATTAATATTATAATTCACATTATGATTAATATGATTGATAGGATTAATATGATTAATATAATTAATTATTATTATTATTATTACTCAAATTATTATTATTATTCACATTATTATTATTATTATTATTATTCAAGGTGTTCCTTTAATCAATATGTTGCTGTGTGTTATGTGTATTGACAGGGGGTATATGAAGCTGATCACACGGATACGTTTCATTGGAATGTACATACATTGCCAATTATTTGTAAAGGATTCCTTTACACACATAGTTATCGCAACTGCCTTTAACCTTGATCGTTAACTCATATTCTTCTTGACTATGGATACGTATGTAGGATTTCCATTGCCATTGACTACGGGCATTGCTGCACATAGTCCATTTTGTTCTAAGTAATATAATCTCTCTTAACACAGAGAGAAGGCGAAGATGGTAATGAGCGGCGAGCAGAGAACTGTGAAACCCCCAAATGCGAACGCACAGTTCATTTGTTCGACAGTTTACAACTACAAATTAAAGACAATCACATCTGCGAGTATAGAATCATTGAACAAAGGGAATCATTTAGTGCGCGAAAAGAGGTTAATGACTTTCTCAATCAAGAGTTTGAGAGGAAATCATGGCGGCCCTGTGATTAATTGGACGGCATTGCACACATGATCACGTGATTCTTGGCTATGAATATACTTATAGAGCTTAAATATATATATATATATATATATATATATATATATATATATATATATATATATATATATATATATATAATGTGTAAATGATAATCTATCACACATAACAAAATTTAAAATCGTGCCCATAAACCAGTCCTGATAACTTCCCTATAATACGCTAGAAAGTACCCCACAAAACAGGTCATCTATATGGTTAACTATTCGTAATACTGCTACACCCCCATAGAACATATTGTTTTTTGATTTTTTTTTTCTTACTGAGGTTATTATGTTTCCACTATGTTGGAGAATAATTTTCACCCGGAAAATCTTTACAGGGATTTTTATTAATGGGGACACTATAGAAGCAATGTTGAGTGGCTAGAAAAGAAAATGAAAGGTAATGCAGATGACATTTTCCAAAGTACTGAGTTTTCAAACTGTTCAATTGCAAATGAGTGTTGGGTGATTTATTGACAACGCTTTGGCATTCCCCCCCCCCCCCCTCTTTCTTTCTTTCTCTATCTCTTTCTTGAAAAAGCTTTAAAAAAATGTAAATGACCTAACGTGATTAAATACGAACAAATGGGGAAATTATCCAGCGAAAATTCCATTTGTGAAGATTTGCGTGCATAACAGTTACTTTGTTATTACAAGTAATTCTAAAAGATAGGCTATAAAATACTGCAGGCAGGCATGCATGAAGGCACCGACTGACGTTATATAGCTACGGTGATTGATACCGGAACCGAACATCACGTGCGTGATCTACGAACTTTATCGCTTAAATCGACATTTTAACGGTTACCGCGCCTTTTCAATATTGTATCAAGTTCGATCGATTTGGGGATGGGGTGGGTAGGGGGGGGGGCGGTAGGTAGGATACAACTTCTCAATGAGAAGGACCTAAATCTCGATTAAATCTTCACATCTTATTTATAAAAGCATATACCAGATGTTTGCGCTGGGCATGTACATATAGGTAGACAGGGAAATGGGTAGGTAGGGACGGGGGGGGGCGGTGTGGTGAAAGGGAGGGAGATATTTTCTTTTTGTTTGTCACAAGCATCCATATCACGTGAGATAAAAGAAAATTAGATTTGCTTCGCCTTCAATTTGGCGAGATAATCTGTTTGTTTAAAAAGAGAACATTTTTCCCCCCAGTTTTTCCTCGTCACTGATATGTCATGACATGCTATGAATAATGTATAACATTTATAGAGGTATCGGCGATACCGCTGTCCTCTCTATCACCATCAATTACAACGTATCATTCCATATGAAGATAATATACACACACAAAAAAGGGGGAGGGGACGATTTGGTTTGATAATAACCCCCCATTTCGCTTTCTCTACTCCATGCATCATTTAAAACTGATGTCATTTATGTTATACTCACAAGAATCACCCGATGAAAACGCAATTTTAAGGGCTCCCCTGTTTAAACTTGTCAAGTTCGAAATAAGACTAAGATTGATACTGCTAAATAAAGGGGCATTTGTAAACAGAGTTCTGGTGATGTACTTACAAGAATGATGGATGCTTAAAAAGGACATTAATCTAAGACCAAGGCGACAGTGTCACGAACAGCATCACGTCTCTTGTCCGGGCTCCCGAGAGGACAAAACATAAGGAAAAAGCATCTCTATTCAAATTCATCTCATGTGGATGTACTTTTTTATTTCTTTTTTTTTGGGCCGTTCGCACTTTTTATATATCTATTTATATGTATATGTAAAGCTTTTCTCTGGCATGCCTTCAAATTTTTCTTCATTAGAATTTCTTTTTAATTATGATCTTTATCACAAGGCCCCTAGGCTTCGGACCTTGAACGCCCAGACACAAGTTCATTAACCCGCAGTTGCCCGTAGGAATGTTTCTGAAATTCGTCGCCACGCTCCAATCAGATTATTTTCCCTTTCTCTATATACCGTGCATTATGATGATGCCAAAATAATGTCTGCAATAAGATTTTCAATGAGAATTTTTCCCTGATGGGGAAAAGTAATAATCTTTTTGTTTCCATGCACCTCGGCATGATGTATATTAACAATGATTATGATGGTACTGGTCTATGTGTTTTTGTCTTGTAATTAAAAAATAATTAACAATTATTTCACTTGCGTGTTTTTTTTTGGGGGGGTGTGGGGGTTTGTGAGGGAAGTTGAAGGGATTGTTAATATTCATATTATAAAGACAGACGCGAAGATTCAACAAATATATTATCAATAACAGATCAATAGTACAAAATTTCTTTGTCTAGAGTGATGTTTTAGCGAGATGGTCAAGTTTGGAACTTATTTTGCTGCGGTTCTTTAAAAATGGGAATCAAAGTTTGATGGAGCTTCAAAAAAAAAAAAGACCATATAGGAAGCTTGTATTAATTAATGTTATCGTTATATCATACAGGAATAACTGCTATGCTGTATTTCAATGAGGACGAAGTGTTCGATAAATTAAATATTAACGGTTTCTAGTGATTTTCTTAAAATAATTCTATTTAGTATATGTTCTTTTCCCATTAGAAGGAAACGGTAAATACATTTTCCATGTGTTTTGTATACGTGCTTTCTTTCACTGATATAAAAACAAATATCTTTGTCCTCTTTTAAAAACCTGTTAATATTCATTTCATGAAAACTATAGTAAATCAGTGATTTTTACTCACAAGATATTCCTCCCTTCTTTAACTTTCCAGGGGCTTAGAAACCAATCCAGGCTTAGCAGTCCAGATGTTTGAGTTTTGTTTCCCTTTTCTCATCATCCCGCATTGACTTGGCCTTCATTTTCAGCGGTGAGTAAACTCTTAGTCTTTACCTCCTCTTGTCGTCTGTTAATTGACCTCCTTTTCCCGCCAAAAAACAGGTTGTGTCATGGATTCCAATTTTCCTTTCTGCTTTATCTTTTGCCTAGGATTAACTCTGTTTTTTAGGAATCATGTTGCATAAATTGCTTTAAAATGAATGACAAAAAAGAAGCTTGATTTGTGGAGAGGGAAAAGAAGCCCTTATATTTCCAGTTGTGAAATGTTTTTTTGGGGGGAAACTAGGTTAGGCCTCCATCTGTAATTTTGGGATTTGAACACGTTGACGCATACCGCTTGATACTATCGAAAAACATCGTAAAACATAAAGAAAACCCATCATAAAGCGAACAGTGGTTACTTTCAATTTGGGCCAGGCGAAACAGTCAACCTAGTTTTCAATATATCTATCTATATATCTATCTATGCACGCTGCAACTAGGCCAGGGTAAAGTTGATTGTACATGCCAAGATATAGACTATACCCTCTACTCGACTTATATATCAGTGGTTAACGATGCGGGGTCACGTGATCAAAGGACGGTGACACTTGTGGGGTAGCAACAGAATCACGACAAAGGGGGTCACCCGCTGACCCGCATGGTTCGATTCTCGGATTTGTCAACCCCAAACGTGGGGGTTTTATCCGTATAGGAGTATATTTCGGGGGAGGGGGGGTCGGGGAAATTCTCCCTAGAGGAGAGAATCATTAACGTATTAATTAACACAACATAACTTGGAACATGAATGTTGGTTTCCTGTACTTTCGACTGTATTTTAACCACGGTAGCCTATGCTATATAGGTTTGTATGTTACTGTGTATAGGCTACGTCCACATTTTTGAGTTGGTTCTATATAAATTAATACATCTGGTTCATGCTGCAGTAACTGCATGTTCGCGATGTATCTTTAATGCGATAAATAATATTGTCATTATAACCTGTATGCTTTCAGTTCTAAGATATCCAATTGATTGCATTAATGAATAACCAAATGATAACGTATTCAAGTGGCAACCTTGGTTACATGGATTTATCAAAATAAATAAGGGGAAATTGCGATGGGCTTTAAACAAGTTCATGGAGTCGTGTGCCACAAGACCATTAACATCATTCGTTGCTGACTTACATGTCGTATCATAACGTTTGCACTCTAAACATCACTGTATTGTTATCTAAAGAATGGATGAAGGAATACAGGAATGCCTGAATGTACGATCGGGTGAATGAATGAATGAATGAATGAATGAATGAATGAATGAACGAATGAATGAATGAAGCAATGAACGAATGAACGAACGAACGAACGAACGAACGAACGAACGAACGAACGAACGAACGAACGAACGAACGAACGAACGAACGAACGAACGAACGAACGAACGAACGAACGAACGAACGAACGAACGAACGAACGAACGAACGAACGAACGAACGAACGAACGAACGAACGAACGAACGAACGAACGAACGAACGAACGAACGAACGAACGAACGAACGAACGAACGAACGAACGAACGAACGAACGAACGAACGAACGAACGAACGAACGAACGAACGAACGAACGAACGAACGAACGAACGAACGAACGAACGAACGAACGAACGAACGAACGAACGAACGAACGAACGAACGAACGAACGAACGAACGAACGAACGAACGAACGAACGAACGAACGAACGAACGAACGAACGAACGAACGAACGAACGAACGAACGAACGAACGAACGAACGAACGAACGAACGAACGAACGAACGAACGAACGAACGAACGAACGAACGAACGAACGAACGAACGAACGAACGAACGAACGAACGAACGAACGAACGAACGAACGAACGAACGAACGAACGAACGAACGAACGAACGAACGAACGAACGAACGAACGAACGAACGAACGAACGAACGAACGAACGAACGAACGAACGAACGAACGAACGAACGAACGAACGAACGAACGAACGAACGAACGAACGAACGAACGAACGAACGAACGAACGAACGAACGAGTGAGCGAATAAATGAATGAGCGAATGATTTAGACTATTTTTAAACAAGTTCAAAAGTTGTATATACTCTCAAATTGCATGTACACTCTTTAGTTATTATGAAATACATCAGGTGCCTCTGACATCCGAATCAGTTAATAACGTCACACGGAGTCTGAGGGGAAAAAAGGAAGTAAAAAAAAAAAAAAAAACACACGTAATAATCATTTGATTAATAACCCTATAAAATTTCATACATAAGTCACTTTGCGGCCTTTCCAATATTATTTCTTGACAATATCAATGCAAAAAAACATAAAACTCTACACCAAACATCAAAATATTACAAAGAAATATCTGTAGGACATGTGTGAGAATTTTGATATTGCAGACCGGCGGTTCATCGTCTCGGGTACAAATCTAGTCCCGTCTCCTTTTGGCAACTTGCTCCAACTGGATGCATATTTTTATTTTTTTTTTAATTGAAAGTCTGGATTCCTTATTGAATGATCATCAAAAATGTGACACATGTTTTATTTGCCCACATTTTAAAAGACTGACCCCTAGTATCATGTTCAACTTTATTTCCTTTCCATGATGAGACCCAACAATAACGCCTCTCTCAGTTGTAGCTTTGGTGATGCCCTCAGAAAACTTTCCTTCCTCGGAGGGGATGATAAACACATCGACATCCGATTATCTCAATTCTGATTGGTTCCTTTAACTTACATCAATTCCATGTACTAGTCAACTTTAACCATCAGACATCACCCTATTTCATTGCTTATTTTCTTTGCGAATTTTAAGATTATCAGATTTTTTTTTTTTTTTTTGATTCTTTAGAAATGAGAGTAAAAACCTAGATTTTTCTTGTCGAAATTAGGCCAACGCCCCTCGCGGGGGCCTTGTTTCTGTTGAGCGCGTGCCCTGCGTGCCTTGACGTACAACCCTCTAATCTCTAGTCATCAGTGTTATTGTGATTACACCTGATGATGATCTGTGGAGAGGTACGCAGGGTTATCGCCTAGCGGAACTGACATAAATGACAGAAACATAAAATTAAATCGAAGATGAAGATGAAGAAGAAAAATAAAAAATAAAGAAGCCGATCAACTAGCAAGGAAAAGCTTGAAGCAATTTTTGTTTTTTACCTTTCAAGGAGGTTAATAACATTTCTTTTGTTTTGACAAGAAAAATTCCAATTTCCTATAAAATATCGCTAAAGAATCTTTCCTATTGTATTTTTTCCGTGAAAAACTTCAGGACGGTATTTTAGACGTTTTCTCCTTCCGGGAGTCTGAATGGCGGGGGGGGGGGGGGGGGTGGGGAGTCAGAGACGGACTGGACCAGTGGCGGGTAATCGGGCTGTGCCGGAGGGTCCAGATCAATTTGGGGGGGGGGGTGGCATGAGTCATAGCCTTTATTATCGAATCCGGTTGTTAGTGCGCTTGCGCGTACAACTTTTGTTCCACGTTGTGTGTCTTATCCAAGTAAGATATATGTGTAAGTTTGTATTAGTGAATTTGAAGGTCGAGTACCCCTCCCTCCCCCTTCACTTTGTTACTGCTCGCTAGTCTAGGGACGCAATGACCAGTTTTGACCGCGGTCCAGACCGGTGTCAGCCCTTCCCCGGGGTGGGGGTGTGGGAGGCGAGATAACGACAAGGAGGGATAAAGCTTATTAATATACATTTGTGAAACGTTATAGTATATAGACTATACCTCTCCTTTCTAAAACAAGTCTTCTATATGATAATGCCTCATTGTCTCCCCTCCTCCCCTCCTCCCCTCCTCCCCTCCTCCCCTCCTCCCCTCCTCCCCTCCTCCCCTCCTCCCCTCCTCCCCTCCTCCCCTCCTCCCCTCCCGCCATATTGCGGGCTACCACGGAACCACACCAGCCAATGACAGTAATTTTCAGTAAATATTCAGTAAATGACAGTATATATTCTGTATTCTGTATATATTCTGTATTCTGTATTTCCAATGTATCAGTTATTGTTGCAAAATGTATACGAAACGTAATTGGAATGAAAATTGAGTCGATGACAATCTAACAGGATGTAAACTAAACTTGTTGATTGTTGTTTTGGCTTTGGTCACTTTTTAAGCGAGGTCATCGAACGATCCTGATTTACCTCGCAAAAGTCACAAAGATAGAAACACCAATAGGCCAATTGTAACGTGGTCGTCATGGAGAGTCCTCGATATGGGGCATGAGGGGGGGGGGGGGGTCGAGGGGAAGGACATGGCGGGAGCGTAAGGGCTATATTCAGGGTTCAAAAGAGTCAGACAATTTTCAGGCATCATGACATATAAACGCGCCGAAGAATTGCTGAGGGTGTTTGTGGGTGCGAGCCTCTCGAGTACAAAACGTAGACTGGCCTTATATAACAAAGGATATACACAATGGAATACTACAGATTATTACGTAATACCCTTTAACGTAACATATACTGGTGTGCAGGAATTACGCATGACAATAACATAACCTACATAATTAATATACAACAATAGACTGACTATACTTGACAGTATCTATATAGGCCTATATATAAATATGGAAGATATTATTATCGTTATATGTTTACGACAATTAGATATTACGAATAATATATAGTGAAAAGCCGACGGTTCATAAAGGGGGAAAAACAAGGATCAAACTCTGATTCCTGCATTTCGAAGAAGAAGAAGAAGAAACATCATATTGTGTGATATGATAATGTGATAAACGTGGCACTATCCCGACGAAAAATTGCGTTATGAAGGCTTTTAATATGGTTTTAAGGAAGAAAAGAGGAAGAAAAACAGGTGTTGAAAATGGATGAATAATTCAAGCTATTACAAAATATGGTGACTGTCAGTGGATTAAACGCTGTGCTATATGGACACGATTTCTCCCTTTGGGCACACCCCCCCCCCCGTCTTGTGAAACCCTTACTCCTTTTTTACCCATTGTCTAGCTATTACCTATATATACAGCCTATAGCCGCCACCATCAGGGTTTCTTGGCCTAGATTAGCTGTCGCCCTAGTTTCACCTTTACTCAGCTTGTAGGGTGACTATGCATCAATGTCCGGGCGAGTATTTACCTCTTTTAGCCGGAAGCCTCCCGTCCTTGAACTTGATGGAATTGCATAAGGAGAACTCTAACCCATTTATACGCCGAGATACGATCTTTATCCAGCGCTTTTGCCGCACACTGCGGTAAAATTTCATAACTGAAGGCTAAATTCGTAAACATCCTTAGCAGAAATAGGTCTTGTAATTGGGTCTCGAGATATATAATGCATGCGCTCAAAACTCAACGTACAGCCGTCCGGAATAAACCCCGTCATATCTAGGCCATCTCATTTTTCACGACCCAGTAATATTGTGCATTTATGGCCAGCGCATTACACACGCACACACATATACATTTAATATGATACAGGGTTACGTTATGTCAGCGTCGATTTCCATTCAAAAAAGAAAAAAAAAATGTGTTTTATCAGTTTTTGGTCGTGAAGTTGATCAGTTGATGCACAAAACGGATTGAATTGGGAAAAAAAGTTTTTTTTTGTATTATTATTTTTGTATTTATTATTCGTATTATTTATCTTTGCTTTCGTGTTTATTGATTGAAAGCCCTCCCTGTGTTATGTATACAGTTAGATGGATGCTGGACTGTATTTCCCTGTTGACGTTTGCGGTGTTTAAATGAGACCAGAAGTATACTTGTGAAAAACACGATGTTGACCCAATTATTATCTCCCATAGTCTGGTTTTTATTTTTAGATGTCATGAAGGTTAAACGTCGATTCGAATGGAAAAAAAAATGATTTGACTAGTCCAATTTCTATATTAATAATATATTATATATTTATAAATTAAATGTTTGATGTGGAAAATGCACTTTTTCATTGAACATATTTTTTTGTCATTGATCGTAACTATTTTTAAATGAAAATAAGTATAATGACTGACGTATATATATATATATATATATATATATATAAATAAATATATATATATATATATATATAAATATATATATATATAAATATATATATATATATTATATATATATATATATATATATATATACATAGACAAAAGCGATTGCTCTTATACAAAACCGATAGGCGTAGGCCGTGATGAGACTGTAGGAGGGGATAATGTAGAAAGCGATGAATAAGGACGGGTCAGGAATGAATGCAAGTGATGGCGCCATCTTTACTTTCGTCGAAACAAATCAATCCTGTTAGACGATTGTCTGTCCCGCTATGTTTTGAGTTTAAGCTGAGTTGTTCTGCTTTGTTTAAGAGAGGTTTTCTTTTCCCTTTTTGCCCATTTCATTTCTTCCCCCCCCCCCCCCACCAGCCTCCTTCCCCCCTCGAACCATGACGCTCACTTTCAAAAAAGGTCAACGACAGGATGGTAAAATAACAAACATTTTCTTTGTCTGGTCTGTAGCGATCGGTTTTTATTTGAGGTGTTCATGACAGCCGAGGTTCGGACATGTAAGTAATTAAGCGCAATTAACCGAATTTCAGGTAGGAGATGGTTATTTTAACTTACCCTCTTTTCAAATGATTAACCTATATTTCTTTGTTAAAGTTATTTGACCGCGGGATCTAAGAACAGATCCCAAAGGAATCAGATTTTGACCATAAATGGTCATTTTGTCCTAATTTGTTTAAACCTATTTAACAGAAAGCCAGGAATCAACATATATAACAACGAGGTTTTTTTTGTGTTTTTTTTTTTACTTCTCCTTTTACTTCTTCTCTCCCTCTCACCCTCTCCTCTTCCATTTTGCCTCTAAAAGATGTACCATCTGCAAAAATTATGCAAATTAAGATGTCAAATTTCTTTCTTCCCTTTGGCAAGAGGCGCAAGGGGAAGTTGTTATAGAGTGCAGTGCGACCTACCTTACATAACCAAAGCAAGTCGATACACACAGGAAGTACAAACGAAGTCACCCCCAAATAGTTCGGCTGTTGTTGGGAATTACATATAGTGACAAAAACAACTTTCCAAAAAGTTCTTAAAACTATAATGAACGGACATGAGCAGTAATGAAGTTAAAAGGTCTTATATTACTTGGAGTAATAGCGATATCGGTGAAGTAGTCACGTGTCATGTAGTGGATGATAGTAGTAGCCATAGTAACGGGCTTCTTTATTGCACAATATAGCCTACTTACCTTTCTTAAACACTTATTTTACGCTCATCGAACGACGACGGCGACATATATACTTCCCGTGCGATTTCGGCGCAGGTGAACAGAGGTCGAAAATCGTCTTTATTTGGGGGAACTTTTAATATGTTTTGCCAAAGGAAACATTTACTATAGAAGATAATTCTATTGTTTATAATCAGATTAATTGCGCATGCTCAGCGACTGAAAAATGTAGGTAACACCAAAATGGGTTGGGTGGGTGGTGGTGGTGTTGCGAATGTTCCTTTTGCAAGATATATGGTTACTCCGAGTTTCTTAGTACAAACGATTGTGGATTACTTATCGACAAACTTTTCTTTTCTCTCGTCCACTCCCACATCCAACAACAAAAATGAAAATAAAAAAAGATGATAATATCGATCGAATATAATTTACGAAATAAATAGTTACCATATCGAATGGATGAAACTATATTACGAACTGCCCGAGTATCGATGTACAAGGTGTAATTTTGTTCCCTATATTATATTACAAAGTGAAAGAAAAATATTCTGAAATTCATTTATTTACTTGATGATAGTCCTAGATGATTATAAAAAAAAAAATAAAAAAAAATCGGCTCTCCATAGTTACTTTTGTCCCCCTTTAAGCCCAACAAAATAAATGAAAAAAAAAAAAAAAAACCGAGTTATTTGCTCTCTCTGTTGTTTAAACTCTTTGTTTCGTTTTGTGATAATTCAGTTGTAGTCCTGAATCACGTGGATTTATATTCTGAGCGATAAAAAGAAACAGATAATATTTTTTTGTAATAATAATAATAATAATAATAATATAATAATAAATAGGAATCATAATAATAAATAGTAATCATCATAATAATAATCATAATCATAAATATAAAAGTAGTTCGGCTACCCACTTTGATTTTTCTATATTTCTATATGTATTCTGTTTTTATATATGTAAATGAGTGTAGCAAATATTAGTATTGTAAGCTATATGTTATTTTGTCTTCACATAAGTTCTATGAAATGTTTTAAACCATATTTTTACAACTGTTAGAAACTAAATACCATCGCAATATTAAATGAGCATATTCCTAAAAGTTCACGGCTTTAGTCCTACATATTCAAGCTAAATATTATAACCTCTCTCTCTCTATCGCTCGCCCTTCTTCTAATATATATACGTAATAACTGTGCATGAATCCATGCTCTTGCGATGCACTCCATTTTTTTTTCTTTTTTTGTCCCATCCTATATTTTTTTCTGGTCATGAACTGCCAAGCTTAGGAATAATATTAAGCGGGCATTGCCTCCAAAAACGCTATGAATGTTTAATGAGTCCCCTTCGTCGTAGTTTGTCGCAGAGTTTTTTTCTATCTCTTTCTGTCCTACTTAATATGACGTCAGTATTATTTTTATCAATCACGTGATCCCTATGACCCAATTCCATCTCTAAGTCTTCTTTAAGCGGCTACCGTATATTGGGAACATTTCCAAACAGTTATGAGATGACAGACGCGATAAATATATACATATATATATATATATATATATATAAGTATATATAAGTATGTATATATATATATATATATATATATAAATATATATATATATATGTATATATATATATACATATACATATATATATATATGCATATACATATATATATATATATACATACATAACAAATATGCTTCTTTTTCTTGGCCAACATTTATTTCAATATACTTTCCGCAAAGTAACAACAAATATCGTCTGTTTCTCAAACAGACACAAGGAAATTGAAGCAAACAGGTATAACCTGCTACATTTTATGCAAAACTAATAACTAAAGTATTTTAACATTAATCTTGCTACTCAAATAACATTCGGCACCCGCCAAAAGTAGACCTTAAAATGCTATAAAGAAAAGGCCCAGGAGAATTGTAATTACTTAATTGCTTTACTACCTGTAATGCAAATTTAAATATATATAGAAACTCATTCACATTTAAATTATCATTTTGTAACTGTTGGAAACTCTGAAAAATGTAGTATTTAATTTGAAAGATGAGAAAGTTCAATGGATGCTTCAGCAAAAGTTGATATCCTAGAAAATATCTTTTTTTTATTGGAAAAAACGAACTGTCTATAAATAATCCTTTGCTCGACGTCCAAAATAAAATTAGAACTTACATTACATTCCCATAACATATATGCTGATATGTTAATGAACCTGACCTTCACTAGTCCATATAGAGCTACAAACGACGTACACTACATAATTGCCAACGGAAGTCGTTTAAGATGCGAATCCCTAAAAATGTTGTGTATTTTCTACAGAGCTTACCCCAGTTAACAGAGATGCAATGTTACCGCTATATATTTCTGGCCTAATTTGCGGTCCAATGAAGACTATTTTTAGCATCACCTATATATAACGACCTGTTGAAAGCAATAACATTTTGTGTGACAAGGAAAACCTGCGCGTAATGTTTTCAATTCCCTGTGCCCGGTTATACAGCAAGCGTTGAACATAACATTAATAGCGTGTTATACAAGCAAACAGGAAGAACTCTTGCCGGTGTGACAGTACAGAGTGTCCCCCTGTACAAAGTGTCTCCGCGGACACTTTGTACCAGCATATTTAGTCCGGTCGGACATTATCTGCTGAAAATTGTGTCCCACCCTCACAGCAAATATAGTCCCACCGGACGAAATGTCCTGGTACAGAATGTCCGCAAATACTTCATAGCATATTTTGTCCCGCATAAAATTTAAGCATTTCGATATTCAAAAGGCAATTGAGTTCATTATATCAATAATTAGAGCAGATGCATACGTCAGAGTTAAATGTTACAGGAAATAAATGAGACGTTGTGCGTTGCTGCAAAACAAAAAATAGAACGGGAAAAAAAGAAGAAAAAGAAACAAGTCTTCCATCTGTAGAAGATGTTAATCATGTTTTTGTTGTGATTGCTGCTATGTTATCCTCCGTATATGTTGCATTTTGTATTCGGCAACTACATTGCGTTCATAGTCATCTTTACAGAGGGAGAGATAGTATAAACCTAACTTCCTCCCCCAACGGAGGGCGGGTACGGGATAGGTAATGCAACAGCTACAACAAAATATGATAATTGCAGAGGTAAAATATTACGAACTTTAGGAGTCCAAACTTCATTTTTTCCGTATTTCCCTGACACACAGTGGGTAAGTTTTGGCAAGTATGGTAACTGTACTTCATGGGTCTACGAGAGTTGCCTAGCCAATATGAAATTTCATCCGTGCGTAAAGCTCATTATAGGACGGGAAGTTACCGAGAGTGTTTTCAAGTTACATCCTAAATGAAATCGGCAACGCTATATACAAAGCTCAGGCCCATACACATAATTTTGAGTGCAAGGATAAGGGGGGGGGGGAGTTGGGATGGTAAGTTATCGAATTTGTGTCCTGGGGAGGGGTCTTCTTAAGTCTGTGACCTATCTGTGATGAGTTCCAAAATATTTTTGTTTGCTAATAACAACCGTGAATTAGCTAGAAGATACTTCTCTGACCTTGAAAATGTCAACACTGCCCCAACCCTCTCCGTATGGGCTTGACACCTATTTATTGACTTTCATTACTACTTTATTGTTTACTTTTTAACCGTTCCTTATTTTTGTCACTCAATCGTCGAGTCAAGGTTTTCTCCCTCTCAACAGGGTGGAAGGACATTCCCCCACCCCTGCCCCCTAAGCCCGTTGTGATGGCCATGCGCGAAGCAAATCTTCATTTGTATAGACAAATGGCATTCCAGGCAATTCCAGTGATAAAGGTTTGTTGTTTCTTATTATGAAGGTTTCTTATTGGACAAAAGTGGTTCAAATTAGAAAAGATGTATTAGACAATATTCTCTTCAAAAGAGCTGCAAAACATACAGGAAACAAAACAAAGCCAAACAAGGGAAAGAATAAAGCAAATAGGACAGAGCAGGATGCAATATGCTAGATTTGTTGTCTCATCATGTTTCTCACACTTTAAATATGTCATTCTTGTAGAGAAAAGTTTGTTTAAAGAAAGTTAATATAGTAAAAATCAAAACATGAAATTGGATGATAGTCATGCACAAACACAATATTCTGAATCTATATCAGACTGGGCAAAGAGTGAAAAATGATTATACATGGGATCAGGGAGCCAGGAGCCGGGGGGGGGGCACTGTCTGTACATACTATTTTTAAAATGGCATCCCATATCTTTTTATAGCAAGGTTAACAATAAACAATCTCAATAAATAGTATTGATAACATACTAACACATCATATATATTTAAGTGATATGGCCGGTGTGTATCGGTTTATAGCATAACGAGTGGTGGTTGTGGAATGAGAAAATGTCCCTCTGATGTTGTGTGCCCACACCCATTTCCTACCCCCTGCATGGGGAAATTTAACTGGAATGATGACTCTCCCTTTGTAGCTCTGATGCAACTAAAGATAATCCATGCTTTCTAGAGCATCCTTCAAGCAGGGAGGTATTGCTTGGTTAGAATGATATACTACTGTCACTCTTCTTCAAACAATATGTACTTGAAACTCTCATAATCCACATGAAGAAAATCCTCTTTAGAGTTTGGTAAAGACCTCAATAAAACCATGCAGAAGTTTCCCTATTAGAATCCCCCCCCCCCCCCCCCCTTGAACTGCTTTCCACAGACAGTAAGATAAAATGCTTTAATGTGCAACTTGATACCGTCAAAAGTTAAATCTTGATTGTAAATTACAAAATAAAATAGCTGATTCTCATGTATCCAACGGGTTTTTCGTTAAGACTTACACAGAAATCCATAACAGCAAAAGTTACAACAGGAAGCAGAATATGGTCAGTTATATGTTTTACTATGAGAACTTATCTTGAACACATTTTCCAGAACCAAGAAACACGCCTTCGTATTTGTTATTTAATGAAGTAATGAGGTGATAAAGAATTTCAAGCGTCACAACCCTTCAACTTGACCTGCAAATATATGGATTTCCACCGAACGACTGGCAGTGAAAAGTCAATGGCCTCTCTTTGCTTAAACATATAGCAGCCGACAAAGTTTTCTCTCATGATATGTTAGAGTGAAAGACAAGATTATTGTCGGTAACAAGTTAACTGCTAAGAAAATCGTCTAGACATGTCTTCTGTTAACTTCATACATACTCCCTCCATTGGTGGTCAGAGATGAGATATCAGTACAACCAAATCTGAGCAAAATAAAAGTTGAAAGCAATATTATGAGTAGTGAATGCCACACTGTAAGTCATATATAAAATAAATTATCATCTTGAAAGGTTATGTGTAAGCTCCACTACAAAGATAATTAACATTCACCATATTGGTTAAGTGTAGACTGTATAGTGTACAACTGAACTATGCTTAGGCATTGAGTTAATTGGATGATCTTTTATTGTGACACTTACATGTTTATGGGAATACTGGGTCCATTTTTTTAATTGGAGATTGCATGTCATAATTTTGGCGCTATATTGTACAGTTCACTACCAAACCTGAAAAGTTTTAACCACATGAGCCAATACAACATTTGTGACATATTAATGAAATTTAATATCAGAAATTTATCAAATTAGCTTAAGCTAGGATACAACAGAAGTTTGATGCCTTTTGGTGCTCTATTGATGTATGTGTGCATGGCATGACTGTTTAATGCCGATCAAACATTAATTATCCTGAATCAGGATCCATGGGGGTTCAAAACACCCTCTCTATGACCCAAATGCAAAACCAAATAATGCTAGCTAACCATTATTATGGTAAAATGTACTATTATACATCATTTTGCGTCAAGAGACCTAAACATTGCCCTATTTTGCCAAAACAGAGGGTCCCTCTCCCAGATTTCAGGAAATATCCCCCCACTATACACACAAACACATTTAGCAATTTTCCACAACGGACCTAACAGAGAAATGGTACCAAAACTCAGTTGATACATTATCTATCTTATCTTGTCGAAGTTCCTGTCAAAACAGCCAATTAGTAATAAGTTCACACTTTCTAAACAGAAAAGTTCCCTGTGGTTACAATATCAAACTGTCCAACACCTTTTTGAAAAACAACACACAAAAGGTGGTGTCTAGCTGTGGAATGTGGTCTTAATTATTTACTCATCATTTGTTTGAACAAATAAACTGTGTCTGCTGCAGTGAAACATGTCCAGCCAAAATCACTTTTTGGGGATGTAAATTAAATGACGACAATTGTCAGGCTATATGCTACTTAAAAACCAGAGGTGGAACCTTTGCAAGTAAATATAGGAACAAAAACTACTTACATATAAACTTGTTAATGGGGACTTAACCTGCAAAGATTTACAGTACACTTTCTCGGTTCTCACCTACCTTCGTGACCTTTCTGTATGCTTAATACCTATTTGGAAATAGAACAGAATAGAATCTGCCATGCACTACAAGTTATTTGCATGGTACAAATAACAGATATGATGCCATTCATATTGGAACTAGTTACTAACTACAGAAAATTGTTCACTTTTTAAGACATGCTTACCTCATCATCACATCAGTAATGAAATAAGAAGTTGATGCTGCAGTCTTGTCAGGCACTGCCTTAGCCTGTCTCAGGCCACTTTGAATAGAAGTCAGACAGTGTTATCATGTACAGTCGATTGGCAGCTGTCACTGGTAGAGGACCAATAAGATCAACACCAACCTGTTAAGAAAGAAGACAGCATTTAGGTGCTAATTTAATTTTTTTTTACAAGTTGCAGGCTTTGCCTTGACTGTTGTTCTATTCCATTGCTTCATGCTGTACACAGATCTAGATAAAAACAGTGGGATATCTGATCGAAACAGGGTGTTGGTGGATTTAGGCCAATTATTTTTACCTTGCAAATATGAAAATGTAACTTACACCATACTGTACCATATATTTACAATCGCTTCAACCACTAAACCAGTAAAATGATACGCCACTTTTTGCAACTTACAATTACATGCGGCAACATGCCTATATTGATGGTTGCTCTGCAGTTAGGCCAGAGTGTGGCTTAAAGGTTTGCTGTATGGGCCCTAAATATGCCAAATTTTCACTTTGGACAAAATTCTGTAAGTATGTTTATATCCCTGAAGGAAATTTACCTCACTGGGACATTCAATCATCTCGTGTCATCATTTAGAATGTCTGAGCACAATTTAAAGGGTTATTACCCCCAGAAAAGTACTTTTTGAAAACTTCTAGCAACTAAAGTGGCCAAAATTTAGGGCCAATACAGACTACCGTTAAACTTGTAAATGTTTAATTTGTCCAGAAAGAATGACATTAACTAAACTAAACCTTCACTGCATACTGCGGACATCCTGTGCAATTAAAACAGATTGAATATTTACCTGTTTCCATAATCCAGTTACAGGAATGCTATGGAGACTTGTTCGTAGGTCTACATGACAATGACGCTTTGACATCCTGTTGAACATAACTTGTTACATCATCGTTGATAGTTTTCCAATAGAATCTAGACAATAGACATAGTCTGTTGTCTGGTTTATCTATGCAAAGATGAACACCTTCAAAGAGATAGAAAATTCATGATCAAAGGAGATATCATGTTTTTTTGCCCCCCCCCCAAAAAAAAAAAACCACAAGCAAACAAACACACACAAATATATGGGCTGCAGAATTGGTAGTTCTAGCTGAAGTGCCTTAAAATTGAATTACAACTCTATATCAGTGTTTGAAATGGAATATTCCCATTATTGTACACATTGCTTGGCCACAATTGGGATCTATAGATATTTAAGAAGTTTTCTTCTGCAGTGAGGTTTGGCATGTAGAGAATATGCCACACCTAAAAAAAGTACTATCAGGCCTTCAATAATATATCTGTTCTTACCAACCAAAATTAATGAACGTGAATTTATTATGTACAGTATTAGTGCCACTTTCCTCTAGAAGTAGGCTCGGCTATATGCTATAGTCCAATAATTGCATTTTATAGTGTCCCATGCATGCAAACCAGACTAGTTCTCTAAGCTTTAGTAATCTGTTGTTATCTTTTATGATAGGCAGGGCGATTAAAGGTGGAAATTTATAATAATTGTCACAAAAATTTGTTTGGGTAAACAATTGGGTAAACAAAACGAAAAGAAATAGGCCCTAATAACTTTGCTCAAGCATACAACTGATTATAATGTTGCACAAGCAATTGCTTGACTTTTGCGAATGAGTTTTTACAACTAACCAAACGTGGTAAAAGAATATCATGATTTGTTCACCAAAAAGGTCCTAGAGGCCTGGTTATAGTTTAACTGTGGAATGGCCGTTCGCCATTTAACAACCAAAGGCATACTGTGTATCCTATACTGTAAGTTACAGACATTACCTTATAGATGTCACTAGTCAGTGTGAGCTGCTTCGATTTGGGCGAGTTGAGTAGCCCTAGATAGCAACACTTTCCTTCAATTTCGGTACGCAAGAGTTCCATTTTCAGCCAGTCTGAAAGACTGACTTTGTCTCCGTAAGATTCTTCTCTGTTTTATTCTTGTAAACCCACTTGGATAGCTCTCATCTCTTAGAATATCCGCAATTTGTCTCACGTTTTCTGCTAGCTTTTCCGTTTTTAGTTGTCGCACGACTTTACTGCTAAATATACGGAAGCCGAAATGCGACAATTTGCTAATAATACGGATACTGCCAGAGTCCATTACTAATTAAATTTTTGCTACTCGGACGTACATGCTACGGCGGACATTGTGTTCAGGGGGACACAATTTACAACAAAATATATGACCGTCAAATAATGTCCCCCTCCGTGTAACCATAGCATATTCTGTCTGGGGAGACAGTCTGTACCAACTGGCCTTGTACAATAGGTCCGGGGAGACCAAACGTACTGGTAAATCCAGTATAAACTGTCCTGTGGGACCGGGACAGTTTATCCTGAATATGGAATATTTGCGACAGTTTGTACTGCTACACCGGCATTCGTTGTGTTTACTTACATGGAATGTTGTAAAAATCGTGCTGAACTATGTATATATATATATATATATATATATATATATATATATATATATATATATATATATATATATATATATATATATATATATATATATATGGGAAGAGAAATAATATGAAAACTGAACTGACTAATTTCTCAGAATGTACATTAACCACATCTTTTAACCGTCAATGAACTTGATGATTTGTTTTCAATAATGCGGTTGTACTTTTCTCTGTGTATGATATAGTTCATCGGTATTGGCCCCAAAACAGATAAATTCCTTATTAAGTACTTCTCATACGGCTGCGAAATTATATTTCAAGAAATGTTGACTATAGTGTTTAAATAATGTGTGGTGTCCTGTTGTTTTGTTGATACAGTTACCCACAAAGAGCTTTTTACAGACAATAACTTGCATTTTGTTAACATGTTGCTCTCTCGTTATCTGTAATTGTATAATACCAAGTTGTATAAATGTATGATTTGACCCGCTGAAGTGCCATGCATTAAGTTGGGCATATAAGTTTGTATTCCGTTCTTTGTTTTAACTTAAAAATTTTTTAAAGTGTTTATGAAGCTGTATGCAGAATTGATACCTTCATAAATTCAACTCTTTTCTAGTATCCAATTTATATTAAAATGCAATGTTTAGGAAAAAAAATTGTTCACGAATTATTACGTAAAAAAATTAGAGAAAACAAAATGAAAGAAAGACTACAGTGGGGAAAAATAGGAATCCCAGATACTGTACAGACCGTTGTTAATGGCTTCAGAATGGAAACTAAAATAGCTCCCTCAATCACACGCGGAATTTGATTTCAACCTGCACATACACATACACTACTCGTAGTCACTACAATCATATCCGATCTGTATGAAGGTCATCAGCATTGCTTCAATTTGTTCGTGTGCTGAAAAAGGAAAGTGTTGAATGTTTTGAAAAGAACTTCTCTGGCGGTTAAGCCCCTTCCGATTAGTCCCAGGCATTGAGAAGTATTCAATTAGACAACCGCAAGGTTGTAGGGAAATGTATTTTGAGGGTGGCAGGAAAAAAAATACGAGAGAAGTTCGACCATACTCTGATCATGACATTAGGTAAACTTGTTAGCATATGGGTGAGCAATGATGAATATAAAAATATATATATTTCTCCAGAAAGAACTCAAGACGTTCTTATTCATGAATGCGTATCCATTTGTTTGATAACTGTTGTTTCCATGTTGTGCACTTTGTTCCTGCAGCGCTTCTGCAGTTCTTTTTAACTGGATATAAGCGCTTTACAAATGCATATTATTATAACAATAATAATTATTATATATATATATATGTATATATGAATGTATATATATATATATACACATACATTTATATATAGATAATATTTATAGAGATATATAGATAATATCTATATAATATATATAATAAAATATTATATATATAATGTCTAAATGTGTGTATGTATGTAGGTATTATAGTGTAGTATATGCATGTGCTCATGTGGTTCTATTGCTGCGCAAGTTCATATATACCCGAAATGTACGTTGAACTAGTCGACCTGCAGGTGCAGCTCACCACCATGGAAATGGCATATGATGGTTTCATCCCGTATAAATAGTTGTGTCAAAATAATTTAGGTAAAGCATATACATCTAGCTCAGTGTTTTGTATTGCTTACACCTGAAAGCCTCACGTGCCGCGTGCACCTCTCTATTTTCCTTTCCAATTCGCGTCTGTATATTTATAAAAAAAATAAAATATTAAAAAAAAAAATCATTTTTTTGTTGTTGCCCCCTTCAAGTTTTTTTTTTTAACGGAATCTTCAGAAGCAATTTAGTCGCGCATTTTGTGCGTGTTATCCGATCTCACTTTCCGTGCGTTTGCCGCCAATGAAGTCGTCGCAAGCCGCGCTGATAAATCACAGTATGGTATTTTTTTTCTCCCTTCTATTGCCGATACTTATGGGGGCATCAGAGGCCAAGGAGGAACACACGGTGACCCCAGAAATGTCACTGGTTTTAGCTTTGCCATATCTGGAGTACCTGCAGTTGAAGCCCATGGGCCCCATTAACCGAGAAACCGGCTCTCGCTTTCATGCGTGCTTCTTATAGGTTTCTTATAAGCCGCGACCCAGTTTTCTTACCACGTAGAGTCGAAAAGTGTCGTTTATAGTGTTAGGGCGCAACGAGATCGGTACTGAGGGATTTCCAACCGGTAAGCACACCGACCAACTTGGCACCCTTTGGGTTGATAAAATTTATATTGAAATATTTACCTTTTATGCTGTTTTGAAAGGGCACGTCTCTCTCTCTCTGTATCTCAGTTTTCTTTTTGATTACTATTTTTTTGTCGTGGCTTTTGTTTTAGTTTAATTTACGAGCTGTGAATGCGACCGATTTTGTGATCTGCGTGGGGACTCAGGAGAAGGACTTGGTGTATATAATTCACAGCAGTGTGATTGTAAAAAGTAACATGTGTAGACTACTACTACACTAGTACCAAAGAATCTTTGTGTCTCTGAAGTATTTAAAGAAACGTTATTAATTAAATTTAAGACAGCTTAGCGGGGAAAAACTTTCCTTGAGTATATGTTGATGATGATGATGTAATGAAAAGCAAAACAGGGTGTGTAGGGTTAGAAATGAGATTCGATGAAGGATGGGTGAAAATGGGAGTACTGGAGGGCAAAGGTGCCGGGCAGGTGGGGGTGAGTGGGGTGGGGTGGGATGGGCGTGGGTGCAGATGGAGGTTACGGAGGATACTGAGGGGGTGATGGTGGTGTGGATGTGTCTAACAAAGGAAATGTAACTGTGAATTTGACTATATGACGGTGTTATAGACGACACGTGATGAGTACATGGGACCACCGCGATTGGTATACCCCCTTCCCCCCACCCATACTGTTTAGACGGGGAAAGCCCAAAAACATTAACATGCATATACATTATAACTACCGCCTACCTGTATACTCACTGTGATAAGCCTACACTGTATATAATGTGTAGCAATACCGATTCACGAATCGTCAGAAACAGACACACTTGATCATTAAAGGGGTATTCTGGTCGCTGTAACTAAATGTTTACCATATCGCTTGAAGTTTTCTACATGTGCAGGACAAGCCCAACATATTCGGGTAGCATTTTATATCTTGGAGAAAAAACATGTTAGTGTCATTAAGATTACTATACAGCTAATTCAGTTTCCAAAACATTGATCTTAAACCAGACAGCAAAACTGCAGTGTGGTTTCGATGATGCTACATGAATGTGAATGTGACACAGTAGCCTGGAACATATAGCCAGGATACAAACTTGCGTTAATTTTCTGAAATTCTCCTTTAAGGTTAAAAATGTACCTTTAAAGAATGCGTTATATCTCTGAAATTCTCCTATAATGATGACGTCAACTCCTCAGTAGAGGCCCTTAATGTTAAATAAATTGTATTTAAAAGTTGTAACGTATCAACCAAAACATGTCATTTAAGTCCTTTGGATAATATGCAGCACCTCTTATCCTTGCAAATTATGAAACATCTTGTAAAATATGTCATCTAAGACCAAAAAAGAAATATTTTTCCCCAAAAAAAGAAAATAGCCTCTCTAAATTATAGGTCGGATAAATAACGACAAAAAATATATATATATATAGATATTTCTAGAAAACATAAGAAGCAAATTTGCTCATTTTGCCCGAAATACCTTTCCCCAAAACAAGAGCAACCATAGACTTGTCAACATGTATATTTCTGAAAAAGGAAAGAACGAAGATAAACAGATAAAAGCAACTTCCACGATAATTTCTTTTCGATAACACTTATCATTTTGCTCATAAACTAATAGGTGTATAGCACTATTATATATTATGTAGGTAGATAAATGGGCATGTTTTGAAAGCGCGATCAACCCCCTGAGGCCTGAGGCATAAACGTTCGCGTCGATTGCATATAGCATACAGGCCTACGCAACTATACTCTCCGATCAATTTTACTCACAGAAGGAATAGTCGTATCGATTAATCCCATAAATCAATCAGAAATATGAAGATGCCGTTCTGTCTGGAGAGGAATTTAATAACATAAAAATAGTATTTTTCAGTTTGACGGCATTGAACTTGGGAAAAATAGTCTGGATACTTAAAGATTAAAAATGATAAAAAAAAATACATGCATAACAAAAACACAAGAAGAGAGAAATCGATTTTATTTATTATGTTTTCTGTGAACATATAGTACAATTGACCTGATTATATCTGGGTTAAACATGGAATAAAATTATTTTCGATGACCAGATAAAATCGGCCAAACGAGATCGAAATAAAAAATAAAAAAAAATCTATAAATGTATTATATAAGTTCTCCTTGTAAGACAATAAAGTTTAAGTTTATTTTTTGGTATAGTGAAATACCAAAATGATCGGTAAAACTCAGTTAAGCCTGTTGCGTGTGTTTGCTATATGTACCGAATTTCATCACGCGATGTTACACCCCCGCAAAAAAAAAAGTTTTTTTTTTCTAGTTTGTTGTGTTAGTGCCACAAGTGACAGATGAGTGAAAGATGACTTTAAACAAAACCAGGTTTATAAATGTTTGTTATTCATTTTCCAAAAAGAAAGACAGAGGAGAAATATATTTAATACACGTTATGTCACTTTTCATTTCATTTTCGAGATATTCAACTCTGGAAAATGGAATGCTCCCTTTAAAATTACATCGATGATGACGTAAGTCCCTCAGTTTATGCTCAAATGTTAGTAATGTTAAATTGTTGTTTGATGAGTTCCAATCACTGTACTCAAAGAAGTCAAAGTTAATCTTTGTATAAACAACATAGTTACCCGTGGATTAAAGCAGACACCTCCGTCCTCGGCGGGCAATCTTTTGACCATTTAAGTTTTTGAAAAGTTATTCGTTTTTATATCGATCATTGTGCATCTATATTCTTGAGACTATATAGGTACTAGTCCCTGTCGACTCTCTGATGACGTAAGCCATTGACCTGCAGGTCATGATTTCTCAAGCACTAGATAGAGACATAAATGTCACGTGGACTGGCAGTACCTTTAATTAATGTAACATAGACACAATAAAACGCCGTGTAACTTAATTTCATCCTTTATTCATTATGTTAATCAATTCCCCAAATCCTGAGATTCTTTTCACTACATGTATGAACATTTATATAGCCTACCGTGCTTTCAAATGAAGATTTATACATAATAGGTCGAGCCTATACATTTGGATATACCACTCTTCGGTGAAGATGGCACGTCAGTTATGAAGTACATAGCGTATTTGTATCATCATTTAAGCAATAACTTAATCGTAAGGATATATTTTCCCAAAGTTTTTGGTTTTGTTTTATAGGAGGGGAGGGATGGGGAGGTGGGGGGGGGGCTCGAAGTTTCTGTTCGTTTGCATCCGTCATATATTCTTTTCAATCAGAGCGTCGTTAATACTAGCTAATGTCATTTTCTTTGACTTCTGTGTATGTTTTTTTTTCCTCCTCTCACACCCAAAAAAATATGTAAAACGATAACGTATCTGTTTTTTTTTTTATATATAGGCCCTATGTATTCCAAATTCCGAGTTCCATGTCGTGCATTTCGGGATTCAAATCATTTTCATTCAATGTGTCCACTTAAACTGCATCTTTCAGCTCAATTTTCCTTAAGGATGGAGATGTTGATATTGTCAACATTTCTACAAATTCAACTATACTTTACTTTTCTCGTTTTGCCCTCATCAATTTTGCTCCCTCGTAATCCTGGGCCTTATCTAACTAGCAGCTGTCGTTTTCCACTATTCTTGACATTTATTCCTCACCAATTCCGCCATTTTCCCTCCTCCTCCTTCTCATCTAGCTAGCTAGTTTGGTGTCGTGGCCTTTCCTACCGATATCGAACCCAACCTATTTACAAATCACCGGCCAAGAACACTCACTGCATGCGCTCACTATATACTAGCGCCGTTGTATGTGATTTCCCCTGCATAAACTCCGTCACCCTTTCCTCATCCAACCTGGTTACTCAACCCATCGTAGACTAGAGATTTTGACTAGTTCAATGTCATCTTGTGGCGTCAGTTTCTTTTCATCCTTCTTATCTCATTCGCTCGCTCGCTCGCTCTCCACCTCTCACTCTATCTCTGTTTTGTAAAATTGATTTTAAGAGATTTTATTAGTCGTTACACTTTGTAACAAAAAAAAAGGAACATGATTGTGTCTAAAGTAAATTAGACACAGCGGCTTAATCACTAATTGTAATGTTGCGGAATTTTAAGCTGAGGTAACATGCTGCCACATCTTTTTGACCCCATTCTCAAAACCACTTGTCGTTTTAACAACCGGAGGGTTTTTTGTTATTCTCGGAACCAGTATGCAAGAATGTAGGTTTATATTATATAGGCCGAGTGTCGTTCAATTACTACGTTGCCACTCAGCAAGTTGTTATGTTGAACATATATACATATATATATATATATATATATATATATATATATATATATATATATATATATATATATATTATATATATATATATATATATATATATATATATATATATATATATATATATATAAACATATATATATGTATATATATATGTATATATGTATATATATATGTTTATATATATATATATATATATGTGTGTGTGTGTCTATATATATATATATATTTATATTTATATATAAATATATATATTATTATATATGTATATATTATTATATATTTATATATTATTATTATATATATATATATGTATTATTATATATATAAATTATTATATATATTATTATTATTATCATTATTATTATAATTACGGAATCGATAAAGCTTTTCTAAGAGGACAAATGTTAGTTGAACAGCTAAACGAAAGACAATAATTACTATACGACGTTAAATACATTTCTGCCTGCATGCCTCTATAGTAAGCATGTAAATGGACTGTGGAGCTCAAGGTTATTTTAGGTCAAAGTGTTGAAATACTTGTAAAAAAGAATTACTCCCAAAGTGATTAGTGAATAGTATAGCTTTTCCTGAATGAACTTTATTTATTCTTGTTACGACGCGCTTTGCGAAAGACTAAAACCAATTATTTTATGTATTTTAGCCAATAATAATCAAAGTTCTAAATAGAGAGTTCAACGTTTTTTCTGTTTTTTTTTTTGGGAAACCTTGTGGTCAAATGGTAGTTTAAAACGATGGCAATAAACTACTCGGCTGTTGACACCACTCGGAATCCCTCATCGTACCGTTGGATTTTCCAGTCGAAATCGTGTTTTAAGAGTGTAATAATAACACAGGCTTGAGTCTTACACCATACATCGACGTTCAAGTGGCGCTATTGGCGTCGTATATAGATAATCTACCCTCTTGGCGGAAAGCCTGTATTCCTAGCCACCCCCCCCCTCCATTCCCCTATCTCACCCCTCCTTCCTCCCATCTCCGATTGTGGGAGAAACACTACTAGTTTCCATCTGTGTATATGAATGGACTAAGACGTTTTCCATTAGAAGTCACCACCAATCCAGGGTTGTATTTTAGACACGTTGAATCTGTAAGAAATGACTATTTAATGCAGTGCGGTCCATAACTTAAAGTGACTGGAATATTTAGTCTAATACAAAGAACATTAGGTCAATTACTGCACCACGAAACTTAATGGGAAAAAAACATTAGGCGTTTTATGGGCCTTAAATTATTTTGACAATGTTAACAATATAACATTGCAAATTTGTCATAATAAAAAGGGTGTTGTTGAATGTAATCCAAAGGTGTTCTGTTATTTGTATAGAATTTACTTTGGTTGAGTTATTTGAATTTGTGAAGCAATGGATTAACATTACCAATTAGACATATAAACTGAGGAGACGAGACTTCATCATCAAATTCAGCCTTAAAGGGGCATTCCAGAGATTTAAGTTGAATGTCTTGAAAACGATAGAAGCATTTCTTTCTTTCTTCTTCTCTTTTTTGGGTAGGGGGGGGGGGCTCTCTTCTTGGCAAATAGTTTATGTAAGCAACATTCTTTTGCCCCCTTTTTTTTAGTTTGGGTAAAACATCAGTGGCTGACGATGTCTATACGTCGTCGATTTGACCTTTTTTATTTGAATCACCCGCAAAGATTTACTTCAGTTTTGGAATAAATGTTTTCTTATTTTGTACCAAGAATTGCAGTGATTAGCGTGTCATCAAACCATGTGTCGTCTAAATGGTTATATACTTTTCGTATTGGCATATCTAGAGGCCAACTACCATTTGATGACCTGCTTTTAGCTTCTTATCTTCTTTCCCCGTTTGTTCCCTATCTTTTGTCCGTGGGGTTTGGCTACGTCAGAACCATTTATCTTAATAGCTAATATTTGTTCATTTGAGTTTGATTCGCTCTTTGTACGTATTGTATATATATATCTGTATATACGTCTACATATATAACAACAGGGCAATTAAGTTCACTGTATCCATAACATTTTTTCAACGTTGGCCTCTGCCTAAGGAAATGAGAACTAACTTATGAAAAGACGGGGGCCCCTCCTGTTTTATATCGACTATCCTAAAACCGGGAAAGTAGTTCAAGTCGTATGATAGGCTACGGATTCGATAGTGACGTCATGAGAGTGTCATCTCCTTCAAGGACAATGAGGGTCAGTGAACAGTAAACAGTTTATACCCTCGCACAGACGTTCTAAACAAAATTTACATGTATGTACCGTATTCTAAAGAAAACGGAAGCGGTCTGTGACACAAGATCTGGGGGTTCGATTCCCAAAAGGACGAAACCGGTCGTGAAGTGGAATTTGTCTGGTGTGTTGTTCTTTATTTATTTAATATATATATATATATATATATATATATATATATATATATATATATATATATATATATATATATATATATATATATATATATATATATATATAAATATATATATTGTTGACAAAGAAAGTGGAGCATTTTCTTTTTAAAGGTCAATTTTCATAGCACTGGTCATAAGCAGTTGTTTCATGCCATGAACCCTCTTCCCAAAAGCATTATAAAATATATGACGGTATTTTTCAGAAGGCCGATAGACTTAAGGAATATCTCTTTTTCAATTGTGTTGTAAATGGCATATTTAAAGAGGTTACCTCTCCATCTGCCGTAACCTAGAGTTCTCGGATGATGATATTCTCGTACATACTCCCTCATTTTCTGTTTATATCTCTCGTATATGCCACGTTTAATCCTTAACGTAATCCAGGCTGCTTGAATAGAACGCTGTTTCTTTGTTTCATTTCAAAATATCCGTCAGAATTATATGCATGGCCATACATCAGCGGCCTCCAATTCCTCCTAGTAATATGCTAGAAAGTTCAATAATGGTCACCAAGACTACAAAGAAAACATCCCTGTCTTGAGAAACTCAAGCAGGTCAAATAGTCCGGAAAAGTCACATGGAAACCGTTTGGCAGTTTTAAGCAAAAAAAACCGATTTTTTTAATTTTTTTTTATTAACTGATGCCCTCAGATATCCATAATTTCATATGATATCCTGAGTATATTTAATCTTCCTTTAAAAATGCTAGATTACTAACTCCACCCATTACCACGACAATACACGTCGTATCATATTTCAGTCCCTTTTCTTTGCAAACTTTTCTGATGACGAAAAAATAAAAACGACAACAACAAAACAAAAATTGTCATTGATATAAGACAACACCTTCGTTAAAGAAAACGGAGACGGTGTCCCTTTAAAAGCAGGAATTATTTTTGATTTCTTTCCAGGACACAAAATGCAGTCTAGCATTACCAAAACCACTAAAAATGTTAATATTTTGCCGGTAGCTGTAATCTGTGGTAACGAATATTTCGAAAAGACTTGATTTAAGAGGGAAGATGGAAGTTAATAGCGTATCGGGGAATACGAAATGAATACGTAGGAATTGTTTTTTTTTTTAAATTTTTTATAAAGCCCCAAGGTCAGGGATATATACAGTACATGGTACAATGGTTCGACAGAATATAATTGGGACGTTGATAAGTTAATGTCAGTTCTTAAAGCAGACTTTCGAAATAAAACTTTGATCAATGTTGAGATGCTGTTTGAAGTTACAATTTGCTCTACTAGCCAACTTTTTTATTAAAACAAAGAGAGAGTTTTTTGTGTCCATTCGACGAAATATTGAAAATCAATTAAAATGGAATCAGAATAACAGTTGGAAAACGAACTAGTGATATGTTTGAAATATCAAGTTTTCATTAAATTCCGAAACTTTGAAGTAATCAAAACATGCTTATAACAAAACTCCCTGTTACCTCAGTGTTTTTTTAACTTATATAATTAAGCTATTGCAGTAAAATGAAACCAAACATTCCGAACGACAAAACCTGTCCGAATGAATCGATCATAGGCTCAGCTTTAATTCTTCTTATAATTACTATTATCATTATCGTGCCTGATCATCATGATCATGATGATCATGATCATGATCGTCGTCGTCGTCGTCACCATCACCATCACCATTACCACCTCCACCACCACCACCACTATCGCCATCACCATCACCATCACCATCACCATCATCGTCATCGTCATCGTCACCATCACCATCGCCATTATTAGAGCTGTTTGGCAAACATTTTAAGAATGACTGTCATTGTGACATCAATAAATATGCACACCCCTTATACCACATTGTGTTTTGATTTTTGGGTTGGTAATTATAAAGGGTTTGAGTAACATATTACACAGCACGCATTTGCAATTCACTACTCCAATTTACTAATGGAAGCACTCGCATGCATATTTCAAAACTTGTTTTAAAGTCATGCAACTAAAAACCTTTTAGCTATAACAAATTTTGATTGCCTTGTTTCCCGTTGTTGTGGTTATTGGTTCTATCACGTCGAGCCTTTTTTTTCAAGAAATGCAAAGGTGACGTATTTATAAAAATATATATATATTCATCGTGTCTAGAACTGTGTCTCATGAATAAAACTATAACCGAAATGTGTCATTTAGGCTTCCTCAATGTCGACATGGCTCCCGGTGTGTAATCACCTGTTTTGATTGCGTGTCATTTTTCGACTGATGTTTTCTTTCTATCGTCACTTATTTTTTTACTTCTTTTCTTGTTTTTGGCGTTCCATAAACGATTAGCGGCCTCCCACTAGCGACTTGATGAAGGTCGACGCCGTAATGTTGTGTAGATATATTCAATAGAACACACATAATCGCTCCAAAGTATATAGGTTAGGTTGAATCAATCGATGTTTACCCCTTGCCTACCGTGCGATGCAATTGTTGATTACTAAGACTATCCTCAGCCTTCGATCAAACCACTCCGCATGACTGTGATTTCGTCGGGAAAAGGTCAACAGAAAGCCTGAGCTTTGATACTCAGTCCTACTTTTTCGATCGATTTTTAAGCGGAAAGAACCCGATAGAAGCCCACGGCGATTAAGGCCTAACTTAGGATCATCACAGTAGTCCAATACAAATCATGCATTGAAACTGGAAGATGGACAATATTAGGTTATCTCGCACAGTGATCGCTAGGCCGTTACCGTATACACGGCAGACAGTTCACGGAGACTATTTGGGCAACCCAGTTAATCAGGTGGATTCAATACTCGACACACTATAAACTTCACCTGCCAGAAGTAAAACTCATGTTTATTCATGAAGATCTTATACGCTTGTAGTTATGTATATATATATATTTAGTACAATATGTATGTATGTATATATGTATGCGTGCATGGGTGTGTGTATGTATTTATGCGTATATGTATATGTATTTATGCGTATATTTATATGTATGTATGTACATACACAAATACACGCATACATACATACATACATACATACATACATACATACATACATACATACATACATACATACATACATACATACATACATACATACATACATACATACATACATACATACATACATACATACATACATACATACATACATACATACATACATACATACATACATACATACATACATACATACATACATACATACATACATACATACATACATACATACATACAAGAGTCTGACTTATCCATGTGAAATTACTCACTAAACATACTGATAACATTAATCAGTTGAGCTAACAAAAATGTAATGAATTTATGGCACAAAAAACTACTTCAAAATCAAATGACAATTTTGCTTTTTAAGAGCAGAATTAAAATCAATACACTGGGACTGTTTACATGAATTTTAAAAAAGAGCTCGCTGACTGATTTTTGCAAAGTAATATAGTAATTCTCGTCGAGGATGAAGATTCGATTTTGTCACGTTGTTATATAGGTAGTGGCGTAGGAATGTTGTAAACAGTATGGAAGGGGAAGTGGCAGAGACGAGGGGAGACAGTCAGTGGTTTGGGCATCACAATCCTGAGGAATTTTAGGGACCTGAAATTGGACTTCTAATTTCCCTTAATTTTCTTACACGATTTTAAACTCAATAGGAAGCATGAAGCAATATTGCAGGTTACAGTGAGGTACCGAGTATTACAGCGAGGTACCGAGGTTTACAGCGAGGTACCGAGGTTTACAGTGAGGTTTACAGTGAGGTTTACAGCGAGGTACAGAGGTTTACAGTGAGGTTTACAGTGAGGTACCGAGGTTCACAGTGAGGTTTACTGTGAGGTACCGAGGTTTACAGTGTGGTACCGAGGTTTACACTGAGGTGCCAAGGTTAACAGTGAGGTGCCGAGGTTACAGTGAGGTGCCGATGCTACAGTGAGGTGCCGAGGTTTACAGTGAGGTACAGAGGTTTACAGTGAGGTGCAGAGGTTTACAGTGAGGTGCAGAGGTTTACAGTGAGGTGCCGAGGTTTACAGTGAGGTGCCGATGTTGCAGTGAGGTGCTGAGGTTTACAGTGAGATACCGAGGTTTACAATGAGGTGCCGAGGTTTACAGTGAGGTGCCGAGGTTTACAGTGAGGTGCCGAGGTTTAGAGTGAAGTGCCGAGGTTTACAGTGAGGTACCGAGGTTACAGTGAGGTGCCGAGGTTTACAGTGAGGTGCCGAGGTTTACAGTGAGGTGCCGATGTTACAGTGAGGTGCCGAGGTTAACAGTGAGGTGCCGAGGTTTACAGTGAGGTGCCGATGTTCACAGTGAGGTGCCGAGGTTTACAGTGAGGTGCCGAGGTTTACAGTGAGGTGCCGAGGTTAACAGTGAGGTGCCGAGGTTTACAGTGAGGTGCCGATGTTACAGTGAGGTGCCAAGGTTAACAGTGAGGTGCCGAGGTTATAGTGAGCTTCTTGTACTGTTAGTCAGACGATTCCCGTGCATGCCAGCTAATAATCACCGAAGGAGATTGACATTGCTGTTATCAGGTCATGCTTAAAAGCTTCAGTAATGTTAAACAATTTAGAAACTCGACTGCAAAATCAATTTCGAAGAAACCCAAAATCAGACCCACGTTCGTGACCTAATTTTGTATTTAATGTTGGTCATTGGCGTCATTAACTAATCCCTTTGTTCTAGTCAACAGTTTAATTAGAGCATGTTGAAAAGTCTGCAGTCAACGATCGAATTAGTTGTACTAAATAATCACGTGAACTCTAAATGTTCGCTCAGCTGCATGCCTGGGTAAAGTATATATAATTATATGAAGTCGGTGCACGACGTACGGTACTTATAACACACGTAGCATGAAGGAGAAGAAGATGAGACAGACAAGGCTATATATATATAGGCTATATATATAGCCTTTATCTATATATATATATCTATATATATATATTTATATATATATAGCCGTTATATAGCCTATATAGTTATGAAGCCTATATAGCCTATATATATATAGCCTATATATATATATATATATATATAGCCTATATATATAACATATATATATATAGCATATATATATAGAGCATATATATAGCAACTTTTTTTCCATATATTTTTAATAAATGTTTATACCCTATGTAGGTTATTTTTAAGTCCTAGTCATTTCTATGTTAATTAGCAAAACAATATAAACTCGAGCAATAAGGCAAAACAATAACCAATGGAGGTAATCATTTGAAAGTTCACTATTTATCCTTGAGGACTTCAAGTGTGAGATGCGAAGTCAAGCATATCAAATGTAGTTTCTGCATAACCAGCTGGCGTTCACCTGATCTGGGACTAACGTATAGACGCGTATGAGCAGATATAGCTTATTATTTGTCAGTAACTTTTTAAGAACGTTTCTAGAGAGATTGCTGGTTCCCTCAAAATATCTTCCAGATTTTGAAATCTACCAACAACAAAATAAGAAAAAAAGGTGAACGTTTCGAAAAAGTACATATTATTTGAGCACGGCAGACGAAAGGATCAATACATGACAAGAGATGGCCATTACTGGATATAAGCTAGCATATTTGGAAGCAAACACTGGTTACATTTACAACATGATCATATAAGTATTACCTCCAAAATACGCTAGAAAGTCTTATAATGGCCACTCGAGTTCAAACTTGAACAACCTTTTACTGCCCACTATCAGAGCATTGCCTCTCGGCACTGCCCCCACCCCTCCCCCTCTTCCTTTTCTTCTTTAAAATATCTCATTTTTAAGGAAATAAGGAAGGAAAAATATCTGGGGATTATCATAAGGTCAGAAGCTCGATTTAAAAGTACCTTGGCAAGCCTTTAGCACATTTTAGCATACCGACATTGGGTGGTAAATGGTGAATGCCTTTTATTGCTGAATGTATAGGCGTAATTTTAGTCTTTATATGTCATAGTCCAATTCAAAAGAAACGAAAAGAAAGAAAGATGGGTGGAAATTCTCTTTCTATTCCGGTTTTCAAAGTTATAAAATGTACTCTGGAGTGCTCCTTTAAGTGTAAACAGATTACGTCATCGACTCCTCACTGCAGGTCCGTCAATTGTTAATCCATTGTTTTATACACTTATAATGACTAACATAGCCAAAACATATTCATTTAACCTGATATAAACAACATATCATTCTTAAAGTACAATCAGCACCATTTGTCCTTTGCATGTTTTAAAATCCATTGAAAGAGGAGGCACTTTGCATTTTCATAAATACTGTTGTGTTGTGTTGCACCTGCAGAACTGACCTAGTAACGGTCTTTGTGTTAGTCTAGGTAGTTCAGCCACTTTGATTGACAAGCCTCATAAAATGTAAAGGGTCCCTTCTCAAACTTGAAACGGGTTACAGAAACACGCCTTGGACTGAGGTATTTGTCTTGTCATGTTCTGCGACATACTTTTACGCCTTAAGTCATCTTTAAATGCTCAACAGCCCCCTCCCCCATTCCCTCCCTCTTCCTCCCTTCCCAATTCCTCCCCACTCCCCCACCCTACGACTTCTTTATTGACTTTTTATGTTCATAAAGGAGCCCACTATAAGAATTTAACTTTCATGGCAGCATAAGTTAAAAACATTTCCTTCAGTCAATACAGAAGAAACATTCTGCGTATAGACTGCGTGTGGACTCTTATGAAGTTTACTGTTCTTCTTTACGTGTCAACAACCTACAAAACATGTAAAGACCTATGGGCTATAATACAACCCCCCCCCCCCCCCCATCAGTCATCCCATAGTGTCTTAAGGTTGGCCAACATCATAAAACAAAAGCGTCGGGTTTTTTTCCTCTGCCATTTTGTTTTGTTTTTGCTTCGATAATTTTGCCTCGGGGAAGATGTCTATACAATCAAGTACTTTAAGTTATTCATGTTGTTGAGCTCGGCTAACGTCTCTCAGTCACTAGAATCTTAGCCATTTTGGTTTCCCCTAGCAACACCCAAAGTTTTTCGACCTGTCTCAGACAATTAGCCTACACCGTAGTGTAAGTACATATATAACATCGTACAGGCATCAGGCGCATACATCAATTACTAAGAAGCTCCTTCTCTTGCGCTTCAACACTTTCGTTGGCAACCGTAAATATATAGTTAACTATAGGCGACTTCACACTGGCAGAACGAGCAGACTGTATACACACACACAATCCAACTTCCCTAGCAAGTTCTGAACTCAAGTAACCGTCTTTTCATGAATCATAAATTCTTGCAGCCTGCCGTGAACTTGGACGCGTCTTCCAATAAAAGCGACCTTCCATCTCACTATAAATAGCCCTATGCATGGCTGTTTTCGTGTAAACAACTCCGGAGGTTAAACTAGTATCTGCTCGCTAGCTTCAGTTCGTTCACTCAGACACCCCACCACGTCCATGTACCGTGGTGAGCACTCCCTCGGCTACCGACAACGGGAAGTGATACAGCGAGATATCAAAATGAGAGATATTTTATTGCTATCCCACCGCTCAAAGTCATGGTCAATCTAAGGTCGAGGACAACAGTTGTATTGCACTCGCAGCCGGCTTCCCGCTGAGTGCAGCATGCTAGCGAAGTTCAAGTTGTTTGGGAGAGCGTTGACCCGGGCGATTCGCTGATAAGTGTGTCGGGCTCTCCGCATATATTAACCCAGTTAGCTGCCAGGTAGTTTTAGCTGCTGTGTATTAGGCAGTAGTGGCGCTATTATATTGAAGAATGAAACGAGAGGGCTTACATATATATGTATAGCGCAAGATAACGTTGGATTCACCTACAAGATAGTTGAGGCGGAGGTCTAGTAAAGTCATAGTTAAATGGCAAGTCCGCGACGGGAAAGCGGATAGCAATGAAAATGAAAAAAAAAAAAAAAAAATTAAGCAAGGATGGTGAAAATAGGAACAGAGAAATAGATTATTGTAGAAAGATAAAATAGAAGACTTGAGATTAGTGGTAATCACGACCATTCTAAGTACAAGTAGTCCCTCCAATGTATTGTCATGTGGTTTTTGTTTTCGACACGTCCTGATTCTTACGGTAAATTTAGGTTACAGGCAGATGAAATGGTCGGATTTAATTACCTGTTTGGTGCAAGATCAAATACATCTATTTGTGTTAGGTAACATCTACTTTTTGGTGAGGTCAACGTAGCTTTTGGGGACAACATTATTCCTGGTTTTTT